>NC_042515.1:25583054-26808888 GCF_900963305.1 Echeneis naucrates
AGTATAAAACAAAAGGATGCAAGGTAGCTGGACAAATTGGTGGAATGAACTAGCTCTGTCATTGGAACCAGATCAGACTGCTGTGATGGAGTGACGTACACAAAGGAAGGCAGAATCCATTTTAAAATACTCAGACCATCCACTTCATAACATATTGGTAGGTTAGGGTTAGGGCCAACAGACTTTTCAACTCCTTACCTAGTAGAAAGTAAGGTACCAAACAGCAAATTTTTCCTCAGGATTAATTATTTCTGATTCAGATTCTCGTTCGGTAGAATACACAATGACTTTACTCAAAGCGAATGGCCACCTTGGTGAAAAGTATGATTTGAAATCAGCTGAAATTAGTTTATTCTCTGTCTTGTGTTTTTATTTGTGAAAATAATTTAAATAAAACACATAATATTTTTTGACCAAATATTTTTATTTTCAAACAACACTGAGCTGAACTGAGCTGGTGCTGCTGCTGACATCACTCACAATGCACATTTGAATCCAGGCGTACAGACTGTGCTGTTTCTGAGCGACATTTGTTTTGTGTAATTTTGAAGGAAAATGTACCCATTTTACCATTGGAGTTTTCATTAGATGAAAAAGTCCAAAATACATCCATCTTCTAGCTTTTCCTTTTCTGGGTTGCATGGGGGGCTGGAGCCAATCCCATTACCTGGAGGAAACCCATGCAGACACAAGGAGAACATGCAAACTCAGCAAAGAGGCCAGGCCAGGAACCAAACCCACGACCTTATTGTGGGGCGACAGCGCTAAGCAATATGCCGCCATGCTGCCCTGCAAAATACATTTTAAAAGTAAATTGTTTGGTCCAAGGCATTATGAAAAAAAAAAACATGCTGCTGACAGGCAGATCTTATAATGCAATTCTTTATATTTTCAAAATTACAGACAGCACACAGACAGCCGGAGGACAGCCAGACCCCAGCCTGGCATTAACAGTGATGAGTAGACAGAGCTTAATTATAGGCTTCCCATTGCTTTGTAATAAATTAAATAGTTTAAAATTATGTCACCTGTTGGTAGCCTGGCTATCTTAAAATGAGGCTGTATAGTTAAAACAGATATTTGCATTTCATCTGAATTAGAACAGCCAACACCCACTGCAGTGGTGTGTGAGCAGACAGAAGATTACTTTGACATAAAACACAGTACTCAAGAAGTTGTTAACCGTAGCCAATATATAAGACTGACCTTTTTAAAAAAAAAAAAAAAAAAAAAAAAAAAGAAGAAGAAGAAAAAGGTGTAAATAGTTCCATGGCTCCAACAGGTATTTTTATAAACATTTTGAAATTTAAAAAATTAACACAACTCAGTGAGTGAGTTTGTTACGATCAGATTCAAACCACAGACATTGTTATTGTTGTCTTACAGGAAAGCCTAGAGTACATCTTTCTCATCATCTTCTCCATTGAGTGCTTCCTGAAAATTGTCGCATATGGATTTCTCTTTCATGCAGATGCATATCTAAGAAATTGTTGGAACATACTGGACTTTGTTTGTGTATCTGTTGGGTAAGTGTATGTCTTTGATGAAGACATTGCTAGCACTCACTATAAGAAGGTTTGAGCCAAATTTTAAACTCATCCCTATTGTTTACATATTACAATATTATAATCCAGTGAAGACAGACTGCAAATATGAGGAAATAGACACTGTGACATACACAGCGGAATCATGCTATGTGCTGCTGTACTGTGTGGTGAATCAAAGAGAATGAAATCATATAAACTGCCAAATCAGAACAGCGTTATGGCACTTTACATAGAGCAGGTCTCGACCAAACTCTTTATGGAGTAATTTAAGAGACCCAACAAATTCCTCCTTAAGCAAGCACTTAGGAACCTTAGGTAGAACCAGGGCCAGGGAGACCATTTGCCTTGTTGGGTTAAGAGAGAAGAGAGGAAGAGTGAGAGTGCGAATTAGTAAATATTAGCAGTAAGTAAAAATAAGTTTCTTTTGCAGAGGAAATGATGGTGGCAAAAGATTAGTAGTGTGTAATGATAACTAATGATGGCTATTGCAGTCGCAAGTATTGGGCAAGAACATGGAGCTGAGGGAGAGGACAGAAGGGAGAACACAGACACAGACATAGTTAGTGGAGCTATAGTTCACTATGTTAACTCCAAAAAAAACCCTTCTCAATCAGCTTCATGTAATGGAACTGCACATTGTGAAGAAAGTTAAAATAAAGTTGTGTTTGTATCTCTCAGGTTGTTCACTGTGGTTGTGGATGCCATTAACCACATCAGTGGAGTGGAGGCTCCAGTTGGAGAAAAAGGTGGTGGCTTTGACATGAAGGCTCTGCGAGCATTCAGAGTCCTGAGACCGCTCAGACTGGTCTCTGGAGTACCCAGTATGTATCTGGTTTTGACTCAGTGGTTTGGATTGATTATTTATTAGTAGTAGTTGTATAGAAGAAACCCAACTACAAGGCGCCAACTAGTGATATTCTTGTGCCAGTCCCAAGCCTGGATAAATGGAAAGATTGCACCAAAAAAAAAAAAAAAAAGAAAAGAAAAGTAGTAGTATAGAAGAATACAAAAACTACATATTTCTTTTCTTCTGACTCAAGCCAAGAACCCAGGAATGTAGTGGGCCAGGAGAGACAAGTTCATGTGATTAATTTTTGCTCCTCATAGGCCTACAGGTGGTGATGAACTCGATTCTGAAGTCCATGCTGCCTCTGTTTCACATCACCTTACTGGTCCTTTTCATGGTCACCATTTACTCCATCATGGGACTGGAGCTCTTCAAATGCAAAATGCATAAGACCTGCTACTACACAGGCACAGGTAAAACATGCCCTCATCTCATGCTCTGTAAAGGCAACAACTGGATGACTTCATCCAGCCTTAGAAATATTACCAGTATATTTCTTTTAAATCAATTCTAAAATTAATTACAATTAGGGACAGTTTTTGTTGTTTTATGAAAGACATACAGAAAAGTGAATTTTTAAGTTCTGTTGTTCATAATAGTGCTTATCATGATATATGTGGGACCATTTAGTTTAACATTGCATAGCATGCTCCCAGAAACACACTTACAACAGGATAACAGGATATGTCTTTGCCTGACCTTCAGATATCATTGCAACAGTTGAGAATGACAAGCCAGCACCATGTGCCCAAGCAGGAAATGGCCGCCGTTGTACCATCAATGGCACTGAGTGTCGTGCTGGCTGGCCGGGCCCAAACCATGGAATTACTCACTTTGATAACCTGGGCTTCTCCATGCTCACTGTGTATCAGTGCATCACCACACAGGGCTGGACTGATGTTCTCTACTGGGTAAGGTGTGGGCACAACCCACTTTGAGGTGATATCCTGGAATATTCTGTTGAATTTCATTTTTTTTTTTTTTTTTTTTTTTTTTTTTTAGTTATGTTTTTATCTTGATATTTTATTTTTCTTGGGTCCTTTCTGTGCAGAGTTTGCATGTTCTCCCCATGTCTGGGGTTGTCATGGCTTGCCTCCGGGTATTCCGGTTTCCTCCCACCGTCCAGGTTAACTGGTGACGCTAAATTGACTGTAGGTGGTTGCCGTGAGTGGTTGTTTGTCTTTGTGTGATGGACTGGCGACCTCTCCAGGCAGTACCCTACCCCTCGCCCAATGTGAGCTGGGATTGGCTCCAGCAGCCCCGCAAACCCAGAAACGGATAAAGTGGTTGATGACCTTGTGACTAGCACGATGGCCACACTGCATTCAAATCTCAACAATGCCGCCCCTCTCTCAAAAAGAAAGTATTCAATCTGAGGAAGCTGGCTCCCTGGTATAATTCCCAAATCCGTGCCTTAAAGCAGACATCAAGGAAATTAGAAAGAAATTGACGTTCCAGTAAGTCAGAAGAGTCTCACAGAGCCTGGAAAGATAGCCTAAAAGCATATAAAAAAACCTCTCCTCAGTGCTAGAAGTTCATATTACTCAGCACTCATAGAAGAAAACAAGAACAACCCCAGGTTTCTCTTCAGCACTGTAGCCAGGCTGACAGAGAGCCATAGCTCAGTTGAACCAGTGATCCCCTTAGCTCTAAGCAGTGATGATTTTATGGACTTTTTTACAGATAAAATTCTCACGATCAGAGACAGAATTTATCAGCTCTTGCCCACATTAGATAAAAATCTCCTACTGAATACAACAACTCCTGAATCAGCTGCGACGCCTCTTCTACATCTGGAATCATTCTCACCTCTGAATCTCTCAGAGCTAGCTTCTATAGTTTCATCATCCAGACCATCAACCTGTCTCTTAGACCCAGTACCAACTAGCCTCTTTAAAGAGATCTCTTATTTAATTGAGCCGTTCATTCTAGATTTGGTTAATCTGACTTTATTTCTGGGTTATGTACCTCAGGCACTTAAGACTACGGCCATCAAACCCCATCTTAAAAAGCCTAATCTTGATCCAGATGTTTTGGCAAACTATAGACCCATATCGAACCTTCCATTTATTTCTAAAATCATTGAGAAAGCTGCAGCAAAACAACTACACGAGCATCTGGATGGGAACAGTTTGTTTGAAGTTTCAGTCAGGATTTAGGGTCCATCATAGCACAGAAACAGCGCTGGTTAAAGTCTCCAATGACATTCTAATGGCTTCAGACAATGGATCAGCCTCCATACTTCTCCTTCTAGATCTCAGTGCTGCATTTGACACCATAGATCATAATATTTTACTACAGAGACTGGAACATGAAATGTGATCAGATAGACATCAGTTTGTTCATGTTAACAACAGCTCCTCCTCCCATGTACTGTAGTCAGTCATGGAGTCCCGCAGGGTTCGGTACTTGGATCAATCCTCTTTACGCTTTATCTGCTTCCTCTAGGCAACATTATCAGGAAACACAGCATCAACTTCCACTGCTATGCAGACGATACTCAACTGTACCTATCAATGAAGCCAAATGAAGTCACTCAGATAGTCAGACTGCAGGCATGTCTTGAAGACAAAAGTCTGGATGACTGGAAATATTTTACTTCTCAACTCTGACAAATTATTGTACTCGGCCCTAAGCACCTCAGAAAAATACAAATCTAATCATCTCATTAGTCTGGACAGCATCACTTTGGCTTCCAGCGCCACTGTAAGAAACCTTGGAGTAATTTTTGACCAGGACATGTCCTTTGTCCCTCACATAAAACAAGTTAGTCGGGCAGCTTTCTTCCAACTGAGAAATATTAGGAAAATGAGAAACATCCTTTTTCAGGATGATGCAGAAAAACTAGTCAATGCATTTGTAACTTCTAGGCTGGACTACTGTAACTCATTACTATCTGGATGTCCAAACAAATCTCTAAAAGGCCTTCAGTTAATTCAGAACGCTGCTGCATGAATATTAACAGGAACTAGGAAAAGAGATCATATCTCTCCTGTGTTAGCTGCTCTTCATTGGCTGCCAGTAAAATATAGAGTAGAATTCAAAATCCTTCTTTTAACATATAAAGCGCTTAATGGCCAAGCTCCAGCATATCTCAGAGAGCTCATAGTTCCTAGCAAGCCACTCCGCTTTCTGGATGGAGGTTTACTTGTGGTTCCTAGAGTCTCCTAGAGTAAATCTGGAGGCAGATCATTCAGTTATCAGGCTCCTCTTCTATGGAACCAACCACCAATATCGGTCCGGGGGGCGGACTCTTTAGTAATTTTCAAGACCAGGCTTAAAACTTTCCTGTATGACAGAGCTTATAGTTAAAAAGTTAAAGTCTACTACTCTACTCTTTAGATATGCTGCTGTAGGCCTAGGCTGCTGGGGGAAGGACTGAACTTCTCTCTCTCTCTCTCTCTTTCTCTCTCACTGTCTGTCTCTCCCTGTCACCCTCTCTCTCTCCCCCGCTCCCTCTTTCTCTCTCGCTCCCTCTCCCTCTTTCTCCCTCCCTCCCCCCTTGCATGTGCTGATAAGAACCATCCTTCTTAAAAAAACACAGTTTCACCCAGTTCTAAGCATTTATACTACATTTACTAACCATGTTCTGCCAAAGTCTCTGTCTGGCCCAGTTCCTCTCCTCTCCCTCCCTGTCCTCATCCTGCAAGTGGTGACTCATCGCCATCCCATGTTCCTGCAACACCTGTATAGCGCCAAATCATAACAAAGTTACATCAAGACACTTTACATATAGAGCATGTCTCGACCAAACTCTTTATAAAATTATTTAAAGAGACCCAACAAATCCCCCAATGAGCAAACACTTGGCGACAGTGGAAAGGAAAAACTTAATTTAAGAGGCAGAAACTTCAGGCAGAACCAGGCCATCTGCCTCGAGCGGTTGGGCTGAGAGTGGGGGAGGCAAGAGCGAGAGAGGCCCATGATGCTGCATGGAGTGCTTGGAGATGATACTGTAGTTAATGGGGATAAGGGAGCAGAAGGCGTTGCAGCAACATGGAATGGCACTGAGTCACCACCTGCAGGATGAGGAAAGGAAGAGAGAGGAGAGGAACTGGGAGAGACTTCGGGAAAACATGGTTCGTAAACACATGCTTAGAACTGTGAGAAACAGGGATTTCTAAGAAGCATAATTATTGTCAGCGCATGCAAAGGGGGTGGGGAGGAGGGAGAGGGAGAGAGGGAGAGAGAGAGGAAGATGCTCAGTCCTTCCCCCGGCAGCGTAGGCTGATAGCAGCATAGCTAAAGAGATGGACTTTAACTTTTTAACTATCAACTCTGTCAGACAGAAAAGTTTTAAGCCTGGTCATGAAATTGCAAAGGAGTCCCCCCCGACCGATAATGGAAGTTGGTTCCATAGAAGAGGAGTTCCATAGAACTGAAAGATCTGCCTCCCGATTTACTCTTGGAGACTCTAGAAACCACAAGTAAATTTCCATCAAGGGAAACGGAGTAGCCTACTAGGACAATAAGGAAGTATGAGCTCTCTGAAATATGATGGAGCTTGGCCATTAAGAGCTTAAAATGTTAACAGAAGGATTTTAAATTCTACTCTGTACTTTACCGCCAGCCAATGAAGACCAAGGTTCGGTTTTTTAAGTTGGGGTTTGATCATCTGCACTGCGGAGAGCTCTTTTATATTTTTTTAAGCTATCTTTCCAGTCTCTGCGAGACTCTTCTGAGTTACTGAAACGCCAACATCTTTCTAATTTACGTGATGTCTGCTTTAAGGCATGAAGTTGAGAATTATACCAGGGAGCCAGCCTCCTGTGTTTGATTACTTTCATTTTGAGAGGGGCGGCAACATCAAGATTCAAACACAGTGTGGCCATAGGGCTAATCACAAGGTCATCGACCTGTGTAAGTGAGAAATCCTCATTTGAATTTAAATATGGCATTGTTGGAAATGATGACCGAATGTTCTCTTTAAATTTTGCCACGGCATTTTCAGATAAAAATCTTCTATAGCTGAATTTAGTCCTTGATGCTGTGCAGCTAATTAAAGTAAACTCAAATGTAATGAGGTAATGGTCTGTCAAAAGAGAGTTTTGAGGGAAGATTTTGAACTTGTCAATTTCAATGCTATATGTTAGAACAAGGTCAAAGATATGATTTCAGCGGTGAGTTGGTTCATCCACATGCTGGAAAAAGCCAATTGAGTCTAGTAGGGAAAGAAACCCAGAAGTAAGCCGGTGCATTAATTTTGCACAGGGTTCCACAGGGTTCTGTAATTGAACCAATCCTCTCCAATCACTCACATAAAACAAGTCATTAGGGCAGCTTTCTTTCACCTACGCAACATTAGGAGAATCAAAAACATCCTCTCTCAGGAGGATGCAAAAAAAACTAGTCCATGCATTTGTGACTTCTAAGCTGGACTGCTGTAACTCATCTCTATCTGAATGTCCAAACAAATCTCTGAAAGGCCTTCAGTTGATTCAAAACACTGCTGCACGAATATTAACAGGAACTAGGAAAAGGGCGTACTCTTTAGCAATTTTCAAATCCCGGCTTAAAACTTTTCTATATGACAGAGCTTAAAGTTAAAAAGTCAAAGTTCACTTACTCCCTGTCCTCATCCTTCAGGTGGTGAATCATTGCCACCCCATGTTCCTGCAATGCCTGCTGGCTCCATATTTCTATGAACCGAACACAGTATCATATGTTCCTGTCTGCATCTGTGTAGATTATCCCCTCCTCTTGCTTTTGTTCTCTCCTTACTCTACCCAACTTTGCCACCCCTCCTCCTCTGCTCTGTCTCTATCCCTCTCCCTCTCTCAACTCAATCGGTCAAGGCAGATGGCGGCCCCCCCCACCAGCCTCGTTCGGCCCGAGGTTTCTGCCTCTTAAAGGAAGTTTTTCCTTGCCACTGTCGCCAAGTGTTTGCTCATTTGGGGATTTGTTGGGTTTCTTTAAATAATTTTATAAAGAGTTTGATCTAGACCAGCTCTATGTGTAAAGTGCCTCGATGTAACTTTGTTATGATTTCGCACTATATAAATAATTCTGATTTGATTTGATTTGATTTTACTTTTCAGTATAATCAGGACCCAAGAGCATATACAGATGGGGGAAGTTTGAAGTGGTGTTTATTTGTGACCACTAGTGTGTAGGTATGGAGGCTCCAGGGAGCAGTATGGCAGGTGGGGTAGTGGTGGAGGAAAGGCGTCCGGGAAGTGCTAGTCAGCGAGGCAGAAACTCCATTGTTAAGATAGATAGATATTAGGGTTGGCTATGGTACTATCGAACTTGGTTGAACAAAAATCTGAGAACAAGCTGATCAGAAGCCAGAGAATATATATAGAAATTCATGACTCCTGATGGATTGCAGGATGTGCAAGTGATGTTGCTCCTCTAATCAGGAATACACAGAGACAACAGCGAGAGGGAAAGATGAGGAAGAGAAAAACAAGGAAAACACCAGATGGCTCCAAAGAACCAAGTCTATCCATGATACTAAGCAGTAAATCTGTGAGTTTGGCTTAGTCTACTCTCTATGATTTTGTGTAAAAAAGACATTTAGTGGCATTTGGTTACTGTATGTAGCCAATGTAGACAAACTTTTTTGAGCTGATTAATGCACTACTATGTCCAAATCACAACACTGTTTTAACAAGACATAATTTAAACATACTAGTTGAAAATAACTGTTGATTGATAAATTGTACATACATGTAGCGTGAACACCACAATTAAAATTTTACACTAGTTGAAAAGGGGCACTATTCCTCAAAGAGGACAATTCATTAAATTTATTAATTGGTTTGATCAGTCGCACCAAAAGCAATGATTTCCAGACAACATTGATCTCCGATCTCCACTTCAATGAAACAAACAACAACTGGGTCAAGTTGATATGTTTATTGACTAAATACTAATAAAGCAAAATAAATTAATAATGATCAACATAGAAACCTAGGTTAAACTGTACTAATTCTCATAATCAGGTTATGGTTTGGCGATGGAGAAAGAGGTTTAACTGTGTAACGCGGTTAATTTGAATTGTGGAATTTAGATTATGCATTCATAAACTAAGATTATTTCGACATTAACCCAGTTAGAGCAGAGGATGGAGTAGCCTACTTTGAGTCACGTCGCGCTGTTGAGATCTCTTGGCTGGAGTCCATGGAGTGCAAGTTGCCAGGAAACAGGACGCCACGCTCCAAGTGGTTTCTCTCGGGTATGGCGGACGTTCCCGGGGTAACGGGCTCTGAATCTCGGTGGGTCAGCGTCGGCGTAGTCTGCCAGCAGACTTTCTTCTGTAGGCACTGTCGGGTCTGGTCAACAGGTCAGGGTCGGGGGGATGGCCGGGCCGGAGGTTGACGTCAGAATAAACTTTCAATATTACTTACTTTCACGTAAGTAATATTATCAAAACTCGGGAAGGGATTGGCGTTGGCCAAAGGACGCAAAACCTCCTGAATTTCTTTAACAAAATTTGGAAAAAGAAAACACTTTATAAAGTTTCACTTGTGTGAGATTCATTTTGGCTTGATTTGGCTCGTTGCTGTAATTATGTAAAAACTCGCGAAAAGAAACTAACTCATTCACGTTTGAATATGGATTGGAAGCTAAAATATAAAATAGATGTGCACAAAAAAAGGCAAGAAGTGGGAAAAAGACAAAAAGAACTAACAAGCAGAAAAGACGTATAAAGACGACGAAGACGAAGCTTTTTGTGCCAGAGGATGCAGCGGTTTTAGGAGCTGTTCCTAGAACTTTTAAAAAGTGAATTTGATTGTCTTTGATCTTATATTCTCTCGCCATGGCCCATTCACATTTAGTAACATATACAAACTATATAATTATCGTTCGAGGTAGGTGGAAATGTTTATCAAGCTAATCTAATAGTGCACATAACATATTTCATTTGATAGAGAAGTAAGAAGCTATTCTAAGCACACATACACAGTTGATAACATGAAATCGATGGCATGGTGCATCAAAGGTTATGAGGTGGTTTTAATCCTTGAAGGATTCAGTCTGGAAGAGTCCTTAGAAGTAACAGTGTAACATAGTGGATATTCATATCAAGGCTAGGAGAATACATTTCAGGTGTGCTGTGGACTAGGAAAATAGATTTTAGACTAGAGTTATTGAAAATTTACATTGTGTATTGACAAATTGGTTACAGCGATCATATACTTTATTCTATGATGATTCAAACATGCTTTAATGAGTGTGGTTGAATAGTTCTCTGTTCAGGTTGGTGTGTGAGTTGACTTATGGCAGGGGTCTGTGTTATCTCGAGGCCCCCCTTTTGGTATGAGAGGAGAGGAGAGTGTTGCAGTTGAGGACAATGTTCTCCTGGATGATCTGAGTGAAGGAATACCCTGGTTTGAGCACCACAGGATAGTACCTTGATGGAACTCAAGATAGTCTGTCACATTGTTTGTTGAGAGGTGACAACCAACTATCAATCCTAGGTGATAACTGTTGTTGCCACGTCCATCCAGTGTCACTTTGTGGGGGTTTCATCCATATTGTTTCTTTCCCACAGAAAAGGGTGTCTGATGCAAATTTCTGGAGCCAGCTGTAAATTACTTTGATATCTTGACAGCTTCAAGGCTCAGGACTAAGGACCAGAGCTCCCCATGCTCTTCCTGTGACTTGTTTATCTTATCTCTGCTATCCAGAGTCCGCTACATACATTTAAATTTACAATTTAAATTTTCATTCTAAATAATAAAAATGGTTTGTTAGACATTTTTGTAGTCTTCACAGAAAAAAAAACTAACTTTGAGCAGCTGAACTGTTAGGGGTGGAAGTTCCTTTTTCTGTGGCAGACAGCACAATCTGTTTGCCATGTGTCTAGATATGTGTCTAAATCTTTTCTGAATATGTAAAAAAAGCATGAAGCTCAACTGTGGTTTATGATGTCATGCAGAAGTAGTGAAACCCTCTGTTGACTCATGTCAATGTTTCTCTGCAAACCATTGAGTCATAATGCTAATTCAACTGAACTAATTCATTCATTCATTCATTCATCTTCAACTGCTTATCCGTTTCCGGGTTGCAGGGGAGCTGGAGCCAATGCACTATTTGCTGGTTAATTGTTATTGTTGTTTATAATAGTCAATTGAATTGTTAAAAGGCAATTCAAAACAATGTTATATGTTGTTGTGGCATAGTTTGTCCTCTACAACTGAACCTACACTGCAACAATTTTTTTGGCAATATGTGTGAACACCACAAATGAAAATGATCAGAGTTGCCCAGTGGAGAGATCTTCTTTGTTCATGGTAAGTCAATACATTACCCAATAATAAACATTCTCCATCACTTCTTCTCTTCACCCAAATAACCCTTGTGTTGTCCTTCAGGTAAAAATTTACCCACCACCATGTTTAGCTGCATAAAAACCTATATAACACTTTTTTTTAAAACTTGAAATTTTATGAATTCTCCTAAAGGGACCCCAACATAAAAAAAAGTGAAACTCTGGTTTTGTTGACATTTCCATATGGGCTGTACACCACTAGGGCCCTAAGATTGTCTTATGGGTCAATTTTGACCTGTGTGTCATAAAAGCATTTACATGACAGAAAAAAGTTCAAAGGCCACATACACAAACTCTCTCTAACATACACACACACACACACACACACACACACACACACACACACACACACACAACAAAGAAACTGGATTCCTATTGATGTATGAATTTAACTTGAATTTGCACCTGTACCTGCACCTCTGACCTGCAGCTAACCCCTAACTTCACACAAGATCCCAGACAAAACAAAAAAACATAATGTAAAACAAACATTATGTGGAGAGGATATAACAATACCCCTGACCAAAGAACCCCCAGTTGGTTCCTTGCTGAAGCCATGAGTGCATATTTCACTGTGCAGCAGGACCAGATTAATTCAGAGGTTCAAGATGAGCAAGAACACTATGATGTGGAAGAGGTGTCTCATGAAGAAAATGAGGAGGAATACAACACAGACCATGAAGCCTCTTCAGATGAAGAAGAAATGACCCAAGCTGACAGACAGACATTTATATCAAAGAACAGTAAAATAACATGGTCCTCATCAAACACAGACGGCACCCCAGGAAGAGCTGCAGCACAAAACATCATTAGGATGACTCAATAAAATTAATTCAATAGTAATTTATTCACATTGATATAATAGCAATAATAAACCTTTACTGTATATAAGAAAACTATTATGACAATTGGATTGTGGCAAAATAAAAAGAAAGAAAGAAAGAAAATAATCATATTCACTGGTGAATGTCTGTTTTCACTTCAAAATATATAATAAAATTGAATAAAATTGAGGCTGATTTGATAAATAACAGAATGTTTCATCATACAAAATAGATACTGGATTTAAAATTAAATTAAGCTGCTTTATTTTAGGGCTTTACTTAGAAAGCTAGCAAGTGAATTGTTTATCAGTGGTGTTACTGAAAGGTTAAAATTTAGTGTATATCTTATTATGGCTAAATGAAGCAATGGGGAATATATCTGCAACTCATATTTCTGCAGTTACAATAGGTGCATTGACAATTATTGAAAGAGAGGGGACATGTAAATAAACATGAGCTGAAAAAGAATCCAATACCACTTGGTAGCCAACGAAAGTTTTCTAGCATCCCTTTTAAATTAATTAGAATCAAAAACAGACAACTTTATTTATCTTTAAAACGGCAATTCAGATTCACAGGACCCAGAGCGAAGTAGACATAAAGCCTACACCCACCATCACTTAAATTCACAAGAACTACCAGTATACAGTTACAAAGAGTTGGTGTTTACAGTAGCAGTCTAATGGCAGATGGTGTGAATGACATGGAGTAGTGGATTGTTTTTGTCAGAGAAACTCTAAAGCAGTGGCCTGAAGACAGTGCAGTGAATTCATTGGACAGGACATGGTTGGGTTGGCAGATTATGCCTTTTGTTTTCTGGGCTGTACATTCACTCCAAAAATTTTGGAGCAGACTTTAAAAATATTATTTAAGCTGTTTCTGTCCTTCACTGTTAGCCCATTGTACAAGCATATTCAAAAAAAGGGTGAAAAGACATTTGATAAAAGAGCAATAAAAGATGTAAATGTATGTCACATCTCAAAGTCACGGGTCCTTGTTGCAGACAGTCATGTAGATGTTTCAACTGCATTGTTTAGCCTAATATAAATTTACTGTGTAGTTTACAGGCTCATGTATGCTTAATTTTAAATAAGGATATGCACAGAGCTGTCTCAGCATTCATATCTTCCGATTACCAGATATGGACGAAATGGAGCATTACTACTGCAAATTATGGGTGCATAGTAACTAATAGGTCAAGCCAGACACAGTGAAGACATTTAAAAAAGATTTACCAAGAAATTAATAAATATAAATATAATTAATATCTTTTTGATATTACTCTGTCCGGGCACAGGGACAAATAGTTGATACAGAAAAGCTAAGTTTGGTTTAGTTTAGGGTTGTTTTGTTTTTGTTTTGTTTTTTGTTTTTTTTGCCTATAAAGGAGGGCTCTTATAAATAAGTAATAAGTAAAGTAATAATACATTATATTACGTTATTATTAGCAGTAGTGGTTGAAGTTGTAGTAATATTTGTTTATATCTCTCCCAAGTAATATTTCTGACAAAAAATAAACTGCACTGTGTCTCATTATTTTGGTGGTTTATATACTTATTTTCGCAATAGCAATTGAACTGTTTGCACTGTTTTCAGTGGCAACCAGTGCTGTGTCCTTATCAAAACATCTGCAACCTATTCAATATATACAAAGATGTACTGATATTATATAACATATAAGATGAATACTCTGTACATGATGTTGTTTCTGCAATAATGTCAGGTGTGGTTTGTCTGACAGCTAAATGATGCTATAGGAATGGAATGGCCATGGATCTACTTCACCACACTCATCCTGGTTGGGTCCTTCTTTGTGCTCAACCTGGTTCTGGGTGTGCTCAGTGGGTAAGTTTTTTGTAAACCTATACACTACTCTCTTTATCATTACTTTTGGTCTGTCTGTTTCTCCAAGATATCTGTAGATTCTATTCTGCACATAGTTATTTCTCAATTTATGTCTTGTATTTCAGTTAATTTGTCTTGTCACCCACTAGTGAGTTCACGAAAGAGCGAGAGAAGGCGAAGTCCAGAGGAGAGTTTCAGAAGCTGAGGGAAACCCAGCAGCTAGATGAAGACCTCAGGGGCTATATGGACTGGATCACTCAGGCTGAGGTCATGGATAATGACCAAGAGAGACAGGGTAAAACAGAAATCATAAGATCAATGCAAACAGGCATCAGATCCTTTTTGGATCAATGTCCTGTTCTACCACATCCCAAAAGTGTTCTTTTTTATCAGGCTTGCTGCCCATGGAAAATGGAGGATCGGAATCTGTCAGTGTTGGCAAAATGGACACAATGCAGCTGATCATCTATTACTAGTCAGTACAGCTTCTGTCAGAATATTATTTTCAGGTGTTTGCTGTTGCATGTCATGAAAGGTGTTTAGTTAACATCAAATATTTTCATTAATGTTAAAAGTGTAGCAAATCTAAGAGGTATTTTTGAGGGATGTACAGAACACTTCAGAAAACATCAGAATGCTTTGGTTGGGAAGATTCAGTCATGATGGAATGGTTTATTTTTTGATGTGTGATGTGTGACGTGAAATCAACTGATCTTTCTTTCTTTTCATGCAGTAAACTGGCTCGTAAGTGGAATCGTTGGTTACGGCGTAAATGTAGAATATACGTCAAGTCCAAATTATTCTACTGGTGGGTCATCGTGCTTGTCTTCTTCAATACACTGGCCATTGCCACAGAGCACCACAAGCAGTCTCAGAGACTCACGAACTGGCAAGGTCAGAGCACCACAAAAAATAACACTGAACTGTATGACTGTTAGACACACAGAAACTGCCAGTCCCTTTTGTAAAACTGCAATAAGTCAGCCGATTCAAGGAAAAATCAGTCAAATACTGAGTTCACAGCCATGTTCTCAGGATAGAAGCAATTACATTCAGGCAGTTGGTTTGTAGATTCCGTGTGCCAAGTGTTGCACTGTTATGTTGTATTTATTACCCACATGCATACACAGCATGTGTGATAATGCTTTAACAACATAATTTCTGTGTGAGGCATGTGAAGACTAGGCTGTCTCCTCCCATTCCATTCCATCAGCCGAATAGGGATAGACCTTTTCTGACTTTTCTCTCCCCATCCTATTCAAGCTGGCATCTTATACCACTGCTGTGCAAATGTTATATAAATATAAAAATATAAAAAAGAAACATTTATTTAAAATATATTTTCCCTGTAAGCTTCTGGTTCCATTGTGCTTTCAATTTTATTGTATGTAATATCTGTAATAGCATAATTTTTTTTTAATAATCAAATCAAATCCAGCTCCGATTGAGTGTACCCCACCGTCACCCAATTAGAGCTGGGATTTGCTCCAGCATCCCCGTGGCCTAGAAACGGATAAGCAGTAGAAAATGAATGAATGAATAAGTTGATTAACGTGCACTCAATAAATTCTAAATAATATGTTAATATGCAATA
Source organism: Echeneis naucrates (assembly GCF_900963305.1). Taxonomy (NCBI): domain Eukaryota; kingdom Metazoa; phylum Chordata; class Actinopteri; order Carangiformes; family Echeneidae; genus Echeneis; species Echeneis naucrates. The sequence continues at coordinate 25,598,992 of NC_042515.1, forward strand.
TGATGAATCATTTCAAGAGCCTCAGTAACAAATGATTTGAATTAGGGTGGATTTATTTAGTGTAGTCCATATTATCCATGTTGATCAAACGTAATACTTTTTTAACATGTTATCTTCCTCCTCATGCTGTTGGAAAAAAACTACCATGGACAGACAATACCAATAAGCTGCTGCTGTCCATGTTCACCCTGGAGATGTTAATGAAGATGTACGCTCTGGGTTTACCCTCTTACTTCATGTCACTCTTCAACCGCTTTGACTTCGTTGTGGTGTCCGCTGGCATCATGGAGCTTATACTGGTCCACATTGGCGTCATGTCAGTGATGGGGATCTCTGTGTTGCGCTGCATACGCTTGCTACGCCTTCTCAAAGTCAGTAGGTAAAAGACCTGTGGTTTTTATTGGAGGATGTATGTGGAAACAATTCTTAAGATAAGAATTACTTCTTGCTAAATAATCTGCTGGACATACTGTTGCAGGTACTGGACATCTCTCAGTAATCTGGTTGCTTCCCTCCTCAACTCGGTTCGCTCCATTGCCTGCTTACTGCTGCTTCTCTTCCTTTTCATTGTCATCTTCTCCCTGCTGGGTATGCAGGTGTTTGGAGGGAAGTTCAACTTTCCCGACAAGCTGAAGCCACGCAGCACCTTTGACAGCTTTCCTCAGGCTCTCATCACTGTATTTCAGGTTGTTATCCCCAGAAGAGGTGCTGTAAACTGAATCATCAATGGCAGAAGAAGATGAGGCAATGCCTACTGGTTCTACCTGATTTGATAGCATTGTGATTCTTATTCTAACAGAGTCAATATCTGAACAAAATCACTTTTAATATTGATGTACCTGCATCAATGCAGAGAGGTGATCAATGTGGTGATGTCTCAATAACAAAATTGTGTTAAGTGTATTGAATTGAAATTTTTACGACTGTGATGATATGTCTTCAGATTCTGACAGGTGAGGACTGGAATTCTGTCATGTATGATGGCATCATGGCTCATGGAGGACCTGGCATGCCTGGAATCCTGGTCAGCCTCTACTTCGTCATCCTTTTTGTTTGTGGAAATTGTATCCTTCTTGTGTGTGTGTGTGTGTGTGTGTGTGTGTGTGTGTGTGTGTGTGTGTGTGTGTGCGTTCAAATCATGGTGAAGGTCTCTAACTCTCATGTCATCAGTTATCCTGTTGAATGTCTTCCTGGCCATCGCTGTTGACAACCTGGCAGAGGCGGAGTCTCTCACTCTAGCTCAGAAGGAGAAAACAGAGGAGAAAAAACGCAAGAAAGATCTCAGGTTTATGTTCCTGCTTTCACACTGCAGCACATTTCCACATTAATTTACAAAATAACCGAGACAGTGTAGAAGTAATTTATTTACACTACATATCAAATCAAATCTAATTTATTTGTATAGCGCCAAATCATAACAAAGTTACATCAAGGCACTTTACTTATAGAGCAGGTCTAGACCAAACTCTTTATAAAATTATTTGAAGAGACCCAACAGATCCCCCGATGAGCAAGCACTTGGCAACAGTTGCAAGGAAAAACATCCTTTAAGAGGCAGAACCAGGCCCAGGGGGGCGACCTCGACCAGTATCAGAAGTGTATGGAATCATGGGCGCTAATTTTCCTTCTGCTCTCTTATTCCTCCTTCTCCATCTTGGTTCTTCTTCTTGGCTTTGCAGAAATATGTGTCTCAGACCTTTGTTTTATCTAGGGCTAACATGCCTGACAAGGCATCAGAGGAAAGGGCAAATCTGGCCAAGAAGCTGGCTGAGCAGAGGGCCAAAGGCATAGAAGGCATCCCTACAACTGCCAAGGTGAGTCATCAGTGAGGAGTTATTCTCTATTCTATTCACATTGGTATATCATACAAGAGTTCATTTTGATCTCAATTTCTTGTCTCTCTTCCACTTCCTTAGCTGAAAGTTGACGAGTTTGAGTCTAATGTGAATGAGATCAAAGATCCTTTCCCTCCAGCTGATTTTCCTGGTAATCAGCTGTAGTAATTTTAATTGTAATCACTCCAAAACAAGATGGAGAAAGGCATCTTATGATGTGTTTCTTTATCTGTTGGTTAGGTGATGATGAGGAGGAGGACCCCGAGATCCCAGACAGCCCCAGACCTCGTCCAATGGCAGACCTGCAGTTGAAGGAGGAAGCAGTGCCTATGCCAGAAGCCAGTTCTTTTTTTATCTTTGGACCTCAGAACAAGTATGAAGCTCCATTCTCACCTGTCCTCAAACCCTCTGTTCATGACACCCAGACTCCTCTTGTGACCTGATTTGTTGCAGTGTTTGGAGTCTTGCCAGGTCACAACAGTTACAGATACACTTTTGCTGGTGTAATCATAGTATTGTCAGGGTTCTCCAGTCTTTCCAGGACCTCTGTGTTACGTCAGGTCAGCTGAGTAACCTCATTGTGTTTATCTCATCTCATTTCATCGTCATCTGCTTATCTGTTCTTGGTCTGCCTGGGGGCTCCTCCAATATGGACATGCCTGGAATACCAGGAGGCATCCTGGCCTTATTACTAAATCATTTCAACTAGGCCCTCTTGATACAGAAGAGCAACAGCTCTACTTTGAGCCCTTTCCTGGACACCTGAGCTCCTCACCCCATCTCTAAAGCTGAGCCCAGTAACCTCACAGAGGAAGCTCATTCAGCCGCTTGTATTCTTGATTTCGTTCACAAACCACAGCTCTTCACCATGGCCAAGGGTCAAAACATAGACGGACCAATAGTTGAGAGCTTTGCACCGAATTTGTTCGTTACAATTACACCTCTTATGGCTTTAACCCTTTTAAGCAAAGCATGCGATGGCACTGTCACAACCAGTCTCAGGAGTTTGGACCCAAAAGCACAACCAGAAAACACGTTCCAATTTCAAACACAATAATTTCTTAAACAACTCAATAGATACTAAGTATTATCAGGCCCAAAGGAAACTGGCTGGGAATCCAACGGGAGAGGACACAGAAGAAAGGCATAGATCAGGTAGGCTAGGGTTGGTTCCAGTAGGCAATTCTGACAGGCAATAGTACAGGCAAGGGTAGGTGTGAGGCAGGTAGACAAGCAGAAAACAACAGTAACAACAGTACCGACGGGGAACAGACAGATCACAGGAAAAGTGGCCAAAAGCATGTCTTTCACAGGTAGGCAGACAGAAAATGCTGGTAAGCATCTCTCTGGTGAAGATGACAAACTGGCAACCGACACAGGAGAACACAGGCAGGGAGGTGTGTTCACAAGACACAGGTGAAACACGAAGAGAGAGACAATCACACAGGAGGATAGGAAGTAAAGACACCAGACATGACACATGGGAGAATGGCAAAACAGGCAAGACAGACACAAACATTACTGCCAGGAGACAGTTGTGACAGACACATTTGCACAACCCCACTTCAAATCACAGTAACTTTGTGAATGTTTGCTCTATCAGAGAAATTGTAACAGTTTCCAAAAGCCGAGAAGTCACACTTCACAGCCAACATAGGGTCATTACGAATTCCACGAGTGCTGTTACTGGAAGCTGGTAAATCAGTTCCTTTGTTGTGTTAACTGTTGATACAGTATTTCAACATACTGTAAACTGCCATATATTGAAGATTATGAAGTGTTTTGGAAAAATTGGGAAATGCATGTATTCACAGCACATTTTCTGGCCCTTGTATGGTTAATATAAACAAAAAGTCTAGATTGACAATTTGAAGCTTAGTTGTTAAAGGATTAAAGTTTGTGTCAAAGTTGGTGAAAAGTGTAATCTTTCCATCTCATGACTCCATAGTCTTATCAGTGTCATCTTGCAGACTAGCTCTGGCTCCTTCCCCACCAGAGAGTTGATTTTCCATGTCGCCAGAGCCAGCCTCTGTTGCCCAGGTCTGTGTCGCTGAGATTCCTCACTATCACCACCAGTGCACCCGACCCCTTCGGTTTCTTGCCCGAGTGGTGCAGGACAAGATGTGGAGTGTTCACGTCGCTCTTTCAGGCTATGCTCAACCGGAGCATGGCAGACAAAGCCACCTCCATCCAAGCCTGGCTGCAGACTTAAGCCTTGGGTTTTATTGGGACAGGGTAACCTTCCTCCCTCCTTTATTTTTTTTTCTTTTTTCTTTTTTTATTTATTTATTTTTTTTTTTCCATGGGGTCTTTTTTTAACCATTCTTTGTCTGGCCCCTCGCATGAGACCAATATGCCTTCGGAGACCCAACCAGGAACACATGGCTCCCGACAACACAGCTCCCATGTTTATTGGTGCACACAAACCCCTCCACCAGGATAAGGTGATGGTTCCCGGGGAGGTTTAGGTCCTAATGTCCACAAAACAAGACAAAGTCTTTTTTAGTGACTGTTTGTTTTGAAATGATATGTAACACTGGAAATGTGGAGTGGAGGAGAAAAAAACTATTTATATGATCGTAAATCCAGCATTTGTAGGCTTATGATAGGGGAAAAGATATTGAATCAAACAAGACCATACAATCGAAAAACTACAAGAACCACTTAAGGTCAAATCTCTGCGCAAAGATCCATACTGCAGGAGGCTATTACAAGTGCACAAGTTACTGATTGAGTTTGGGGGAGTTGTTATAGTTGTAGATGTAGTTATAACTATAGTTAGTGCCTTGGGCCTGCACAAACTCAGACTATAGAGACATTGATGTTGTCGTTGTTATTGTTCACATTTCTTATTCTTATTAGTAACTCGGGTCTGCACTGAGTCGCTTTTGTCATTGCTCGGGTTTTTATTCTTATTCTTAATTATTAGTGACTCATGCTCCACACAGAATCACAGAGGGCTTTGAATTGACCCACACAGACCAAACCCCATCATCTGGGGCATGGGATCGGTGTGCTATGGTTTTTCTGGGTAGAATGCAATAGAATAGAATAGAATGCATACTTACAGCTACACAGTCTATTTAACCTTTAAAATTTAGAAAAATATGTTCTCTACCAAGTCGTGTTTTCATCTTTCTGATATCTTTTATACTTTCAGATCAGCGATTGTTCAAGTCTCATGCTTGTCTCACCACATTTCTGCTGAAAATTTTAGTTTTCCGTGTATGTATTGGATGAAATGTTTGTGACATAGAATGGCGGAATCTTCAGTTAGAGTGCGTTGGTGAGGTGATGATTATTGAAAAAATTATTTGTAAATTGCCAGGTACAGGTGCCATTTTCTCCAAAGTATTAGAGATTTGTGTCCTCTCTTGAAAAATGTGTCTAATAGTCAGACAAATCAAATTTGAACAATACCCCTCTAGAGGACATGCTCAACCCTCATCTCTGCTATTCCTCCCCATGTATTTTTCTCAAGTGGGAAGGAGAGCCATCAAAATTTTCATATGTTTTTGCATCGCTCCCATGTCCACATTTTACATCCTAGAAACACCAAAATACACATAGCTTCAGACACTTGAAGCTATGTGTGTCTGCTCAGGGTCTGCTCAGTTTTCTGATAGGAGTTACCGTTTTATCACAAATTGCCCCAGAGTCAGAGCTTTGCCGAACAAAATAACCTGTCAATTTAATGTGGTCTCAGAAGCACAGACACACAGCTGCAATCAGTGATGTAATCAGCCACTCTAAGCAATGATGTTGTCAGACTCCTCTGATATGAGAGCAGCTGATCAACTGTTACTATTGTCATTTCTGTTCTGTTCTCCAGAACACACTCACACACACACAGACACACACACACACACACTATTAAACACACTGGTAGGTCCAGCAGCTTATTTTGGATGATGGTGCACCTCCCCAGCCCAGTTTTAAAATTTTGCCTCTCTGATTCTGAGAAATTAATGGTGGATGTTGGACGTTAGCAGAAGGCTACATTATCCTACAAACGATCCTCTGTGACGTTGCCATGGTGAAGAAGCCGTAACATAAGCTCATCAAATGGTGTTAGCTTCACCAGTGTTACCAATGTAGTGTCTTTGTTGGTAGATTTAGCAACTGTTTCTGGTGTTAATGGAGGCTTTTATGGTGTAAACTGAAGTGAAAGCGCACATCTCTCTGCAGCTGTCAAGGAGCAGCAGCAGCAGGTGCTGTTCTGTTCCTAAGCCCTCACATTAGCCTCTTCCCAAATTCAGCCAGAGCAGAGAGGATATTATCATCCCTGTATTAGCGCCCAGACTGCAAATAAATCATATTTGATCCCACAAGATCCCACAAGATCCCACAAGATCAAATCCCAGTTTGGCTGCAACCTGCCCCCCACTCCACCAAATCTAAAGAGAAAGGTGTGTATCTTTCTTTCTGTAAGCACACAAGATGTATTGTTTTTTTTTGCATTTCTTAATAATTTGTAATCATATCCACTACATTCCTTTATGTTCAATCACGAGATTACATCCTTGTTTTTATTAAATAAGAATCAACATTTATTGCTCTTTATTTTTTTTACTCACTTTTTGTCTCTCCCACAACATTAGACTCTCTCCTACAGTGTCTATTACAATTACAGCTCACGCACACACATTCCAACACATGCATAGAGAGCCCTTCTCAGATTTTAGATTAGTGTCACAGGGTGTATGTTTGTGTGCTTTGTGGGTCTGCTCCTCTCTTCTGTAGTTGGAGTGCATGTTGATAGCCTCGATTAGCTGCACGTGTCCACTGAACAGCAGCAGCGGTGATTGGCGCTGGAGAGGGTGGGGATTAATCTCCTTTTTAATGACACAGGGAATTACGAATGAGTTAACATTGGAACTGAATGTAAAAAACAAGCCACATTCATGGCAATGTTCCCTGCAGGCCGTTTCACCTCGTTGCAAAGTTTGTGTCATTAGACAGCCTGCTTAGGAAGCTGTTGTCTCTTGCGTCAGAGCCGGTGAGGGAGGGGGCAGGCCAGTGATGTGACGCTGTTTTGCGCTTTCAAAATAAAAGCATAATCAAACAGGGAGGAAACATCCAGAGGCTGGTTGTATGAGAACATGGTAGTGACGCACCGCAGCGGGCGTATCATGGATAGCTCAACAATATGATCGGTCAGTGCTATGGCTGTCAGTTTTAATGATTTATTCTTATGTACTCATCATGGCACTCTCGAAATCCCTGCCAACGAATTTTCTAGTTATAGTTATTATGGTAGTTATAGTGTTAAAGTTGGAAGTGGTAAGTAACCTATTTGGGACACTTGGCACACATTTTCCACACTTGGCAAACATTTGGCACAGTTGGTTCACAGTTGTCACAGTTGGTGCCAATTGTGCAGCCCCAATATCGCAATGGTTTGCTCTATCTGAGAAATTCATGGGGTTTCTGAAAACTGAGAAGTTGCACTTTGTAGATAATATCGGGTCAATACGGTAAATCCACTCATTCCACTCGAACGAGTGGGAGAAATCAAAACATTTGTGCTCATTATGTACAGGTGCAGCTCAAAGCATAAACTAAATGAAACAATGATAATCAAGCAGCTGGTGACTAACTTGAGAACTTGGGCAAATGAATGGAAGGTTGTTTATCAAATACAGGGCAGATTTATCTGAAGAAGGAAAGTTTTTAAAACAAAATTTTGGGTCAACATTATCTAATAGCCATACCTCACGCCACTCAGAACAGCAAGCTGGGAGAGCAGAAAAACGCAACCTTACTTTGGATGGAAACTGGCCACAAAAATGGCACAGGAGATGTCCGGCGAGAGCTGTCGCGTCAAGGTCCTTTGTCGTGGCCTCCCAAGCTAGGCTGGTCCTTGGCTGAATTGGCTGTCCATCTGGCTCGTCCCTCTTCAGCAGCAGTACTGTCTTTCGTGCGATTGGCTTGGTTATTGAGTTAATGTCCGAATTATTCTTCTCTTTTATGATGAAAACAGATTGGAATTACCATGGCAATTCGAGATGCTGGAGGCTGAGTGCGATGCAGCCAAACTTGTTCGGGTCACAGGCAGCCTTGGCTTCAAGTTGTAACTTAGTCCTTGTAGTTTAGCGGCTAAATTCTGACAACTGAGTTTCTTTTTCTGTTATTGTTCTTATGGTTTTGTCAGGTCTCCTGGGGAAACTCTCCTCTTGAGAGCTCTGAAGGCTCAGAGGCTCTTCCTTTGAGCCTCAAGGCAACAGCAAAGGCCTATTTCTTTTCATCAAGTTCAGTAACCCGCGTCCAGATCTTAATTCAATTTTTCATACTTCTGGGTCTCGTCAAACTTCTGATACCAGAATAGTAATAAATGCAATGTTTATACTACTTTAACTACTTTATTCAAGTTCCGTACAGGACCAGAGGTCTGTGTCTGCCATTTCCACTCGACACCGTAATATCACACACACTGCACATGCATACATGCATTCCCAGGGTCAAAGGGGAAATACAAGTTAACAAGTTTAAACCCCAAAATGCTGGTTGGGACACCCCTCCAACCAGTGCCTCCATTCTTCACCGCCAACAGCCCCCGATTCCCGATTCCTAATGTCATAATTCTTCTCTGCTGGGGAAAAAAGGATGAACCTTTTGATCCGCAGCCGAACACTGAGAAAGAATTGCCCTTCACACCAGTGTCTGAAGCATCCACTTCAACAATAAACTGGCGAGCAGGATCTGCGAAAATGAGAATGGGAGCAGTGAACCATGACTTGAACTCATCAAAGGCCTCTTCAACAGCAGGGGACTAAGTGAAGGGCACCTTCAGGGAGGTGAGTGCAGTGAGGAGCTGCCACTGAACTGTAGTTTCAATTGAACCATCTGTAGAAGTTAAAAAAAGCCCTTAAAGCATTGAAGTTGCTTGCGAGTTGAAGGAGCCAGTCCATAACTGCCTTGGTCTCATCTGGATCCATCTGGATCTTAACAGCACTGATGGCGAAGCCCAGCAAGGATACCTCTGAGATGTGAAACTCACACTTCTCAGCCTTCATGAAGAGCTGATTTTCCAGAAGCCTCTGGAGGACTTGACGTACATGCATCATATGCTCCTGTCTGGATTTGGAGAAAATGAGAATCTCATCCAGCTACACAAAAACACAAGCAATGAGCAGCTCCCAGAGAACATCACTAATGCCTGAAAGACTGCAGGAGCATTCGTGAGACCAAATGGCGCAACTAAATACTCAAAGTGTCCATTGGGGATGTTAAAAGCATCCCCCACTCACCCCCCTATCAGATTTTAATCAAATGCATTGTGGAGGTCGGGTTTGGAAAAAATGGTAGCATGTTATAGCAGTTCATATGCAGAGGATATTAAGGGGAGAGGGCGCCTGTTTTTCACAGTGACATCATGGAGTCCCCTGTAGTTAATGCAGGGTTGCAGTGTTTTGTCCTTCTTTCCTACAAAGAAGAACCCTGGGAAGGAAGGAGATGATGACGGCTGAATGATACCTGCAGCCAAAGAGTTGTTGATGTACTTCTCCATAGCCTTGGTCTTGGAGCAGATAGAGAGAGGAGTCGGCCTTTAGGAGGAGAAGCACCTGGCAGGTCAATTGAACAGTCATATGGGTGATGGGGCGGCAAGGAGGTGGTCTTGTGAAAAACTCCTTCAGGTTCAAATATTTTTCAGGAACTCCAGAAAGATCAGGAAGCTCAGTAGTAAAATGCAGAATAGAAGCAGGTGATTAAGCAGATCTTTTACAAATAGTATAACAGCGACCTCTCCATTGAAGTATGGTCCCTGAAACCCAGTCTAAGTGTGGATATGTCTTTTTAGCCATGGATAGCCTAGAATGACAGGTTGTTATAGTACATCAAATCTAATCAGATTTATTTATATAGCGCCAAATCAAAACAATTTTATATCAAAGCACTTTACATACAGAGCAGGTCTAGACAATCTCAGAGGGCGGCCATCTGCCTCAGTTCGGGGGGGGGGTTATTCAAAACAGGTGCAGACAGGAACATTAGATGCAACATGAAGTTAACAGAAACTATGCTGTATGGAGTTCATGAAGATATGGGAGCAGCAGGCTTTGCGGGAACACAGGGTGGCGGTGATTCACCACCTGTAGGATGAAGACAGGGAGAGACAGAGACTTTGGGAAACATGGTTAGTAAATACAGCACACATGCTTAGAACTGGGAGAAATAGGGATTTTTGTGAAGCATGGTTATTGGTATGTCAGAGCATACAAGGGGGAGAGAGAGAGAGAGAGAGAGAGGTGCTCAGTGCTTCCCTCAGCAGTCCAGGCCTTTTGCAGCATAGCTAAAGAGTAAATAAACTTTATTTATTTACTCTTTACTAAACTTTACTTTAACTATAAGGTCTGTCATATAGAAAGGTTTTAAGCCCGGTCTTAAAAATTGCTAAAGAGTCCGCCCCACGGACTGATGCTGGAAGTTGGTTCCATAGAAGAGGAGCCTGATAAATGAAAGATCGGCCTGCCAATGTACTCTTGGAGACTCTAGGAGCCACAAGTAAACCTCCATCTAGAGACGGAGTGGCCTACTGGGACAGTAAGGAATTATGGAGGAATTATGAGCTCTGAGATATGGTGGAGCTTGGCCATTAAGAGCTTTATACGTTAAACAAAGGATTTTCAATTCTATTCTGGATTTTACTAGCAGCTAATTTACTAGCAGCTAAGAGCAGCTAACACAGGAGAGATGTGATCTTTTTTCCTAGTTGCTTTTAATATTCGTGCAGCAGCGTTATGAATCATCTGAAGGCCTCTCAGAGATTTGCTTGGACATCCACATAATGAGTTACAATAGTCCAGCCTAGAAGTAACGAATGCATGAACTAGGTTTTCTGCATCCTCATGAGAGGATTTTTCTGATTTTCCTAATGTTTCTCAGGTGGAAGAAAGCTGCCGTACTGACTCATTTTATGTGAGGGACAAAGGACATGTCCTGGTCAAAAGTTACTCCAAGGTTTCTAACAGTGGAGCTGGAAGCAAAAATAATGCTCTCCAGACTGATTATGTAATGGGTGAGGTTTGGACCCAAAAGCAGCACCAACAAGACCAGGGAGATTTGTAATGACCTTTATTGTCAGCAGAAGCAGGTAAATAAGCACAGTTCAGTTCCAAGGGGAAAAGGCAGTCCTTTAAGGGGCTTGAGGTGGGGAAATCCAAGGGCCCAGAATTAAGCTGTGGATGAGGCAGCAGTACCAGGCAGAGGGCAGGTCGGAACCAGGCAGAGGACCAGAGAACCAGCAGGTAAGTTGTCACAGGAAAACACTCACGTTGTAGCACTGGGGAGGGAGGACTCAGAGCAGCCCCGTGAGCAGGCAGACAAAAACCAGGAAGGAGCAAGGCAGGTTTGTAGTCCAAAACAGAAGGGCTGAGGTCTTTACCAGGGCAGAGACAAGGCGGGTTGGTCAGGCGCAGGCAGAGGAAAACCGCTGGAAAGTCTTGCATAGCACAGAGAACAATCTGGCAGTGAGTGTGGAGGAGAGTGGAACTTTTAACCTGCCTTGATTGCTGATGAGCTGCAGCTGAGTGAACAGGTGACTGATGAGGTGGGTGTGGCTGGCAGATGGGGTGAGCAGGGGAGTGGTGGAAAACTACTGGAGGCAGGTATGTAGGGAAGACAAATCATGACAGATTAGATGATTAGCCTCTTCATGCAGAGGTCCCTTTTGGCAATTTCCCCCTGTTTTTGTATCACTGCAAATAAAGCTTTATAACTACAGAAGTACTAACTCCAAAACTATGGCTGATGGCATAAATGAAAGAAGACATCTGTACCTTTACATCTACTGACATTGACATAAAATATTGAATTGAGTCATTCCTTAAAAAATAGGCCCATTGAACTTTTGTGTGAAAACAGTGATATCTCAAAATCACGAAACATGCTGAATTTACATATATGGTTCACACACTCCCTGTCCACATGTGCACCAAGTTTTAGGTTGATAGGTAAAACTACTGAGGAACTATAGAGTTTTTACCAAACAGTGTCCCTTGGCGATCTCCAGCATGCCAAACCTATCCAAATTGGTCCAATTTGGCTAAAATGCACACTGCAAGATTTCAGTGATATATAATTTTTTTTAACAGATAACCTTTTGGGGCCAATCACAGACATGATTGCTTTTAGGACCACCAGTTACATGAGTAAAATTCCATTTGAAAATTTTATTTATAGGGATGAATTTATGGTGTCCAAAACCTATCCAAACATGAATTTGACATATTTTTGCTCGTTTTATGGTGTTATTTTGAAGCTTTATAACTCCACAAGTGAACCCACAACTATCAGTGATGGGTTAAATTAACAAAGACCTTCGAAATATGAATTTATGAAATTTCATGTATTTCATGTTTTTTAGTTGTTAATTTCATAATTACATTAAAACTGGGGGCAGTAAAAACACACTTTTGTTGAAATGTCCATTGTTGCCATCATTGCCGTCGTTGACATCACTCTCCTTTTCATCCTCACTGTACAACATTTGCAACACCTCTGTTGGTGTAAACACCATATTCGTCATGTTGGTGTAAAAAAGTGTCAAACTTCCCCACAACAACAACAAAAACTATGGTAAAAACCAATTAAACACAGAGTTAAAGGGAAATCCCGGCCGACTGTGTGCGTCACTGTGTGCCTCACTGCGTGCCTCACTGCGTGTGTGCGTATGTCCCGTGTGGCTCTGCTCCGGTTACGCAGCCCTTATTTGGATTTTTATACGTCACATAACCTTAGGGCCTCTACTATCAGATGGAAAACTTGTTTTCAATGTGCCTTTGATTGACAGGAGACGCTGCCTGCAATTAGCAGATGTGCAGTCTGACGGACCTTTAAACTAGCATTAGCACAGAGCGGAAAGAAGACAAAATGTCCGATTAGCTTGACACGATGGATTAAATTGAACTGCGGATTATTGTTGGGCACATCTGGAGGTGCTCCTGAGTGGAGCTCATGCTCCTTACATGGCAAGCCTCCAGCTCGTGGAGGCCACTTGTCATGTAGGCGAGTTGGTAATCATGGTACTTGAGAGCATTAGCCTGGGCCATCAACTCCTCCTGGAGCGCATGGGCTGGGTTGTACTGTTAATCACCAGTACAGATAAGAACCCAAATGCATGACAAGGAGGGAGTGGAGTACAGGGGAAGTTCTCTTTACTTAGGTTCAGGCAGAGTCAAAACCAGGAAATCAAACAGACCAGAAAATAAATCCGGCAAGGAGCAGACAGGTAATCCAGAGTCACAAAAACAGGCAGGCAGGGTCAAACAGATCAGGCAAGATAGGGTGAAAAAACGCAGGAAAGCTTGGCAGGAGCACAAGACAATGTGGCAGAAGGCAGGTGAAAATGGACTGGTATATATACTGCAGGACTAGGATTGGGATCTGGTTCTTTTTTGGAACCGGATCTAAAATTCTTGTCCTGGAACTGGTTCTATCATTTTTGGATTGACGATTCCCACAAACAGGTATTAGATTGTTGGCAGCTGTGTAATTCTTTTATTTGGCTGTGCCTGTACATTGAAGCGACTGTGGTGACGTCACATCCATCTACATGAGTGAGTTGAGTGGATCAGTTGTGTTGTGTTTGTATTTTAACAATTTTAAAGAAAAGTAGGAATTGTATTAAGTGCAATGCAATCATTGCTACGATGAAACTGCCGCAGTAGAACACAGTACATTACCTGAGATTAACGTTGTGTTTTAGGAAATGTTTCATCAGCCTCATGATTGTACTGTGCAACAGTTACAGTAAAATTTTTGTATTTGTGAGATTGCATATGTGTATTATATATATATATATATATATATATATCGGCAAGGAATTGGAAGAGAGAATGAGCCACAGCTGTGGACAACCAGGTACAGGAAATGAGCAGATTGCTTGGGCTGAGAGGAGGGTGTGAGTGATCCGAAATGACAGGAGAGTTTGTAATGAGACATGACAAAAAAAGAACGGATGAAAACTTGGGTTTCCTGACAAACCCATTCTATGCATCATATAATGGGTTGTGTATGATCTTTGACCTGGATGAGCTGTAAATTCTATTTTTTTTTTTTTTTTTTTTTTTCATTTTAATTGTACTAGAGGCAGATCTGGGTCAATAAGTCAAAGTCAGTTGACAGGGACAGATCTGTTTCCAATTTTGATATCAGTTGATGTATAGAATGAGTGCTTGAGAGTAACATATATTTTAGAAAGGACTTTCTTCTTTTTTGGAGAGTTTTATGATGTAAACAACAAATTCTGGTGGCTGTGTGGTATTCTGGAGCATTGGAATTTTCTTCTTGGAGAAACTTCCATTTCCTATACCAAAAGTCTAAAATAAATCTGTGTGTTTCAGAAGTAGGTTTTCCTGCAAGAGGTGATGGAGGTAGGTGATTCCTTTCTGCTCCCAAATGCTAAGATGAAGAGGGATATTGTTACTTACGAAGTATGGCTTGTGCCAGATCAGGGAGAAGATATAGGGCTCCAACTAGGAACCTGTGGTCTCTAGACTTTCCCACCAAGCATAGAGGATGGAGGCAATCATCAGATGTTTTATTTGTACATTTGTAAACCGTATTTATAATTTCTTTCTCTTCCACTGCTGCAAGGAACATTGAACTGAGATTCCAGTCTATTAAATTGTCACACTGCTCCTCAGATCCTGAATTTAGAGAAACAGAAGAAACTTGTGCGACAAAAAAAAAAAAAAATGGACCAGACTCAATGAACACCCTCCTAGCAACAAATTTTCACACTGCTCTATGCTCCCTACAGATGATATCCAACTAGGCCAGTGAGCGGTGATAGCTATCATGTCTTCAGGGTCATCAGGTGGGAACCTCCTTTCACCGGTGTTTCGTCTAGTTAGGCCCACAACACCTCCAGAAGGCTAGACCGTGAACACTGGCGTCCCAGCGTCACCCCCCTAATGCCAGCCATCACCACTCCTCACACAAAGACAACTATCTCAAACAGCACTACTATCACCTACTCTGACCTCTCACCAACTGCACCAGTGAAAGCAGGGTGGGGATACAGACCCTGGTTCGGGTAGGGGGGAGAAATAGAAGAGGTGGAGAGAAAAGTAGGGATGGGATACAGACCCTGGTTCGGGTAGGGGGCATGGAAGTATAGAGGGTGCAGGAGGTGGAGGCAATACAAGCTGCATTAGTAGATTCAGCAACTAAACTCACCTAAATGGTCCTATGCTCAAACAACACTCCAACACAGGCCAGCTCACCTGTACTAACTGCGGTGTCAAAGAGGCACAAACACAAATCTCAAACACCACCTTCCTTGATATTTCTTACCATCAACCGGTGTCCCATTGAGTTTGAGGAATATTTTACAGTTAGTAGTCCAGGTGTGTCAAATCTTTTTCTGCTTCTTCAGGTAGCGTACTTTTTTGGCTGCATCTGCGTTGTGCTTGGTCAGGTGGTCATTGATGTATACGTTGCATCCTTTCAGTTTTCTCCCTTGCTTTAGCATTGCGATCTTGTGTTTTTGATTGACAAAATGCATGATGACAGTCGATTTGTCCCCGGCGTATCTTTTGGGCAGAGGGTGATAAGCCGTGATGTTGTCACAGTCCAGCGGTATCCCCTTGGACTGCAGGAAAGTAGCCACCTGTTTCCCCGTGGAGCTAACATCCAGATCATCGGGCTCACTTCAGTCACCAGCGGTCAGCGCCCGAGCGCACACTCAGGTGAAGAGAGGGGTGGAGCTGTCAACTGATCACCACCTGGTGGTGAGTTGGGTTAGGTGGCGGGGGAAGACTCAGGACAAACCTGGCAAGCCCAAACATGTTGTGCAGGTGAACTGGGAACATCCTGAGGAGGCCTCTTTCCAGCAGACCTTCAACTCCCGGAGCTTTTCTAGCATCCCTGTGGAGGTTGGGGACATTGAACTTGAGGGGTCGATGTTCAAAACTTCTATTGCCAAAGCTGCTGCCGGGAGCTGTGGCCTGAAGGCTTTGGGTTCCTCAAGGGGTGGTAACCCTCAGACACCGTGGTGGACACCGGTGGTCAGGGAAGCCGTCTGACTGAAGAGGGAGGCCTTCCGGGATATGTTACCCCAGGGGGACTCCTGAGGCGGCTGCAAGGTATTGACAGGCCCGAAGGGCTGCAGCCTCAGCGGTGAGGGAGGCAAAGCAGCGGGTGTGGGAGGAGTTTTGAGAATGCATGGAGAAGGACTTTCAGGAGGCACCAAGGTGTTTCTGGAAAACCGTTCGGCATCTCAGGAGGGGAAAGCAAGGGAACATCCAAGCCACTTATGGCAAGGATGGGTCACTGTTGACCTCGACTAAGGAGGCAGTCGGAAGGTGGAAAGAGCATGCTGAGGAACTCCTGAATCCAACTTGCATGGGGTGGAGGCAGAGCTGGATGATGATGGAGGATCAGTGTCGATCTCCCGGGAGGAGGTCACTGAAGTAGTTGAACAACTCCACAGTGGCAAAGCCCCAGTGATTGATGCGATCCGTCCGAAAATGTTGAAGGCTCTGGGTGCTGAGGGACTGTCGTGGTTGACACGCCTTTTCAATATTGCGTGGAAGTCTGAAACAGTACGAAAGGAGTGGCAGACTGGGGTGGCGGTTCCCTTGTTCAAAAAAGGGGACCAGAGACATTTAGTTTTTTTTTTTGTTTGTGTTGTGCACCACTTGTAACGTGAAGAGTGTGAAGGTGGAGAGGCTAGCTGGGTTAGCTCTGCCCAGCTCCAGCAGACACAAATAAGACAAACAAAAAACGGGGAGGGAAAACATAGAAGCACAAGGATCCATACCCTCATGATATTCCATAACCCTGCATAGATAGCCTAAGTTGTAAATACAGAAAAAAAAGAGGTAGAGGTAAAGTTCTTAAACCATGAATATTCATGACTTCACAATGTATGTTTATCAGAATGTTTTTCCCAAGGAAAAGCTACAAAACAGGATATTTTTATATGTAATAAAGGATTGCAAAATAGAGGGGTCATAGCATTCCACTTGTTGTCCCAGTCATGTAATACTTCATATTTCTGTCAAATTGATACTGCATTAACAATTATTGCACCAAACGGTATTGCAAACTCGAAAGTGGAAGTTTGCAATACTGGTGTTTGCAATATCCACCTTACAGTGGAAAGGTAAGCAATAGGGGTATAGTGGTTCATCCACTAAATCGATTAATCGATTTACACTCCTGTGTCTCTTGTCATCAGTTGTGATGGTGAATCATATTCTGGCTTTATTAATGTTGGCTTTTTATAACTGTGTTGTTAACCATATCAGAGCACCTCACCTCAGGGTAAATCTCAGACTTTGTTGAAACTGCTTTCTGAAATGGGCTGCAAGTATCCCATTTGGACATTTGAGGGCCTTTTGATCTTGTGTGTCTCTTGATGAGTCTCATCTGTTTTGTCATTCTTTTTTACCGACATTTTGTATTTTTACGTGTAAATGTGACTCAATGCGGGCCATAAATTAGACATTTTAGTCAAATGTCACTTGACCACGTTAGTCGGAGTTTATATGGCCCCTAACAGACTGACGTCAAGACACTTTACGTATAAAGCAGGTCCAGACCAAAGTCTTTATGGAGTTGTTAAAGCGACCCATTATACCACTATGTGGTATAGTCATTCCTTTACTAGATGTTGAGATGGTGTCCAGAAAACAATGTGGGCTACATAGAAAATTGGAAGACCATCTCGGGGAGACCTGGTCTGATTAGGAGAGATGGCATTCATCCCACTGTGGAGGGTGCCATTCTCATATCTTGGAATCTGAATGTACTAAAAAGTTAAAATACTGACATTCCTGAGTCGAGGCCAGGAGGCAGAGTTGGAGTTTAACACTTCTCTGCATCTCAGTCAGAGCTTTTGCCTGCCAAGTTGTTGAAACAATTTTATAGAAGATATATCTGTCCCCTGGCCACCTAAATTTAGTAGCTCTATTAAACCAAAAGTAAACAGGAGATAAAAATGAGAATTTAATTGAAATAAATTCTAGAGCATGGCTCTAGGGAATCTAAAACGGCTCATGTAAGACAGTCGTCATAAGTCGTTATGGTCCCTGAAGACCTTCTCCCTCCTAATCCTGCCTTTGGCATAGTCCTCCAGTAGTGCCAGCAGTGCCATTGTGCAGCATTACACACAGGGCTCAACGTTGTATTTATAGGTTTAAAATAATCAGACTGATAATCAGTTCGTGATAACCCCCAACACGAAAAATATTCTTTAGACTCAAGTGTGTGAACATTACCCTTTTCTTTATGGCTGGTTTGTTATGTAAAGCATCAAGTAGAGCTGACGAACTGAGGACAGGAAAGTATGTAGTGTAACGATTTTTAATGGCTTTGTTTTCCACACTTAGGATTTAATTGGCATTTGATTATGTGTTCACAGTATCACAGGAAAATATGTTATTTACAGATGTTAGGCAGATGCTTTATGCACTGTCCTCTCCTCCTCCTGCGCTCTGGGAGTGGACAATAAGTAGTGCCTCTGCGCTGCACACCCGTGGCACCAAATAAATTCAGATATAGCAGATGTTTATCTAAAAATGCTGCAAATCTACCAGTCGAAGCAGATAGATGCCCTCTCGAAGCCTGGTTCTGGCTGACAATACTCCCTCTTAAAGTTTTTCCTTGTCACTGTCGCCAAAGTGCTTGCTCTTGGAGGGATATGTTGGGTCTCATTAAAAACTCCATAAAAATTTTGGACAAGACCTGCTCTATATGAAACGCTGTTATGATTTGGTGATATATAAATAAGTTGGATTTGATTTGAAATCCATGTAAGGCTTAGTCATATTTTCCTTAACCCTTTCAGGTTCCGGAAGATCTGCCATCGTATAATCAATGCAACCACTTTCACCAACATCATCCTACTCTTCATTCTGTTGTCATCAGTATCTTTAGCTGCTGAAGATCCCATTGATCCCATGTCCTTCAGGAACCAGGTGATATGTTTGCTCCATTCTAGTTGACATGTCATTTTGCAAGTGTTTTGATGTTTTTGTATGATGATTAATGTTATGCATGATGTGAAATTTCCAGGTGTTAGCTTATGCTGATATCGTCTTCACCTCAGTATTCACGGCAGAAATTGTGCTCAAGGTAACAACACCAGACACCAGAGGGAGCACTCTAGATAAAGATGTGTGTGAAGGGGTAGTTGAGGTGCAATGCAGCTGCCAAGCTTGTTTTCTACCCAGACTGCCCCCCCTTCCTATTTGTGGTGTCTCACTAGAATGAAAGTTCAGTGTCTGGGTTCCTTTACTCAACTAGCGCCACTGCTTATCCTGAGTGTTACGGTTTTACAAAGACCAAAAGTCCATAACATATTACAAACATACTGAAGTGATGAGAGAGCAGGGCATTTGTGACTTTACATCCCTGATGCAGTCATCTACAGAATTTATTATTTTATTTCAAGCATAATAATGATGTTTTGTTTATTAATGTCAAATGTTGACAATTTTAATTTTAATTAAACTTATAGACCACATTTTGTGAAAACTTTGGACACTACTGACTGACATTTTGACTGACGTGATTGTCTTGTTAAGAGCTATTGTATTTCTAGCAGTTGTACCACAGTTGTGTTATTTGTGGTCTGATAACAGGTCTTGTGTTTCAGATGACGACATATGGAGCTATCCTTCACAAAGGGTCTTTCTGCAGGAACTCATTCAACATCCTGGACCTCTTGGTGGTCAGTGTGTCTCTCCTGTCTATGGGCATGGAGTAAGTGTGCTCACACACACCCCAACACACCCCTTAGCTCTGTTCTTTATCAAAAGATGATGTGTGTCTGTGGTGTATCAGATCCAGTGCCATCTCAGTGGTGAAGATTCTCAGAGTTTTAAGAGTACTGCGGCCCCTGAGGGCCATTAACAGAGCCAAGGGCCTGAAGGTATGAGACATGTTTGAAAATAACTCCAAATATAAAACTCTGAGTTCTTTAAACTTGTGTGTAACATGAGTGTTTCTGCAGCATGTGGTCCAATGTGTGTTTGTTGCTGTAAAGACCATTGGAAACATTGTACTGGTCACCATGCTGCTGGACTTCATGTTTGCCTGTATCGGAGTCCAGCTATTTAAAGTGAGTTGCTCTTCTGCTCAACTTTTTTCTAATGTATGATGTATAATGTAATGTATATTTTCTAATGCACTTTGAACTTTTCATAATGGCATCACTTCCTTGCTAGGGGACGTTTTACGCCTGCACAGATTCTGACATGATGACTGAAGACACCTGCAGGTCAGAACAGTAACTGATTTGCTTTCATGTTAAAGTCTGTCTGAATAAGCTTGGTGAAACTCATACAAACAATAGAATGCAAAGCAGAGTTGTTCCTGCATCTCAGCTCTTCATCAGCTGATCGAGTTTGCTAGTTGTCATCATATGTGACTTTGAAGAGCTCTATATCAGTTAAACAGAGATTGAGATTGAGACCAAAATTTAGTGTCTCACTCAGAACAGGTCTAAAAGTGTTCAGATCTCATATCCCTAAGAGTCCAGACTTATGACAAAAGGTCTATAGCAGCGCTCAGCTCAGGTGATCCCACTTCAACACGGCTGTAACTCTGTAAATCTGAAGCAAAAGCCTCTTTTTATTGTAAGAAATCAAGAGCAAAAAAGTCTCACAGAGGAACTGTAGTTAAACTATCCAAAAATGTTTTACTCAACTTCATCTTTTCAATATTTTATTTAAACTCTGACACTAAAAACTCACTGACACACTGTTCCTTTGTCACTCAATGATGTTCTGTCCAAACTTTGTGTGGACTCCACAAGATGGCATCACCTTTTTTTTTTCCTCACACAGAGGCTGGTATATAAAGTATCAGGAGGGGGCACTGCATGAGATTGAGGTCCATGAGAGAAAGTGGACCAATGCACAGCTTAACTTTGACAACATCCTAAATGGCATGCTGACTTTGTTTACCATCTCCACCTTTGAGGGATGGCCCAGGTGAGTCTGAGTCAGGCGAGGTGACTTCATCTGCAATTTGCTTCATCTGTATCACTGTCTGTCTGTATGTATTTTGCATTACCTAGGATTCTATATAAAGCCATAGATTCAAACTTGGAGGATAAAGGACCAGTGTACAACAACCGGGTGGCCATAGCCATCTTCTTTATCATCTACCTCATACTTATTGCCTTCTTCATGATGAACATATTCGTGGGCTTCGTCATTGTTACCTTCCAGGAGCAGGGAGAGCAGGAGTACAAGAACTGTGAGCTGGACAAAAACCAGGTACAATGACACAGCTGGGTACTTTACCAAACCCCTACTTTAGAAGCAGAAGACACATGCATGTCTGCATTCCCTGCACTCACATAGCCAGACATCCCTCATTACAGCAGATTATAAAGACCCAAGTAAATCTGTTGACACTGTAGCTACAGCTGTTACAGGATTGGGTTTGAATGAAGAAGTCTATCATGAAACATCATACTGTAGATGGCTGTGACCTGGGGTGGGTCTGAACAGCAGCTGTTACCGGGATGATACATGAAGGTGTACAGCTCTGCACTCCCATGTATAACAGTGGGTTTATACTGTTTTCTCCTGTAACTGCTTTTTTGACACCAACTTTCACCTCAACCTTATCATGTGTAGCACATGTCTATAGTATGTTCAGACACATGGTGACAATGACAGGGTCACACACAGCAGTGGGCATACTGTGTCCCTCTGTAACCTAAATGTGCAGCCACACATATGTCATACAGATGTCTACTTAATTTGTCGTTATAGAGTTGCGAAAATCTGAACATCCTAATTGACTGCTTCAAGCATTATATGAGCTCATTCTGATAGTCACTAGAACACTCAATGTAAGCAGCAGGCTCTAGTGTTACTAATGAAATGTTCACAAGGGTTTAATAGTAGCGTACAAGGTGACAACATCTAACATCTGGAAAAATGTCATTAAACTATCCACTTAAATTCAAGGCTGAACTGACAAGAAAGAAGACGTCTAAGGTCATACTTCTGTTTTGTTTAACCTACCCAGCGACAATGTGTGCAGTATGCTCTGAAGGCCCAACCACTGAGATGTTATATTCCCAAGAACCCCTACCAGTATCAGGTGTGGTACATCGTCACCTCATGTTATTTCGAGTACCTGATGTTCCTCCTCATTATGCTCAACACCATGTGTCTGGGAATGCAGGTATGACCTTCACTTTTCATTTAGTGCCACGGGCTATAAGCACAGGGGCCACTACTTCTACACAGTAGAAGTAAGTGGCCTCTGTGCATAGCACGAGGCACTACTTAATATTGTCCATACTTATTATTATTCCGTCACATTTTCGGCAGTGAATGTGGGTCGTACCGCTGGACGAAGCCCTACAATATATATATCAAAACGTGCGGCTCGATCGTGACAAGTGTGCTAAGTTCTGGGTAGTCGATATTCCCATTTTTCCCAAAGTTATTCCCAAAAAACCAGACGAAGTTTTCCATAGAGAATGCATGGGAGCCGCTGAAAAATCGCCTCAAAATTTCACCTTTTTTCTCAGTCGCGTAGCTCAGTCATACGTGCACCTAGAAATGTTCATTCAAACTTTAAAACGGAGGAAATCTTGTGCTCTTTCCAGAACTTCATTTTTCTCCTAAACATTATACTTTTCAAACTATGAGCGTTCAAAGGAGCAGTCCGATTGACTTTTTCCTCAAAGTTATAGTGGAGACGCTTGTTAACTAGAGTGAGAGCACTGTGAAAAACTCACCCACATTTTCATTTTTAACTCGAGCTCACGGCCAAACTGTGCAAAGGAGACAAAGAATTTTTTGGCAACACGTAGACACAGGTCTTGGGATTCAGAAAATCTAAGTTTGAGAGCTCTACCCCTCACCAAATTTCAACAGGAGGGCTCAGAGCGTCAACAACACCTGGTTTTGGCCCAACTGACTGAAATGCAAATCAAGGTTTTCCTCAAAACAATTTCACTCTGAATTTGCGCTGTCCCTACACGCTCATTTTAAGGAGTTTTCAAATCAAATAAAGACTGTCGGAATCTCCAGACTCTTCTGTCTCTCACTGTGTCGCAATTCGCAGTAGTTCGGGACGTGGTCAAAAGCCACTTTTCGGAGAGTTTTGGGGAGAGTCTGAGCTCTGACCAGACTGAATTCTCAAATCACCGTGGCAACCGCAGGTCCCTCAGCTCAGGTCTGTGTGCTGCTGTTGCTGCGGATCAAACCCACCCCACTTTGGAGCCTCACTGCTTCGTCATACTTTGTCACAGACACTCCGTTCAAAGTTTAAAAAGGTCACGAGAGTTTGACCTCTGTTTGTGACAACAGGCTTTATGATAGCTCCTATGCTTACCACACAATCACAGATCAACTGTCATGCTGGTCTTATCTCACTCTGTCTGTGGCCTATGGCCATCACTTTGAATGATTTCTTCTCAAAGACAGACACAGAGATATAGAGATGTAGACACAGACAGATATACAGACACACACAGAGACAGATATCCAGACGCACTCACACATATACACAAACGCAAATAGAGACAGATATACAGATGCACTCACACATATATACAGACACAAATAGAGACAGATATAGACACGCACTCACACATATACACAGACATACACAGAGACAGATATACAGACACACTCATTGAGTCAAGGTCAATTAGTTCTCCAAAGGGAATTTTCACAGACGCACTCACACATTTACACAGAGACAGACAGAGACAGACATACAAACGCACTCACACATATACACAGACATACACAGAGACAGCTATAGACACACACTCACACATATACACAGACATACACAGAGAAAGATATACAGACGCACTCACACATTTACACAGACATACACAGAGACAGCTATAGACACGCACTCACACATATACACAGACATACACAGAGACAGATATAGACACACACTCACACATATACACAGACACACACAGAGACAGATATAGACACACAGTCACACATATACACAGACACACACAGAGACAGATATACAGACACACTCATTGAGTCAAGGTCAATTAGTTCTCCAAAGGGAATTTTCATCAGGAAGGCTTTCGAAAGAAGGACGGTTCGTGGGTTGCTCGTCCGAGCGTCAGGCGACGTGTGAGGGGCAACGGCCGACGGGCCACCGACCTGTGGCACTTCAAAATTTCCATGGAATTTTCTAGTTCATACTACAACTGTGATGTAAAGGATCACATTTATTTAGTAACCTGGCATCCAAGTCTTCTGAGTGAAAGGCATAAGCCTTCTGACTTTTACATGTTCAGTTTTTATTGGAGATCAAGAATTTCCACTTTCTACATGAAGACATGTTTACCATTATGTTACTGAAACATGGAGAAGAAAACCAAGTCCAAATGGAGCCCTGCAGCAGATCATTCTTTGTCTCAGCAAAGATAGACCAACTATCCAACTTTACACTGAAGTAGCTATGATGTGTGCCTCTTTAATTCACAGCACTGCAACCAGTCAAACCATATCACTCACTTGTCTGACATGCTGAATGTGATCTTTACTGTGCTCTTCACTGTGGAAATGATCCTGAAACTCATGGCCTTCAAAGCCAAGGTTAGTTGACACTCAACGCATCATTATTTGGTTAGTAAATTAGAGGTTAGGTTATACAGTTCTTGCAAGCTATGTTTTATTTAATTATTGTTAATTATAATTTAATAAAATTTTATTTAGCGATCATTTATCTGAAGACATTGAAGAGAAGCACAGTTTTACAGAAATAAAAAAAATCTCTGAAAAGTGTGTTTGAAGTGTGACCAGGAAACCTTGGATTATGTGTGTACCACAGTACTTACTCTCTCACACTCCATCCCACCCATTTATGGGTAACGGGGGGTGCTGGAACTAATCCCCACCAAGGTTCTGGGCAAGGGTGGGGAACACCCTTGACAGGTGGCCAGTCTATCGCAGGGCCAAAACATAGAGACTGACAGAAACGAACATTCCACTCATGCCTATGGGTGTGGGGAGCATGAATACCCGCTGGGAGCCCAGATAGGCATGGGGAGAACATGCATCCTGTTATGTGTATTATTATGTATAATTTTATTTCCACAGCATTTACATAAAAGCCTATGCATAGAAATATATCATTGTAAGAAACAACACTTCTGTCTTTATGTTGTTTTCTCAGGGTTATTTTGGGGACCCCTGGAATGTCTTTGACTTTGTAATTGTCATTGGAAGTGTTGTTGATGTGATGCTGAGTGAGATTGATGTGAGTATCATT
Organism: Echeneis naucrates; assembly: GCF_900963305.1. Taxonomy (NCBI): domain Eukaryota; kingdom Metazoa; phylum Chordata; class Actinopteri; order Carangiformes; family Echeneidae; genus Echeneis; species Echeneis naucrates. The sequence continues at coordinate 25,624,065 of NC_042515.1, forward strand.
GTGTGTACACTCACACACACGCACACACACACGCACACACACACACACACACACACACACACACACACACACACACACACACACACACACACATCATCTTATAGGAGTAAATATATGATGAACAGAGAAGTGAAGTATGATGTATATATAAAATCCCAACAACAGCAACAACAACCTGATAAATAATTTAATCACTTGACCTCTTAGTGGTCATTATCTTATGGCTGAGCAGTGAATCATTACCTGTCTCCATTAGCATTATGGTCTCATGGTAAGATAGTGTTAGTAATAATTATATTCCTTCATTTTTGTCACAGGCAGCATGTTCCTATTCCCAAATTTAAGATGAGATCTCATTTATGTCTCATTTACATCTCCTAGATGTAAATGAACACTAATTGAGACATGGTTTTCTCGTTCTTCTCAAATGTCTCTTCTGAGAAATAAGTCTTACAGTGAGCACTGTACAAGTTCTCAAATTTAACAATTTAATATTATACCTCAATCTTTATCTCATGCCAAAATTTGAGAAAAGTAAGTAATCGAATCAGGCATTATTCAAATATGGTTTATTTACATAATGTTCAACTTAGAAAATTTGTTGATTTCTTCAGCAAGTCATAAAGTTGATTTATTAAAATTTTGAGTTCTAAAACGTAACCCATTAACACAAACATGGTGATTATGGAATGATGCCGCTGCAGCTTAAACCTGTATGAGATTGTAGCACAATATGTCAACATTCTTTCTGCAAAGTTTGAGATTGAAAAAGTGAAGCAGAACAAAGTTAGAGGTTTTAGTATAAATAGTTCGGGTAAGGGCTCTACATATTCCCATTTGAGCACATTCGGCAAACAACTGAATCTAACGCAACTGGACTTAGGCTTGTCAAAGGCATTTCACCTCCTTATCCCAGGGGCTTCAGCAGTTTGGAACACATCGGTCTGACTAGACCTCACTCATCTGACATTTGAGTTTTTTCATGTACCAAACTATGTATTTTACTTGCACATTACGATTAGTGCTAAACACATCAAAATAAAAGTCATGCAGCACATACAAACTTGGACACAAACTTGTCCTGTACGCTGCCCTTCCTCTACCCCTCATATGTAATGAAAATACACCTATAGAAAACAGCTATATGCACCAAAATGAGATTGATAGCACTAAAAGCCAGAGTTAGCAGCAGGCCATTTGGATGGGACAAGCGTATGAAACACCTCACCCCAACTGCTCCGCTCGAGTCCTAAAGCACTCCAAAGATGGCGGAGAAGTTTGGAATGTTGCACGGGACTTCAGGCTAACGTCATTCAGTATTGATTTATCAGTGAAATGAACATTTGATGGCGAAACAGCAAAGGTAAGAGAAATTTTACAACTATATATTTTTTAAGCAATTTGTGTTGTTATTGTTTGGCTTGTATCTCACTGAGCGCCATGTTGCAACACGGCTTGTGTGTAATGGGCCACTACCGATTAACCTATGACTGCACAGACCAAAACAGAAGTGGAAAAAAGACCTGTGAGCTAGCAAGTTAGCGACTAAGAGATAAACTCGCACAATGTTAGACGGGTTAGTAGTTAGCATGCTTCTTTTGTCTGACCTCCTACGCTGACATTTTAAATGTCGTTCAACTGTCTATACATGCAGCAATAGCCCGGCTTTCAATTGCAAAATCTGGGTATGTTAGTCCGACTAATATAAATTCCATTTGAGTTGAGCTAAGTTATTTACTCTCTTATTTTCTCTCTTCTCACTCTCTCTTTCAGGGTGTTTTGCATTCATCAGATGGGAGCATGGTTATACTGGCAAAATCTTTACAGGATCTGACATTTTGACAAGAGATGAGGCTCATGTGCAGCTGCAAGATCTCAGATCAGGAGATCCTGTTTTAGCAAAGTGTAAAAATCTTTTATTTATTTTTTTTTTTTTGAGGATTAAAGTAGATGATGACTGAATTTAAATTTTTGCATTTAATTTAAATTTTATATTTTTGTATTTTGTTTTCATTTAACAAGAGTGCAAATGCTGCTAACCAAATAATAATGGTGTTACCCAAATAAAAGTGTTCCACTTTTCAATATTGAGTGTTGTTTTTTTACAGTTACAGGCAAAGCTGGCTGAGGATCATGGGTATTTTAGACTGATGCAGCTTTCTGCTAACATCCAAACCACCATTGATTTCTCAGAATCGGAGAAGAAATAAGTAAAACTGAGGGCCATACCATTAACCGATCACATTGTTGAGCTATCAAGGACATGCAGTAGTAAAATATTATGATCTATGGTGTCGAATGCAGCACTAAGATCTAGAAGGAGAAGTATGGAGGCTGATCCATTGTCTGGAGCCATTAGAATGTCATTGGAGACTTTAACCAGCGCTGTTTCTGTGCTATGATGCGCTTTAAATTCTGATTGAAACTGTTCAAACAAACCGTTCCCATCCAGATGGTCGTGTAGTTGTTTTGCTACAGCTTTCTCAATGATTTTAGAAATAAATGGAAGTTTCGATATGGGTCTATAGTTTGCCAAAACATCTGGATCAAGGTTAGGCTTTTTAAGCTGGGGTTTGATGACTGCGGTCTTAAGTGCCTGAGGTACATAACCCAGAAATAAAGTCAGATTAATCAAATCTAGAATGAACGGCTCAATTAAATAAAAGATCTCTTTAAAGAGGCTAGTTGGTACTGGGTCTAATAGACAAATTGACAGTCTGGATGATGAAACTATAGAAGCTAGCTCTGAGAGATTCAGAGGTGAGAATGATTCCAGATGTAAAAGAGGCACTGCAGCTGATTCAGGAAATGCTGTATTCAGCAGGAGATTTTTATCTAACGTAGGCAAGAGCTGATAAATTCTTTCTCTGATCGTGAGAATTTTATCTGTAAAAAAGTTAATAAAATCATCACTGCTTAGAGCTAAGGGGACCACTGGTTCAACTGAGCTATGGCTCTCTGTCAGCCTGGCTGCAGTGCTGAAGAGAAACCTGGGGTTGTTCTTGTTTTCTTGTATGAGTGCTGAGTAATATGAACTTCTAACACTGCGGAGAGATTTTTTATATGTTTTTAGGCTATCTTTCCAGGCTCTGTGAGAATCTTCTGACTTAATGGAACGCCAATTTCTTTCTAATTTCCTTGATGTCTGCTTTAAGGCACGGATTTGGGAATTATACCAGGGAGCCAGCCTCCTCAGTTTAAATACTTTCTTTTTGAGAGGGGCGGCACTGTTCATTCACATGCTAGGAAAAGCCAATTTGAGTCTACCAGGGAAAGAAACCCAGAACTAAGGCTGTCGCTTTCGACATCAACATGTATATTGAAATCTCCCAGTATAATGATTTTATCTGTACTGAGTACTAAATCTGATATAAACTCAGAAAACTCTGATAGGAATTCTGAGTACGGACCAGGTGGACGGTATACTGTAACAAACGGAACTGGTTTTTCACCTTTCCAGTCTGAGTGGGAAAGACTAAGAGTGAGGCTTTCAAAAGACCTGCAGCCAGATTTTGATCTAGGGTTGATTAATAGGCTTGACTGAAATATTGCAGCCATCCCCCCTCCTTGACCTGTGGTACGAGGGATATGAAAATTAACAGAGTTGGGGGTGTAGCTTCATTAATGCTAACATACTTTTTGATGATAATGATCGAATGTTCAACAGTCCACATTTGATCGCAGTGTTATTTGAGACTGACTTTGTGGCTGTTTTGATTTCAGTTAAGTTTTTGTTTTTAGCTCCTCTTCTGTTTAATTTGTGTTTATTAACTTTTCTAAATTTAGGTGGTTGGGGGACAGACACAGTTTCTATAGACCTAAACATAGACTGAGACTGAAACAGAGACTCTATTCTATTCTCAACAGGTGACCACTCTGACTGAGGCGCAGAGGGGCGTGTTAAACTGCGGCTCTGCCTCCTGGTCTCAACTCAGGATTGTCAGGGTATTGGATTTCTAATAAAATCGGCCATATTCCTAGAAATGAGAGCAGCGCCGTCCACGGTGGGACGGACACCATCTCTCCTAATTAGACCAAGTCTCCCTCCAGTTATCTATGTAGCCCACATTGTTTTTGGGACACCACCTCGACAGCCAGCGTTTAAATGATGACATGCGGCTGTACATGTCATCACTGGTCCAATTGGGGAGGGTGCTACAGTGCTACAGAATACTACAGTGTCTGACATCGTTTTAGCAAAAGTACACACTGATTCCACATTAATTTTTGTGACTTCCAACTGGTGAAGTTGGGTGTCGTTACTGCCAACGTGAATAACAATATTAGCATATTTACGTTTACCCTTAGCCAGCAGTTTCAGATAAGACTGGATGTCGCCTGCTCTGGACCCCAGGATAAACTTCACTATGGCTGCCAGTGCCGCTAACTTGACGTTCCTCAGAGTAGAATCGCCAATCATTAGAGTCGGCTTTTCAGCGGGTGTGCCGCTGAGAGGGGAGAACCTGTTGGAAACATGAACTGGCGGGGAGGAAACTATCTCGGCTGCCGTATGAGCTCGTCTAGGTCGGCCCGCACTGGCTACAGGGGGGAGGCTAGCTACACTAGCATAAGTTGGGCTAGCTAAAGTGCGGAGCCATGATTCTAACTCATTAATTTTCGCCTCTATTTCTACCATCATCCTGCATCTATGACAAGAGGTGCTATCATAAAAGGAGGCAGAAGAATAACTACACATGAGGCACACAGAACAGGAGAGGAGAGGAGGAGGAGAAAGAGGAAGAGAGAGTGGAGAGAGAGAGCTAGAGGACATTGCTAATCAGTTAGCTTGATTAGCGGAGGAGCAGAACCGGTTATAATCTTTGGAGAAAGGAGAGATATTGACTTCTAAACCTAGTGTTGGTGTGGCAATAATTTGCTGTCGGATTAATCGAGTGAATTGGGAAATAATAGCAGAAGAACAGTGGAAACAATACACGAGATGACACCGAGCGCAGCAGAGAGCACAACCGCCAGTGACCAGAAATAACTCAACACGCTTACCGCCAATCAGGATCATCAAACCTGATCAATGTGATCCCTTTTCCCAGTTGCTGTTAATATTCGTGCAGCAGCATTCTGAATCATCTCAAGGCCTTTTAGAAATTTGTTTGGACATCCAGAGAGTAATGAGTTACAGTAGTCCAGCCTAGTAGTAACGAATGCAGTGACTAGTTTTTCTGCATCCTCTTGAGACAGGATGTTTCTGATTTTCCTAATGTTTCTCAGGTGGAAGAAAGCTTCCCTACTGACTTGTTTTATGTGGACAGACATAGGACATGTCCTGGTCAAAAGTTACACCAAGGTTTCTTACAGTGGAGCTGGAAGCCAAAGTAATGCTGTTTATGTTTAGTGCTGTACATGTTTAATGTTGTGTTGTGTATTTTAATGTGTGTTATTTTTAATTCTTATCTCCCCATCTTTTGGATGGAGCATTTTGAGGGGTTCCCCTGCATGTCTGCGGACAGCTTACTCTGTCCCCTCCCTATGGGTTTTCAGTGCGTAGCTGCAGTTGAGAGTGGCGCTGTTTGTAGGTGCTAATGTGTGTGTTAAGCTCATTACTTTCAATAGGGCCAAGAAGGTGGAACATAGTAAACAACCATTAGCCTACAGGCAGCAAAAACTGAAGTGATGTATTGCCTTTACAAAACTGGATGCTTAATAAGCGGACAGAGTTGCTCTTTCAGTAAATGAGTGGACGCTGTTATTAGCATCTGTGGTCGTGAATGAAGAGAGGGAGCACTAACAATAAGAAAGCTGGTGAATCAGATCAATAAAAAATTTTTTTCTGATTGTTTCACAGTGGTTGTTCAACAAGACAACTAAACCACTCAACCTTGCAATTCCAACTCAAACCTCTGAATGTGAAACACCTACATCATGCTGTTTAAAAAACAGCAGCAGCTTTATGCCGCTTTAGTAGGTTCAGTTTAAAAATGCTCAAGCATACAATAAATAAAATCTAAAAAAAAGATATCTATTGAAAAATGTCAAAATCCAACAAAATCCATCCTCAATTATCCAGATGACCTTGGATAATCACCTGTGCTTTCTTTGTTTCAGGGCTAAAATGTGGAAATTAGGGTTTTTTGTTTTGTTAGGAACATTTGTTAACTGGTATACTAAACATTGCTGGCCTGAATTGCACACATGCACGCAACCGTGTGTGTGAGCGAGACTGCTTCATTTGGAACTGGCTTTCCGGTTCACACAGACAAAGAACTAACTCAAATCTGAACTGCTGTGAAAGAAGGGGGCAGGGTTCACCTTTTGTCTGCCTTATGTTTTCTCTGGTGCACTTTTCAAATTCCTGACTGTCTTTCTTCACTGTAGGCCTGTTTTGAAAATGTAAAGAGTAGAAAATACAAATAGGCTCTTTGTGCAAAACTGTAATAAACATAAATTCTGACATCACAGCATACTTTACTACAAATATGAATATACAGTACTTCAGTGCAGCCGAAATTGATTCGATAAATTAGAAGATAAAGTAGAAATACGGTACAATAGCCTACTATACAATAATTTACAGTATACACATCTTTTTCATGACAGGGCTGGTGAGAAAGGCAAAAAGCAAACTATGATGCAAGACTGAACTGAACACAACAGTTCAACCGATACAAATAAATAGAAAACTAAGACTTAAATACAAACTGAACAAATGACACAACATGGAACAGGTCAGGAAACAGCTTCCTCACCCCTTTCACTCTCTAGCTCACACCACAGCATCAGTCGACCCGGTGTTTCGGTTTAATTGGTGACCGTGCTAAGCGGTGACTATCTCACATTACAATACACATTACAAGAGGTGAATGAGTCTCCTGAACACAGTTTAACTTCAACATAACTTGGATAGTAAACACAAATGAGTATGTATCTAAAAAGGATAAAACCAGCCTGCTAAAGACTTAGAAGAGAGTTTGCGTTAAAGTCACCTTTTAACATCGTCATTAGTGAAACTGAAACACTGCCTTTGTGACAACTCCTTTGCCGGTTCACTGCTCCCTGCTGCTTTCTTACGGTGGCGTCCTCCTACTCAACCACCCTTTGGTGGTTGCTTGGGCAGATTGCTTTATTGCTTCCTTTATGGCAAAGCCGACAGTTAAAAAGTTAAGTATAAATCCTGCTTCTTTATTTATGCTGCTATAGGCCTAGATTGCCTCTGTCTCTCTCTCCACTATGCATGTACATTACATTACTTATCACAAACTTTGTTTCTTCCCATAGTCTGTGTATTGTCTATCCTCTCCTTCTGTTCCAATCCTACAGGTGCTGAATCATCTCCACTCCATGTTCCTGCTCAATACCTGCTGCTGCAATAGTTATCATTACACCCTATCATTACACCCTGCTCATTTTACAAATCTTACTTCTTACAATCTCTTCCTGTTAATGCTTATTGTGCACACTTATGTCTTGTTTGCATTTTTATTTTTCTCTCCTCCTTCTCTTGTTCTCTTCTGATTTGACCAACTTTTGTGAATGAATGATGACATAAAATATTTTTTTCATCTCCTCTGCCCTCTCTACACCGCCACAGCTCTCCAACATTACCTCCTTTGTTTCCTCCCACAGGTAGCCCTAGCCTCCTCTGGAGGACTTTACTGTCTCCATGGCTGCACTGTAACTATTCAACCAGTTTAGTTTGCATGACATTCACATATAGCATGAAGTTTATGTGAACAACGTTTGCACTGTCAAATTCAACATAAAAGGAAAACGGTTCTTGAATTTATTTGCTGAGTTCAGATACCAGCTTTCTGCAATCAAAATCTAAATGAGCTGATCAGACTTCCAAAAGAAAAGGCAAAACAAAAATGTGCTTGTCACACAACAATTCTCTGAAAAGCAAGCATTTTCATCATTTTATCACTGGGGGATATTTCTGTTGTTGTCCATAATGCTTGATGGATTTTCGTTTGTCTAGTCATGATGTGTGTTTTCCAGTGCATGTGGAGTCAGACTAATTTACAAGTGCTTTTAATTAATTTAGTTTCACCTGATACCATAGGCAGAGTAATTAAAAGATGAGCCACATCTCTGGCTCATGGGATTATGATGGCTGTTTATAAAGCATGTAAGAATTGTTACTGCTGGAATTTAAGTTCAGGTTGGAAATCTAACCTGAACTTAATATCAACATCACTGTCATCATCACTCCAGCATCTTCTAAGAACTAGCAAACTAAAAGCTGTCAGCTGTTTACTGTCTCAGTGGTTTAAAAAAAAATCTAGTGTAGTGTAATCTAGAAAAGTGTTGTGACTTTGTCATGCACATAACACTGCACAATAGAAACATAACTCTCACTTAAAGTAATTCAAATATGATGTAAAAAAGCTGCTTTGACAAATGAGTGCACAAATGAAATAGCATTTCTAGAAACCAAAACATAAGTTTTAAGACTAATCAGGATTTATAGGGCTTGGATATTTCTTGAACTCTATGCGGTATGAGGGTATGTGTAATGAGGCAACAATCAAACTTTTATGTTGACTGACTAATGTTGAGTGACTGATCTGTTAGGCTCATAATAACAATGAAGACATTGTGTTTCCTTCAGTCCTGTGTAATCCTGTACATGTGTTTTCAGTGTGGACACTGACACTAACAAGCTCTCTGACCTTCACAAACTAGAGATGTATTTGTGTCTGCAGGCAGTGGATCCAATGCAGGCAATCGCGGTGAGCTGCTTCAGCACTTCTTTCAATTTAATGGAGTGAAGCAGCTGCTCTGTCTAACGTGTTTGTTCTCTCGCTGTAAAGTCCTCTGAGAACATGAGTGTGTCCATCACCTTCTTCAGACTGTTTCGAGTCATGCGTCTGGTGAAACTGTTGAATCGCTCTGAGGGGATAAGGAATCTACTGTGGACTTTTATCAAGTCACTACAGGTTCGAATCATGCTTATCATCAGGCTGTAGTTGTTACTGTGTGGCTAATTATGTTATTATTTTGCAGGCTCTTCCCTATGTTGCCCTGCTTATCCTCATGCTGTTCTTTATATATGCTGTGGTTGGAATGCAGGTACGCACTACAAACACACTCACGCATACACATACATGCAGCTGTACACACACACACACACACACACACTTACACACTTCACTTGACTGCAAGGCAAGAGCAGAAAATAAGGAGGAAAACATCATCTGATATTTTGATATTTACATATTTGTGCCACACGTCATTATTCTGAAGTTTCCTCTTTCATAATTGGGAAAATACAAAGCTTTCAGTGAAAACACCTATAACCCCTCATTGGTAAACATGTTACAGACATAGCTTTCAGCTGAAATAATGAAACGGTTATCTCAAGTCACACAATCTGACCCTCTCTAGAACAAGTTCTTCTCTCTCTGCAGATCTTTGGTAAAATTGCATTGGTTGATGGAACATACATAACCAGGAACAACAACTTCCAGACTTTCCCACAGGCTGTGTTGCTGCTATTCAGGTAAGTGATTATCTCTGTTAGCTCCGGTGATTATGTTGCACTGTATTCACACACACATAATCAGACAGTCAGTCTGTGGTTTTCAATTAATGTTGTGGCCTTGTAGCTGGTAAAATCATGAGGTTCAGGTGTCATAAAAACAAATAGACATCATGCCAAATCCAGTTTCCAATTCCACCTGTGCATATCTGGGCTATCCACATATCTTGTGTTAGCAATCAGTGGTAGCAGGCTAAGCACTGTATTCCAGGCATCAGGAGCAATTGTTTCTGTGTCCTCCTGGGTTGGATCCTGGGTGTCTGCTACTTCAACCAACAAAATTGCAATTCCTCTGACCTGATATTCTCATGGCTGCTCTCATGGAGACCCCTTAGCCATCCAGCCCTGAAGGTCCGTCAGTTGGACTCCAGTGTTGTTAGGTTGCTTCCTCTACAGGTATGACCACCTTGTGTGTGAAACTTCTAACCACTACTTCTTCGAGGGAGGTCCTGACAAAAGTAGGTTGCTTGTGGGCAGAATCACTGAGAAGTCGGTGGAAGCAAAACCATATTTCTTCATCCACTTATTCTGCAAGCTGTATATTCGTGCTTGAGATGACCAACCCCCAGAGAGCAGGGAGGTCTATCCCCTCAATGCCGAGTGTCCCATAAGGTGGGGTGTGATGGGACAGAGAGGTGAGAAAAGGGCAAAGCATGCAGCAACAAGTCAGCCCAAATGGTTCAGGGGCTGAACCGGAGCACACAGGCGCACCATTCGGAGACCTGAACAGGGTGTCCACCACTCTGCTACGTGAGGGCAGGGAGGATGCAGACCCACCGTGCACAGTGGGTCCCCCAGCTGGTGGCCCATGGTCAGGGCACCCAGCCCAATCCGTACCATTATCCCAGAGAGTATACAACTGGCGGAGCTGCCGCCAGGTTCCTGTTCACAATGGCAGGCAGTTCCAACCAGTCGTCAGAGGCGTTTCTGCACATGTACAAATCTGATGGTGGACAATGAAGGGATAAGGCGGCGTTATACCCGCGTTATCTGACGATTAGATGTGTGGAGTAAGCCGTGCGTGATTTAATGGTTGTGTAGTGTGTGTTCGTAAAAGAGTGAGAGAAGTGAGAAGAAGGGAGGTCCCGCAGCCGTGAGAGGAGAGCAGCGTATGCTTTGTCTACACAGAGCGAGTGTAACGGTAGTAGCCTGGTGTCTGGTTGCGGACTGACAAAGCAACTTACTTGTCACCAACAGTGGTGCACACATTCAAATAATAGTGATCCCAAGGCTGCAGACATGACTTATTGACTTGTAACTTTTTACTTCGAAATACAGACAAGTTATTCTACTTGGCCGTAAGCACCTGAGAGAAACATTATCTGACCATTTAAGCAGTCTGGATGGCATTACTTTGGCAGACTCTAGTAATTTTCAAGACCAGGCTTAAAGTTTTTCCACATGACAGAGCTTATAGTTAAAAAGTCCAAGTTCACTTACTCCTAAGCTATGCTACTATAGGCCTACGAAAGGTTTGGACTGCTGGGGGAAGCACTGAGCACATCTCTCCCCTCTCCCTACCCCTTGCATGCGCTGACATACTACTAACCATGTTTCCCTGAAGTCCCTGTTTCTCCCAGTTCTAACCATGTACTAGCCATGTTTTCCCCAAAGTCTCTGTCTCTCTCAATTCCTCTCCTCTGATGTATAATTAATATTAATTTCATATAAATGTTTTAATAAAGCTCGACTCAAGCAGTCATTCCTAAAGTCTTTGCAGGTGCCCCCCACCATTTACCATATGTATTATTTTATTGATGAGGATATACAAATGAAATAGCCTGTGAGCTCCACCAAACTGCATTTTACTGTCATTACAGTACTTAACACGTGTGTATGTGTTTTCTATCTCTCGTGTTTAAAAGTTTTAAAGTGTTAAACGATAACTTTTAATTTAATTAATTTATTCATGAATCTGGCTCTCAGTGCTTGGGGTGAGCCCTTGTGGTTCAGGTCTTTGTGGAGATCTGGGGGATAGTCTTCCATTCAAGTCTGGGCAGCTTTGGTCCTTCTATCACCTGCTGCTCATAATGTGGCGATCAAAGGGGAGAGGGAAACCACAAATGAAGCAGCCTACTTTCCTTTGGCCTGTTAGCTTAGGCTCCTTTTTGAGAGGGTTTTCCAGGTGAAGAGACGGTTTCTTTTGTCCTTCCCTGCAGTGTCTTGTCCTTTGTCCAGCTCTGTCCCCCATGAGCTCTGAAACACAGCTTATACACACACACACACACACACACACACACACTCAAAGCCTTTCAGGTGTTACCAGTTCAGGCTGTTCAGACAGGATGTGGGACTTTCACACTGCTTTAAATCCAGTTTCTTGACACATGCATATGTTGTAGTTAGGACAATAAAGCTTCCATGAATCATTGAGACAGAGGCAAGCAACCACTCACACTCATACTGTTCCTACTTGAAATCTTGAATTCAAAACACAGAATTAAGAAAAAACAAAAAACCCAGCATTCTGAAACAGACAGAATACCATATTTTGCCCACCAAAATAAACAGACTAAATATTTGCTCTCCATGAAAATGTCTAGTGAAAACTTGAAAGCATAAATAAAAATTGGAATTTTTAAATTCTTAAATTACAGCAACATTAGCTCCACATACAAGACACATTTTCTACACAGCTGAAAACAGATGGTTTTCTTGGTGTGTCGTCAAGCTTATCTCTTTTTACTTACTGCCTTTGGGTTCCATCCTGAGGAAACATGCCATCTCTTTCCATTGGTTGGCTGACGATAGTTATAGTTGGATATATATGCCACTGAAAAAATGCTTTCTCCCTTATTCCGATTCTATGTCTTGAAGATATTAAAGCCTGGACGGTGTTGAACTGAATTTCTAAGAAAAGAAAACTGGTCCCAATGGCTGTTCAAATCAAATCAAATCAAATCAGATTTATTTGTATAGCGCCAAATCATAACAAAGTTACATCAAGGCACTTTACATATAGAGCAGGTCTAGACCAAACTCTTTCTAAATTTATTTAAAGAGACCCAACAGATCCCCCGATGAGCAAGCACTTGGCAACAGTGGCAAGGAAAAACTTCCTTTAAGAGGCAGAAACCTCGAGCAGAACCAGGCTCAGGGGGGGCGGCCATCTGCCTCGACCGGTTGGGTTGAGAGAGAGAGAGAGAGAGACAGGCAGGCAGGCATTGGAGGGTGGGGGTGTAGGCAGGAAGATGTTGTTGCATGAAGTTCATGGAGTTGAGCTGTAATACAGAATTCATGCTATATGGGACCAGCAGGTGTTGCAGGAACATGGGATGGAGATGAGTCACCACCTGCAGGATGAGGACAGGGAGAGAGAGGAGAGGAACTGGGAGAGACAGAGGCTTTGGCAGAACATGGTTAGTAAATGCAGTATAAATGCTTAGAACTGGGTGAAACTGTTTTTTTTTTTTTTTAAGAAGGATGGTTTTTATCAGCGCATGCAAGGAGGGAGTTAGAGAGAAAGAGGGAGAGAGGGTGACAGGGAGAGACAGGGAGAGAGAGAAACAGAGAGAGAGAGAGAGAGAGAGAAAAGCTCAGTCCTTCCCCCAGCAGCCTAGGCCTATAGCAGCATACCTAAAGAGTAGAGGACTTTTTAACTGTACGCTCTGTCATACAGGAAAGTTTTAAGCCTGGTCTTGAAAGTTACTAAAGAGTCCGCCCCCCGGACCGATGCTGGGAGTTGGTTCCATAGAAGAGGAGCCTGATAACTGAACGATCTGCCTCCAGATTTACTCTTGGAGACTCTAGGAACCACAAGTAAACCTCCATCTAGAGAGCGGAGTGGCCTGCTAGGACAGTAAGGAACTATGAGCTCTCTGAGCTTGGCCATTAAGAGCTTTATACGTTAAAAGAAGGATTTTAAATTCTACTCTATATTTTACTGGCAGCCAATGAAGAGCAGCTAACACGGGAGAGATGTGATCTCTTTTCCTAGTTCCTGTTAATATTCGTGCAGCAGCGTTCTGAATTAACTGAAGGCCTTTTAGAGATTTGTTTGGACATCCAGATAGTAATGAGTTACAGTAGTCCAGCCTAGAAGTTACAAATGCATGGACTAGTTTTTCTGCATCATCTTGAGAAAGGATGTTTCTGATTTTCCTAATGTTTCTCAGGTGGAAGAAAGCTGCCCGACTAACTTGTTTTATGTGAGGGACAAAGGACATGTCCTGGTCAAAAATTACTCCAAGGTTTCTTACAGTGGAGCTGGAGGCCAAAGTAATGCCGTCCAAACTGATGAGATGATTAGATAGTATTTTTCTGAGGTGCTTAGGACAGAGTACAATAACTTCTGTTTTGTCAGAGTTGAGAAGTAAAAAATTTCCAGTCATCCAGACTTTTATGTCTTCAAGACATGCCTGCAGTCTGACTATCTGACTGACTTCATTTGGCTTCATAGGTACAGCTGAGTATCGTCTGCGTAGCAGTGGAAATTGATGCTGTGTTTCCTGATAATGTTGCCTAGAGGAAGCAGATAAAGCGTAAAAAGAGGATTGGTCCAAGCACCGAACCCTGCGGGACTCCATGACTGACTACAGTACATGAGGAGGAGCTGTTGTTTACATGAACAAACTGATGTCTATCTGATAAGTAGGATTTGAACCACTTTAGTGCAGTTCCTTTAATTCCAATTTCATGTTCCAGTCTCTGTAGTAAAATATTATGATCTATGGTGTCGAATGCAGCACTAAGATCTAGAAGGAGAAATATGGAGGCTGATCCATCGTCTGAGGCCATTAGAATGACATTGGAGACTTTAACCAGCGCTGTTTCTGTGCTATGATGGGCTCTAAATCCTGACTGAAACTCTTCAAACAAACTGTTCCCATCCAGATGCTCGTGTAGTTGTTTTGCTACAGCTTTCTCAATGATTTTAGAAATAAATGGAAGGTTCGATATGGGTCTATAGTTTGCCAAAACATCTGGATCAAGATTAGGCTTTTTAAGCTGGGGTTTGATGACCGCAGTCTTAAGTGCCTGAGGTACATAACCCAGAAATAAAGTCAGATTAACCAAATCTAGAATGAACGGCGCAATGACATAAAAGATCTCTTTAAAGAGGCTAGTTGGTACTGGGTCTAATAGACAGGTTGACGGTCTGGATGATGAAACTATAGAAGCTAGCTCTGAGAGATTTAGAGGTGAGAATGATTCCAGATGTAAAAGAGGCGCTGCAGCTGATTCAGCAGTTGCCGTCTTCAGAAGGGGATTTTTATCTAACGTAGGCAAGAGCTGATAAATTCTTTCTCTGATCGTGAGAATTTTGTCTGAAAAAAAACTAATAAAATCATTACTGCTTAGAGCTAAGGGGATCACTGGTTCAACTGAGCTATGGCTCTCTGTTGTTCTTGTTTTCTTCTATGAGTGCTGAGTAATATGAACTTCTAGCACTGCGGAGAGCTTTTTTATACGTTTTTAGGCTGTCTTTCCAGGCTCTGTGAGACTCTTCTGACTTACTGGAACGCCAGTTTCTTTCTAATTTCCTTGATGTCTGCTTCAAGGTACGGATTTATTAACTATACCAGGGAGCCATCCTCCTCAGATTGAATACTTTCTTTTTGAGAGGGGCGGCATTATCAAGATTCGAACGCAGTGTGGCCATCGTGCTCGTCACAAGGTCATCAACCTGCGTATGGGAGAAATCCTCATTTAAATTTAGATATGGCATTGTTGGGAATGATGACCAAATGTTCTCTTTAAATTTAGCCACAGCAGCTTCAGATAAACATCTTCTATAGCTGAATTTATTCCTCAATGCTGTGGAGCCCATTAAAGTAAACTCAAATGTAATAAGGTAATGGTCAGTCAGGAGAGAATTTTGGGGAAGAATTGTTAGCTTGTCAATTTCAATGCCATAAGTTAGAACAAGATCAAGGATATGATTGTAAAAGTGAGTGGGTTCATTCACATGCTGGGAAAAGCCAATTGAGTCTAGTAGGGAAAGAAACCCAGAACTAAGGCTGTCGCTTTCTACATCAACATGTATATTGAAATCTCCCAGAATAATGATTTTATCTGTACTAAGTACTAACTCTGATATAAACTCAGAAAACTCTGATAGGAATTCTGAGTACGGACCAGGTGGACGGTATACTGTAACTAACAGAACTGGTTTTTCACCTTTCCAGTCCGAGTGGGAGAGACTAAGAGTGAGGCTGTTGTGAACCTCCTTCTGCTGACTTGCGCCCCTTGACAGATTATGTCAAGAAAACAGTCTCAAACTTGGGTTTTACGATGGACAGTGATTTTAAATTGGACTAGAAAATTTGTGCTTTAGTCAAGTCCAGCTTTTCCACCTTAAGCATCCATCCCTCCACAACAGCATTTCTAATCAGTAATACATGCCTTCATCACATGTCTGCTGTATTACTGAAATGCACTTTTTTTTTGGATTCAGATGGATTTTTTGGACTCACTGTCCATTTTTAAAACTCATCTTAAAACCCTTGTAGTACCCACCCTCTGGAGCAGAGACGGAGCTGGAGGATGAAGGGGGATCCTCTGCAATTTCCCTGAAGGAAGTCACTGAGGTAGTCAAACAACTCCACAGTAGCAAAGTTCCGGGGATTGACTAGATCTGTCCTGAAATGTTGAGGGGCTGTCATGGATGACATGCCTGTTGAACATTGCCTGGGTGGTCCCACTTTTTAAAAAAGGGGACCAGATGGTGTGTGCTAACTATGGAGGCATCACACTACCCAGCCACCTTGGGAAAGTTTACTCCAAGGAAAGGAGGTTCAGGCCGATCATCAAACCTGTGATTGAAGAGGAACAGTGCTTTTTCTGTCCTGGTCATGGAACAATGGAACAGCTCTTCACCCTTGCGAGAATCCTGCAGGGAGCTTAGAGGGAGTATGCCCAGCCGGTCTACATGTTCTTTGTGGACCTGGAGAAGACAAAGCAGTTGAAGATGAATGAATGAACTTTGTTTAAGCTAATGTTGTTTTTAAACTTCTATACAAATAAAGTTGAGTTGTGCGGAGTTGATTTAATATGCTCACAGAGTAAAAGACAACCATCATTCCAGATATGCAGAAATGACTGCTCTGTTTTGCAGATGTGCTACAGGAGAGGCCTGGCATGAAGTGATGTTAGCGTGTATGTTCGGAAAGAGGTGTGACCCCAAGTCAGACTACCTGCCTGGGGAGGAGTACACCTGTGGATCAAACTTCGCCATCATCTACTTCTTGAGCTTTTACATGCTGTGTGCCTTTTTGGTAAAACAAAACACACACACAAACACACACACACACAGATCAGATTTTTAGCAGCTGTAATTCCACTATCCTGGACCTTACCTTCCACAGTGAGCCATCCTGTAGACCTTTGTATGGTATTTGTTGTAGAGTAGGAATCACCGTGCTATTTTAGAGTCAAATCAATAGAAATTCAGATCCACTGTTCAGTTGACTGTTGATCTCAGATAACAGGGAAGGAAGCAGAAGAGGAAGGTATTAGTGTTATTTAGAAATGTTAGTGTCCAGGAGAGGGCAGCACAGCGGCATAGAGCTGTTGTTGTTGTTGTTGTTGTTGTTACTGAGAGCTTGACACCATCTCATCATCGTCTCTTCAGCGGGTGGAGAAATACTTGGGTCAAAAACGAACTTAGTCTTGATTTTATCACAGAGACATGGCTGAAGAAGACATGACTGCGCAGCCAAGATGTGTAATCAAATCACCTCTTTTTGTGTCCTGGTCAAAAGTTACTCCAGGGTTTCTGACAACGGATTCTTACAATCCTCCACAATGACAAAGCCAACAGTTTTTTTTTAGTTTTTTGTTAATTTATTAAAAATAAAATACATAAATAATTTACATAATTTACATAAAATTCAATGGACATAATTAGGAAATACACAGCCCTGTCTAGATTAGGTCTCAATGTTTATTATGCAAGTCAGAGTGAAAACCAAGTCAAGGAGCCAAGAAAATTTCTGCAGCATTGAATGTGCTTAAGAGGCCCAGAAGCCTCCATCATTCTCAAATGGAAGATATTCTGAGCCACCAACAGCCTTCCTGAATCTGGCTGCCCAGCCACACTGAGTAATCAGGCAAAATAGGTAACCAAGAACCTAATGGTCACTGTGAATCCAGAGATCCTTTCCCAAGATGAAGATAAACATCAAAGCGGCACTTTGCCAGTCAGGCCTTTATAGTAGAGTCGCCAGAGGAAGGCCATAACTCACTAGAACGTAAATGAAGCCTGCTGGAAGTTTTTCAGAAAGCCCTTTAATGACTCTCAGAACATGAGAAGCAAAATCCTCTGCTCTGATGAAAAGTTTGAAGTATTTGGCCACAATTCTCAATAGGGTTTGTGAAAGAAACCAGGCAGACTATCACCTCATTAAGGCCATCCCAATAGTCAAACACTGTGAAGAAAACATCATGCTGTGGGAATGTGTTTCTGAAACAGGTACTGTAAGACTAGTTAGGATAGAGGGAATCAAATCAAATTTCTTTACATACAATCATTAGAGTTCCATCAAGGTACTTTACATACCAGGTCTATATCAAATTTTTTATGGAGTTGTTAAAGAGACCAAAAAAAATCCTCCATGAGCAAGCACTTGGCCAGCATGGCAAGGAAAAACCTTTATTAAGATGCAGAAAACATCAGCTAGAGCCAGGGTCAGGGAGGGCAGCCAGCTGTCTTGACCATCTGGATTCAGAGAGAGAGAGAGCGACAAATAGTGTGAAGGAGAGGCAAGTCAGATCAGAGGGAGTCGATCTGGCATAACATAGAACAAGCCTGAGTAAAACTTTGCAGAGTTCTCTGGATATGAGGCTGAGGCGAAGGTATACCTTTCAACAACATTTCAAAGTGTATCACCAAATAACACAAGGGTTCAGGAAAACTGTGAAAGTCCTAGAGGGGCTCAGTTAGATTTCAGTCCCTAACCAAATGGAGAGACCTAAATGTGGCTATGCACAAAGCCTTCCCATCCAACAAAAACACTGCAAAACCTGTTTTTTGCTGTCATTGTGTATGAATTCATGAGAAAAAACTTAACTGAACCCATTTTGAGATGAACCTGATATGTAACAAAATGTTGGAAAATTAAAAGTTAATTGTGGAAAGTTTCCATTTACACTGTAATGTCATTGCAATAATTTGATGTTTACCAATTGAAATTAAAATGTGGTTGCGCTTATGAAGAAAAAAGGAACTTAAAAAAGTGATGTAAATAAAATGTGATAATAATATAACAAAGAAAGAAAAGGTCAGCGTTAAATAAACAATGATTCTAACACACAAACACAGTTAAATACAGGGCCCCTTTTACCCCACAGATCATCAACCTGTTTGTTGCTGTCATCATGGACAACTTTGACTACCTGACACGAGATTGGTCCATCCTTGGCCCCCAGCACTTGGATGAGTTCAAGAAGATCTGGGCTGAATATGACCCAGAGGCTACGTACGTATCTGTGCGTAATACTGCTCTGATCTGGGACAGGATTGTATGAGACCTTTCTGTGACCTTGCTCTTCTATGATTTCTGACCCCAAGCCACAGTGGAAGTAATACATCCAAAGGATGATGAAACTTGTAAGAGGAGGACAGTGACAGTGACAGAGTGATAACTAAACATTAAGGTGTGAAGTAAATTGGTTCAAAGAGTCCCATAGCCCATGGAGCCATAAGAAGCTTTTTGCTTGAAGTTTGAAGGAGGCAAGGTGGCGGATGTCAGGGGGCAGCTGGCATTCGCTCATCTTCCCCCTCTCCCAACCGGACACACAAGATTCCTTGGTTTATCAATACAAATTTGTGAGCAGTAGGGGACTGCTAGTTTTGATTGATGGTGTTTTTCTCCTGTTTTTGTCAGGTAGGGAGGTAAGTCCTCTGTCTTTTGTTTGAGTAGTTTTGGATAGGGAAGCGCTTTTTTGTTATAGTTCGGAATCTTTTATTTGTTGTTTTGGCCTTGGTTCACCCTGAAGCCTAGCGCTCAGCTTTAGTTAGTTTGTGCAAAGTGCATTTTGTGGATGGAGATGGAGCCTTATCATGTTGTGCTCTAGGCACCCCTAGACTGGGGCATAACAACCAGTGAGCTATAATATGATTAGATATGCCATAATTAACAAGTGTTGTGCACTAGTAGGGGTAATTTGGAGATTGGCAATTAATTTCAATGATTATGAAACTGATTATTGATATCTAGAATTATTTACTATAAGTAGTAAATTAGCAAAATCAATATCAAGTCTCAAAAGGGTTAACAGAATGAGTAGATCCAAGCACTGGCTATTAAAAATTCAGCTATTGTCACAATTATAGCCACAACAATCACAAACAACGACGGTTTAACATATAATAGAATTTATTCACAGCAATAATTATTCAAAATAATATCACTCTAGATAAATGGCTGTTATAGTTTGACTATTTAATGACACACATCAGCTACTAATCTACAACACAGTTTGGTACACAGGTTCTGGGAGGCACTGGCATATCACACAGAGCTGAAGTCCACAAGCTGGATCTGTACATATGCCCTTGGAGGATGTAAAGCAGTACCATGGTGATTGCATCATCCACAGCCTGTTCACCAAACTACAAGTGGTCCAGCAGGTCACTTTTGATGGACTTCCAGTGGGCCATTATCAGACTACAGAACTAGATGCCAGTGCTACAGGTCTGTCATCATGTTTATATGATGGTGGAGTGCTTGAAATGGGAGGGCACCTCACTCATCTGGGGGGGTGGATGCTATGGTCGGGGTTTGGGTGTTAATGGGTGGTGGGGGAGTGAATGCAGGCAAATAGACTGCAGAGAGGTCATCGATGAGTGTGAAATCTGAATCAGAAGGTGCTGAGGTCGTCAATCAGGGCTTTGTTTGCTTCAGGAGTGGGTGCAGGGTGTCTCCTGTGGCCGGTGATCTCCTGTAGGCCTCTCCACACTGTCACCGGATCATTGGCTGAAAACATGTTCTTCAGCTTTTCAGAATAGATTCTTTTGGCTACTCTGATCTCCTTTAACAGCGTGTACCTCTATGGAATGTCTTCGTTGTCACACATACATCCTCATGAAAGTGTCTGTTAGTTCATTGAGGTTGGTGGTTACAGCTTCAAAGACATTCCAGTCAGTGGTATTGACACAGTCCCGTAACTCATCCCTGCTGAAAGTGATTGGGTTTGTGAGTGTAAACCCACAAAAGAAACACATAGTATTAGAAAGCACAGTACCGAGGCAGCCATCTGCTGTGCCATCTGGTATTTGAAGAAACTTTTTTGAGAAAATGTGGAAAACGCGTGCTTCTAAAATGTATATAGGAGCACAACAGCCATGCTATACCACATTCATATCTAGTCTGTTGTGTAGGGTTTTATATCTGACTTTTTATGAGTTAGCCTAAATGTCTTGATCTCGCCCTTCCGTTAAATATCTTTAACTATAATCAGAGAAACTCTATAACAAACAGCGCTAAGCTGTCCACAGCCAAAAATAAGGTAATAACAAATTACAATGTATTTTCTCAAGTTCGTAGGTGAGTTTTTTTAGGCTGAAATGCTGATCTGTTTGGACAGACACAGATGATAGCGCATGACATAGGCAGTTCCACACAGTATTGACTCGGGGGCTGAATATTCCCTGATTTTCACTTAAGGCCTTTTTATGCTATTGATTTTTGGACAGTGACCATCATACTTTTAGCTGTGATATACATCTATAGATGCAAAGGGGGAACTCATGACTGAGATATTGTTGGCCATCTGCTCATGGATGTCATAGATGATCTTTGTGGCCCTGTGGATTGTCTTACAGAGGGCGAATAAAGCACCTAGATGTTGTAACACTCCTGCGGAGAATACCTCCTCCTCTGGGTTTCGGAAAGTTTTGTCCACATCGCATTGCCTGTAAGGTGAGAAAACTATTCAGCCTCTCATTTTCGGCACTAGGTTATGATGGATTGTATGGACAAGCCAGAGGAATTTTGATACTTACATTGACTGGTAGCAGAACAAGGATTGTGCCCAAAAATGCATGATTCTTCACAAGTTTTGTTGTCCAGACAGTACAATAGATTCAGGCAAATGCATCCTATATTGTAAGGAAAAATTTTAGTCCAGCTTTAATGCTAACTCAATCGTGCAAGATGATCTGATCGAAACACTTGGGAAAGATAATGATCTATGTATGAGGGAGGTAATCAAACAGATGGGAAAAGCAGACAGAGATCAAAGGTTGCCCTCAGTGCTACATCTATTAGGAACAGCAATTAACATGTGTGTTTGTGTGTGTGCCTGTTTCTGCAGCGGCTGGTCTCCATGAACATGCCTCTGAACAGTGACGGAACAGTCACCTTCAATGCCACCCTGTTTGCCCTCGTTAGAACTGCACTGAAAATAAAGACAGAAGGTCTGTATATCATTCTTTCATTCATTCATTCCATTCATCTTCAACTGCTTTCACATGTCCGGGTCACGGGGGTGCCGGAGCCAGTCCAAGCTCACACTGGACGAGGACAGGGTACATCCTGAACAGGTCGCAGGGCGACCTGTCCATCGCAGGGCCAAGACAAACAACCACTTGCGATCATACTCAGACCTACGGACAATTTAGAGTCACAAATTAACCTCAACATTGCATGTCTTTGGACAGCGGGAGGAAACTGGAGTACCCAGAGGAAACCTATGCAGGCACGGGGAGAACATGCATACTCTGAAGAGAAAGGCCCCAGGCCCGTGAACCAAACAGCAGCAATGTTACATCATTGCTTTAAAAATGTAGTTAAGATAAGATAAGATAAGATAAGATAGACTTTATTAATCCCTTGGGAGGTCTCCGTCAGGGAAATTGTTGTTCCAGCAGGTACAGCACCGACAAGAACAGTAAAAAGAAAGCACACAGTTTGAAATATATAAACAACAAATGTACAACCATAAATATTCAGTTTTTTTAGTGTCCCATCTTCTCCAATCCCTCTTTCTTCCTGCTACTCCTCCCCCTCCCACCTAGTGCAGAGTTATACAGTTTTATTGCTCGGGGGACAAAGGAGTCTTTGAATCTGTTGGTTCTGCACCTGGGGAGAAGCAGTCTGTCACTCAACAGGCTTTTCTGTGCACTGATGACAGGCTGCAGAGGGTGACTGGCGTTGTCCATAATAGCCAGCAGTTTGTTTCTGGATCTCCTCTCTGCAACTGTCACCAGAGAGTCCAGCTTTGTGCCAACCACAGAGCTAGCTCGCCTGATCAGCTTGTCCAACCTGTTTGAGTGCTTTGTGGATGTACTGCCACCCCAACACACCACAGCATAGAAGAGGGCACTGGCAACCACAGACTGGTAAAACATCTGCAGCAGTTTCCTGCAGATGTTAAAAGATCGCAGTCTCCTCAGGAAGTACAGTCTACACTGGCCCCTCTTGTACAGGTGTTCTGAGTTACATGACCAGTCCAGCTTGTTATCCAGCCAAACCCCAAGGTATTTGTAGTTACCTACAACCTCCACCTCATCACCCCTGACCAGCACTGGACGTGGACACGGTCTGGACTTCCCAAAGTCCATGACTAGCTCTTTAGTCTTTGAGGTGTTGAGGTGCAGGTGGTTCCTTTGGCTCCAGACAACAAAGTCATTCACCAGACTCCTGTACTCTTCTTCTCTATCATCCCTAATACACCCCATGATAACTGTGTCATCTGCAAACTTCTGGATGTGACACAGCTCCGAACTGTAGCAGAAGTCTGAGGTGTATAGGGTGAAGAGAAGGGGGGCCAGCACTGTCCCCTGCGGTGCTCCTGTACTGCTGACCACAGTGTCAGACGTGGTGTCCGTCAGCCTGACATACTGCGGTCTGTCGGTGAGGTAGTTGGAGATCCAGGACACCAAGCAGGGGTCCACTTGCATCCTCAGCAGTTTGTCCTGAAGCATAAGGGGCTGGATGGTATTAAAGGCACTTGAGAAATCCAGAAAAAGGATCCTCACCGTGCCGCCTCCCTTATCCAGGTGCGAGTGGGCGCGATGCAGAAGATACAGGATGGCATCCTCCACACCAACACCTGCCCGATAGGCAAACTGTAGGGGGTCCTGGGCATGTTGCACTTGGGGCCTGAGGAGGTTGAGGAAGAGCCGCTCCAGTATCTTCATCAGCTGTGATGTGAGTGCCACTGGTCGGAAGTCGTTCAGCTCGCTGGGCCGGTTCTTTTTAGGAACTGGAACGATGCACGATGTTTTCCATAAAGTGGGCACTTTCCCCAGCTGTAAGCTAAGGTTGAAAACATGCTGGAGTGGCTCCCCTAGTTCAGCAGCGCAGGTCTTAAGCAGCCGGGGGGACACCTTGTCAGGACCTGCCGCTTTCCTGGGGTGAAGCTTCCTCAGTTCTCCCCTGACCTGGTCTGCAGTTATGCAGGGAGAAGGATGTGGGGAGGGGAGGGGGGAGAAGGGGACAGCATTGTTGTTGTGGAGAAGGTGCACTGGGGGGAGGGGAGGAGGAGGAGGGGGCTGGTCAAACCGGTTAAAAAAGTTATTAAGTCTGTTTGCCTCCTCCACTGACCCTCTTGCTGTCACAGTCTTTACCCTGTGGCCTGTGATGGTATTAACACCATCCCAGACCTCCCTCATGCGACTTTCACTCAGTTTGTGTTCAACTTTCCTCCTGTAGTTGTTTTTTGCCTCTTTCAGGCACTGTTTCACCTCCCGCTGTGCTGATTTAATTGCCTCTCTGTCCTTGCTCCTGAAAGCTACCTTCTTCCTGTTAAGGACAGCTTTAACCTCTTGAGTCACCCAGGGTTTATTGTTTGGGTAGCAGCGTACAGTCTTAGCAGGGGTCACCACGTCTAAACAGAAATTTAAATAATCGGTCAGACAGTGTGTCTGCCCTTCAATGTCCTCACCATGGGGTTTCAGCAGCACATCCCAGTCCGTGGCTTCAAAGCAGTCCCTCAGGGCGTCCTCCACTTCAGACGACCACTTCCTGATAGAGCGTGTTGTATTCGACTGCCTTTGCACCAGGGGGGTGTACTGGGGCTGTAGGTGGACCAGATTGTGATCAGACTTCCCAAGTGGGGGGAGGGGGGTGGCTCTGTATGCATCCCTGACATTGGTATACAGAAGATCAATTGTCTTATTATTCCTCGTGGGGCAGTCTACAGCCTGGTAAAAGGCAGCCAAGGTGGAGTCCAATGTGGCATGATTAAAATCCCCAGAGATGATAATGAACGCCTCAGGGTGCTGTGTCTGCAACCTTGCTGTTACTGTGTGGATCTTCTCACAGGCAACGGCTGCATCGGCGCTCGGAGGGATGTAAACACAGAGAGCGATCACGTGACTGAACTCCCTGGGTATGTAGTAAGGCCGAAGGCTAACGGCTAGCAGTTCCAAATCCGGACAACACAAGACCTCTTTCACAGTGACGTGTCCTGGGCTACACCAGCGGTGGTTAATATAAATAATGAGTCCCCCACCTCTGCTTTTTCCGCAAGCGTTTGCGTCTCTGTCGGCTCTCACTACGGTAAAACCCGGCAGGTCCACATTAGCATCCGGTACCAGGTGATTTAGCCACGTCTCCGTGAAGATGTACAAGCTGCTCTCTCGATAAGTCCGCTGGTTGTTCAGTGCAGACAGTTCGTCTATCTTGTTCGGCAGAGAGTTGACGTTCCCCATTATAATACTGGGGATAGATGGTTTAAAACGCCTCCGGTTGTCCGCTAGCTTAGCCTTTAGCTTAGCGCCTGCCTTGCAGCCTCTGTATCTCCTCCTCAGTTCTGCCGGTATATGGTGTCGAAACTACAGTTCAACTACAATTGATTGTCAAATCTCAGTTGTTTCCTTTTTCATATATCATGCTTCTTTATTTATTAATTTGAATTAAAATTTCTTTATTTCTTTATTTATTTCTTTATTTATGAAGGTAACTTTGAAAAAGCTAATGAGGAGCTGCGGGCAATTATCAAGAAGATCTGGAAGCGCACAAGTATGAAGTTACTGGATCAAGTTATTCCACCTATTGGAGGTCAGTGGAGAGGGCAGAGGAGACACCAAGACATTCAGAAGGCGACTCGCACATTGATACACTCACACGTTTCTTATCTACGTTGTTCTTTATGTCATTATGGGATTCATACAGATTTGAAGAACTGGAAGAATAGGGTGGAAACTTCAAAAAACATCATATTTAATCAAATGGAGTCAAAACTTCAGTAGGTCTAACATAATATGAACACTGTTTATGTCGCAAATGTGATGGATGTAAAATTATAGTCAACGACAGCCAAACGATTTTTACAAAAAAGGTGTTTTTTTCCGTTCTAGTTGACTATTACAACACCACCGCGTTGATTATTACATAACCACTCAGCTGATTAGTACCCCCCCCAGTTTATTATGACAACTTTTGTTGTGAATATAACCAGTCCCCTCTGTTCTTTTCCTGGTAAAGAGGAGGATCTTAATAATTGAATACCAACAGCATGGTTACATTATGCCAGATATAAACAGCTACTTTTTGTAAAGAGATATATCCCTTTGAAAAAACATGTTTTGAATGAAAAGTTTGAATTTCAGTATTGATCTGAGAACCTGAGGCCAACAGAACTATGTGTATGTTTGAACAGATGATGAGGTGACAGTGGGGAAGTTCTACGCTACTTTCCTCATCCAGGATTATTTCAGAAAATTGAAGAAGACACAGGAGGAGTACTATGGATGCAGGCCCATCAAAAAAAGTGCTGCCAATGAGATCCAGGTCTGTGGTTACAAAATATCTTAGTCAGTGTGGCTTTAATCTGGACCATTCACTAACTGGCCCAGCTTAGGTTCACACCAGTCTCCAGAACTTTAGAGGGTGGTCATCAATATTAATTGTATGTTTTAATTTTGTTTTAAAATCACCTATTTGATATATGTTGCTATCAACTGAGCACTACAGAATATAAATTTCAACATATTTCTTTTTTTGTCTGCATTTTCCCCATAGTGTGTCAAGTTTTTTTGAGATTGATGAGGTTTTTGTCTTGGAGCTAAATATCTAATTATTTCAGTGCATGTATATGACTATCACCAGTCCTCCCTGGAGGCTAGTTTGTTGATCTTTTTTGAATGAATTGGTCTTTGTGGGGCAGCGAGGGCAACAGTGCTTTGACTTGAGACAGTGTTTCTTTTGACCTTTTTGAGTTAGAACAGCACATTCAACCTCTCCATTTGCTTGTAGGTAGTAAGGACAGCTCATGATTTGTTTGAAGCTGCACTCTTTCACAAAAAATCTGAATGGATAGCAGATCATCCAACCCTCTTGTGCTCAACAGCGGGACCTGGGGCCTATGGTCTGTCAATAGAGTGAAGCGCTGACCTTGCAGATAAGAAGTGTTGTGCATAGGATTGTGTAATTTATTACCGCTTATCAAATCTCAATATGGAAGGGATGTTCTTTATTGTGGATTGACTTTTAAATAATTAATTGAAGGAAGGCGTGTAACATTTGCTGAATTTTAGATTTTTATTAACTAATTAGTTATCAAACAAAAAAAGTGCTCATGATATAAAGGTGCAGATCAAAGTATAGCTAGGTGAAACAGGTGAGTTCAGATATGTAAATGGATTAACAAACTATGACAATGATGATTTGAACTTGACCAGATGAATGGAAGGTTGTTTTTCAAATACAAGGTGGATTTATCTGAAGAGGGAGAGCTTTTAAAGCTAAAATTTCAGTCAATATTGTCAAACAGCCATGCCTCACACCACTCAGAACAAATCAAATCAAATCAAATCAGATTTAATTGTATAGCGCCAAATCATAACAAAGTTACATCAAGGCACTTTACATATAGAGCAGGTCTAGACCAAACTCTTTATAAATTTATTTAAAGAGACCCAACAGATCCCCCGATGAGCAAGCACTTGGCAACAGTGGCAAGGAAAAACTTCCTTTAAGAGGCAGAAACCTCGAGCAGAACCAGGCTCAGGGGGGGCGGCCATCTGCCTCGACCGGGGAGAGCTAGGGCACAGCCAGCTGGGAAAGCAGATAAATGCAACTTTACTTTGGGTTTGCAATTCAACTGGCTAAAAAGAAGGCAGGAGATGTCCTATGAGAGACCACCGCGTCGAGATTCTCTTTCTCTTCCAAGCAAGACTGGTTCCCGGCTGAAGTGGCTGTCGGCCTGTCTCGTCCCTCTTTACCGGCACTGTTGCCCCTTCAAGCGATTGGCTTTGTTATTAAGTTAATGTCCAAATTATTCTCCTCTTTCATGATGAAAACAGAGTGGAGCCGCGTGCAGTAGAAGCGGCTCTGGTGACCACAGCAACTCAAGACACTGGAGGCTGAGTGCAGTGCAGCCTAACGTTTTCTGGTCGCAGACCCACAAATTTTTCTCTCTCAGTAATGTCTTTCAGGGTTATGGTGACAGTAACCAGATGTGGCAGAAACTTGGTAACATAATTTGCTAAGCCAGTGAGGGCAGCAATTGAGGAGGAATGGTCCAGCAAAGCAGTGGGAATGTGGCAGCAAGGCGCCTGGACTAGATGGGAGCAAGCGGTGGAGAGAAAGATCACGTGGACAGATCTTTAGCGGGCAGAGCCACACCATATCAAATTCCTGGTCCAGGCTGTCTACGATGTCCTTCCCAGTCCATCTAACCTCCACTGGTGGGGCTTAGCCGAAACACCAGCATGCCCACTCTGCCAAAAGAAGGGGACCCTTGAGCACATTCTGAGTTGCAGCCCAAAGGCTCTGGGGGATGGTCGATACCGATGGGGACATGACCAGGTGCCCCAGACCATCGCAGAGAGCACCTGCAGTGCCATCACCATCTGTCGGAAGACAAGACCCAGGAAGCACAGCACCAACTTCATCATAACTGGGGGGAGGCCGAGAACAGCGCAGAGAGCAACTATAGGGCTCCTTAACACTGCACAGGACTGGCAGCCGTTAGTGGACCTGGGCAGCCAATTCAAGTTCCCCCAGCATGTTGCCAAAACCACCCTCAGGCCTGACATTGTTCTGGTGTCGGAGGCAAGGAAAACATTGTCATGCTGGAACTCACTGTGCCATGGGAAGAGCGCATGGAAGAAGCCTTTGAATGCAAAAGGGAGAAGTACGACAGCCTCGTGAGTGACTGCCACAGCCAAGGCTGGATGGCAAGGTGCATGCCTGTGGAGGTCAGGTGCAGGGGCTTTGCAGGACAGTCTCTCTGCAGAGCGGACACTGCACTTGGCATTACAGGTGAGAGGAGGAGAAGATCCATTCATAACAGCACAGAGGCAGCAGAGAAAGCCTCTAGGTGGCTGTGGATAAAGAGGGTGGATCCGTGGTCAAGCGCTGCTAGGGCACAAGTTGAGGCCTGATCAACCTCAGCTGGGTCACCTGAGTGAGGGTGTCTGATGTTTGTGAGACCCGAAACAGCCAGTGATCTCAGGATACATCACTGACGACGTGCCCTAGCTAGCATCGAAGAGATGTTTCACTACAACAGACTATCAAACACCTTATGTCTTCCACACATGTTGACTTGGGCATCTGTATAATAGCTTTATTTATTCAGTTAATAAATAATTTATTCAATGATTATTTTATGTTCTTCGTAATGATTTTATCTTTTTTTGTAATTTTTTGTATATGTAAAGCACTTTGAATTATCCTGAGTACGAATTGTGCTCTATAAATAAACTTGCCTTGCCTAGCTTTAGTCTCGTTTGCGTCAGGCTCAAGGCCTTTTGCAGAAACCTTGTGACTGACAAAGAAGACAAAGAACAACATCTAAACGACTGCTGGCCTCACTCAGTAAAGGTCAGTGTTTATGACTCAACCATAAGAAAGAGACTAGGCAAAAATGCATGGTAGAGTTCCAAGGCAAAAGCCACAGCTGACAAAAAAGAACATAAAGGCTCGTCTTACTTTTGCCAAAAAACGTCTTGATGATGCCCAAAGCTTTTGAGAAAATATTTTGTGGACTGATGAAACAAAAGATTAACTTTTTGGAAGGAGTGCATTCCATTACATCTGGCGATAAATGAACGCAGTATTTGATAGAAAGAACATCATGCCAACAGTGGAACATGGTGATGGTAGTGTCACCAACAAGTGCACTTCTAAAAAAAAACAACAACAACAACAAAATGAGAGTTTTGGAGGGGCCTACTCAAAGTCCAGACTTGAACCCAATTGAGATGCTGTGTCATGACCTTAAAAAGGCGGTTCATGCTCGGAAACCCTCCAATGTGGCTGATTTAAAACAATTCTGCAAAGAAGAGTGGGCCAAATTTCTTCCACAGGGATGTGAAAGACTCACTGACAATTATCGCAAACGCTTGACTACAGTTGTTGCTGCTAAGGGTCGTTCAACCAGTTATTCAGTTTAGGGGGCAATTACTTTCTCACATGGGTTAAGGGTTTTTCCCTTAATAAGTAAAATCGACACTTAAAACTGCATTTTGTGTTTACTTTTGAGTTATCTTAACTTAACTTAACTTATATTTAAGTTTGTTTAATCTGAAATGGCTACGAGTGACAAAGGTGCAAAAAAGTAAGAAATCTGTAAGGGGTACATTGTCTAATCTGTCCCAGATTTTGCATAAACGCAGAGACTCCTATTCTAAACATGTTTATGCGTCAATAGTGACTCAGACTCGTGCGGCATGCACTAGACACAGGAAGTGAGCCTCATTATGTTAAAAACTAGGTTCAAGGTTCAACATGTTTAGGTGGGGGTGACATCTGAGGTGCTCCAAGTTGCACAGGTGTGTGAGGGCCTGTTCATCACTGCTTGCAGTTTAAAAAAATAAAAAAAAATAAATAAACAAATCAGATTTTTTTGAGAATCAATATTTCAGTTGCAACCCCAGTGGAGCAAAACGGACTTTGGAGCAAGTCCGCTTTGGTCAGTAGGTGGTTTTATATGCCTGCTGATCACTAAATCATGATCTTAACCTGCTTGGGTGCAAGTAAAGCATTCTGCAGAAGTTACCATTGCAATAAAACCCAATAGAAAGTACAGAAAGAATAGAAATCACTGAGACTGAAAATTTTGGGTTTACCCAGAGATTACCTTGCTGAGCTTATATCCAGCTTCTTGTTACAGGTCTCGTAGTGTGTGTGGCCCAGGAAGTAGTGAGACACCCAAATGAAACACCTGTGTGTGTTGGTGTGTGTATAGTGGCAAGGCCAGTGTGTAGACGTGGACAGGTAGGTAACTTGTGCATAGGTGAGAGAGAGAGCGATAAGAGTAAGAGGTTTCAGTGGAAACAGAGGCCCTTGGTAACACCTGCAGAGGTGGAACTGCTCACCACACCGCATTAGATGCAGGCTCAGTGAGCTGGCCAAGTGCATGTCATTTAACTGGTGAAGTTACAGTCCCCTCCCTTTGGTGCTATGGTGAAGTGCCCTGCACACCACATGTTCAAATAAAATGACCAAAGTCAATATGGAATAACTCTCAGTTGCTGCAAGAGACCTTGTGGACACAGTGGTCTGTCTAAACACAGAGAAGTCAAGTTGTCTGAATAACAAACAACACTGGCATTTGTTCTGTCCAGACACCATTAGATCCATACTTTGGGTGAAGGAAAACAGTTCTTGATGCGGCCCTTCTGAAGGTGAAGCTCTGCACCGCTGCGATACGATCTCTGGATCCAAATTAAAAAAAGAAAGGCAAAATGAGAAAAAAAGTGGTCTTTGCTAATCCTGTGAGTTGCAGACCATGGTTCAAACAATAAAAAACACAACAGGATGCTGACTTTTGTGAATATTCTAGTGCAAACCAACTCAGCTCAGCTTGCTGGGGAAAAAAGTATTCTATATTTAATATCTTCATTCATCAACAAAAGGTAGTAAATCGTGTAAATGTGTAAATAGTGATTGAAGCCTGGTGCCACTAAATGTGCATTAGAAAATAGTGTTTTTAGCTGAAAATGTAACAATTGGAAATGAGTAGAGGTGTCTAATGATAACTAATGGTAACTATTTTAGCAGCAGGTATTGAGTAGGAACATTGAGCACCGATGATTCAGCACCTGTAGGACAGGTACAGGAAAAGAGAGCTCCTTACCCTGCTCTTGGCTCAACTCTAGTCAGGCTTGGTTGTGGTTTTAAACCTCCCTTTGTTCTCATCAGATTGTCAAGCCCCCAAAAAAGGAGATAATGTTCAACCTATCTTTGTGAATACTAAGAACATGTGGTCTCCCCATTTTGAAAGAACTGGGCCCAAAGTCTGGATAAATAATTGTCTTCCATGTGCTTCAGGCAGGACTGAGGAACATTGAGGAGGAAGGAGCTCCTGACCTCCACAGGACCATTTCTGGAGACCTAATGTCTGATGCGGAGGTGGACCAAGCTACTGATGATGCCACTGCAGATATCATCTCCAGGGTAACGGGGGCAGGTGGTGGACGAAAGATGGAGGAAGGGAGAGAAAGATAGGTGAAGGGAGGGATAGAATGAGGGAGTAATGACAGATGAAATTGTGATGGTGAAGCAATGCTTGCTTTCTGGTGTCCAAAGTTGGGTCTAGAACCTCAATTCCGTGACTGCTCTCTGGCTTACATGTTTTGGTGATTTATTTGACTTCTATGGACCTCTTGTAAAAAGAAATTAGCTCCCAGATCCCTTTCAAAAATCCTGGGCATTTTTGCTAGCGTGCCAAATCCAAGATGGCTGCTTGCAGTTAGTCTTGAACAAGAGTAAGAACAATGTGTAAATCAAGCATGAGGATTGTGATTCTGTGATTGTGATCAGTTTCACATTATGGAATAATTTTGACTCAGAAATCCAAGATGGCCACCATCCAGTGAACAGGAAGGTGTTATTATAT
The DNA here is from genome assembly GCF_900963305.1 of Echeneis naucrates. Classification (NCBI taxonomy): domain Eukaryota; kingdom Metazoa; phylum Chordata; class Actinopteri; order Carangiformes; family Echeneidae; genus Echeneis; species Echeneis naucrates. The sequence continues at coordinate 25,656,298 of NC_042515.1, forward strand.
GTATATGATTTGATAATTTACTCTGGTAGATCATGCTATTACCTTTCAAATAGTGTATAATGTTTAACCAACAATAACTTATAAAATATGGTCAAAATGTTGCTAATACAGGCAGCACGGTGGTTAGTGCTGTTGCCCCACAATAAGAAGGTCGTGGGTTTGGTTCCCAGCCTGGGTCCTTTCTGTGCAGAGTTTGCATGTTCTCCCTGTGTCTGCGTGGGTTTCCTCCGGGTACTCCAGTTTCCTCCCACCGTCCAAAGACATGCATGTATATGTTAACTGGCGATTCTAAATTGCTCGTAGGTGTGAATGCAAGTGTGAGTGATTGTTTGTCTCTGTATATCCTTGAGTGTTGGCCCTGCGATGAACTGGCAACCAGTCCAGGGTGTACCCCGCCCCTTGCCCGATGTGAGCTGGGATTGGCTCCAGCAGCACCCGCTGCGGATGAAGCGGATGAAGATGAGTGAGTGAGTGAGTGAGTGTTGCTAATACCTGTCTGTGCCTCCTGTGCCCTGTGTGTGTGTGTGTGTGTGTGTGTGTGTGCAACCAATGCAAAAATACAGCTCTAACCCATTTCTTTTATACTTGTGCAGTTTTGTGTGAGTCAGGCTACAGTGGCCCTGTGGTCATTGATACAGCTGACACTGATGTTGATATTGCAGCAGTAGACAGAGCTAGCTTCTATAGTTTCATCATCCAGACCGTCAACCTGTCTATTAGACCCAGTACCAACTAGCCTCTTTAAAGAGATCTTTTATGTCATTGAGCCGTTCATTCTAGATTTGGTTAATCTGACTTTATTTCTGGGTTATGTACCTCAGGCACTTAAGACTGCGGTCATCAAACCCCAGCTTAAAAAGCCTAATCTTGATCCAGATGTTTTGGCAAACTATAGACCCATATCAAACCTTCCATTTATTTCTAAAATCATTGAGAAAGCTGTAGCAAAACAACTACACGAGCATCTGGATGGGAAGAGTTTGTTTGAAGAGTTTCAGTCAGGATTTAGAGCCCATCATAGCACAGAAACAGCGCTGGTTAAAGTCTCCAATGACATTCTAATGGCCTCAGACAATGGATCAGCCTCCATACTTCTCCTTCTAGATCTTAGTGCTGCATTCGACACCATAGATCATAATATTTTACTACAGAGACTGGAACATGAAATTGGAATTAAAGGAACTGCACTAAAGTGGTTCAAATCCTACTTATCAGATAGACATCAGTTTGTTCATGTAAACAACAGCTCCTCCTCATGTACTGTAGTCAGTCATGGAGTCCCGCAGGGTTCGGTACTTGGACCAATCCTCTTTACGCTTTATCTGCTTCCTCTAGGCAACATTATCAGGAAACACAGCATCAATTTCCACTGCTACGCAGACGATACTCAGCTGTACCTATCAATGAAGCCAAATGAAGTCAGTCAGATAGTCAGACTGCAGGCATGTCTTGAAGACATAAAAGTCTGGATGACTGGAAATTTTTTTCTTCTCAACTCTGACAAAACAGAAGTTATTGTACTATCTAATCTAATCATCTCATCAGTTTGGACGGCATTACTTTGGTTTCCAGCTCCACTGTAAGAAACCTTGGAGTAATTTTTGACCAGGACATGTCCTTTGTCCCTCACATAAAACAAGTTAGTCGGGCAGCTTTCTTCCAACTGAGAAACATTAGGAAAATCAGAAACATCCTTTCTCAGGATGATGCAGAAAAACTAGTCCATGCATTTGTAACTTCTAGGCTGGACTACTGTAACTCATTACTATCTGGATGTCCAAACAAATCTCTAAAAGGCCTTCAGTTAATTCAGAAGCTGCTGCACAAATATAAACAGGAACTAGGAAAAGAGATCACATCTCTCCTGTGTTAACTGCTCTTCATTGGCTGCCAGTAAAATATAGAGTAGAATTCAAAATCCTTCTTTTAACGTATAAAGCTCTTAATGGCCAAGCTCCATCGTATCTCAGAAAGCTCATAGTTCCTTACTGTCCTAGCAGGCCACTCCGCTCTCTAGATGGAGGTTTACTTGTGGTTCCTAGAGTCTCCAAGATTAAAATCTGGAGGCAGATCGTTCAGTTATCAGGCTCCTCTTCTATGGAACCAACTCCCAGCATCGGTCCGGGGGGCGGACTCTTTAGCAACTTTCAAGACCAGGCTTAAAACTTTCCTGTATGACAGAGCGTACAGTTAAAAAGTCCTCTACTCTTTAGGTATGCTGCTATAGGCCTAGGCTGCTGGGGGACTGATCCAAGAGAAGAGAAGAGAAGAGAGAGAGAGAAGGACTGAGCTTCTCTCTCTCTCTCTCTCTCTCTCTCTCTCTCTCTCTCTCTGTTTCTCTCTCTCTCTGTCTCTCCCTGTCACCCTCTCTCCCCCCAGTGAAACAATAGTTTCACCCAGTTCTAAGCATTTATACTGCATTTACTAACCATGTTCTGCCAAAGTCTCTGTCTCTCCCAGTTCCTCTCCTCCTCTCAACACCTGCTGGTCCCATATTTCATGAATTCTGTACTACAGCTCAACTCCATGAACTTCATGCAACAACATGTTCCGGCTTACACCCCCCCCCCCCCCCCCCCCTCCAATGCCTGTCTCTCTCTCTCTCTCTCTCTCTCTCTCCCCCACTCTCACTCTCAACCCAACCGGTCGAGGCAGATGGCCGCCCCCCCTGAGCCTGGTTCTGCTCGAGGTTTCTGCCTCTTAAAGGAAGTTTTTCCTTGCCACTGTTGCCAAGTGCTTGCTCATCGGGGGATCTGTTGGGTCTCTTTAAATAAATTTATAAAGAGTTTGGTCTAGACCTGCTCTATATGTAAAGTGCCTTGATGTAACTTTGTTATGATTTGGCGCTATACAAATAAATCTGATTTCATTTGATTTGATTTGACATCTCCCAGCAGCTGCCTAGTATGCTCTGTATCAAGAGAAAGCAGGAGGCAGTCTTTTGCCATGGCCTGGTGACCAAGGAGATGGTAGACTGTATTGTACAGCTACACTGCATTACAGGCTATGATGCCTTCCATGGAAAGGGGAAGTCTTCAGTGTATGACAAGGTAGAAAAAGCCCTTTGGCATAACAGCAGCCTTGACATTAAAGAGGAGTTGGTTGAGGAGCTCTTCAAGTTCATATGGCATGCGATTTACAGTGACAAGAAGAGTAGCACCATGGCTGAAGCCCATCCTGCAAATTGGCAAGGAATTAAGGAAAAAATAATTTATCTTTCTCCCTCCCAATGCAGACAGCCTGCGCCAACACTGTCCCTATGCCATCTACCTGGCATATCTAGTGCGCCACCCCTTCCCAAAGCACTCCCCTCACCACTTGGACATGGCTAGTAGCTGGTGGGTGGTGGCTGTCACCCTATCCGCCACTCACGACCAGCTCTACCCACACATCTACCTGCACCAGGGCCAGCTGAAGAGAGTAAGGAAGATGAAAGCGAGGAGAAGGGAGATGATGATTCAGAAAGTAGTGAGGCAGAAAGCTCTGTGTCAGAATAATCATATGACCCCTCCCTAAAACAAAGAAAAGGCAATTGCTTGTTGTTGGCTTGTTAAGTTGTTTGCACTTTTTTCTCTGTTGGATAACACTTAATCTATAATTGACTACTATTAAAATTACAACTACAACAAGTTATTAGTTTTCTGGTCATGAATTCATCAATAATTTTACTGTAAGTGATCCTTGTGAAGGCAGTTTAATGTTGTAATGGCACAAGCAAAATGCATGACTCCAGAAACAAAGTATCAACATCAAGAATCTTGTTATGATAAATAGGAACAGAAAATCACTTACACAGAGGAATATATCTAACTACAAAAATAACAGAAAGTCACTCACATGGAGGACTATATCTATCTATAAATAATAACAAAAAAATTACTCACTGGGAGGAAAAGGTCTAACTACAAGGCTAACAGAAAATACTCTTTTGAGGACTATCTACTAATATGGGGAGAAAACAAAAGCAAGACAAAGTATCAAAATATCAAAACAAGACTAGGGCATGGAAAATTCAAAGTACCAACAAAATACCAAACCTGACAGGGCATGAAACTTGGCATAGACGTGAGTGCACGTTCTCTGGCATGAAGACAAGATGAACTGGCACAGGACAAAGGGAGGCACATACTATATATACACACACACAAGGTAATGGGAAACAGGTGTGTGACGGAGTGGCCCTACACTTCGCTCACTTCCAGAAGGAGGGGGATGATATGACGGAGCAGCTCCGACGCTTGACTGCAGGCAGCGCAGAGACAGACAGACACACTGGGTTAAAAGGGGCTGCTGTGGCCTTGGATGGGTCAGTCTGATCTTTGTTACAGAGGAGGTAACATCTGTTGGCTCGCTAGCCTGTGGAGTTTTGTTTTTTCCCCCCCTTTTGAGTTGTTTGACATAGTTTTTGTCACTACTGTGAGAGCCTGGCAGACAGACAGAGAGAAACAGAAAGGTGAAATGCAAGTTGCCTGAACCGAGAGGAAAGTAGGATTTCAAAATACAACAGGAAGTCACATGACAACAAGACAAAAAACTACAACATGACATGATTTTCTTGGCATGACATACAGCAGTGCCAAAGGTAAAATGGATTTTGACAATCTTCTCAGTGAAAATAATGGTGATTTGGTAGGCATGGATTCATACCGTTAATCATTATTAACAGCAGTCTCCTTCCTTAAACACTGTAGAAATGGCAAACTCCAAACACCACCTTTTAACTTCCCATCCAAAATTTTTCACTCTACTGAATAGAGAAAATCTTGGATTTCTGAGTCAAAATAATGTCCTAACGTCAAAGACAGGTGTATATTGCACATATTGTTGTTGTTTAAAATTTGGTATATATGAAAGGAAACAGCATGATCTACCAGAATAAATGCTCGAATATAGTTTAAAAGTAAAATATATGTTAGAATGTGTCTTTTACAGGCAACGTTCACTGAAAACACCTTCCCACCTTACAAAAAATGTGTTATTTTTTTCTTTATTTTTGATCTCCTGTTATTGCTATCTGCTCTATCTTACATTGCATCTATAAAAATGATGTGTAGGAGTCAGAAATATGTATGAGTAGAGGCAGGGAGGGAAAGAGAGGTGTAGGAAAAGAAATTGGATTCCCCACTAATTTAACATGTTGCACTAGTTTCAGGACAAAATAGCCTAATGATCATCAGTCAAATAGAGCACTCAGTAAGGTAGATGTGGCAAAATGGAATATTAAAACACACTTTCAAAAGATATGATAAATGTGATGAATATAAATAAATATGGGACCAGTCTGGTGCTCTGGTCACCTCTGACCTGCCCAATACCCTGATCATGTCATATCATGTATATTCATGTGTTACTTTATGTGTTACTTTCTGTTTTTATTCACACTGACCTTATGTGTCTCCTCTGAAACAGAGACAAGGCAGTCTCTTTGGAAACCTCTCAGACCCTTTCTCCATGGAGAGTGATATAGACGCTCATGCACCGACCCTTGCAGAGGACTGAAGGAGTTACCAACGTCACCAACAATAACAAAATTAACAGGTTTGTGTCCTCATTAAAACTAACTTCATCAACATAAAAAAATATTTAAACAACTAATGGTAAAGTCTAGTTTGATACCTCTCTAACCTTTTACTATTTTAAACAATCAGTGATATCCTGCATTTTTTTTTTTCTCGACTTTCCTATCTACTCACCAGGAAACATGACATACAGAGAGATTTGCTGCTGGTAGCTTGCATGACATCACCGTTTCATTCTTTTGTTTCTTTTCTCAGCCTGTATTAATAGATGTGACCTATGACCACTGACCACAAGAACTTGGACTGTGGTGACAGAGGCTGCCTATCCCTTCTGACACTACTGTGTGGAGACCTGAAACAGAAGGCTCTTTTACTTTTCTCTTTCGTATGAAACTTCAAAATCTTTAAATATTAGCACTCTCTCAATGTTGATGTTTAGTGTGAAATGCATCTTGTTACATTAAAACTGATAACATGGACTCAAGAAAAATATTGATTGATGCTGTGATATATTCTGTTGTCTTCAGGTCTAGATGTAACAATACAAATATTTTAACAAAAGATCAAAAAGCTCTGTCATTTGGATCTGTTTCTCTGACTGTGGAGGATATGACCCACTGTGAATATTGAAACAGACAAGTGGTCTGTTAATTTTGTTAATTTAGTCAAAGGCAGTTGCACAGATGAAAGTCAATACCACTGTGATTTAATATGTGAGTTATTTATATATACAGCAGATGGTACTCAATAAATGCTTAAAGTCCATAGATTCATTATATAGACTGATATATTCAAGTGGTTTCCGTTACATTTTGATAATTACATCTTACAACTAAGGAAAATCCCAAAACCAGTGTCTTCAAATTTAAATTCTACCAATTCTACCAAGACCAATAAAAAATGAGAATATTCCTTGGCAGAATTTTTTTTGTTTGTTTATAAGGCTGTCTGTCTGTGTATTTGGGTCTCGTTGTATGTGTCTGGCTGTGTGTGTCTGTGTGTCTGTATATCAGTCTGTATATATGTGTGAGTGCGTCTGTACATCTGTCTGTGTGTGTGTGTGTGTGTGTGTGTTTGAGTATGTGTGTGTGTGCGTCTCTATATCTTTCTGTGTGTGTGTCCTGCAGTCTAACAGGAATGTCAGTCGTAGCTGTTGATCAGCTGCTCTCATATCAGAGGAGTCTGGAATGAGTACATTGATTTGTCGGAGTCTGAGAAGAAATCATTCAAAGTGATGGCTGTAGCCAACAGAGTGAGGTGAGACGAGCATGACTCTTGATCTGTGATTGTGTAGTTAGTGTAGGGGCTGTCATAAAGCCTATTGTCACCAACAGAGTTCAAAGTCTTGTGATACGTTTAAACTTTGAACCGCATTTCTGTGACAAAGTATGACGAAGCAGTGTGGCTCCAAAGAGGGCTGGGTTTGATCCAACACAGCTTCACACAGAGGTGAGCTGAGGGACCGGCGGTTGCCACATTGATTTGAGAATTTGCTCTGCTCAGCGCTCAGACTCTCCCCAAAAGTCTCCCGAAATGGCTTATGACAAGATCCTGCTCAACTGAAGATTGTGAGCAAACCGTAGCTCCCGTCTGAAAAACGAAAACACCATGACAGACAGAAGAGCCTGCAGATTCCGACAGCCTTTATTTGAATCAAAAACTCCTTAAAATGAGTGTGTACGCACAGTTCGGAGACAGAGTGATATTGTTTTGAGGAAAACCTTGATTTACATTATGTTCAATTGGGGCAGAAACAGGTGTTGCTGGCGCTCTGGGCCCCCCGTTTAAATTTGGTGAGGAGTTCACCTCTCAAAATCACATTTTATGAATCCCAACACCTGTGTCGACATTTTGCCAAAAAATTATTTGTCTCCTTTTTACGAGATTAAAGTAAAAATGACGGTTACTTTTTCACGCTTCTCTCACTCTAGTTAACGAGCAGCTCCACTCTAACTTTGAGGAAAAAGTGATTTGGACTGCTCTTTGAGCGCTTGTAGTGTACTGTTTAGGAGAAAACGGTTTGATGTTATGGGAAAAGCACAAGACTTCCTCTGTTTTAAAGTTTAAATTAAATTTCTATGTGCAGGTATGAGAGAGCTAGGCGACTGAGAAAATAGGTGAATTTTTGTGGAGATTTTTCATTGGCTCCAATGCATTTCATATGGAAAATTTTTTCCTATGAAAAAACTTTGGGAAAAATGGGAATATCGACTCGTGAGAACTCGTGAGCACGTTCTTGACTATTAGGTAACATTACCTCCATGTTTCCCATCCATCTGGGAAAAGAACAGCAGCAAATGCAAGAATTCTAAACCTCAGCCTAACCTTTTAGCATTTACCTGAATCTCCTTTTTTGCAGTTCAGTTTATTCCCTGACACTGATGTCCCTATCGAGTCTGCACCTGTTGGATTCCTCAACACTACAGTTGTTAGTTAGGCAATGACAAAATAAGCTGCTGCTGCTGATACTGCTTTCTTGAGCTCCCTGCTTTACATTCGAACACACTGACGCTGTCCTTCTCATCATCTTAATGTAGATATTGCTGACCCAAAGAGTGTGAATATGATAAAAAAATTAATAAAATGTTGATAAATTCGATATGATCCTCATGACATGATTAAATAAATTCCAGCCAACACATACCACTGTGACACCAAGATCAGAAAAATAGAGTAGAATATAAATATAAATCAAATCAAATCAAATCAAATCAGATTTATTTGTATAGCGCCAAATCATAACAAAGTTACATCAAGGCACTTTACATATAGAGCAGGTCTAGACCAAACTCTTTATAAATTTATTTAAAGAGACCCAACAGATCCCCCGATGAGCAAGCACTTGGCAACAGTGGCAAGGAAAAACTTCCTTTAAGAGGCAGAAACCTCGAGCAGAACCAGGCTCGGGGGGGCGGCCATCTGCCTCAACCGGTTGGGTTGAGAGTGGGAGAGAGAGAGAGAGAGAGTGACATAGGCATTTGGAGGGGGGGTTGTAGGCAGGAACATGTTGCTGCATGAAGTTCATGGAGTTGAGCTGTAGTACAGAATTCATGAAGTATGGGACCAGCAGGTGTTGCAGGAACATGGGATGGAGATGAGTCACCACCTGCAGGATGAGGACAGGGAGAGAGCGGAGAGGAACAGGGAGAGACAGAGACTTTGGCAGAACATGGTTAGTAAATGCAGTATAAATGTTTAGAACTGGGTGAAACTGTGTTTTTTTAAGAAGGATGCTTCTTATCAACGCATGCAAGGGGGGAGGAAAGGAGAGCGAGCGAGACGGAGGGAGAGAGAAAGAGGGAGAGGGGGAGAAACAGAGACAGAGAGAGAGAGAGAAGCTCAGTCCTTCCCCCAGCAGCCTAAGCCTATAGTAGCATAGCTAAAGAATAGAGGACTTTAACTTTTTAACTATAAGCTCTGTCATACAGAAAAGTTTTAAGCCTGGTCTTGAAAATTACTAAAGAGTCCGCCCCCTGGACCGATGCTGGAAGTTGGTTTCATAGAAGAGGAGCCTGATAACTGAACGATCTGCCTCCAGATTTACTCTTGGAGACTTTAGGAACCACAAGTAAACCTCCAGAGAGCGGAGTGGCCTGCTAGGACAGTAAGGAACTATGAGCTCTCTGAGATACGATGGAGCTTGGCCTTTAAGAGCTTTATATGTTAAAAGAAGGATTTTAAATTCTACTCTATATTTTACTGGCAGCCAATGAAGAGCAGCTAACACAGGAGAGATATGATCTCTTTTCCTAGTTCCTGTTAATATTTGTGCAGCAGCGTTCTGAATTAACTGAAGGTCTTTTAGAGATTTGTTTGGACAGCCAGATAGTAATGAGTTACAGTAGTCCAGCCTAGAAGTTACAAATGCATGGACTAGTTTTTCTGCATCATCCTGAGAAAGGATGCTTCTGATTTTCCTAATGTTTCTCAGGTGGAAGAAAGCTGCTTGTTTTATGTGAGGGACAAAGGACATGTCCTGGTCAAAAATTACTCCAAGGTTTCTTACAGTGGAGCTGGAAGCCAAAGTAATGGCGTCCAGACTGATGAGATGATTAGATAGTATTTTTCTGAGGTGCTTAGGACCGAGTACAGTAACTTCTGTTTTGTCAGAGTTGAAAAGTAAAAAAATTCCAGTCATCCAGACTTTTATGTCTTCAAGACATGCCTGCAGTCTGACTATCTGAGTGACTTCATTATATATATGCACAAACGCAAATTATTTGCTGTCTCTCTTTTGTCTGTAAAATGTTTCATTACATTTGCTGTTGTGGTGCAACTTTTAAGTGACATGTGTTGGCTGAAGAGGCTATTAGCCAGTCAAAATACAATATACAGGACTGTGGTAACTGTAATACGTTTGGAGAACACCTGACTGAAGACATTTATCAGGATGTGAAATGTAAATGTGATCAATCAGTGTGTTCTTTTCAGTGGTCGATTTGGTAATTAATTGAGTGTAGCCTCTGGACTGAAACAAATCTTTGATGCTTTTCTTACCTTTGGAGAGGAGATCCTCATTAAAATCTCCACAAACAACCATTGGCTGGTGATTTAATATGTCCAATGAGTCCAAGACGCTTTGCAAATTTGGTAAAAATTTTGCCAAATTGAAATTGAAATTGAAATTGGGCGGTTTGTAAACAGTCGCTAAAAGTACTTTGACTGGGGCCTCAATTTTAACAACAAAAAACTCCAGATCTGTGACACCTTGCATGTACCTGCGAGGCTCAGCGTAAACACTGCTCATGCAGTACACTGCAACTCCACCTCCATGTTTTCTTGCCATGTCCACACAGCTGTTGTAAGACACTTGTCTGCTGCGTGTGAACATGCTGTATCCCTCCAGATGGAAAATTGGGGATACCGAGGACCCTTACAGGTGTGACTCCGTGAGGCAAAGCACATCTGCCAGTCTCCAGTCTCAGGTCCATGTGGTGGATTATTGTCACAGTCTGAAGCGATTGGTCCATACATTTAAAGAAATTCAACAACATGATTCATATTTTCCAGAGCTGTTGTGATGTTTGGGTCATCATACGTCTTTCTCTCATCAAAGTCTGATGGCGAGACCCTGTAACGAAGTTGTGCGGCTGAATGCAACATACGCCATTCCAGGTTCAAAAACACGTTGTGAGGCACACAACTGCTGACATCATGGTCATGCCTTGCACTTTGTGGGTTGTACACGCGAAGGCCAACCTCATGGGATACTGACATCGAACAACTTCTTTCTTGCTACTTAGGTTTTCCTCAGATTTCTCAATGTAAACCAGATCATCTGAGGATCTTTTTCCAGAATTTCTGTCCTGCTGTGGGATTGTCCAGCTGCATCATCTTCACGACTTTTGGTTCGCGTCGAGTCATCACAATGTGTGAGATTGTACCAAATGTCCCATTGACAATCCCATCCTCCACGTCGAGATTCCTGGTCAACATAATGCGCACTCCTTCAGCAGCCATTATGTTGTCAGGCAAGTCTCTTTTGTTGCCTTTGACCTTTTGGGACATGATCAACATGCAGCCTGTTCTGGGATATTTTCGGTAGTCTTCAGCCGCGATGCCGATAAAGTCCTTGTGGAGAGCCGCTACAGCAGCGGAATTGTGACGGTCGACCTCTTTGTTGGTGGCGTAGATGTGTAGCCAGGCAGCTGGACAATCCTGGATATCAGCCACAGCCTGTGTGAGCAGCTCCCTGTCTGGGTCGCTGAGAGGATCTGCCTTTTGCTTTACTCTGAGGCGGTTCAGGAGTTCAGCAAAGGTCCGGTCGTCTTTCTGTCACATGATCTCTGTCAGGTTGGCCATTTTGAAATGATCCTTCCAGAGATCAAACTCAGTCTCCTCATACACACAGAGTTGCTTGGCTTTACCAAGGGGTGGAAGTTGGTAAAAGTCACCCACAGCAAGGGCAGACATTCCTCCAAATGGTCTCCGGTTTCCTGTGATCTGCTGGAAACGCCAGTGGACGTAGGCAAACAGTTCTTTGGAAACCATAGAAATTTCGTTGACAATGAGAATCTCAGCGTTGGACAGTGCTGCTCTGATTTCATCAAGTGCATTTCCAAGGCCCTGATACGGTGGCGTCAAAGTCCTTGGGAGCTTGAGGATGGATCTCTGATCAGATTTGTAAAACTCTTCATAAGTGCCATGTTGTTTGTTGGTCAATCCATCATCTGCTCTGTGAGGGAAATAGAGCTTTAACAGCCGCCTGTAAAATTTCCCTGCCGTTTTCTTCTCTGAAAAGCGTGCAAATCTGATGATCGCTGGTTTGCCCACACTTCTCTTCTGAATGAACACCTTTTCATTTAGGAGAGGAATGGCTCAGGAAGTCCGTCATCTCATGCTGTGGCTTGGACACGTACGACATCATATACATGATGCAGCTGTAGTCATCCACAACATATTGGATGTCCATATTTGCAGACCAAGCTCGCAACAGATCTTCATTGTAGCCATTGACCCAGCAATCATTTGGATCGACCGGATCTTCATTTGCTCCATTCTCCTGGTCATCATTGTCAGGTGCAGGGATGGTGATGTCGTCTCTGGCATCGGGAGTTTAGGGAATCCAAATCTGCAGGAAACGTTGCCATTTTTTGCACGACTTTGAATGTTTCCTGCTGTGCACTTGAACCTTGGATACAATTTTGTGGAGCTCTGGGTCCGTCTTGGGGTCGGGCATCTTGCACGTAATATGCCAATCTATGAAATTATAGACGTGGCTTTCCAGGTCCTCTCCCAACACAGGGGCATCTTTAATCCAAATTAACATATGAATGTGTGGGCTTCCCCTTGCTTGAAACTCCAAACGATAAAAGTAATCCTCCACCTCGCCGATGGGCTGTGCAGGTGCGAGGATGAGGTTCGTCATTAGTGCATCTACTCTTTTTTCAAACATGCGCATGGCTGTGACCGGATTGCTGCGCAGAATGTTGCACTTTGCGTTCCAATCGAGTTCAGAGAACTCCCCCACTTCTCCCTGTTGACTTTTAATGACATCTATGACTTCACGGCATCACACCTGACAAAAAATGTCAGGAAAAAGGTTGGTTTTTCTATTTGTCTGACGATGGCGTGGACATCTCTCAGATTTTTCTCCCAATAAGCCGGTGTACCTCTAAGGGGGTGCATGAATTGGGTTACATCTTTGTTCCGGATGAGTCTTTCCATCTCTTCCTTGTCCTGAATCATTCTGTTATTGATTTTACAGCCAGCTTTACTTCTTGGTTTACCTTTGCGCATCTGAATAGACATGCTACAAGTGGCCAAGTGTGTCTCTGTGACAAACTTGGCAAAGAAGAGGTAGCTTTGGTCACCAGCAAAGCGTGTGTCAGCAGCAAACAGTCTCACATTGAAATACATACTTTGACTAGCCTTGCTTCATCCAGCCTGTTGGAAACTGCACAGGAAGGCCATGGCTTCCAGTCTCGGTATGGTGAGGAAAACTACCGGCTTGTTGCCTTGGGCAGGTGCAATATTGAATATCCCATCACCATATGAAAGGATTTCCTGTGCAATATCAGGGGGCTGCATGCAGGTGTCCAGTGCCAGACCAGGGTTCCCCTCCTCACCTCTCTTGTCAGCTTCACTGGGCTGCCGGCTAGACTGTCCTGGTTCTGGTGCTTGGTTTTGTTCCGTGTCTTTGTCAGTTGTCTCATCATCATAGATGCTCTCAAATGTGATGCTCTCATCAATAGACACATCTTGATACTCGGAATGAATCTCTTTAAGTTTAGCCAGGCCAGCTAAAACATTCTTCGTGTCGACGGTGTAGAAGTGCTGGTGGCCTTTGTAATTGGTATGTCTTAAGTTTAACCTGCAGCAGCTGTGCATCAGCCCTGGGTCTCGCGAGACTGGTGACCATTGCTTCCACCTCTGAAGGAACACACACAACTGCTCCATGAACTGCCCTCTGTTGACCTTTTGGCAGAGCAATTATTTTAGCTAATAGCAGAATTTTTGCAATAAGCTGCCTTTTGAGAACGTTAAGAACTCTGGGGGGGGGTAGATGCCAACTCTAGTCTATTGGCTGCTGCTATGGGTGGTATGCTACCTTTCTTCAGGTGGTTGTCACAATTGTGACATATCCATTCCTGAAGTCTCTCTTGTGGCACAGAGCAAAGGGAGGAGCATTCGACGTCGCAAACGTGAATATAGTTTCCTGTCAGGCAAGCTGCTGCCACTTCCACATTTTTGGTGTATTTTACTCTCTTGCATGCCCTGACCTGATTTGGAAACATCATTCGGTGGCAGACTGTGCAAACATATGTTGATCCATGTCTGATTGTTTCACGAAACGCGGCTATGGCTGCATCCATTACAGCATTGGTAACGGGCTGCTGCGCTTCCTGATGATGGCTTACATTATTTCTGTATTTTATTTTAATTCTAAGTGCCCTCTCCAATTTGTAATGAATGCTCAGAGCAGCATCCATAGTCAATTTTCTTCTCTGCTGGCCACAGCGCTGTATGTGACGCAGTCTAAATTGCAGGTCATTGTGATATCTAGTGCGTCTAGCAGACTACTTTCTGCTTCTGTCTGAAAGTCTTGTCACATGCATATCTACATGTTATGTACATTTTCTTGATTTTCGTAACTTGGAGGTCGGTGCTGTAGCGGTGAGTCATGTATTTCTTCTGTCTGTCCCGAAAAGCAACATCTGTGCTGTAGCGGTGAGTCCTGTAATTTTTCTGTCTGTCCCGAAAAGCAACATCTGTGCTGTAGCGGTGAGTCGAAATTTTTCTGTCTGTCCTGAAAATCAAGATCAGTGTTATATCTCTGGGTCATGTATTTTTTCTGTTTGTCTTGAAAAGCCAGATCTGTCTGATACTGTCTGATGATGTTTTCTTTCTTTTTGTCTTCACTATATATTTTTTTTTTCATGGCGCTAATTTTTTTCAGCCTAAATTCTGAATGGCTGGCATATTGGTCCCTTTCTTTTTGGCTTCTGTTTATCCCTTTTGACCCAGAGGACAGTTGTGCATGTTCCTTTCTGCTTCTCAAAATTTCTTGATTGGTTTCTTTTTTCGACATTAAGCCTTATTAAGCTTGGAAAAATTTGCTGCCGGTGGAACTGCTGCAGAAATTTCAACGTCTGCGGGATACTTTTCCGAACTGTTCCGAGTTGTTACAGCAATCTGAAGTTGGGTTTTTTGGATGGTGGATGCTGATTTTGGGGGATGTTCTATGTGACTGACAACTTCAAATGACACAGGTACAAACTCATAGCTTGCAGAAGCTTCACGATCTTCGAACAGTTTGAGCAGGTGATCAGCCAGGTCACTGAGTTCTGAGAAGTTCATGGTGATGGCAATTCCATTGTACTGTGGCAAGCCTGCAGCATTTCTGGAGTGGGAATCAAATACTCCATACCTACCTGATATGTCACGGAAAACTGCAATGCACTCTGGTGCTATGATTATTATTGCGTGGCTGACTTCTGCTGACAGATACTCCAGCTGCGTGGCGAGGGGCAGCCACCACTGCTGTGTTCCAGGGCTGGCTGCTTGGGCTTGCAGGCAATCACATCTGATGTCTTGCATGTGTGCAATGTATGCATTTGTGTCTGTCAGGACTTGTTTGGGCATTTCCTCTACTGTCAGATGATTACTTTGGAATCTATTCTCTTCAATCAGTTTTTGTTTGACTCCAACATAGAGCGAGTCTCCCTTTTTAAGAACTTTATCAAGTGATTCCCTGTTGAACAGGCAGCCCTCGTAGTGGAAAGCCAGAAATGTCAGACACATGCATGTGCATTGGTGATTTCTAGAGAATGAGCCATACCGGCTACCATTCTGACTGTGACTGGCCCTAACAGACTGAACACGTGGACAGAAACTGGATCTAGGAAAGATACTTAGCCTTCCAGCTGGAGTACGAGACGAGCAGGGTGCGTCACTGGTGATCTGGGCTGGTGCATGAGTTGGTGTTCCAACCACCTAAAAGAACAGAATACATAAGAATCGTCACACACAATGAAATGCAATCCGCAAACTTGAGACACAGGCTGCATCTGCAATGGTCCTGGACAGTCCAGCTGGTGAAGGAGCCAGAGCTTTGGCTACCTGATTAGAATTAACAGCAAATTTGGTGAAGAGAAGAACTTAAGTGAAACAATGCACTTCATTCAAGAAGAGTGCTATTTACCTTCGCAGCAGGTGAAGAGGAGGGGGTCACATTCACATCCAAACCCCAGGCAACCTAGCTGATGAAAGACAATTACAAATATATTAAACTTTAGACACTACAACTAGTCTCAATGTGTGAGAGGATACTGTGTATTCTATCACTGTGCATCATGTGGAGCTGTTGTGGTAGGAAATAACATACGTTGTTCACTGGAGATGGGGGGCTGGGCAGGCGTCTCTCCTTGTTCCGTGAAATCTAAGCATAAAACAATATCCAATTCCCACATTGTAAAAGCACATTAGAAAGAAAACAAACCTGCTGCTGAGCCTTCCTGGTCTGGGCTGAAGGATTCACCAGGTTGGCTCGTCTAGAATAATTTTAAAAGACCACCACATTGTATCAAATGTGTAACTTTTATATTATTTTACTGATGCCATAACTTGCTTTAGAAATGTCATAATTCATCAAGTCTCAAACACACTGAACTGGAAAATTTACCTTGCTGCCCTGACTGACGGTGGTCCACTCAAATGAGTCACGGGACGACGGAGCAGGGAACTCTCCTCTCACAACCAGCGCAGGAGAGAATCTCCTAACCGGAGGTGAAGGCCGAGGTGCTGCAGGTGGTGTCTCCAGTCGCTGCACTGAGACGGATCCCAGCAACTGAGAGAGGATCCCCATCCCCTCGCTATCACTCAGATGGACCTACAGAAATAAGACATTAACAATGACTTTGCAGAAAATCTTTTCACTCTTGATATCCGTGTGCAACAAAGGGAAAATCTGACTTTTTTTCCCTTCACAAACATATTTTACTTACACCATCCCTGCCCCACAGCTCCAGGCGTGTAAGGGGGAAGTACTCCACGGCCGAGAAGTTCTTCACACCTGTTAAAATAAATAAATGCATTACGACTTTATTTATTATAACATCTGCCAACATATTCTTTTAAGTGTAAATCTTTTTTTTTCTTCTTCTTCTAGCCGCTTGCCCAAGAATGCACAATATGTCATAGCTGTATTTAAACTGAAATATTTTTTTACGTACCCATACAACCTGCAACACAGTGGTATTCCTGACGCAGGAGGTCCTGGTAAGACACCTCAATGGTCAGGTGGGGTGGAAAGTCGACAACAAAAACCTGTTTAATTTTTTTTTTTTTTTTTAAATACATGTTGCATCAAAAGTCACATTAACATTCACATGCATTTCAAAAAT
Source organism: Echeneis naucrates (assembly GCF_900963305.1). NCBI lineage: Eukaryota > Metazoa > Chordata > Actinopteri > Carangiformes > Echeneidae > Echeneis > Echeneis naucrates. The sequence goes on from NC_042515.1 coordinate 25,673,162, forward strand.
TAGATTACAAGTTAGAGTACACAAACTACAACGACCTATGATAAACATAAAATGGATGCAGGACAGGGAACACAGCTTACCTGAGGCCAGCGGCCGTGAATGCTGCACAGGAGCTTGGTGAAGTCGACGGCTGCCTCGTCGATTGTCCTGCTTGCAGTCAGGTTGTTGCTGGGGGCCAAAAGACAAACTGCCTCAGGGATCCGAGGAAGCATAGCATGCACCCCCTCAGTCCGCAGCTGGGAGGCAGAAGCCCCCCGAGTCAACATGATGCAAGAAGAGAGAGGACCCTCTGGCATCTAGACCAAACCATCTACAAGGGATCATAGATGGGAGTCCCTCCTTCAGCATGTAAATCACTAATCACAACAAGTCCTTCACAAATTCTCTTAAAAAGTTTAAGTAAAAAATACCTTCTTGTCGGGGGACTCAGGTGGGATGACCAATTTGACTATGCAATTGAACTAAACTAAAACCTAAAAAAAAAGCCTAACAATAAATAAATATATATATAATCTAATCCTAACCTAGTGAAAACAATTTACACTTAATCTAATGTAATTTAATATACGCTAATATGATCTAATTTAAATTAGCACTATTTATATATATTCAAAATATAACAAATGCAAGGACAGTGTGTAGGTGTAGAGATGAAGTGCAGTGAGGAATAGATGGTGTTCGATGATGGCCTTCTGATGAAGATGAAGATCCTGTCGATTTCTCTCTGGATGCTGTCAATGAGCGCTTTGAAAGACTTTGACCAAGATCAAAGAGAACCTACAATAAACAGAAATTTATATTTTTTTCATGTTAACTACACACCAGCAGTAATGTGGACAAATACTATGCAATGTTACTTTTTATTATGTTTTTGGTACTTAATATACATAGTTGAAATTGATATCTGACCTCTACACTTTTGTGATTAACTAATACAAGCTAATGCAATTTTGTGAACATTTAATGTTGGGTTATTCTCTGTATTTCTCTATGTCTTGATCACAGAAACGTTATTCTGTTCAAGACGGTGTTAACACCATGTTAGCAGCGATAAAAATGCACAGCAGACTTCAAACATGTCAGAATGAAAGTCTAACTTTACCAAATACAGTGAAATCAGCTGAGATGTTAAAACAACAATACTGTGCGCGCGCGCGCACACACACACACACACACACACACACACACACACCAAGCAGCACTTCGTCAGCAGAAAAGCCATCATAGCAACTCAACCACATCAAAGCTGTTCAGCTAATATCAGAGTAAGCATCAAGCTATCCATGATATAAAAGCACAGCTTCAAGATATTTCAAATATTTCAGAATAATGTTTAGCCTTACCAAATTCATTGAAATCAGATGAGATGTTAAAACAACAGCACCGCAATCACTCACACATGCACCGAGCAGCACTTGGTCAGCAGAAAAGCCATCATAGCAACTCAACCGCATCAATGCTATTCGGCTAATAACCGAGTTAGCATCAAGCTATCTGTCAGGTTTAAGCCACCTAGAACATTATTAAACACACAGGGAAGAAAGACAAAGGACAACAGCGCTCATTTTTACTTGCAAGGAGAACAGACAGAGATATGTTCAGTTACACTTTCCAACTGCTCTGACGTATCTCTTCCTTTCTCCCCTCTTTATTATTTCCTTAGGGTGGTCCCTAGTTACAAGACGTTGAAGCTCTAAAGGTGGGAACACACAGCTGCAACGTAGTGAATGAATAGACGCTTGTTGTATGATTTATATTCAAGTTACATCACAAGAAACACAAGAAATACATTGAGGAGTTAGTTTATAAACAAAGTAATCTCGCTTCGACATCCTCCCTTTCTTCATAAATCTTCTTCGAAGGTCGTTGCTTATCTTCGGAGGTATGATCTCTGCATTCTTGCAGGGTTTCTGCATTCTTGCAGGGTTAGTAAAAGTTGAGCAGTACTGTGATAATCACTTTATGTACATTTATTCTAACACTATCCGTGATATGAAAGCACATCTTCAAAAATTTCAAATATTTCCGAATAATGTTTAGCCTTACCAAATACATTGACATCGGCTGCAATGTTAAAACAACAGCACCGCAATCACTCACACACACACACACTCACACCAAGGAGCACTTGGTCAGTAGAAAAGCCATCATAGCAACTCAACTGCATCAATGCTATTTGGCTAATAGCCGAGTTAGCATCAAGCTATCCATGATATAAAAAAAGCACATCTTCAAAAATGTCAAATATTTCAGTATAATGTGTAACCTTACCACACACAGTGAAATTGGCTGAGATGTTAAAACAACAGCACCGCAATCACTCACACACGCAGCAGAAAAGCCATCACAGCAACTCAACCGCATCAGTGCTATTCTAACAGATTTAGGACTAACCTATCCATTATGAAAATGCACATCTAAAGCAATAATGAAGCAACAGAAATGTATTTCTGTTTAAGTCAGTGTTATCAACAATCCATCACCAATATAGAAAAAATTTCATCAGAGCATGAGGGAATATGATATAGCTTTTAGGTTAAGTAATAAAAGCTAATGCTATTAAGCTAGTAAGACCGAAGAGAGAAACACATTCACTAGCCACATGAGATCAAAGGGGACAAAGCCCCGCTGCTGAAGGAATTTATGTCCGGGGGGAGAGCAAGTGACCAATCAGAGTCCTCTTGTAATGGTTACCTAATCAAATGAGATCAGATGATCTACGACTGGTTGTATCTAGGCAGGTTTCACACTCAGCAGTAGATAGCAAAAACGATCAGATGTGAGCCTCTCACTCAGGGGCAATTTGTGACGAAACGGTAACTCCTATCAGAAAACGGAGCACATGCTGAGCGCCACAACAAGTGTTGAAGCTATGTGTGTATTTCAGTGTTTCTAGGATGTAAAATGTGGACACGGGAGTGATTTAAAAACATATGAAAATGTGAACTCCTCTCCTTCTGGCCAGAGAAAAATACATGGGGAGTATGCATATGTCTGTATGCGTGCTTATATCAGTCTCTGTGTGTTGTGCAGTCTAACACAAATGTTGGTCGTCACAGTTGATCAGCTGCTCTCATATCAGAGGAGTCAGGGATGAGTACATGGATTTGTCAATCCTTCAAACTGATGGCCATAGTTGGTGTTCATCAGCTGTGTGTTTGTGTGTCTGTTTCTGTGTGTGTGTGAATGTATTTATGCATGTGTGTCAGTTGTTTGTGTATCTCTTTGGGTTTGTCTGTGTCTGTTTGTGTCTGTGTATGTGTTTCTGTATGTGTAATTGTTCCTATGAACAGAGCTGTATATGACTGTCTTTCTGTGTATTTGTGTCTGTTTATGTTTTTTTTGTGTGTGTGTGAGTGTGTCTGTATGTTTGTCTGTGTGAGTCTGTGTCTTTGTGTGTCTGTATGTGTGCGTTCCACTGTCTCTGTGTGTGAGTTTGTGTGCATGTTGTGTGCATGTCTGTATTCGTGTTTTGTGTCTGTGTCTCTTGTATCTGGCTGTGTTTTTGTGTGCTTGTCTCTCTGGATACGGTTGTGTATGTCTGTATTTGTGTTTCTGTATATATGGATGTGTCTAAGTATAGGGCTGTCTGTCTGTGTATTTGTGTCTCTTTGTATGTGTCTGGCTGTGTTGTTGTGTGCCCATCCGTCTGCATGTGTGTGTGTATGTCTGCATATGCGTGAGTGTGTCCATATATCAGTCTCTGTGTGTGTCTGTTGTCTGTTTATCAGTGTCTGTGTGTGTCTGTATATCAGTTTGTGCGTGTCTGTATATCAGTCTCTGAAAACCGAGACTTTAAGCTGGATCCAGGTAACGGAAGCAGCACCAAAACTTTTTCACCTGGCTGAAACACACTGACAACAGACTTTTTATCATATCGACACTTAATTTTGACTTGGCTTTGAGCCAAATTTTCATGGGCTAATTTACCCACCTGGTTAAGACGCTCATGAAGGGAACTGACATAGTCCAGCACATTATGCTCCGGTTTTGGCGACTCTGACAGCCACTTTTCTTTAAGGAGCCGAAGTGGACCGCGCACCGTGTGGCCACCAGATCACAGGGACTGAAACCTAAGGATGCTTGAGGAGTTTCACGCACCCTCATCCCATTCTCTATTAGACTCAAAGCAGAATTTTCGCACCATGGATTTTAACGTCTGGTGGAACCTCTCCAGCGCACCTTGAGACTCTGGATGGTATGGACTTGATGTTATATTTCAGCTCTTTCATGACCTGAGCACACAGTTTGGACATGAAATTGGTACCTTGATCACTTTGAATGATTTTAGACAAGCCAAAAGGTGAAAAAAGTTTGTGAGAGCTTTCACAACTGGTTTTGCTTTTAGAGTGCGCAGGGGAATGGCCTTGGGGTACCTTGTAGCAGCGCAGATCACCGTCAATATATACTGATGTCCAGATTTAATTTTAGGTGATGGATCCACACAATCTACTAACACTCGTTCAAACGGTTCCCCAAGCACCGGAATCGGGTGGAAGGGGGCCAGAGGAACAGGTTGGTTGGGTTTTCCCACAACTTCACAGGTATGACAAGTGCAGCAATAGTGTGCTACGTCAATCCCGGCCAAAAGAAATTACACAACACACGATGGTATGTCTTTTTCTCTCCGAGGTGGCCAGCTAAACTGCAGTCATGTGTCAGACTTAATATTTGCACTCGGTAGTCTTTTGGTGCAACCACCTGATTTACAACGCTTATCTTGCTGGAGTCAGGGCTCCACTGTCTCATCAAGACACCATTGTCTAGAAAAAACACGCAAGGTTTTTCTTCCTCGGCGGCACTGGTGAGAAACAGCTGGGAAACTACTTTGTACAACTTGACAGTTACGCTGAAGCAGAAGGCGAGAAGTACGCCTGGGAGTATCTGGGTTGTTTTTATCACGGTTGCCCTGTGTGTTTTCAGCCTCAAGAACGCTTTCCTCTGATGGGGACTGATGGGGAAGTTTGAAGGGCTCCACTCTAGCACTATGAGGAGAATAGAGAGGTGTTGTGCCTTGGATTGTGTATAGTGTTGCCTCTTATCAAATCTCAATCTGGAAGGAATGTTCTTTACTGTGGATTGACAATTCAAGGTTGAGGTCCTTCGTCGTGGCTGTCTGTCTTCTGAGTTTCTTTTTCTTTTGTGGCTTCAGAACTTACCCAGAACTCCGTTAAGACTCCAAAAAAATTCAATTTTGACTACTTTTATTTGGAGGCCCGACCCATGGGTGTGGTCTGGTTGTCGGCGCAAATTTGGTCCAATTGAATTTCTCCCTTAAGCTTCAGGGCATAGCAAGGGCGGTGTTTGGATTTTAACTACGCCTTTCATTCACCCATTCACCCAAGTTTGCAGTTATATGTAAAACAAGGATAAATGTATTGTTTGATAAGTACAGTTTTCTCTGCTTGTTGTACTTACTTCGGACATGGTTTTATCTGATTCACTGTAAAACACAACTAAATGGTTATGAGGCAACCACGACATCACAGAGAGTAATATGTACACCTTCTCGTCAAACTTGACAGGTCCTTTGATCTTAGTTGAACTTTTGACCCCTCCCCTCTCGACCAATGAGATCGTTTCCCGCTTGTAACCACTCCCCCGTTGTTTTCCACGCCCTGGAGATGAGGTAACAACCAATGAGATCATTCGAGGGCGGGGTCGAGTAAAATGGCGGCAAATTCATTTTGAGGTTGACGGTGAAAGAGGGAGGACGTGTTTTGTTAGAATGAAAGTGTGAGTATGTATTTAAAAATGTATTTCTTTACAAAGAGGGAGTACAAAACAATCACCATGTGTTTTATCGGTGTGAAGGGGTTACTTAGTCGGGTGTAATTTTGGTCCGTTGTTCAAATTTCTGTTGTAATGAAAGGAGAGGAGGATACAGAGTGTTTCTTTACAAAACAATCATCATGTTTTCTCCGTGTGAAGGGGTTACTTACTAGGGTGTAATTTTTCGTCCGTTGTTCAAACCTCAAGGAGAGGAGGATATTCAGACAGAGTGTTTCTCTTTCTCTACTCAGGGTTGACTGGAGAGGAGGTAAGTTTTCACCCACTGATCCGTCCATAACCAGCCCCCTAGTGTGTCCACACCCGTGAGGTTACAACCAATCAGATCATTCGAGGGCGGGGACGAGTAGAACGGCGCTCGATTCATATAGAGGTCGACGGGTTAAGAGGGAGAACGTGTGTTGCCCTGAAAGGAAAAAGTTTTTTTTTTTTTTTGCGAGAGTAAGAAAAAAAAAAAAAATGGCTGAAAACTATTTGAGATCAGAGTCTGCCGCCCCGAACGTTGTGATCCGAACGTTGTGATCTGCGAGACTCCTGTATCCTGTGAGTGAAGGGTGTGAGGACGAGTTTGTGTTGGAGTATTTCAACAAGGACTGCAGAGTGTTTCAGAGATGTTTGCACATTCCGTTCAAGAACTGGCTGAGTGTGATGGAGGAATACACGGAGAAAATTAAGACTCTGTTTGCGAGCAGTCAGAGTTTCAGAGACATTCTGCTGGTGAGAAAAATTCTGGTGTATTAGACTCCACCCCTTCCACGCCATAGGTCTACGAATAACCCCTCGGCCTCCTCCTCCTTCTCCTCCCGACCAATTCCAACACGCTTGTAACACAGCGTGCAAGTCACTCCTCTCATCCATACTTTAAAAGGAACGAGGAGAACAAGAAGATAAAACCATGTCTTTCATACCCACAACGCTCCGTCCGCCGAGTCCTCGTCCTCCTGGGACGCTGACTTTGCGGTCTCGCAGGAAAAGACACATCGGATATCACACAACGCCGCCAAACTCCCCGACGGCTACGCAGATTGCTCCTGACACACCACCTTCCCTGACGGCTACGCAGATTGCTCCTGACACACCACCTTCGCCGCAGGCGAGCCAATCTTCAACGGAAAGCGCGGCGGAGAGAGGGGATGTGACCGACGGACTGCTGTCTGCCGTTCTTTTGAACACGGTGAAAGCCGTGGTGTCTCATCTGCTGAACCACGTCATCTCCGTTTTTCGTTCGGAAATCTGCTACGGTTGTATCACCAACCACCCCAGTCAGAGGGAGCAGGAGTGTCTGGAGGATGAGCCGGACTACTTCTACCTGAAGTACTTTGAGCAGGTGAACGAGAGACTTTGGACGGCTAAATTTGTTCCCGCCATCGCCGCGGCCTTGAAAAATCGCTCCATCCACGTGTCGGGTGAGAGGATCCAAGGTCTGGCAGAAGCCTTTCTCGACGATCTGAAATGCAAAAGGCGTGTGAAGGAGAAAATTGCCGACCTGTACGATAAACTGGTTGAAAAAGGAAACGCTCTGGAGTTGAAAAGCATCGAAGATGCCTTCACCTTGTGGAACGGCGGAGAAGAGTTGAAGAAATGGGGGATTATTGTGGAAAACTGACGGCGCATTTGGAGGATCACTGGACTACCGGCCGGTTAGTCTATATTTTAGAAGGGGTGATTGAAAACAGAACAAATGATATTCGTGTCAATGAAATGAGAAAGAGGCTGGACTCGGTTCGAAGTCACGCTGGACCCTTGTGGGGTTTGCTCATCACGGTTGCCTCGACCGGACGAACGGTCATTACCCGAAGCATTTGGTGAACTGATCAGAGAGATGAACTATGACAACGTGGATCATCTGTTTATGATATATGCTTTGATTGTAGATGTCATAAATCAACGTGTAGAAAACAGTGTGCCTACACGCGTCTCGAGTGAATTGTTGAAGCTGCATTGTGTTATTAGAACCACCATCAGAGCCTCGGTGATGGGGACGGCCCTGTACAGCCTCGATGTTTGAATATTATAATGTGTGTGTGTGTTGATCCATCATATATTTTCAATGTATTTTTGAACCATCATATATTTGCAACGTATTTCTGATGCTTTATACAAAATAAAAAAAATTGTATAAAAAAAAAGTAGAGTCTCGCTGATTTTTTTTCATAAACTCTGGAGAGGCGCTGGTGTGAACATGTCTGAGAAAAGCGTTATGAAAAAAGCATATTATAACCCGATTCACCCGTGCAGCTTTGGAGGAGCAGACAGACTCTGCAGAGCCTTGCAAGATGAAACGGGTAAAAAAGTAAATGTGGAAAAAGTTAAAGAATTTCTATCAGAGCAGGATGCTTATACTCTGCACAAGCCGGTGAGAGTAAATTTTCCTAGGAATAGAGTGTTTGTGCCACGACCGATGGTTCAATTTCAGGCCGAGCTCTGCGATATGCAGGCTTTGGCCGAGCACAATGACGGTTATCGTTATCTCTTGACGGTCATAGATGTATTTTCCAAAAAGGCCTACGTGAGAGTTTTAAAGAATAAAAGCGCCTCGGACACTGCGAAGGCTTTTGAATCTGTTTTTAAAGAGAGCCGGACCCCGGAAAAGTTACAAACGGACTCTGGTAAAGAATTTTTCAACAAGAATTTCCAGAGGCTGATGAAGAAACACAAGGTAAAACATTTTGCCACGGCCAGCGATCTGAAAGCTTCGGTGGTGGAAAGATTTAACCGCACGCTGAAAACTAGAATGTGGAGGTATTTTACCGCTAAAAACACTCGTAGATACTTGGAGGTTTTACAGGATTTGGTGAAAAGCTATAACAACAGCTACCATAAAAGTATAAAAATGACCCCTCAGCAGGTGACCGAGGAAAATACCTCTCGAGTTTTTCAAAACCTGTACAGTTCTTTTCCTCTCAGATACAAAGCCAGGTTCAAGATGAATTTGAAACAGGGGGACACGGTGAGAATATCCCGACTGAGGGGAAAGTTTGATAAAAAATACGAACAGAGCTTCACCGACGAGCTATTTACAGTGCCTGAATGCATACCGCGTCTACCGCCGGTATATAAACTGAAAGACTACGATGGAGAATCTATCGAGGGCACTTTTTAGGAAGCCGAGTTGCAAAAAGTAAAGACGGCTCCCAATAAGCTCTATAGAGTGGAGAAAATTTTAGCCAGGAGGGTGGTGGGGGGTGTAAAGCAAGCCTTGGTGCGCTGGAAAAATTGGCCCGAAAAATTCAACAGTTGGATCAGAGCCGACGATCTGAAAAACGTATAAAACAAAACCCGCGAGCCGTCCGTGTATGCACTTCATTTTTAACCCTCGTACGGTTTGTACAAAAAATCATGAACGGGACGGCTAGCGAAGGTTTTTACATCACCCTTCCCTCCAACGCCAGCCGCGACGTCTTTAAAAATAATACGGCCTCCGTTTTTCAGGTGGATTTACCTCAACACATTGATTTAGAGGGCCCGTGGCAGGTGGCCTTGACGGAAATTTCATGGTTTAACGTACCAAAAGGCGCGGGGTACTTTGATTGGAAAAAGAAACCTAAAGAGGATGAGGAAGCGGGCGAAGAGGTGAAGGCCGTTCTTCTCATAAAGAGAAAAGAGAACGTGCAGGTAGCGGCTGTTGCGAGCTCTTCCAAGAAAGAGACGGTGGGTCGTCGTCAAAGAATTACGGAAGGTTATTACAGAAGCGCCGAGCAATTTGCGGACGAGTTCAATACGTTTCTTAAACGTATCGAATCAGACGTTAAACTAGTCTTTAACGACGTTCACAAGAAATTTGAATATCACGCCGGGGGTCAGTTTCATCTTCGTTGTTTTCCGCCCGTGGCTTACATCCTAGGTGTAAAGCCCGGAGAATGGATCAAGTTTGAATCGAAGACGGCTCCTTATCCCGTGGATATAAAAGCGGGGATGTACCACCTCTACTGTTACACAGACGTGGTACAACACCAGGTGGTGGGTGACGCTTACGCTCTCTCTTGAGAATCGTTGATGTGCAGGGAACGTACGGAGACGTGGTCACACAATATTTCAACCCCGCTTACTATCTGCCCATGGCCAAGAACCACATTGAGAACATTCTGATAGAGATTAAATCGGATCAAAACCTACCCGTCGATTTCACCTTCGGCAAGACTGTGTTGAAATTACATTTCAGGCCCGTCAAAAGTCTTTCCAGTGTATAAAAAAATGATTCAGAGTCTCAAAACAGACCCTCACCGTTTTGTGAGTTATTACGAAAATCAAGTAGGGGGAGCACTGCCCGGCTTTTACGGATCCCCCGTGATGTACGGGAGAGGTATAGGCTCTGTATTTAGCAAGTTATTTCGTTTTGTAGCGCCTGTCTCTCCCAGTTCCTCTCCTCTCTCTCCCTGTCCTCATCCTGCAGGTGGTGACTCATCTCCATCCCATGTTCCTGCAACACCTGCTGGTCCCATATAGCATGAATTCTGTATTACAGCTCAACTCCATGAACTTCATGCAACAACATGTTCCTGCCTCTGCCTGGTTGCCTGGTTGCCTCTGCCTGGTTTCTGCCTCTTAAAGGAAGTTTTTCCTTGCCACTGTTGCCAAGTGCTTGCTCATCGGGGGATCTGTTGGGTCCCTTTAAATAAATTTATAAAGAGTTTGGTCTAGACCTGCTCTATATGTAAAGTGCCTTGATGTAACTTTGTTATGATTTGGCGCTATACAAATAAATCTGATTTGATTTGATTTGACTTTGGTGAGAAAGGGTTTTGCGTTCGCTAAACCTCACATCAAAACGGCGGCCAAAAACATAGCCTCCGAAGTGTTTACCCGCACCGTGGGTAAATTATCCAGCGGCGGCGGTGGAGAGAGCCCCGGATCTCAAGAGGGCGCCGGAGGTATCATGGTTTTGGCTAAAAGACCTAGGAAGAGACCTCCCGGGGAGCGTGTTGTTTCGGGAAGGCAGAGGGTAAAAAAACGCAAAGAAGGCCCCAAGAAGAAATCAGTCGGAAGAAACCGTCCTAAAGGGAGGAACTCGCGCTCCGGAGATATATTTCATTAAGAAAATAAATATAAAGGATGGCCTTATTACACCACAAATCGAGCAAATGTAGTATGGCAGAGCTGGATTTATTTTCAGCCCCCATGACCCAGCTATCTATCGATGAAAAACTCTATACGGAGGTTTTGTCTTTGTCCGCGATTACGGACGGCGGCCCCATAGAATTTTTTATACCGGGAGACGGTGACAAATATCTGGATCTGAACGACACCTTGCTGCACCTGAGGTTAAAAATCACCAACGTGGACGGTACGGACTTGGCCAACGATGCCCGCGTAGGCCTGATCAATTACCCGTTGAATACAATTTTTACTCAATGCGACGTTATTCTGGGAGACAGATTGATATCGCAATCCAGCACCCACTCACCCCTACAGGGCCGTGATAGAAACCTTACTAAACTATTCGGAAGACGCCTTAAAAAGTCAGTTCAGCGCCGGGTTATTCTACAAAGACACGACGGGTGCTATGGACTCAGTGGTGGTCACCAACGGACCCAACAAAGCTCACCAGAGCCAGCAACACCTTCAGCCTCATGTGCGCCGGTGACGCCACCTATCGTTTAAAAGTGCTGGGAGCTTCTCTGTTTGTGAAAAAAGCCACCATGGCCCCCGCGGTGCGTTTAGGACACGCCGCAGCCTTAGCAAAGGGAAACGCTCTCTATCCTTTGGCCCGGGTGAACGTGAAACTTATTCCATCCTGGAGAATTCTCGAATATGTAACCAAGAGAATCTATTTCTGGGGACCATGCCCAAATACGTTGTTTTGGCTATGGTGGTTCAATTTTATCCACAATGACGTAGAATACATGGCCTTGTGTCGCGACGGCCAACAAATTCCGGGCAAAGCTTTTCAACCTGAATTTAAACGAGGCGTGTCCGTCAGAGAGTTTTACAACATGTATACCGCCACGGGGAGACATTTGAAAGATTTACCTCTAAGCATCAACAGGGTAGAATTTGAGCAGGGCTGCTCTCTGTTTGTCTTTAACCTCAACGCCGCCGAAGACGCCGACGCCTTATCCCCCGTTTCCAATGGAAATTTAAGGCTGGAAATGAGATTCAGGGCGCCGTTACCTCATACCACCACCCTGATCGTTTACGCTTGCTACGAATCTATTTTGGAAATCAACTCTAAGTGACAAGTGTTGGTGGATTACTACTAAAAGTCAAAAATGAATAATCTTCAGCTGGAAAGTCTCATGCATCGTTTACTGGGAGATGTTTTCTGCGGGGTTTGAAAATGTTTTATCTTTGTACGGCGGTGAAAACGAGGCAATAAAAAATTATGACACGGTGACTCGTTTTGTGAAAAAATATCAAAGCTGTACGAGGAGTCGTAAAGACTGTCACCACACCGTCTGCTCTTTACAAATGTTTAAAGATTGTCACAAACTGGATAAGAAATAAAAGACGCACCAAAAAAAGAAAATGGTCTCGAACCTTTTTATTTTTCAACTATAAACTTTATTAAAATTCAATCCACGGACGTTTCTGTATGTCTCTATGTTTCAGCATTTCTTTATATCTTTCCTCCGCCAGAGTTGTTTCTTCACCATCCTCATCGTCTCTTCTCTCTTTGGGGGGCGTGATCCATCTTGGGGAGAGGATGATTTTCTTCCGAGTGGTTTCCAAAGTACCGCTATCTTCCTCTTCCTCACCCCCCGTTTTGAGTAGGTTGTATTGTTTGCGAGCATGAGGGTTTTTCACGGAGGATAGGGGAATGTTAACCTCCGTTAGAGTATTTAAAAAAAACGTCCAACCCTTCGGCGGCGGTCTGTAGATTTTTCTAGACGAGGACAAATGTTTAAACAGGTCCACTATATGAGAACCTCTCACAGTCTTTCCCCTATACACAAATTCACCGTTTGGTGAGTAATAACACATCGTCTAATATAATAAAATGGTTTTGTTGAGGGGGAAATAATTGGGCGTCTTCAAAAGAGTCCGGCAGTCCTTCGATAAATTTAATATTTTTATTTTTCTTCTGCAGTTCTTCATACATGCTTTGATAAGAAGTATAAATCCATACAATATTCTCAGGTACACAGTTCATCACATGTTGACAATTTTCCATTACATTTTTTACAAAAAAAGTTTTTCCACAACCGCTGGGCCCCACAATCTGACATGAAAAGGGTAGGACCAATCTAGGATCAAAATCAATTTCTTCAACAAGGTGTGACATTTCTCTTTTAAAAACCAAAAGGCAAAGTACAGCCGGTAGGCAGCAACCGTCTCTTGTCAAACACAACGCGAAACTTTTTCTGAAATGAAGAATTTTTTAAGAGAAATCCCCTTTTGTCTCTTAGAATGTTCTGTTGGGGGGTTTGAATGAACCCCTCCCCCTCCTGCTCCTCCCCACTCTCACCACCACGCTGTCGCACATAGCTCTCCACCAGTCGTTTGATGCTGTCAAAGTTGACTCTTTGACAGCTGTCATGCGTCTGCGTAATACCTTTGACTTTGAGCACCGCTTTTTTCTTGTTCCTAGTTTGATAGGCGTAGCTTTTAGGACCGGCTGCGACAAATTCTTGTATGCTGTCCCCGTCTAATTCGTCGGTCAATTCTCCCAGGTAGTTACCCAGAGGCAGTGTGTTTTGGCCCTCTCTAGTGGTGTAAATGAGGCTGTCTGTGTCAAAATAAAGAACTATGTCCTGCATCTGTTCCAAGTAACCGTACAATTTTAATCTGCCGTAGGCCTTGGTGAAAGCGGCTACAAACACATTGTCTACCTTGTTGGGAGGGGCTATGTAGCGATCTCTGTGCACCCACTGGATCAGAGCCACTCTGTCGTTGATAAAGTTAAAGTATTTGATTTTGTGCTTTTCTGAAAACATAAACGAGAAAAACTCTTCGGATTCTGTGATGAGAGACGTCTGACAGAGGTTATTTCTCTGAGCAAACTTTCCCCAGAAGCTGTTGAGACACAATTTAGAAATTTGTCTTTTTGCCGGATTTGGTTTAATTTGGGAGGCGTCCAGCAAAATACCCTGATGCGTCTGATACTCCCTGACGTATCTTTCCCTGCTCTCCTCATCTACGACCTCGGGCGGGTAACCCGAAGCCTCCTGTTTACCTTTCAAAAACGTCTGCATGTACTTTAGAAAGACGGCGTCGTCCCTGCGCTCAAAATGCCACACTTCTGTGATCTTGGCCAAACGATAGCCCATCTCCAAAGCCTTGTTAAACTCTGTCGTAACCCACACCCCCTTTAAGGCCCTGGCCTCGTCACTGTGAGTGCACGCCCCCTGCTGAAAATTCATCTCAGCGCAGGCGCGGCACAGAGTAAACACAAACTTACCGGAAAGAGTTCTGTACGGTAGAACGGGGAATAGCAAACCTCTGGGCGGATACACTACGGCTTTGATTAGCCCAAAGTAGCTGCTGGGGTGTTCAAAATCTTTAAGAATTATTTCAGGGTGACCCAGAGGATAAGGGAAACTACAATTTACATTGGGATACAGGGAGGTCACATCCACGTAACGGATGGTCTCGTCAGGCTCTGCCGTGTGCCTCAGCTTCACTGCACACGTCCTGCCTCCGTACAAAGCCTCGCGAGGTGACAGAGGCTGAGGAGCATCATAACGTCTGAGAAAATCTTTCACCCCCTGGTGTGTGTTTTTCATCTCCGCCCACCTGTGTTCCCACATGGCTATGGATGTGACGCCGTGCTCCGAACGCAACCTCTCTAATCTCCTCACTGTGCTAGAATGGAGCTCCTCAAATGTTGTCCCTGTGAGAGGAGAGCGTTCTTGGACTTGAAAACATAGCGGACATCCGTGGAAGAAGCAGCCTAAATATTCAAAGATGTACTTAATGCCTCCTGCTTCAGCGTAACCGTCTACAAAGTACTTTCCCAGCTGTTCCTCCGGGCGGAGGAATGGCTAAGGTTCTGGGCTCGAGAAAATTTGTGAGAAATACTTTCATGCAGGCCGAGGCTATGGTCGACCTGCTGAAAGGATCCACACCCGTTTCCTGGATGAAACCGTTTCTGAAAACGGTACAAGCCTCAGAGAGAATGTCCACGTCGTTTTGACAATATAACAGCGCCTCTTTTTCAAAGTTAAAGACCCCGCCCCTCACCGTGTCATACCACGCCTCAAAGTCCCTCTTCCCTGCGGCTGTCATGTGCTCTGTGCAGTAATCTTCAGCCGGAGGATAAGGGCCTTCGTACTTCAAACGCTGCTCAGAGCTGAAAGCATGAGGAAAATAGCCTTTGGTTTTATCAGCAAAACCGAAAGCTTTGGGCATGGCGGAGAGAGGCATAGCCAGAAAACTAATGTATTTATCGCCGTAATCGGTTTCTGAAAAACAAATCACTTTGCTACCCTGCATGATTAAGGAGGGTTTTATGTACTGATCAATCATGGCGTTAAGGACCAAGTGGCTGTCAAACCCTTTAGCATTATGACGGCTTTCTGATAAGACGCCGTTCTGAAATGTCTGACAAACTCCAGAGCGAACGTCATGCCGTGGGCGTTCCATCTGCCCCCGTCTAAGGTTTTCGTGCACACCAGATACGGCACGTGCACGCCCTGCTCGTTCGTGAAGGTTTCAAAATCGTAAAAGACAATTTTTTGATTATGATCCGTGTCCGCCTGTAAAGGCTGCATGTAACACAGATGCTTCCCTCTCCCTGACCCCTCCTCCTCCCCCTCACCGATGACCTCACCACAAATGTTGCATTTGAATTTTTGACACACATGAGGTTTGCTCTTGCCGTTCATAGCGATGTACCACAGTCTGTGACATTTTTCACACTGCTTGTACATCTCACATTGACTGGCGTAGGAACCAGCACCTACCCTCTCAACAGGCTCCTTGTGTTTACTCAGACAGTAAGCGGACCGACACATTCTGTTACAATCTACACAAAGGACGGGCTCGAACCTGACTTTACAACAGGAGCCGTCCAGACAGACGGAGCACCGCCCTGAACAGCGGTGGCTGCAAACGCTGTCGTATCCTGTGTAACAGTGCTCGCACACGTGACGGGCTCCTAGAAAAGATTGTAAATTTTTTTATACCGTAATAGTGATTCTGGTGTAAAAACATGAACACAGTTTTTTCTTTTCTAGGGTTAGGGGTAAGGAATTTGGAGAGGGCTCGTGTGCCTTTGTTTCTATAAAACACTACAATTTTACAATCCAAGGCCTTCTCAAACTTTGAAACATCATCAAACGTCACCTCCGTCTGATCATCAAAACCTACAGCCGTCTGAAACTCTCTGCCCTTTCTCTCAGCCTCTATATCGCAGAGATGGGGATGCAGCAGGTGTGCCAAATTAATAGCAAAACACATTTTGTTGCGGGGATTTTCCACCACGTACAAAAATCTTCTCCTCTTTTTCAAAACCTCCTCATCCAACATTTTATCTACGCTTCTCTTGCCTCCGCCTCGAGGGTTGCGTATCAACTGCACCACTAATTCAAGACCGGCATCCGTCATGACAGACATGTTGGACTGAACCAGCTCGTCCAGGAGATTCTGAAAAGTGGAGAGACCATCGTCAGCGTTCTCAGCTCTGACGATTGAGGACACAGTCTTGCTCAGTCTGTCCCCTCTCAGCTCCATCTGTACAACGTCACGAGGCTGCGCTTGCGAGAATGCTCTTTCAAACAGGTCATGAGCGGCTCCCATGACAGAACCGTAAAATTCTCCATAATCGGTTATGCCCGTTGGAGTCGGAAAATTTTAAAATTGCCTAATTTCTATATTATTAAATCTGTTTCTAATCACAACCCTCTCCTCTTCCTCTGCCTCTCTACTCCCCTCCCCCTCCCCCTCCCTCTCCTCAGCCCCTGAAAGTACACCTGCGTTTCCTCCCTCTAACAGGTGTACGGCCCTGTCTATGGCATTCAAACACTCTGCGTGTGAAACAACCGGTGGAGAAGGTGAATCAACCTGAGAGAAATGAGGAGAGACGGGGGGCTCAGTCGCAGAATAATTTTCAAGGTTCAATTCGTTTATTATTGAACGAAGATCGTTTACAACGTTGTTCAGAGTTTCAGGGCGATTCAACTCCTCTATAGCAAGGTTCAAGGCTAGAAAAGGGTCGTCTGAAAATCTCCTACACTCAGCATTCTCTTTTTGCTCCATGTCAAACCTCATACGCCAGTTCATACAGCCTGTCCAGAAATCTGTCGAGGTGTCTGCACGGTATCCTCCTGCAGTTTGGCGACGTCGTCCTAATTCTTGTTGACCTATAGGAGGACCTCTTTCTCTCGTAGGACCTCGGTCTCCTGAATGAGGTTGATCTTGCTCTCCTGAATGGGGACCTGCTGCTGCTTCTGGAGCGCGAATTCCTCCTCCTCCTCTTCTCCTTTCTATAGTCTGAAAAATAAATAAATAATAATATATCGCTCTGTTTCACTGTTCATGCTGCTCTACAGTACAGGCTGATGTAAAAATAAATAAATAAATAAATAAATAAACTTACATTTTCTTCTGCTAGCGGCAGAGGAAGAAGATGAAGAAGAAGAAGAAGAAGAAGAGCGGGTCCTTGACTCCTTGGCTCTTTTCCTAGATTTTCCTCGAGCTTCCTCCGTTCTTGAGACCTCCGGGGCCTGGAATAGTTGTTTATCCCCGTATGGTCGCGGTTCTTCAGCCGTGGCTTTCCGGGAGCCTCTGGCCTCTGGAGCTGTCTCTGGTACGGGCCCGGTCACGGCTGTAGCGGTTGCTGGTGCGGGAGAACTTTCTCTGAAAGCTCTCTCGATTTCGTCCAGATCTAGTGCACAAACTACCGGGAATAAATATCGTAAAAATAAAAATAATAATGTGAATATAATCTCGATAAAGACGCCAGACTTACCCTCAGGAAAATCGCCAAAAGCCAGACACTCCAACTCACTCTCTAAAACGCCATCTGTAAAAACAAGTCTTTTAAGAAAATATACACATCACAACAAAAAACTTTTCAGAAACAATCAATTAACTGCGTTGTCTTAAATCACTTACCGTTCTTCATTTCTTTTCTTTGTTAGCTCCGAGCGGTCAGCTGATCACAACTTGTCAATCGGTCGCTCTGTCAATAAACACGCCGTGGTTGCTGCGGCCATCCAGATGCATCTTGGGTTTTTTAACCCCCTCCCTGTCACGTAGTTGTAAATCGTCCGCGATTGATGGTCAAGTGATTATTTTTTTTTTTTTATGGTTAACGCAGATTCCGAGACTTTGTCCCTCCAGACACACCCTTCATAGATAAACAAAACTTTTTACCCAGTGTCATAAACGCATCAGAGTCGGGGTCGTGTCCTTTCTTGGAATGAGAAGATGGAGTTCTTCTTTATAAGATTTGCATCAAGAGAGAAACATAACTTTCAGATTAGTCTAAAAATGACTCTTATTCAACACACTCTGCCTGTCTTGCAACGTGAAGACAGTCCCTTTTTTTTAACTTTGATTCTCACTTTGTGCTTAAAGAGAAACAAATTTCAGATGACTTAACACACTCTGTCTATCTTGTAATGTCAAGACAGATTCCTCATACCTTTCACTCTTACTATTTTGTTTTTGAAAGTTTTGCCTAAAGAGAAACACAAATTTCAGATTATCTAACACACTCTGTCTATCTTGTAATGTGAAGACAGAGTCCCTTAACCTTTCATTCACACTGTTTTTTACGATATGTAATAAACAAATTAGACTCCCTCCAGATTCGATCTGATCGTTTTTTAACCCTTCATATATAAACAAAACTTTTCACCCGGTGTAATAAACACATCACACTCGGGGTCTTGTCCTTTCTTGGAATGAGAAGATGGACTTGTTCTTTATAAGATTTGCATAAAGAGAGAAACATAACTTTCAGAATAGTCTAAAAATGACTCTTATTCAACACACTCTGCCTGTCTTGTAATGTGAAGACAGAGTCCCTTAACCTTTCATTCACACTGTTTTTTACGATGTAATAAACAATGTAACAAACAAATTAGAATCCCACCAGACTCAACCTGATTTTTAACCCCTCATAGATAAACAAAAGTTTTCACCCTGTGTAATAAACTCATCAGAGTCAGGGTCTTGTCCTTTCTTGGAATGAGAAGATGGACTTGCTCTTTGTAAGGTTTGCATCACCAGAATAACAACTTTCAGATTAGTCTAAAAATGACGCTTATTCAACACACTCTGTCTATCTTGTAATGTGTTGGAGAAAAAAACAATCTGAGTCTAGTTCCAGGTTGGCTGAGGTGGTGTGAGTTTATTGAAGTTCCAGGTCATGGTGAGCCTACCGACACAGAGTGGGTCCGGTAACAGAGATTGACCGACACTGGCCGACCGACAGACCGGCAGAGACTGACCCCCAATGTAGGGCCAGCGAACAGATATACCATGTCCCCGGGTGTGGTCACAGACAGTTCATGCATGGATCGTATAGTGGGATGTGTATTACCGATAAACACAGGAGGGTGAACTCAGTAGGGGGCAGGGATGGTTCCCAGACAAGGCCACAGACAAAGGAACAAAAGGACAAAGGAATGACACTCAGGTAGACACTGATCAGCAGGGGAGCGAAGACAGGAGGAAATATCATTTGGTTGGGTTTGCCCCAGACGTGTAATGGCAAGTCCCTTTTCAAAGGAAATGTATGTAAGTTTGTAAATTCTTCTTCAAATGTGAAGACACCTTCTTCAGAACTTTGATTCTTAAATTTCAGATGATTTAACACCATTGTTTTGTACAGCCTCTTTGTAGAGAGAGAGAGAGAGAGAGAGAGAGAAACACTCTGTGAATATCATCCTTTTTTTAAATACATACTCAATCTACTCCTTTCACTCTCGCAAAACACGTCCTCCTTCTTTGCCCGTCAACCTGGATATGAATCGAGCGCCATTCTACTCATCCCCGCCCTCGAATGATTTGATTGGTTGTAACCTCAGGGGTGTGGACACACTAGGGGGCTGGTTATGGACAGATCAATGGGTGAAAACTTACCTCCTCTCCAGTCAACCCTGAGTAGAGAAAGAGACTCTGTCTGAATATCCTCCTCTCCTTGAGGTTTGAACAACAGACGAAAAATTACACCCTAGTAAGTAACCCCTTCACACGGAGAAAACACGTGATGATTGTTTTGTAAAGAAACACTCTGTATCCTCCTCTCCTTTCATTACAACAGAAATTTGAACAACGGACCAAAATTACACCCTACTAAGTAACCCCTTCATACCGATAAAACACATGGTGATTGTTTTGTACTCCCTCTTTGTAAAGAAATACATTTTTAAATACATACTCACACTTTCATTCTAACAAAACACGTCCTCCCTCTTTCACCGTCAACCTCAAAATGAATTTGCCGCCATTTTACTCGACCCCGCCCTCGAATGATCTCATTGGTTGTTACCTCATCTCCAGGGCGTGGAAAACAATGGGGGAGTGGTTACAAGCGGGAAATGATCTCATTGGTCGAGAGGGGAGGGGTCAAAAGTTCAACTAAGATCAAAGGACCTGTCAAGTTTGACGAGAAGGTGTACATATTACTCTCTCATCACAGAGCACACAAACAAATGAACTAAGAAAAGATGATTTTCATGCATATGTTGACTGACTGTGGTAAATCAGAGACGTGGCTATGGACAGTGTATGAAGTGTCTTTCTTTTTCTCTTTCTCAGACATTTATGAGTGGAATTCAAGTACATAGGTTATGGTGTGGTGGCAACACGCCATCGGTTCCGATGGCTCGCCATCAGGGAAAGCAGGGTCTCTAGATGCCAGGTTCAGATAAGGGTCCAGGACGGGAAATCTCTGTTGGAGGCAATAGTCTCTTGGAAGTTTGAAGCATGTGGGGGATTGGAATCGCCACCCCATCCCTTTCTTCGGACCTCACAACAGAGGTTATGTTTGGTGCACAGCGTAACGCCAGTCGTCATGAGGGAGCATAGGTGGGTGGAGATGAAAGAAACACACAAGGGAGTGAAAGATTTCATCAGATGTTACGATGCTCCTCAGCCTCTGTCACCCCACGAGGCTGTACGGAGGCAGGACATGCACCGTGAAGCTGAGGCACGCGCTAGAGCCTGATGAGACCATCTGCTATGTGGACATGACCTCCCTGTATCCCTATGTGAATTGCAGTTACCCTTATCCTTTGGGTCACCCAAAAATAATCCTGAAAGATTTTGAACATCCCAGCAGCTACTTTGGGTTAATCAGAGCCATAGTGTATCTGCCCAGAGGTTTATTTTTCCCCATTTTACCTTAGAGAACTCTCTCTGGTAAACTGGTGCTGCACCTGCGCCGAGATGAATTTTCAGTGGGGGTTGTGCACTCACAGCGATGAGGCTAGAGGGGTTCTGGGCCACGCCCAAGTTTAACAAGGCTTTGGAGACGGGTTATCATTTGGCCAAGATCAAAGAAGTGTGGCATTTTGATCGCAGGGACGACACTGTCTTTCTAAAGTACATGCAGACATAAACCTAAAGCTTCGGGCTACCCTCCCGAGGCCGTAGACGAGGAGAGCAGGGAAAGATACGTCAGGGACTCTTAGACTCATCGGGGCATTTTGCTGGACGCCTCTCAAATTAGACCGAATCCAGCAAAAAAACTAATCTCTAAATTGTATTCTCAACAGCTTCTGGAAAGTTTTCTCAGAGAAATAACCTCTGTCAGACGTTGCTCATCACAGAACCTGAAGAGTTTTTCTCTTTTATGTTTTCAAAGAAACACAAGGTCAAATACTTTAACTTTATCAATGACAGAGTGGCTCTGGTCCAGTGGGTGCACGGAGCTTGCTACATCACCCCTCCCAACAATGTAGACAACGTGTTTGTAGCGGCTTTCACCACAATTTTGCTTAAAATTGTACATTTGCAACCTATGCAGGACAGGGTTCTTTACTTTGACACAGACAGCCTCATTTACACCACTAGAAAGGGACAAAATACACTGCCTCTGGGTAATTACCTGGGAGATTTGACAGACGAATCAGACTGAGACAGCATACAAGAATTTGCAGCCGCCAATCCTGAAAGTTATGCTTATCAAACCAGAAACAAGAAAAAAGTGGTTCTCAAGGTCAAAGATATTACGCAGAGGCACGACTGCTGTCAAAGATTCTACTTTGACAGTTTCAAGCCGTTGGTGGAGGGCTATGTGAGATAGCATGCTGAGAGAGGGGATGAAGAAGACGAGGAGAGGGAGAGGTTCATTCAAACCCCTCAGCAGAACATTGTAAGGGATAAAAGGAGATTTATCTTGAAAAATTCTTCATTTCAGAAAACGTTTTGCTTTGTGTTTGACAAGAGACGGCTGCTGCCAATGGGTCGTACTTTACCTTTTGGTTTAAAAAAAAAAGTCAATTTGTTGACAAAATTGATTTTGATCCTAGATTGGTCTTGCCTTTTTCATGCCAGATTGTGGGATCCAGCGGATGTGGAAAAACTTGGAAAATTGTCAAAATGTTATGAACCGTGTACCTGAGAATATTGTATGGATTTATACTTCTTTTCAAAGCATGTACAAACAACTGCCAAAGAAAGATAAAAATATTGAATTTGTCGAAGGACTGCTGGATTCTTTTCAAGATGCTCAATTATTTCCCCCTCACCAAAGCCATCTCATTATATTGGACGACGTGTTATTACAAGCGGCGGATCATTTGGAAGTGGTAAGAATTTTCACGGAATAGTAATTGTTTATAAGGGAATGACTGTGAGAGGTTCTCATATAGTGGACCTGTTTCAACATTTGTCCGCGTCTTATAATAAAGAAAAATCCCAAACACCGACACCAAAGGGTTGGATGGTTTTTTAAATACTCTGACGGAGGTCAACATTCCATTATCCTCCATGAATAACCTTCAAGCTCGCAAACAATACAGCAGACTCAGAACAGGGGATGAGGAGGAAGAGGAAGAGAGTGGTTTTGAAACCGCTAGGAAGAAAATCATCCTATCCCCGGGATGGAGCATGCCTCCTGAAGAGACAAGAGATGAAGATGATGAAGAAACGCCCTCGGTGGGGAAAAAATATAAAAAGAAGAAAAAGAAGAAGACACCTTGAGACAATTTTTTTTTTTTTTTTCTGTTAGCGTCTTTCTTTTTATTATCATTTATTACATTCTTTAAACATTTGTAAAGAACAGATGGTGTGGAGAGAGTCTTTACGACTCATTGTACAGCTTTGATATTTTTTCACAAAACGAGTCACCGTGTTGTCATTTTTTAAGGCCTCGACTTCACCTCCATACAAAGATAAAACTTTTTCAAAACTTAAACCGCGGGCTGTATGACATAAATAATAAACACAATGCTGACCGCAGGCCGTAGACAGGGTGTGTTGCAGTTGTCTGCCGTGATATAGCACGGTTTTGCAATGTTTTTCTAAAAATGTTAAAATGTCTTTAGGGTAGTATATAAAATTGGGAGGGAATCCAAGAGAGTCGAAAAAAGTCCCCATACCATCTTCTTCCAGAGTAAGAGCCAGCCAATGTTCTCTGGGCTCGTGTCCCGGATACTTGCTCATAATCATGTAGGCCGTAATAATGTTATAATTGCATAATAACTAATTTGGTTTTACTTAAATTTAATGATAATTTATTTCTGTCAAGCCACATTTTCAGTTTGCACATCTCAGATCCTGCCCAATAGTTATGTATACCCCCCACAGTACAAAAGAAATATTAGCGTCATCTGCAAATAATACAAATTTTAAGGTGTTTGAAACTTTGCATGTCATTGATATAAAGTATAAACCATTTCAGACCTAATACTGACCCCTGTAGGACGCCACAAACAGTGTCCAAGCATGGTGATGAATATACCCCCAACGTCATGAATTGTTTTCTGTTGCTTAAATAACTTGCCACCCAGTGCAATAATAACCCACTGCTCCCATACCTTTCAGGTTTATTGATTAATATGCTATGATTTATTGTGTCAAAAGCTTTTTTAAGGTCTATGAATACGCCAACTGAATGCAGTTTGTGATCTATAGCATTTGTGATCTCCTAAATTGATTCTGTTAACTCCAGTGATGTTGAGCTGTTTGCTCTCAATCCGTATTGACTGTCAGAAAGTAATTTATGTTTTTCTTATGAACTTGTCTAATCTGTTATTGAATATTTTTGCAAACATTTTGGAGAATTATGGAAGTAAAGAAACAGGCCCTCAATTTGTGAAGTGGGGTCTACCCCCAGTTTTACACAGCGGTACAACTTAAACTATTTTCATTTTACTAGGAAAGTTACCGTTTTGGAATGGTAAGTTTCAAATATATGTAAGTTGTTCTGAAACCCATTCTATTATCCTTTTTACATAGGATTTTTTTACTTTTTACATACCAATTTCATTTGAATCAGTAGATGTTTTGTATTTACATTTATTCACAATATCTATTATTTATTTTTCTTCCACTGCTGTGAGGGACATTGTACTGGGATTTCTCACTATAAAGTTATTATTCCAATAATCAGATAACAATGGATCAGGAATTTGGTCAAGCATTTAAAAAAAAAAAATAAATCATTAAAACTGTTGACCACATCCATATTGTCCTTTTTAATATTGTTATCAAAAAATATTGAGGGTAGCTCTGTTATTTATCACCATCTTTCATAATACTATTTAATATGCCCCATACCATAATATTTCTTTTATTATTATTTAGAATTTAGAAAAAACACAAGAAACTTGTGCAACAAAAAATGGACCAGACTCAGTGATCACCTTCCTAGCAACAAACTTTCACCCTGCTCTATTTTCCCTACAGATAATATCCAACTAGGCCAGCAAGCGGTGATAGCTATCATGTCTTTGGGGTCATCAGGTGGGAACCTCCTTTCACCGGTGTTTCGTCTCGTTAGGCCCACAACACCTCCAGAAGGCTAGACCGTGAACACTGGCGCCCCAGAGTCACCCCCTAATGCCAGCCATCACCACTCCTCACACAAAGACAACTATCTCAAACAGCACGACTATCACCTACTCTGACCTCTCACCAACTGCACCAGTGAAAGCGGGGTGGGGATACAGACCCTGGTTCGGGTAGGGGACATGAAAGTATAGAGGGTGCAGGAGGTGGAGGCAATACAAGCTGCATTAGTAGATTCAGCGACTAAACTCACCTAAACAGTCCTATACTCAAACAACAGCAACACTCCAACACAGACCAATTCTCCTAGGCTAACCGCATGGTGACGAAAAGGCACAAACACAAAGAACTATTTCAAGCAACACCACTGTCAACTACTCTAACCTCTCACCAATTGCACCAGTGAAAGTGGGGTGGGGATACAGACCCTGGTTTGGGTAGGGGGCATGAAAGTATAGAGGGTGCAGGAGGTGGAGGCACTACAAGCTACACTAGCAGATTCAGCAACTAAACTCATCTGAACAATCCTATATTCAAATAAAATCAACACACCAACACAGGCCAACTCACCTGGACTAACCGCATGGTGGCAAAGAGGCTCAAACAGGCCACACCCTCCACTTAAATACACTTCCCCTTCCTGGATTTCTTCCTCTGCTTCTCCCTATCTATCTTAAGAGCTCCCCCTGCTGGGCCCCCAGCTACTATTACTTCTTCTAACCCAAATCCACTGACTGGATCTTACTGCCTCATCTGACATTTCCTTCACTATTTTCCTCACCCTCTGTCTGCTTCCTCCTAACTCCTTCAACAAAGCAACAACAGATCTGGCTACAAACCCTCTACATCCTACTTCTACTGGACAAATCATAACCTTCCATCCTCGCTGCTCAGCATCCTTACCTAAATCTGCATACCTGAGCTTTTTCCTTTCATATGCTTCTTCAACTAAATCCTCCCAAGGCACAGTCAGCTCTATGAAATATACTTTCTTTCTACTCCTAGACCACAAAATTATATCAGGCCTTAGCTTTGTTGTGCAGGCTATTTCCTGGGGAACAACAAGCTTTCCTCCTAGATCTACCTGCATCTCCCAGTCATTAGCATCCTCTAAGCTGCCTTGCTTCCTTATTATCTTATTAACTTTCCCTCCTTCCTGCACAAACTGTATTGCAACTCTCTTTGTCTTAGACCCTCCTAAAATTGCCTGCCTCCGTATATCTTCAATGCCTGCAGCTAAGCTTTTTAAAACCTGGTTATGTCGCCACGTATATCAGCCTTGTGAGAGACTAACCTTACAACCGGACAAGATGTGCTTTAAAGTTGCAGTACCTGAACACAACGAACATAACGAGTCTCCATTTACCCAGAGTTTTAGGTTCTGGGGAGTTGGCAAGACATCATATGTTGCCCCTATCAAAAATCTAATCCTACTTTCCTCCATACTCCACAGCTCTTTCCAACTAAGCTTTTTCTTCTCTACACCTTCCCAGTTCAACCACTGTCCCTGCTTAGCCTGAGCCACTGCCCTCACACCTCTTAATATTTCCTCCTGTCTACGAACCTGCTCTACAATTAGCCTCCTCTTCTCTTTGGGATCTGCTCTACTCCACACCGGTTTGCCTGAGCCAAGCCCCAAGCCTCCCCGGCCTATCTGTACATTACCCACAATCTCTGTATGCCTAAGAGCTGCTTCTGCTTCCTGCACTGCCATTCTTGGATTCCATTTTCTCCCCTTGGTTGGGTTTGGAACCACTTTACTAACAACCACATCTTTACTCCCAGATAACAGGAGCTCTGTCCTAACCTTAGTACATTTAAACTCCTCCACTAGACTAGATACTGGGAGCTGAAGTATGCCTTTCCTATACAGTGCCACAGTGCTTAAACATCTCAGAACCCAGAGCCACTTCCTAATGTAAAGGCTTACTAGTCTTTCCATTTTCTCTGCAGCCGATATTGGAATTTCATATACTGACAGTGGCCACGTCAACCTGGGAAACAATCCAAACTGCAAACACCGCAATATCAATTAAAGTAGCACGATGGGATGTGACTCTACTAGGTCTGGTGATTTTTGGATATGAACTCATGCTGTACATTGTATTGATAAATTAATCTGTCATTTTTTGCATTTATTTGGATTAAGCAGATCAATATTCAAGTCACCACAGATGAAAAAAACTTTTTGATTAGTTTTTGAAAACATTTCCCCTATCCAGTCCTTCAATGCTTCAACACTAGAGCATGGTGCTCTGTATATATAGCTGATTATTACATTTTATAATTTTCTTCACATATTTCAATTGTTATACATTCTAATAAGTCAGTCACAATTGTCATATCTTCTACCACTTTATGATTCAAGTTTTTCTCCACATACACAGCCACTCCTCCTCCACTCTTGTTCTTTCTGTATACCCAGTGAAATTTGTATCCATTCCTTTGTCTGCATTGATCCATGTCTCTGATATTGCAATTATTTTGAACGGTATTTTACACTGACGTAAATAGTCCTTGATTTTGTTGAAGTTTGCACCGAGACTTCTGATATTGAAATTAATTATTGATAATTTGCTGTCTGTTTTAATGATCTCGTTGAACTGTTCATCTGTGTAATAGCAACAATTGTCATTAATGTTAGAGAAGAAATTATTGTCTGGGTCTATATCATGCTCCAAGTCCAGTAAATTATTGAATTATTGAATTATTGAAATATTGAAATGTTCCCAGTTTCAGTCCTTCTTGAGCATAAATCCTTTGAATTATATCCTCATTATCCCCAGTCGTAGATGACTGAATTCTTTCAGCCTGTATCATGTTGGTGTGTTGTGAATGAGTTATCATACCTTACAGTCCAGATTGTGATGACCACTTCCTTCTTCATTCAACTTTGACTTGCTCCGGTGTACCGTTTAGTTTAATAAATATTTTCCAGTTTGATGACCATGTGTGTTGATTTTTTTCCCTGTTTTTTCATGAGGCGTGCTTTTCTGGAGATATCGGTGTTTCGTTTGGTCAGATGCTCATTGATGAATACGTTTGATCCTTCCTTGTTTTAACAGTGCGATTTTGTGTTTTCTGTTGACAAATCTTACGATCACGGCTCGCTTGTCGCGTCTTCTCTCCGTGGCAGAGGGTGGCATTCCTCAATGTTGTTGAAATCAATTTCAGTCCCTTTGGATTGAAGAAGGCAACCTGTTACTCTACTGAGCTGACGCCACTCCTTTCGGCGTTCTAGATCCGGAGAGCCTTCACCTCCTCCACCAGGTCCAGGATGGACTTCTGCTGCAGTTTCATAACTAAAATCCCCTCAGACAAGAAGTCCAGAGACTTCTTAATGTCATCACCCTCCTCGGCTGTCAGTGCCTTCTTCTGACCCATGTTGCTAGGTAACGCGAGGTAGCGTCTGTTAGCTTAGCCGCCCGCTAGTTTGTCAACTAGCTTCATTCTTTCAGTCCTTGTTCCGAGAATCGGCGTACACCAGACAATGTTCAAACCAAAGGTGTCAGTAGATAATTCGATGTCCGTAATGCAAAATCAACAGGAGACACGAGACAGGCTTCGTCAATCTGGATAGTTTTCAGATGATTTGTTTCCTTTCTCCAAGTGGTGCTAGCATCGCCACTAGCGCACAACAGCTCTGGGGTTGTCCTTAAGTATGATTAATACACATAAACTCTGCAGTTTTCTCCGGTCAGCTAGCATGTCAAAATAATCATGTGACATATTGAAATAATGTTCGAAGCGAACTACTTTTAATTGTGCCTCCGATTTTGCAGCCGCGCCCACTGGTTTTCCCCACCAGTGGGCGTGGCTTTCGCAATATGACGCGTTGCGCTCTGTCTCTATCACAGGGCGCCCTGAGGAGCATTTTCCTTCAGCCCAAATACGGATGTTGACTAGTATTACCCGTATGGTACTCGTATTTGTCAAAATTGCAGGATACTCGGCTGAAACGAGTATCCGGCTCACCACAATTTAATACAAAACATTTGATATTTTTTTTCCTCAGCTTGGCATGGTTGGGATCCTCACAAATTCCCCACTACAAGTCCCCAGTCAGTGATCCAGTTCCTCACTGTAAGATGAATGAGAACATTTCCTCTATGAAACTGCATGTAGCTGGGAGCACGACACTTATTAGTGCCTCTGTGCAGAGCCAAGAGTCACTATTGTTATCCTGTGCGTTTATTATCAGTGACTCGGGCTCCTTCTCAGAAAGCCCATTGGAAAACAGGTTCATTTCTGTCGGCGAGCCTCTCACTCTAGGGCAATTTGTGACGAAACTGTAACTCTTATCAGAAAACGGAGCAGACGCTGAGCGCCTCAACAAGTGTCTGAAGCTATGTGTGTATTTTTGTGTTTCTATGATGTAAAATGTGGACACGGGAGCAATTTGAAAACATATGATAATATTAACTCCTCTCCCTCCAGCCAGACAAAAATACATGGGGAGTAATAGGAGAGACAAGGGGTGAGCATGTCCTTTAGAAGGGCACAGTTCAAATTTGGTTTGTCTGACTGTTAAAGACATTTTTCAAAAGAGGACAAGATTCTCTACTACTTTGGAGAAAATGACGCGTGTACCTTAAACAATGTGCCTATAATGTGCAGAGCCAAGAGTCAGTATTGTTATCCTGCACGTCATTTTCTCCAAATGACTGATATACAGACACACACAGAGTTTGATATAACGACATACAGACACACAGAGAGACTGAGATACGGACATACAGACAACACAGACACCTACAGCCAGACGCATATAAAGAGACACAAATACACAGATAGACAGCCTTATACATAGACACATGCATACATACAGAAACACATACACAGACACAGACAAACCCAAAGAGCTACACAAACAGCTGACACACACAAACACATGCACACACCCACACAGAAAAAGACACACAAACACACAGCTGACAAACACTTACTATGGCCATCAGTTTGAAGGATTTCTGCTCCGACAGACAAATCCATGTACTCATCCCTGACTCCTCTGATATGAGAGCAGCTGATCAATTGTTACTATTGACATTTGTGTATGACTGCACAACACACAGAGACTGATATACAGACAGACACAGAGACTGATATAAGGGCACATACAGACACCCACATACAGACATACACAGACACATACACACACTTGTAGACAGACGGGGACCCAAAAACGCACCCAGGCAAGTACAAAGAGACACAAATATTCAGACATACAGCTCTATGCATAGGTACATACATACATACAGACAGACAGACATATACAGATATGCAAAGACATACACACACACACACACACAGACAGACACAAACAGACAGCTGACGAACACTATGACTACGGCCATCGGTTTGAAGGATTTCTTCTCTGACTCGAACTATTCCATGTACTCATCCCTGACTCCTCTGATATGAGAGCAGCTGATCAACTGTTACTACTGACATTTCTGTTTGACTGCACAAAACACACAGAGACTGATATACAGACGCACACACACATATATATAGACACACAGACAAAGATAGAAATATACAGACAGACAGCCCTATACATAAGCACATTATTACAGACATACACAGACAAATAGAAATACACAGACACACACAAAAAAAACAGACACAAAGACACAGCTGATGAACACTATGACTATGGTCATCAGTTTGAAGGACTTCTTCTCTGACTCTGACAAATCAATGATGTCATCAGACTCCTCTAATATGAGAGCTGCTGATCAACTGTTACTACTGACAATTTCGTTAGATTGCAGAACATACACAGAGACTGATATACAGATTCACTCATACATATTTACAGCAATAAACAGCGACAAATGTACAGAGGCACTCACACACATATACAAACACACACACAGAGACAAATATACAGACGCACACACAGGGAAAATATGCACACGCACACAGGAACGCAAAGAATGAGACAAACAGAAACACAGCTGGCACACACAGACACACAACAGAATTTGTCAGTTTTTACAATAGTGTCACAGGGTGTATGTGTGAAGTAGATGTCTCAATGAAATAGTTGTGTGTCTAAAGACATAGGTCTGTCTGTGTATATTCTCATTCATGCAGGTCACAGTAATATCCGGTCAACAATTGAATTGAAAGCAACTGAACTCAGGACTTAGGTTTCGTCAAAGACATTGTGCCTCTTATCCAAAGGGCTTCATCAGTTCCTAACATCGTGGTCAACGCATCGTCCCCGTCCTGGCAGCAGCCCCCCGAGTCACTCTCGAAATTTCTGCCAAGGAATTTTCTGGTTGTTGTTTGTTCTTGGGCTCCCCTGGGTGGTGTCTTGAAAGGGGTCTTGCCTTAGCTTCAACACCAATGTTGAAAAAATTACCTGGAACTTTTATTTCCTGAACGTGAAAGTTCCTGACACAACTTTGGACACCTAGACGGTAGTCTTTCCAAAACATCAGCTTGTTTGTTGTTTATCTTTTAACTTGAATCCTATAAGCAAGTTAAAGTTTTTCTCAATTATCTACACACATTTTCTGGTACTTGAGACACAATGACCACAACACCCTATGTGTGCACCAACCACCACCAATGTGCACCGACCCCCTAAACCAATTCTGCAGAATTACAAGCACAATTCCTGCTTTACACTCAAATTGCAGTTCTGAAAACACACTTTTGTTCAAAACACTACACAGAATTCTCTGTATTTGACACAATTTTCTTTTTTTTGCGATCACCTTTGTGCTGATTTGTTTTTTTATTTCATTTGAACAATTCATATAATTATTGAAATATTACACACACAACATACATATGAAATATACTATACACAACCACAAAAACCCATCGCCGAACATATGTAATCATACAAAGCAGAAACAAGAACACCAAAGAAAGAAAAGGGAAAAAACATATGAATTAATGAATTAATTGATTGATTAAAAATAAATAAATAAATAATGTAATGAAAAAGATAGAAGAAGGAAATGTGAGGGCAGAGCTTGAAGCAATATTGTACTTAAACACAGGGATCCATCATGAAGCAGCAGCTCTCCAAACCCACTTAAACCCCGACTCTGGTACAATTTTCATGAAGAAAACCTCTTGTTTTCACAAGAAACACACATTAATTTAAGTTATTGCCTTACTATGCGCACACATCTATCACATAGCTTTACAATTATCAATACAGGAAGAGCTTTAGCATTAAAGGGCAACAGGTGCAACTTTCTGAACTTTCCAAAATGGGAATAGGAAAGAAATCTACTCTCAGTAGGAAATTGCATATCAATACAGTACTCAATGAGTACAGTACTACAGTATTGCCTATGGACTATTCTGTAGGACTGTAAAAATAAAGTATGTTTCAAGTATTTGGTAAATGTATTCCTACTGTGTATTCCTAGACAGTATTTACACAATTTTAGTATTTTATTATACATCAGCCAGTGTGCCATTGTTGAAGTCCCTGACCAGGCAACATCACGATGTGTGCAGCGATTACGTACTACGGCGTCATCCATCACCGTGTTATCTTTGGCCCTACAACACTGCCTATCTGATGACATTCCTGGACACCCTACACAACACAATCATTCCACCAGAGCAGCTCAGGTACGTTGACATTTGGGACAATATAAGTTTCCACCGGGCTGCTTTTATTTGTCACTGGTTCAGTGCCCACCCACACTTTGTACTTTATCTCCCTCCATGTTCTCAATTCCTCAATCCTATCAAGGAGGTTCTTTCTGCCTGGAGATGGAAAGTGTATGACTGAAATCCACAAACTGTACACCCCTTCTCCAAGCTATGGAAGACGCATGTGGAGATATAGCAGTTGATGCTTTTCATGGCTGGATTGGCCACACTAGGAGATATTTCCCCTGCTGCTTAGCCAGGGAAAACATGGTTTGTGATGTGGATGAGGTGCTGTGACCACACCAAAACATAACAGAGGTTGTAGCATAGTTTTTTTGTTTGTTTGTTTTTTACTGTAACTGTATACAGTAAATAATTCTTCTGCTGTTTTGTATGTAGACCATGCAGTGTATGCAATTTTGTGTTGGTTGGGAGGTAAACTGTGTATATTGTGTACATTGTTTTTGTGGGGAAATTAAATACATTTGTTATCGTGTATTTGTGTGTAATGGCTTTATGATCCCAACATAATGTCAGCCAAACTTTGAACGCTCTATAAAGACTAACTAACCTCAAATATAAGAAAGAGGTGAAATACCTGGAAAGTCAGCCAGGAAAGAACAAATATTAGGCCCCTATGAAATACAAACTGAATGTTTGTGGCTGATGCACAGTCAGATTTTGGCCCAATCCCAGAACAGTCCCTACCCACTATCACTTCACTACCAAGCTGTGCTGGGTTCTTTACTTTAAAAAAGTACTTAGTTATAGTTGCCAGTTTCTTAAATTCTGTCTCTCAATGGCTTACCATGAAATTTTCTACCTTAGCCATAATCATCACATTTCATACAGTGATGGGAAAGCAATAATGTGTGGAAACAGTGTGGCCAACTTGGACAGTGCATTCACATTCTTTTTCTTTTTTAATCATTTAACACCACAAATTTTGTGACTTTGTCTATCAACATTAAAAGGTGTTAGTAAATAAATTGGACAAAGTAGAAAGTCAGATTTTTTTATCTACTTTGTTTCTTTTTCCACTCTTGCACACATGCTACTTGACGGTTTAGACCTGGGTGTTGTCCAACCTGCATTACCATTCGTTCCGGCCCACGAGGTCAAGGACAGACTGTAGCATTTTACCTATGAGGCCAAAGTTTTGCCTCATAAGGCTAAAGTTTACCCTTTAACCATCATGTGGGCTGGATCTGACCACTGGGTTATACAATGCCCAGCTCTGGGCCAAGGAGACCAATTAAATTATCAAAATTGATTTTTATTTTGAAATGTTTGCCTGATGTGAGTGTGCTTGATTGAAAAGTAATGACTCACCGCTGGGATAGGGGCTACTTTAGGGTTGGGCCCTAATGTCTGAGTTCCGTCTGCAGAGACATGTTAATACCACTAGGGGGCATTGTGAATTTACATTATTTCCTAATTGCAAAAACACGTTTCTTGAAACCTTCACCCATATTCTCAAACTCTCAAACACAAATCCACAATGTCACCCTTTGTGCAGCCATGTAACATTAACCATCTCCTTACATTTCTGTGTGGACTACAGGATAATGTGGCTGCCCGTGATTGGCTGGATCAGCAAGCAGTGCATCCCACTGTTTCCTAAGTTTTTTGTTATATATTTTATGTAGTGTCTAGCGCACCCTAACCCCTAACCCTGGGGTTTTGTGAATATGGTGAGAATTTTTGGATAAATGTTTAAGGTTTTGAGAAAATGGGTGGAGGTTTCAAGAAATGTGTTTCAGCTATTGGGAAAAAAAAAATTTTGAAGGGCCATTTCAACAATGAGGGTTTCTTGTTGTTGGCAGAAAAGAGCAATCCTTCCACCCTCATTTGGTCGTCTTTCAATCCTTCAAAGGGTAAAATGCAAATACATACACAGCCAGTAAACAAGGGATGTAATGGACATTACAGCACTTACTATATAAGTGTCCTGTATGTCAAATATCATGAAGAAACATTGCCTGTTATCTTCCCTGAATGTCTTGATGAAAGTGGCCACAGAGAATCTGCTCAAAATGGGTTGGACTCTTTGTCCTTCTTCGCTCATTGCCATCACATGAACAAAGGCATGGTGAACAATAGTTGCCCAGATTTCATCAGTCACAATCGTTTTTGGTCTTCCTCGTTCACCACTTTTCACACAAATTCTTCCTCCTCTCCCTCACTGCATGTCTCTGTCCATTGTAGATGGATTCACGCACCATCTGTTCACTCTGAATTGACTTTTATCCCGCCCAGTTGGTTTGATCACATCATAAGGTGTCCAACTTTGAGCTGTGTGTAAAAGATGACAGCTGTGTTGGAGTTGTGTTCACATTTGCTGCCAGTGTTTATATTTTTGCAACACAATTACCTGAACAGTGTTTAAGGTTTGGCCAAAAGAGTGTTCAATTCCAAAAATGATTTAGACAACTAAGAATGGGGTTTACTGTTTTAGTAATTGTGAACCCTAACCCTAACTGTAATTTCCTCATCTCTTTTCATCTTTAGAATCTAGGTCAATGATAACAAGATTTTTATCACTGGTCAGTTGAGCTTGTGAGTCATTGAAGACACTTTTTACCTCCGTATGCCCAGTTAAATCTTTCTCTTTTAAACTAGCAGAACCTGATTTCATTGTCCTTCAGTCATCCTCTCTAGCTACCACTATGTTTTTCCAACACAATGTTGACAGACAACCATTGACAATTATTCTTTCATTTAGTCTCTAACTGACTAGTCGAAATTCCACAATAGACAATTGTACACTTGGTTCAGTTTATATAATACTGACAAGGACAATGTATGAACCCCCTTGGCTTATCCAATGGCATTGGTTGGAGAGAATATAGCAGCTATTTACAAATATGGCTGTTAAAGTAGGTTAAATTACAAACTACTATACTAATGAAATCTGATGATTGAATTATTACTTTATATGACATTAATCTAAGTCATGAGCAGAATGTTAAAATCTCATCTTTTGTGAGTTACTAGTCATTGATGGAGGTCTACGAGAATGGACTGGCTGATGTCTGGGGATATATAACAGAGGACTCCTGCAGGGGATGGGCAAAGGCCATATAGTTTCAAAGCTGTTGAAGAAAAGATTAATTTCATTGGCCCTGAGCATGCTGCCCTAAACTTTCCAATTAGCAATATGGGACATAGTGTGACACCACCATGGCTGAAAACCCGCTCCACTGGAGCACTGGAGGCAGGCACTGCCAATGCTCTGATGGCCACTTGGATCAGTGAAGAAAGAGTCTTCATGTTCAATGATCTGGATCTGAAAAGGGGGCAGTGATCCCAACTTGTGTCCTGGCCATTTTCACATTGATAAAGATTCCAAGAAATCTTTTGTTCAAGGATTCCTGGACTCTTCTGACCAGGCCGCTCAGGAAACGGACTTGAGAATTTAGCTTCTCAAGGTGGTGATTGCGAGACAAGACAAACGGAACAACAGCACTGATTGTGACTACCTTATCCCCCTGTGTCAAATCAGTTCCTTCTCCAAATGGCTTCAAGATGTCCACCAACTCCTTCAACAGATTCCACTCCCATGCTGTAAATGAACTCCTTGTGCCCAGCCTTTTCTAGAAAAGCACAGAGCTTTAGATGATCACACTGCAGAACTGCCTTCAGTTGCCTCAGTGTTGAGTTCCATCTTGTGTTAACTGCAGCAGGGATGCTTTTCTGTTCCCCAAATTCAGCATCAAACACATCGCTGTTTCTTTGCTACAGCAGTATCTACTGTTTGCTGATATTCCAGGGTTAAGTGAAACCACAGCTGAGGGTCATCAAGATGATCCTCGTCATCATCATCCTCACTGGGGAAGCACACAGTGAATGCTTTTTGCATTTTAGCAGCATTGTCACTAATAATGTAATCCAATTTACCTTTGATGTTGTATTAATCACATATTGCCTCAAATTGGTCACAGTTTCTTTCAGCTGTGTCTGAGCCTTTGAAGCAGTTGCAATTCAAGAGATTGGACTTTAGCTGTATCCTCTCTGCCTCGATCCAGTTCACAGTGACACCACAGACCAAATATCCACAGTTACTGAAATATGGTCGGTGTTGCTCAATTGAGTCTTTAATTTTGAATGTCTCTCTTCAGCAAGGTTCTCTGTTTTTGATGTCAATGTTCTGCGACACACTTGGCTGTACTTACTGTCAAGTGCCAAAAACTCTTGTTTTCTACAATAGACAAGGGCAAGTTGCCGTCAATAATCAAGTCAGAAAGTATTGCATTGGTGGTAGCTTTTTTGCTGTGGATGACTCATGCTGCAATGCCCTACACGATTGTCCAGGAATTATGAGATTGAAGCCTGTTGTGGTTCATTTGTTATGCTTTTATTCATCTGGTATTCTTCAAATCTGTAAGAGGTAAGCATATTAAATAGATGTCAGAAAATCCCTTATAGCCACACATGCATTGTATTTGAAACTACTCTTTATTAATCATATTATTCTTAACAATCTTAACATTGTGTTAATATTCATTTTATTGTGTACTGTCCAAATACTTGGACAAATTGTATTTTGATGATTTGGCAACATTGTCAATAAATAAAGTCACTTGAAGTTGAGAGAGTGACTGTTGATAATTACAAGTTAATGATGAAGTTAATTGTAAATAGTACTAAAGTGTATCATGTGTATCGCTAAAACAGACAGAAAAGAAAACATTGAATGTATAAAAGCAATGTTTTTGGCAGTACAATGCCATAGCTATTGATGTAAAAACTTGATTTAGGTTATTATCAAGAAAACCATGGAAAATGGCTAGATATCAGCTCTTAAATAAAACTCTTATGAGCTATTTTTGTGGTTATCATTATGTTTGTCCAAACAAATGTACCTTTAGTAGTACCAGGCATTAAAATAAACAAGAAATTAAAGAAAAAAAGGGTGGTCTAATAATTTTTTCCATGACTCTGAGTCTATCCCTGAACTCTGAGTTGAAGTTGACTTACTCTGAGACAGGAAACTCTGAGTATTCGGTTCCAGAACAGCAGATCTGAGTTGGTTCAATCAATCATCAATGGAGTACAGATACCACGAGTCACCATGACAACAGAGAGGAAAAAAAGATCCAGTTATTTCAACCCAATGGAGTTGGAGGTCTTAATGCAGGCCTATGGAGAGTATGAGCACATGTTTCACCATAAATGTAACACCGCTGTAGTAGCGAAGGAGAAACAGCATATGAAGAAATTACTACCCGAGTCAACGCACAAGTTTGGATGTACTCTTCAACTGATTTTACATTTAATCTTAAGAGATCGTAGCTTACAGTTATAAATATAAATGGGAATAAAATCAGGTTTTCATGTGGGTGCAGTCAGGGGAGAAGCGTACTTGGAAGCAGTTAAAAATGAAAACGTCATTCAAAAAGATAAGGGATATTTTGCTGGGCTATGATTGCACCTCACTTTGATAATTTTTTTTACTTTGATTTGATTATTTATTTTTTAAAATTGACTTAAGCTATTAAACAAAGTAAATATTAATTTAAATATTAATATTAATATTAATTTAAGGGCCAACACACAAAAACAAACAGAGACAAACAACCACTCACGCTCACATTCACACCTACGGTCAATTTAATGTCACCAGTTAACCTATACGTGCATGTCTTTGGACGGATGGTGTGAGGAAACCCATGCAGACAACATGCAAACTCCGCACAGAAAGGACTCAGGCCAGGAACCGAACCCGCGACTTTCTTATTGTGGGGCAACAGCGCTAAACAATACCACCACCGTGCTGCCCCGGATCAAAACAATGTGGATCTAATTTGACTGGATGTTCCTTAATCACATAATTTTTAATCTTTGGGTTTGGGGGAAAGTAGCAAGTCTTTTCAAGTCAAAAGGCTCAAGTCCAAGTCGAGTTGCAAGTCTCTTTACATTTTGTCAAGTTGAGTCTAAAGTCATCCAATTATTGACTCGAGTCCAAGTCATGTGACTCCAGTCCACACCTCTGGAAAATGGCACTGGGAAACTATATCAGTAGAATATAGCTGTAGTTCAGAAAACCTGAGAGCACAATGCACATGTTTTTGTCACCACCACTGCTGAGAAAACTCATCATTAACAAACACGTGCCATTACTGTTATTAACATATTAAGACCACCCTTCTCATTAGTGGCATTACAATAATAAAATGAAAAAAAAGCCAGAATCATTTAATAATTTTACATAAATACCAGCGTGATTCCTGGCACCACTGAAGACCAGCCAGACCAGCAGAGTCAGGCTCAGATGACTGTAATAAATGAGACAAAAACTGGAGCCCAGACTCAACACACCACACATTATAATATGCCAACAACCTGCAGGGACTGTGAGGCTGGTTTGGCATCTATATCTTCGGTAAAAAAAATTGCAACTGAACAAATTTTGCGTTCTGGCTCAAAATTTTTGGTGCATCACAAAGACCTCAATAAACATCTGGAGCCTCATTTATAAAACTGTGCAGAGGATCGTTTTTAAAAGTGTACTAAGCCCAAAAGCCAAAATTTGCGTACACAAGCACATATTCAGATTTATAAAACCTACACTTTAAGCAAAATATTCATTTGTAAATCAAAAGAAATAACTAAGTGTGCGCAGCTGTGTCAGGGTCATGTCACGCCCTGTACACGCCCACTTTTAAGCATAAATGGTCAATGTAAAGGACCTCATGAATATGAAATAAGACTCAGATACAAGTGTTACATGTAGACGGATGAGGGATACAGAAAGAAAAAAATCTGTTTCTCTGAGGCAGAAGTTGTGATATTGGATGTGATTCGGACCAAAAATGCAGACGCTAGGTGGTAAGAATAAAGGTTTATTGTGCTGAAGTGAGGAAAGAGGGGAATGGAGTTCGGGGGAATGGGGAGATGCCAGTGAGCAGGGGAGCTGATGGTGTGCAGGCGGAGTGGAGACGGTTCAGTGGATAAGAGAGGTAGAAGGCAGGCGACACAGAGGGGGAAGCAAGGGTCGGTCCGGGGAGGCAGCGAACAGGTAGTGAGCAGGCACGTCTTCCTTAGGGGAGAGCGGAGAACAAGGGTTACTTGGGAACAGGGGCGTTGCTAGGCCTGCAGCTTTCAGGGGGCACTAGATCAGCTAAATAAAATCAGTCACAGTCAAGTCATTGACCATTTTGCTGACATGAAGAGTAGACAGTATAGGTTGGTGTACACTTGGACTGTTTAAAGTGAAATAAACTCTGTTTACAAACTTTGTTCATGCATGTTAATGTCAATAAATATTGGCTACCATAATTGTAGTGCATTTGTAAGTGTGAATGGCTCTTAATATAGTGAGGCTGTGTGTGTGTGTGTGTGTGTGTGTGTGTGTGTGTGTGTGGTGTGTGTGTGCGGGGGGGTCTGTGCCCCCTCAAAGCTGCAGGCCTAGCAACGCCCCTGGTGTCAGGGACTGGCACCATTAAAGTAGAGGGGGTGTCACAACTAACAATTTGAGTTTATTCGTGCATGTTTATTTATTAATATTTTTTCCTAATTTTGATTATTTTGCATGAATATTTGCTGCTATTTGCTTGTTTTGATTGTTTGAGCTGATTGCAGGCTGTGTAGGTTGTGTGTGTAGTTCCTGCTGTTGTGTACCGCACAGGAGATGGTATTGGACAATGGCCTGATTGAACGTGAAGACCGACAGCAACTCGGCTAACTGGGAGTCTGTGGCGAGTGCTGGGAGAGCCAGTGAGTGAGGAGCAGTAGAACTGCAGGTGCTTTAGAAGGGGCTGAGGACCACAAACGAGGCAGGAGCCGGAGAAAGCTGTTGGACAAGCCACTGGACGCCAATCGACAGGAAGCCCAGTCCACTGTTGTATCACTGGCCAGATTTGTGGTTGCTGGAGCCTCAGCCTGTAAGCCGCAGTCGAGTGAGTACCGCAGACCATATGGGCGCATATATATGGCGTTACTAGTGTCGGATTACCCCGAAGTTCCTGAGCTACAGCTAAAAGTTTAGTAACAGCGGCAGTTGTGTAGATAGTACAGTCCTCCGTGGTGTTTTGTGAGCAAGACACTGGCCAGGCTTTTTCGCCGACAGGTGCACTGAGGAGGCACGTCTTGGAACTGAGTCAGGGGGGACGCCAGTTGCAAAGATTTCTAGTTACCAGCCAGTGCCAGGACGCAGAAGCAAGGAGTGCTTTTCCTATGGACGCTGGACGTTGCAGTATCCCGTTTCAGCTCTCCATTGTTGGACTTTTATAGTACATATTTTATTCTTGTTATGTCCTGGGACTCTCTTAATAATTTGTTGTCATTCGAGGCATGCCAGACTCAAGTATATTTACTTTGTTATGGGTTTTATTTCTAGGTTTTAAAATATTTTAATCCTACGGTAATTCAGACCTTTTTATTTTTGTAAAATCGTTTTGGTATCGAACTGCCTGGGAAAGAAAAATAAATTGTTCTTACCACTCCAGTCTCTGTCTTTGGGTTGCCATTGGCATAGTCCTCCAGCAGTGCCAATGGTTTAGCATTATGCACAGGGCTCACCGCTTTATTTATAGGTTTAATCAGTTCATGCTAAGCCCCACCACGACAATTATTCTTGAGACTGAAGTGTGTGAGCAATACCCTTTTCTTTATGCCTGGTGTGTTACAAAAAGCATTTCTTCATTGTCTACACACATTTTCTGGTACTTGGGACACAATGACCGCAACATGTAACTTGTGCAGTAACCCCCTGAACCAATTCTATGAAACTACAAGCACAACTCCTGCTTTACACTCAAATTGCAATTCTCTTTTTTTTTTTTTTTTCCAAAACACTACCCTGGCCAGGGAACATAACAATGTGTGCAGCAATTACCCACCACGGTGTCATCCATCACAGTGCTAAACTGTAGGCACAATCCAATACACAGCACTCTTTTTGCAGAACTGTAAACACAACTCACTGCTTTAGACTCCAAAATTTAGACTCCAATTTCCAAATGATCAACACACCCCTAGCAAAATGATTCACATTTATGGCTATTATTTACACTATTTTGCCAACAGTCTGGCACACTGTCAGGCTAAGCACTATAAATCATTTTTTTACTGATGGCTTAAGCACATTTTTTTGTAACTATTGGCTATTTTTGCAAAGCTCGACACACAAATAAGAAAACCTTTCACTAAATCAGCAAAACATTGTAGCTCTACAGTTTTTAATGATTGCATAAACACCAAAAACAAAAGAATCGCATAATTATCAACACCTTACACTCAAGGAGCAAAACACTGGACCAGATTTTCACCACTATAAAAACATAGTCAGCCTCACACTTTTTGCAGAACAAGACACGCAGTGATTTGCGAAATAATAAACCAACTTGTATACATTCGACACAGAAGTATACTGTTTTGCTCAATTGTCTACATACATTTTCTGGTACTTGAGACACAATGACCACAACATGCAACTTGTGCACCAACCCCCAGAAACTACAAGCACTATTGCTGCTTTACACTCAAATTGCATTTCTAAAACACACTTTTTTCAAAAAATGTAAGAAAATTATAAAGTTATTTTCCTAATATGCGCACTAAGTCGTCACATGGGAAAACACCTGCCACACAGTTTTACAATTAGCGATTCAGTAAGAGCATAAAAGGGAAACAGGCGAGCTCTTCTGTTTTGGAGCAACTTTCCGAAATGGGAATAGGAAAGAAACTCAATGAGTACAGTAATACAGTATTGCCTGTGGACTGTAAAAATAAAGTATTTTAGTATTTTACAATGTGTGCCATCGTTGAAGTCCCTGGCCAGGGAACATCACAATGTGTGCTGCAATTACCCACCACGGCGCCATCCATCACCGTGCTACCCTTGGCCCTACAACACTGCCCATTGGATCACATTCATACACAAAACACTCATTCCACCAGGGCAGCTCAGGTAAGTTGACATTTGGGACAATATAAGTTTCCAGCAGGCTGCTTTGGTTCGTCACTGATTCACTGCCTACCCACACTTTGTAGTTGTTTATCACCCTCCATGTTCTCAATTCCTCAATCCTATCAAGGAGTTTCTTTCTGCCTGGAGATGGAAAGTGTATGACTGAAATCTGTACACCCTTTCTCCAAGCTATGGAAGACGCATGTGGAGATATAGCAGTTGATGTGTTGCATGTAAAGTTTAATTTTGCAAGAGAATCGATGGGGTTTCTCCATTGTGTGTGCGTTTTTTATTTGTGTGTAGAGTTCTGAGAATGTGAGGCATGCTTTCAGAAAATGTGTGTAGACAATTGAGAAAAACTAATGCTAACTAACATGCGTCAGAGCCATGTCATCAGAATGATTTAATTCAACGGCGTTATTTTGCATTGGACTGAGTAATTGTTTCAGAAACATCTACTTAGAATCTAACTGAAAAATCTAAATCTAAATCCCTTCTCTATATGGAATCACCACCATCTCTCCGTCGTATTGTCCACTCCTGGAGCGCAGGAGGAGGAGAGGACAGCGCATCAAGCATCTGCCTAACATCTGTAAATAACAATATTTTCCTGTGATACTGTGAACACAATCAAATGCCAGTTAAATCCTAAGTGTGGAAACAAAGCCATTAACGATCGTCACACTATATACTTTCTTGTTCTCAGTTCGTCAGCTCTACTTGATGCTTTTCATAACAAACCAGACATAAAGAAAAGTAATGTTCACACACTTCAGTCTAAAGAATATATTTCGTCTGACTGTTGTGAGCCTATGTGCGGAACTGGGTCCAGTATTAGGGAGGGCAACGCACCGTAACCACACCATCCTGGTCAAAACTCAG
Source organism: Echeneis naucrates (assembly GCF_900963305.1). Classification (NCBI taxonomy): domain Eukaryota; kingdom Metazoa; phylum Chordata; class Actinopteri; order Carangiformes; family Echeneidae; genus Echeneis; species Echeneis naucrates. The sequence goes on from NC_042515.1 coordinate 25,716,225, forward strand.
GTCCTTATCCCGTTTTTAAATGCGTAAAGCGGAAACCGACTTAAATGAGGTCCATGCCCGTGCGCAATCAGCTGTGGAGCGGCCATCGGCCTCTTGAAGTGCCGGAGGCGCGTTTTGGATGAGTTGGTGGGCAGGCTTCTTCACCATCCTGACAAAGTGTGCCGCATCATGAGAGCGTGTGGCGTGATACACAATGTGGCACAGAGGAGTGGTATCCCCCCACCCCCCAGCCTTATGATCCGGAGCCAGACCCTTCAAGACAAGCAGGTCACCCTGTCAGGGTGCAAGACTCCGTCCGGATGTCACCCAGCTTGTATAAAGACAACTAAAGATTCATTTTTGCTTAATATTTCTGCTGTTTCAACTATTACATTTTTCATTTGTCTCAACTCCTCCGTTAGGTTGTTGATTGCTTGTATTGTCTCCCTTTGTAGCTGCAGGGCTGTATCGGCGAGGACCCGACTGCTCACAGGCGTACCAGAATGAGGCCAGTCGTGTGCATCGGCGTCAGGTCAGGAGCACTGTTGCAGTCGTTAGGAGCATTGCTTTGTTTCCTTTGGATTTTGATTCCGGTGCTGTGACCTCCAAACAGGATGATTTTCGGGCCTCCACCTTACTGACAAGCGTCTCCACCTCCGCCTCAGAAACATTTCTTTTTTCGCCTTTTCTTCCTGCATCCGCCGTCGTTTCCAACAAGACATGACACTTGTATCCCAGACTTATTTCATATTCATGAGGTTCTTTGCATTGACCATTTATGGTTAAAAATTGGCGTTTACAGGGCGTGACATGACGCCGACATAGCTGCGCACACTAGTCAAGTCTGTGATTTATAAAGCAAAGCTTGCTTTTATGGCGTTTATGCAATCATTAAAAACTGTAGAGCTACAATGTTTTGCTTATTTAGTGAAAGGTTTTCTTATTTGTGTGTCGAGCTTTGCAAAAATAGCCAATAGTTACAAAAAATGTGCTTGAGCCATCAGTAAAAATAATTATTTATAGTGCTTAGCCTGACAGTGTGCCAGACTGTTGGCAAAATAGTGTAAATAATAGCCATAAATGTGTATCGTTTTGCTAGGGGTGTGTTGATCATTTGGAAATTGAGTCTAAAACAGTGAGTTGTGTTTACAGTTCTGCAAAAAGAGTGCTGTGCATTGGATTGTGCCTACAGTTTTGCAAAGTGTGTGGGACAAAATTGCAAATTGAGTGCAAAGCAGTGTTTGTGCTTTTAGTTTTGCAAACTCAGTGAATGGTTTTGCTAAAAGTATTAATCGTTTTAGAAATTGTGCTATGAGAATCATGGTTAGGGTTTAAGCATTCAGAAAAAAATTGTAGCAACAGAGAACTGTTGTAAGGAACTGCTCATCTTTAGATTTAAATGCCTTCCCTTTCATTCTCTGTTTATCTAAAATAGACCCTGTTAGTCTGTTTATGTTTTTATACATGTGCAGTTGGGCCTGGGTTTGTTGCTGGATTATTGGGTAAAGCTTTTAAGTATATGTGTATATATATATATATATATATATATATATATATATATATAATTCAGAAGATATGTGACAACACTTTTAATAAATTGGAATTCCCAGAATTTTTATACCTGTTCAGTGATAAATGCGCAGCCCTTCATTTTAGAAATAAGCAAAACTTTAGCTTTTTCCTTCAAGTCACTTCTGCTCATTTCTCCCAGCCATCCTTCTCATTAGCCTACATACATACATAGCTAGGACAGTTTTACATGTGTATGCATTTTGGGCACTCTTTTCCATTTAAATGAATGGGAAAGTGTGTCTAAATTTTTGACTGGTACTGTATGTATGTGTATGGTGTGGGTATGTACGTGTGATCCAGGAAACTGAAAACTGCTCTGTCTTTAAAGTCCAGCGTTCTGACACTGTTTTGATCTCTATAGGGTTCTTGCTCACCTCTTTGCTCAGCTAATTCCATGAAAGAGTACAGGTTCCAAGCTTCCTCCTGTGTACTCCCTGAACTTGTGCTCAGCAGTTTCGTCAGAGAACTCTCTGGATTCACGTTTTTCTGTTTTTCTTGATGTGCACTGACTTCTCAGGCCAGATGTGAATCTTTCGAAGCATTGTCTTTTTAGTAAAACACATGTGGACCAAGAGTCAGACTTTACAGTCCTCACAGTGAGAACTGAGCAAAATAAGCAGTCTAAAGTATTAAGTCAAAGATTTGTTCATTGTGTTATCGTAACACACACACACCAACACCAACTGTTTCAGAGTCTTGTGGTTCACTTTTTTTGTAGATGGACAAATATGCATTGTGGAAAGCCCCAGCATTTAACAACAGCCCAGGTGTAGAAGAGTAATGAAGGGTGGAGAAAAAGGCAGTGTGCATTACAAGTGATGAAATTATTTTCCAGTTAGTCCCCAGGCCATGAAAGCTGGAGCCTCGTCAGAGAGCAGAAACCTGCAGGGCTGCATTCCACAATGAGCTTTTCCTCTAACATGCTGTGGAAACAAGGTGTGAGTGATATTGTGAAATTTGGGAGAATTTCACTTCCCTCATAACTGATTGACCCCAACCCTAACAACCTAACACTAACTTTCACTCGGTCTAATTTATCACCAAAGCACCTGTATGCTTCAGATTATATGCGTGCAAGCGAGCATGCACAAAAATTACATAATGTTGTTTACTCCTTTTTCTTGGTACCACACTGATTTTACCTTTAAATTATGTAAAGTGGTAACATAAGAGGTTGCACTACATCTGTGGTAGTTGATCTCTAAACCTTTGATACTAGCAGTGAATCTCATCTGGCTTCAGAGGTTTTTTGCAGCTCTCACTTTGCAATATGACACCTGAATACACTTCTTCCACAGTATGTTTGCCTTTAAGTATATGTCTGCTTCACAGTTAGATTACAATTAGTGTCAACATTCCAGCTACTCACCTTTACCCTGAGCTTTGTTTCAGTGTCCCACAGTTCAGTTTCCCCTCAGGTTTATCAAAGTACATGCAGAAAGCTGAGTGCAACCACAGCATTGAAAGAAGAGTACTTGCTCATATGTTTCTTCAATGTAAGGTATGGCAAACCTGTCTACAATCAGTTCACAGTGTGTGTTTCTCTATCTAATATGTTTTATAGAAGGAGTCACAAGTTTTACACCCTCCTGGCAGCTGCCTTCTCTCATAGTTCATTCAACTCAGTTCAGCCAGTGAATTAGTTTGGGTTGAATTCCTGCCATTGTTTGAAGACTGTTGTCAAACCACGACACAACACAAGTTGAGGCCAGGTTGGGATAGATTGTTTTGGCCATTTGAACAACACTTATGCATGTGGAATCAGTTAGAAGTGTGTTAGTCGTAGTCCTTGGGTCAGTACTGCAGCACAAAATGTGCTTAATGACCTCATTCAGTCAATACAGAAGGTCACCCCCTGTTCATCCCTTACATGAAACAGTGGGATCATCACCTAAATTTAGGATTTAGAAATGCACGTATACAGATCATGAAAATGTATAGAAAGCACCTGCAGATCCTTCTCTGCCAGAGTAAAACAATCAAGTCTATTAGATGAGATTAAATAAATTTAAAAGCAACTGGAAATCAGAAACAATACAAAATAATAATAAAAAATGGACAGTAAAAAGACAATAATAAAATGGCATCACACAGCCAAAGTCAATGGTGCTGAATGCAAAATTTATAAATAAAAAAGTACAATTTTTAAAAATTGATTCTGAAACAGACAGGGACCAATGGAGTGTATCTATCATCAGTGTGATGTGATGTCATCTGACAGAACCAGGATCAGGGTGATGTAATGTACTCTGTCAGACACAGGCAAAGGCTGAGCTGCTAAGCTCTTAACTACAGTAGTTGCAGACTGAGTGTCTCATTGCAGAAGGGGGTAGTTATTGAGGTGTTGTCTTTAAAAGAATCACATATCTTAAATGAATCACTGTTTGATTATAATTGAGCTGCATAAAGTTGTGAATGTGCGTATAAAGTCTTGTACCATAATGTTTTAGTTTGGTTCCACATCAGGAGGAACTGAATTGTGTTATCACATTGTGTTGTGCCAAATGTTGACTGATAAAACCATCTGGTTGTGTGTCACAGTCACATACTATGTGTACCTATTTTTAGAGGCTGTGATCTTTTCCCTAACTCTTTCCTTGCCGGAGTAAAATGTGTTACAGAAATATGACAGTTCTACTGTGGAATTCAGACAGACAACAAGACTAATACTTGAAATAATGAGAGGAGAAATAAAAACAGTGATGTACTTTAACTGTGGCATGATTGAATCATAGACTTCAAAATGCTAAGCTGATATTTGAAAAGGACACAGCACCATTCTTTAATAAAATCACAAGGAATGTAGGGCAAAGTAAATCTCTGAAAGTTAAGCCAGTGGATATAAATGTAGATATTATGTTTATGCTTTGAAAGATACAAACAGCCCAGAGAGAATGGCAGGGCAGGTTTGTTTTGTTGATCAAGTTCTTTGGAAAGCAGAGGGGGAGGAGGAGGAAGCAGGCCGGAGGTGGGGCCAGTTTCAGGTGGAATTCCCCTAAATGCACCTGAGTCCGTCCCCGACTCCATCACAGAAGTATAAAGCTTCACAGGTTCAAGAAAAGAGGACAGGCTACAGATTGCGTTGGAAAATCGTTCTTCTGCATCAATTGGTAAAATTATAGTAAAACTGTACTGTGTATGTGTGTTTGTTCGTTTGTGTTTTACTGTTTTTTTTCCAAATGTCTTTTCTCATTCATATCTCATTTTATGTCTCAGTGTGGCCATGTCATCACCGTGCCTCAGCAGCGTCTTGACTCATGCCAACCTCACCATGTATCAGACCAACCACCCTGACGTTCTGCTGCAGCAACCCAGTATGCTGCCCAGCATCAACAATCTGCAGATAAGCAGTTTGGCCTACGGCTCCAACAGTAAGATGACCATTTATGTCTGTGCTCTACTAAAAATTTCAGGTGTATATATATCACTCCTTGGGGTGTGAAATCTAGTTATGGTCCCACCTGAGGTTTGTGCCCAGTTCCAGCTTAGACCTTACAGTAAATACCATTCTTCAGCTCATGAACTTTGCTTTGGCCTCATTTAGATTCTGCTGGCCTAATCATTTACCAGGAAGTTAATGTTTAACTGGTGCTAAGCGTAAAAAGAAGAATGTTGCTGTTGTTAAAACAGCTTGGTCTTTGTTTGCCTCACCTTAAAGACACCAATCAAGACCAGGTGATGTTAAAACTTGTATCAGGCAACATAAAACACCGATATAGACATGCTGTAGAACAATGTATGAAACAAGTCTTGACATTTTTTTGTATGGTTTAAAGAAGAGTTTTTCAATGAAAATACTGACTACTACAACATAAACGTAGAATCTGTACTCAGAAAAATGTCAAAAACTGTTGACATGTTGTTTGTATGGTTTAAAGAAGAGTTTTTCAATGAAAATGCTGACTACTACAACATAAACATAGAATCTGTACTCTGAAAACTGTCAAATAATTCCTGCTCCTCTCTCTGCAGGTCAATGTTACAAGCAGATCAGCCCTCACTGCTGGACCATAGACAATGTCCTGGAGTGGATCAGCGACCAAGTAGACAGAACCAATTTTGATGCAAGTATGCTGAGTCTGGCACTCTGCACTATGGATGGACCCACCCTCTGTCAGATGAACCAGGACCAAATGATAGTCTTTTTTGGTCCACAGCTTGGCTCGCATCTCCACCAGAGTCTGCATGAACAGAAGACCAAATATGGTAAAACTGCAACTATCACACGCCATAATTGAAATAGATTTTAACATAACATGTTTCAAATTATTTGCTCTTTTCTTGGGTTAATAAAGTAAAATCTTGTTTTCATTTTTCTCTTTCCAGAGCTACAGAGCCTTTCAGGCCCAGAGCTGAATGAGACCTGCCATCTACTGGATGACTTCCTGAGCAACCTAAACTTCCCTTTACTCAGCACCATTAGAATTGGCCAAGGTACATCATTTAAAGAGATTGCACATACCACCATAAAGGGACTACTGTGTAGAAAGAATAAAAGTATTAACAGCTAATCACTGTTAGCAGCTGAAGGAGCCAATGGTAAAAGGGAGTTTGACTACAGCGATGACCACGATCTGTCCACTCTGACCATTGAGTCTCTGGGAGACACTGAATACCTGTCGGATAATCAGTCTGACAGCGAGTACAGCTCCTCCTCAAACAGTCAGTGTATGAAATATTATAACAACTGTTATTGCACTACTCACATTTTCTACCTTTCAGTTTCATTCTGTATATGTTAAACAACTCTCCTCTCTGTTCAGGCAGCACGCTTGGCTTTTCAGGCCTTGGCTCCCCAGAGTCTGGCAGTGGTGAATCAGACCCAGAATTCTCATACCCTCTGATATCAAGTAAGTAATTACAAACACAGATTGTTTGTGAGTGTGACCCCAGTTTTATTCATTCATCTTCTACCTCTTATCCGGTAGAAGATGAATGAGGTTGGGGTACACCATGGACAGGTTGCCAGTCCATTGCAGGGTCAATAGATAGAGACAGAGCGAGACGAACAACCAATCACACCCACACTTAGACCAATTTAGACTAACAGTCAACCTAGACATGGTATAGGCATGTCTTTGGATTATAGTGTAAGAAATCCACATAAGCACAGGGAGAACATGCAAACTTGTTGTGAGGCAAAAGCATTAACCACTATGCCAGTGATACCACTGTCCCCAGTTTCACAAAGTTTGATAAACCACTGATAATGAGCTATTTTGTTGACAGTAACCAACATGAAAACCGAGAAAGGAGAACCTCGACAGAAGCGACCACGTGGACGACCTCCCAAAGTCATTACAGAGCATGGCAACATCTATGATAATTCAAAGAAAATCAAACACGGTGAGGCCATGTCTGTAGAAAAGCACACTGTATCATGCATCATCTAAAACTTCTAAACGTGAACACTGTTAATTTATTTTTTTTTTTTTTTAAAGATTCTACTTTGCATGCATTTTGCATCTTTAACATGCTGCAGATGTTTCCACACCCATGCACATTCAAACACACCTTTAGCTCACTGTACCCAACTATTTGTCCACAGCCCCTCGTGGCACTCACCTGTGGGAATTCATCCGGGACATTCTGATCCACCCAGAGAAGAACCAGGGTCTGATGAAATGGGAGGACCGCCGTGAGGGTATCTTTAAGTTCCTTAAATCCGAAGCTGTGGCCCAGATGTGGGGCCAGAAAAAGAAGAACAGCAGCATGACATATGAAAAACTCAGTCGAGCCATGAGGTGAATTCAGCACTGTACTTTCTATGAGCAAATTTTTAAAATGTTTTTGTCTTTTAGAATTTTAAAATTAAAAGAAAAAAACTAGTCTTCCAGCTAGTTTAATTACTTTATCAGGTAATGTCAAATCAAATTAAAATTAAAAATTAAATCAAATGTGTCATAGTTATGTAATCAGGATTAAGTTCATTCATTCAAGTTGACAAAGCTTTTCCAAAGACAGAAGATTTAGGACTTGCCCTTTGACCCCAGTCAGGGATTTGGTAGTTTTGCTTGTGTTAAAAACCTGAATTCTCTACCCTTAGGTACTACTACAAGAGGGAAATCCTGGAGCGAGTTGATGGCCGAAGACTGGTATACAAATTTGGAAAGAACTCCAGTGGCTGGAAGACTGAGGAGATTGGCATTGGCATATGAGGCATTAGTCACAGAGCAGATGGAAACCAAAATCACTCAGAGTAGAGGACCTATGTGTCCTGTCAGGGAAAAATCCTGCCCTAGACATTTAACTTCCTCTTGGAGGAAGGTGTTCCAGAAAATGTAAGCCATTGTTTTTGGCTCTAGTAGGTTTTATGAACCAATATTAATGTTGTACTTATTTTGCCATTGTGCACAGTAACTATAATAGACATCATTCTGGATGTTTATGAGTTTCTATGAGCACCTAAGGCTGAATAGCCAACTTTTTACACATTGTACAGATTCTCTCTGCTGTCTGTTTTGAAATGTATTTTACTAAAACAAAAGTAATTCTTCCTCACTTTGTTTTGGTCAATGCACAGTAATTAATAAAAATATTAAAGCCTTTTTTTTTCTAAGTTTCATATTATTCTGAAAGGGTGAAAGTTTCATCCTCAGTCATGTTATGGTTAAGTCAATGTGAAGGACAGGTCAGGGAGAAATAGTGTTGGTGATTTTACTTCACTTTCATACGGGAACAATGTGCATGACATGTCAAATAGTATCACTTATGAAGTGTATGACAATGTTTAAGTAAATCATTCATTGTGTCATTGTGTCACATAAATGATCATCTGTACAGTTTGTATGAATCAGTCATAAATTCATTGTGTGATGTTTATGTGAATAATCATCATTAGGACTAGGATACATGTATATGGAGTAACTTGCATATTATTAATGACATTTCTTTATTTATATTTTTTTTAGAAATAAAATTTGGAACTTTAATTACTGTGTAACCATGAAAATGACTTTTTACAATACTAAAATAATGCTTTGGCCATATTGTAGGAAAGCAAATAAAATGTAATTTAAATCTGTGAATCTGCGAATATGAACATTTTGTGATATTTCTTTCAAAGTAAATCTGTCTGTCAGCAATAAAAGCTTCTCCCAACTTAAAAATTAGAAGGCTGCAGTTTTTTCCTTGACCTATGTGAAGATTCACTCTGTGTGGCAAGGAAAATATTAAGGATATCCTGTTTCTCAGACCTTCATGTATGCATGATGATTGTACCGAAAATCCACCTGATGACTCTGTCTCTAACTGATGTGTTTTGGTGATGTTTTCAGATGGCATGTTAAAAAAAAAAAGTTTGAAGTGGAAACCAGGAAACGTATTGTCTGAATTATCTGTGTTACAGTCACTGTTTCTAACTGTTTTTGTTGTCATGACAAATTCGAAGTCACTGCCAGCGAGCAGACTTGGGCCAGAGTATCAACTGGACACAGGATTTCAATAGGATTTAGGATCGTCTTCAATTAGAAAGTAAGAACTAAAGTACTAAAGATGAGAAGTCACGCCATTATGATTACTTTTATTATAAACCCAGAAAATCTGTGGTCACCTGGCTTTATCAGCTGCACTGATCGAGTTCTGTATGTCCTTAAACAGGAACTGACACTGATATATACAGATGATTCACAAATGCAGTGCGATTAAAACCTGTAAAACCTGTTTACTGGAATGATTTCACAAACTACGAGTGTCACCTTCCAACACCTACAGTGCACCTGACGGCCTTGTGCAAGCAACACTTGCATTAGTGCATTCAAATAAACATTACTTCTGTAAAATTCAACATGCACAAGTGTTGGGAGAGGTTGGTGTGTGCATGTTACTATTTGGGTACAATGATTTTACAACAGCATGATTTCTACATGGACTTTGACTACTTTGTGACATTGTGACTACAGACATACTTTCAATCCATCATTGTTCGGAGGTTGGTATTACATGACTGGGCTTCTTCCAACTAACACAAGCAGATGGTAGTTTCTGGTTTCAGGGTCTGACATGCTGGAAGTGGCAAGAAAATATTAGAACTCCCTTTTGTGCAAATTATATAATTCAGTCTCTTCTCCAGGAAATTTTATTTATATCTGATTGCGGTGAAGAAATGCAGGAACTCAGATGATGCTTTTACCATGGAAAAATAGAAACCTGGAGGGTAGGGTGGTTTGCATTTAAATAATTTAACACATAGTGACATAATGAATGTAATCTTGGTCCATAATTGGACTTTAACTGTTTAACAGACTGATTACTTGGCCATTTGATTATTTAAATATTTTTTGGGATGAGTTGGGCGCCGGCCTGTGACCAGGTTTTTCCTCTTGCTGGTTAATTTAAAAAAAGATGAGGTTTCCTTGGAAAAAAGATTACTTTGAAGGGGTTTTGGAGTTTAAGAGGCTAATTCCATGTGTAGCATGTATTTTTTCTTTGCTCTGATCAGTATTAGGGTTCATTTTAGACAAAGGTGTGTCCTTCAGCCAGGGAACAGCTGGATGGCACACAAGAAAAAAATAGCACATAGGAAATGAATTTATTTCTGACTTAGTGAGACAAAATGCATCTGTTTTAAAAAGATTATCTAAAAAGCTGAACTTGTCAGTAAGACAAAATAAGTCAGAAGTACATGCAGTTGAAAGCCCTGTCTTACCTGTCATTAAAGTGGGAATACTTTTCACTATACACCCATTCTCAATCTGTGCACTGTGCAAAACCCTAGAACTATGAGAAATTTCAAACAAACCTAATCACTTACAAACAAAAATTTGGTTGAATGAGCTCCCATTTATCCCAAAAACAAACCATGCAAGCCATTACAGAAGAGAGAGACTTATTCAATCAAACCAATTTAAATGTTGGTGAAGAAATAATTGAAGAAGCAGGTCAACAACAAAACTGGTGAGCCCTCTGGTGAAGATTGAGATCGGTAAGCAGTGCAGCAGGACAGGAGTCGGGGCAGATCAGCAGTGAAAAAGTGTTTCAGCTTTACTGAAAATTGCTGGTGTAGATTTAAAAGGACAGATATTTTAAAAACACACACAAAAAAACATCACTCTGCTGCAGTTAATTCATATGCATGAGAAAGATAACCAATAAAAAACTCCAGCAATCCCCATGACCCTGAAGGATAATCAATTAAAAATTAAAGAATGAATGAATGAAAGAATATTAATTCATTCATTCATCTTCTACCACTTATCTGTTTCCAAGTTGCAGGGGGTGCCTGAGCCAATCCCAGCTCCCATTGGGCAAGGGCATGGTACACCCTGGAGAGGTTGCCTGTCCATTGCAGGGTCAACATGCAGCGACAGACAGAGATGAACAACCACTCACGCTCAGACTCATACCTACGGGCAATTTAGAGTCACCAGTTAACTTCAGCATGCATGTCTGTAGAGGGTGGGAAGAAACCAGGCTGCTCAGCGGAAACCCACGCAGACACGGGGAGAACATACAAACTCCACACAGCCGTACCCCCAACCTTCTTGTTGTGAGGCAACAGTGCTTACCACTGTTCCACTGTGCTGCTCAGGATTAATAAAATAAAGAAAATTTAATTCAATTTAATTTTACAAATAAACACAAAGCTCAGTCAGCGGAGTGAGCATCTTCCACTGTGTATTGCACTTATTCTAAAAGGTATTTATGCACAAGGAGTTATAAATTTCAGTAATATGTCCACAGCTCTCAGAATTTTTTTATTTTTTTTGCATAGTTCTCGATCTGGGGGTGGGGGATGGTAAACAGAGAGTAACAAGATTGTGAGCAGGTCTTATAGGATGTTAGAGCCCCTCTTATGGTGACAGCTCAAGTGGATGCTACGGGTGTGGAAGTGTCAACAATCCATTGAGCCATTTTGACTATCCACTAGCGGTGTAACGATTAATCGATTTATATTCTTGCGATCCAACTGCATCGTTCTGTGCTAGGCGAATTGGCATTCCGGGCAACATATATCGGTTACAATTGTTTGAAATGTTAAAGAATCGATTGTCATTGATATTTGGAAACTGTACATTGGATTTAAGCACAAAAAATTTATGGATATGTGTTTGTTTATTTGTTTTTAGCACTTTAGACATGTTAAACATTACTCGATTAAGTCTGCCTGTCTGTGACGTCATCGGCACGTGTCGACAGCAGTGCGAAACACAGAAAGACAAAACGCAGCCTGGCAGAGGAGACGGTGAGAAAGAAATTTACAAGCCACCTTTTTGATCCTGTGTGTGGAAACATTTTGGCTTTTACAAAGACGGGGGTGTTCTAAATACGTTGGCTGCTTTTTGTAGAAGCCAAATAAAAAACTATGGAAACACGACAAATCTTTCCAACCATCTACTAAGGGGCCATGGGATTAAACAAAACAGCAACAGTCCAGGCAACTCTCCTGAAGAAATGTTGGTTGAACTTTATTTTTGAGATTAAAACAGTATTATTTTTATGTTGAAAACAACAGCAGAAGTAGCAAGTAAACCTACTGTTAATTCAACCTGAAGAAATGTTGGTTTTCACTTTATTGTGTACTGTTTATATTGAAAATGACTGCCTTCCCTTTGACTGCGTATCTCTGTGTGATGTGTTTGTTTTTTTGTTTTTTTTCCTGAAGTACATGATTATTTTCCTTATTTTTCTGTATTGAGCATCAAGTAATTTTCCCTGCACCATGCAGACAATGTCTGGACCTCCTCCTCGCGTGTTGTGGTGAAGTTTCAGTCAGGGTCTAGAGTACATCATAGCACATCCTAACATTCTCAGACAACAGATTGGCCTCTGTCCTGTTATATCTTCGTGCTGCATTTGACACCATTGATGATAATATTTTGATACAAAGACTGGAACATGAAACTAGGATCAAAAGAAGCGTATTAATCCGGTATAAGTCATATTTCAGACAGATATTAGTTTGTTCATGTTAACAGTGGCTCTTCCTTATGCACTTAAGATAATCATGGAGTGTTGTGCGCTGTTGCATCACAACAAGAGGTATGCAGTTTTGGTTCCCAGGCCTGGGGCCTTTTTTTGGGGAGCTTGTATGTTCTCCCCTTGTGTGGGTTTCCACCAGGTACTCTGTTTTCCTCCCACCGTCCAAAGACCTGCATGTTTAAGTTGATTGCAAACTCTAAATTTCCTGTAGGTCTGAATGCGAGTGAGTGGTTTTTCATCTCTGTCTGTCTCTGTATGTTGGCCCTGCGATTGACTGGCAACCTGTCCAGGGTGTACCCCGCCCTCACACAATGTGAGCTGAGATGGGTTCCTGCACCCCCTGCAACCTAGAAATTGATAAGCGGTAGAGGATGAAGAGGAAAGCAGGAGGCTGATCTTTCAGCTATCAGGCTCCTCCTCTATGGAACCAACTCCCAGTGTCAGCCTTGGGGGCAGACATTCTCACAGCTTTCAAGATCAGGCTTAAAACTTTCCTCTACAACAAAAGTTCATTTCCTGATACTTTGGTTATGCTGATACAGGCTTAGACTGCAAGGGGATGCTATGTCTCTAAACCCAACCAATCGAGGCAGATGGCTACCCCCCCGAGCCCTGTTTCTGCCCAAGCTTTCTGCTTCTGAAAGGAAGTTTGTTCTCACTACCATCACCAAAAGCTTGGTCTTTGAGTGATTTTTTTTCGGTCTCTTTAAGAACCCCATAAATAATTTGATCTAGGCATGCTCTATATTTAAAGCGCCTTAATGTTACTCTGTTATGATTTGGCACTATAAAAGTACATTTGATTTGATTTGATTTCATGTGATTCCATACATAATGTCCACTGTCATACAGGTATTGAAATGTAAACTGCTTCAGGAACAGGACTTTTGTATCAACCTTTTGTCCCCATGGATAAACAGGAAGAGGGATTTCAAGTCCCAAAGTCAGAAGTGAGAAGCACAGCATATCTTCTGACATTTTGTCAAGAGTATACAAGTTATTTCACAGCAAGTGTCAAAACATTCAGGATTCAGGATTTTGAAAGTTAAATCAGAGAAAATAGTCTAGTAACTCACAGGACAGGCACAGACAGTCACAACCTTCACTAATCAATGCATCATCTGACCAAGGTCTGTCTGTTTGCTGATAACCCACCTCTACCTGACCGATGAGATGATGTCTTTCCTTGACACGCTGTGACAGTATATCAACACCTTTGATTCAAACAGATTGATAGATAGATAATTTGTTAATCTAAAAGGAAATTTGTAATAAGGCATCTAGTAGATTAATCTATAAATACACAACACACATATCACCCACATGAAAAATTATAAAGCCATAACTGAATATATTAGAAAATAAGATGGCAGAGGTTGAGGGGTGGGGGTGGACGGTGCAATGGGCTAATGTAGCCTGCAAAGAGACAGGTCTGGACTAATGACACAGCTTTCTTGCTTGATCTTTATGACACTTAGTCTGTGGAGTTTGATTTAATCTTGTGACTTTTGATGAAAATGAATGTGTTAGTGACACTCTCAGTCTGTAGTTTATTTAACATCTTTTGGTGTGTAGTAACTTAGTGTCAGAGAACTGTAATTTATGTATTCACTGCAACATTTCATGTCTCTGCTGAGTTGTTGATTTAATGAACTATTAAACCTTCCTGAGTAAGAGCTGCAAGAAGGCTGATTAAATCATCACTGGTGGACACTGTGAGACCTGTTAATGAACAGCAGAGCACTCCCATGACACACATGCACAAACACAGACAAAGGCATGTGTTCCTTCCTGAGGTGAGAATGACTCTACTCTCCTCCTACTAGGTCAACATTCCTGTCTAGCAGGTAAATTTGGCCTCTGGCCATAAGGTGTGCAGATCACGTAGTTTACTGGAAACCTTGTTATCTGTTCCAGAAAATACAAAGGTGGGTGGGTATTGTCACTGGATAAACACAGAGTCATTACGCCCTTCATGGTTATTAATTAAACTCACCTCATACACTTTCATTTTGTGCACCACATGCACACACATGAAACTTCTCACATTCACCCAGCAATGGACCGTAGGACTCTAGACAAAGCTATGATTTCCTGACACAAAATGCAAATAACTGCAAACTAATTTTAGAAAAATTAGCAGTTTAAGCTATGGTAGGAAATTATCTTAAACTTATAATAAAGTCATACATATTACTTTTAACAGTTCTTTTGAGAAAAATTCTAGGCATTGAAGCAGCATGTGCCACAGCTGCCCCCAACTACCTTCTATCCTACCAGTTTAGGGTAGGGTGAGAATGAAGGTAGGGGGCTATTGCAGGGCGTGTTAAGCAGAGAAGTTGAAATGCAGTTGAACCAAAATGCAAACTACATCTTCTTTCAAGAATTTCACCCCCCAAAAAAGCTGTTCATGATTACCAAAGGTAAGGGATAAGAACTTTAGGCACTAATTATTTGAAAATAGCATTTGATTATTGCAAATAATTATGAACAATGTTTAGTTTTTATCAGTGCCTGATAAGAACGGTTGTCCTTGCCTTAGGCTCTTGGATAAGTCATTTTACTTGGAACATGGTGGGTTTTCAATAGCACCTTGCTGTCAACATAAGAATCCATCCATCCATCTTCTGCCGCTTTTCTGGGGGCAAGGGCGGGATACATTCTGGACAGGCCGCCAGTCCATCACAGGGCCAACACACAGAGACAAACAGTCAAAGCCTGCCCTTGCACAATGTGAGCTGGGATTGGCTCCAGCAACCCTGTGACCATAAAAACACTATGTGGTGTGTTTAAATGTTTCCAAAGTAAAAATAGTAAGAATATTTCCCAATACTACTTTTACTACTTTTTATGGTTTCTGTAGGAAGGCTCAGCTGCTCACATTTTGAAAACCCCTGGTTTAATAACTTTATAGTTTAGTCTTGCCTTCAGTGGATAACTGAATTTGACTGGTACTCATGTCTGATGAGTTTCTGATCTTTTTGGTTTCTAACCTTTCTGATCTTTTAATTTTTTTTGGTTTCACAAACTCTAGTCAGCGCTTTGTTTTCTGATCATCAAACATAATCAAGGTCAATCCAGCAGTTTCCAGATTACATTCAGCAAACATCCATAAAGTCAGCAATAACAGTTACTCTTGGTAGTAAAGTTTATTAAAAACAAAGCAGTAAATGCTTCCCAGCAGGAGGTAAAAGATACTAAGGGTCATAGCCAAGGATTGGTCTTTATAATAAACACATACAATTTTACACTATCAGCTGTTATCAGAACACACTCTGACTAGAAATAATGGCAAGCTGAGGGTGGGAGGGATGGTCCAAATGCATTTTTAAGATAGGTGGAAGATTGACATTTCATGATGTTGGTGTGAAACGCCATGTTGTCAGAGAACTCTTTAAAAATGTAATTCAGCCATTCCTTGTTAAATATATATCAGTCATACACTTGTGGGGTGGAAGGATATGAAATATAAAAACCCACTGATGTGATCAATTCTGATAAAACATGACCGTACACATATATGACATCCGGACAAAATCTGATAGAGTACAGAGCTGTTGCATCCAGGAATAACAGCTGTTCATCTTTTGTGAATTATACAATGCCATGGAGTCAATTAAGGGTTTATTTCTTGTTATGAAAACCTATGACACTGTGAGAATAGCATTTTTTCAGGATTTAGAGGCAGGAAATTCTGCAATCCACCCACCTGAGCCACAGGTTTCATACCATTTTGTTTGGATTCTATCTGATGGCACTTGGTACTTGGACATCATGGTATTCATGTTGCATTTCTCTCTGTTCTACGCTGCATCACTATTAGTTAGCTTTCTCCTTCTATGGAGAGGCAGGAACTCAAGGTAGGACTTAGATGCAGACAGCTTGTAAATAACAGACTTTATTGGTCACACTGGTGACTTCAGAGTGACAAAAACAATGGCTATGAAATTACTATTCCTTTCCTGACTGATGGAGGAAGGCTCTATATTCTGAAATCACAAGAGGAAACAAAAAAAAAAAAAAATCACTCCAGGAGAAGGAAAAAGGCTATAATTAAAAGCAAAACAGGGCTAACACAAAACAGAAATCCTGACTTAGTAAAAAAAAAAAAAAAAAAAAAAATTGCTCAAAATCAAAATCACTCAAAGTGGAAAACTATTGCCTCTGGACTTCAGCTGAAAAAGAATCTAAACTGATGAAATTACAAACAAACCACCCCCCCCCCCCCCCAAAAAAAAAAACTGTCTTCTCAAGGTACAATGGCTTACATGTTATTTCTCTGTGGCTGCGGGCATAGAGAAGGGTGCTGGACAAAGACACTTTTGCACAAGACACAGGGAACACAGACTATTTAACTACATCGAGGAAAATGGGGAACAGGTGGAGACAATCGGTAATCAGGGTAGACACACAGGTGACACATGAGGAAGGGCAAGTGCTTTGAAACAAGAGGAGAGTTAGAACTTTCAAAATAAAACAGGAAATGACGGGACAAAAAAAAATCAGGCCAAGACAACCTCACCACAGTGTGACAACTCCAAAAGTCCACCGTGCACTGCATGGCAGTTTTCAAAATCTCAATTTATCATTTGGTTCCAGTACAACCATTTGATTTTATGAGACACATTATGCAAAGAATGAAAAACAGGTTAGCTAGTGTTGCTACAACATCTAGTGAATAATGGGCATAATTCTGTCAAAATGACAGGTCCCCCTACCCTGTACCTGAGAAATGTGATTGCAGCCAAAGCAAATTCAATTAGAGCCTAAACCGACCACCAAGTAATAAATTATGAATTTTATGAATTACTTTGTCCTTCCATCTATCAATTATCAATCTATCACTTATCTGTAAGGGTCACCGGGTTGTTGGAATCAGTCACAGCTGACATTGGACAAGGGCAATGTCAGCCTGAACAGGTCAACAGTCTATTGCAGGGCTGACATATGGAGACTTAAAGAAAGAAACAACCATACATACAGTCAATTTTAGAGAACAATTAATCTAAAACTGCATGTCTTTGTACTGTGGGAGGAAAATTGAGTATCCAGACAGAGCCCACACAGGCACAGGAACAACTTGTAAACTATATACAAACAGACCGCAGGCCTTGGGAATCAAACCAAAACCTTCTTGGTCTGAGGCAATAGCACTAAACGCCATACCACTGTGCCACCAGCTAGTACTTCATACTGCACACAATGGATTCAAAACTATCACCAAATACTCCACTGTTCCATGATTCATGGTTAAAATTTTTCCTGACAAATTCACCTGGACTGACAAAACTGGAAGGGCCTTTATTGGCCTAATGGTGTCCTTGTAGCTTGCTTCCAAACTGACTTCCCTTTGAATCTATGTGTGTGTTTGTATTGGTTGGCTGTAGCATCATACCCTGGGTGAGATGTATCTTTAATAGATTCTTAGACAAGTCCATGTATCATCAAATGGTCTCTCACTGGGAGAGCCTTTGCTAGGCTTGTATCCCACACCTGATATTCCCCATATGAATCATTATAAAACATATGTCATAGAACAAACTGGAAGAAATGAGAGTGGACCATGTAAACATTATTTCAAATCAAATCAAATCAAGTCAAATCGAAATTATTTATATAGCGCCAAATCATAGCATAGTTATATCAAGACTCTTTACACATAGAGCAGGTCAGACCAAACTCTTTATGGAGTTGTTGACCCAACGTATCCCTCCAAGAGTCAGCACTTGGCAAATGTGACAAGAAAAAAACTATTTAAAGAGGCAGAAACGTGGAGGGTTAGGGTTAGGGTTAGGGAGCGCAGCCATCTGCCTCAACTGGTTGGGTTGAGAGAGGGAGAGATAGGTGCCGTAGAGTGGGTAGAGAGAGAAGCAGAGGCAGTGAGAGAGACAGTCTGAGTGTGCGTGAAGCAGAGAAGGGCTGGGGCACAGTAGAGGGATGGAGAAAGAACAAGCGCAGAAGGAGAAAAGATGCCATGGAAAATACAAACAAAGCATACAGAAAACATACAGTTATTCTCACCTGATAACACTAAACGTGCACTCATAAATATTAGCAGTAGGTGAGAAGAAAAAGTTACAATGGGAAGTGAGTAGTAGTGCATAATAATAATTTAAGGTAACTATTGCAAAAAGAGAGAGGACAGGAGGGACAAAACACAGACTACGGGAAGAAACAAAGTTAGTAACGTAATGATGTAATGTACATGCACGGGAGAGAAAGAGAGAGAGAGAGAGAGAAAGAGGGGGACAGAGAAACAGAGATAGCGAGAATGAAGAGAAGCTAAAACAGAATAAATGTGATCTGTTTTCAGTTTTTGTTCATATTCATGCAGCAGCATTCTGAATGAGCTGAAGGCTTTTCAGAGAAATGTTGGGACGGGGAAATATGTTGAGTTATTTGTGTTCATGAGTATAAAATGATAAAAAAAGTGCATAATACATTGGAGTTAAACTGATTAATTACTAAGAGGAGAGGGGGTATCATTCAATAAGCAAATGCTTCTTCTTGGTCATTTTCAAACATGTTAATACTGGTTCAATTATTGCAATTGTTTTCATTGGTTCTTTTGTTGTTTTGCTGTTTTGTTACATGTTCGAAATAAAGTCTACATACCCCCCCCCCAACATTTAAAAGTACTTTTTCGCTCTGTGGAGGTGGAATGTTTATTACCATGATTCACATGACTAGATACAATATAAAAATATGCTTCCTGAGGAGCACTTTGGTGCTTTTCCTTCAATTTAGATTGACCTTTTTTTGGGGGGGTGGGGGGGGCTTTACCTACATTTACAGTAATTCTACTGGTAAGGGTTAGGGTTAGTAATTCTATTGGCTTTGTTGTTGTAAACTTAGATATAAGGGAAAGCAGCCTGTAGCAAAAAAGGCGTTTTTTTGGGGGGTTTTTGGTTGTAGGGAGTGATAGGAGAGATTCCTCATGTAAACATATTAAGCAAAAGCTCTTATTGTGATCTTCTTCTTATTATTATTTTTAACCAGTTACTGCTTAGTCCTTGCATCTTCCTCATAACTTCACTATAGATAAACTGCAGCAGAGCCAACAGAAAATGAAATATAAACAAAATCAGCTTTTTACTTGTTACATTATAATCTCAATATTGTTCTCTATATACTTTCATATTTTTGCCATTTTTTTCCATTTACCATTTTTTGCTTTGCATCATTTACCTGCATCATTCTGATCATTCCCAATGTAGTCCTAACTTTGCTCTTTTCCTCCCTCTGCTGGTTTCATGTTGCATAAGCAGGTATGGTACACCTACCCTTTTGGAAGCAAACAAAATAAATAAAAATAAAGATCAATTAAAGTATGGTGTGTAGAAAATACTATAAGCATTTTCGACTTCATGTTCAAACTACTGAATTAAATAAAAACCTTATTGGCTTTACTATGCAAATTTAAATAAACTTGAAATCTTACTCACATGCTTAATTCTTCAATGTAGAAAACACAGACAATGTGGGCCTCATGCTCAAATTGAACTACAGGGTCGGGGCTGACTTTCTTTGTTTTGATTTACAAACGCCTACCTTTCACGGGGGTGTTGTTGTTGAGGGTGGTGGTGTGGGAATGAGGACCCAAACGCAGGAGCCAGGAGGACCAGGTAGGTGTGAACTTAATCCTTTCAATGAACAGACATAAACAAGAACTACAAAATACTCAATTAAACAAGCAGAGACAACAGGCGGAGGGACAACGGGTAGAGACACGGGCAGAGAGACAGGCAGACAGGCAGAGAGGCCAGGGCTCTGGAGGTGGCGGCTCAGACGATGCAGTAATAGGAGGTGGCAGAGGCAGTGCCGCAATCTCAGGAACAGTTGAGGCGGTGGCAGTGCCTCAATCTCAGGAACAGAAGGAGGCGGCGGCAGGCGCACTGGATGGCTGCGGCCCAGCTGGAACAGGAGCATGGGATGACTGGCGGCTAGCCAGCTTAACTGGTGACTTCAGGGCTTATGAACTCTCAGAGAGCTCATAGTTCCTTATTGTCCTTGAAGGACACTCCACTCTCTAGATGGAGGTTTACATGTGGTTCCTCCAAGAGTAAATCGGGAGGTAGATCTTTCAGTTATCAGGCTCCTCTTTTACGGATCCTTCCAGTATCGGTCTGGGGGGCAACTTTCAAGACCAGGCTTAAAACTTTTCTGTATAACAAAGCTTTAAGTTAAAAACTTAAAGTTCACCTACTCTTTAGCTAAGGATGGAGCTTGGCCATTAAGAGTTTTGTATGTTAGAAGAAGGATTTTAAATTATGTTCTGGATTTTACCAGCAGCCAATGAAGAGCAGCTAAGACAGGAGAGATGTGATCCTTTTAATATTTGTGCAGCAGTGTTCTGAATCAACTTAAGGCCTTTCAGAGATTTGTTTGGACATCCAGATAGTGATGTGTTACAGTAATCCAGCCTAGAAGTTACAAATTCATGGACTAGTTTTTCTGTATCCTCTTGAGACAGAATTTTTCTAATTTTCCTAATGTTTCTCAGGTGGAAGAAAGCTGCCCTACTGACTTGTTTTCTGTGAGGGGCAAAGGACATGCCCTGGTCAAAAGTTACTCCAAGGTTTCTTACAGTGGAGCTGGAACCCAGAGTAATGCTGTCCAAACTGATTAGATGATTAGATAGCATTTCTCTGGGGTGCTAAGGGCCAAGTAAAATAGCTTCAGTTTTGTCAGAATTAAGGAGCAAAACATTTTGGGTCATCTAGTCTTTTATGTCATCAAGATATGTCTGCAGTCTGACTATCTGACTGACTTCATTTGGCTTCATTGATAAATACAGCTGTTGTTTGCATAACAGTAAAGGTTGATGCTGTGTTTCCTGATAATGTTGCCTAAAGGACGCAGATAAAGAGTGAAGAGGATTGGTCCAAGTACCGAGCCCTGTGGGACTCCCTAACTGGCTACAGTGCATGAGGAGGAACTAATGTTAACATGAACAAACTGATGTCTGTCTGTCTGACCAGTGAAAGGAGGTTCCCACCTGATGACCCCAAAGACATGTTAGCTATCACTACTCACTTAGATATTATTGTTAGTGCACATAGGGCAGGGCGAAAGTTTGTTGTTAGGTTGTTAGTCACTGAGTGTGGTCCATTGTTATTATTTTTATTTTTATTTTTTTTTGTAGCACAAGTTTCTTCTGTTTACTCTGAATGATAAATATGATTTGAACCACCTTAGTGCAGTTCCTTTCATGCCAATTTCATGTTCCAGTCTCTGTAGTAAAATGTATGATCTATGGTGGCAAATGCAGCACTGAGATCTATGAGGAGATGTTTGGAGGTTGATCCATTGTCTGAAGCCCTTAGAATATCATTGGAGGCATTAACTCAGCGCTGTTTCTGTGCTGTGATGAACTCTAAATCCTGACTGAAACTCTTCAAGCAAACCGTGACCATCCAGATGGTTGTGTAATTGGTTTGCTACTGCTTTCTTCATAATTTTAGCAATGGACAGATGGTTCAATATGGGTCTATGGTTGGCCAAAACATCTGAATCAAGATTTGGCTTATTAAGCCTGGGTTATGACTGTGGTCTTAAGAGTCTGAGTGTCATGCGTTTGAGCTTTTCTGTCACGTTTTGAGTTCTGTCTGGTGTCTAGTGTGTTCGGTCTGTGTTGTCACTACCTGTTTTATTTTGAAGTCGAGTTCTGCTGTGTCGCCCGTTGCTTTACTTCCTTTACTTCTGCCCGAGATTTCTGCCTCTTAAAGGAAGTTTTTCCTTGCCACGGTAGCCAAGTGCTTGCTCATTGGGGGATCTGTTGGGTCTCTTTAAATCATTTTAGAAAGAGTTTGGTCTAGACCTGCTTGAAATGTAAAGTGCCTTGACGTAACTTTGTTAAGATTTGACGCTATACAAATAAATCTGATTTGATTTGATTTTAAGTAAAAAATCCCTTTAAAGAGGCCAGTTTAGACTGGGTCTAAAAGACAGTTTGACGGTCCGGATGATGAGACTATAGAAGTTAGCTCTGAGAGATTCAGAGGTAAGAATGATTCCAGATGTACAGTAGGCGTTGACCTTCATGTCTTCATGAACTCCATACAGCATAATTTCTATGAACTTCATGCAGCATCATATGTCCTGTATTGAATATCCCTTCCTCCTGCTCTCATTCTCTCCCTACGCTCCCCAACTTTGCCCCCCTCCCTTGTTTCTCTCCCTCCCTCTCCCCTTCTCTCTGTTATAAGTTTGTCTATCTTTTGTCTGATTGGGAGGGGAAGAATGAGAGTGAGACCAAAGCATTCATCTCCTTCATATAGCCTTCCACTCATCAACAGATTAGCCAATCTCCAAATTACTCCTACTAGTGCACAACAACTGCACCCAGCTCCCAGCATCTCAAGTTGCTTGGTAACCAGAGCCACTTGTCCTGCACGCTGCTCTCGTCTGTTTTTTGTCAGAAAAGAGAAAAATTATTTGAACATTACATTAATAACCAAGCCAGTCGAACAAAGGACAACATTGCTGATGAAGAAGGATGAGGGAGGGAACAGGGACAGCAACTTCAGCTGAGGACCAGTCTAGCTTGGAAGGCCACAACGAAGGACCATGATGCAGCTGCTCTTGTCAGTCGCTCCTCTGCCCTTTTTGTGGCCAGTTGATTCAACACAAAGCAAGGTTGCTCTAACTGGTGCGAGGCATGGCTATTAGACAATATTGACCCAAATTTTAGCTTTCAAAGAAAAAGAAGCTCTCCTTCCTCAGATAAATTTGCCCTTAATTTGACAAGTAACTTTCCGTTTATTCGCCCAAGTTCCAAGTTACTCATCAGCTGTTTCATCATCATTATCATATTATGTTATACCATTTACATATCTGAGCTCACCTAGTTATGCTTTGATCCGCACCTTTATATCACGTGTACATTTTGTCTTATCACTTATTAGTTAATAAAAACCTAAAATTCAGTCATTGTTACACTCCTTCTTTCAGTTAATTCTTTAAAGTCAATACACAGTAAACATCCATTCCAGATTTACAATTGGGAAAAGGTAATAAATTACACAATCACATACATAACTTTAATTGATTACTGTGGACAAACTCTGTTCCACCCCATGCTTTCCTTATCCCGAATACACCAAAGAGTTTGTGGGGAATTCACATAATACAAGGAACAAGTAACAAGTGGGAGAATTCATATAATATGTTTGAATCATAATATGTTTGAATCATAATCCTGTACTGTAACAATTGTAAGAATTCATATAATATGTTTGAATCATAATCCAGTAGTGTAACAGTAAAGCAGAGCAACTTACGTAATCATGGCCTTGAGGAGCTGCTCGTGCAAAGCACAACAACCTATGTAATAATGGCCTTGAGAAAACTGCTCTGAACAAGAAAGAAGGGGAGGGGGATCCGAGAGCTGCAAAAACTCACTGTCATTCGAAAGCAGAAAAACAACTCCATAATAGGATAATATAACAAAAAAAACATAGGGAAATCCGGGGGTACAAAAGACTGGGACCTCTCTTTGTTGTCCAGAGCATTTTCACACACGGCGCTTGCATGTAATGCTCTCCAACGATCGTTGAATAATATTTATCCTCACCCGGTTTACCTGTCTTCGCATTAATTTGGACTTTGGGACAGCAACCATGAGTGAAGCATAGCAAGTGTGGTTGCAACAAGTTCCACCTAGAAGTTGGATTTTCTGACTCTTGTGTGAGTGCCAGGCACTACCAAATGCATGACAAAGACAAGCATGTACTGCATTATGCCAGCAAGATCCTACTGCCTCCTGAAACCAAGTTTAACACTAGAACGTCCAAGATGGTCATTTTGACCGTGTAGAAATTTATAAGCAATAACTTCATTAAATAAAAAAATACAATCAAATCAAATTCAAATCAGATTTATTTGTATAGCGCCAAATCATAACAAAGTTACATCAAGGCACTTTACATATAGAGCAGGTCTAGACCAAACTCTTTATAAATTTATTTAAAGAGACCCAACAGATCCCCCGATGAGCAAGCACTTGGCAACAGTGGCAAGGAAAAACTTCCTTTAAGAGGCAGAAACCTCGACCAGGCTCAGGGGGGGCGGCCATCTGCCTCGACCGGTTGGGTTGAGAGAGAGACAGAGAGACAGGCAGGCAGGCATTGGAGGGTGGGGGTGTAGGCAGGAACATGTTGTTGCATGAAGTTCATGGAGTTCAATCCTGCTGGTACATGGCGTTTCCTAAAAGTGTCTGTATTTTAATTTTAAATATTTTTATATATATAAAATATATATAAAATTTTATATAGTAGGTATGAATTTTTACGTATTTCTTCCATAAGCGGTCATATTGACTGCACGGAATTTCGCATATTTATCTACGTTTGGAGTTAGGAGATCAGACAATGTCTGAAATGAATGAGTGAAGGAAGACAAAGATGACAGCTGCTGTGGCATTGAAGATGCTTCAGAACTTGGACAGCAATGATTCTGATGGAAGGGATCTGTCAGGGATGGAAAGTGACAGTGACCTTTCCTGGATGAATGAAAATAGGGCTTCATCCTGGCAGAGTGAGTCAGAGTCAGAGTCGAAAAGGAGTCGGCTTTCATCGGAGACTGTGGATCCAGATGTTGCGTTCACGGCTGGCGTAGGCATGCCAGGTGAGCTCCGCTGTGCTGTCTTTCTCTCCTGCTGCTCAACTATTATGTCCTATGCTCCACAGCCTACTGTACTGCCTTTTCTCTGCAACCCTTTTACTGGGTTACTAATAAAATCTGAAAAAGTATGCAACTGGCCATCACAGAGACTGGGATCTCAAACTGCCATTGGTCCTGATGGCTATGCGAGGAACCCCGCACGCTACAACGGGAGTACTCCTCATCCTAAGCCTGGCACTCATGACAGTCCACTTGGAGATCGTAGAGCAGGGCCCAAGCTCAGGAATCGTCTGAAGGAGCAACCCGGACTCCTAATCACTAATTGCTGTCTACATACCCAACACAATGTGTTTATAAGGTTAAATCCCCAAGAGGTATGTTGAAAAATTGTCCCTACCACCACTAGCAAAGTTAGCTGTGCTGGTCGGAATTGGAAACGCTAATGACGATCCTGAATTGAGAGAAATCAGATTCATCCAAACTTTCCCAATCATTGCCTCAGAGAGCATATATCAGTTAAAAGCTGTAGTAAACCTCAGGGTCTGGTATGGAGATACTCACATCAAAATCCAAACTCCTCCACTTATTGCCTACCACAACAGCAGCCCAGAATTGTATCTGGTCCCAAATTTACACGTGTATAGCCACCAAACATTTATTACTTGTGTCCCAGCAAGACAATACGGATGGGATATGCAGTCTCACAACCATGACCGCCAATGTTAAATGCCCCACGACCGTCATGCATGCTGAGATTGTTGGTAGCCGCTGACTAGTTAATACCCCAGCGAACACCGCCCTCTTAACCTATGATCAACATGACACCGCTACCCAATTCACACTTCCAGGTCAAACCCTATGGACCACTGTTGCACACTTGCCACGGACATTACACATGGGTGATTCTCCCCTTTACTACCTGAACCCTGACCTATATGAAATCACTGAATTTTTCTTCACACTGTTCCTTGAACTAACACCTGAAACACCCCTTGAGGTCCAGCATAGAGGGACCCAAACTGTTGATGTTGCCCCAGTAGACAACTTGCTTAAAGAAATAGCAGCCCGTGGCAACATTATCAAAGAGCCATTCGCGTACAACTGGTCAGCCCCCAATACTATCCTGGCCCTTATTGTGTATCTAAGCTACGTGCTAATCCTAGCAGTTGCTGCACTGTGCCTTAGGCTTACTCAGAAGACTGTCACAGCTGAGAGGAGATCATCACCCCTCCATTAGCATCCAGACAACAAATGAATCAAAGCTGATTCCTTCCTGGATGTAAATGCAAAGTTACCCCGAGAAAAGACATTAGATTGCACACCCCCACTCTAAAGAGAAATGTGTGCGTGAGTGTCTGACTGTGTCTGTAACTCAGGACTTTGGAGCTTGCAATCTGTATTATTTATTTTTTGCATTTCTTACTCATTTTTTACCATAATCGCTACATTACTCAACTTTTGATCACAAGATTAAATCTTTGTTTTAATTTCTTTATTTTAATTTTATCAGGCAAGTCAGTGGACAGACCAGTGAGGACCCACTGTCTCTCAGCATTTCCCCCTCACTGTCAATTTTAAAAACATCATTAACGTTTCTCAATCAATGAACATGACAGTGTCTTGAAAATCTCAACAATATGATCGGTTAACACCATGGCCTATCAGTTTTAATCAATTGTTCTCCGATTCTGAGAAATCAATGGTTGTTAGGGACGTTAGCAAAAGGCTACATTAGCGACCGTTGCCATGGTGAAGACACCAGCTGAAGCCGTAATATCACCTGTTGAATCGGCGTTATTGTCACATGTCTGTCCCAAATATGTGTACTAGTAGGGCCCTGGTAAACATACTAGTAGGTCCAGCAGCATGTTTAAACCCTCCCTCACCTCAGTTTTACTAATATGTTTTCCGATTCTGAGAAATCAGTCGTGGTTTTGAACGTTAGCAGAAGGCTACATTAGCCGACGCATGATCCGTTGACATAGTGAAGACGCCAGCTAAAGCTGTAACATAATATTCAATCGGCGTTATTGTCACCAGTACTGCCAATTTACTGTCTTTGTCATTAGAATTAGCTACTGTTTCTGGTGTTAATGGAGACTTTTGTGGTGTAAAATGACGTGAAGCAGCAGCGGGTGCTGCTGTGAGCCCAGTCCTAAAGCCCTCACAGCAGCCTCTTCCCAAAGGCAGTCAGAGCAGAGCAAGACCCTCACCCCGCCATTAGTTACAAGACTGCAAATAAAATAAAGCTGATTCAACCATGGATGTAAATGCAAAATTTCTCCATTAAGTTATTTGGTTGCTCTATATTCTAACATTAAACAATATAGGACAAATTAATCCGTTTGTGGTAGACCGAGGGTGGGGAGGTGTTTAAAATCCGACTAGTTGGTACAGTCAATTAAATTAAATTAAACAGGGAAGCTTCTCATAGAAGGACAGTAGATGTGATTCCCCAATGTCAACAAAAAAAATTTATTGAAAATAGGCAAAAATGAGAGGGAGAAAAGAAAATTATAGGTCAGGCAAAACTATTAAAACACAAGATAAACAGTCTACAACGATAAGACATACATATAAACTATATTTCCAAATGCTAATTTAGAAAGTAGTAAGAAAGTAAAATACTAAACAGTTCCAATAAAAGCAGTCAGCTGGGGCCACCCGTGGTGAGCAAACTGCATAGATGGGGGTGCCCAAACGAGTGCTACGTCATACTCACCTCTGTGGACACGGCAGACAACAAAGCAAAATGGAAACTGCAAACCAAACTTGTAAACCAGTGCACTAACTCACATGCATAGGTGGGGAAAACCTCAACCAGGTGTCCAGCCCCAGCCACCGGGAGGTGCAGAGCATCGCTGAAACAAAAACAATTATTAAAAGCAGACCCAGTTGGCTATCTAATTCACACCTGCATTTGCAAAATATAAAAGCAAACAGAAGAAAACTGCAATGTGGACAATAAACTCAATGTTCAAAACGAATAGGACCCAAAAACTCAGAACAAAGCAAGAGTATAAACCAAACAAACAATAAATCAAAAGAGCCACTCAAAACAGTAAACAAAGCAAAGCAATTGCACAAAACAAAATAAATAAAATACAAGAAAAGAGCAGCAGGTTAGCCTGCAAGGGAATTGGGGAATGTTAAAAAAAAAAAAAAAAAAAAAAGGCTCACCTTAATTTAAAATTGACAGCACCAACTAAACTTAAAAAGCGTGCCAACTTACCACCCATAAGGTTCAATCAGGAACAATTGACTGGGCTGGAACCAACACAAGGGAATTACTTTCAATTATTTATTCCCATATTGTCAAAAGAAAACCTAGGCCTTTCCTACCTGGACAGTAGCCCACATGCACCCACAGAGTTCACTACAGCAGCAACTAAGACGTTGCGATGTTGGAAGCAGCTGCTTTAACTAGGGGACAGGTCAAAGGGGTGGAGCCAACAGGGTACTTCAGGCACAGTGGAAAAACTGACCACTGTACAGCACAATGTCATGTGGCTGTCAAGAAAGCATTGATTACAGTCACGAAGTTATTCAGAGAAGTGATGGTCTGTTTCAATTGAAAAGAAGAAGAGAGTTCATTTATACCATTTACACATTTAAGATGATTTACTCACTTTTTCTCTCCAACAACATTAGACTCTCTCCTACATTGTATATTACAGTTATACGTTTATTGTCATGAATTATGGAAATTGTTGATGCCGACTGATTGACTTCCCTGACTGAGGAGCTGGCAGCACTGATCATCACGTCTGTCCAAAAAATATATGTGAGAGGAAGGCCCTACTGAACATACTAGGAAGTCCAGCAGACTGTAATCACTCGTTTATTTCTTTCGGACGTCAATGGCAGAGCTCAGTTGGAAAATGCAATGTGTTGTACATACACTTAGAATTTTAAAGTGTGTGGTATATCAAATCAAATCAAATCAGATTTATTTATAGAGTGTCAAATCGTAACAAAGTGACATCAAGGCACTTTACATATGGAGCAGCGCTAGACCAAACTCTTCATAAAATTATTTAAAGAGACCCAACAGATCCCCCGATGAGCAAGCACATGGTAACAGTGACAGGGAAAAATTTCCTTTCGAGGCTGAAACCTTGGGTAGAACCAGGCTCAGGAGGGACAGCCATCTGCTTCGACCAATTGGGTTGAGAAAGGGAGAGAGAGAGCGAAAGAGAGATACAGAGGGGGAAGAGTTGGGTAGAGTAGGGAAAGGGAAATGAGAGCAGGAGGAGGGGATATTTAATACAGATGTACACAGCAACATATGATCCGCATAAAGTTCATAGAAATAATGCTGGATGGAATTCATGAAGATATGGGAGCAGCAGGCATTGCAGGAACATGGGGTAGTGATGATACAGCCCCTGCCGGATGAGGACAGGGAGACAGAGACTTCGGAAACATGGTTAGTGAATACAGTACACATGCTCAGAACTGGGAGAAACAGGAATTTTGGAGACGCATGGTTATTAATACGTCTGCGCATGCAGGGGGGAAGGAGAGAGGGAGAGAAAGAGAGATGTGGTCAGTGCTTCCCCAGCAGTCTAGGCCTATTCCCTGCAAAATCTCATGATGACTCCTACAAGAGAGTTTCTCAGGTAAGGGACCTGGAGGAGCTCAGCATTGAGAGAAACCTGATAGGTGGCTGAGCAGTCAAATACAACCCTAAATTTCTTGTTCTTTGGATGGTAGACCCCATGATGAGGGAGGTACCATGTCTTTTCAAATTCCTCCAAGCTTGCAATAGAAATATGGTTCACAACTAGCTCACTGCCATCACTGCTCCCATTTGCGAGTGGCCCATTTATAACCCACCCCAGTAAGGTTCTCATTGCAGTCCTTTCCCCAGTAGCCTAGGCCTATAGCAGCATAGCTAAAGGTCTATGATGTCGAATGCAGCACTGACATCTAAAAGGAGAAATATGGAGGCTGATCCATTGTCTCAAGCCATTATAATATAATTGGAGACTTTAACCAGCACTGTTTCTGTGCTATGATGGACTCTAAATCCTGACTGAAACTCTTTAAACAAACCGTTCCCATCCAGGTTGTCGTGTAATTGTCTTGCTACGGCTTTCTCAATGATTTTAGAGATAAATGGAAGGTTTGATATGGGTCTATAGTTGGCAAAAACATCTGGATCAAGATTAGGCTTTTTAAGCTGGGGTTTGATGACTTCAGTCTTAAGAGCCTGAGGTACATAAACCATAAGATAAGGTCAAATTAATCAGATCTAGAATGAACGGCTCAATTAAATAAAAAATCTCTTTAAATAGGCTAGTTGGTACTGGGTCTAATAGACAGGTTTGCGGTGAATGTTCTCTTTAAATTTTGCCACAGCATCTTCAGATAAACATCTTCTATAGCTGAGTTAATTCTTCAATGCTATGCAGCCCATTAAAGTAAAGTCAAATGTAATAAGGTAATGGTCAGTCAGGAGAGAGTTTTGAGGAAAAATTGTTAGCTTGTCAGTTTCAATGCCATATGTTAGGACAAGATCAAGGATATGATTGTAGTGGTGAGTGGGTTCATTCACATGCTAGGAAAAGCCAATTTGAGTCTACCAGGGAAAGAAACCCAGAACTAAGGTTGTCGCTTTCTACATCTACGTGTATATTGAAATCCTCCAGTATAATGATTTTATCTGTGCTGAGTACTAACTCTGATATAAACTCAGAAAACTCTGATAGGAATTCTGAGTACGGACGGTATACTGTAACTAACAGAACTGGTTTTTCATCTTTCCAGTTTGAGTGGGAATGACTGAGAGAGAGAGTGAGGCTTTCAAAAGACTTGCAGTCAGATTTTGGTCTAGGGTTGATTAATAGGCTTGACTGAAATATTGCAGCCTGTGGTACTAGGTATATGAAAATTAACACGAGTGGGGGGTCTAGCTTCATTAAGACTAACATACTCAGCCTGCTGCAGCCAGGTTTCAGTTATACAAAATAAATTAATACAATGATCAGCTATGAGATCATTTACTAGTAGAGATTTTGATGATAGTGATCGAATATTCAACATTTAATTGTAGTGTTATTTGAGACCGAACTAGTGGCTGTTTTGATTTCAGCTAAGTTTTTGTTTTTAGCTCCTCTTCTGTTTAATTTGGGTTAAGTAACTTTTCTAAATTTAGGTGGTCGGGGGACAGATACAGTTTCTATAGACCTAAACATAGACAGAGACTCAATTCTATTCTCAGCAGGTGACCGCTCTGACTGAGGCGCAGAGGAGTGTGTTAAACTTCGGCTCTGCCTCTTGGTCTCAACTCGGGATTGTCTGGGTTTTGGATTTCTAATGGAATCGGCCATATTCCTAGATATAAGTGTGGCCCCATCCACGGTGGGATGGACACCATCTCTCCTAATTAGACCAAGTCTGCCCTGGAAAGACTTCCAGTTATCTATGTAGAACACGTTGTTTTCAGGACACCACCTTGACAGCCAGCGGTTAAATGGCGACATTTGGCTGTACATGTCATCACTGGTCCGATTGGGGAGGGGGCCGGAGAAAACTGCAGTGTCCGAAATCATTTAAGCAAAAGTACACACCGATTCCACATAAACTTTTGTGACTTCCGACTGGCGAAGTCGGGTGTTGTTACTGCCGACGTGAATAATATTAGCATATTTTCGTTTACCCTTAGCCAGCAGTTTCAGATAAGACTGGATGTCGCCTGCTTTGGCCCCCGGCAGCAGAATCGGCTGTAAGCTTTGGAAAGGGGAGAAATATTGAGTTTTATACCAGTGTTAGCGTTAGTGTTAGTGTCAGGTTTAAACCACCTAGAACATTATTAAAAACACAGAGAAGAAAGACAAAGGACAACAGCGCTCATTTTACTTGCAAGGAGAACAGACAGAGATGTGCTCAGTGACACTCTCTACCCGCTCTGGAGTATCTCTTCTGTTCTCCCCTCTTTTTATTTCCTTAGGGTGGTCCCTAGTTACAAAATCTTGCAGCTCTAAAGGTGAGAATACACAGCTGCAAGTAGTGAATGAATAGACGCTTGTTATATGATTTATATTCAAGTTATAAGTCACAAGAAACTCAAACACATTGAGGGTTAGTTTATGAACGAAGTAATCTCGCTTCGACATCCTCCCTTTCTTCATAAATCTTCTTCGAAGGTCGTTGCTTCTTCTTCGGAGGTATGACCTCTGCTCCTGCTAGTAAAAACACAGGTTTCTGCATTCTTGCAGGGTCAGTAAAAGTTGAGCAGTACTGTGATAATCACTTTATGTACATTTATTCTAACAGTTAGTACGACAACAATTTGCTGTCGTACATCAGGAAGAGGTACGAAGCTGCAGCTGTCCAGTGCTGAAACTTCTATCCCCAAGATGACATGAGATGGAGCTTTTTTTTGTGGTTCATGGTGCTTAGGAGAAGGTGCGTTTCACTTTCACTTTAACTGGGACAACGGACAACAAGTGCTCCTATTCTCCGGCCCCTATACAGCCACATAACTCTGTCGATGCTCCACCTGCTGTACCAGAGTCTTTCAGAGATTTTGTCTTTGGATGGACTGCTTTTACCATCTATGTGCAGGACATTTATTTTGTTCCTGTATGTTTTTGTCATGAAAGGTTTACACAGCTCCATTGTGGTCGAACTGCAGACTGATCAGCACCTCCGCAGGACACAGGGAAATTGAAATAGCCACCTCTGTTGCTCTTAACAGCTGGAATTATTTCATCTTAGAGATGAAGTGAATCCTGCAGTGCCACATCCACACCTTCCGATTCAGTTTCCAGTTCAAGTTTCCGGACAACAGCTGTGTTTGTCTGAGGCTGGGAAGGCTTAAGAGCAGCTGTTTCAGCCTCCTTCAAGTATTCAATCTTGGCTGTAGTGGCTGCAATTCGTGACTGCAGTTCCAGCGATTCCCTTTGTTTTCTTAATACTTCTTCCTGTACCTCGATTGCATGCTTTTCTTGCAACATAGCAGCTTGTGCCATTAAAGTCACTCTTTCGGCCTCTGCATTGATACGCAGTGTGGAGGATTATGTTGATGCGCTGGATTTAATCAAAATCTAAAAATTATTCCAAAACCCTAACCCAAACCCCAAACCCAGACAATATGGTTTGAAATTGTGATCCAGGGGATAGAAAAATGTGAACTTGGGGTGAATGACAAAGCTAGGTATGACAAAGTTATAAGTTACTCAATTCTATTTTTCTGTTGTTGTGTTTTCTTAACAGGTGTTTCTGGTGTGGCATGCACATGATGTTTGCAGGGGAGGGACGGACGCGGTCGTAATGCTCACATTACGCATGAACAATAAAGCCATTTAACCACAGGTTGAACACAACTATTGGACTTAACATTCATCACATATGTTTATGTAACAGGTTGGCCTGATGGTTTTATATTGCAAAGCAAAGCAGCAGAGTAAAAGATAACCAAATTGCTGCTTACCTGTGTGCACTGCACAGCTCCAAATTTAAAGGGCAAGACGACGTGGCTTGGCCTTAATGCATTTATTATTTCATCAGAGTCCAATTTGTCCGCAAGCTCTTTTTCAAACATGAGCAACGAGAGGCTACTCAGTCTGTCTGTGAGCATTGTTGCTCCGCTGATGGCTTTGATCCCGTTGACAACTGAAAATAGGCGCTCCACAGAGCACGACATACGACAACTTGGTATGATTCAGTCTAGCAATTTGTGATATAAACTAGACACGGCAAGTAGCACAAGTGAAGACTTAAAGATAGCTATTAAAGTCAGCATTTGAATATTCATATAACTGAAGAGTCTTCGACGAAATCCAATGATGTTAAGATTTGAAGC
The DNA here is from genome assembly GCF_900963305.1 of Echeneis naucrates. NCBI lineage: Eukaryota > Metazoa > Chordata > Actinopteri > Carangiformes > Echeneidae > Echeneis > Echeneis naucrates. The sequence continues at coordinate 25,750,132 of NC_042515.1, forward strand.
AGCACTGCCATGCATCTCAGCAGAAAAAAAAAATCAATTGCCATGCTAGCCGTTTAGCTAATGCAGTGCTTCTCAATTATTTTCTGTTACGCCCCCCCAGGAAGAAGAAAATATTTTGCGCCTCCCCACCCCCCATCCTTGTTGCAGAGCAGCCCGTACAGTGTCTACACGTCGTGAACCTTAACAGCACCGAACATAGAGGAAAAGAAGGTGAAAAAGAAATACAAGATGCTCTCCTTCGTGGTATTGCACTCACACTGCAACTAGCCTCAGCTGTGTGCAGGAAGGCTTTTTATTAACCACACCCAAAATGGGGGGGGAAAAAACAAAAAAAAAAAACAATAATTGAGTATACCATTCAACACTCAGCCGCGATTATATATATAGTATAATTTGTCTATAAAATTGTTATAAGTACACCTCTGCATAACATTGTGTTTTTATTGTCATTATCGCCGTCTCTCTCCGCCTTTCTTTTTATCCCTGTTAAATATTTTTTCATGTTGTCTCTTGAGGGTTTGTTCACTGCACTTCATATCTCCTGCTCTGTGCGGTGTGTGCGCATGCTTGGTGCATAAAATCCCTACTAATACTCCCTGTGCACACTCTGACAATGAGAGCGCCACTCCCATCTACTGAAGTGGGGGTGCAATTACACTTTATTCTGGCGCGGCAAAAAAAGCATGTTCCATGGGGTCACACACGCCCCCCCGGCATCACACCGGGGCGCTCCCCACTATTTGAGAAGCACTATTTTAAGTTAGCTAAATAAGTTAATGTAGTAAATGAATAGGTTTTATTCATTTACTACATATATTTTCATATATCTACATTATACGTATACTCAAACTGGAAAGATGAAAAACCAGTTACAGTATACCGTCCACCTGGTCCGTACTCAGAATTCCTATCAGAGTTTTCTGAGTTTATATCAGAATTAGTACTCAATACAGATACAATCATTATCCTGGGAGATTTCAATATACATGTTGATGTAGAAAGTGACAGCCTTAGTTCTGGGTTTCTTTCCCTGCTAGACTCTATTGGCCTTTCCCAGCATGTGAATGAACCCACTCACGACTACAATCATATCCTTGATCTTGTCCTAACAAATGGCATTGAAACTGACAAGGTAACAATTTTTCCTCAAAACTCTCTCCTGACTGACCATTACCTTATTACATTTGACTTTACTTTAATGGGCTGCATAGCATTGAAGAATAAACTTAGCTATAGAAGATATTTATCTGAAGATGCTGTGGCTAAATTTAAAGAGAACATTTGGTCATCATTCCCAAAAATGCCATATCTACATTCAAATGAGGATTCGGCACCTCAGAGAAATGCTATCTATTCATCTAATCAGTCTGGATGACATTACTTTGGCTTCCAGCTCCACTGTAAGAAACCTTGGAGTAACCTTTGACCAGAACATGTCCTTTGTCCGTCACATGAAACAAGTCAGTAGGGCAGCTTTCTTCCACCTGAGAAACATTAGGACATCAGAAACATCCTCTCTCAGGATGATGCAGAAAAACTAGTCCATGCATTTGTAACTTCTAGGCTGGACTATTGTAACTAGTTACTATCTGGATGTCCAAAGATATTTCTAAAAGGCCTTCAGTTGATTCAGAACACTGCTGTACAAATCACATCTCTCCCGTGTTAGCTGCTCTTCATTGGCTGCCAGTAAAACACAGAGTAGAATTTAAAATCCTCCTGTTAACATATAAAGCTCCTAATGGCCAAGCTCCATCATATCTCAGAAAGCTCACAGTTCCGTACTGTCCTAGTAGGCTACTCCACTCTCTAGATTGAGGTTTACTTGTGGTTCCTAGAGTCTCCAAGAGTAAATCTGGAGGCAGATCGTTCAGTTATCAGGCTCCTCTTCTATGGAACCAACTTCCAGTATCGGTCCAGGGGGCGGACTCCTTAGCAATTTTCAAGACCAGGCTTAAAACTTTTTTGTATGACATGACTTATAGTTAAAAAGTTCAAGTCCTCTACTCTTCAGCTATGCTGCTTTAGGCCTAGGCTACTGGGGAAAGGACTGAGCATCTCTCTCTCCCCCTCCCTCCCTCCCCCTGCACGCGATAAGAACCATGCTTCTTAAAAATCCCTGTTTCTTCCAGTTCTAAGCATTTGTACTGCATTTACTAACCATGTTCTCCCAAAGTCTCTGTCTCTCCCAGCTCCTCTCCTCTCTCTCCCTGTCCTCATCCTGCAGGTGGTGACTCATCGCCATCCCATGTTCCTGCAACGCCTGTAAATGCATGTAAAGTGCCTTGATATAACTTTGTTATGATTCTTCTATGGAAGATTTGTATTCAACCAGAAAAGTGTGTACCTTGGATTGTAATTCCAACAGCTGGTTGAGCATTCTCCCTTGAAAGCCAGCACACTTCTGTGTTCAGGATTTGAATTCATTTTATTAAAAAATGTATTAAACAACTATTTTGATATTTGGATTTTTGCATAGATGCTATTCTTAAATGGATTATAAAAATCTCACACATCCCCTAGTGCTTTCATGTACACCTATTTGAGATCCAGTACCCTACACCATAGCTCCAGGTCCTCCAAAAGGGAGGTCTCCTTAGTCTACTTATTAAAACAAAGAAGGCAGTGGGAGCGAGCTGAATGGAGGGAGGAGATAGGAGAGGTGAGAAGCGGCACGAGAACCCATTAGTCCACACAGCCCAAGCCAGCCAAAGCAACCTAGGAGCAACCAGCCAGCATGACCTCTGGATCCAGAAACAGCTAACAGGCCTCAGAGTCTCAGGGCATGCCAAGCAGGGCGGTACTTTTCTATGAAGTGAGTCATTTGAATTCTTTGGGCAGCAGATATTTTCTCCCATGACTTACAATGAGGTTCAGCCAGAAGACAATATTGAGGGATGGGTTTTGGCCAGTGGACTGCTCTTAGCAATGGCTAGAACATTGGGATGAATAGTTTGGGAGGTTGATTACTGTCAAATCGCCAATTTGGTGAGATTCCGCAGACCAAGATGAATGGCAGTTACTGTGTGACTGTTGACCAAAAGCGCAGCACAGGTGAACAAAGCCAAATTGCATGGAATAGTTGTCATCTTGAAAGTTTTATGGCAAATGTGGGCCCAGAAGTCCATGTCAGCAGACACAGACCATTTTGAAATTAATACCATTGAATTGTTGCTTGAGAGTGACCTATATGTCTCAGAGAAGTTCTTCTTTCGGCGAGAGCTTTGTGATGTTAACAAACCAACAAAATCCGATGGCTCGTGTTTTTAAAGCATTGGAATTGTTGTCTAAATTGTCTTATTATAGATACTGGAACAAATTTCCATATATTATCTCAAAAGTTTGTATGTATCTGCCAATTATTTTTAAACCAGAAAACTAATATATTAGCAGTAGGAATGCTTTGTGTACATTGTATCGAAGAAGCCATAAACTGGAAACTAAGTCAACTAACACAATTGGAAAATGTTTACTGAGCTTAAACAGTTGAGAAGTAGGGCAATTTTCCTTTGTCATTCTACACTATTATGTCATTATCTAGATTCCCCTTTTTAACCCTCCTGTTAGTAACTACATAGAATGCAGGTTTAAGAAATTTTCAGCTTTTAATTTTCCCCAAGGTAATTTCCATTTTTAAATGCAGCCGATGACTCTCCTAGATAAAAATATACTGGAAAAGAAAAATAGAATAGAAATGAGGGTCTCTCCGAAAATTGTTCAGATTGTGCTTTAATTATCCAATTCATGTGTTTGGGTCTGCTATTTTGTAAACCCACAATAATAAATAAAAATTAAATTATTAGAAAGTAATATCTGAATATAAACACATGAATAGCCATGATCAAAATTATCCAGGTACTGCCATATAAAATAAACTTAATAGCAAAAAGGGGAAGAAAAATTAAAGAAAAACTGCCAGTAGAGGTGTTCACAGTGTGGGGTGTCTGTAAGGCAACTGGAGTTAATATAGACATTGACTTTACATGAATGGCAAAGTGGCACCATGGAATATGTACAGTTACTGTGAACACCCACACGGCACAGAGGAATCTGGAACCTCTAATGTCTCTCTGACATGAGATTCTTCTTGGGTTTGATTTTGGTACAAACAGGACTGAAATCAACACAAAAATCTTCTACAGAAAGTATCCTCAAATGATCTTCTCAAGGTACAATCTTTGTGAAATCATGCCCACTCTGTCATGTTGACCAAAAGTCCATGTAAACTGTGTACAGTGATGAGAGTAGATCATTGCAGAAAACCTGTGACCCCCAGCTTTGCAGTGGTCACTCCAAGTCCTGAAGGTTGATTGTGCTTCCTGTGAACTGGGAGTTGTCAGAAGCATTGTCATCCTCTGCCATCACAGAGGGTTCCTGCAAATAGAGTCAGTGTGCCAATTACACATTGAAAATAATTTCCATGAAATTAATAAAATAAAAAGATAAGATAAGACAAGTTAATAGAATTATTTTCACCCAACTAACTCCGGTTGCAGCTGTTCTGTGTAAATGTTGCTCAGGTTGGTCAACACTTTAAAAATCTTTTATCTCAAATTTTCAACCATAAAATTCAAAATCACAAGAAAAAGTGTAATAGCACTTAAAATACTTACAGTCATCTTGGCATCCTTTAAATTATACAACAACTGCAAGACTCAGTGACACCAAATAGACCTATATACATTGATCAGGCATAACATGACCACTGACAGTTAAATTGAATAACACTAATTATCTTCATAACACTTCATAACACAACACAAACTATGATGACTTGACAACTGGGTCAAAGCATCTCAAAAAATGCTTCTCTTATGGAGTGTTCCTGACCTGCAGTGGTCAATAACTAATCAAAGGTGGTCCAAGGGAATGAACAGCTGTGAACCAGCAACTGGGAAATGGGTGGCTAAGGCTCACTGATGCATGTGGGTAATAAGGGCTGGCCCGTGTCGTCCAATCCAACAGATAAGCCACTGTTGTCCTATAAGAAGTTAATGCAGGTTCTGATAGATAGGTGTCAGAATGAAAAGCACATCACAGTTTGTTGTCTATTGGGCTGCATAGCCAGAGACCAGTCAGGGTGACCCCTGTGCACTGCTGAAAGCACCAACAACAGGCACATGGGAATAAGAACTGGACCACAGAGATATTGTAGAAGGTAGCCTGGTTTGATGAATGAAGTTTTCTTTTACATCCCACAGATGGCTTAGTTGCTTACCTTACATGGCACCAAGATGCACTATGGAAAAAAGGCAAGCTGACAGAGGTTGGTGCTTTGGGCAATGTTCTGTTGGGAAACCTTTGGTCCTGCCAACTATGTGAATATCATTTTAACATGGACCACCTGCAGACTATGTACACCCTTTCATGGAAATGGCATTCCCCGATGGCCATGGCACAAAGCAAAAATGGTTCAGGAATGGTTTGAGGAGCACAACAACGACTTTGAGGTGTGAATTTTGCCTCAAAATTCACCAGATCTAAATCCAATCAAGAATCTGTGAGATGTGCTGGACAAAGAAGTCTGAGCCATGGTGGCCAAACCTTACAATTTAGAGGACTTAAAGGATCTGCTGCTTACATCTTGGTACCAGATACCACAACACACCTTCTGGGGCTTAATGGAGTCCATGTATCAATGGGCTGGGGTTGTTTTGGCAGCAAAAAGGGGGGCCACTACAATATTAGTCAGTTGGCTATAATGTTATGCCTGATCAGTGTAATGCATCCATAGTTTTTTTCTCAGACTGGATGGGACATACACACATAGTATGAGATTACAGCAATAACATGCATTGCAATGATTCTGCAAAATGTGTTACACAAAGGTAAATGCATTATGGCAAATGCATATTCTTTGTTCTTTTAGGCAGTTTTAACTTGCAGAAAATTCTTAGAAGTTGTTTTTCCAGATGATGGTTAATGGCCAAAGTGCTCAATCATTTAATGCAAAGACATTATGCAATTCTGTCTCTAAAACCTTTATTTTCCAGCAGTGAGATGAGATAAAAACGAAACTATGTTCGCTAGGTACCCCCACTTAATAATTTTTCAAATTGGAAGCCAAATTGACATGCCTCATGGAGCTCTGATATCTGGCCAAACTTCATCCATAAAAATAAATTCAAAATCATATGAAATAGTGAGATGGCAACTGACTACAATCTTATATAAATTAAAATGTATCTGAAATTCCAAATGAAAGTGCTCTCACCTGTAAAATGTTGACAGGTAGGTCAACTGTGAGCTGAGAGTGGGAGCTGGATGGCTGAGAGCTCAGCTGGAAGGCAAGCTCACCATCACTTGCTGGGTCTTCCTGCATGTACACACCTGTTGATAAGCATGTCTAAAACAGTAGCTATGTTGTTATCCAAATATCTGGAGTTCTCACCTGCAACAGCTGGATCTGAACATACTGGACTCCAGTGACAGGATCACGCAGAGTCAAGCTGCCACTGCCTGAAGCAGCTCCTTCACCATAGCGATCACCAGTGGGAGCCAGTGGTGCTGAGGTTGCCTTTGTTCCTTTGACTTTTCTCTGGCAAGAAATTCCTACATTGGACAAGCCAACATTGCCATTTACTTGCCATCATATAGTCATTTATGTCTGGCTAGCTCATTGACTAGTAGGGGCGTCATGATTCTCCAAATCCTTGATACGATTACATCTGTTAGACAGGTCAGCTCCATATCTCTTTAACATACTAAATAATGGACTTAATATTGTAAATAATTTTATAGATTGTTTTATAGATTGTGATACATTGTATACTTTTTGATCTTTTTAGGAAAGATGGCAAGGACAATTGCTTATGCCTTATTACCAACATTATAGGATTTATAAACAATATAATGTACCTAGATCTTGTTTCCCTCCTAAACTGGAGACCTACTTAGTAGAAGCTTAATGTATCATGGTTTCATAAGCTCATTTTATCCTTATATCTTTGGTTTTCTAACTACTGGTTCAGTAGTTAGAAATCACATGGAGAGACTTAATCAACCTCAACCTGTCAGTAACATGTTAGTTGAAACGTCCTGCTTAGCAAAGTTAAATGTTTGAATGAACATAAACTATGCGTCCATATGTTATATGCTGCCTTTGCAAAACGTGTTGTTTATTGTTGCCATTATGACGACGGTTGGCTGATGAAGCTGTCAATTAGAAACATACATTTGATTGACAGCTTTATCAACCAATGGTGACTTTGGTTGACCTGCAAGGGCGGGGCAGTCTCAAAATTCAACAAAGGTTTCATAAATGCACAGTCTATGCTGCGTGAATTCATATTACAAGTGTGCCTCAAAATTACATTTGAGAAGTCTGAAACACAACTACAAAACAAAGCATGTGCATTCGTGAAAAGCCCTGTGCGAGTTCATTCATTATGAAACTGTTCTGACTCCATCGGTTTTGAATTGAGTTAATGTGTCTTCTAAACCAGTGGGTGCCATTGCACCTTTTAGCTGGCTGCAGATTCAGGTTAGAGGAGGTAATGTTGACTCGAAGGTCGAAATCGTAATGTCATTTCAACTGTTAACCAATATACAATTGAGTTTCTGACATCCCTAATGAGGAGAATTGAATAAATGTTTAAATTAGGTCAAAGGGTGTGTTACCAGATGAGGCTGATGGGTCTCTTTGCTTCTTCTTCTTCTTCTTCACCAGTTGGAAAGCTCTATAGTCAGTCCTGGCTGAGCCTCCACTATCCTGGCACACAAAATGAAAACACATACAGTGCAACTATCTATTTCCACTGTGAATTCATCTGTGTAAATTATAGGCATGAAGGACTGTAGTGACTATTCTTACCAACTACAGTGAAGCTGAGAGTAGCAAATATTTGTCATTTTCAAAAATTTCAAAAACACACAAAATACAAAAAAGCAAACTTGTGCTAGGGTTGGGTGATATGGCTTAAAATAAAAATCTCTTTCTTTTTTTTTTTTTTTTAACATGATATTAAAATTATGAGTCATTTTTTGCTTTCTTAAAAACAACTTTTAAATAACAATGTAAAAGGTTTCCTTTATTTAGGTTTTTGTTTCCCTTCTGGGATTTGGACCCAGCTTTGCTTTACTGCGCATGTGCAACTTACAATGAGTAATGATCAGCTTAGCCTTCTCTGAACTATGGGAGCCAAAGGAGACCACTAGCAGCGGAGGTTACCTGTTTTAAACCGAGCGTCGGCACCAGTGGCCACCACACTACGAATTACCATAAGTTCGCAAATGTTAGGTCTATTGGAGGAATTCCAGCATTTTCTGAAAGCTGAGAAGTTCGCTTCACAGCCAATATTGGGTCATTACAGTAATTCCACCTGCACAGTTGCCAGAAGTGCAAAACCTTCATGATTAACCATTAATACATTCTTTTGACATACTGTAAACTGCAGGATATTGAAAGTTCTAAGTGTTCTTTAAAATAAGGTTAGAAATAAGGTTTAAAGAGACAACTGATTTTCATTAAGAAAAATAAAGAAATCTTCCTACAATACTTGATAAAATCTATTTATCACCCAGCCCTAACTTATGCATTTGTTTTGCAGAGATTATAAATGTTGCAATTACAGACATCAAATGTATCTAAAAAAATTTTGACGTGTCTACTCACTAGGAAGATGCTTGGTGACACAGCGTTGAGTTCTGTGTCTTTCTGAGGGCTGAAGCTGCTGCTGTGAGTGGGGAAAACAAACTGGGTGAGGACCTTCCCTGCTTCTGGAGGACCCAGCACCTCCACGCAGCTCAGCAGAGGCCCCGCTCCTCCATGGCCACCAACCTCCACCAATGTAGATGGTGAAGCAAGCAGTTCAGCCACCGGAGCCACAGTCAGAGTGGCTGTGGCTTCTACATTCAAGCCACTGGAGGAGCTGAGTGGGTGTTGTAGAGTGGGGTCCACAGAGGCACTTGCACCATGCATTGTGAGAGCTGTGAGAGTTCCCAGTGCCTCCGGGGTTACCGTCTGCACATCATCCAGGTTTAGTGTGCCCTGCGCAGGCAAGACATCACCTGCTGTTCCCTCCAGACCATGGTGGGGGCCCATGTCAGCTGATAGGATAATAGGGTCCACAGTCTTAGCCAACCTGGTGCCAGTGTTGGTCCCAAGTGTGGTTCCAACTGAGGATGGGTCAATGGTCAGAATGCCAGAGTTGACCAGGGAGAGGTCCACGGTGAAAGTACTATTAGAGTTGCTACCACATGCAGGGGTTCCTACTCCAATAGCAGTGCCTGGAGGAGCATTGCTTCCAGGCACTGCTGAGAAAAGAGAGGTGAGGTCTAAGTTGGTCAGTGGGTCACCTCCAGCGCCACTCGGCCCAGCAACAGCTGTTGAGTTGGAGCTGATTAGCTCACTACTAGGAGTCAATGCAGGCGTTGTCTCCATTTGGTTCAAAATATCTGGGATGAATAATCACAGTGAAAAGCAATAGATTCTGTTAGAAGGGGGACATGCAGTACACTTAGTTGCCAATGTGTCAGAATGTAACAAGCTGAGGATAAAGCACTAAAAACATTGATCATTCAAGATGATTATTGGTCAACCTCCAGTTTAGACGCCCGCTACTAAATAAACAGATTATGAATTATCAGCAAGTGTTACTAACCAGGACTAAGGCGGTGGTGTTTGAGCATGTGGCTCTTCAGACTGCTGCGGGAAGAGAAGTGCTTGGAGCAGTTTGCCACAGGACAGCGGGTCCTCAGGGTGCTTGTGTCCTGTTTATGTTTTTTCGAGTGGATGTAGAGGCTACTACGTGCTGAGAACTTGGCATTGCAGCCTAAAGCAAAAAATACACAATTCTATAGACATGACTACTTAAAATACATAATGTCACAGGTTGGGAACTTTCTCCCTATTAACTTCCAACTGTATACCGTTTTGTTTAGTTTTTTTGTTTAAGTGCCCCTGTATGTATCAAACCCTTAACGGTTCTCCCAACAAAACATGCTATTCATACATTTTGTTTCTGGTTTCTGTACCCACCTTCTGCATGGCACTGGAAGGGCTTTGTGCCCAGATGGGTGATACTGTGACCCTTTAGGTGCTCTGCTCGGGTGAAAGACTTTCCACAGCCTTCCTCTGTACAGACAAAGCGACGGTCATCATCATGTTTCCTAATAATTGCAGAGAACAAGACCACAGTCAGTAAGACATATCTTTTTTTTTTTTTTCACGATAAGTGTAATGACTGACAATGGCATCATGAAGTTTGTTACCCGTAAAAATCTATAAATTAGCCGCATCGTTGTTTAAGCCGCAGGGTTCAAAGCGTGTGAAAAAAGTAGCGGTTTATAATCCAGAAACTACGGTAAATAAATTAGATTTGACTTGTACAAATAAATTAGACAATAGCTTGCAGCAGTGGGATTGTTTAATGTTTTCCCTGTATTTTTCAATTTTCATGCAAATCAAATTATTGCAGGGCTGCAAGGTGGCATAGTGGTTAGTACTGTTGCCTTACAGCAAAAAGGTCCTGAGATCAATCCCCAGGCCTGGGGCCTTTCTTTGTGGAGTTGTGTGGAGTTCTCTCTATGCTTGCTTGGATTTCTTCTGGGTACTCCAGTTTCCTCCTATAGTCCAAAGCCATGAGTGTCTAGGTTGATTGTGACTCTAAATTGCCCATAGTTATGAGCACAAGTGTGAGTGGTTGGCTGTCTTGTCTGTCTCAGTATGTTGGCCCTGCGACAGACTGGACAGGTAGCCAGTCTGTCCTCACTTGGACTATTGGCTGAGACTGGCTCCAGCCACCCATGACCCGGAAATGAATAAGCAGCAGGAGATGAGTGAGTGAATAACTAATGCACCAAGTGGCTGCTCAATTTAAATTAAGCATACAATTTTAACAATATTTATAATTTGTATGTGAAGCCTTCTGTCCTAAGCATCTAAACACTTAACCTTTCAGGAGTTATCCATCATTAATTCCTTATTACTTTTTTGATAACTTACCGTTTGTGTCGAAGTAACTTTGACATACTTGTGAAGGACCAGCCACAGCCCTCTGAGTCACACACAAAGGGCCTCTCACCTGGAAAAAGGAACTTATTTGTTTGTTGACCAGTGAACATGGTGTGATTTAAACAAAATACCCTGTGCAGTATACTTTATTTTAGATAATTAAATTCAGAACTTTTCTCAGATTATTGAATATGCAGCATCTAAAAATTGTGGGGAGAGCTATAAATTCACAGCATCAGGTGATTGGGAAATGACTTGTTCTTTAAAATAAAATCTCAGGAATCTGAATGCTTACAACTGAAAGTTTAACCCCCATTAACTGTTTATGCTCCTTTGGACCAACTTAAAGAGTACCAGTTTGTCTGTTGCCATAACTATCGCCTACTGGTTCAGAGTAGTGGGTTGGGTGTTTTTAAATATTGTATTATTATTAATATAGCAACACTCAAATCTAGAAATGTGCTTACCAGTGTGACTCCTCATGTGGATCTTGAGACGACAGGCCTTGTCATATGTCTTGTCACAGCCTGGAAAGGTACAAGTAAAGTGGCCAGTATCTCTGAAGTGTGTGCGATTGTGCGAGAAGAGGGCGCTGAAGGTGATAAAGTTTTTCTCACAACCTGTAAAGACAACGATTGAGTCAAAAGTGTGAATTGCACAATTGATTAACCATCCAATTCAATTTTAAATAGTCTATTTCGTTTCATAGTCAATTCTGGAAAAGTAATTTAAGTAAGTATTAAACAGGCTTCCCTAACGCGAGTAAGTGTGTGCACCATCTAATCTAACTCCCCTTTTTAAAATCAATTACTTAATTTACCTCACTCGTTTTCTTCCTAATATAGTAATAACTGATTGCATAGGCATGGGTTAATTGACTACACATGCAACACAACCACAATAGGGTTGTACATTAACGTTATCACATTAACACAAAACATTAGCCACAGTGAAATAAGTATACAGGGGTGAAAAGGTGGAAAATGCAAAATGGGCATGGTGTTACCTGGGAATTCACATTTATGGGGCCTCTGTGGCTCAAAATGGACCCTCTGGTGATTGGTGAGTCGTGCAGCACTGCGAAACCTCTCACTACAGATCTCACAGATGAAGGAATTATCATGCTCGTGGATTTTGACATGGGCTTTCAGGTTGTACACAGTAGTGAAACGCCGCCCACAGCCTTCAAACTGGCAGGTATGTGGTCGCTGTTTATCATGTGACTGAAGATGGCGCTTTAGTTTGTAAGATGTGGCAAAAGCCCAGCCGCAGCCCTCCATGGTACACTGGTAGGGACGTGGATCTTCTGCATGGTTCAGGAGGTGAACTTTAAGTTTCTGACGTGTGTCAAATGCACAAGAGCAGCAAGGTTCTGGGCAGTCAAAAGAGGTCACAGTTTCTTTCTTAGACTTGATTGGTGGCCCAGACGGAAAATCCTCATTTTGGCTGTCTACCTCTGTTCTTTTATGGGGTACCGTGACAAAATCTGCCTGTTTTCCAGCACACAGTGGCCCCACCTCTTGTTTCACAACAGTGCAGGAATCCAGAGAAGTTCCCAATACTGAGAGTGAGTCATCCACTAGAGCCAGCTCTGAATCACTCAAAGACAAACCAGGTCTTGGTTCTTTCTGGAGGCTGAGGCTAGATACTGCTAGCGTGTTGATCTTGCCAATGGATTTGGTGCCACTGTCATAGTTAAGAAGAACAATATCCTCATGGTTTTTCATGCCTAGATGCTCCTTCAAGCTGACTATGTTATCCTGTTTGTTTACATGTCCGTCTGGTGGAGCAGCGAAAGTCAGTATCCCATTTTCTATGGTTACTATGATGCTTTGGTTGTTTATCGTGATAGTTCCGGAAAAGGTTTCACTAGCATGTGAACTTGTGGGGGCCGTGACCAGGTTTTCACTGTCCTGCAGTCCCGCTGGGTCTGAAATAAAGCCCGGTGTGTTCAAGGCTTCCGCGACATCTGGGTTCACTGAAAGTAAGGCACTGCTCCCATCGGAATGGGACTGTGGCAAAAACTCCCTAACAAGTTTACCGTCATCGTTTTCACTGAAAATCTGGCCACAAATCTTGTCGCCATGTTTGTTTGTTAAAACCACGTCTTCGATAACGTGGTGGTTGACATTATGTTTACCATTAAGCGCAATTGAATTACCCTTAAATAAATGGAAAATGTTTTCTGTATTTTTCAATGCTTGTGTATCAATGCAGTTCAAGTTATCATTACATTCAGAGATAAGTGCATTACTGTTGTTTCCAATCTCCATAAAGTCCCCAATATTCGCCTTAGGGCGATCGCGCGTTCTACGTTTTATTTTATCCCTATCTTCGGAAAATACATCCGATCGATAATTGCTTTCCTCACCACTGCCATCATCTTGAACGACGTTGAAAACAACATACAATTCCTGGGTGCTTCTCTCTGCCCTGTTTGCCGTAATCATGTAGTCCGTAGAAACAGAGCTTTGACAAGCTAGTAAAGGCTGCTTGAGGGCGCCGTCCTCACGCTGGTGCCGTAAAACTGGAAATGGTAACGTTAGTTGCCGCTGCGGTATTGATTCTTCTTCCCCTTCAAAAAGAGGCAGCTCCAGTTGCATTACAGTATCCAAACTTTCTATTTCATATTTCCGGATAGCCCTCCCAGGCTCTTGGTTACCCTGTATTGCGCTCAGGTCATTTTTTTCCCCCGTGTCCAAGTTTTTAAGTGCATCACTCGGTAAACTGATTTTGCAGGTTGGTTGCGATTTGTTAACATATACATTAGCCGTTCCGCTGCCATTTTCCGCCAGTAGGTGAAATGGAGACGTCCTTGGCCTGTTGTTGTTGTTGTTTCTGTGAAGTTCGGGCAAGTCCTGTTGTCCATCCGTACCATTTTCAATGCAATTATATCGAGAGCTAGATCCTGTCGCCGACCGAAGTGTTGACGAAGTAAGTCTCTGAGCGGCGCCATGTTGAGAGTGAATGTTTTGAGCATCAGATAGCCCCTGAATTTCCATCTTGGTATCCCTGTAGCAGCGACACAGATAAGGCCCGCCCAGACAGACGGGAGCTATCTACAGTCAATGCACAATTTACAGCAGACCGACTGGTGCTTTCAAGGACACCATGGAAAGTCTTCTATTCAGAGCAACTTGCCTATGTAAAAGTGCTTGGTGACTTGGTTCAGGGCACTAATTCACGGATTTTTTGTTGCATTTCCTATCTTTATTAGTGCGATATTAGTGTGATTTATTTAGTAGAGCTTCTCCGAGTCACCGGACCTCTATCAAAAATTAGGAGCAGTAGAGTCCTGAGTCACTAATGTTATTAGTCACGTGTCTTTTTTTTTCTTTTTTTTAAAGATCTGTCTAACCCTAACCCTAACCCTAACCCTACATTGCTCTTTGTCCCCATTTTAAGCTCTAGGAACACCAAAACACCATACACTGCTTCTTCTTGATAAGAGTTATTGTTTTGTCACAAATTGAGTCAGTTGGAGGGCTTCACTGACCCCAAAATCAGCTTGATTTGGGCTCTCTGTCTGCTACAGGGGACAGCTTCAGATGTTATTCTGCGTGATCTGTGTGTGGGCTGCAGGTGCAGACACAGACTCCTCTGACAGGAGAGCGATTGGTCAATGGACACAGACACACAGACGAACAGAAATACAACAAGAGTCAGATACATATACACAAAGATATTCACAAATATGATATACACACATTGAGTGTAAATAACCACACTAACAGAATTAAAGTCAATGTTGTTCACTTTGTCCATAATTTACTGTGGGACCCAGGCAAACACACATAGCCATATACAGACATAATACACAATAAACATAACTGAGCTATTCTCAGACACACATACACACACAGGGAGTCACCTACACAAATGCACAAACACACTGATGTATGAACAAACATCCACACAAGTTTAAAGTCAATTGGGTTTTTTGGGTTTGTTTTTGTTTGTTTGTTTGGGAGTGGTGACACTCCCATAGGACTCTGTTGTACAATTTCTTTTGGTCTACTTCCACAGTGTGCAGCCTTGTATAGTTTCAAACTTCATCTCCATGGCATTGGACATACAGTATCTATAAATAATATTATTATTATAACCATGAAATAATTAGACATAATCTGTTCTCACCTATTTTGCTTCATCTGCCTTTTAGTGTCTAGGACACAGAGGAAGTGAATGTCTCCACATGCACACTTGTTATTGATGTTTTCACTCATTGTTTAATAAAAAAAAAAATACTATTTCATTCATTCAAGTTTAATTAGTTGTTGTTCTGTAATATATTTGAAATATATTTTCTGTACAGCTTTTCCCTCCAAAACTTAAAAACGTATCTATCAGTTCAATTCAGTTCAGTTGTCACCCTACCACTCCAAATGTAGAACTGACATTTACAAATATGTAATAATGCAATAACAGTCAAACAAGTACTTGGGTATGTGATTTTATTTATATTTACCAAGCAATGTCACAATCGCTGCTGTCTGCCCCATAGAAAAACATGACAGCGTGTGTTTGAAACTATACAGGCTTATGTGGACCACGTGACCACCCTGCAGCTAGATAAGAGAGTGTTGCAACTCTTCTCTCTCTAGGGCACTGGGCAGTATGAACAGTTTTCTCTGTGAAGGAGTTGGACATACTTGTCCTGTCGCCATTTGCATTTAACTTTATTGGCAATGGTATTGGTTTGCTGGTAAAGCTGCCAGGCTGAGGCTCAGGAGTGGATACAAATAGAGAACAGGAACAGCAGGGGGGTACAAAAACAACAGCAACACTATCAACATGGGGAAGATGGGTGCACAAAGACGACAACAACAGCAAGAACAATATCAGTATAAACCGTGAGAGCAGGGTTTTCCATGCAATGTGCATTGTGCACCTTGTATAGGGTATATGCAAGTGTATATGTATATACAGTATATGTGTGCTACAGTTTGTCATTGGATGCTGTGGGTAGCTGTAGCTGTAGCTGATGTTGGGTATCAGAACAGCACGCCCCCAGGCAGGCAGGTCAGGACCGAGCCACCAGAGCACAGGCCATCCCCCCGGAGATTGCCCAGGTCCAAGCCATGCAAGGACACGTTGGAAAGCACTGGACCCCCACCCGAAGGCAGCCCACAGAGAGACAAAGGAACCAAAGGATCCCAGGCCCATTGGGTGCACCACACACAGCACACAGGGGCACAGAGCTACCCCGGCCAGAGACCTGGCCAGGCCCCCAGCAAGGGCCCCACCACACACCACATGCCCCACACCCAGACCAGGCGAGCAGCAGACCACCGCCCCTGGACAGGGCTGCCTTCCCACTCCCCTAACCCAGCCCAAGAGCTCCACAGTTCCCAGTCCCACAGGATGCCACCACACTAGGGGAGGCAACCGCAGGAGGCAGCAGCGCAGGGCCTGCCAGCCCAGCAAGCCACTGGACATCCAAGTAAGCCAGAATCCAGGGCCAGAGCCACGGGGGTCAGTCCCCCCCATCAAACTATGTTATCAGGGACCAGATCTGTTTAAATTCTGCCGATCGATTTTTTTTCCTAAGCAGACATTGTTTCTGTGGAAATATGGTCTAATAAAAGGTTTCTATCCTGAGTAGTGCTTAGGTTCTTCTTGGATTTCCATATAATCAGGATGGTCTTTTTTTACAATGCTTAGGGCAGTAAGGAGCATTCAGGATTTGTTTACTTCCATATTGACATTGGGTTGCCTAGCAGACAGATTGTGGCGGGTGGTAGCGATGGGGTATCCTAGCCACCATGATAAGTCTTCACTAACCCTATGCCAGAAGTTTTTGACAGGTGTACAAAGCCAAGAAGCATCCAGATAGCAATCTGGAGAACCAGTTGCGCAGTTCTTGTGTGAAGCCCATGTTGAAAATCATTTGTCCTGTATAGGGTGTTCTGTGTATGACCTTGTAATTTATTAATTGTAGGTTGCTATTTTGAGTAATTTTGAACATGTTGGAACAGATTTTTATTCAAAAGTTAGGGTCTATGTTGATCAACAGATTTTTCTCCCATTTGGAGGTAGAAACGGAGATTGTTAGATCTGTTGTAGACAGCATAAAGTTAATTTTAGACAGTAGTTTAGGTGGTGAAAGCTTTAGAAAATCTATTATTCAGGGTGGAAGCTCTAAATCCAATTGGCTAAGGTCAAATCATGCCTGATTTATTGATTGGAGTTGAAGATATTCCAGAAATTAGGTTTTGTTAATACTGTATTTTTTATTGATTTCATATTTTGCAGGATGTCAGGATTGTTCCAGATAGGTGTGAGCCTACGAGGTGTGTTTGAGAACCCATTTCTTTTGAGGAATTACCACCAAGTTGTGAGGGTGTCGCTGATGCTAATACACTTGAAGCAGCTGTGACGCTTGATAAGAGAAGATCAGAGATTTGGATTTCTTTGCAAAATGTTCATTCAATATCGAGCCATGCTTGGTCTAACGAGTTTGGCTTAATCAATTTTAGTATATATTTTAATCTTTTGGCCAGGTAGTAATTGTAAAAGTTTGGTAATTCCAAACCACCATGGTCTCTACTCGTTTGTAAAGTGTTTAAGCTTATACGTGGTGGTTTAGCTTTCCAAAGAAATTTGGAGATGTTAAAGTCTAGTGATTTGAACCAAGTCAGGGGAGGTTGACTGTTGACTGTTGCTACTCTTCCCATAAGTAATATGGGTAGTATCCTCCACCGGGCGAGGTCATCCTGTATTTCTTTAATTAGGATGGTGTGGTTTATGTTTGCTGTATCAATTCCCTTAATATTTTTGTTCTGCCGAACTACAGCTGCGAGTGGCTCTATAAATAAAGCAAAAAGGGAGGGACAACCTGTGGGACATATAACCACAACATACCAATTTACAAATGCTTTTCTGCATCGAGGGAGACTATTACGCCATCTTTGCTCTGACTGTTACAATATTCTATCAGGTTAAGTCTGCGGGTGTTGTTGGTAGAGTGTCAGCCTTTAATAAACACAGTTTGGTTAGGATGGTAGGAGGTGTTACTGTTTCAAATCTTCTAGCTAATGCCTTGCAAATAATTTTAATATTTATATTCATAGCCAAAACCCTGAAAACCCAGAATTAAGACCAGGAGGCAGAGTCGCCATTTAACACACTCCTCTGCGCCTCAGTCAGAGCCTGTCGAGAACGGAATAGAGTTTCTGTCTATGCTTTAGTCTATAGAGTCTATGTCTGTCCCCCAACCACCTAAATTTTGAAAAGAGAAAAGTCACTAAACCCAAATTAAATAGAAGAGGAGCTAAAAACAAAAACTTAACTGAAATCAAAAGAGACATAAATTCGGTCTCAAATAACACTGCAATTAAATTGCACTGTTGAATATTTGATCACTATCATCAAAAACCCTACTAGTTAATGATCTCATAGCTGATCATCATATTGATTTATTTTGCATAGCAGAAATCTGGCTGCAGCAGGATGAGTATGTTAGTCTTAATGAAGCCACGCCCCCCACTCATGGTAATTTTCATATCCCTCATACCACAGGTTGAGGAGGGGTGGGTGGCTGCAATATTTCAGTCAAGCCTATTAATCAACCCTAGACCAAAATCTGGCTGTAGGTCTTTTGAAAGCCTCGCTCTTAGTCTATCCCACTCAGACTGGTCCGTACTCAGAATTCCTATCAGAGTTTTCTGAGTTTATATCAGAGTTAGTACTCAGCACAGATAAAATTATTATACTGGGAGATTTCAATATTCATGTAGATCTAGAAAGTGACAGCCTTCTGGGTTACTTTCCCTACTAGACTCAATTGTTTTTTTCCCTGCATGTGAATGAACCCACTCACTGTTACAATCATATCCTTGATCTTGTTCTAACATATGGCATTGAAAGTGACAAGTTGACAAGTGACAATCTCTCCTCAAAACTCTCTTTTGACTGACCATTACCTCATTACATTTGATTTTACCTTAATTGGAAATTCAAGATGGCACGGTGGACGGCTGCCTCTGTGCTTTGCTCTGCAGTACTTTGTCTGTTTTTGTTTATTTGAGGAGAGGAGGTGGAATCTGCTTTTATATTAACGAAGGTTGGTGTACAGATGTCACAGTTTTGAAGAAATCATGCAGCCCCCACTTGGAGTCATTTTACATAAAGTGTAAGCTGTTTTATTCACCGCAGGAGTTCTCCTCATTCATTCTGGTTGGTGTTTGCATCCCACCTCAGGCCTGTGTAAATGACCCTGTCCGTTATCTGGTCAGCCAGATAACGGACAGGGAGAGGAAACACCCTGACTCCCTGCTCATTGTTCTTGGGGACTTTAACAGAGCAAACCTCAGCTGTGAACTGCCAAGATACAGACAGCATGTTAAGTGTCCCACCAGGGACAAAAACACTCTGGACCACTGTTACACTGTATTAAATGATGCATATGACTCTGTCCCCCATGCAGCCTTGGGACGCTCTGATCACTGCATGGTTAATATTCTCCCAAACTACAGGCAGAAATTCAGCTCTGCAAAGCCTGTAGTGAAGCCTGTGAAGAGATGGACCACAGAGGCAACGCTGGAGTTACAGGCCTGCTTTGACTGCACAGATTGGAGTGTTTTTGAGGCTGCTGCTACAGACCTGGACAAACTCACTGACACTGTGACATGCTACACCAGCTTTTGTGAGGACCTGTCTGGCCAACCAAAACCTTCTGCACATACAACAACAATGAACCTTGGTTCACTGAAAAACTCAGGATGCTTCACCAGGCCAAGGAGGAGGCCTACAGAAATGGGGACAGAGTCCTGCACAACACCACCAGGAACACGCTGACAAAGGAGATCAAAGTTGCAAAGAGGTGCTACACTGAGAAGCTGAAAAACAGGTTCTCAGCTAACAAGCCTGCGTCAGTGTGGACAGGTCTATAAGAGATCACCAACTGCAGGAAACTCACCCAGCTCACCGTCCCACCCTCCACCTGTCAGTGGATCATTAACTTCCTGACAGACTGGAGGCAGCAGGTGAGGCTGGGGAAAATCACATCCAGCACCCGGACAATCAGTACAGGCTGTGGACAGGATGTGTACTCTCCCCACTGCTCTTCTCCCTCTACACCAACAACTGCACCTCGAGTGACCCATCTGTCAAACTCCTGAAGTCTGCAGATGACACAACAGTCATCAGCCTCATCCGGGATGGAGATGAGTTTGCCTACAGGCAGGAGGTGGAACAGCTGGCCCTGTGGTGTGGTCATAACAATCTGGAGCTAAACACGTTCAAAACTGTGGAGATGAAAGTGGACTTCAGGAGTAACCCCCCCATCACCATTCTCAATAACTTCGTGCCTGCTGTGGAAACCTTCAGGTTTCTGGGGTCTACCATCTCTCAGGACTTAAAGTGGGCACCCAACATTGACTCCATAATCATAAAGGCCCAGCAGAGGATGTACTTCCTGCATCAGCGCAGGATCAGCCACCAAACAGGACAGGATCAGACTGGAAAAGACAATCAGAACTGCAGAAGGAATCGTCAATGTTAACCTGCCCTCCTTTCATGACTTATGCACATCCAAAGTCAGGAAACGGGCAGGAAACATCTCTGCAGACCCATCACACCCCGCACACAACCTGTTTGTACTTCTCCCCTCTGGCAGGTGCTACAGAACACTGTACACCAAAACATCCAGACACAAGGACACGTTCTTCCCCCATGCCATCACACTGATAAACACCTGATCACTCACCAAATGTCAGTAATCCCCTGACCCCAAAACAAATCACTCACTTACACTTTATATGTCTCACAATGTCATATTATGCCTGTACATAATTGTATTTTTTCATTCCTTAACGTATTGTTCTTGTTGTCCTTGTTCTTTGTTGAATGTTTGTAAGTTGTGAGAAATAAATTCAGCCATAGAAGATGTTTATCTGAAGATGCTGAGGCTAAATTTAAAGCGCATATAAATAAATAAAAAAATTTTTTTAAATAAATAAATAAATCTAGAGAGAAATGGGAGTCACGACAAAACTCGTAGGATTTGCCTTTCTGTTGGATTATTAATTTTGTCTACAGGGGAATTTTACAATCATTAGTACACATTTAACAAACTTCCAGAAGAAGTTCTTAGAAATTGCTTTGTGCATCACCAGGAAGTGTATAGCAGTAACGTGGAAATCTGATTCACATCTTCCCATAGCTAGATGGTTTTTGTAAATGAACAGCTGCATTCCACTCGAAAAGATTACATATTCTCTAAGAAATGAATACAACACCTTCCTGAAGATTTGGCAGCCCTATTTGACCTATATTGATACTTTACCAACACCTTTATCAGATTTGCTATAAAAAAAAAAGGGGGATACTAGATTGATACACCACTAGTCCTCTGATGACGCAACAAGTTTGTCACATTTTGGATTTGGCAATCTCCTGGCATTCCTCCTTTGAGATCCTGTCCAGTTCTGTCAGGTTGGACGGTGAACGTTGGTGGACAGCCATTTTCAGGTCAGCCCCAGAGTCAATGAAAACAGCCTGAACTACTGGTACCTGTTCTTTTGCTGAGAAAGAAGCAACAGAGTCCACAGCTTCTGTCAGGGTAATTTAGAAAACAATAAATGTTGAAAATAAATCAAAGCGGATCGCATATAAAATATGACCATTTTACCAGTGTAGCAGGTCAACAGAGAACAAAAAACAAACAAAGCTAAAACGACCATTAAAGCTGCAAGCAGCAATGAACGGGCCCTCGTACACCTGTGCAACTCGGACCATCCTGGACTCAACCCCATGCAAAAGCATTAAAACTTGAAACATTTTTGTTCTGAGTGGCTTGCTTTCAAGTTACTGTGAGTGCCCACTAAATGATGCCAAAGAGCATCCATTAGTTTCAGGTCATGTAGAAGTGTACAATGTGGAGAACATGTCCTGTACATACAACTCATACAAATTGGATGTTTACGTAATGAGGCTTACTTCCTTTGTCCAGGAGGTAGTGTTCTGAGTCTGAGCCTCTATTGACACATAAGACTTGTTCAGAGTAGGAGCGTGAAGAAGTGACTCTCCCACTCTCAACCCAATCGGTCGAGGCAGATTGCCGCCCCCCCCCCCCCCCCCCCCCCCCCCCCCAAGCCTGGTTCTGCTCGAGGTTTCTGCCTCTTAAAGGAAGTTTTTCCTTCCCACTGTTGCCAAGTGCTTGCTCATCGGAGGATCTGTTGGGTCTCTTTAAATAATTTTATAAAGAGTTTGGTCTAGACCAGCTCTATGTGTAAAGTGCCTCAGTGTAACTTTGTTATGATTTAGCACTATATAAATAAATCTGATTTGATTTGATTTGATTTGAAGTGTCCAAAAGTTGGTATAGATTGGATACATGTAAGAATTATATTATATATATAAGGAACCAGGTACATATATATATATATGTGTGTGTGTGTGTGTGTGTGTGTTTATATAAATATAGAGTAGAAGTTATATAATATTTATGTGCATCAGTTCAGTCAGTTAGGTAATACAAACAGAGGACAGTGGTTGACTGACCACCTGTGATGTTTCCAAGCAAGAAAAAATGTCAGCTAACGCCTGCCTAACAACATAAAGTGATCTATGACTCAACGTAGCAGAAATAAGTACTGGTGATGATCATAATGTGTTAGTATGGAGTTGTAGAAGTAAAGAAATATGTCACATATCCTGGTTTAGGCCAGGTACTTACACCTCACACTCTCAAAGGGCATTGTTAACGCTCTCTGCAGATGAGGTGCTCAGAGCCGGGAATAGGGAAAGGTGGGAGGGAGGGGGTAGATCAAACCGTTTTCAAAGCATGGGGGGGCTGTATTTTTGTTGTTAAAATATTACGTTTAAACCATATACTGTATTTGGTTTTGACATTTCTTCAGCTTATTAAACATGGACATACAGAAAAAAAAATCTCCTAAATTTAAAGGGTGCTGGGGTTTAATTTTAATTTAACCAGCACTGTTTCTGTGCTGTGATGAGTTCTAAATCCTGACTGAAACTCTTCGAACTCTTCCTCTGCAGATGGTCAAGTAATTGGTTCGATATGGGTCTATCATTGGCCAAAACATCTGGATCATGATTCAGTTTTTTAAGTTAACTGTGATTAAGATAACTGTGGTTTTATGAGTCTGGGATACATAACCCAAAGATAATGTCAAATGAATCAGATCCAGAATGAATAGCTCAATTAAGTGGAAAATGTCTTTGAAGAGGCAAGTTGTTACTGGGTCTAATAGACAGGTTGATGATCTGTATGATGACTATAGAAGCTAGCTCTGAGAGATTCTGAGAGAGAGATGAGAATGAGTTCAGATGTACAATCGGCATTGCAGTTGATTCAGGAGTTGCTGTACTCAGTAGAAAATTATTGTCTAATGCAGGTAAGAGTTGATGAATTCTTTCTTTGATTGTTAGAATTTCATCTGTAAAAATGTCCATAAAATTGTCACTGCTGAGACCTAAGGGAATCAATTGAGTGAATATTCTGTTTAAATTTAGCCATGGTAACTTCAGATTCTACAGTTGAATTTATTCCTCGATGCTGTGCAGTCAATTAAAGTAAACTCAAATGTAATGAGGTAATGGTCAGTCAAGTGAGAGTTTTGAGTAAAAACTGTTAACTTTCAATTACAATTTCATATGTCAAGTGTTGTGGCGAAAAGGAGTTTTAAAAGAAGACTCAGGAAATCCTGACACAGGTATCGGCTCAGGAATCTCTTTATTCACATCGGCCCTACTAACAACGTAGTCAGAGACAGTACCAGCAAAACAACATGTGACTGTGTGTGCGTGTGGAGTGTAGTTCTCTTTCCTGGCACCTCAGATGTCTTCTACTTATTGTTTTGACTTGCTTGGCGCCAGAGCAAGTCATGATGACTCTCATATTGACACATGAACAGAGACAAGGCCTCTGGACCTTGTCTTTCCCCTACATCAGAGCAAGATCAAGGATATGATTGAAGCAGTGAGTGGGTTCATTCACATGCTGGGAAAAACCAATTGAGTCTAATAAGGAAAAAAACCCAGAACTAAGTCACTATGTCACTTTCTGCATCTACATGAATACTGAAATCTCCAAATATAATAATTTTATCTGTACTGAGTACTAACTCTGATCAAAACTCTGATAGGAATTCCAGGTACGACCCAGGTGGACCGTATACTGTAACTAACAGAAGTGGGTTTTCACCTTTCCAGTTTGAGTGGCAAAGACTAAGAGTGAGGCTTATTAAGCTTGACTGAACTATCACAGCCACCCCACCTCTCAACCTGTGGTACGAGGGATATGAAAATTAACATGAGTGAAGGGTGTAGATTCATTAATACTGACATTCTCATCCTGCTGCAGCCAGGTTTCAGTTATACAAAATAAATCAATAAAATAAATAAATAAATAAAATAAAAATATAATAAATCAATCAATAGTATATTTCATAGAGCTGACTGTGCCGTGGGAGGACTCAGTTGCAGAAGCATACGAAAGGAAAAAACTCAGGTATGCAGATCTAGGTAAGGGTGCTGAGCAGTGAGAATGGAAGGTTAGGATTTGTCCAGTGGAAGTAGGATGTAGAGTAGACTAGATGTAGAGGATTTGTCGCAAGATCTGTTGTTGCTTTGTTGAGGGAGTTAGGAGGAAGGGGACGTGTGACGAAAATAGTGAAGGATATGTCCGATGAGGCAGTAAGATCCAGTCAGTGGGTTTGGATTAGAAGACGTAATAGTAGTTTGAGGCGTAGTTCTTAAGATAGCTAGATGTTTGGGAGAAGCAGAGGAAGAAATACAGGAAAAGGAAGTGTATTTATGTGGAAAGTGTGGCCTGTTTGAGCCTCATTGAGACCAGGTGGTTAGTCCAGGTGAGTTGGCCTGTATTGGTTTGATTTGGTTTGATTATAGGACTGTTCAGGTGAGTTTGGTTGCAGAATCTGCTAGTGTAGCTTGTATTGCCTCCACCTCCTGCACCCTCTATACTTTCATGCCCCCTACCCGAACCAGAGTCTGTATCCCATCCCTACCTTTATCTCCACCTCTTCTATTTCTCCCCCCTACCCAAACCAGGGTCTGTATCCCGACCCTGCTTTCACTGGTGCAGTTGGTGAGAGGTCAGAATAGTTGAGGGTAGTGCCGTTTGAAGTAGTTGCCTCGATGTGAGGAGTGGTGATGGCTGGCATTAGGGGGGTGACTCTGGGATGCCAGTGATCACGGTCTAGCCTCCTGGAGTTGTCGTGGGCCTAACTAGACGAAACACTGGTGAAAGGAGGTTCCCACCTGATGACCCCAAAGAGATGTTAGCTATCACTGCTCACTGCCCTAGTTAAATATTATCTTCAGGGCACATAGGGCAGGGCAAAGGTTTATTGTAATTGAGTTAGACACTGAGTCTGGTCCATTATTTTTTTGTCGCACAACTTTCTTGTGTTAAAAAAAAAAAAAAAAAGATCAGCTATGAGATCATTAACTAGTAGGGATTTGATTGATAGTGATCAAATATTCAACAGTCCACGTTTAATTGCAGTGTTATTTGAGACCAAATTTGTGGCTGTTTTGATTTCAGTAAAGTTTTTGTTTTTAGCTCTTCATTTGTTTAATTTCTGTCTAGTAACTTTTCCAAATTTAGGTGGTTGGGGGACAGGCACAGTTTCATAGACATAGACATACTTAGACATAGACAGATTCTACCCTATTCTCGGCAGGGAACAGTTCTGATCGAGGCATAGAGGAGCGTGTTAAACTGCGGCTCTGACTCCTGGTCTCAACTCAGGGTTGTTTTGTCATTAAACAAAACAGTTACAAGCAAGCAACAAGTGATATCAAACTAGTCAGCTGAGTAGAGTTCTTTCTCCCAGGTGGGTTAGAGAAGTTTGAAAATTACCCTGTGACTTGAGTTTAGTTTTACACATTTAACATCTGGGAAGGCCAAATGGTGTTCAATGGTGAAGGAGGTCATATGAGTCGTCTTGTGTTGTGGTAATGTTCATGACCTCAGTTGACAAATGCCACATCCTGACTATTTCCACAGGCTCTTTATAAATTCGCCCTTTGAAAGTGTAGGCTAATCAGCTGAAGGAATCAGTTAGGAGCCATGTCTAAAGAAAACAGGGCAGGTATGGGTCCCTACCCATACAGTAAAATTGTTGTGGCTCAGTGATGGGCCACACACACCCCACTTTCACTTGGCCCACATATAGTAATGAATTACAGTCCTTCAGTGGCACACATCTGGCATCCAAAACATGGGCCACATAAGGCCCAGATCTCAGCCAAACTGTACCACCACAGGTGGCCCTATTCTGGACCATGTCACAAAATTGATGTGGCCTAGTGATGGACCGCACACCCCACTTGTACTTCGCCCACATACAGCAACTGTCAAAGCCAACTTACCAATAACATTTCGTAGCTGTAGCATTGAAAGCCATTTTTTCCATTTATCCCCTCTTCATGTTTATATTTTTTGCTAGGAAGTTTGTGAACATTGCATGCATGATCCTCCACACACACTCGCGGATCTCGACTCTGCCTTTGAGAGCCAGTGTTTTTACCTGAAATCTTATCATCACATGTTTACTTTTTCTTTTTTCATACATAAATACAGACACTGAAAAGGTTGTTAAAGTTGTAAGATAAGAGTGCATTTATAGAAGCAGTGTCAGTTTGAGATGTGGTCACTGTCAACATACCAACTGTTTGGTATGTTGACTACTCAAATCAAATCAAATCATATTTATTTGTATAGCGCCAAATCATAACAAAGTTACATCAAGGCACTTTACATATAGAGCAGGTCTAGACCAAACTCTTTATAAATTTATTTAAAGAGACCCAACAGATCTCCCGATGAGCAAGCACTTGGCAACAGTGGCAAGGAAAAACTTCCTTTAAGAGGCAGAAACCTTGAGCAGAACCAGGCTCAGGGGGGGCGGCCATCTGCCTCGACCGGTTGGGTTGAGAGAGAGAGAGAGAGAGAGAGAGAGACAGGCAGGCAGGCATTGGAGGGGGGGGGTGTAGGCAGGAAGATGTTGTTGCATGAAGTTCATGGAGTTAAGCTGTAATACAGAATTCATGCAATATGGGACCAGCAGGTGTTGCAGGAACATGGGATGGAGATGAGTCACCACCTGCAGGATGAGGACAGGGAGAGAGAGGAGAGGAACTGGGAGAGACAGAGACTTTGGCAGAACATGGTTAGTAAATGCAGTGTAAATGCTTAGAACTGGGTGAAACTTTTTTTTTTTTTTTTTTTTTTTTAAGAAGGATGGTTTTTATCAGCGCATGCAAGGAGGGAGTTAGAGAGAAAGAGGGAGAGAGGGTGACAGGGAGAGACAGAGAGCGAGAGAGAGAGAGAGAGAGAGAGAGAAGCTCAGTCCTTCCCCCAGCAGCCTAGGCCTATAGCAGCATACCTAAAGAGTAGAGGACTTTTTAACTGTACGCTCTGTCATACAGGAAAGTTTTAAGCCTGGTCTTGAAAGTTACTAAAGAGTCCGCCCCCCGGACCGATGCTGGGAGTTGGTTCCATAGAAGAGGAGCCTGATAACTGAACGATCTGCCTCCAGATTTACTCTTGGAGACTCTAGGAACCACAAGTAAACCTCCATCTAGAGAGCGGAGTGGCCTGCTAGGACAGTAAGGAACTATGAGCTCTCTGAGATACGATGGAGCTTGGCCATTAAGAGCTTTATACGTTAAAAGAAGGATTTTGAATTCTACTCTATATTTTACTGGCAGCCAATGAAGAGCAGCTAACACGGGAGAGATGTGATCTCTTTTCCTAGTTCCTGTTAATATTCGTGCAGCAGCGTTCTGAATTAACTGAAGGCCTTTTAGAGATTTGTTTGGACATCCAGATAGTAATGAGTTACAGTAGTCCAGCCTAGAAGTTACAAATGCATGGACTAGTTTTTCTGCATCATCCTTAGAAAGGATGTTTCTGATTTTCCTAATGTTTCTCAGGTGGAAGAAAGCTGCCCGACTAACTTGTTTTATGTGAGGGACAAAGGACATGTCCTGGTCAAAAATTACTCCAAGGTTTCTTACAGTGGAGCTGGAGGCCAAAGTAATGCCGTCCAAACTGATGAGATGATTAGATAGTATTTTTCTGAGGTGCTTAGGACCGAGTACAATAACTTCTGTTTTGTCAGAGTTGAGAAGTAAAAAATTTCCAGTCATCCAGACTTTTATGTCTTCAAGACATGCCTGCAGTCTGACTATCTGACTGACTTCATTTGGCTTCATTGATAGGTACAGCTGAGTATCGTCTGCGTAGCAGTGGAAATTGATGCTGTGTTTCCTGATAATGTTGCCTAGAGGAAGCAGATGAAGCGTAAAGAGGATTGGTCCAAGTACCGAACCCTGCGGGACTCCATGACTGACTACAGTGCATGAGGAGGAGCTAACCCTAACCCTAACCCTTGTTTACATGAACAAACTGATGTCTATCTGATAAGTAGGATTTGAACCACTTTTGTGCAGTTCCTTTAATTCCAATTTCATGTTCCAGTCTCTGTAGTAAAATATTATGATCTATGGTGTCGAATGCAGCACTAAGATCTAGAAGGAGAAGTATGGAGGCTGATCCATCGTCTGAGGCCATTAGAATGTCATTGGAGACTTTAACCAGCGCTGTTTCTGTGCTATGATGGGCTCTAAATCCTGACTGAAACTCTTCAAACAAACTGTTCCCATCCAGATGCTCGTGTAGTTGTTTTGCTACAGCTTTCTCAATGATTTTAGAAATAAATGGAAGGTTCGATATGGGTCTATAGTTTGCCAAAACATCTGGATCAAGATTAGGCTTTTTAAGCTGGGGTTTGATGACCGCAGTCTTAAGTGCCTGAGGTACATAACCCAGAAATAAAGTCAGATTAACCAAATCAAGAATGAACGGCTCAATTACATAAAAGATCTCTTTAAAGAGGCTACTTCAGGGCTACTTCAGAACTTTTCCTCCAGGTTCTGAAGAGAATCTGTCTGAGTGGCAACAAATTTCTATCAAGGCCCATCTCAACCTCATCAGTGGTTTTCAATCCCTGCAGGGTCTTGAAGACAATTGTCAGTTGCTCCATCACAACTGCTGCTACTGCTGGGATGGAGGTTGGGACTTCTAGCAAGGTGGATATGCATAGGGCTCTTTGGAGCAGCCGGCAATGAATCCAATCTGTGGAAAAAATACAAATCAAATCTTGTAATATGTGTTGTAACGAAATGAATTATCATTAAATTAGGGATTGATGCTTCTTACCCTTTCCTGGAAGTTATTTTCTTGATGCCTTGTATCTCATCGTTAATGTCATCGTATGTATTTAATAATTTATTGGCAATCATGAACTGGACGCAGGTATTATTGTAATATATTGTAATGCACTATGTGCAGTAACATTGTATGCTGGTGCAATGTCTTTTTAGATAGATAGATAGATAGATAGATACATACTTTATTTATCCCAGACTGGGAAATTGCAATGTAACAGCAGCATTACACATAGGGAATAAAATATATAAAAATATATGCAATAGGAATAAAAAATATATACAGTAAAGTAAAGTGCACATTGACTGTGAGTAATGACCAGAGTTATTTAGCTGTTATTATACAGTGTGATGGCATGTGGCAGGAAAGATTTCCTGTATCTGTTTCTTCAACAACAAAGGCTCATCTTATCTCATTAGTTAAAATGCATGAGCGGAACAACAACAAATTTGTTTTGGAATGGTAATCTCACATACTTCTGCAGATTTTTTGAAAACATGAAACACTTGACACTGTTGGAGAGGTTGGAAACCATATAAATTCTTATTTCTTTTGAGTCAACTGGATATGTAAAGAAGTGTTCAACCTGTTTATATTTATTTTCCACACTCTAAACTGTTCATCTTCACCAATGTTTTGGACTACAATCAATTTATTAATTCTAATACAAGAATCTGTCTCATTGGATTTCACAACCATTCCATCAAAAGCAAGCACTTTAAACTTGTGAACCCGTCATGAGAAGCACTGTGGCATTGGCCCATCCATATGCTCTTAATCCAGGTTTTCAATTTCTTTAACATCAGGACTGTAATTGCCATTTTCCATCTCTGATAATCTACGTATCACCTGAGCCAAAGGATTGCATGACCCCGAACCAATTTCTTAAATTTTCAGAGTAGGTTTTCATATGGAAATGCTGATATGAGATCTAAATTTCCATGGATTTTGACATCTTCACTGAGGTGTACCAGACTGTGAATATTATAAACTTAAAATTCTTCACCGCTGACCAAAATGTTGAAGAAATTAAACCAAAAGAGTATTAACAAGGCCATTCATACTTTGAACTTGTCAAAATATATACACCTATGGACAAAAACATGAAGTTATCTAGATCTCAGGCTTTAGCACACCCCTTAGCACAACTGGACCAGTGTATAACAAGAATTGTTGGAATTCTGTAGCTTTCCACCTGCATCGTTCAGCCAGTGCCTGTGGCATTTGAGTAAACTCAATAGGGATGTAACGTCTTAGTGATAAAAGTCTATCTGAAATCATAGAGGCAAAAGTAGATTAAATATGACAGTGGTACTGATCCACAAATCATTTCACCGAGACAAACCAAATGCATATAATCATACGGGAAGCAAGTATAACCTCCCTAGCTCCAACTGTTGAGGTTAAGACTGGGAGATACAGATATGTTTATGTTATCAGCGTACTAATTGCCTTGTGGACCAGAGAAATCAGAAGCCTAGATCCTACAGGAGAAAGGGGTATTAGCAACATGCATTAAGTGACAGAACAGAGACTCACACAACCAAATTGGTAAGTTTTGAAGCGTGTTATATTATGTTGAATTAAAGTAAAATAACAAAAACATTTTCTTATGTTTTTTGGGTGGCTTGCCACAACCACCGAGACCCCCTTCTACCTCCACGGAGTGGGGAAAATCCCAGCATTGTGCATTGTGTGACTTTATCTGCAAGAGGTGCTTGCCACAACCACCGAGACCCCCTTCTACCTCCACGGAGTGCGGAAAATCCCAACAGATGATGATGAGGAATTCCTGTAGAATCTCAAACCTAGGAATCCATACAAAGAAAAAGACCCAGCCAGAGGCTCAAATATCTACGCACATACACCCCGGGCACGAGCAGAACACACGGTTCTCATAATCCAGGTTCTGCTCCGTAACCAAAACACACGATCCGCTGATGACAAAAATCACACAAACATCGGACTATTTGGCTCCTACTCAACAGCAATTTCCATAGCGAAGGGTTAGCATGTAGCTACCTCGACGATAGTCCGGCAGAGAGACCAAAAAAAAAAAAAAAAAAACGACTGCATGCACGCCCTGACGGCGTTTGATTGGTTACGATACTTTACATCACATGAACTCCTCACCCGGATCTTGTACACTTAAAAAAAAAACACATTCGCCACACTTGAAATAAGACAAATTAATCTTTTTAGACAATAACTTGTGCTAATATTAATATTGATATTGATTAATATTGATAATATTGATATTTTTTCTATTTATTGACATATTTAAGATTTTAAATCATAAATCCTATTCATTCAATTTATGTAATTAATTAACTGGTGAGCTGGACTACTAATAAGGGTCTTGTAACCTGGGTTACACAGGCAACCCTATCAATGCCAACATCTGCAAGAGGTGAGTGATGAACATGGTGTTTTCCATCCCCTGCTTGTCTAAAACTGTCATTAGTTCTACGTCTTGCATTAACCTCAGGAAATGTCATTGGATTGGATTTTCTGACACCTGTTTGGTCACACTTGTAGCATCCATGGTATGCATTGTGTGACTTTATCTGCAAGAGGTGAGTGATGAACATGGTGTTTTTCATCCACTGCTTATCTAAAACTGTCATCAGTTCTACGTCTTGCATTAACCTTAGGAAATGTCATCCGATTGGATTTATGGACACCTGTTTGGTCACGCTTGTAGCATCCACGGTATGCATTGTGTGACTTCACACCTCTTATGAAGGCTCTGGCTGGGGTATCACACACAACACAAACAACATTGACAAATAACATTTTATGGTCGTACAGAACCCCACTTTTTCAACTCTTGTACAAAATCATGAAGATATCCGGCCAATGTGTTCCAATCAAAATTGGTTTCTGTGTGTGTCCTTGTAGCATACCAAGGATTGGCCAGAACTGAGTACTAGTACTCTTGAAGAGTGGTAAGCCATCAAAATTCAGCTGCAGCTTAAAGTGTCTGTCTGGCACAGTAGACCACACTTTGTCTAGAATTTTCTCAACTGAATTCCAAATTCAGTTTCCACCTGAAACAGACAAATAATAATTAAAATTATTAAATTATCAAGTGTAAAAAGACAATTTACAGTTTAAATTGAAATTTAGCTTAATTTGGCTTCGCTGTTAAAACATCATTCATTTCTACCTCTACACAGGCCTCAATCAACTTTAGCATGGCTAGTCTCCTTTTTCCACACTATAGCTGTGCAGACCTTAAACAGTTCAAAACTAGAACATGGTGTAAACATAATTTTCTTGAAACGTATTTAAATAAATACTTCACTGAAGGAGAGTAAGAGAGTACATATGACGTTCTCTCAAACAAATCAATAATATATAAGTATAATATTACACATAAGTACTAAAGTAACCACACTTTATGCATGTCCTAAACAAATACATCACACAAACATAACCACACACACACATTTCGCTCTGCTGATGGCTTTGATCCAATTGACAACTGAAAAAATGCGCTCCACAGAGCACCTTGTAACAGGCAAATATATCAGAATACGAAGCAAACAGTTCATCAGTAGGTTGCAGGTGCAGGTGTCGCGACGCATCGCCTGATGCCAATTTTTACATGCAAAAATAACGTTTTTTTTATTTTTAATTATTTTAAACATCATGATTACATACTGATAGTCTAGATTTAGACTACAACATGCATGTAATAATGTATCAAATTTTTGGGTGTGCCAGCTGTCTCTATGGGTGGCACTGACACACCCTGGCACACCACAGTGTGGTGTAGCCACGCCACTGTTACTGAGAACAGCTTCTCACAGAGATATGTGCTACCAAACATGCACAAGGTTTGAGCTCAATCAGCTCCATCTGCATCTGTACAGCTACAGTTTCCACATCGACGACAAATGGGTTGCGAAGTCAGTGCGCATTTTGGAACACCGTTGCGCTGACTTGGTTCAACATTACTTGGCAACAGGGAAAGTGAGGCAAGTTGCTCTGGTGCATTTGTGTCTCCCATAAGAGCTCCTTCACTTGAAATGCCTTCACCGCATCATACATATCAGAGATCATGCGGCCACGTCCCTGGAGCTGAAGGTTCAAGACGTTGAGATGAGCTGTTATGTCAGAAAGAAACACCAACTCACATTTCCAATTTTTGAGTATTTTCCTTTACTGTCCATGAACTCACAGGTTTCCTTGCTGAGCTCAAAAACTCTATTGAGAACTCTCCCCCGACTCATCTAACTCACCTCTGTATCGGCAAATTCTGAATCTATTTCCCGCATAAATAACTGAAATTACCGGTGATTTAAACCTTTAGCTCGGATAAAGTTTACAGTTTGCGTTACAGTGCTCATGACATGCTCCATTTTTAGGATCTTACCACACAGCATTTCTTGGTATATGATGCAGTGATATGCTGTTAACTCACGAGTACTGTTCTCCTGCATCTTTACTCGCATCCTTCTCACTAGTCCACATTTTTCGCCGCACAACGCCGGTGCGCCATCTGTTGTAAGTCCAACAAGTTTGTCTCAGGGCAGTTTCATGTTACACTTTGACATACGTTTGAATGTCTTTTCCTGTCGTTGTCCCATGCATTGATTTAATGTCCAATATTTCCTCTGTAACGTGCAAATTGGAGTCCACTCCACAGATGAAGATGGCCAGCTGTGCAGTGTTCGTCGTGTCAATACTTTCATCCACAGCAAGACAGTATGCAACAAGTCGAAAGTCTTTCCTTCTTTCACTCAGTTGTGTTCTCAAATCAGTGGCCATCTCACAAACCCGATCAGCAACCTTATTTCTACTCAGGGTTACATTTGTCATTATCTGCTTTCTATCCGGACACAAGACATCACACACCATCATGCGGATCTTCAGAAACTCCCCCTCGGTAAATGGGCCGGTGTGTCAACCGATTTGGTTCCCCATTGGAATTCGTGTTCCCCCTCGAAAAGCCATGTTAACTGACGCCGCCCACAGGACCAAACCAGAACAACTGGATATAGGGAAAGCGAAGTGGTACAAAAATTTAGAAGACTTGAGTGAGATTGCAGCGAAAACAAGATTTCCATGTTGGTTTGAATATATGTTATTTAATTTGGTACTACCAGTCATTGATTGTAATGAAAAAGAGGTAATTGCAAAATCATGATTTCGATTCATGATTTTCGCGCCTGTTGATTGGTTTAAACTTTTGAATGAATACATAAATACCATGCTTTTGTGTTGAATTGTTATTTTGTCAATGCGACAGTTTAATTTTGATCATCTCAATGACATTTACGTAGGCCTATATCCTTTTTATGGGCACGTCCTATCACAGATAATGGTTAGGCTTTCAGAAAAAAATGTTCAGTGAATGGATCATTGATTTGGGTGACCATAAATGAATAAGCTTAATATTGAGGTCCAAGATAACGGAAGGGGGTGTAGGCCCTCTCTAATATCAACATCGGACATACAAGCAGAAAAAAATGACAATAGGAATATAGATACAAGTCATGTTACTGCTGGAGTGATACCAGGAACAAGTGACTCATGTCGCCTTCTGTGCTGCTTAGATCCTTTGAAATCTTATAAATCAGAAGTTATTATGATTAACTATTATGACTAATTATTCTGCTCCTGTCTGTGTTGTCTGTTAAAGACAACACAATCGCCACCTGGGCACGGGCATAACTTCATTACCGAGGCCATATCTCAGGTGTTCAGAGGCAATAAATTGAGGTGGCCAGCATGGGCGTTTCATGTGCGTTCAAAATGGACAAGCGTATGTTTGACGAGCTGGTCAACTATAAGAGAAATGGTTCCTATCCTGTCGGGATATCAAAGGAACAGAAATATGTTATTCGCAAGCGCTCCGCCCGTTTCCAAATGAAAGGCAAAGATTTGTCTCCTTTTCACGGTTTGGCCGTGAGCTCGAGTTAAAAATGAAAATGTGGGTGTTTTTCACAGTGCTCTCACACTAGTTAACGAGCGGCTCCACTCTAACTTTGAGGAAAAAGTGATTTGTACTGCTCCTTTGATGGCTCATAGCGTGAAAAGTTTACGATTTAGGAGAAAACGGTTTGATGTTCTGGGAAGAGCACAAGATTTCCTCCGTTTTAAAGTTTGAATAGCATTTCTACGTGGAAGTATGACAGAGCTCCTCGACTGAGAAAATATGTGACATTATGAGGCGATTTTTCGTCGGCTCCCATGCATTCTCTATGGAAAATTTCGGCTGGTTTTTTGGGAATAACTTTGGGAAAAATCGGAAAATCTTCTCGCCAGAACTTAGCACACTATTCCCGTTCGAGCCGCACGTTTTGATATATATATTGTTGGGGCTTCAGCGGTACGACCCGCATTAATTGCCGAAAATCTGACGGAATAATAATACGTATGGAGAAGATTAAGTAGTGCCTCGTGCTTTGCACAGAGTGCACAGTGTTCTACTGTGTAGAAGTAGTGCCTCTGAGCGAAAGCCCGTGGCACTAAATTATATTGATTTCTAAATATTTACGTGGGAGCACAGTCTCATAATTTTGATGGCTGTCTTTAGCAAAATATGTAAATTTGATATACTGGCCCAGCTTTTTCATAAACACAAAAGTTTCATTTAGGCAAGTCTGCATTGGTGGTTGCAAAACTTTGCATGAATTATGACATTGATTAAAGAATATTCTTCAACTAAAATATCACTCTTTATAAAACCGAAAATAATAAACCTACAAATACCTTGCCACAATGTACGGGTATTTTTTACATTTCCAGAAGAGAGAGACGACAGTCTCAGTATAACAGTCAAAGTTATACAGTAAAATATATAGATATAGTAAGCATAATGTCCATCTATATCATCATATTTTAATGTCTAATAATCTAAAAATCTTAATAATCAATCTATGTCTAATATTTTAATGGATCTAATAATTATAATTATAAATGACACCTCTTTTATCTATAACCACGGAGAGTTTTTGAAGCAGAGACCCGATTTTTTTCCAAACATAAAGTATTCACACTATTAATCCAGGAAGATATTCCAGGAGGAACAGAAACAATATTACATTGGAAAAGAGAACAGATCTTACGGTTATTTTTACAGCCATATGGGTTGAAGCATACTTTGCCAACTGGTGAGCCAGATACATCAGTAAAGGGAACATCAAGCACAGAAACAGAGATCAGCTAACACACTGATAGTTTTATTATGACGGTGAAATTAACGTAGCATGGGCTACTGCAGTTAGCCTGGTGTGACGTTTTTCCCATTTCGCTTTCCGTACATCCAGCTGTGTTTTCATTTGCGTTTCTTCCGTAAGTACGCACGATAACATAGCAACCACGCACGACTCGGTCGTGAATCAGCGTAAAGGGGAACAGGAACCTGGGGGGAACCAAATCGGGTGATACACCGGCTAATTTGCAGATCTCCTCCGCCACAAAAAACGTTGTGGTTTTGTGCTTCGTGCTCTGGTGAAAAACATCTGCTGAAATGTCATATTCTTCTTTAACTCGTATACTTTCTGTATCATCTACTCTGCATTCAGGATTTCCATCTTACCCTGATGTGTTGTCTCGTAGTTCCGTCTAACATTAAATTCCTAAATTACGGCCACATTCGCGCCACAAATAAGACGCATGGGTTTACCGGCAATGTCAGTAAACATACACTCTGCCTCCCATCGATTTTGAAAGGCTCTGTTTTCAGAATCAACTATTCTCTTCACCACTATGATGGGCTAGCAATGCAATGACTTTACAACAGGGTTTTATACAGCAACAGATGCCTAATTTGATTGACGTGGGAATGTTAGGCAAGAAGCGCTGCATTATGGGATCTGTAGTTTGTGTGTTATCAGCACTTCATATCGCCAGGCCATTATAATATATCTATATAAAATTATCTCGCGGGCCGGACATAATTGTACGCCGGGCCGGATGTGGCCCGCGAGCCTTGTGTTTGACTGCACTAGAGAAACCTTATGAAAGTTGACAAATTTCAATAAATCAGTGCGAATCCAGGAATGGATGACTCCAGTGAATAAAATCTCCCCCCCCCCCCCCCCCCCCCCCCCGCATCACACCGTGGCATGCCCCACTATTTGAGAAGTACTGTTCTAAGTTAGTTAAGTTAGTAAATTTAGTAAATGAATGAGCCTTAAAAAATGTGCATACCTTGCTTTTCCTTAAATCATCAATAGAACCCCCTTCAAAATAAAACATCCGCTCAACAGCAATACATTGAGTGTACTAACATAACATAACTTGAAAATTATGTCATTAATTTCTTCACATGGACTCACTCTGAACACAATAAACACATTAACATATTCCTGTCTTTCTGTCAAAGCTCACTTAAGAAGCCTCTACGAACAGAACTAACTTATGAACTGGCCGTTCTACCACCGATACT
The DNA here is from genome assembly GCF_900963305.1 of Echeneis naucrates. Classification (NCBI taxonomy): domain Eukaryota; kingdom Metazoa; phylum Chordata; class Actinopteri; order Carangiformes; family Echeneidae; genus Echeneis; species Echeneis naucrates. The sequence continues at coordinate 25,787,719 of NC_042515.1, forward strand.
TTGCTAATGCATTCACCTCTTTTGTTCAGATTTTTGTCTCCTAGAAATATCTTGACTTTCCTTACAAGTCCATCATTATCTGTCTCAGACTCCAATACTTGCTCAAATCTCCATGCAGATCTTGTTTGCTGTTCCTCTGCATCCATCACAACATCACCAACTTGAATGTTTCTCTTAGGCGTATGCCATCTTTGTCTGAGCATGATGTTATGGAGATACTCCTTTCTCCAACGGCTCCAAAAATTGTTTTGCCAAATACTGCACTTGTTGCCATCTTTTTTTATAAGTCATTGAGTCTTCCAGGGGAGCGTGAGAGTGTGGCATTGAGCATCCACTTCTGATCTGTCATTCCCACACTCCACCTGCGTGACTTGCATGAGGTGTGTTGAACACAAAATCACATTATATTTCTACAAGGAAGGTTGCCAGTTTCTCAGCATCAACTTTCTGTAAAGCTGCACTCAGTTCATTTTTGGCTCCTACAAAATTGGTGCCTTAATCACATTTTATTTGTCTATTTCTCACTGAGCATTGCAGTGCCGCAAAGTAATGTAGACCATTGATGAAAGCATCAGTTGAAAAATCATCTATCGTTTCAACATGGCTAGCGCAAGAGCTAAACCATGTAAAGAGCAGACCATATCTTTTTTACTCTTTTCGTCCTTGTTTAGTCATGAGAGGGCCAAAACAATCCATTTCGCAATGTGTGAATGGGGGAGAGGATTCCATCCATTCTGTGGGGAGATCACTCATTTTCTGTCCTACAACATGTCCTCTTAGCCTCCGACATACCAAACACTGGCAAATGTAGGATGTGACTGCTTGAGTTAAACCGGGGATCCAATAGCCACTGGCCCGTATTTCATTGATAGTAAAGCCTTTGCCCTGATGTCTAACCCTTTCATGATAGTGTGCAATGACATGATGCTGTCTGGGGATGACTGCCGGGTGCTTGACTGAGCTAGAAAGAGTCTCTGTCCAGAAACACATCCAGGTGATCAGGCTTGCTATTACTTGCTAATAGATTTCCCTTGACTAATGTCTTTATTTAGTTTGATTATGCTTGTCTTTGCAAGTCTTTGATAATCACAAGTCCTGCATTTTGCCACACTCTCACATCCAGCACACACTCTGACTGTAGAGCGTGTGCTGGATTTGTCATTCTGGAGTCTGCGTCTGAGGCGTGCCACAGCATTGAGAGCCTTAGACCGGGATGAAAATTTCACCAAGTGGTCAGTTAGACTCATTTCTCAAGTTGTCTTTGTTAGGAATGTTTGAACCTTTTTAACTTCTGGGTCTCCTATTGGAAGATCCACATTCACCTTTGCTGGGAGATGCATTTCCCTTTCCCACAGGAACTTGGGACCTGTGAGCCAGTCAGACGACAGCTGTTCATCCACTGTTGTTCCCCTGGATGCTTGGTCTGCAGGGTTTTCCTTAGTGGAAACGTACTGCCACTGCTTGTCCCAGCTGGTCTCCAGACGGCACATTTCTTGCAGGATTTTTTTGCCACTGAGAGGATAGGGGGTGACAAATCCCAAAGGATCATATACTGATGCGATGATGGATAATATTCCACGTCTTGTAGGAGGTTGGTCTTTCAGTGTGATGCTGAATGTGAGGCAGTCTCTTTCTACATTCCAGTGAATACCTAGCGCTATTTCGACCACAACCTGGTTCATCTCCAGCTTGTGTATGAATCCCTTGTGCACAGGCAACCAGCTGTGTGAGAAGTGAGAAGATGGTCTGAGGAGACTGAAGAGGCTCGGAGGGACTGTTTCGAATCAACTGTGTGGGAAGAACTCTGTTATCCTCATGGGGAGGACATTGACAGTCTCACTCAATGCATTACAGACTATATCAACTTCTGCGTAGAGAACACTGTACTCACCAGGACTGTACAGTGCTTCTCCAACAACAAACCCTGGATCAATTCAGACATAAAGACCCTTCTTAAGGAGAAAAAGAGGGCCTTTCGGTCTGGAAATAAGGAGAGGCTGAAGACTGTGCGGAAGGAGCTGAGGTGGAAGATCAGAGAGAGGAAGAACCGCTACAGGAAGAAGATGGAGGATCAGCTGCAGCAGAACAATGTCAGCGGAGTCTGGAGAGGCCTGAAGACCATCTCAGGATACAGACCGGGCTGACTCCCAGGCTGAGGGGGATTAGAAGTGGGTGAATGATCTGAACCTGTTCTTCAACAGGTTCGATCAGACACCTAACTCTCTCCCAGCCCAGTGCTTGCTGCAGCCCCCCCTTGTCGACACTCTATGTATTTACACCCTCCATACCCCCCCCCCAACCCCCACTCACTCTCACACGCCACTCAGATTGCAGCCACTGCCTCCACCTCTACCATCTCACCCCCCCACTGATGTTCTCACCTCCTCTCGCACCTCCACCCCCACACACATCCCCAATCACCCTGCCACCGAGCCTCAATCTGTCCCTCTCTGCTGACCAGGTGAGGAGAGAGCTCAGGAAGATCAAGGTGAAAAAGGCTGCGGATCCAGACAGCATCAGTTCCAGGCTCCTCAAGTCCTGCGCAGACCAACTCTGTTGGATTGTGGAGCACGCTTCAACCTGAGTCTGAAGCTGGGGAGAGTTCCATAACTGTGGAAAATATCCTGCGTGGTGCCGGTGCCAAAAACACAGCACCCAAAGGAGCTCAACAGCTACAGGCCAGTGGCGTTGACATTGCACCTGATGAAGACACTGGAACAGCTGGTCCTCGTCCATCTCCACCCCCTGGTGGGACCATTGATGGATACGCTGCAGTTCGCCTATCAGCCCAGCATCGGGATGGATGGCACTGTCATCTTCCTCCTACACAGAGCCCTCTTCCACCTTGAAAGGCCTGGAAGCACTGTGAGAGTCACATTCTTCGACTTCTCCAGTGCTTTCAACACCATCCAGCCTCTGCTTCTGAGGGACAAGCTAGAGCTGTCAGGCGTGGATCACCACCCCACAACATGGATTACAGATTACCTCACCAACCGCCCACAGTATGTGAGGAATAAGGACTGTGTCTCAGACATGGTGGTCTGCAGTACGGGGGCTCCACAGTCTTGGCTCTTTTCCTGTTCAGCCTGTACACTGCAGACTTCAGGCACAGTTCTGCACATGCTGTCTGAATTTCAAGAATTTTGGGGTATGTTAAGGTCAACGATGCAGTGGGGGAAAAAAAAAAAAAAAGATTCCTAGTGGTTGCAATAGGTTTCTCACCCTGTCAAGTGCTCAGGTCCTAACAGGTCTCTTACTTGCAATTAACTTGCAATTAACATCATTCTAAATAAACTTTTAACTCAAAATTTTGTACCGTACATATTTAATTTTCCCAAGTGTAGTGCCTCAGATGTAGGAGAAAGCTTCATATTCAAAATTATATCCATATTATATATATAATATATATATTATATTATATTGCCACTAGCCTCTAATTAAAGGGAAACCCATCAACACATGGAAGTGGTCATCATTTACACTTCCACATACAGTAGTATCAAGCATTTAGTATATTGGTACTTTTTCTGAGCTGGTGAAATGAAATACCTAATAATGTTTTTCCATCCATGTTCTCTCCAGGATAGAGAAAATGTTGATTGGCATTGTTGTTCATGAATCATTTCCCAATCATCCAGTGAGTACTTGCTCCGCTCTCCCATTTTGCTTTTATGTAAACTGTGTCATTTCCTTTTAAGCTTTCCAATCCTAACTATAGTGTTGAGATGGGCTGTAGCATGTTACGTATGTTTATGTTAGTTGAGCTCATAGGACTTAGTAGTACAATCCCTTACAGATTAATCAGCACTTGGTGTTGAGTAGGGTAGGGGTAAGCGCTACATTGGGGTCTTCAAGCGGGCACCCTCCTTCATTGGTGTTTCACATGACACATCCGGAGGGCTCAATGGTGACACCTGACGTCCCAGATGTGCCCCCCTCTACTTTTACTCCCTGGTCATCATTTTGCTGTCCACTGCTGCTTTGTTCGGTAGCTTCCAACAGTGATTTGATGATTTGTCAGCAGGCCTGCCTCACATTCCCATTCCCTTGAGGAACTTGGTACATATATATATGGGCATATAACAACATATGTAAAGTGAACACGTTAGAGCACAACAAATAAGAACTTCTTTAAGTGAGGTCAGATTATTGTCATTTTTTGAGCTGTGATGTTTTGTTCACTTTAAGGGATGTCCTCTGCTTTTTGGTGCCATGGGGCCCTAACTGCTATCAGTAGCATAGTCCTTGGCAATCTTATAAAGCACAGTATCGTGAATGTTTTCCGTGACTTCAAGAACAGTGGAACAATTTGAACTTTTCGTTAAGCTGTCATTACATGTAATTACACTGTCAAACTATTTAAAAACTTGAACAAAAGCAATAGAAAAGGCACGACAGTTTTACTTAATGTGGCCTATTTGAATGTATTTTGTGAAAAAACAACCTGTGCATTACTTGTAATGTAACAGAAGGCTTGTGAGCTGATGCTCTTATTAAAGAAGATCTGTGAAGTTATACAATACAAGCAAGGATCTAGTCAGGAGAGTACAAAATGAATAAGTGCCATGAAGCAAAGGTTGAGGCTGAAAAGACGTAGATGCCATCAAGCAATGCGCAGACATAATGCATAGAATGCATTGGATGCATAGTCAGATTTAATGTTTACTTGACTTGTTTTTTCACATCATGGATAAGTCTCCCCATGACACTGTTGTAATGGCGTACACCTAACCATTGGTGCCACTCTATCATCCTGAGATGAAGCTTCAGTGATCACAACACAATTGTGAGAACAGCTATAATTGCTGAGCTAGCAATTACATTTCCAGACACCTTCAATGACCTGCTCCCAGGAGACAAAGATAAGGAGAAGATATTCGTGTTTGCAGAGTGGTGCAGGGGGCTATAACAAGTGGAAAACTTCCCAATAATGTATACATACACCTAAGAATGTTTGGAAGGGTATTTTTTATTTTAAAAGTTATCCTGTAATCACCTGTAATCACCCCCATAATAAATGATGTGCATACTTCATAATGAGTTATACATGTAACGCAAGCTTGTTTTTTCACAAATTCTTTTGTGTTTTGAACTTCAAATACAAGAAGTACAACTATGTCTTGACTTGTCTGTTGCTTTTGTTAAGGCATTTCAATCATTTGACAGTGTAATTACAGTTAAAGACATTTTAATGAAAAGTTCAAATTGTTCCACTTTACTTGATGACAAGGAAAACATTCACGACACTGTTATAAACTGATATGACATTATTATACTTAATGACATATTAATGTCATATACATCGCTAGGAAGGAAATTATTCATGACGGTTTTTAACTCATTTGGCGGCATAGTTACACTTAATGACATCCTAAGGAAAATGAAAACATTTATGACACAATTATAATGACAGCCAATGTGTGTTGCAACTCATCCTGTTTTAAGTGCCTGATGGGAGGATTCAGCACCACGGAAAGCGCAGGTGTGCTACCTGCGCTCCACCGAGCTCCGCCCCGAGCACTATGGGAGGTGTCAGTGGGGAATTGACAAGTAGACGCAGCTCAGGTAAAGGGGAAAATTTATTTTTTGCATGTCTAATCTGGCATCCTCCATGTGCCAGTTATCTCTCAACCTATTTCCAACCAAAAATATAATGTAAAAAGTTTAAATAAAGCAGTAAAAAGACCCAAAAAATGCCTTGTCAATTCTGAAGAATCCAGACTACAATGTTAAAGCTATCCATATATGAGTTAAATGTCATGTTAAGACATTAAGCCAAGTGGATTTTCAAAGTTGATAATAAAGTCTTCTATGTCATGTTTATGAGAGGTTATTTTGTTTTGGTCTATGTTAAGTTGCCATAACAAAGACATCTCAAACAATGTCAACTTGGCATTAAATGTGATTCATAAAGTGTCATGACAGGTGTCATGCCATTATTATGACAGCATCATGTCAGTCTTATGCACACCCATTCAAGTAAAGTGTTACTGCAATTTCTTTGTGATGCCATAAAACAGGACGTTTTTGTAATTCAAGCATACATTGTCCAATCTGCTGCAAACTTTGCACACTTGTTCAGACTCCCACTCTCAACAAGACAATGAGTCAATAATGGCTCAGATTGAGAGCGCCACCTCCTGGACACAGAAAGTCAGCCTCGTTACGCACTCTTCATCCAATTTCTATGATATTTACAGGACCTGCTCTCCACCTTGTACATTTCCACATGCAATAAAACTGATGGATGCTCTCTGGTGCTATACAGTGGACACTCATGTGGGGGCGAATCCAAGGGTGGTCGTAGTTGCACAGGTGTGCAACTTCTTGTCTCAAATTTGAGCTCAAGTGGTTCAAGTAAGCAAGTAAAGGAATCTAAAATCTTGGAGCACTTTCAGGATTTTCTTCTGAAACTTGAAGGTATGTAAAACCTTTCATTTAAAGTAATGACTTGCAATTCTATTTTAAGATTTCCCCTCTGAATATCTTGTCCTTATGCACTAATTTACTTAGCTTACCTGTGCTGAGAAGTTAACTGACAGATCTGTACCTTTTTAACTAGTAGTGCAGTTTAAAATAAGTAAAAATCACAAGTACCACACTTATTTTCCTTCAGGCCTGCTGTTTACAAAAAGTTACATGAATGTTATTTCTAGGTTGGACTACTGTAACTCATTACTATCTGGATGCTAAAACAAATCCCTGAAAGGCCTTCAGTTGAATGCTGCTGCACGAATATTACGAATTAGAAAAAGCAATCATATCTCTCTGGTGTTAGCTTCTCTTCATTGGGTGCCAGTAAAATTCAGAATAGAATTTAAAATCCTTCTTTTAACATATATAGCTCTTAATGGTCAAGCTCCATCATATCTCAGAGAGCTCGTAGTTCCTTACTGTATCCTCATGGTTCCTACAGTCTCCAAGAGTAAATCTGGAGGCAGATCTTTCCGTTGTCAGGCTCCTCTTTTATGGAACCAACTTCCAGTACTGGTCGGGATGACAGACTCTTTAACAATTTTCAAGACCAGGCTTATAACTTTTCTGTATGACAGAGCTTCATTCAGTCTTTAGCTATGCTGCTATCAGCCAAGACTGCTGGGGGAAGAACTGAGCACCTCTCTATCTCTTTCTCTCTAGCCTTTGCATGCGCCAATATACCACTAACCATGTTTCTCCGAAGTCCATGTTTTTCCCAGTTCGAAGCATGTGTACTGTATTTACTATCCATGTTTTCCTGAAGTCTCTGTCTCTCCCAGTTCCTCTTCTTTCTCTTCCTGTCCTCATCCTGCAGGTGGTGAATCATTGCTGCTCCCATATTTCTATGAACTTCATACAGCATCATATGTTCCTGCCTGCACCTGTATTCCCCCTCCTCCTGCTCTCATTCTCTCCCTATTCTACACAACTTTACTTCCCGAATGTCTATCTCTCTCTCCCGCTCCCCAATTAGTGGCAAATGGCCAACCCCCCGGAGCCTCATTCTGCCTGAGGTTTCTGCCTCTTAAATTAAGTTTTTCCCTGCCACTGTTGCCAAGTGCTTGCTCATTGGGGCATCTACTGAGTCTGTTTAAACAGTGGAGTTGGACCCAGGTATTTAACCTGTGTTCACACAGTCCTCATAAACAACAGCTCGTCAGTGGAGTTTCACTGACCATTGTTAGTCATGTGAGGCCTCCAGTGAACGGCTGTCATTAGGAGTCTTGTGAGCCGACAGTTGTTGTGGTTGTTGGAGTCACATGAGGTCAGTTTTGGGCAGCTGTTGTTGGAGGCTGAGTAGTTAATTCCCCTGGGTAAGGTTGATAGGGCAGCATTGTAGATTAGAGATAGGTGGTGTCCCAGACGGCCTCCCCTGTTTAGAGATTTCTTCACTTTTGCATAAATGGCTTCATTTCATCCTCTTTCAAACCATCATTCATTCAAACCAGGATTTTAGCATTGCTGTCCTCAAGGGTGTGCCTTTTCCTTTAAGCGTAAATAGACAGCTGAAACTGGAGCTGAGGAGGTGGCCTTTCTGTGTTGGGCCATGCATTCGTGTAACGGTTGTTTAGTTTCACTAATGTATAGGTCCTTGCATTTGTTGAAAGAAAATTTTGAAAAACTGCAAGCAATACCAATGTGGATACTAAAGAATACATGTAACACATATAATATTACAATAGACACTGAAGAGCACAAATATTGCCACGTTAATTACTAAAACAGCACAAATTACAATGTTAAATATAAAAGGTCTTATCTGGCCCACAGCTTGGCAGTTGGGGGAGGAAAATGGGAGAAAATCACCAGCCTGAAAGCGGACTGCTCTGCCTGACGGAGGACACCCGCTGGCCCCCAAATTAAGGTAAAACAGAGCTTTGTTTTCTGTATTTTAACGTTTTAAACTCCTCCTAGATCAGAACAGAACCAGGTGGTTAAGACGAGGGGCAGCTATAAACACAGAGGATGGCCCACATAAAGGCCTGTGGAGGGGCTATCTGGGCCAATTTGTGCTCCCGCTGTCATTAGTGCAGTTTGTAATACAAAATGTGCACAAGGGTCTTGTCTCCACGGGGGAGATACTACGGCGCATCTAAACAGGTGGTCACCATACTTGGCTGCCTTGGCCAACAGAGTATTGAGAGAATGCTCCATGTGCGCAGGACATAGCGCATATTGCAGTGCCAGAAGGACTGTTCCAACATTTGATGCTAGATTACATAGACATGACAGCATCATTGAGAGTGAGGGATATGAGATATGTTTTAGTGGTTGTCTGTCGATTTAGCAGATGGATAGAGGAAGCCCCAATGTGGAGCCCAGACACAATGTCAGCAGCAAAGTTTCTGTGCAGAGAAGTGTTTCTGAGGTTTGGAATTCCAGATACAATAAGCTCGGATAATGGGCCTCATCTTGTGGTGTTTAGCTTTCACAGTGACTTTTCACAGTTCTCATAGTCCAATGACTATGAGAACCAGTGCTAACAGATATACACTCCTAACACTGCATGAAATGCTTACAGGACACCCAATGCATGTACTGTATTTGAGGGGCCCATGTAAAGTCCCACTGCTGGAGCATTTGGAAAATGAAATGGATGATTATTTGGCAAAACTAACTAAAATCCACAAGGCTGTGTTTCCACAGGTGAAAGGAGTAGACGAAGAAGGAGGGAAGGACATCCTAGAGAGCCAGCAAAAGATAAGTTCTGGAGTTTTGTACACTGAGGTGTTCAAAATAAAGTGAAATGAACTGAGGCTTTAATGTCTGTAGAGCAACCAGAACAGCCTTAAAAGTACATGGTAAGAGCCACTGGTTCCACCTTAATCATTGCTGCAGAGCAGAAAACCCAGACAGAACAATTGAGGGAGTCACTGAACAAGCCAGACCAGCATCTCCTGAGTCGCTAGAGGATGGTATCATCACACCACAAGGACAGCAACCAGAGTGACCTCAGGAAGGGGACAGCGACAGCTCCCCCACAGGGAGTGAAACAATCACAAAGATTGGCTAGGAGAATAAACAGTGGGTTCTCAATCCCAGCAGCTGAAAGACAAGCAACAGGCAGCAATGAAAGAGAAACATCCAGGGTTGGAACATCAAGACCAGGAGATAGTACGGTTACAGATGCAGAGACTGAAAGACCCCCTGAGCAAGAAAAACGCAAGGATGAACAGACAGACAGACCCGGTTGAGCAACATAGTGAGGGACCGGGAGACAGCCCCACAAATAGAGCAGGAAAGGCAGCAGACTATAGTCCTACAGATAAAGGAGGCAGGGGGGAACACATCCTCAAGTGACCAGAACAGCCAAGGCACAAAAGTGATAAGAACAGGGATCTGATTAACCCCCATTCATTGCATCATTCTCACCATACTAGCACTAGTGATACTGACCATTACCAAATCGGACTCAAAGATACACAACACTAGTATAACACAAATAGACACATTGTTTCAATGTGCCATGGCAGTGGGTGTAGTGGCTGCCAGACACAACAGACCGACACTATACGAACCAATAACTATTGCTTATGCCAGACTTGCTGGTGTGGGCCTGATAAAAACAAAGGGACCAGAGAACAGTTTGACTCAGGTCCAGAAACCGGTGAAACATGTGGAAAAGGAGGAGTAGTCCAGATAAGAGTTAACTGTAGGCAACATCAGTGTACCAATGCCCACAGTAACGAAGTCATGACATTTAGCAAAGCCCACCGTCTTGTGAAGATAAAACCTCAAAACCGTATGCAGAAAAGGAGCAATGTAGGGAGTTGAATGCCGATGTTAAACTAAGGATAGCACAATGGGAGACTAATCTTTTTTATAAATGGATGAAATATTCAGCAACACAAGTAAGCAAAAAGTCGTGTGTTGCATGTTACAACAGGAAACTCCCACAGATATGCCCAATCCTAGAGGCAGGTGAAACATGTTGGACCAGAATAGGGGGACCTGGGGGACATAGAGGGTAGAAGGCAGAGTAATTCCAGTGGCCCCGTCTACCGTGACCTTACCAGAAGACATAATATTCCCAGTCTGCATAGCCTGAGGACTGGAGTTGGAGTGCATGTTAAAATGATCCAACAGAAATTTAACAGATACAAACGAAATAATTAAATGCCAGAATAAGCAGGTAAAAATATGCAGCACCACAAACCTGGGCAAAACCCAGTGCAAACAAATTGTAGCAGTAGGAGAATGGGTTACTGACATAAAAGGAACCAATGAGGTACAACAATTTAAGATCCCAGAGTACAAAAGTGGGATCTGACCAGTAGGTGAAATGTTTTTATACTCTGAGGAATATGGGATGATCAGAGATGTCTTATTGAGCAATTGGACAGGGATATGTGCTCTGGTCATGTTAACAAGACAAGTGAAGGTGCTCACCACGGCCAGCCAGTCAAGGACGCGATGTACCATGCCATATCAGAACAATGGATTAAATCTGGTCATGGATTAGGTTCACTATTGCCAGGAGTAAATGCACATTACACAGCCAGAAACCTGCGGTGGATAAATTATTATGGTACAACCAACAGAGGTTTATTAACCATACAGTAGCTGCAGTGTTGGATAAAACAGAGCAACTGCACGCCACGTTGGAAATGATGCTACAGAATTGGTTTATTTTGGACAACGAAAAACAGGAAGTGTGTGAGAAAATAGGTGATGAGTGCTGCACAGTGATTCCAATGCATACTGGGCAAGGAAGGAACCTGACTAGGACACTAGAGCAACTGAAAAACCTACAGACAGAACATGTGCAGAACTCAAACTGGAACACTAGAATGGGTATGAGTTGGGAATGGTGGTTTGGGTTGTCATGGAAAAGGGCGTTGCAGGGATTAGGAGTGCACATAGGAATGATGATGTTGACAGCAGCAGCGCTGTGTTGCCTGTTCCCTTTAGTACAGTATATGATACATTGGATTAAAGCATTGGACGTAGTAACAGGACAGTTCCCAATGCAAATGGAGATGACAGAGGAAACAACTTACAATGAGATAAATCTGGAAGAAAGTCAGGAAAAGAAGGAATGGGTTGAAAGTCACCAAGATCACTGATATGAATACATGAGAGCCACCAGACTGACAAAACATGATCTAGAAATTTGTGACCCCATAGGAATGCTGTAGTTGTAGGAATCTAGTGAGTCAAATTGTTTGCATATATACTATGGGAATGGTTTGTTGTGTTGTTGCATGTAATTATGATAATCACACTGTCTGGTAGATACACTGAGTTGCATATTATATGATAGTCAGTATAGGTATTGGTCAGAAGTAGGAGTTAGAAGGTATGTGACTTTGCAGTCACACAGGGGGGACTGTTGAAGGAAATTTTGGAAAAAAACTGTGCAGCACTGTGAGCAATAGTAGTCTGGATACTAAAGAATACATGTAACACATTTAATATTACAATTGACACTGAAGAGCACAAATATTACCATGTTAATTCCTAAAAGAGCTAAATTACTATATTAAATGTAAACAAAGCAAATATAATGGTTTGCAGTGTGAGAAGTCTGGAGGAAACAAAGAAACACACACACTCAGCAGAGGTGAACCAGGGGTGTTATAGGGTTCTGACAACTTCCAGTTTGTGCTCCACTGGGTGGTGCAAGTCTGTGTGTGGCTGTCCTGTATATCCCAATTTGGAGGCTCCTGTCCTCACCAAAGTGTATATCACGATCCAAAAAAGTAGGTGGCTGTCTTTAACATCTTCTCTAGTGAATTTAATGTTTTGTTTTGTGGTGTACCTTTGTATGAGTTTAGCATTGTGTTCTACCATTTCCTTTTCCATGTACAAAGTGGCCACAATCGCGGATACTGGTGAGCCCATAGTACAGCCATGCTTTTGTCTGTAGAAATTATTGCAGAAAATATGTGGTGTTCAGGCATAAATCCAGTTGTTGACAGATCTGGTCTGGTTTAAAGTAAGGTAAGGTTGCAAGGTTTCATCATGTAGAAGATGATGCCTCACAGTTTCTACTGCCTTCATGGTTGGGATGCAAGTAAATAAGGTGGTCACATCATAAGAAACCATAGTTCCATCAGGGTCCATTTTTAGACCTTGCCCAGAGAGTTTTGGATGTTGTATGATGTGTTACCAACCAACGGGGCTAAGATGTGGGCTACATACTTAGCAATGTTACAGGATACTGAGTTAATACTACTCACAATGGGTCTGAGTGGTATCCTTCTTTATGAATCTTAGGGAGTCCGTATAGGCATGGGATGGTGTCTTGTAGAGCCGTAGGTACTGCGGTCGGACAAGGGCTCCTTCTTTTTGCAACTTTTGCAGGCGTTCTATCACCTTTTTCTTACAACCGCTGGATGGGTCTCGTGTCAAGATTTCGTAGGTGTTCTGTTCACTGGAGGCCTCCCATGACTAAGAATTGTCAGTGAAACTCCACTAACAAGCTATTGTTCACCAGGGGCTGTGTGAACACTCCCATAGAGGTTAAATACCTGGGTCCAACTCCACTGTTTATCAGACAAGTGAGGACTAGTCAGACCATTGCGTTTCAAACTAATGAAGCCCCTGGGATAAGGAGGTATAACGTTTTTGGCAAGCCCTAAGTCCAGTTGCATTGTGACTATGACCTGGATGAACAAGAATATTCACAGACATGAAAGCCATCCATATTTCTGAACTCCATTGTAGCGTGAAAGCCACAATTTTAAAAACAATTATTTCCAATTGCTAACACACTGACACACAGAGAGCATCACCTCCCCTCAAGTCTCCAAAGCTCTAAACACATTTTCTGTTTAATTAAAAATGGCACTTTTTAAATGAACTGAACATGGTTCTCTGCATAAGACACAACAATCTGACATAAAGTCACATGTTTGCAATTTCAAAACACTGCCATTGAAAATGACAGACTTTTTGGCCAATATATGTTCCACTTGGCCAAACATCTGAATGCTTAATTGTTGACACTTCAATCAGGAAGTAAGCACTATAAAAACGCACAACGTCAGTTGATCATGTCATCAACCATGGGCTGACAATTCAAGAGGGTGGACAGAGAGTGCAGCCCAACTTGAGCTGTTTTACTATCGCCTCTGTCATCCGGACATAGACTGAAGTATAGGTATGTAACCAAAATTTCTTGAACACTATGTAGTACACCCCATGTCATATTGTATCAGTTGGGTGACACCAATTTACTTAATGAATGGCTGATGTCATACACTAACTGTACACATTTCCTGTACAATTTACTCTACTGTGGGGGGAATATCTTTAGGCTGCATTGTCTGATATTTATTTTTTTGTTTTTCTAAAGAACTGAGAGACACAACTATGGTGGAGGAAGGGGCCAAATGTTCACTGGGGTACAGGCAATTCTTCCCTTGACATCTGGTAAAGGAAGATGTTGCCTGTGATTAGGCTGAGGTGCTGTGGCCAGACCCAGTTGTGCAGCAAGATGCTGCCTAATTATTTTTCTTGCCTAGATTTTCTTTTCTGCACATTTTATTTTTCAGTTTACATTTTTTTGTGAACATATTTGTGTTCATTCCAATGTAAATATATCTGGTGTGCATATGTTGCACTGGCTTGTTTAGTGAAAAAAAAAAAATAAAAAAATTCAACAGCACGTGTGTGTATCTGCAAATATTTCTGTGCATGTGAACAATCTGAAGAATTTCCTACAATTTTAACTCTTTTAGTATTACAGTAAAGCATACTAAAGATGAGAGTGCCCAACAGTGTGTAGTTGGTAAGACAAAAATCTGGTAATATGAATGACATGTGTGCCACTTGGTGCAAAAGTTTGATAATGATGATAACAGGGGATTATAATTCATTACTTATGGGAAACATTAATTTCAAAGAGCAATGGACTATCAACTTACCTCCCAGTAGCTCATAAAGCAAGGGAATTGTGGGTGTAACGGACAGTGTATTCCGCTTTGGAGCAACTTCACCCCCACCAATAGAAATTATTCTCTTATCCATCAGTGTAGGTCACGCCAATTAAGTGCACTTGAACTTGCAAGCAAAACCTTTAAAATTGCAAAGAGGACTGATTTATAAGCAAAATGATAATACGTTTTTACTGACATAATCAAGAAATATGCTTTCAAACTTTTTTTTATTGCAACCTATTGTCTTTTGCTCTGAAATTCTTTTTTTTTGTTTCAAACCTATTCTATTTGATTGAATAATAACAAAATATATGTAACACCATAGACCTGCATCATTTTGGTTTGTTTTGTCTGCATTTGTCCTCATAGTTTAGCACCACAGGATGTCAACATTACATGAGATTGATTCATGTAACCCTACACAAACTGGCCAGTGACACCACACATGCAAGTGGTCATTCTCTATATATGAGTTAGACCATCACTAGGGGCCAAAGTCGGGTCAAAGACCTGGCTCCCCATGCCCACCACCCATATATGGGAGTGTGTGTGGAACCAAGCCCAGAGAGCCATTGCAGCCATGTAGCGCACTGCAGCCCCCAGTTTTCCAGGCAGGCAACAGCAAGCCCCACCGGACCGCCCAAGCATTTATCAGTCTGTGGTAGCTAGTGGAGCAGCATGGCAGCATAGTGGTTAGCACTGTTGGCTCCCAGGCCTAGGGCCTTTCTGTGCAGATTTTGTATGTTCTTTCCATGCCTGTGTGGGTTTCCTCCCACCGCATGCAATGTGCTAAACATGCATGTTTACGTTAAGTGGTGACTCTAAAGGTCTGAGTGTGAGTGGTTGTTTGTCTTTGTCTGTTTCATTATGTTGGCCTTGTGATGGTCAAGGGTGTACACCGCCCCTCACGCAATGCGAGCTGAGTTCCAGCACCCTGCGGCCAGGAAAGGAAAAGCAGCAGAAGATAGATGAATGGTCGCTTGTGCCCTGTTTTATGTGGCAGTCTGTCTGGGAGGCAGCATGACCAACAAAAATGGCAGTGCCTGACTAAGATGGTAAATAAGGCAAGCCTACTGCTTGGCAGGGGACAGGATCCACTTGAAAATGATAGAAAGGTACACATGGAGTAGGTTGCAAGTTATAATGGACAACGCCAGCCACCCCCTCTATGACATAACTGGCTAGACATTGGAGCAGCTGCAGTGAGTGCACTGAGATGTTCAGGAGATCCTTTCTGCCCATTGCCATTATGCTTTTTAACTATAATAATGTCTGTATCTGTTTTGTTATATGTGTGAGTTGCTGGATGCCTGAATGTCCCCCATGGGAAAGAATAAAGTACTTCTATTGTGCTGTTCTATTCTAATGAGTAAACCACAAGTGCTAGTATAACACTGAGTACTGACTCCTAAAAGAACCACCTATACAAGAAAGACATACAGTCACATATTTGTTTTTTCTCTTTAATTAGAATTGCTACTTGCTGCTTATTTTTCCTTTCCTTCTAGCCACTCAATCAACAATTAAGCACAATTTGTAACAAAATAAAGGTAGACTTTCTTAGAAATGCAACAACAGTACAAAGAAACTCATTTGCATGGAAAAGAGCAGAATGTGTGCAATACAGCATTTCAATAAGATTCAGGATACAAATTAAAAGCTATTTGTAAAAGAAACAAAAATTCACAAATGATTAACATGCAGATCCAGTGAAAAATTATATATTGGTATTATCTGAGGAGCATGATATGTAATTCAGAAATAGATTTTTTTATTATAACCATTTTTCTTCACTTAATGATAAGGCATTTATGCAGGTGTCCTGTGTCTGGCTGCTTATCAACTATAGTCATACATTAACAAGTATTCCATAACATAAAATCAAATTATAGGAGATTGAATGTCAAGTCCTCTTGAGGAAAGTCAACTGGACAGGAAGATATGGCTATGCCTCAGGAAAGTATGCCTAATAATAAAAGAATCTAAAGGCATGCTAAATTTGGAAGTAAGAAAAGGGGCTACCATGGCTTTCCTATAATGTAAAAAATATATTTACCAATATGTCTGAAACTACCAGATCTGATCAGCACAAATCTGGTTTGATTCCATACTTGTACATAGCAAGATAAAAATCCTAAAACTGAGTTCCCTTACAATTTTGAATTCCTCTTTTTATATTTCTGTTTTGAGTATGGCTTTGACAAACTAGATGTTCCTTGTTTATTACTAAATGTTGGAGGTGCTTTAGAGTGACCTAAGCTTTTTTCTCTCATCATTGTGCTTTTTTAAGGTTAAACTCATCCTGGCTGTTATGTGCACTCACTGAAATTATATCATTGTCAACCACAATGAAAAATCTAATCCCATCATCTTCAGCCAGGAATTTAAGCTAAAAGCTACATTTATTTATTTATTTTTTCCCTGGCTCACTCTTCTGGGGACAATGCTAAATGTGTCATTTGACTCGAATTCCTTATTTTTAACTTCCTGACTAGAGTCCAAAAGAGAGTCTTATCTTACTTCATGATAACAAAGACTTATATGCAGCCAAGGAACTGATTAAAGGAAAAAAGCTTCATTGCAAAGCAAACGCTGTTAATACTTTACAATCAAAACATGGATAACCATTTGGCAGAAAAGCTGCCGAGCTCTTAAAAGAAGTTAAATAGAAAATACACTTAAAACTGAGAAAGACAGAATCGATATCTCATCCAGTGCTACCAAAGATAACAAAGGCACAACAACAGTCCTGAGGTACAGCAGCCGTCAAAATCATAGCTTTAAACAAAATCTCTCAACAGAATTTTGTCAAGAAAATGAAAAGCATGGATCTACCAAACAGTTGCCAAGTAAAAATGTATGTCCAAGTTTACCTGAAAGAAGGTGCATATGTTTTTGGATAGCATGCACACAGGATAATTAATGGGCAGCATTTTCAGAATTGACAGGAATCAAGTGACCTTTCTTTGAATCTTCCAAGAACAAACATAGATAAGGGTCTCACATCTATTTTCATTTATTATCACAATAGTTGTGAGTGCCCCTTATGGTACTCTGTTGCTGCTACTGAAAAACAAAGTTTTAATTGATAAGGATCGAAGTAGAGGATATAGAGGGTTAGGGTTAGGTGAGGTGGAAAGATGAATTGAAAATATTCGGCACTTCCTTGGTTTCTCTTTCAAAAACTGTCTAATGTGATTTTTTTTGTCCCTCTAAGCGATTTGATGATTTAAACTAAATGTATAAATCACCTAAACCTTGAGAGTTAAAGGATATGATCTGTTTGTTTGTTTTTTTCCAAAACTATCTACCAACAACAAATAACAAATAGCAACACTGTCAAACAGTTTTTGTAATGTTCCAAAACATACTTCTCAGGTGACAAAATGGGCTGGAGCTTTTCTCTTAAGCTTACATTTTACTTGTACATCTATCACTATTTACATCTTGCATTCAGTATGTTGCATTCAGCTGCTTGCAAGTGCACACCTTTACCCCCATGGTTTTTGCATGCCAGCATGTATGGCAGCAGCTATTTGCACCCATAAATAGTTTTTTTCTTTCGAAGTTGCCATATTAGCTTGTGTTGAGCATACTGGCCCACAGTGCTGAGTATTCTACAACTGATTAAGATGTACTTGTTTTGAATATCTAATTTATCCTTAACCTCCCAACATATCAATTGTTAAACTGATAAATTAATCAGATTTCAACGTACTGTGCCGTATAACAAACCAAAACATTAAGAGCAGTGTTTTTCGCACCTTCAACATGAACTTGAACTGAAGAAATTTCTTGTGCTCAGATCACTAATAATGAGCAGCATAAAACAAGAGAACTGAAACATATATTGGACAGTTCCTCTCTAAAGGCTTTGAAAGATGTGTGAGCAGATAAAGTAAGAACTTATTAAGCAAGTATATTCTACATTCTGCCAGTAAAAAGCACTGACCCCACATTCTCAGCCATTTACATTTCAGCAGCTAGAAAAAATTCTATCTCCCTTCCCTTTTTGATGCTGTGGCTGAAAACAAATCCTTCCCTGAATGTGACAAATAAACTCAACAACAAAGATTTAATGTCAAGACAATTTGGGAAAGCATAGAAATTAATAAATCCAGGGCAAGTTAAAAAAAAAGTGAATAACCTGTTATAATTTGGCACTTTATTGCACTGAGTCCAGATACGTTGAACAGACTAGAAAGATGGAAGCAAAAGAAGAGTGCCTGAAATCACATTGAGAGGGTTCAGACAATGGTGTTCGTGCCTCGGAGTCCAACCCCACGAGCAAATTGCTCCAGTAGGCCAGAAATGGCACCAGAGGGGCTTGGCGCTGAAGATTTGAGCCCCACAGTGGAACTGTAGGCTGCCAGGAAGATTTCCCGGACTGCTTCCAAACGGGCCTGACGCTCAGACGGGAAGGGACAGCTGGAATAGACAGAAAAGGTAATAGGTAACACATATCTATATTAGTTTTTTTTTTTTTTCATCAAATTGTGATGGCTAGAACGCTCGGTTAGAGCATTTAGAAATATTGCAACTTTTGTGGGGTGTTTTCAGTCTGCAGTGGTCAGTATCTATCAAAATTGGTCCAAGGAAGGAATAGTGGTGAACCAGCAACAGGCTCATTGATAAGTGTGGGGAATGAAGGCTGGCCCATGTGATATGATTCAAGAGGCAAGCTACTGTTGCTCAAATTGCTGAAGAGGTTAATGCTGGTTCTGATAGAAAGGTGAGCACCAGCCAAGGTGCCCATGTTGCGCACTGCCGAAAGCACAGAGAATGGGGCCATAAGCATCAGGACTGGACCACAGGTTAACGGAAAAAGGTGGCTTGGTCTGATGAATCATGTCGTCTGTTACATCATGTGGACAGCCGGCTGCATGTGCCCTGCTTACCTGGGGAAAACATGGCACCAGGATGCACTATGGAAAGAAGGCAAGCTGGCAGAGGGAGTGTGATGGTTTTGCAATATTCAACATGTACCACCTACCTAAACATTGTTGCAAATAGCCTTTAATGGAAACGGTATTCCTGTGGATGGACATGGCCAATATCTACAAGATAATTTGCCATGACACAAAGCAAATTCCTAAGATCTTGATCTCATTGAGAATTGTACGGGATGTGCTGGACAAACAAGCCTGATCCATGGAGGGCCTACCTTGCAACTTACAAGATTTAAACAATATTAACATTTTGGTGCCGGATACCACAGCACATCTTCTCTGATAAAGTTTGGTAAAGCCTTAAAGGGGCAGGGCTGTTTTGGTAGCAAAACGGGGACCAATACAATATTAAGCAGGTGGTTAATATTTAATGCCTGATCAGTATATACTCTCGTTGAATATAATTGTCAGTCCTTTTGTTCTAAAACACTATTTCTATATTTCATTTCATTTTTTGTAATGAAAATATGGCATGTCAGAATATAATCCAAGTCTGAGTTAAGATTTTGAGAAAAAGGCCATTGAGTAGTAGTAGTAGTGAAACCCACAATGACATATATAAATGATGCATGTTATTGGTATTTCAGGTCTACAAACAGAGCATTTGGAAGTTCCAGTCTGTCTTTTTTTTTTTTTTTCAAAGTTTCAGAATAAAAGCTCAGAATAACTTGTAAATAGAAAAAAGCTAAAACAAAAGAAAAAAGAAAAAAAAACCAAAACCTTGGGACAGGTTCCCTTACCATCGCAGGGCTAACACATAGAGAAACGCAGGGTTGAACAATCACTCACACTCACACTCATACTTACAGGCAATTTAGTGTCACCAATTAACCTGGACCTGGGGGAAACCCACAGAAGCAGGGGAAGAACAAGAAAACTTTACACAGAAAGGTACCTGGCCCCGAAATCAAACCATAAATCTTCTTGCTGTGGGGCAACAGTGCTAAACACCATGCCGCCATGCCGTTCCTGCTATATTTGACCAATTCCAAAATAAATTCATTCATAAATGCTGAATTTGATTTGTTAAAATTGTTAACAAAGTATTTACTTACATTCGTCCACTAGTTCCGTCATCTTTAAAACTGAAGGGTAGGGGGGAATAGGCAGCAGCAACAGCAGATGATGTAGAAGAGGCTGAGGCCAGTGGTGGGGGGAAGGGAGTGCTGTCATGGATACTGCCACAACCTGAAACTATTTGCCAACTTCCATATTCTGTAGAGAGAGAAGAACTTGACCGAGTGTACTCTGCTGCTAACCTGAGGTGGGGAAAAAAAAGAATGCAGGAAAGAAAAAAACAATAACTCAGCTTATAGTGTTGCATGTTGGTCATTTATGCTTATGCTCATAATCAACTCTTTACACTGAATTGAATGTATTATCATTATTTCATTTCTGTGATCAGATCTAAATATAAAAATAAGGTAAAGAGAAAAGGTGGAGCTGTTAGAAAGCAGCCTCACTTTCTAACAGCATTAATCATGAAGTTAATATTGCATATCACTGCTATCATTGGTGCTAGCTCACTAAGTCTTTTATAGTAAGAAAGAACTCCTGCATTGCCTTGATTATCACATTAATCATAGAGCACAATAGAGCACATTTCATTCATTTCAAATCACTCTTGAGGAAATACATGCCAGCTTTATGTGGCTTTAATAAGTAGTAGCATATAAATGATGTGGTTAATATAGTTTGATTTGACAAATTTTTCACCACCAGTATCAGTTTTGGGTTGAGCATCAAAAGCCAATTTAAATTTGGTTGGAAGATGGTTCCCAGCAACTGACTCATCAGAAATCATTAAGAAACTTTTATTGCTGTTTCTACGCTGGTTATTGTTCCTGTGTTGAGACTGCTAGTGCAATATGGTGGCTGTTGGAGCCATTTGTTATTCTTTTGTAATCTTGTTTAAACATTAGTCATTTATTTTCATTTGTTTAGTTCAAGTTTGGACTTTAAGTAGACTCATAAATACATAAGCATTTCTGTTTATTTGATTACTTGTTAATGCTTTTATTTTGAAGGTGTCAGGTAACTGGGGCAAATCAGGTGAGTAAAAAAATAGAGGAAGGAAGGGACAGGTGAGCCAGGCACTGGGAAGGGTTTTGGTTTTTTACCAGGGTGAGAGAGGCAGCAGTTTGTTTGCTCTTTGCTAATGGAAATAAAACCACATTAAATGTATTTTTTGCCTGGACAATGGCCTTTTTCCTCATTCCCTGAGTGATTTAAATCCCTTAGTGACTCAGTGGCCATTTGATTTGAAATTAGCTTAAAAATTAAGTATTTTTTTTTTTTATTAGTTTGAGAAAAATAGTCACAACATAAAGAAAAAAAAAAAAAAAACTTTTATAGTGAACATTGTTGTGAATGGACCTAATTGAATCTAGATCAAGAAGGACTGATGATTATCGAGCTGACAGTTACACTGTTGTCTGGAGAGTTTGTGGTCTACAGCAGACAACGCACAAACGTACCCATCAGGATCGGAATGTAAGAATGTGTCGTAAAGACTGTATTGGAAAACAGCTTTGCAAATGCATGGTTTTGAATCAGTGATCCAATAGAGGAATATTGGGAGTTTTGAAAGTTTGGCGTGTTCATTCATAAAATCTCTTACGTGGATCCATGCCTTTGTGTAACAAATGCTGTACTGTTTCCTGGTTGTTGCAAATTAAAACCTGTGAAGCATACCTTGAACGCTGTAGTGGTTAATGGCTTAGTAAAGCACTGTTGTGATTCAAGTTTTTTTCACAATATCTGAAGTTTCATCAAAAGCAAAAGGAATGTCTAATTCCAAGGCCCAAGCTTACAGCAAAAGGTGTGGCCTTCTATATAAACATGGTTTAAAAAAGAAAAAAGGTAATTGAAATGCAAACAAGCAAGAAGGAACATGGAACAAATGAGTGTCTTGATAAAATCCAATGACAATGATAATGCAGTACAATCTCAGCGGGACAATTTTATTCAATGCTATGCGGATACTGATGCCATGCATGAAGCCAACTTAAGTTTGAATTTGCCAGAAGATAAAACTGAATTGCAAAATACATATTTGATGCAAAATAAAAAATAATGTTTTCTGAGTTCATTAAAAATGCGAAGTGTTGGTTGCCTGATGGTGGTCATTCATATGTGCAGTCAAATATCAATATATAAACCTTGTGATGACTTGAATGACAAACCTGATGAACTAAATGAGGATTTTGATGGCATAAATCCAGAGGAAAGGGCTTCGGGCATTTCCCATCGCAAAGGAACGTGATTTCTGATCACAATCTCATGTATCAAAGGTATCATCCACCTCATCTGCAAGAATAAAGGTGGAGGCTGACAAAACAATACTTACGGAGCGCATTTCTGCATTAAAAAGGACCAAAGAGGAGGAACCTCAGCAATCAGCAGATTGAATCCCTGGTGGTGATTTTGTTCCAGAAATGGGTAGGGAAAATTTAATTCAGGGTAATAAAACTGACCTTAAAGCTCAGGCTTTCACTGTCAGACATAAACAAGTGGCAATAACACAAAGTAACATCAGACCAAATCTCCAACTAAACAAAGCACAAAAGGTCCATGATAATCTACGCACAGGATGTGAATGTTATTTTAATCTGGCAGGCAATGACAACACCTGCAATGATATTGTGAACATGCAACAACAGAATATAACTGCATTGCTAATTCAACAGAGTAACAACCAGTGGAGTATCGCATGAGGATACATTTATTGAGAGCTGTATTGTCCCCGAGTTGTGCCAATTATGTTTTGAGGAGAACTGAGGGTAATGCAGCTGACCATAACTTTTATGTTAATGACTGTCTGATGTACATGGCTTCTGAGAAAGATGGAATTCAAATTGTCAAAAACTGAACAGCTCTCTGTGACAAAGGTGGATTTAGTCTCTAGAAATGGGTTACAATTGCCATGCTGTGTTGATGTTAATTCCAGGTGACAGAGCAACAGAGGTGAAACTGCTGGATTTGAACACAGATCAATTACCTGTGGAAAGGGCGCTTGTACTGCAATGGTGTGTTGAGTCTGACAAGTTCATGTTCAGAACTCTACTCAAGGAGCAGCCGCAGACCAGGAGGGGAATTTTGTCTGTTGTCAAGTTGTTGTTTGATCCATCGGGATTGGCCCCTTTTGCCATGTCAGCCAAATTAATGCAGCATGATCTCTGCAGAAGAAACCTGAAGTGGGATGAGCAAATTGGATTGAAGGCTGAGGAATTTCTATCACATGGAAAATGGATTGAAGGCCCAGAGTCCCTTTGTTTGCCAGAAGAGGAGTGGCCTGTATTTGACATTAAGTCAGCCGTGATACCTGCTGATGATATAAAAGTCAATCAAGAATCAGCAATGTATGCCAGTGTTAAGCACTCAGAAAGTCCCACAGAACATCTCATCGACTATTTCTCATCATGGTGGAAACTGGACTCTGTTGCCTGGTTCCTTGAGCTTAAATATGTTCTTTTGCATCTCAGCCAAAAGAGAGTGACAAGAACGCAGAAGCTAGGATTTCCGTCCAGCAGAAGTTTGGCGCTTTGTTTTATATAAAGTATAACTTCAAACTTGGGTGAATGAAAGTCGTAGTTTCAAATCCAAAGAATGCCTTCGCGAGTTCCTGAAGCAAGAGGGAGAAATTTAATTGGACAAAATTCACACCGACAACCAGACAACACCCGTAGGTTGGCCCCCAAGAAATAGAGAAATAAGAAAACCAATTTGTTTTCACCAGGAGCACAAGTGGTCCTGGTTACCGACTATTTACCGACTGGTGAAAACCAATTTCCAGGAAAGAGAAGAATAATTTGGACATTAACTTAATAACCAAGCCAATCACACAAAAGACAAGCCAAACCAATAGCCACTTCAGCCGAGGACTGGTCTAGCTTGGGAGGGAGACAAAGGACCTCAACGCGGCCGCCCTTGTCGGATAGCTCATCTGCCCTTTTCGTGGCCAGGTGAATCACCAGCCTTAAGTAAGGTTGCGCTTATCTGCTCTCCCAGCTGGTTGTTCTGAGTGGTGCGAGACATGACAACAATGTTGACCCAAATTTTAGCTTCAAACCCTCCCAAACAACATTCTGTTCATTCGCCCAAGTACTCAAGTTAGTCACCAGCTGCTTGATTATCATTGTCATATCATGTCATTCCATTTACATATCAGCGCTCCCCTGTTTAATTTAGTTTATGCCTTGATCTGCACCTGTATATAATGAGCACGCTTTATCCCATATAATTAATAAAAAAAACCCATAAAATAAGCCATTATTACACTCCTTCCTTCAGTAATTTTTCTTAAGCCAATCCATCCAGTAAAGAACATCCCTCCCAGATTGAGACTTGATAAAAGGCAATAATATACATATACACAACCCTAGGCACAACAATATCATTCTTTCAAAAGAACTGCATGATTTTACGTGATATCCATATCCACCAACAACTGGAACATGCTGGTAGAAACCACATGTTGCACAGGCTTCAACAGAGATATTGGATAATTAAGACCTACCCTGCTGCAAAAAAAGCAATTACAGAATGTGTGGTGTTTAGACGAAAGGGCTCCCTTTACAAGATCAATGGGAGCTTTAACACACCAGCAGCCTCATATCAAGGCAGCATTTGGGAACATCTGATCTGTTTTCTCAAGAGTACGTTATGAAAATGGACAAGTCCCCAGTGTTTTCAGGGAACACCTGTCTGTCTCTCTCTGTTTGTTTTTTTTGGGTCGGTGTTGGTTTGGGCATGGGTCAGCTCAGCTCATCACTTCTCCCAGTCTGCTCACCTGCCTCTCATCAATTCATCTGCCTACAGTATATCTACCCCAGCTCTCCACCCACTCGTCGCTAGATCGCTGTATCCACTTCAGTGGTAGCTGACGCTTCAGGCCTCTCACATATCTAGAGAGCTTTATCAGTTAAGTTTATCATGCTCTGAACTGTTGTTTCTCTCTCCATTACTCCCGGACCACCACTCGCCTGCCTGCCTGCCGGCTTGCCGGCTTGCCAGCACTCCAACCCACTATCACCTGCTTACTCCTGCCTGCCCTCTGCATTCTCCCTGACTTATCTCAGCCCTCCAGTTGTCTGCTTTGGCCTGCTTCCTCCACCATCATTCCCCACTTACCTAGCAATAAAACCTGCTTCATCCAAATCAACGTTTGGGTCCACATCGCTAATCATAACAGAAAAATCTGGCCAACATGGGCCCAGCAGACTTGGGCAATCCCCACCAGTTCACAGATAACCTTCGTCGGGCTCTTGCCATCCAGGAGACCCTCCTGGGAACCGTGACGAAGTTCCCAGGGAAGTTGTGGAGTAATTAAGGGAGCTCATAGCCACTGTGTCTCAGATCGAGAGTCATTTCAACCCTGTCCAGGCCCACCAATAACCTTTCTGCCTCTGGACCATCAGCACCTACTCCACCTTCTGGGGGGCCTGCTTACCTTCCAAGACAGCCTCATGTTCCTGCACCGAAGCGCTGGGGACATGCAGTTGAGTTCACTACATTAGCGGCTGAGTTGGAGTAGAATGATGAGGCACCCCCGGGGGGCTTACTTGAGCGGACTCTCGCCCTCCAGCCCCACACTCCCTGGAAGAAGAGCCAATGCAGCTAGCTCGGGCCCGCCTGTCTCCTACAGAACGTCTTCGGAGGATTAATGCTGGAGTCTGTATTTACTGTGGCCGAGCTGGTCACTTCCTGGCCTCGTGCCCTCTCCGGCCAAAAGGGGTGACTCACCAGCAACAGTCAGATTCCTATTGAGTCAATGTACCCTTCCTGTGTATCCCTGGACCCCCTTACAATCAGATGCTAGGCTGATGGGTTCTCATCATCCGCTTCTGATGGCTTTGATGGACTCTGGAGCTGATGAAAACTTTCTGGACTCAAATCTTGCTTCTCAGAGACACAATCTCCACATTGACTGGTCTCCTAGCAAGGTTGTCAATTGCAATTCATTCTACCATTCCTCCTGTCGTCAGTCTGCTTTTGCCCCTGTCCAGGCTGCGGGGCCTCTACCTGTCACTAAAGCCCCAGATCTGTCTTCTGTCCCACCCACCTATCATGACTTGAGAGAGGTGTTCAGTAAACAGCATGCACTCTCTCTGCCCCCACATCGTCCCTATGACTGTGCCATTGATCTTCTCCCTGTAGCCCCACCTTCTTCTGGCCATCTATACAACTTGTCCTGTCATGAAAGAGAGACAATGGAACAATGCATTCATGACTCCTTAGCTGCTCGTATCACAGACTGCTTTCAACAATCCCCTTGGCCATTTTTAATACTTGGTCATGACCTTTGGCCTCACCAATGCAGCCGCACCTCCGTCGTCCATGCCCTGGTAAATTATCAATTGTTGAAAAATTTCTCAATTGTTCTGTGTTTGCGTACCTTGATGACATCCTCATCTTCTACTGGGACTTGAAGGAACACACCTTGCATGTCAGACAGGTGCTCCAAAGATCGTTGGATAACAAGTTATTCATCAAAGTGGAGAAGTGTGAATTTCATGTCTCCTCTGTGGCATTCCTGGGATACATCTTTGAGAATGGGCAATATTAAGACCGATCTGGTCAAGATTCAGGCAGTGACAGAGTGGCCCAAACCTGCATCCCTTAAACAGCTTCAGCAGTTCCTGGGGTTTGGTATCTTTTACTGCAGGTTTATCCAGGACTACAGTTGTGTGGCCTCCCTTCTCACCAAACTCACCTCATCTGCATTGCCCTTTACTTGGACTCCTGCGGCTGATGAAGCCTTCATGGATCTGAAGAAGCGTTTCACATTAGCTCCTGTCCTCATCCACACAGACCCGTCTCATCAGTAAATTGTGGAGGTGGATGCCTCAGACACTGAGGTTGGAGCCGTTCTTTCTCAGCGTGCCTCGTCAGACCAAAAGCTCCGCCCTTACACTTTCTTCTCTCACCAGCTGTCCCCCACCGAGCATGACTTTGATGGAGGAAATCAGGAGCTGCTGGCATTTAAGCTCGCCTTTGAAAAATCGAGACATTTGCTATTGTGCATTTCACTGTGGGTGTACCTGTGCCTCCACATGTGACAAATAAAGACTCTTGAATCTAGAGGGGGCTGGGAATCCCATTATAGTTTGGACTGATCACAAAAACCTGTCCTACAGTCAAGCTGCCAAATGCCTAAACTCCCGTCAAGCCCAGTCGGCACTTTTCTTTGGTCAATTTAACTTCACCCTCACCTACCACCCAGGTTCCAGAAATATCAATCGGGAGGCCCTTTTATGACAATACGTCAACAAAGAGGCCCCTACCAACCCTGACACCATCCTACCCTCCTGTGTGGTGGCGGAAGTTACGTGGGAGATAAAGTCTCTCGTGAAGCAGGCTCCACGGACTCAACTAGAACCATGTACTGGCCCACCAAATCACCTTTTTGTACCAGATTTGCCTGTCACCCTGAAATTAGCTGAACCTTGTCCCTCCTGAAGCAGCAATATCTGGCGGCCTTCCATGGATGCTGATACCTGTGGCTTTGTGTCTGACTGCACTGTGTATAATCGCAGTAAGGCCCATCGACCAACAGCCGGTCTGCTCTGTTCCCTGCCTTCTCCCTTCCTTATTTCTTTTCTGTCTCTATCAGATATCCAGAAGACTGGAGAATCTACAGATAGAGAAGATGTAGAAATAATAGCTCCCTTGTAAAAAGAGAAGTAATTGTGGGCTATATTTCTCATTATTAGGGGCCAGAGTGTCGGAGCTATTTGTTATTCTTTCGTAATCTTATTTAAACATTATTTGTTTATTTTCATTTGTTTAGTTCAAGTTTAGACTTGAGGTCCATAAATACATTAGCATTTCTGTTTATTTGATTCCTTATTAATTCTTTTATTTTGAAGGTATCAGGTAACTGGACCATACCAGGTGAGTTACTAAATAGAGGGACAGGTGAGCCAGGAACTGGCAATTGAAGAACAGGAATTGTCTTTGAACAATGGACTTTTTAGTAAATCCCTGGGTGATTTAAATCTCTTACTGACTCAGTGGCCGTTTGATTTGAATTTAGTTTAAAGGATTTTTCTTTTTTTAATTAGTTTGAGACAAATAGCCACTACATTGTCTAACTTATTTTGTGCAAGGTAGGTGTTACACTTAACTTCAAGACAACACATTTACTGTATCTCATTGCATTGCAAAAGATTTTGGATGTAAAATTTGTGCAGAGAGACAGATTCTGGAAAGTTAGCTGCTAACTGCTGTGAAGACTGGTAAAATGGGTCAGTTGCATCCCCAGGTTGCTGTTACTGTAACGTGTTGTAGCCTCCATGTTAGATACTATCACTCATTCTTTCATCCCAGTGCACAGTACTGCCCTAGTAGTTACATCATTGTGCTGTGAAAGCAGTTTGCTAGATAACACTAATTTGTTTGGTAAGCATTGCGGAAGACCACCCGTTTACAGGTACTGCTTTTTTTTTTTTTAGTTTTGTATTTATTTGTTGTGGTTGGAATTATGCAAGTGCACTAAACACACAGACTGTACTCAGTCCCTCCAGGATCTTGAATAGTTTTAGATCTTTTTTCCTGAAACTTTGGAAACGCAACAGCTGATTTGGAAGATTGGAAAGCCACGTTGAGCACACACTGCCAGGTCTTATCTGGCCCACAGCTTGGCAGTTGGGAGACACACCAATCTTGGCGAGCCAGCCAGGAGGAAAATGGGAGAAAATCCCCAGCCTGAAAGCGGACTGCTCTGCCCGACGGAGGACACTGTCACTTAATGTAAATAAGCCTTTGGGGTTAACCTGAAATTTTTTTACGTTATAAACTCCTTTGGAGATCAGAACAAATTGCTTTTAAAGTTGTCCAAAAAAGAAAGCTCATTTGAGGCAACAATAAAATTACCACCAGAGGTTTTAAGGACTGTGCATGCGCAAACCATGTATGAGACAATAAAATTTCTTTGATCTAAATCAAATATTTCAGACTTGTGCTCTGCTGTCAGTAAATTAAAAAAAGAAGATACAAACATATATTTGAAAATGTTGTTTCGAATTGGCATCCTAAGATTTTTTGATTATTGGAGTGAGAAACAATCATATCAAACAAATGACACCTTTGTTTTATTTTTCCAGTGTAGTAGATGCTTTAACTGTCAGTCGGCTTATCATCTGTTTGTGCTTTACTAGGTGACCCACTAAATTTGAAAACTGATATCCCCCAGTGTGGATACTGCCTTCGAACTCTGAGTGCTGTTGAGCAATGAGAGGGAAGGGACTGAACAGGCGCTGTGGGAAGTTGCCATCATGTATACCACCAGCCCTCTCTGAGTACCACTGTTGCGTGGAGGGGGAGGGGACAGCACAGCTCATTGGTCATAACTCACTAAGTGTGGTTAACTTACCATAGATGGGCGAGCACGCGTCTGCTGGAGAGACAGCAGTGTATAAATAGTGTAAAGGTTGGCTGTAAATATATGCTGTAGTAGAAATAAGGGCTTGATTAGAAAAAATGTATGTATGTGAAGTAAATTGTGAAATTGAAAAAAATCAGAGCTGGAGTAAGTAGAAAAAGAGCCAGAGGAGAGTAGAGCCCTAAGGAACGTGAGGGGTCATTCAGGCACAGAGTTGCAGGGATGGAGAAGGCATAGTGGAGCCTCTCGTGTACTGAGTGATGTGACAGACAAATTGGAAAATAGAGGCTTAGACTAATATTTAGGATACACACATGTGGCAGAATGATCAGGCTCTGCAGATGCAGTGCTGATGCAGGATTCTCTGACAGGTTAACATCCATTAGCATATTACAGCACCAAGCTGGACAAAGTGCAGGGTGGCAGCCCTGCTATCAGGGTCTGGCAGAGGCAGTGTTTGCATTTCAAAAATCCCCTTCTCATCAGGGGATCTGTTGGGCCTCCTTAAAAAATTTAATAAAGAGTTTAGTAGAGACCTGCTCTATATTTTACATTTATGCTTGATGTAACTTTGTTATGATTTGACGCTATACAAATAAAATCTGATTTGATTAGATTTGAAACAGAGAGGGTTTCAGAAGGGCTGATGGCATTCCAATAACACATGGAGAGGCCATTTCCCTGTTTCGCTGTTACAAGCCATGCAGCTCCCGAAATCAGTAGCTGTCATTAAGTGTTCAGCTCACCAGAAAACTGGCACCTTAGAGACTAGAGGTAACAATACAGCTGATGAGGCTGTTAGACAAGCCGCTGCACAGGGGACCATGGGACCCCTGATAGTGGAACAAGACTCGGCACCACTCACAGATATACAATCAGTCATTGTCGCACAAAACTGAGTTACTCCCCAAGAAAGAACCAGGTGGTTAAGACGAGGGATAGTCATGAACACACAGGATGGCCCACATAAAGGCCTGTGGAGGGGCCATCAATGCCAATTTGTGCTCCCATTGTCATTGGTGCGGTTTGTAATACAAAATGTGCACGAAGGTCATGTCTCTACCTGGGAGATACTACGGTACATCCGTATGGTGGTCACCATACTTGGCTGCCTTGGCCGAAAGGGTATTGAGAGAAGGCTCCATGAGCGCAGGACACAATGTCAGAAAAAAATCTTTCACTACCATAGCACATATTGCAGTGCCAGAAGGGCCGTTCTGATATTTGATGATACATTACATAGACATGACAGCACCCCTGAGAGTGAGGGATATGAGGATATGTTTTAGTGGTTGTCTGCTGATTTAACAGATGGATAGAGGAAGCCCCAGCCTGGAGCCCAGATGTAGTTTCAGCAGCAAAGTTTCTGTGCAGAGAAGTGTTTCCGAGGTTTGGAGTTCCAGATATAATATCCTTGGATAATGGGCCTCATTTTGTGGAAATAGTGGAAATTTCAAAATGACTTTAAAAAGGTTGGGAATTAAACACATACCCTACCTGATACTGTTGCTGAACAGGTTACTATATGGACCTGCACATATTAAAAAGTCACAAGTCTCAAGAGTCAAGAGTGACTTGCGATAAAATCTGCACAGTCACATAATTATCCAATACTCAAAGAACCCTATGAGATACGAATGAAAGATATTAAGATAATCACACAGGGACAAGACAATCTCACTTTATGGAAAGGTCTATCCTGCGATCTCACTTCATACGACCAAGTGATACCTCAACCAGAAGAGGTAGTCATAGCATACACTGACAAATCCATACCAATCACTGATCATTGCAATGGATACTGTAAAATGTTGCTAACTGAGGGTGAGACTAAACAAGTGATCGCAATAAAATTAGGGGTACTCATCCAGTATTCCATACATGACAAGATAGCACATTCAGGGTCAGTAAGGGTTGACCATAAAAAGAGTAAGGGAAGCATATCACAAAGGTAAAGGAAAATACAGACTGGATGATTGGCATACCACTCCATGAATTATGAAAAGGGAAGACTAGAAAATGAAAGAAAAAACTGGTGGAGAAAGAACAGCCTTCCAGAGGGTCAGTACACAATAATATATAACCCCACAGTTATACGACTAACGTGTCCTCTGTTTTGTCACCAGATGATCATAAAAGGAAACTATGGTACTCCACCGCCAAACCCATACCCGCTGGCTACAATGTAACCATAGGGGGAGGTCATGGAACACTTAACACCCAAGGAGCAGATGGAGGCGAGACTGAGCCATGCCTAAACAACCTGTATCATACTGGTCCAGATGACTGGACCAGTGGTAATGCACAGGACAGCAAGCCAGATTCAGACACCTCAAGGGACCATCGAAACTAACAAACAGCGAGAGGTCCCAGGCCAACTGCATGAGGAAGGGAGACCGCCGTTAAGGACAGCCCCTTCAGAGAGTCGATGCCAAGCGATCAATCCCCTATAGATCAGTACAGGACCACCCCCAGGGAAAATTTATGAGGACAGGAAGCTTGGAGACGAGGGAAAAGTGTAGATAGAGGGTTAAAGCTCAAAGAAGCATATACATAGGGGAACAAAGATTCATTCCTCAATGTGTTTGGAGTGTGCTCTCTGGGTTCTGTCTCCGGGGTCCAAACCACTCATGCTGTTTGTTCAAATACTTGCTGTGCTTTGAATAAAACTGCAACCTCAAAAGACTCTGAAAACTCAGATCTTTTTTTCGAAACTTTGGAGGAACGCAACAGCTGATTTGGAAGATTGGAAGACCACATTGAGCAGCACTGCCAGGTCTTATCTGGCTCAAAGCTTGGCAGTTGGGAGCAACAACAGAAATAGCTGAGAATCTTGTTATTTCATTAAATTAAGAACCACCTCAGATGTACAAAAAAGGTGATGCCGCCAAACAATACAGAAATGCTGCATCAAACTCAGCTATGTCTATGAATGTATTATGGAATAACACTTAAAAATGTGTTCAAAAGTACAAAACTTTGAGCAAATACTTTGGCCTGAGAATCTTCTAGGTTTGCCACTATGTTTGTGTGAAACATCAGGAACATGGTCTTTTGCAGTAATTTTGGTTGGTAATGGTCAGAATGTTACGGAGGGGTCAATTGGCATTATCCAAGATGCTCTGCATCATTCAGTTCATGAGTCTCTCCCCAACAGTTCTGAGTGAGTCCAGACTCCTACAAAGCACAGACCTAACCTTTTAACTACCTTGTCCAGTCTGCTTATGTTCTTGTCTGACATGAGTCTGAGTATGTTGTAACTTTTCAAGTCACGATTTTTTTGTTCATAACGGCCATGCTATTTCTGTAAAATAAGCATTTAACTTTTCCTTTTCCTTTTTGTCCCTCAAAGACCTAGAATTGAATAATATTTAGGAACAGACATGAAAGGTGGACTTAGAATCACAGTAAGAAATTAAACATGATCATATTTTTTTTCCAGATCTGCCAGATTTTCAATCAAGCACTATTCCTCTGGTAATAACACAAAATTTACACAACTGACAAGTGTATGGATAAAAATAAAATGTAATGCAAACTTAGACCACATGATGACATTGCATCAAGTCACCTTCTCCCAGGTACAGCCAATGGGCTGCTCCCAGTACGTGTGCCAGCGTGCTCTGACTGGTTAGAGGAAGAGGAGCTAGAAGACCTGGCTTCATTTAGTGGATGTGGGAGGCATTCGTCCAATGGGTTCTGCTTATTCCAAACCACCATCTGTGGAGAGGAGGTGGTGCCTTTTCTCCTGAGAAGAAAGGAGAATAGAGCATCAGTGGTTGTGATGTTATGAGACTGAAAATATCAACAATTGCATGATGTACAACAAAAACAAAATATAGTTGGCTATACTGACTGGAGTTTGCTTTCTCTTGGACCATCATATTACTCAGGATCTTACAACCAAATGCAAGATGTAAGTCAGTGGTGCCATGGTGACGGCCCGCGGGCCGGAACCGGCCCGAATGGACATCACATCCGGCCCGGTTACAACAGTGGTTGAGAATTTTTTTTTTAATATATAAATAATAATATGATACAATATCAACACATTTAAATCTACTTTTCTTTTTTGATTCTTAATGGTTTTAAGTACAATATTAATTTTTAATTCATTTCCATGTAATCCAACAGTCACTCGCTCGTGCCCGTCTCTGTTGCAGCGCTGACGAAGTGATGTTGATTCCAACCAAAATGGGGTTCATGTTACAAAATGTAACATGAACCCCAATGAACATTCCATTAAGTAATTCCATTCATTTCTTAGCCATAGAAAGATGGGTTTCCCTAGTGACTTAAAGTTTGAAGATGTACTGCTTTTAAAGTTGCCGTTATAAAATACAGTGTGTCAAAAAAATTTAACATCATTTGACCAATAATTTTGGCAATTATTGTTAAAATAACCTCAAATTTTCACTGAATGTATAGAAACAGATCAAGATTTGATATTTAATGTTTCATTTTTGGTATGTTTTCAGGTTGATCCATACCGTTCACTCTCAAAGGTGCTGGTGCACTGTGTGGGCTATTCCCTGGCTGCTCCCAGGAATTTTGCTTACCACGAAATGGGGTAAATTACCATAAAATTGGGTTTCAACTTGCGTAGCATTGATCTAGTTAGAAGATCTAGTTTGTGCTTGTTCTTTGTTTATCAGCATCTTAAAACCCATTATCTAACCTCTCGCTCAGCTTAAAAATTCTTGAAAAAGCAGGTGCAAACCAATTATCTGAGCATCTGCATTGGAATGGCTTTTTTGAAGTGTTTGAAGTGTCAGGCTCATAGCACAGAAAGAACACTGGTAAAAGTTACCAACGACATTCTAATGGTTTCAGACAGCGGATTGGCCTCCATACTTGTCCTGTTAGATGTTAGTGCTGCATTTGAAACCACTGACCATGATATTTTAGAGACTGGAACATAAAAATTGGGCTTAAAGGAACTGCACTAAACCGGTTTAAAGTATATTCATCACATAGATCAGTTTGTTCATTTTAGCAATGGCTCTTCCTCAAGCACTATGGACAATCATGGAGTTCCAAAAGGTTCGCTTTTTGGACTAATTCTTTTCCCCTATATATATATATACACACACACACATCTGATTGTCATCTGACAGTTGATGAATCATCTCTGCTCCATGATCATACTCAATACCTGCTACTGCCATAGCTACCATTAGTTATCTTTAAACAGTATTAATAATTTCCTATTGTCACCTCTGCTGAAAATGACATCTTCACTTACTTCTAACATTTACCAATATACATTTAGTGGTACTACACATTAATCACTCCTTACGTCTGTATAATTTGCATGTATTTATAGTGCTGCTCTTGCACTCTCTGTAACCCTTCCCCCTTTAATCTCCTCCTCCCCTTCCTACTTTTCCCTCTTTTGCTAACCCTCTCTTTTTCCCTT
Source organism: Echeneis naucrates (assembly GCF_900963305.1). NCBI lineage: Eukaryota > Metazoa > Chordata > Actinopteri > Carangiformes > Echeneidae > Echeneis > Echeneis naucrates. The sequence continues at coordinate 25,822,831 of NC_042515.1, forward strand.
TTCCTCTCTCTCAACTGAACAGGTTGAGGCAGATGGCCACCCTCTTGAGTTTGGCTCTGCTCAAGATTTCTGCCTCTTAAAGGGCGTTTCTCCTTGCCACTGTTGCAAAGTGTCTGCTTTTGGAGGGATTTAATGGGTCTCTTAAAATAATTCTATAAAGTGTTTGCTCTTGACTTGCCTAATGTAAAGTAAAATAAAATAAAATAAAATTGATTTGATTTGAGGTAGTCTCTCTTAATCACACCACGTGGTCCAGGCAACCAGTTTGATCAGTACTGTGCAGCTGTGTCAATATGTTCTTGGACAGACTGGTTTTAAAAAAAACATGTTTGAGCTTAAAGCGGTTAATAAATGCTTGGTACCAGAGCACCTTTGGCCTAATCAGCCCATCTACGACTGCTGCAGTTGAGTTAGGCAATTTCAAAAATATCTTCAGTTTTCACTGCCGCCAGAAGTTTTGGCTAAACAGTAACAGTGCTACTCATGGTGGCAACCAGAGGGCTTGCAATAGAAGGCTTAGTTCCTTCATTGTGCAATGAGGGAAGCTGTCAAATTGAAGAATTGGACAATTGGGTCTATATGGACCACAGGTGTGTTGAAAGGGAAAATGGGCACTGATAGAGCAAAACATCCTCATATATGGGAGAGATTTGAGGAAACTATGGAGATGGAATTTTGATTGACCTTAAGGAGATCCAGGCAAACCATCTGGTGTTCCAGAAAACTTCTCATGCATCTCATGGGGAAACCCTATATGGAGAAAGCTAATTTTATGTGAGGTCAATAAAGGATACAGGGGACCAGGAAGGTTGAGTCTATATTTATATATACATTTATATATTTGACTAGGATGTTTTAGCATGCACAAGGACACTTCGTAGCCATGTGTGAAATGGTTGGGCAAGCACCTTAAAGTCTGAGGTCACAAGGTCTTTGCTGGAAAAGAGGGATTGGACTCTTTGTGCTGGTTATGAAGTTTCTGCCCCAACTGAAGGAGGCTAAGTATCTCATGTCCTTGCTTACGAGTGTGGGTAGCATGGTGTGAGAGGTTGACAGGCACCTCAATGCAACCCTAGCAGGAAAACAATAGCCACCAGACCATTATGGTAAAGACAGAGTGCTTGGTTAATCAGTAAGCATGAAATAATTATTTCATAATTGTCTCACCATTATTTTTTTTTTTTTTTACATAATCATGATTTCTTGGTTTAACCACAATTAACCACAATTCTTTAGGGGTGGTGGGGTTTATTTTCATGAGATGGGTCAAAGCATGGTAACTCTCATTTGCATCCATCACATGTTTCCAGGGTCATTGTGCATCATGCAGCACATCAAAACAACAACTGTCCCATTGGAGGATGCCTCGCACATTGATTTACAGTTACAAAGTCAAATCGGCTTTCTAACGTGAACAATCCAAAGAGAGTTGGGTAGTTTCTTGAGAAGCGGTATTGAGAAATGCCCGTAACATTAAGATGGAAAACGTTTGGTTTTCACTGGAGTTTCCATTTAGTGTTGGTAATCAAGAAAGAAAGAAAACCACTGTCCCACTGGTCCAGTCATAATGTAGGGAGTCTGCAAGCCCAACTGGTTTCAGCTAAATTATGATTGGACGATTGATTATTTGGGGAGGTACTAGACTGCTTTCAGCTAATGCATCATTTTGACATGGAATTTTGAAAACGTGGCACGAGATGGGGTTTGTTTCTAAACGTAGTACAACTTCTCCATTGTGGGATTATTTTGGTTTCAAGCCAAAAAAAAAAAAGCCAAGATATTGAACGCACGTACCTTGAAACCCTAACCCTCCATGAAATGCTGTGCTGTTATGTTATTGATTTTCCTCCCGATGCAGCTGCATACATAATGTATTCACCCTTTGCTTTTTCCCCAAATTCACCTGTGTCCACCCGGTTTGTTGCATGTGAATTCCAGAGGGTGAGTGTAATGACGCTGTACTGTTCTGGCTGGGTACTAATAATGCGTTAGCGTGCATTGCTTTAGCCACGCATAAGCTAACGCTTGTTGGTGTGTTGACTGTACCTCGTGTGAGGTGACTCATTTATGTTATGTTATGTTATACTACCATAACTCTAGCAAGTTAAACCAAACTTGAACAGGACATCTGTACCTATGTTCAGTGGCCGACTTAGCCATTTGGGAGCTCCAGGCAAACAGTGATTTGGGGGCCCCTGCATCTATCTAAATATAGAGAGGGCATTTTGGAGGGCCCCAAAGGGCCTTGTATGGGGTCTGGGGCTGCAGGCGAATGCCTGGTTTGCGTAATAGGACGGTTCGCCTCTGCCCGTATTCTTTAATGGGAACACCACCCTACACCTTGCCACTCTGACCAGCTGAATCCCTGGAGACATTTTCTCTCCTTTTTACCCAGTGAGGTCCAGCCTCAAGCCAGAGGAACTGAAAATGCTTGTGTTTCTGGCCCAAAATCTGCCTGACAAATGACGGTTTTTTTGTTTTAAATAGCCCACCACCCCTACGCCCTTTTTTTTTTTTTTAAGAGGACTATATATTTGTATTATTATTATTATGATGATTTAAACTGTTCGTTGTTGGCACTTGTCCATATACATGTTTAAAGGGAAAAGGGAAGAAACAAACAAACAAACAAAAAAAAAAACAAACTCATTGGGTTAGTAGAAAATTTATAAATCTCATTGTTCAGATGTGCTCCTTTGATGCAGAAACATGATCCATTGAATCAAGAAGTCATGGTTTCTAATATTGGACAAATGAACTGGATTTATAGATTAAAAAAAACAAAACAAACATTCCTACTTGATTAATGGTGCTCACCTTATGTTATTCAATAAGGATTGGTTATAAATTTGTGACCTTGGTACATGAAAGTTATGTTTCCCCATTGATTACTGATTAGCTCACTAAATTGATGGTGTTGTTAAAACCTGGGCTGTGGCTAGAATTGAAGTATATCTCTTAACTTTTCATACTACTATTGTGTGGACTGGCTTAACTGAGGAATTGTTGGATGATCGCTGAAAAATTATGCACACGTCCTAAGCAAGGGGGTAATGATCTACCCACCCATCTTTCCCTATCAACTTGATTGTTACTTGCTAACTAGCTTAGCCCTATAGCATAAGGACATCCATACATTGTGTTGGCATCTGGTGTGTGGTCAAATTTATAGATCCTTTATTCCAGGCAATGTTTTGGATCAAATGTAACAACTTGGCCCAACCATTACACCCCCTATAATTTTTTGCTAAAAATGACACATATATTGTAATCTCAGTTGTTATTGACGAGAGATCAATTAAATGATTTTCTTATACTTATATCCTAGAATTTATTATGTACCAACCAGCTGGAAGCCTGGGTTTGGGTGGAGAGTAGGTCCACGTCATTGTTGAGGCTGGAGGAGCCCACCTCCTCAGTAATGAGGGAAAATTCACTGCTCAGACTGGTCACGCTGCCACGATCCCTTAACTCTGTATCCAACCAGAAAAGCAGAGCCCTGTAAGTTCAGTATGTATTACTTCTTCTCTAAACAACAGGAAAACATCCCAATGTTTCCATAAGCCAAAACAAACAAACTGTTTTGGATTAAGTTGGATTAAGATTTGGAAAAAAAATAAAAGACCAAAAAAAAAAAAAAAAAAAAAACAAAAAACAAAAAACAAAACTATTGACTTTATGCTGACTATGGAAGCAGACATTTAAGTGAATTTTGCAGAGTTTACCACAACCTTTTGATCCAAACCCTCTTAATCAATTCAAATGTTGAATTCACATTAATTAACAGTAACAAGTAGCACTGACTTCTAAAAATAAACACTGTTGTAACTCATTCAGTAGAAATCATTTGGAAGTTAAATGAGGTAAATCCATCAAAGGTCTGTATGAGACACTAACTTAACTGGCAGAGCTCTTCCCCAGTGAAATCAATGTCTTTGAACTGGGAGTTCTTCCTTCTAAAAGAAATGGAAGAAATTATGAAATAAAGATAATAAATCAAAATGAGAAAGATTAATGGAAACTGGATTCACACATTTGACATTTGCAAACATAAGCTAGTATGAGAAAGGTATTCCCTGTAAGAGTAAAAATATCTGACCAAAGATAATTACAGGTAGCTACAAAAAAGACATATATAAACTTGCACAAAACATAATAAATTGCAAAACACACCTGTTTTTCTTAACAGCAGAGAACTTCTCTGAACCAATGTGCTTCAAAAAATTGAAGCAAAAAAAGAAAATCTGAGGGAGAAAGAACAATTTTGATCACAGAGGGAAGCATAGCATTATTAATTTACAATCAGGAACAAACAACAGCTAAACTATATTACAGTGACTGCCAGCTTAGAAAGGCAGAGAAGTCTGTAACCACTCATTCTTTTGTACTAAGGCTACTCTGGATTTCAATATTTATATTTCTGTTTCTTCTTTTATAGATTTCCCCCTCTGTGACTAATAACTGTTGGTGTAAATTAAATAGTAACCTGTACATTAATCTGCTCTAGTTGAGGACATTTTGTAGCCCCTTTTACAGCCTGTTCAAATCAGCTTTACTCTGTGTCACTCTTCTGTAAAAAAGGCAGTCCTAGAACTGGATAAACGTATGTTTAAAAGGGAGAGCCAGACAGAGACTAATGTTCGGTTCAGTATAAAAAGACAAAAGAAGCACAAAGAAGGGTCTTACAGCATAACTAAGGGATCTCTGTTTTAAAGAAACTGAAGACCATGACATACTGGATTTGGGGCATACTGCAATATATATATATATATATATATATATATATATAGAGCTGTGAAATAAAATTACATTCAATTTTACAGTTAATAAATAAGGGAACACAGTGGTTGACAAAGTACAGATTGTCTTATTTGGGATTTCTGTGCTTTGATTTCTTTATCTTATATTGCTATGTTATGTACAAACCATATGTATGTTTCACCACAGGCTTTATAAGACTCCTGTACAAACAAACAAAATAGTAGTAATAGTATCTATCTTTGATCTCTTAAAACAACGATCTGCAAGTGAAGCTGCAATTTCATTTTGCTTGTTTCCAAATGACTGCCATCACTTCTTGACACAATACAGTAATTAGACAAAAAGTTGACCTTCATTAGTTCAAAATTTCACTAGTTTTTGGCTTTTGTTCATTGCAATCTCAAAAAGTGACCATAAGAAATGTTACTGTTTTATTGTCTTGCTTTGCCAGTTGAAATATGAACTGACACATACTATAACATCCGGCTACTGTCAAAATGTTTTTCATTTATATAATTACCATGAACAAGTGGAATTTTATAATGCATTTTCTGCTGAACTCTTCCCAGTCTGCCGTGTCACACGCCAGGGGTGTCCACTGTCACCCCTGTTGTTTGTTATTGCAATTGAGCCGTTAGCATTGTTTTTGTGCCAGTAAAAACAATTGATGGGGATTTTTAGAGAGGGCCAAGAACATAGGGTCTCCCTATATGCAGATGAACTCTTGATTTACCTCTCTGACTCCTCCCACTCCCTATCATCTGCTCAAACATTTGGCACGCTCTCTGGATATAAAATTAACTTTTCCAAGAGCAAGTCAATGAAGCAGCGTGTTCATTATCATTCAACACCTTTCAAAGTAACTTCAAAATGTATTTATGTTGGAATCAATGTGCCAGACATTTTTTTTTTTACTTTTTACAGAGAACTTTCCTTTTCTCATGACAAAAGTTGAACAGCTCTAAAACGTTTTCCCTCTGTCAGTAGCAAGATTAATTAATTCAATAGAAATGTCTTTCCTCCCAAAATGAACATATCTGTTTCAAAATATTCCTGTTTTCAAGGATCAAGTATTTTTGGTAAGCTGGACAGCATTATTAAATCATTCAATTGGAATCATAAACCTGCCAGAGCTGGGAAAGGCCTACTGACGCAGCCGAAATGCTCTGGTGGCATGGCTTGCTCAGATTTCCAATCCTACTATTGGGCATGTAACATCCGACCCATGTTGCATTGGCTATACGAAGACCCTGGTGCTGATGCACTTTTTTTTGATTTGTGGTTGTTGTTGCTTTTGTTTTGTCTCTTTTTGCCTGTCAGGCTGTTTTATTATACTGTACTGAACTGTTGTTTTTTGTCTTTCGTATTTTATTGTACGTCAGCCACTACATTCAATGTTAAAATGTACCAGATAGTTTCAAGATGTAATGTCCAAATTGAAGTAAAATAAAAAGAATGAAAATAAATAAATATCATGAACAAAATAGCGTTATTAAGTATTCAGAGATGGCGAAGTTACCTCTTCTCCTTTGGAGAGTCGATCTGGCAGCATGTGACTGGAAATAAATGCAAAATTTATTGTATTACAAGGCAGTATTGTACAATATGCAAATTAAGAGCTTCAACGTGTCAAAACATACCACATAAACTTAGCACAAAAAGTAAAGAAATTAGTGTTTAGTACATTATTTCTTTGCCGTAACAATACTTATTGGCAATAAATCGTATACCATTGGAGAGCATGTTTATTTCCGTTTTAAATGGTTCCACATCTGTAAGGAACAGGCATGTGCGAGATGAGCAGCAGAGCTGACTGTGTGGGTTGCTCCCATGAAAAATTTGCCAAATCTTCTCTGCTAATTCCAAACAGCAGAGGTATTCTTCTAATGTAATTCTTGGAACATATCAACTCTGCTCAGAAAAAAAACAACCGGTATAGTGCAGAATCTGCAATATGCCTTGTGTCGTTATGTCATTCATAGGCTGTGCGTTACAGCTTACAGAAAGGTCATGAATTGATAAAAGCAATGAAGTGAGTGTTCATTTTTACCCGAAAAGGAACCAGTCATAAGCAATGGTCAGATACAGGATCTCGCCTGGTTCTAGGTTGACATGTACTGCGCCGTCCTGTGACATGACAAAAAGATTTGTAAAACACCTATGCTATTCTCATCGTGAAATGAAAATTCTCTGAAAAAAAAAAAAAAAAAAAAAAATTACTATAAATTTATTCATGCGTCTTGTGTTACACCTAGTAGATAACAACAGATTTAACTCATAGCTAACCCATATTGTAACTTCTGTTCAGACAATACCTTTGGCACATTTTAACAAATGGGTGGGCAATGTTTGGAGGTTAACATTGTTTGGAGAGATGTTTAAATTACTGTATAATGTTTGACATCATGGTGAGAACCATCCCTCATTCAGTGTCTGCTGTTACTTAATGACGTGATTTTGTAATTCATGTAAATAATAATTCATAATATATTGTATATAGAAATGTATCAACCTCAATCTACATCCTCACTAAGCCCCTGTATCCCCAATTTTTTTTTTAGTTCAGTGCACTCCATCATGCGTTTTTCTCTTGTTCCTTGTTTTTTTTTTTTCTTTATGTCCATTTAGATATAGGTACTAAGAACAAAGTGAAAAAGTCAAACCACTTGAACATACTTGGCCAGAAGCTGATTCTGATGGCGCTGTTAATCGTAAACTATAAGTGCCTATTGTTAAGTGTTTTCAGAGCTGTAAAAAAGAAGGTGGGGAAAAAAGAGGTAGCCTGTGACTGGAAACTCCCATATACACTGTTGGTGAGAGAATGGCCGTCCTCTTATCAAGTAATCACACATCTAGAACTGTCTAGAGCACGATTACACAGTGCTAAAAATCACAAAATTGTGCTTATTGTTCAATATTGTTCCAATATTGACTACATCTTGAGAAAAAATATCACATTTATGACATCAGAAGGTTAGTAAAAATAAGTTTTAATACTTGTAGTAAATGACCAAGCAGATGTATTCAATGCGGGGTTACAAAAGCCACTTGTGTTAGATGGTACCAAATGCATCCTTAGATGAAACAAGAAGAGGCACCAGTGGTAAAGGAATTAAAATACAAAAGAAGATGTGAGAACTTACTGCCCAAAGGGATAGCCTGAGGAGAGAAACAAATAGAGGTGTACGGTCCCAGCCTGATATGCAGTGCACCAGGAGGCCACTTTCATCTGAAATAATGCAAAAACAACTTCAAAACAAACAGCAAGACTTTAAAGGAATAAAAATGGAATACGAATAAAGATTTTTTTTTTTTAAAGAAAAAAAAAAAGACATTTGAAATGTGTATGTGTACATTAATATTGCTTTAGTAATATTAATATTGCTTTAATTAATTACTGTAATGCAGTAATGTATGTCAGTAACATGTTTTACAATGCATTTTAACCCGGATTAAAGTTGTGGGTTTTTTTCCTATACAAAATTGCCAAAATCACAGCAGAGGACCACAACCACAGCAGAGGAGAAATGTCCACACACAATGTTTACAGAACAGAAGAGATGAATGGAGCAGCAGCAGATGCAACATTGGACAGTATGTTTGAGAAATGGCCATATGCCCATTACTTTCAGTTTGTCAGAAATAAATTTATGAGGAATATCATAGATAAATGCACTGTGTGCAACACCTAAAGATCTGTTCTATGTCTATAGTATTGTTATATTATTATATAATATTATATTAATATATTATTATATTATACCGTTTTTAGCCTTGCATCTACCTCAATCAGGTATTGCATCACCTTCCACTGGATGTGTCACTTGCCCAACACAGAGTGACACACACACTCACAAAAAAAGTAAATATCAGCACTGAGTGCCTTGAGTGGTATTGGTGGTAGTGGTATTGAACAAAAAGCAAAAATGCTGTACTGTTTTTGCTGTACTGGTCACTATCTTGTCTTTTCTCTTTTTGATTTTTTCCAGTCCTTCAAGTTAAAGCAGATTGAAGAGAGACAGGAAATAGGGGACAATATTTTATTATTTTATTAATATTAAAACATTAATAAAAGAAAAAACTTTAATGACTTTAATGAAGGAGGCATTCAGCACTAATAGCACAGCAGGACATACAGGACAAGGTATAAATGAAGTAGCAGTCCTACCACAATTTATCCGCAATTTGCATAACCTACTTTGATTCATCCTTTGTACAACCAGTACACAGGCATCACTACAGTTGACTTTTAACTTTTTCCTAACACTAGTTATCAAGCAACTAACAGAAATGTGTGACTTTGTATCCCTGTAGAGTTGATTCAAATCTATGTCCACCTGATTAATGCAAGTCAAGTGACTTTTAGGTCTAAGTAAACTACCTGTGACTCTAGCTTCTAAATGGTCCACTAGAAATATCAGATAAATCCAAAGATAAACACAAATGTTCTTATGTTTGTCATGGTTTGTGTGCGCTCATGGGAAAAAAAAGACAGTCCCTCTAAGAACACTATCACAAACATTTTTGACTCATAAGGTTACTACCAAGTTTCACCGATATCTACAACTCACCATCATTGTTAATGATGTGGAGTAAGAGCTTCAGGTAGTTCTGAGTCTGTTCCACTAGGTCCCAGGACTGATCAAAACACAGACACACACATGACTGTTGATGAAACTGAGAAATTTGCAGGAACATCTCATACATATTTCACAGGAGAGAAAAAAAGAGAGGACAGGAGAAGAGAAGCGCTAACCTGGTATTGAGTCCAGTCAATATTCAAGTTCTGAGTAAAGCACATTGGGATTGTCAATGGAGCATCTACATAATCCTGTCAATGCAGATAGATGACAGTGACATCAGATTATTACAACAGAGCAAATATACAACCAACACTCACTCATATGACCACTCATCAATGAGAATATTCAGGAAACCTAGAAATGAACGAAGAAAATATGGAGGAAGTAACTGTACTGGAAGTACATGTTTTAGGCAAAGACATTTTTCTCTTTGGAATATTTTTATCAATTCCCAGAAACCAAACAATTAATTTTTGGCCATTTTCCGATGGGAAAAATCGATGTAGAAAGGTAGAGCAGGCAGTAGGAGCAACACAGCACATACTAGTGGTTAGGGTTAGGTGGACACATATACATGTGAGGCTCAGTAATTCAACAAAATGGCTGTGATGCAGAATTATGTTGATATTAATGATTTACCAATTATCAATTATTCATTCATCTTCAACCGCTTTTTCCGTTTCTGTGTTGCTGGGCTGCTGGAGCCAATTCCAGCTCACATTGGGCAAGGGGCAGGGTACACCATGGACAGGTTGCCAGTACATCACAGGGTAAACACACAAAGAAAAAAAGAGACAAACAACCACTCACGCTCGCATTCACAACTTTGGTCAATTTAGCATCACCAGTTTACCTAGACATGCATGTCTTTGGACGTTGGGAGGAAACCGGAGTACCCAGTGAAAACCCACGCAAACACAGGGAGAACATGCAAAATCGACAGTGACAGTGCTAACCATTACACCACCGTGAGCTTCACCAAGGGGTGATTTTTTGAACAGGTGTTTGCTTATCAGCCCAAATTTAGAACCAAACAACTCTTGTTACCGTGTTTTCAGTCATGTTGCATAACTGGGGGATAGGGGTAATCTGTTTCATGTTTCCTTTATTCATTCTTGAATGTAACTTAAAAAACAACTATATTTTGGTAATTATTAAATGTTTAATTAATGCAGATAACTATTAATTAAGGAAACTAATTAAAATCTGTATCCCTGCACTAATATCATTATATATATACCCTACCTGATTCCAGTTGAAGACCAGACCCTCAGCTGTGTAGTCTCTATCTTTGTAGTCCTTAAAAAACTCACACCCTAAACAAAAACAACAAAGAAAATCATCTATCTACATTTAATCCCAAACTGCTACCTTCAAATGACAGACAATGAGAGGTATAAGAAATAAGAGCATTGTTTAAACACAACAAAAAGTGAATGGGTGAAGTGGTCTGAATGCACGCTCGTCTTGGTTTTGGTTGCTGCCCTCCTGATCCTCAAGCTAGGATCTTTGAACTTCTTTAACATTTGATGCATGTCCACATTTTGCATAAATTTGCCTTTTCTCTTAGATTTATTTCAGTTTCAGACAATTTCAACATAACTTCTTTGCCCATTTGTATTCCTGAGCCTGCACTTGAGTGCTTTTTTTGTTTTCATTTCCCAAATAGGTTTTTTTCCCCCCACATTTTTAGTATATTTTCACAAGAATATATCCAGAACAGTATCAAGAATAACACAGAATAACACATGTAAATAACACATATACATAGGTATATGCAAAGCAAAATAAATTGTCTGGAAGCAATGTAATATTTGTACCATTACTTACTTAAACATGACTTGAGCTTTATGTCTCAAATAAATTGTACATGCTTCCCACTTCTTTTCAAAGGATTTATTTATTTATTCATTCTTGCAATGTTCAAATTGTGGGGTAGTTTTAGCTTGCTAGTGGGAGGTCTAAATTTAGCAGCTAAATTTGTCTTAGTTAGTCTGACTAAATATTTAAACTGTATTTTATTGTATGAAAATTAACTTATCTCATGTGAACAAACTATGTAATGAGATTGAGTATCTCAATAACAACATGCAGATCTCTGCCATCACTGTACCGCAATTTCTCTGCAAACAAACACTGATAGAATCGTTTCTCTAATATTCACTTGATAGCTTAAAGCAATTTAGCAGTCCAATTCTAGTAGCATGGCTGAAAAAGTTGTTGTTATTGTTTACCTGGATAAGGCACAGAGAGCAAGGTGAAGTCTGCATAGCGTTGCGCCTTGTCTGCCTTTTCAGAGGATGTCACACTGAATACATAAGAGACGAAGTCAATTGTGAGCCTTCATGGGCAAAAAACAAACACTGCTAACAGATACAGTTAGGCCCAGAAATATTTGGACAATGACAAGGTTTGTTATTTTAGTTTTTCACCAAAACATATTCAAGTTGCACTTATATAATCAATGCGGGGTTAAAGTGCAGACTCCCAGCTTTGAGGGTACTCACATCCAAATTGGAGGAATGGTTTAGGAATTACAGCTCTTTAATATGTAGCCACCTCTCTTTCAAGGGACCAAAAGTAATTGGACAATGGAGTTTATTCCAAGTGTAGCATTTCCATTTAGAAGCTGTTGCTGTGAATCTGTGAACATATTTCAAATGAACTCTAAATGGAAGTGAAACAAAGCATCCTTAGGCTGGGGAAAAAAAAAAAATCCATCAGCGAGCGAGCAGAAATGTTAGTAGTGGCCAAATCAACAATTTGGTACATTCTGAGGGGGAGGGAAAAAAAAAAACACGCACTGGTGAGCTTGGGAACTCTAAAAAGCCTGAAAGTCCATGGAAGACCACTGTTGTCTTCAAAGAAAAACCCTGACACAACATCCACCCAAGTGAAGAATACTCTCCAGGATGCCTGTGTCTAAATCTACAATAAAGAGAAGACTTCATGATAGCAAAAAAAAAAAAAAAGTTCACCACAAGGTGCAAATCAGCCTTAAAAATAGAAAGGCCAGATTAAACTTTCCCAAAAAAAATCTGAAGAAACCAGCCCAGTTCTGGAACAGCATTCTTTGGACAGATGAAATTTAAGATTAACCTGTACCAGAATGGTGGAAAAAAGAAAGTATGGATACTGGCAGTTGTGCTCTCTGCTGTGCTCTGTCATCTCTTGTGTTGTTGCCACTGTTCTTCTGCTATTATTTCCTAATTCACTCGATTAATCCGACAGCAAATTATTTTCACACCAACACTAGGTTTAAAAGTCAATATCTCCCCTTTCTCCAAAGATTATAACCGGTTCTGCTCCTCCGCTAATCAAACTACCCGATTAGCAATGTCCTCTAGCTCTCTGTCTCCACTCTCTGTTCCTCCTTCTCCTCCTCCTCTCCTCTCCTGTTCTCTCTGCCTCACGTGTAGTTATTCTTCTGCCTCCTTTTATGATAGCACCTCTTGTCATAGATGATGGTAGAAATTGAGGCGACAATTAATTAGTTAGAATCACGGCTCCGCACTTTAGCTAGCCCAACCTATGCTAGTGTAGCCGGTGCGGGCCAACCTAGACGAGCTCATACGGCAGCTAAGATAGTTTCTTCCTCTCCCCCCCCCCAGTGGCTCCCGAGCAGCCGGGATCTAGTCAGGGTGACTGGGTGACTGTCCGAGACAAGAGGCATAGTCGTAGGCAGCAGCCCCCGGTTCACCACCGACCAGTTCACGTTTCCAACAGGTTCTCCCCTCTCAGCGACACACCCGCTGAAAAGCCGACTCTAGTGATTGGTGATTCTATTCTGAGGAACGTGAAGTGTATCCCCGGGGGCCAGAGCAGACGACATCCAGTCTTATCTGAAACTGCTGGCTAAGGGTAAACGTAAATATGCTAATATTGTTATTTACGTCGGCAGTAACGACACCCGACTTCGCCAGTTGGAAGTCACAAAAAATAATGTGGAATCGGTGTGTACTTTTGCTAAAATGATGTCGGACACTGTAGTTTTCTCCGGCCCCCTCCCCAATCGGACCAGTGATGACATGTACAGCCGCATGTCGTCATTTAACCGCTGGCTGTCGAGGTGGTGTCCCGAAAACAACGTGGGCTACATAGATAACTGGAAGTCTTTCTGGGGGAGACCTGGTCTAATTAGGAGAGATGGTGTCCATCCCACCGTGGACGGGGCCGCTCTCATTTCTAGAAATATGGCCGATTTTATTAGAAATCCAAAACCCTGACAATCCCGAGTCGAGACCAGGAGGCAGAGCCGCAGTTTAACACGCTCCTCTGCACCTCAGTCAGAGTGGTCACCTGCCGAGAATAGAATAGAGTCTCTGTCTATGTTTAGGTCTATAGAAACTGTGTCTGTCCCCCGACCACCTAAATTTAGAAAAGTTAATAAACCCAAATTAAACAGAAGAGCAGCTAAAAACAAAAGCCTAATTGAAATTAAAACAGCCACAAATTCAGTCTCAAATAACACTGCGATCAAATGTGGACTGTTGAACATTCGATCATTATCATCAAAATCTCTACTAGTTAACGATCTCATAGCTGATCACCATATTGATTTATTTTGTATAACAGAAACGTGGCTGCAGCAGGATGAGTATGTTAGCATTAATGAAGCTACACCCCCATATGGCATTGAAATTGACAAGCTAACAATTCTTCCCCAAAACTCTCCTGACTGACCATTACCTTATTACATTTGAGTTTACTTTAATGGGCTCCACAGCATTGAGGAATAAATTCAGCTATAGAAGATGTTTATCTGAAGCTGCTGTGGCTAAATTTAAAGAGAACATTTGGTCATCATTCCCAACAATGCCATATCTAAATTGAAATGAGGATTTCTCCCATACGCAGGTTGATGACCTTGTGACTAGCACTATGGCCACACTGCGTTCGAATCTCGACAATGCCGCCCCTCTCAAAAAGAAAGTATTCAATCTGAGGAGGTTGGCTCCCTGGTATAATTAACAAAATGCGCGCCTTAAAGCAGACATCAAGGAAATTAGAAAGAAACTGGCGTTCCAGTAAGTCAGAAGAGTCTCACAGAGCCTGGAAAGATAGCCTAAAAACATATAAAAAAGCTCTCCACAGTGCTAGAAGTTTATATTACTCAGCACTCATAGAAGAAAACAAGAACAACCCCAGGTTTCTCTTCAGCACAGTAGCCAGGCTGACAGAGAGCCATAGCTCAGTTGAACCAGTGATCCCCTTAGCGCTAAGCAGTGATGATTTTATTAACTTTTTTACAGATAAAATTCTCACGATCAGAGAAAGAATTTATCAGCTCTTGCCTACGTTAGATAAAAATCTCCTACTGAATACAGCAACTCCTGAATCAGCTGTGACGCCTCTTTTACATCTGGAATCATTCTCACCTCTGAATCTCTCAGAGCTAGCTTCTATAGTTTCATCATCCAGACCGTCAACCTGTCTATTAGACCCAGTACCAACTAGCCTCTTTAAAGAGATCTTTTATTTAATTGAGCCGTTCATTCTAGATTTGATTAATCTGACTTTATTTCTGGGTTATGTACCTCAGGCACTTAAGACCACGGTCATCACACCCCAGCTTAAAAAGCCTAATCTTGATCCAGATGTTTTGGCAAACTATAGACCCATATCGAACCTTCCATTTATTTCTAAAATCATTGAGAAAGCTGTAGCAAAACAACTACACGAGCATCTGGATGGGAACAGTTAGTTTGAAGAGTTTCAGTCAGGATTTAGAGCCCATCATAGCACAGAAACAGCGCTTAGTGCAAGGAACTGCACTAAGGTGATTCAAATCCTACTTATCAGATAGATATCAGTTTGTTCATGTAAACAACAGCTCCTCCTCATGTACTGTAGTCAGTCATGGAGTCCCGCAGGGTTCGGTACTTGGACCAATCCTCTTTACGCTTTATCTGCTTCCTCTAGGCAACATTATCAGGAAACACAGCATCAACTTCCACTGCTACGTAGACGATACCCAGCTGTACCTATCAATGAAGCCAAATGAAGTCACTCAGATAGTCAGACTGCAGGCATGTCTTGAAGACATAAAAGTCTGGATGACTGGAAATTTTTTACTTCTCAACTCTGACAAAACAGAAGTTATTGTACTCGGTCCTAAGCACCTCAGAAAAATACTATCTAATCATCTCATCAGTCTGGACGGCATTACTTTGGCTTCCAGCTCCACTGTAAGAAACCTTGGAGTAATTTTTGACCAGGACATGTCCTTTGTCCCTCACATAAAACAAGTTAGTCGGGCAGCTTTCTTCCACCTGAGAAACATTAGGAAAATCAGAAATATCCTTTCTCAGGATGATGCAGAAAAACTAGTCCATGCATTTGTAACTTCTAGGCTGGACTACTGTAACTCATTACTATCTGGATGTCCAAACAAATCTTTAATCTTTAGTTAATTCAGAATGCTGCTGCACGAATATTTACAGGAACTAGGAAAAGAGATCATATCTCTCCTGTGTTAGCTGCTCTTCATTGGCTGCCAGTAAAATATAGAGTAGAATTGAAAATCCTTCTTTTAACATATAAAGCTTTTAATGGCCAAGCTCCATCGTATCTGAGAGCTCATAGTTCCTTACTGTCCTAGCAGTCCACTTCGCTCTCTGGAGGTTTACTTGTGGTTCCTAGAGTCTCCAAGAGTAAATCTGGAGGCAGATCGTTCAGTTATCAGGCTCCTCTTCTATGGAACCAACTTCCAGCATTGGTCCGGGGGGCAGACTCTTTAGTAATTTTCAAGACCAGGCTTAAAACTTTCCTGTATGACAGAGCTTATAGTTAAAAAGTTAAAGTCCTCTTTTCTTTAGCTATGCTGCTATAGGCCTAGGCTGCTGGGGGAAGGACTGAGCTTCTCTCTCTCTCTGTCTCTCCCTGTTACCCTCTCTCCCCCCTCCCTCTTTCTCTCTCCCTCCATCTCGCTCGCTCTCCTTTCCTCCCCCCTTGCATGCGTTGATAAGAAGTATCCTTCTTTAAAAAAAAAAAACAACCACAGTTTCACCCAGTTCTAAGCATTTATACTGCATTTACTAACCATGTTCTGCCAAAGTCTCTGTCTCTCCCAGTTCCTCTCCTCTCTCTTCCTGTCCTCATCCTGCAGGTGGTGACTCATCTCCATCCCATATAAATAAATTTATAAAGAGTTTAGTCTAGACCCGCTCTATATGTAAAGTGCCTTGATGTAACTTTGTTATGATTTGGCGCTATACAAATAAATCTGATTTGATTTGAAGGCTTGGAACAGCTCATGACCCGAAGCACACAATATCTTCTGTAAAACATGGTGCAGGCAGTGTGATGGCAAGAGCATGCATGGCTTCCAATGGCACTGGGTCACTAATGTTTATTGATGATGTGACAGAAGCAGTCGGATGAATTCTCAGATCCAAAGTTGATTGAACAGTGCTTCAAAGTACAGATGGACAATGATCACAATGTACTGTGAAGGTAACCCTGGAGTTTTTTTAAAGACAAAGAAGTGGAAAATTCTACAATGGCCAAGTCAATCACTAGATCTCAACCCGATCAAGCATGCTTTTCATTTGCTTAAAACAAAACTTAAGGCAGAAAGACCCATGAAAAAGCAACAACTGAAGACAGCTGCCACAAAAGCATCACAAAGGAGGAAACCCAGCATTTAGTGATGTCCATGGGTTCTAGACTTCAGGCAGTCATTGCTTGCAAAGGATTCTCAACAAAGTACTAAAAATGAACATTTAATTTATGGTAATGTTAATTTGTCAGTCAGAGCTGGTTGATGTGGCCAGGGAAAGGAAAGTCTGGGGCTCCCTGCTGAAGTTCCTACCACCGCGACCCCACCTTGGATAAGCAGATGAATATGGATCTATGGATGTTAATTTGCCCAATTACTTGTTTAATTATCCAATGTGGTGGCATGCAGAGCCCAAATCATGAAAATTATGTCACTGTCCAAATATTTCTGGGCCTAACTATATATCATCACTGCGTATATTTGAGCACATGCACAAAAAGAAACAGTAAAAAAAACTAGCAACAGCCTCAAAGACAGTTGGGCTTTATTAGAAATACAGCAAATCACTATTAGCAATCAACCATCAATTGTTGATGAAGTTTAGGTAGAAATTATCTACGTCAATGTAGCGTATTTCCGCCTTTACTACAGCTAGCAGAAGACATGTCAGGAGTTAAACACAACTGGTCTGCATTGGATTATTATTGTTATGATTATGGACACTAGCAGAAGCAAGAGTACTGCCCGAGGAACACAAAGCAATGTTTGTCTACATCAGAAGTAGCTTCTTCTTCTACTACTGCTACAATTTTTTTTTTAGGGCCCATGAAAAAAGTAAAGCTCTAATCCACATTGTAATCTGATTGAAGAAATTTTGCGCATGTAAACATAGCTAGTACAGTGACCTAAACAACAGTCATGGTATGAATGCTCTTCCTTACTTCAAGCCAAACTTAACCTTCTTATTCTCCACCATCAGGTCACAGATGTAGCGAACTGAGAGGTAGCGAAGCAGTTTAATGTCATGGCCTCGAACCTTGTCAAAGAGCTGGGAGTCCCCATTTCTGAGGAAAAGATAACAGAGAAAGACAAAATTTGTGAGAAGGACAAAAACAAAACAGACCAATCATTAACATTTATCTCCTTTAATCTGATCATTAGTGGACAGCTCCAAGTTTATGTGTGGACAGACCAAAGAGGAACAGAGCATTCAATGGCGATCCAATCATATAGTAAATAGACACCAATAAGCCCTGATCTGATCCACATTTAAGGGCCTTCTAAGCTACTGATGTCCTCTAAATTATCTGTTTTTTACTGATTAATTCAGAAGGACCACCAACTCTATTGATGTCTTCTGAGGGACTTCTAACTTAACTGACATCCTTTAAAAGGATCATTGACTCAACTGATGTCTTCTAAAAGGTAACTCTCACAACACCTGATCTTAACACACCAGTCTCAATCTTTCTCTCTCAGGTTGTGTCCTAATGCACACCATTATGCGTGATAATGCTGGTCTGAACAGGGCCTTAAATAAGAGAACAATAAGTTAAAAAAAAAAAAAAATCCTTCTCTTGTCTTTGTCTTGCTTTGCTTTGCTTTCTTTGTATCATATAACCTTTTTTGTTATATTGTCATTAGAAGGGATAAATATCGCATACACAATATCTGATGTTAATTTATTTATAATGATTTGGTAACCTGACTGCGCTGTCATCCTCAGGAACCTCCTCTGACTCTGTCCACGTGTCATCACTGCCCCCTACAAATGAAACAAGAATAAGATGAGCATGAGGTGACACTCAAATCCACTCCATAAATCACCAGCCTTCTTATTTTCAGACATGGAACCATGTTATAAACATATTATATCCCATAGTGAGACTACTGTGAGTGTAGTATCATGTTTCATGAATTATTAGTTAAACAGAATCACTTAACTGTACTTTCATCTGGCCTCACTGTGCCATGTGTGAACAGCTACGCCAGAGCAGGTAGAAAGAATAAAGGTGGAAGACTTGTTCTACTTGTGGACAATAGATGGTGTTGCTGAACACAAAGGGAGGCCAACAACCACATCAAAACCTGGCTAGAGTCTCCACTTCCTACTCTCCTACAGTGTGGACGCTTTTACTGCTTGCTTCTGCTTTTCTTATGCTTTTTTATTCCATCTTACTTTTAACATAGTTTTACTCCTGATTCTATAGACAAAAGATCTAGAACACTAGGATTTTGATTTAATTGAAACCATTCCACTTCAAACACATTTCAATATGTTGGGATGTCTACTCATGTGCTCTGAAAAGAACACTAGAGCGGCCTACAAGTTCCTCCAAAAGCCTGAGCCAGAGTAGGCTGGGTTTGAAAACAGTGCGAAAACCAGGCACACTCAGCAGGGGCCTCTGGCGACACCACTTAGGTAGTAAAGATGCCGCCACAACCCTCATCTGTTGCTTTTTCCCAGTGCACCAGTTACAGTAGAGAGATACTCCAAGCTTTCTCCATAATCTGGCCTCCAAAGGGAGTCTATCAGAGAAAAATCTGAGTTGTAGAAATAACGGGAAACTCAAGAGAGCCATGACATTATGTTCTTTATAAGTGTATGTAAACTTTTGACCACAATTGTATAAAGGGTGAGACCGGCTTCCGGTTGGCGAGCGGAATGGAGTAGTGGCGTTTTTGCAAGCTCTTGCCACACAGTCTCAATTTTAACATTTATTCAGTCTAATTAATGTTTATTTTCACAATTACAATTACATTTCAAACAGTGCCTAAACAGTCTTAACCTACTAGTATGTCATACAAACCCGGTATAAATTCAGGAAAAGAACAACTTGCCTCTGCGGACTTGGCTATTGGCATTGCTACTTTGGCTAGTATGCTATTATTTGCTTCCACAAATTTCAGACCAAGGACATGGTCATTTGTGCCCTGAACTGTCCTGAAGTGATAGACCAGCAGGCTGAGTACAAAGGATGGTTCTTCTTAAATAAAAACATACCTGGTAATGCAATAAAAATCAGTTAGATAAATTAACTCAAATTTACTTGGGTAGCTTGAGCTCAATGAGACTGTTGTTTGAATCAGTTGCTTAACAAGGTTGCTAGGATGGCGAAACAAAATCATGCTTTGCAATAGTGTTCTGTCACCCTAAGGAAGATCCACTTCGCTTTAGCGTGATAACATTTTTGGCACATTCGGTACACTTGTATTCTTACTGAATGCCCTGTACCGAACGGATCGGGACAAATGCACATCATTACACCCCTAATGCTTATAGGAACAAAAGTAAATGCATAAAAGGCATAATAGCCTGGATCACCTGGAACTTTTTATTTCCAAAGTAAAAGAAAACTGAAGTTATGGAACTTGGTACACCTTAGAAAAGCATTAGCTATTCATCTCAGGACAGCATTACCTTGGCCTCTAGCTTCATCAAGACAGCCTTCTTTTACCAATGCAATACTGCAAAAGTCAGAAAAATCCTGTCTCTAGACGAGGAAGAAAACCAAAGCATGCATTTGTTACCTCTAGATTGGACAACCATAATTCATTACTAAACAGTATGTCCCTACAATTTTCTGAAAAGCCCTAAGGTAATCCAGAATGCTGCTACACCAATATTAAGGGGAACTAGAAAAAGAGATCACAGTTCTTTTCTAGTGTCTTAGTTCCTGGTAAAATTCAGAATATAATTTAAAATTGTTCTCCTAAAAAACAAAGCTCTCAATGACTACACTCCATTTATCAGGAAGCTCATAATTCTTTATTGTCCAAGTAGGTTACTTCGCTCTATGGAGATTAGGTTTACTTGTGTTGCTCAAATGGCTGAAGAAGTTATGGTTCTGATAAAAAGGTGTCAGAATGCACAGTGCTTCGCATTTTATTGCATATGGGGTTGCATAGCTGCAGACCAGTCAGGGTGCCCATGCTGGCCCTTGTTCACCGTTGAAAGCACCAACAATGTGCACATGAGCATCAAAACTGGCTCTTGGAGCAATGGAGGAAGGTGGCCAGGTCCGGAGAAGGCACCACAATTCACCAGGGGGAGAATGCAAGCTGGCAGAGGAGGGTGATGTTTTGAGTAATATTCTGCGGGAAAGCTGGGGTCCTGACATTCATGTGGGTGTTACTTTGACACGTACCATGACCTTCAGCATTGTTTCAGACAACCTTTAATAGAAACGGCATTCCCTGGTGGATGTGGCGACTATCAGCAGAATAATGTGTCATGCCACAAAGCAAATATGGATCTGATCTAAAGTTGAGTAGTTGAGCACCTGTGGGATGTACAAGCCACAACTTAAAAGACTTAAAAGGATCTGCTGTTTTGGCAGCAAAAAGGAGGACCAACACAATATTAGACAGGTGGTCATAATCTTATTTCTGATCAGTGTATGAAGTGGCTTGAAACTTGATTTAAGACTTAGACCCTGTGACTGACTTGTTACGTAGCCCCACCTCTGCTGGTCATTCAAACGCAAACAATTAATAGAGAAAATAATTTGCAGAAAAAAAAAAAAAAACGTGTATACGTCAGTGGGTCTACTAGATCAAAATTACAGTTTGACTACAATGAACATTTGTAGTAGGTAATCTTTCCTCAGACCTTGTGGTTCTGACTCTTCAGTACAGAATGAAAACCAATTTGCAGAGACTTCATGGAGAAGTCAGAAGTTGGTTGATTGATGACATCAAAATGCAAAGAAAATAGCACGTGATTTCAACATCCAATAAGATATTCTTATGTGCAATGAAGAATTTGTTGCTTTTTTTATCTTAGAAGTTGACAAAACAATAAATTAAAATATCAGGTTTATGTGGAGCAGTAACCAGATTAAAATTTTTTGTCTTGTTGCATGGTCCGCATAGAGATAAATCATCAACATGTCCGCACTTACACATTGCAATGACTTGATATAAGAATGTTTTATTCCTTTTATTTTTATATTGGAGTTAATGGTTCTAATGGTTCTGCTCTTCATTTCTAGTTTTTATTTTTTTTATTTACAAATTACTTCTATGTATTTCTGAGAGGAACCCACAGAAATTTTCATTTAATGTGGTATAATAAAGCTATTTCTGGCACTGATTCTGAAAATGCATCTTCAACAGGATGGAAACTTACCTTTTTTTTTTTTTTTTAACACATTAGTTTTATTTTTGCCTTTAATTATTGTGATCATATTTAATAACAATGATGATAATAAAACAATAATCATTTAATTAATTTGATGAAAACCTCTGGAGAATCTCTGGAACTGCTCTAAACTGGTTTACATCCTATCTTGAGGACAGGATGTACTTTGTTAAAACTGGCAACTGTGTCTTAGACCAAATGCCCATGACCTGTGAGGTGCCCCAGGGGTCAATTCTTGGATCACTATTATTTAATCTGTACATGTTTCCATTAGGCCAGCTAATAAGCAGTTATAATGTGTCCTACCATAACTATGTAGATGACATTCAGATCTACGTGTCACTGACGGCAGGTGAACTTGTACCCATAGATATACTGTCACTGCATTGAACAGATCAGTGTGTGGATGCAAAACAATTTTCTCCATTTAAACTCAGACAAAACTGAAGTCATTGTCTGTGGCCCACAGAAACAAAGAAAGCGTTACCTTGAGACTCTTTCTCTAAAACCTAATAATCAGGTTAGAAAATCTAGGGGTAATTTTAGACTCAGACCTGAACTTCAACAGCCACATTAAATCAATAACATCAGCAGTTTTTTATCATCTAAAAAATGTTGCCAGAATCAAAGGACTAGTGTCTAAACCAGACTTGGAGAGACTAATCCATGCGTTTGTCTCCAGCAGGTTAGATTACTATAACACCTGCTCACTGGACGTTCTAAACGAGCTGTAAGACAGCTGCAGTACATCAAGAATGCTGCTGCTCGAGTCCTGACTAGAACCAGGAAATATGACCATATTAGTCCAGTGCTCAGGTCTGGACTCAGCGCTGGACTAAGACACTGGCTTCTTGTTGCTCAGAGAATAGACTTTAAAAAAAGCTCTGCTTGCGTAAAAGCACCGAAGTACATCTCGTACATGTTAGAGCCATATGAACCATCTCAGGCTCTGAGACCCTCGGGGAGTGGTCTCCTGGTTGTACCCAGAGTCAGGACTAAACATGGTAAGGCTGCATTCCAGTTTTATGCTGCTAAAGTCTGGAACAGTCTTTCAGAAGATGTGAGACAGGTCTCAACTCTGACAACGTTTAAATCCAGGCTGAAAACAATTCTATTTAGGTGTGCATATGACAACTAAAAAGTATTATATCTGCGCTTTTTTTTTTAGCTTTTAATTCATTCAATTCTAATAAATTTTTTTTAAGATTTATGTAGATTCTATCTGCCTTCTTGACATTTTTTCTGTATCTGTAAAGCACTTTGAATTACCCTGGGTACAAATAGCGCTCTATAAATAAACATTCCTTACCTTGCCCATGATTGTGAATTAAGACAAATTAAAACTGTTTAAAAAGGTACATTAACCCTTTAACAACAAAGATTATTGTTCACCTAGTTTTTTTTTTTTTTTTTTTTGTTTGTTTGTTTGTTTTGCTTATTTTAAACCATAAAAAGGGCCAGAAAATGCTTTGCCCATTTTCCAGAACACTTAGGGACAACCTGTAGTTGTCGAAAGTATTAATGGTTAACAACAACCTCCGGAAACAGTGTGAGTGGAATTACCGTAATGACGCTATCTTGGTTGTGAAGCCCAACTTCTCTGCTATCAGAAACCGTTGGAATTTCTCAGATAGAGCAAACATTTGCAAACTTCCGGAAATTCGAAGTGCGGTGGCCGCTAGTCGCAGAAGCCTGACAACTGTCTTAAAATACAATTATTCATGGGTTCAAACCTGCCTGGAAAATGAGTCAACCAGTACTTCCTCCGTTCTTTGCTAAATATAAGTTAACATGTTTGCAAAATTGTGTGAGTGTTGCGTTTTTTTCCAATACCTGAGAAGATGTAATTGTAGCCTGTGCGCCCGTACAACTCCCCCCAGCCTGCCAGAGTGGACGACCGGCATATATGCTGAAATGAGGAAGTGATTAAGACAATTGTTCTGATTGCTCATACCAGCGTACAAAACATTACTGCCTTGTTGACTGTCGAACCACAACAGGAAAATTGAAAGTAATAGCTAAAGAAATTTGTAAAATTCCTTGCTAACAGTAGGTGACTAATTTCAGTATTTCTTATTTGAGCTCCATAACAAGCCCTGGTTTAGTCTCAGTATGTTTTAGCACATTTTGAAGAACTTCGGTTGATTAGAGTTCCTTACCTTCATATCATGTCTTTGACTAATAGATTCCATATGTGTGTTGAACATTCTCTGCAGTGGTCATTTTCTATCTTACTTAAAAACACCTTAGCTTCTGACTCACAAGGTTTTGTGGAGTGAAAAAAAGGAAGGGAAAAAAAAAAGGTCCCTTGCTGGATACATATCCATGTTAGCATGTTACACAATTTTCCCACCCAGTAGTTCAAAATCCAAGGAAAAAGGTCATTATTGTTGTATTAAAGAGAGTGCAGAGCCTAAAGTTCTGTAGTCGTACCTTGCCGTCATAAAGGATAACAGGACAGACAAATCTCCCTCTACAGCGAGCCATCTTACTCCGGTTCACCAGATCTTGCAGCTTACTGATCTGTAATGTGCTCTCATACCTGTAAACACATCAACTCAACTTGAGTTCAATCAAATTATTATCAGATAATTAATTGCTTTTATCTTTTGATATAGGCTGCACTTAACTGGGTGATTAACCCTCAGAAACAAATCATGGTCCATGGGAATAATTCCATGAAATTCAGCTGTTACCGTTTTGACGAATGAAAATACTAAGACTTGAATTATAAAGTAAAAGTTTAAATAAATTACAGCAAACTTCCCAAGACTAAACAACAAACATTGGGTAATCAATAGTGAACTGACAATAGGTGATAAATGATTCACACTAATCAATAATTGCAAGATCATTATAACATTTCAACTTCATTTCAACTTTTGTTATTTTACAAATTAGTTGTAGCTTACTCATTAGTAATCAAACTGTTATTATTGGTCAGCTTGTTGATTATTTTGACACAAATGTTAAAGCTACACAGTCAAGGTAAGTTAGAAAGAAAATGGTAAAAAAATGACCATCACAATAGACAAGACATAAAATCGAAAATAAAAAATTTACACTAAAGAAGCAAGGAAAGGCTGGGAATTATGGCTACACACAAAATCAGATAATATTAAATTTCAACTAAGAATTTGGAATTCCAATTATATGAAATGATGAATATCATTGTTAATGTTAATTAATGTAAAAGTTAATGTTAAGGATTGACAATTACTTGGCATTTTATATAGTTGCTTAATTAATTTTCCTAAAATTTCTTGTGCTATAACATAACATATATGGCAATAAAAAAACATATATGAATATGGTATCTAATATATCACCCTCTGGTGGCTATAAACAACGTATATTTGATATTTTTGCATGATAAATTTAATTATGTTTTTGTAACTTAAGAGACTGATTCATTTTATAAATTACCAATAGTACTCATAAACCCATTCTGAAATGTGTTTTTTACTGTACACAAATTTTCATTTGACTTAAATTCCAGTGCTGCTGTAAAAGTCCACATTTCATTTGAATTTTAAAAAGTCTGAATCATGAGAAATTACAGTAACTGACTGTGAAATTTGAATGGGATGCCAAGAGGAAAACAGTCCTGCACACAAGCAGGATTTGTTATCCAAAACAGGATATAAAGGCTCTGAAAAACCCTAACGCTTTCTAAAGTACATCATTAATTTCCAGGTTCAGGTCTTCTTTGGAAAATAGTTCCAATTGCATTTATAACTGCAATTTGTTTCCCCATTTCTAACAACAATGTGTTCTTGTGTAACCGGACAGTCACATTAGCCCTGAACTGTCTTCATTCTATAAGAAGGCCCATGGATGGAAGCTGACCTTTGCTCTATACAGCAGGTGTGCATTATCAGAAGAGGAATTAAACACTTTAACTTGGATGTTTTCTTCCTTTTTTTAGTGTATAAATCAGAAATTGATGAATTGGCTGTGTAGTGGAGAGATACCTGTCGTTCTCAACATCGGTGCATTCGTATTCCAGGAAAACTATCTGCCGAGGGTAATGGCCACATACTTCTCCATTAGAATTCTGGATCACGCTGAATTTGTAATCTCTGGCAAATAGCTCCAGACATCGCGTCTCTATTGCCTCCACCTAAATAGAAACCGAAAAACACCATGGTGGTGGTTTAAAATGAACCAAGTTTTTCAGATAGAATTTATGGGAGCTTGTGTAGTTCCCCTAGACCAGATGTCTCCAGCTCCGGTCCTGGAGAGCTACTGTCCTGCATGTTTTAGAATTTCCTGCTTCAACACACCTGATTCAAATGATCAGCTCATCATCAAGCTCTGCTGAGGTGCGTTGGAGCAGGAACCATCTAAAACATGCAGAACAATAGCTCTCCAAGACCAGAGTTGGAAACCTCTGCCCTAGATGGTCTAAAGGCTCTCAGTGGAGAGATTAGTAGACTTTGACTTAAGTCAACTCTATAAAGTTCAATTCCATCACTGTGGGTGGAATTATTATAATAGACACTGACCCTTACTGCCAAATGTCAGCTCTATGTGATACATAGATCTGCCTAATCAAAGTTTCTTCAGATAGGAGGCAAGACAATGGTCACTTTCACACTGGCTTGTTGACCTAGTGATTATGTTTACAAATGATTTTAATGGCGGTCAGGTAGCTAAAGAACCAAGAAAAATGACCTGTCTTACCCGAGAAGTGATTTCCTTTGCCCTGTACTGCGTCTTCGAAAACAAGTCTATCAAATCTGCTATTTCTTCGCTCTTCCTGAACGACAGCCTGGACTGCAAGAAACCCCCGGCCGCGGAGGAAGGGGACCCGGCCATCATAGTGCCTCGAAGCGAGGCGGTGGCCTCGAGCCGAACTCGACCTCCTTCAAACACCGCTGAGCCTTGTCCTTTGGATCGGGAAGACCGACCGAGCCATCCCCTCCCAGCCAGCTTCTTCCTGAATGCCCGCTTGAGGGGGCCAGAGCCGGGTACTCTTCCTGAATTCAGTGCACCGGTAGGTTGCTCCAATGTCCAAAGAGAAGATGTTAGCCAGCCACTCGCACCACGGCGGCTGACAAATAACAGGTCTAGCTAACAGATCATTTCAGTTTATCGCCATTTCTCGAAAAACAACTTAAAACCACCACCACATTTCTGCTTCTAACATAATGTGACAACCGGTTCTACGCACACGCTAAACAATCCCAGTCAGCTAATACCAGGAAAATCCCAGGATCCTTCCGGGCCTGCGTACGTTTTCTCAACCTCAGGCCTGTTCGTCTCTCTGTTAACTACGACAATTACAATGAACGGATTAATGTTGAACAGAAGGCACCCCAGTCGATTCTAATATTACTGTGGAGCTGGATGAAAGCCTCGAGAGTGGAGAGTTGTGATGCAATCGGCCCAGCAAGGTTTGAAGGATCAACAGGCGATAAACAGGAAACTAACAGGACCACGTGACAGCCATTTCCCCCTTTAAGTGACGCCTTTTGTTGGGCCAGTGATGAGAGAGAGAGAGAGAGAGGGAAAAAAAAAATCCGTTCACTGCAATGGCTCGATTTTTCACAGCAATGGAGACCTTCGAAAGCTCTTGCAAGTTAGCATAAGCTAACCGCCGCTCAATGTATTTCAACAGAGCTGATTGTCGGAGCAACACTTTTTCAAGGTACATTTTTAAATAACCGTATTTCCATATCAGTTGTGTATCGAAATCAAAGTGACAAGAGTAATTCATAATATGTTGACAGATTGTCACCGTCTTGATTAGTAGATTTAGATTTTGAGTATGTAAACCGATAAAAGTTTAGGTTGGAACACTGGATAATAATAGCAACAAATTCCACAGGCTAATACATACTAATTCTGTTCTTAAATATAGCTTCATCCAACGCGAGGTAAATATGTTGGGAGAGCTATTGTAGTTAAGCATTTATTTAATTTAGTGCCACAGGCTTCAACACAGAGGCACTATTTAATCTTCTCCATACTTATTATTTATTTATTTATTTATTATTCCTTCAAATTTTTCGCGCGTAACTCGTCCCGCAGCTTTGAGAAAGGACCAACAATGAATACCAAAAAAAACGGCCGAAAATTTCCATAGGAAATTAATTGGGACTTAAAAAAAAAAAACACAAAAATTCACATTTTTTTCTCAGTAACCTCGCTCTATCATATCTGCACGTAGAAATGTCATTCAAACTTCAAAACTACGTGCGCTCAAAGGAGTAGTGCAAATTACTTTTTCGGAGCAGCTTCTCTCACTTTAGTGAGAAGCGAAGAGGAAGTGTGAAATGAAAATTATGGTTATTTTTCATGCTTTTTCATGCTTCTCTCGCTCAAGTGAGAGAAGCATGAAAAATAACCATTATTTTCATTTTAAACTCGAGCTCACGGCCAAACCGTACAAAGGAGACATATTTTTTGTCAGAATGTAGACAAGTGTTGGCATTCATAAAATGTGTGGGTTTTTTTTTTTTTAATTATTTTTTTTTTTTTTGTTTGTTTGTTGAGTTTCCAAAGTGAACTTGCGCGTTCGTTTGAAGGATGCAGGAGACTTCCAAATCAAGTTCGTATATTTTATTTAAACACTAACAGTAAAATATACTATAAAAAAGAGATGGTTCACAGAGCTCTGGACCAGACTATGTTTTCCTGACAAGCAGACAAATCCAGCATCAGTTCATGAAGTCTAATGCTCTAGCTTTCCCTGGTCCAGTTTATATTATGATTATACAAAGGAAGTATGTGTATGTTGAGAAGCCTATGTATGTGGGTGTTGTCTTCTCCAGGTTGCACACTTCCTCTTTGTATTATCTGGCTCAATTCCCGCGATCAGTCCTCAGTGGCTGTTGATGGGCCCTGTTTTCAGTGGATGAGGAAGGAGAACAGACAAACCACAAAGTCCCGAACCTCAATGCATCTTCTTCATTTAGTAATAAAAAGTTCATGTTTATAATATACTGTATATGGATAGTTCATATAAAAACATGTAAAAGATATAAAATTAGATATTAAAAGAATATGTAATTCATTAGGTTAAAAAAGCATGATTATCAACCGTACAAAAATATGTAAATAGCATCAGGTCAGACATCCCAACAAGGTGTACTCGGCATAAAATTTAAACAGGGGTCCAGATTGACAGCAACACCTTTGTCTGTCCCAATTCAACATAATGTAATCCAAGGTTTTACTGTGCACGCACTGTGCTTACGTGTGCATTTTAAGGAGTTTCTGATTCAAATCAAGATTGTCAGAATCTGTAAGCTCTTCTCTCTCACAGTGTTTTTGCTTTTCCCACAGGAGCTCCAGTTTGCTCACAATTTGCAGTAGAGCAGGAACTGGTTAGAAGCCACTTTCTGGGGAGAGTTTGAACGCTGAACAGAGCAAATTCTCAAATCACCCTGGCTTCCACAGGTCCCTTAGCTCAGCTCTGTGTGAACCTGTTGGAAATGGATCAAACCCACCCCTCTTTGGAGCCACACTGCTTTAGCGTTCCTTTGTCACAGAAATGTGGTTCAAAGTTTACACAGGTTGCAAGACTTTGAACTCTGTTGGTGGCAAAAGGCTTTATGATAGCTACTATGCTTATTACACAATCACAGTTCATGTCTAAAAATGTGTGTGTGTGTCTATACACACACGACTGTAAACTTTTGGGAGTTTGCAGAGACTACATTAGAACACAATACCCATAATCCTCAGCAAATGTTGCTGTAGTGAAGATAACAGCTGAAGGTATCGGAATTATTGTCACTAGTGTTGCCAACTTAGTGCAGTAACGACCACTGAGAAATCAGTGGTGGTTTTGGACGTTGGCAGAAGGCTACATCAGCCTATACATGATCCATTGCCATAGTGAAGATGCCAGATGAAGCTGAAACATGAGCTCATTGATCAGCGTTATCATCACCAGTGTTGCAAACTTAGTGTCTTTGTCACTAGATATAGCCATTTTCTGGTGTTAATGGAGACTTTTCTGGTGTAGACTGACATGAACGCTCACATCGCTGTGCAGCTCCCAACAAGCAGCAGTGGGTGCTGCCCCCCCCCATTAGTGTTCAAACTGCAAATGAATCAAAACTGATCCCACTCTGGATGCAAATATAAAGTTTCACTGGGAAAAGACGTTTGGTTGCTCTATATTGCACCCTTTAAATACAGGCCAAAATTGATTTTTCCTATGTAATGTGGCTCTCGAAAACAATTAATAAATGTCATGAACATACTTGTTGGTCCAGCATACTGTAATCACTAATTTCTTTCTTTCAGACAACAATGGCAGAACTCAGTAGGCGCAGAAGGCTGATATGGGAATGTGCTGTCACGTGACTGTCAACGTGGAAAATGCAATATGTTGTACATACACTTAGGATTTTAAAGTGTGTGGTATATCAAATCAAATCAGATTTACATACTTTACATATGGAGCAGGTCTAGACCACACTCTTTATAAAATTATTTAAAGAGACCCAACAGATCCCCCCACACTCTAAACAGTGTAACATGCAGTTTATTAAAACTTATTAAAAACTTAAAATAACTGCCATAGGAAAGAGGTTAAATGTATTGATTTGATTGCGGAACCCTTTCTTTTTGCATTTTCAAACATCAAGTTTGATCTATACTAAACTAAATGTATGTCCTAAAGACCCAAAACAAAGTTTTTGATTTCTCTCTCAAAAAAAAAATAAATATATATATATATATAATTTATATAATATATAATATATAATTTTTATTTTTTCCACGACCTGTAGGTAATATTTATATTTTGAGTCAAATTGCATTCACATTCCACACGGCACAGTCAGAGCACATGTACAAGTCCGATAG
This sequence comes from Echeneis naucrates, assembly GCF_900963305.1. Lineage (NCBI taxonomy): Eukaryota > Metazoa > Chordata > Actinopteri > Carangiformes > Echeneidae > Echeneis > Echeneis naucrates. The sequence goes on from NC_042515.1 coordinate 25,853,645, forward strand.
CTCTCTTTCAGCATGCTGACACACCATTTGACGTTGTGAATATCATTTACATCCTGGGTGTATTTTGTCCAAAGATGAACGTAAGTAGCTAAGCAGTTGCAGATAATTCAAGTTTTAGTATTTTATGTTGTTGCAATAGCCCAATTTAAGCTGACTGGTTAGCTAGCTAGCTGACGTTTGAGTTGGTTAGAGATGTCTCTGAAGGATCACGTAATTGTCAGAGGAATTTCTTTTACTTGTTTTAATGTTAAATATGAATAAATCCATTTAAAGTAATCTGTTGGCCAAGTTTTTTTTTATATATTTCTAAAATTATTTTTTGGTTTGTTTTATTATTAAAGTCAAATAAAATGTGAAAAATATAGTTTGGTTATATGTAAATGAATTAACTGATGTCAATGCAAACATTAATTCATATTAATTAAGTTAAACGTAAATACATTAAGTTGGTTCAATTTCCATATATTACTTTGGTTCAACAACTGAAATGTTAAGAAAATCATTTGGATCAAGTCAAAGAATTAAGGTTAGGTCAAGTGGAGTATTGTTTGCATCAACATAAAATGATCAGGTTGTAACAAGTCACTCAATTTTGATTCTGTGAAGTCAAAAATTTTAGATGTAATATCTGGACTTTTTTTTTGTTTATTTAGCAAGGTTATACTTTTTTCAGTGCATAAACAAGGACTTGGCAAGAGTGGCAAGGAAACCTCAGGCAGAACAAGGCTCGGGGGGGCAGCCATTTGCCTTGACCGTTGGGTTGGGGGGGTATTCAATACAGGTGCAGGCAGGAACGTATGATGCTGGACGGAGTTCATGAAGATATGGGAGCTACAGGCATTGCAAGAACAAGGGTTCTAGTGGTGGTTCTAGTAGTGATGATTCATCCCCTGCAGGATGAGGACAGGGAGAGAGAGGAGAGGAACTGGGAGAGGCAGAGACTTAAGGAAACATAGTTTGTGAACACAGTGCTCATGCTGACAACTTCACGTTCCTGGACATTTTTAAAAAGCATATTGCAGGTTCAAGACCACTTCGAATCAATGTTTAGAAAAATAATATAGGAACTGTTTTTATTCAAAATATATTGGTAAATACATTAATTTGGCTTCTAGAATCGTTTTTGTGAGAAAATTTTACTTTCGCATCCGAAAAAGCTAGAGCGGGAGTGAACCTGGGCAAAGGGAAATCAATGGATCCCAATCTCAGTTTTAACACAGAAGAAACGTTAAATGTCTACAATTACACACATGACGGACTGCAGCCCGATAACTATGAGCCTGTTATGTGCCCCACAAAGCAGGAGGAGAATAAATGATCAGAGTAGAGCGATAGAGCTGTGGTGTCAGGACAATCAGTGGACAGCAGGGCAGGTGGTGTTAGTTTATGTAATATTGTGTTCAGGTACAGCACTGTACTGTTGCCATGAGAGAGAAACACTTTGTTTGATAGGTGCTTGTGTGGGAAATGCAAGGCCATGACCACAGCTGAGGAGAGCATGTGCTGCAGGGAGGTAGATGCCTACTGCGCCTTAGTGGAGAATGTCACCCCTAGGCTCCTAGTGCAGCGCTTCACACGGCACCCGGAATTCGATGCTTGCTGTCTGAATCCCTCTGTACTTCAGATAGCCTACATGCACTACAGGCAGGAGCATGGACCTCTCCAGGCCAGCAGACACAAGTATGTTATGCAGTGCTTAAAGTACTCAGGCGGATCTCCGGCAGTGTCGTTGGACTGTGATTAAAAAGAGATCAACATTAAAAAAACAAACCGGGATATTGTCAGGTTCAAGCAGTCAATTGATATTGCCTATCAATAGAATGAAAGTAACGCAGCTTTCCTTCTCAACCCACTAGCCAATTAGCAACTTTCACTTCACTACATTTGAAGGACAATTATTGTACTTTTTACTCCTATAAATTTCTATTGATGTTCTCATTACTCACTACTTTTGCACTTGTCTAATATTACTTGTACATTGTTTTTAATTGTAATTGTTTTTGTAACACGCACACCTCTGTGCATATTCCAGGTAAGAATATGGCCACAATGTATAATACTCATCCTACCTGGGATTATTTCTCCATAATGATTGGCTCATTCTACATTATACGTACATTCAGATGGCCATGCATTGGCTTGTAGCCAGTGTTTGGATGTCTTCTGTGGACATCACTTACAACACGGTCCCACTCCTCATCACTGTCAGCTGAATACAAGTCTGTCTTTCTGCACACACACACACACACACACACACACACACAAAAACATTAACGATGTCCCGGTCCTTGTGTGTGTTGTTGTGTCTGAAGCGCCCACCTCCCCCTCCCCCCACCGACTGCAGCTGGAGCCCTCTCATCTCTGTGTCTTCCTTTCTGGTGGAGCTATTAAGCTCATCTGTTACTGTCAAAGATAACGTTTTGTGTTAGGCTTGAATACAAGCTAGGCTAACGGACGTTGATATTAGAGCTGGCTAGTTAGCTTATTTAACACGCTAACTACGCAGTTTCTTACCTTGCTCTACGATTCTCGACCCAGCTTCACCGTCACCACCTTTTTTATATATATATATATTTCTTAACCTTTTATTTTCTTATTCTCTTTTCTTTTTCTCTCTGGGCACCGGACTTATGCTGACTGGGCATTTTCCTACTGAACTTCAGACAACAGAAAACAGCCTAGCACAGCAACAGTAACCAGGGAAGGGGGGGGGGGGTGTGTGGCCAAACTTCGATGGGTGAGATTGACAGATAAAATAAATTAATGCAGCACTGCAACAGGACCATTAAATAATTAATTAAATAGTGAAATAATTAATATTAATATATAATTAATACAATTAATTATAATTTAAAAAATTCCATTTAATGAACTTTTATATAAAATTCTGTCCCCTTTTCCTACATAAATAAGTCATCTCAGTGGGTGATTTGTTCTGTTTTTTCCTCATCCATATTCTCTGGTCTGATCTGGTCTGGTCTGATATTTTGCACCTGTCTATTACTCATAACCAATTAACCTAGCCATGTTGAGCTGCCCGCACCGGAAAGCTGACCACATCCCTCTGCTCTAGTCTGGTCTCTTTTTACCCTCTCTACTATCCGCTTTTCCTTGCTGTAGCCCACTCTATGTTGGAAGGAAGAAAAGAGTTGAGTAAAGCCGGTCCATGTCCTCAACTACTACACTTCTCCTCTTCTGTGTGTGCGAAATAAGCCCAGACTGCTAGTTACCATGGTTACCAATGTCAACAAGCCAAGCGAAAGTGAAACGAGACTTAGCTTTATAGCTAGCATAAACTGAGATAGCTTAAGTGTGGAGAAAATCTGAGCCAGGCAGGATCCGGTTCCTTTCGTTCATTTCAAAGAGCTAGCTCTTAGAGCTGTATCGTTCATGACCGACACGTCGCAATTGGAGATGATGGAGAGTACGTCTATGAAGGGGAAGATGTCCTAACAACAGACAAAGGAGTTAAGTGGCGCTGGGCATGGATAGAAGAGAGGGGTAGAGATGACAAGCCTTTTTGTTATTTATTTCCTATTTTGTGTTTAGAATAAGAATTAAATAGTTTAGGATTTTTTTCTTACTTTAAGCCCTGTGTTATGTTTATGGCAGAAATAATTCATTAATGTATTTAGCTATTTCACACTTTATTACTTACATGTTCTGGTTCTGGTCAAGGTGGTGTCCCAAAAACAACGTGGGCTACATAGATAACTGGAAGTCTTTCTGGGGGAAACCTGGTCTAATTAGGAGAGATGGTGTCCATCCCACCGTGGATGGGGCCACTCTTATATCTAGGAATATAGCAGATTTCATTAGAAAGCCAAAACCCAGACAATCCCGAGTCGAGACCAGGAGGCAGAGCCGAAGTTTAACACGCTCCTCTGCGCCTCAGTCAGAGCAGTCACCTGTTGAGAATAGAATAGAGTCTCTGTCTATCTTTAGGTCTATAGAAACTGTGTCTGTCCCCCAACCACCTAAATTTAGAAAAGTTACTAATCCCAAATTAAACAGAGGAGGAGCTAAAAACTAAAACTCAACTGAAATCAAAACAGCCACAATCGGATCTGATCTCAAATAACACTACAATTAAATGTGGACTGTTGAATATTTGATCACTATCATGAAAATCCCTATATTATATTTCAATCAAGCTTATTAATCAACCCTAGACCAAAATCTGGCTGCAGGTCTTTTGAAAGCCTCACTCTTAGTCTTAGTTTTCAGAGTTTTTATCCGAGTCAGTACTCAGTACAGATAAAATCATTATACTTATGCTACATTATAGATTTCAATATACATGTTGATGTAGAAAGTGACAGCCTTAGTTCTGGGTTACTTTCCCTACTGCCTTTCCCTGCATGTGAATGAACCCACTCGCTGCTACAATCATATCCTTGACCTTGTTCTAACAATTTTTCCTCAAAACTCTCTTTTGCCCAACCATTACCTTATTACATTTGAGTTTACCTTATTTGGCTGCACAGCATCGAGGAATAAATTCAGCTGTAGAAGATGTTTATCTGAAGCTGCTTGGGATAAATTTAAAGAGAATATTAGTGAAGGTTGATGCTGTGTTTCCTGATAATGTTGCCTAGAGGAAGCAGATAGAGTGTAAAGAGGATTGGTCCAAGTGCCAATTTCATGTTCCACTCTCTGTAGTAAAATATTATGATCTATGGTGTCAAAAGCAGCACTAAGATCAAAAAGGAGGAGTATTGAGGCTGATCCATCGTCTGAAGCCATTAGAATATCATTGGAGACTTTAATCAGCGCTGTTTCTGTGCTATGATGGGCTCTAAATCCTGACTGAAACTCTTCAAGCAAACCGTTCCTATGCAGATGGTCGTGCAGTGGGTTTGCTACTGCTTTCTCAATGATTTTTAGAAATGAATGGAAGGTTCGATATGGGTCTATAGTTGGCCAAAACATCTGGATCAAGATTCAGTTTAAGCCTGGATTTGATGACTGTGGTCTTAAGAGTCTGAGGTACATAACTCAAAGACAAGGTCTATTTAATCAGATATAAAATGAACGGCTCAATTTAGTAAAAAAATCTCTTTAAAGAGGCTAGTTGGTACTGGGTCTAATGGACAGTTTGATGGTCTGGATGATGAGACTATAGAAGCTTGCTCTGGAAGATTCATTAGTGAGAATGATTCCAGATAAGTGAGATTAATTAATACAATGATAGAAGTCCATTTGTTGGCTATGAATACAAATCTAATGTTTATTTATTGGACATGGATTTCCTGTAAGAACAGTTATCATTATGTTGTGAGTCCAGACTTATTGTGTAGTCAGTTGGCAAATCATTGTTCGTCACCTGTTAGTCTGCCACAGTCAAATCTGAAAGACAAAAGTAAAAAAAGAGAAAATATTATGATTTACACTGCTGTAGACAACCATACAGGTTTAGTAAACTTAACATAGTTCAAATCAATTAACACAACTATAAAAAAAAGTTTATTAACGTTTATTGATCATTATTTACATATTATTGTAGTTTACTTATTGTTTTCTATTGCCCACCAAGCACTTCCTGGAACTTTTGGGGGGCACATAGACCACATGATTGGTGAGCGTTTTGAGCTTCCAGTGGCACCACTCTCTCTCTAAAGGCACTCTAGTACCCACAAGAACAAGAACGGCCTGTCCTACAACAAGCCATGTCCACCACAGGAAGTGCTGCTTCTTGCTACTGCTACCAACTGTAATGGAGAAAAACCACAACCAAAAGACTCAAAAGATCACTTTTCTTACCCAAAAAATACCAAAGCAAATCAACCTTCAAAAAAACAAAACAAAACAAAACAAAAAAAACCAACTTAATTCGAATCTATTGGTTCCGTTTCCTTTAAAAATTTAATAAAGTTTGCAATTGCTTAAAATTTTTACAATCAGTCATTTACCTCAAAGTTTCCTGGTTTCTATGTGTCTTGTTATAGATGATAAGAGTTATGAGTTCCACTGTATCCTACTCTGCTATGAAGAGACTATGAAGTCTGGAATGTTCTATCATTCTGTGTGTTAATTTGTTTTGCTGCTGTTACTGCACCCTCTCCTCAACACACTACAGAGTCTTATCCAGGATTTCCTGTTTTCCCTATTTGAAAGATGCTTCTTTTGAAAATTCCTTTTTCTTGGGCTTTAACAAGTAATATGTTAATGTCCTTTTCCTTGTCCTTGTCTTTCAGTCTTTCGTTGTCCTTTATCCTTCTGTGAGCTGGCCTCCACATAAATGTTATCAGAATGCTTTTACTTTTTAACTTTTTATTGCTTATACTTTTTTACAATCAAAAGAAAAAACAAACATGCTGTAAGATGCAAATAATTATTAAAAGATGGTTTTATTTCAGTCAGTGGGTGACTGTCAATAGTAAATAAATGTTGTTGAAATATTTATTTGGTTCTAAAATGGTTTTTATTTTATTTAATTCACTTCCTGAAGTGAAGTACACCGGTAAAACAGAATCCAGAACATGTGATAAGCATGTGACCTAAGGCTCTCTTTTAATTGGTTTGAATTAGATTCTTCACAAGACATTTGTGTGCATCCCTTATGAGTCCAAGAAAGATCAGCAGCGAATCAGCGATCAGTATCGTGTCTTTTTTTTTTTTAATCTAATGTGATTCGACAATTCATTCCCCGATTTTGTATATTATCAAATATCTGAAAGGAAGGAACCTTATCTTAGCAAATAATATAAATTCCAGACAGAACAATGGAAAACATGTTTTTTTCCTTCTAATGTGTAAAACTAACTGAACCCAAACCAGGAAGAAAAAAACTATACAAAAGAACAGTGGTCTTGTTAAAATGTTATATTCCCACTTTATGTAGTTTTCTTTTTTCACTGCAGCGTAACTGAACTTCTTCACTAAAACTTATGACCAATGAACCACTGTTGGATGCTCACATTTTTCAAAATAAAAGGACCAAAATATTATTTCCTACCTTCTTTTTCCCCATTGTACCAAGCTTGTATCGAAACTTTGAGTTCTGTGTACCATTACATTCCCCTATGTATGCCAAGGTAAATTGTACCAGCCGCCACTGCTTTCAATGTGCTTATGGGCAGGTTGTTGGGGACAACATAGATGCTACAAAGAAGATGTGTTATATTTTAATACTCAGAACATTTAACCAAGACGTGTTTCTGGTGATGATTATTCTGACACCATTTGAATGCAGCATAACTGGTAGGCTGAAGGCCGAAAGCTTTGCAGCACGTTACTAATTCAGCTTATTCTTCACTAGTTGTGTCCTTGCAACCCAGTCTCACGGGAAATTGTGAAACTGTCACGTTTTTTAATCTATTGCTTCTTGTGTACCAGCACGATTTTCTCCTTTTTTCGTGCTAGCCAGAGCGTTTTTCAGACTAATGTATTTCAAATGGAAGTTAATTTCGTGTGTACAAACATGATAGTCATGCCACGGTGCACAGAAGGGGTTCGAGTTTATTTAATTTCTGAACCTTGACAACAACCAAATAATGAATTTTAATCATCGGACATTCCTCATATATCATATTTCGTATCGTATTGATTTTAAATGTGTATTTTGTCTGGTTTTTAATGTAACGTGAAGCCAGTGCATTTAAGAATCAAGTGCTATATTTTGCGTCATTTCGTCCCATATTTATAATCTAATGCTTTTACTCCTCTTTCATGCTGCAGGATTCAGGCATTTTGTGATTAGAAAATTATGTTTGAATTAAGTTTGAGAATTATGTTTGAATGTAAATTTGAATTATGGTTATTTTGCATTTTCATTTACGGCAAGTTAACATTACGTTTTTCTCGTTGTTTTTTAAGGTACCACTGACAATGTAATCTGATATTATTTTAATGTAGTTTTTTCTTCCTATTATTGTGGAAGGGTCCTATATTTCTCAATCTCTCCCCCGCAGCTTCACCCCCTGCCTGGAAAGCTGATTCTGCCCTTCTCCAGGTAAGATGTGAGTCTGCGGGATGTTTTGTGAGCTGATGCCTTACTTTGCTATTATTCACATGGTTTATATATTGAAGGAATGATTAACAATGGTTTCATTACTAAACACTAGACTATGACAAAACACCCCGCAGATGAACATCTCACCTGAAGAAGGACAGAATCTGCTTTCCCAGCAGGAGGTGGAGCTGCAGGGAAATGTAGGACCCTTCCACAATAATAGGAAGAAGAAACTACATTAAAATAATATCAGTTTACGCACAAAACAATAGAATAAAAACGTGACAATTTCACGATTTCACGTGAGACTGGGTTGGTCCTTGCTGCTGTTGAGTTTGAAAGACATTTTACAACTTAATAGTTGTAAAATGCAAGCAGTAGAAACATCAGCTCGACTACCATGGATCCTCAAGCTTCTGTGAGTCCGATGGAAGCCAGACGACGGGACTACAAATGCAACGTTTCTCCCCAAGCATTTAATATGGAACAATAAAAACATCAGATATAAAAATAAGTCAAAAAGGATGTTTTTTATCTTGAGAAAAGGAATATGGATAATTGGGCTATCACAATTGCTCAATGATTCTGGTCAGTTACTTGTATATTCAGAATTCAGAACCCTTTGCCACTCCAATTCCTGCAAGAGAATATTGTAGAACATTTGATGCAATACTAACATGCTACTTAAGATTGTTACAAGGCAGCAATGTATCTAATGAACAGCCAGTATTGAAGACTGATACTAAATGGCATCAATATAAAATATAGCAAATGCAATAACAAACTGTATGACACATGATAGACTGCTCTACAACTTATCGTAGCAATAATAATTGGAAGAATCATTTTGTTAACATTAAATGGAAAATGGTATGGACTTTTAAAGACTATTTTTTACAGGCCTGAGCTTTCTGAATCCTGTGTATTTTCTAACACTGAAACAGAAACAGTTGTACATTTATTTTATGAATGCATTTATTCTAAATTCTTTTGGATAGATGTTGAAATGTGTTTGAATCTTTGTGTGAGATTAAGATTAATCTGCAAAAAAAGGATGTTTTTTATCTTGAGAAAAGGAATATGGAATATTCTTATCTTATATGGAAAGTTTTATATACATAAATAATGCAAATAGCCTGAGAGGAAACCCAATATCCACCAATTCAAGAATGAAAATTTATTTTGAAACATTAAAAGGACTGACGAATAAGAAAGCTATAAACTATTCCTATGAACTGTTACAAAGCCTTAAAAATCCTCCTTTTAAGTTGAATATATGTTCTGTTTATTTAGTGTATTGCTTTTTGCATAACACTATTTACCTCTTTTTGTATTTAACGTTTATGTACTGTGATATTGCAAAAGCAAATATGCTCCCTCAGAGTCGCTATAAATTTAACTGCCAAATGTAGTCCTACTTTGTAAGGATTTCTGATATGAAACATAACGAGCAGTCAGTGTAAAATCTGTCAACTGAATTGTGAATTTAAGCTATACTATTAGCATTATATGTTTGGAAATCTGACTTGTGAGCCAGTGTGTCCCCAACCACAAACCTCACTGCATGTCACTGTTTTGTGTGGGTATCGACTTAAAGTTAGCACTATCTCCTAGGGCTGTTTGAGCAGTGAAAAATGTTTTTATTAGCAAAGTGGAGCATTAGACACATTTCAGCTGCAGAGCAGTGTAAAAAACATGTAAATGTTCACCAGTTAAACTGACATTTTCCTCCTCCTAGACAAATATAGCTTTAATTTTAGTTTGTGAGCAGTGAAAACATTGATTTAATAAAACATGGACAGAATGCACTTCAGTGGTTTGCTTCTTTTCTCCTTAATTTAAAATGTATAGTTTAAAAAAGTAGATGAAACACCTTTTTTTTAATCTTGAGAGATAGTGGAGTAATCAGGCAAAGCAATTTTCAAGCAACTTGGAAGTTTGTATTTTCAGCTTCAAGTTATAAGTGGAATCAATAGGCAAAGTAATTGATATTACTAATGTTTTCAAGTTAAACAAACTTGCTATTAAGTGTATTGAAATCAAAATACCAATGTCATCAACTCAATTGTTCAAGTTAAATTAACTCAAGTGTTCATCACACGACTTAATTTTTTTTAGGGCGACCAGTTTCCTAAATGTTTTTCAGTAAACTCAACTTCCTTGGGTTTACAGTGTATGTATATAACCACAGTCAAGCTTCATCATATGTCTAGTAATATCCTATACACCTGTACAAAATGTCTAACCAAATTGTCAACGGAAATGTCAAAAGATTCAGAACTTCAGTATAGGTGTCGTGATATGCCTGCCAGAGGTGTTCAATATCAACATCTCACTAAATGTTAAACTGTGTTACTTGGAAAATACCCAGTGGGCATCACACAAATTATGAAACAGACTGAACTACTCGATTTTGGATTTCTACAAGCCAGAAGAGGTACTGAACTATGATTGAAAAGTATGCATGTTCCCTTGATGAAAAACGTTTATAATGGGGCTCTCAGAATGTTTGGGTCTGGCAAGATTAACATACATATCCTGATCGTACTGTTGATTAATGACCTATGTTACTGTGGTCCAATTGTTAATTTAAGTTGTTTTTGTGATGTAATAACAAACAGGCTAATAAAAATACTGGGGAAAAAATACTGCAATATGCAGACTTTGGACCTTGTCTAATTACTTTGTAAGTGGCCACAAGAAGCCAACAGAGATAGGGCAAAAAAAAAAACAACAAAAAAAAAAACATAATCCCACAGGAGGCCCACCTGAGAGACCCCTTCAGTTGTGACTTCAAACAAACCAACAAAAAAAAAAGGTAAATGGTGAAATGCAACTGCATCACATCGAACTGTTGTTCATGCAGAAAGCATGGGGTACTGGGTAAAGGACTTTGCTGCAGAAAATGCAAAGGCTGACTAGCCAGGAAGCTAGGAAAATCATCTGGATTTGACCCACAAAAAGAAATGAGAGGGCAACCTGCACTTCAGACACATTAGATCACACAAATGCACAGAAGAGTTTTACCAAGGTAAATTATTTTCACAAAGGTTTGAGAGTGTCTCTGTGTATGGATTTTTACCTTGCCTCATGATTTTGGACTTTGCTTTCTCCCTGTTCAATTTGTTTGCCTGATTGGACAGATTATCTGTACCTTTGCTTTCCCTAGTAAAATAGTGTCACAAGAAAGAGGCAAATGCAAGGATGAAACCATCCTCTAAGGCTCTCCTTAATACCGGTGTGATTATTCCATATGAAAAAGCGAGGCAGAGAAGGCTGGGGGAACAGCTAATGCCAACCAGACTCTGAAAACTTTCCATCTCTCTTCCCTCCTCATCTCCTCTTCCCAATAGCAGGTGATGATGGACAAAAAGATTGTGTTCCTGTAATGACTGATCCCTGCTCTACCATGTCAGCATTTCCCAGAGGCAAATAGAATTGTTTGTGGACAGCTCAGCTTCTAGGACCCAGGAATAGGAAAAAACATTTTTTACAGACTGAAACAGTCATAGCTAAACCACTCTGATCAAACTACAATGCACAAGTAGCAGAGTTAGTTGCATTCAGAGTGGTTAGCCAGAATCCTAAACTACTATGTATAAACCTGTTTCTAAGGAAAGCAGATCTGTTGCTGATTATTTATCAAACCATTTCTGAACCTGTCAGCAATAACATACTTTAACAATTTAAAGTCAGTTTTCAAAAGTAATAGTAGTAGTTGGTAGAGGACTGGCTATATCATCTGTCTTCACCTGGTTTAGGTGAGTGTGAATACATCAACCCAGTTTTCTTCAATCCTGCTTTTATTAGATCACTCTTCGCTTTAGGCTAAAATTAACAGTGTTAGGTAAAAATGAATAGGATGAAAAGTAATAAAATTGCTCACCAACAGCTCTGTTAGAAGGGCCCTCTCCTTCCTCGAAATATTATGGAGCACTGAACTATCTGTCATTATATGGTATTGATTGTTGGTTTGTAAAGGTTAATATTGATTGAAACAATTTAGCATAGGCTATAACAAAAAAATACAACCAACATTTAGACCAGCACAAGTGTGAACTTGTGGACACTACACACACACATACACAAAACTAGTTCTTGAACACCTGGAACCACTTTGAAAGCATTTACGACAGAGTGGTTATAGCCCACTGTTTGCTTATCACATTGGTGAGCCAAAAACACCACAAATCATAAATAAAGGAAATTATCTAAACTGAACTGAAAGAAAAGCTACTGTTACACAAACATCAAGTTTTGATGAGAGCTATGGGAGGGGCACACAGAAACCAGCTCAGATTGATCTACTGTTGGAAAAGTTGAAGGTAGTGTTGGGCATGTTACTTTTATTACTAATTTAATTATTTATAGTTACTAGTTGCTTTTTCACAAAACATACGTGAGTCAGTAATTTGTTTAATTACAGCATAGAGTTTCTGGTTCATGCATGAAAACCCACCTACTTCTGCCTCTGTTTGACTTACCATAAAATTTTACTTTAATTTAGCCAATCGTGATAATTTATCATGCAGCTGAGAGAGCGACTGGTGACGACAGTTAAATAAGCTCAATAATGATTATGTGCCTCATGTAATTACTGATAACGGAAATGGTGTGGTAACAATGGAAATAGTAATTAGTTTGATCTACTGTTAATTAAAAGCATAAGGCTGAAAAACAGCAGAGGAAATGCAATGATCTGGCTGTAATGTAATCTCATACATAATGTCTCGTTTTATCAAATGATTGCATCAAGAAAAATAGATTTTTCACTATTTAAATTGAGCAAAATATTCATAGTAAAGTTAGAATTTCACTTTCTGGAAAATTTAAATTGAAAATCATGTACATAGACCACACCAGCCTAGCAAATTTGTTCTTCTGGATGACCGCAGGTTTTGAAATGAGTCAATACAAAGGCAATTATTCAGTTATGTCATACAAAAACAAGGGCTGTTTGCTGTCGTCTAAAACAAATCTTGTCAAATAGTTGCGATATCTACAACATAATGAAGTCATACTGAAGTGAAAAAGTGATTTCTTATCATCTGTACCAATGCTTGCAAAACATAAATGCAACTGCCTCAAATGACACATCACAATGGTAGTTTTCAAAATACATTACCATCATGATTCTTTTATTATCAAAAGGCATTACATATTTTGCTTCGTAAATCTTTTAGAGGAAAACAATTGATATAGTTACTATGATCTGTGTAAAAATAAAACCAACAGAATGATCTTTGCAAAATAAAAACATAATGCAGTATCTGGTTGTTGGAGGAACTCTGGGAAACCCCTACAATTAGCTTCCAACCGTCTGACAAAGTTGGTCACTCACCATAAAAACAAATATCATGCGATAAATTCAGTGTACTACTGTCCGTAGAAGTAGATATCACATTTCTCTTTGTACAAGTAAACACAAACATACATATTGTCCTAGTGTGTCTTAGGGTGTAAGTATTTAATTGTAAGGTGCTGGTTAATTTTGGGTCACAACTTTTTTTTCCTTAAAAAAAAAAAAAAAATCTGTCAAACATTCACGTAACATGAGTACCTTCTGTGAGTTAGTGAACTTGAGTGGGTGTGTGGTGGTTGGTATAGTGGCTGGTGAGGGCCAGTCGTTTGACAGGGCCCTCTGTCTTTTTACATCTTCCATACAAACAGCAATTTTCCACATCTGGTCCAAAAAAAAACAGTCTTGGAAGAGAGAACAGTGTCGCCCAGCTGTCAGTATAATGTTGGTCTGAGGTCCCATTGAAGGAGCCAGGAGAACCATCTCTGTCTTACAAGTCAGTTTGTGAGGATCAGAATTACAGTCACAAGTAGGGAAAGCAGCTCTACTGGGGGAATATAGCAGCTTCTTTGCTAAATAAAATGTATTCCTTTTGCCAAATTTCCACAGTTTCACATACTATGCAATAGATTGGCCAGAAAAAATATTATTTCATATTGTTTATCTTGAAAAAGAAGGTGACTTTTCACTTTCTACATTCCATCACTATTACGTATGATCATTAGGAATTTAGCAAAAAGTAAAAGTGATTTGAAGTAATATAATGACAAGATGGATTCAGTCATGTTTGTGGGGAACATAACTGGATTTCAAATTTATTGGAAAAAAAACAAGAATGCAGCACCATGAATCATAAGACCTGTATGTATCCAGTACAATATCATAAGTCTACATTGAAGTAGCCCTAAAGTGAAATCAAAACAGTCCAGTGGGGTTGAAAGAACAAAAGAAAACAAAACACAAATAACAGACAACCTTGAAGAAAAAAAGGGCTGTTTTCATGTGAAGTGAGGACACTGGTAATCATATGGAATGATCCTATTAAGGGTTAAAAACCCATCCTCCCCAGCTTTCTATTGCTGTTCTAGCAGGTGATTAACATGCCACTTTCTTTTTTTCCTACTATAAATCAAACAATTATTTACTGCAGCCAAGATGTATAAGCATCTCAGCATTTATCCAACCTGTGTACCAAAATGACCGGAAAAGCTTTTCATAACTTTGTACAGACATTTGTGTGGAAATTCTACTTTCTGAGCTTGTATGCACAGTCTGGCACACCAGGACACAATGGGGCCAATTTCAAGTTACATGTGAACCCCCACCCAGCAACCACTCCCCCTCTTGTGAATGTGTTGTCCAAATCTATTTGTCCACTGATTCCATAATAATGTCCAAAGTCACTGATTAGCTTTGTGCAATATGTGGTCATTTGGCTTTTTTTTTCAGAAACTAAAAAGAAAGGACAGAAAAAAAAGGAGAATTCCGTACAGAAGTCCTCGCTCCTCTTAGATCCGCACATTTATCCTCCGTAAACTCCCTGAGCCCCATTTCACCACAGCTTTAGGGGTTGAGGGAGTAAATAGCTTTGTACACTCTTACCAATGCACCCATGCACACACAGACGCGCACACGCACACTTAAGCAAGGTCCTAAAAGCTTCCTGACTGTGTCCTTACTCCGGATCCCTGGAGAGGTGAGTGCTGAAACTGGCTTAAGCCTGCCCCTCGCTGTGGGTAGTGCGTCTGTCCAGAGGCTGACAGCAGCCTGGAGCTGGCCTGCAGCATTGCCTGGCCTTGGTTGCCTGACTTCAGGCTGCGCACTACCTGCTGTTGACTGCCCTTGGAGATCAGGGTGCCTGAGTCTATTTTAGTCTGCCCATGGGCCCTAGACCCTGGGGTAGGGGCCCTTGCCAGGCCTCCACTATTTAAAAGACTTGCTTTTAAATGGCCGCTGCTGTAGTCGCTCTGCTGGTGTATAGACCCTGCTGTCGGCCTGGAGTCTGATGATGAGGTCCTGGTGGGTGAGTGATTAGGGTATGAGGATGGGGGTTTGTCCTGGGACAGTCCAGGATGGGATGAGTGGCGGACGTAGTAGCTCTGGCCTGATGAGGGACTGTGGGAGCCTCGGAATGGAGAGTTGGAAGTTTGCTGGCAGATTGAAGGGCTCTCAGTCTGCTGATGGCTTTCTGATGACTGAAAACACACAGACACGGCCTCAAATTACAGTGCACATTCTAATATCTATCTATGCATTTTACATTGAATGTATATGCATCTTGTTTTTGTGACTTTGGAACTAAAAAAATATAAGATTAATAGTTAAGGTTCACAAAACTAATAATGGATTCCTGTATGACCTAAAGCAAGATGTATACAAAGGGCTTTCAGAAAAACTAGTCTTGCAGGTGCATCTCAGTAAATTAAAATATCATCAAAAAGTAGATTTATTTCAGTAATTCAAAAAGTGAAATTCATTCTGATCCGTTACACACAGATTGATATATTTCAAGTGTTTGTTTATTTTAATGATTATTATAATGAAAACCAAAAATTCTGTACCTCAGAAAACTAGAATATTGTGAAAAAGTTCGATATTAAGGAGTCATTGTGTCACACTCTAATTCGCCAATTAACTAAAACAAAACAGAAAAGGTTTCCTGAGCCTTTAAATGGTCTGTCAGTCTGGTTCTGTAGACTATAGGCTTCTGTAACCATGGGGAAGACTTCTGACTTGACAGTTTTCCAGAAGACAATAATTGACACCCTGCACAATAACAGTAAAGGTGCACAAGCAACTGTGATAACTGCAGCCTTGAGAGGATTGTGAAACAAAGCCCATTCAAGAATTTGGGCAAACTTTGTGTGGTGGTTTGGGGAGCCATGTCATCTGCTGGCGTTGCTCAACTATAGTGTCCCACACAGCTCTCCAAAAAAAATAAATAAATAAAAAAAGCCAGATCCCTATCAGGGTCAACCTGAAGCCCATCTCTCAACCACTTCCATCAGCCTCCATCAGGTTCTCTTCCTCCTCCGCAGCCCAGTGAGAGCCCAAGATGGGACAGAGAAATCTCTACTCTCCAAAATTATCTACGTCCAGACCCCGGTCCAAGGTCCTACAGATAGGGATCTAGATAAGATTACATGAAGCATAACCTGGATCGAACCCAGGCCTGGAGGCGGACATAATACCCAGTGCTACCTCAATGGCATTGAATATTACTTGAGGAAGTTCCCAGATGCTACAGTAGATGACAAAATCTACCTAATCAAAGGAACCTCCAGTAATTAGGTAGGTATGTTCATTGAACAACAGCCTGACTACACTAGAAGTAATTATGAACTACTTACCTACGCCCTGATTTAAGAATTTTCAGACCCACTGTCACAAACAGGCCTAGCTGTAGCTATGACATTCGAACAAGGGAGGCAAGAAAGTCCTTCGGCCTACTATCAGTGCCTGAGGAAAGCCTACTTTGGACAAACAAACGAGCCAGGGATGGAGGAAGACTTGAACTTCAAATCAATCTTTGTACAAAACCGCCATCCCTCCACTAGTCACCATTTTGGTGTTACAGCCTGCCAACACACCCTTATGAGCCAAGCGCTCCGCAACCTCACTTTAAAGGGGTTTGCAAAACAAAAGCAATTTGCTGTTAAGGGAACAGAGACCAACATCCTGAACGTTGATGCCAAACACTCACCAATGGAGTTGGAAGGAAGCACAAGAAATGAACCACGCCCCCCCATGCGGCCAAACTCACCTTGCACGCCAGGTAAGAATAGTATACCATGAGTATACGATGCCACAATGGCTGGAGAGAAATCAGAACCAATCCTGGTTTGAACCCAAGAACTGTTTTCCTGACTCAAGTAAGTCAAGTAAAATTCCGACCCAACCAATGGGAGGACAGCCCATCTCGTGATAACAGAGAGCATGACTGGTGTGACTCTAGACCCCCTTTCCCTCAGAAAAGAACTCTAACTCTAAGTCTCAAAACTCCTCTGATGTGGTTATCTTTCCTTTGAGATGTTTGTGTTGTCATCTTCCTCATCAAAGGCAAACATGATCAAACCAGTCTAACTCAGAAAGATATTGCAGTAATTAAGCAGCTCCTCACAAATCTACACAAAGAAGACAAGCCAGAGAAGAAGAAAGCTGATCTCTCCTTAAAGAGCATACTGAAGGTACATGTTTTTTGTTTTTTTTTTCAAATTTATATATAATCTTGTCTAAAAATTACCATTTGAAAAGTTAATGCAAGTTGGCAAGATGCTAATAGCTATGCTAACAGACCACAAGGCATGGCTCCAGGCAGCAATCAATGCAGCTTTCTCCAAGCTCGTAACGGAGTTGGACAATATCCAGGCTACCTTACGAGAACACCAACAGCACCTCCCTTTGCTGAAAACCGCTGCTGCGACAACCACCCAGGAAATTCAAGAGAATACCATGATAAAAGCTAAACTCACCCATCTAGAACGTAGAAGCCGCCGCAACAATATTAGGATTGTCGGCCTCTCCGAGGACATTGAGGGTCCCCAGCCAGCAGCATTCTTCTCTCAGCTCTTAATTGACGCCTCTGGTGAACACACTCTGACATCAGCCCCAGAACTAGACCAGGCTCATATCGCAAGCAAGCAGCTAAACCAAGCCCAGGGCAGTCGTGATATGATTCCACAGATTCCAGACCCACGAGCTAGTGGTGCGAGAGGCTCGAAAACTGCGGGGCAAACTGTAATGTAAAGACTCGCCGACTCACATATTCAAGGACTCCTGCTACTGCTCAGGTTTGTTTCATTGAACATAAGAATAGTAGGGGGTGCCACCAAATCTGGTAGAATTATGGCTCACTCAGGAGAGCCATCTACATAACAGAGAGCTGCCATGACTCAAAAGAGCACGGATTGGCCAACTATTTCATTCCAAATTTTATGAGAAGTCCAAGGGCACTACTATTTTAATTCGTTAAAACATCAAGTTTAAAACTCACAAAATTGTTGCAGACCCACAGGCTGCTTTATTATTGTTTCTGGCAAATTACAAGGTGTCCCAGTTGTTCTAGCTAATGTCTATGGCCCTGTGACCAAGCCAAACTTTTTACATCCTTTCCAAACATTGACAACTACGATATTATCATGGGTGGCGACTTCAATTTGGTACAGGATCCGATACTTGACAGATCTCCAAACAAGGTATTCTCTCTAACCAAATCAGCCAAGACTCTTAACACTTTTGCTGCACAACTCACCATGCCCCAAACTCCCTTGACCTCAACTTTCACGTACACATCAAACTCTTTAGACAATGTGCTATTAGCTGAAGACTCCTATGAACAATTTCTCAACTCGGAAATTACATTGTTTTTGTAATTGAATGACTTACTGGAAACTAAAAGAGGAATGTTGTGGGAAGACTCAAAAGCCTATATCAGAGGTTAATAAATAAACGATGTTGCAAAAAAAAAAAAAAAATAAATAAAAAATAAAAAATTTTGTCCCCCGCCCAAAAAAAAAAAAAAAATAACAACAACCAAAGCCAACCCCAAAACAAAGTCAATGGTTGCAATGTTTTGTTTTTTTTTTTGCTTTCATCATGCTTCAGTTGATTAAAAAACCCAAGAGCTACACAGAGAAGAATACACCATTGAAGTCTGTTGTTTCTTGTGAATTTATTGTGGTTTTTCTTCTCTCACTTCTCCACATCCTCTCGCTCTCTGGCCCTTTCTCATCAAGTCAGCATTAGAAAACCCTCGATCTGAAGGGCTAGATTCACAGCCCCTGCTCCTCGTTACGCCCACTACCTCTACATGTAAAAGATCTCCTTTCTCCAGTTCTTAGAGATATATATAATGAGGCATTTCTTCTTGGCCAACTGCCAGACACCTTGTCAATGGCCACTATCGCCCTAATTTTATAAAGAGAGGGATCCATTACTCTGCAAAAGCTACAGACCGATCTGACTTTTTAATGTAGATCTCAAAATTCTCTCAAAAATTCTCACTCTCTATCTCTAGCGGGGACTGCCTGCAATTATCTCATCAGACCAAACAGGTTTCATGCTGAACAGACAGTCCTCTCACAACACTAAGCGACTACTGAACATTATCTACTCAACAAGCTCTGAGTCTCCTGAGATGCTAGTATCCCTCTAATACTAATCACTAATACTCTAGTTTTCTGAGATACATGAATTGGATTTTTATTGGCTGTAAGTTATAATCATTAAAATATATCAGTTTCTGTGTTATGAATTGACAGGTTTTTGAATCGAACTGCTGAAATAAATCAACTTTTATTTACATTGTAATTTATTGAGTGCAATTGTATATATGGTATTTGAATATTTATGTAAAAGTCACAGGTCTGAAGCAAACAATTACTTCATTTATGGCTGGTGTTAATGCCATTGACCAGGCATCACAGATAATACATCAATCCCAAATGTTAGATGATGTAAAAATGCCTTCAAGTTTTGATCACCCAAACCAACAATTAATCAAGTTTGTGTGTTGAACACAAACAGAAAATATGGTTCTGAGGCAGTTGGTATATCAATGTCATTGTCAGAAATAAGTGGTGGTGGTACGACTGGCAGTTAGAAAAGATCAAATATAAACAATATTACTTGCTTTCCACAGGTAACTTTTTTATATGTGAAGTTTTGGAAAGCAGGCTACCTGCTGTGAGTACACAGAGGGGCTATATCTGTGTGGACTCTTCATTGGTGAAGCCATGGCCACTGTCTGCATCTCATATCGATCTGCATCTGAAAACATACAAAGAAGAATCAACTCCAGCACTGAAAAAACCTTAATCGTAAGAAAAATTAAATAGTATGTTTACTTCTCTATATTTATTGCTTTGCAAGTGAATGAAATTTCTCATGTGTTCATACCAAATTCCTTCTCTGTAGAGCTATCACTCCTTTTGTAAATACGCTCCATCTTGATGCTTCTTCGCACACGCTCCATTACACCGTGGCCCTCCCTTAGACGTTCAACAGTAGTCGGAACCATCCTTGGAAAATTTATAGATCAAAGCATTATGAACTAGTCAACTCTGAGCAGGAAGAAATCTTTAACTTATTTAGGCAACCTTTAAAGCATGACTTTAGATATAAAGGGCGATGCATCTTAAATGTAGTGTATCATCACTCTGAGCTCCTTACCACTGGTTGTTGCTGTTCTGATGTCTGGACTGCTTAGACAGGCCCTGATGTTCTGGATGACTGATCTCCTCAGTCTGCGAGCTAGGGTTGGTGTGTGCTGAAGAAGAAAAGGAGCTGTGTGGGGAGGCCAATGGCTGCATCTGGAGATGGGAATGGGAATGATGGGAGTCCTGGCTGTAGTGAGAGCCAGTCCGGGTAGGAGTGCCGCCCAGAGAGGAACCACTGCCAGCATGCTCAGGCTCACGACCACTGCTCTGCTTCCTTTTACGGTACTCCAGCAAAGACACCTGATTAAGAAGAGGGGAAAAAAGTGATCTCAGTTGAGAGAAAGGCACATGATCTAATGAGTAGATTAAACATACTACTTTATGTCAGTCACACTTAAACTGGGCTGCTGACTCAATCACATACACGAAAAACTGCAGTGAGTGATGGGCCACATGCACCACCTGGAAAAAGCATTCAGCGCTATTCAGTATGACAGACACCTTAGTCACCATGGAAATTCCCTTTTAAAATTATACCATATGCATTTTGCGACTGACATACTAAAATTCAGATTACAGAATTATCATCCTTTTGTTTCCTGAATGTTAGTAACATACATATCTAATATCTTGAAGCAAGAGCAGGCAACTTTAAATGCACCACAGCATGATGCAACCACGCTGCAACAAAAACAAAACATCCACATAAAGTTTGGCCACTCACACAACAGAGGAACACACCTCAACTCTCCAACGAGAATGAGAACACTCATCCTAGGTTAATGTCATGACATAGAAAATGCTTGTGGCAATAGAGAAAGGATTCATGAAGGAGGGAGGACAGCGGGGTGATGAACAGAGTCAGGTATTGATGAATGGCTCTTGCCAGAATCTTTGTAAAGAATCTGATTACATAGAGATTGTAAAATACAGATTAGTAAATCAGGTTTTCTTCAATCAACACATAATACTTGCTGCCTTACAGTCTGCCTTGTTTTAATTATCTTTTCTTTGTCTAGTATTTATTAACACTGTTTTTTTTTTTGCAAAGCCAGCATTTTTTGCAAAGCCAGCATTATTTCCAAGGGGAAAAAGAGATAAGGTAAACTCATTACAGCTACCATCATAAACAGATTGATTTTCTTTTCCCACTTTGATCTAGCATCTGTTTCCTTTTCAATTGTTGTAACTGCATAATGCTAGTTACCCTATGCAAATGGTTACTACTAAAATTGCAGGTGTTTACTTATAATGGTATGCTCAAAGTGGTTTGGATCACTGACATAATAACATGGTTGATTTGGAACCTACCTGTCTGTTCATTTAACTCCTAGTCAAAGTCAAGTGGCAGGAGCTACAAAATAAAGGCCAAATATATAAAAATCCCATTTTACGTATTCACTTTCATTTGTGTGTGGCCTGGATGGGCTTTATACCATACTGTTAAATTCAACCTTGCTTACAGTACAGCTTAACAGACCAGTGATTGCAGTTTGGAAAGAGCCATGGACGAGACAGAGTAAATACTCATGGGCTTCGTCTTGACAACATCATGAAAATTCATGAACCATCAGCCTCTTGAAAATAATGGATGAACCTTCACACATGTCAACAAATTTGACTGAAATGGCACAACAAATCAAAACTGTTCAAAACTGTTCAAAACTATAGTCAGAATTGAATGTAGATTTGAAGGAGGAGATGTTGACGGTGCATGGGGTGGGTGTTTTATGCAGATGCAAAGAAAAAATATTTACATGCACACTTCTAAAGATGTAGTTGGGAGAATATTCACCATATTTTGTACTGGCTTGTATTCACTTCTTACAGAAATAGCCTGGTAATCTGGTTTCCCTGTCAGCAGACTAATGGTATGCTGGTTGGCCCTCTGCCTTGGAAGAAAAGTGGAAGAGAGACTTGGCAGTAGGTTTCAACTAAGAGCGAGGGGGAGGAAGGGGACTGAGGGAGAGGGAAAGGGTAGGGAGGGTCAAAGCTACATTGTCGAAATCATTTCAGATATACACATAAAATGCCTGTTGCAATTTGATTTATTCCCGTGACATAAGGGACCAGTTTATATATTAAAGAAAAAGTCATTGGGCATTACATAACAAGCAGAAAAACAGATGACTAGTAGTTTGCAGATATGATATGTTAATCATGCTTGAGAAGGAAAGAAGAAACTCTAAGATTTCTATGAAAAATTATGTTAAAATAAACAGCAGGGAAAAAAAAAATAAATAAATAAATCAAAAACACCCCCCACACCAAACACACACACACACAAAAAACAGTTTTAACATTCTTATTAAGTTGCAGAGAACTTGCCTTCCTCTTTTGTGGTGGGTTGCTGGTGTGAGGAGGTGTGCCAATGTCTGGGTAGCCTCCCCCATAATGGTGCTCACCGTAGGGTGATATGGAACCAGGGCCCACATCCCCAATCAGCCCTTGGCCACTTATGGAACTATGGAACGACTCTGCAGGGGAGAAGCCTCCTTCTGACTGGGTCTGGCGGCAGTCAGTGACTACTGGCTTCCCCAAATTTGCATTGAGAGGTGAGCAGGTGTATATGAGATTGAATTCTGTCCTGAAGGCCTGCTCCCTGTTTTGGGGGTTTAGATCTGAGGAAGGACAGGATACTGGGTTTAGGGAACTGGTCCCCAGTGAGGATGGACCCTGGAAATCTGGGCCTGAAGGGCAACCAGGAAGAGAAAAGTCATCTGAGGTCATGGCCATGGGGCTCTCCAAGCTGGAGGGGAGTGACAGGTCTGGGAACTGGGGCCGGTGGACATCAAAATCTGTCTGAAGACAAGGCTGAAGGTAGACAGTAAAGGACAGAGAAATTGACAGGCAAGGTGAGTAAAAAACATTAAAAAGCAAAAATGAAGTAAGCAGTGAGAATTTACTAGCATTTAATGGTTTGCATTACTAACAAGGAGCGGCAGACAGATAAGACTGTACCTCAGGTGAGATGGATTCAGGCCGATGAACAGGAGATGTCTCTGGGGATGATATGTTCTAGAGAAAAAAAAAAAAAAAAAAAAAGCAAAAGCCGAATGATAACTGTTTCCAACAGGTCAACATTTTTCCTATATTTTATTTATATTTATTTTGTCTTTATTCCTTTGCACATCAATTGTTTGGTTCAATTAATCCAAAACAAAAACAAACATAATAAAAACAAAAATAAGACACCCACAAAAAAATGTAATTTGCATACAAACAGCAGTTTATCCTAAGCAATTGGCATTCCTCAAATTAAATTTTGATTTGATGATTATATAAGATGTTATTTCCTTCACAGGCCATGTCGTGGTGGACAATGTACTGCACATTCTGTATTTTTAGCCAACTATGTGGCAAGAGGACATGCAACAAAAAATTATTTTGTTCCTGTGTCTCAAATGCAGACCAGTTTCATACAACAGTTAAATGTTAAGCCCTTAAATCCTGGATTCTATTCCTCTAGGATTTGCGTAAACTATCAGACTGTCAAAGATGCTAGTGGGTATGAATAGATATGGGCATTACGGATGTAAACGTATACAGAAACTGTAGGTGATGCTTTGGTGACCTTACTTCAAACTGCAACGGTGTGTTGCAGCGGCTGGCAGGCAGTGAGGGCATGGGTGAGTAGGCCAGGCCATTGGGCAGCAGGGAGCCACAAGAGGTGTGGAGTAGTGGATGGAGGGAATCCTCTGGGAGTGGTGGTGTGATGGGTGACAATGGGCGAAGCAGATGGTTCTGGGGTGCTGGTGTCATCTCTGCCAAATACTTAGATCGACGCTTTTTAAATGGGGCACTGAGTTCTAAGATTTCAAAAGACATAAAATGTAAACTTTTTTTTAGAAAATTAAGAAAGAAACTAATATTATCACTATTTTATTTTTATTCTTATTATTCTAACTGGAGTCAGGAGTTAGCAAAAGTTGAGTCTGGTCCATGAAACTAGGTTTGGATACATTTCTGTGGATTAGTCACAGCCTCTCTCAAATTCCCTACACTTACATTTGAATCCAATTTAAAAACACAGTTTTAAAATCTTTAAAACAATAATTGAGCCAAAAGTGCTGTGTATGTACCACTGGACAAGGGGTTGGGGGTGGATCTGCTGCTGGTACTTTGCTGGGAAGAGGTAGACTCTGTACCATCTTCCAGACTGGCAGAACAGCTTTCATCTTCTACCTGTTTTATCCATCTCTGTGACAAAATAACAAACAAGTCAGACGAGATTGTTAGCATCTCAATTTTGATTTCATACCTTTCATACCTCTTATTCATTGACTGTACATTAACATTTTTGATTATTTTAAGATATCTTGCTGAATAATTTACCTTTTTGTAGCACCCATAAGTGCCATCCATTTGGAGTGGGCGGGGCCTGCGTCTCTCAGGGTTGAAGGGGGAACCAAAGCGGACGTAGTGTCTGGGTGTGGTGCATATGAGTGAGGATTGGGAAAGGCCTGGCAGCATGTTGAGGGTGGTGGCCAGCACTGTGGGGTCAGTGGTTATCCGCAGCAGACGCTCAACTGGCAATTCTTGGTGGACCTTCTCTGCTCCAGGGATCTTGTCATTTAGCCACTCTGTCACAAGGTACTTTAGTATTGCACAAATTAAATGAAGTAGTTTAGGACAATACAGACTTTACAATAGAATAAACATTATAGATTGTATTAATAGTGTCACCGAACCTTCTTGGTTTTAGGGTAGCGTAAGTTGCCCCTATTTATGCAGTTCAGACCTTGACCATCTCCATCTAGGATATGACCCACCAGACCACTCTCTCTGTGGCCATGTTCAGCACCATAGGGACCTTGAGAGCCATCCTCTTCCAGAACAACACCCTGTTCAGCTGATGGTGGCACTGTTGCAGATGCTGCAGCTGCAGCCTGCTGGGCAAGGGCTTGACGCTGCCGCCTAGCCCGCTGTGATGAGCTTGACCGGTAGCGGGACATCCGGCTTTTGGGTCGAGGCTTGGTAGGTCGCACAGGTTTAGCTGGAGCAACTGGTGTAGGCAAGTAGGGTAATGAGGTCTTTTCTTCACTAGTTGGTGTATCCTTTAGAAGAATGCACAAACAGCATAGATTAATTTGATGAACGCAAATAACACAATGGCAAGCAATTATTCAGGTTGTTTTACAGGGGGTTGTATGGAGTCTGTGCATCAGCTGCAGTAGCTCTGGGTCAGTTCGCTCAAATTTGAAGGAGCAAGCCAAGTAATACTGTGCATGGGGTAGAAAGGAAAAATATGTGAACCATAAAAAAAAATGCCCACCTAAAAACAAGATAGACAAGATGGGGAAATGTTCAAAGCACAATATGCACTTAATATTACAGGCTTTTTTTTTTTTTTTAGGTGACAAGTATATTTTTTTCTCTTTTCCAGTGCTCCTGTCTGCTTCCTCAAAGTTGGAGCCAACTGATAGACTATAAGTGCCTCCTACAACCCCAAGTCAAAGAGATAAACTTTCACTTTAACAAATATAAATGAAAGAAATTTCTGTTTTTTTCTATTCACTGACCATGACATAAGTGGTACGTCGTGTGCTGACCCCAACTCCAGTGTTGTGGGCCATGGGTGTATTTCCTATGGAGTTTCCTACCCCATCTTCAGTTTCCGTACCCTCCTGCTTTATTTCTGCTCCTCCCACTCTCCTTCGCCTCCTTTCCAGGCTAGTAAATGTCTACATGAATAGACATAGTCACATGAGGTAAGTTTCATAGGTAGTTTCAGAATTGAAACGATTTGTCTTCTGAGTGACTGATGTATCTTTTTGAACAAGAATCCATACATGTCACAGAAAAAAGCAAAACGTAGAAAGATAGTGATGTTTAACAGCTGTATTGGGAATAGTCAAAATGGCATACTCTTTTATTGGAGATGGTGAGCTCATTTTCATCCACGTCTCCAAGCTCTCCTTCATCCACTTTCCCCTCATCCAGCAGTCTCTCCTGATTGCATATGCAGCACATAAGGAGAGCTTCTTACCAAGCAATCAAAGTAATATGTTGGAATCTGGAATTACCTTCATATACATAATATGTACATACATACATTCACACATACATGTCTATGTATGTATACATATATACACATATATACACATATAAATAAATTTAGTAATGATTTAAAAAAAATGACACTACACTACAACTACATAAAAAAAACAAGTTGAGTGTCCAACAGGAGAACACCAAGAAAATTGCACATGCTCTCAAATATAATAATGAAAGAAATAAATACAATAAAATTAAATTAAATCATTGCTGTGCATCTAACATGCCACCCTGTAAAAAAAATATTTGTGGACTGACTAAAGCTGACCACACAAATGGTGTGTAATAAGGTACCATATGAGAATGTCATCCTTATAGTAATGTATGTCATAATTTTGGACAGCTTGATGCCCTTGGCCTGGACAGTTTTCCCACCATTAAGGGGATAAACAATTCCCAAGTTTATCAAATAATCCTACAGGATAATATCATGGTGTCTGTCTGCCTGCCAGGTGAAGTTCAGTAGGGTCTGTTGATCCAGCAGGATAATGACCCTAAATATTCAAGTAAAATAACTACATTATGGGTGCAACAAAAGAAAACACACGTTGAGGAATAAACTTTAGAGTTGTGCCATGATGAATCCAAAGAATATCTGAGGTCTAAAACAGCTCTGAAAAGATTTATGTATTATGTTGAATTTATTGTTACCAAGAAAGATTCAACTCTTACTTGACACATCCACACTGTGGATGTCTTAGATGACACAGTTAGGTCAAGAACAGGTCCAAATTATGACCTACTGATGAAGAAAATCAAGTCATTCTAAAGAGTTCGCTTTTTCTTGTCACTTGTCAATCAATCTAGTCTGAAACACACCTCTGCATCACTTGTCCCCTGCAGTTCTTTGGCATCCTGGTGCTCATCAAGAGTCTGGTTGCTGTCACTGGCCAGGCTGCCCTCCATTTCCTTCCTCTGAGCTTTTCTGCGTCGGGTCTCAGCACCAATCAGAGGAGAGGGAGGCATCAGCAAGGGGGGACCCAAAATGCTCTCCCTGGGGGTTTGGTTGTGCTTCTGCACTGGACAGTTCTGGTTGCCTTTATGACAGGCACAGTCCACCTTGTAATTACTGGTGGTTTGTAGCCAAGAGAGGAGAAATTTACATTTGGAAAAATGACAGAGGGTATAAGAGCAACCACTGTTTAAAAAAAAAAAAAAAAAAAAAAAAGGGGGGGGGGTGGGGGGCAACTGCTGCATACCCAAAAGTTACATATGCTGCATTCTATTATACATTTCAAGACAGGTTTGGTCCACCACAACTAGTACTTATCATGAGTTGTGTTGCTTAGGTAGCTGTTTCAAAATAGGTAAAAAGTAAAAAAATAAATAAATAAATAAAATAATACTGACCAGCTATTGAACTCATAGTCAAATCCAATGGTGACCTCAGTGTCCTTTGTGATTTCAGTGACAGCATAGATACAGAGATGGATCATTCCCTCAGCAATCATATGCCGAACCTATTGATGGGAAATGGGAACAGATTTAATTTTACTCTCCATAAGAAAAAAACAAAACAAACCACACCCAAAAAAAAAAAAAACAAAAACAAGGAACAATCTGACAAAACACTATGTTACACTGAAGCAAAGCCATTTTATCTATCATGGACATTTTAAAAGAAGGTTTCTTGGCTGACCTCAGCATTGGGTGTGCAGGACCGCCGGATGAAACGTGCATCATTTCCAAAGGTCCGTGCATCAACACACATCTCTACATTGTTAAATTTTGAGTAAAACAGCACAAAAGGATAGGGTCTGGAAAGATATGGAGACTGGTATCAAAGACAATTATTTCATATGCCAATTATTAAATTGGAAGTAAAATGGACCCTGACAATGTATCCCACTGTTTTTGGAAACAGATACCACATTTGTTATTGCCTATCATTCAAAGTGTGACTTCTTACTTTTTGAAGAAATGCCCATTGACTTCAAACTGTTGTTTGAGCATGACCTTTCCCCGATATTCAATGATTAGCATGTCTGGTTCCAGGTTCTTGGCTGCACGGAGGATTTTCCTGTGTTTCTGCACTCGTGTTACCCGCCCCAACTGGAGCTACAAAAAGGTAATCAAAAATAACTTCTGTGCAACTACAGGCAAACATTAAACTGTTATTACTTGAGTACAAAACTGTGACCGGTCATTTCACATAGACTACATATGTCCAAAAACTAAAACAATATAATAATAATAATAATAATAATTAAATACATACTTGAATACATACGTGAATCTAAATCCAAAACTTTTTAAAATGTGTTAGTAGGGGTCCTTAAAGTCTTATTTAGTCATTTTTATTTTAAAATAAAATAATGCATTCATTCAGCTTCTACTGCTTTTTTGTTTCCAGGCGGTGGGAAGAAAACTGGACTGCACAGAGGAAACCCACGCAAGCATGGTGAGAACATCTAAAATCCAGACAGAAAGGCCCCCAACCAGGGAACCCGAACCCTCTTGTTGTGGGGCAACAGTGCTAATCACTATGGCACCATGCTAACCCATTAATCATATCACATTACTGCTATTTCACATGAATGCACTGTGACACTTCACTGTAAAATGAACAAATATATTATTTGGTCAAGTATGACAAATTTTCAAACTTCAGCTAACCTGCATCTGCGAGCCAAGCACTGTGTTATTACAAGCCAGCTCAGTACGGTTGATGGTGTCCATGCTATCAATTGAGGTGTGGATCTGTGTGGTTGAAGGCAACATTGGGGTGCCGCTCTCAGTTTTTGAGGTGCTGGCAGCACGATGAAGTTGAAGCATTGTCTGGACATCAGCACTGTACTGGTTTGCCAGAGCCTCTTCATATTGGTCTGTCCACTGGCGGATCCGGCTCTCCCACCCCTCTGCTGTATTTTCATCTAGTACGCTGGCCTCCATTGTGGAGTTCTATGAAAAAAAAAAAAAAAAAAAAGATGGAGCAGGTTTAGAATATTGCTTTCGAAAGAAAGGGAATCATGAATAATCTAATGGATGACTTCACATAAATGAATTGTTGAATAAAATTTAACCTTCATCCTCATGGACTTCCTGGAGCCTTCCCTGAAAGCCTGGAATTAGGAAAATGAGGACACCAATGCACTCATTACTTTTGTTCAGCAAATTTGAGGTTTTCTCAATGTAGCTGGCTTGTAATACACAAGAATAAATTTATATATAGGCTCTTAATACCAGTACCTATGATTTGGTTCAGTTTTTGTACCTTGACCTTCTTGCCTTTGGGTGTTCCTCTCCCCTTCTCTGTGCTCTTCTTCCTCTTTTTGGATTTGCTCCTTTTGACCCGGTTGACAGTGAGTTTGATGCTGGTAGGTGTATGCTGGGTGGCAGTATAGGAGATGGTGGAAGGCGACACCTCTTCATCACCACTCTCTGTGGCACTGCTTTCTCCAGCTACCGAGAGCACATAAGACAAACATAAAATATGTTGGAAACAAAAAATATTTATCAGTAATATGTATTATAAAATTAACTTTTCAAAAAGTCAGAAGGAACAAAAATGTGAAAAGACACATACCTGAGACATTTTCTGTCTTCCTGTGCGGGCCCTCTGCTGCTCCTCTCCTGTCAAACATGACAAATTGGTTAATTCCAAATAAGCTGCCACAAGTAAAGTGCAATATCAAGTGAATTCATTTTAACCAAAGTTCAGCTTGTTAAGGATGCAAAAAGCTTAAATTTTCCATCACTTACCTGCAGTTGTCACATTTGATGAGCAAGCCATCCTGCATCAGGCTGCAGTGACACCAGCTGGCCATAGATCCATCCTCTGAGGAACTGTCACTGTCAGCTGAATTCTCCTCAGGAGTTTCATGATAGCGGGAACCAAGAAGCACACCATTGAGATCCATGCGAGGGATGATGGTTTGGGAAAGTGGAGAAGCAGGTGGGGTAGGGGGAGGGGGAGCGCCATAGTTGTGATCCTGACAACACACAACGGAAGACTGTTGCATCTTCAAACAACGGGTGTTCAGGCAAAAAGGGAAACGGAAAACGGAGACG
The DNA here is from genome assembly GCF_900963305.1 of Echeneis naucrates. NCBI lineage: Eukaryota > Metazoa > Chordata > Actinopteri > Carangiformes > Echeneidae > Echeneis > Echeneis naucrates. Next base: position 25,884,123 of record NC_042515.1, read on the forward strand.
AATGAAAATGGGGGCAAAAAAACAGATATGCGAAACAGTTCAGCTGTTAATAACAGAATAGGCTGTAGTTAAAGAAGACCAATTAAGGGACAGACATAAATGGATTTAATCACGCTACAACCAATCCTTAGTTTTACTCTTACTATTCATTTTACTAAAAACTTGAAATGTTAGAAAAGCAAACAATGGAACAGATTTGGCTGTTATTACTTTAGTTTTCAAAATGTTCATGTCTACAGCTAACTTGCTATTTATTAAGAGTAACTCTTCTTTCATACAATAAGACATGCTATGATTAGAATTGATCAGAAAAGAGTGGCTTGCACTCACAGCATACGGTAGTCCACGATACCCATGACTCTGTGCACTCCCACAGCTGTGGTTGTTGTAGTTTTTCTCATTCACAGCAGGGCTTGCTTCCACTGACTCGGGACTAGAAATTTATAGACAAACAAAAAATCTGAAATAATGGTAAAACTCGAATTTTACATCGACGTGACCAAGTCTTTTCTACCACAGAAAATAAGTCACCAGCTTTTTAAATAGAAGACATGAGTCAGTCATTAGATGGCGCCAAGTTACTTTGCAGCCTGGGAGAGATGCAATTTCAGAAATGGAATGTGAGCCGCCATTATGTTATGCAACTGCTTTTGCCCTTTAGCCGTGGTTTGGCCAGACAGTGAAAAAACCTCTCCTGTTCCTCCTGGGCCTTCAAAGCTGGAGCAAATTTAAATGTCAAGAGCATCAGACTGAAAAAATCTTAGATAATTCTGGGATTGTGTTTACCTTGACAGAGACAGTGTTTCTAACCAGACGTTAAATCTGTTTTTCTGGCTGAGTTGTGGAGGACATGAAAGGGTGCCTATGAAAAGGGGGGGAAGGGAGAGAGGGCAAGCGTATTCTACATAACTTCAATCTCCTTAGCAAATGTATCTATAGGGAAGTAGTTCTTACCAAGGTTGTCTGCAGCCTTGGGCTAAATAGTTGTAATACAATACATTTTCACGAGGTAAACACCTGTAAATTAGGTTTGAGTCCAACTTTTCATCAACTGTGAATTACTGTGATGGAAAAGTAAAATATGTAACACTCATCTCCAATGTTTCAGCCATTGATTATGATATGATATTTTTCAACAACCTTATTGCAATGATAATCTGTGTTACAATGATGAACACCTGGACCATCAGAACCTTATGTTTAACCAAATTCTGTGCAGGTCTCTGAAATGCTAATTAAAACAAACAAACAGAAAAAAAACAAACAAAACAAAACTCTGTGAACTCAACAAGTAGAGCTGGGCAGAATATTATTTTTTCTTTAAGATGAAAGAATAGATACATATACATATCCACAGCCAGTCCAGCCTAGCTGGTAGTGAGTACTTACTCTGATCCAGCAGCCATATCTGAGTAAGACGTTTCAGGTGTAGTGACTCCCAGTGCAATTACTATGCTCATGACGTCCAGCACAGCAGCGCGTGAGAGGGGTATGTGGGGGGAAGTGGGGAAAGGAGGGGGGAGGAGGGGGAGGGGAGGAGGAGGGGGACAGGATGGGAGATGGGTGAGGAGAGTAATCACAGGGCCTCAACTACAGCACCAGACCACTCCAGAGGTGGGGTGCCACCGAACCGTAGCCCACGGCTCACGGTCATGGGGGACCTGAGGATAAAGGGCGACACATAGAGTGATAATCAGTTCCACACAAATACAGAGCCTGGACAGCTGTTACATTTCAATTGTGCAACTGATACATTTTGGACTTATGACCATGATAGCTAATATTCTGTGTATTACATGTCATTTTTTTCTTATTTAGCATTAAATTTAATGAATAATTTGATTAATTAATTTTAAATTTGGCAGCATTCAGCAAAACTATGTCATCCCCTGTCAAATTGTCAGTAATTACTTGAGTCAGAGGTCCACTGGAAAATGAAACAGCTGGGCATTTCTTTGAAGAGGTTCGCAAAGATTAAGATTCAGGATCTGATTTAGTGCCAATTATTTTATGTCCATGAAGACCTGTTAAAAAAGTTCAAGATATTTATAAAAAAGATAAACTGCTGCTGATAAAGGCTTTGTCAAGTTCAGATATACCCAACACTGAATTGGGAAGCTATTCTTAAACTTCAAATGATGGACGAAATTTGCTGACTCATGTTGACAATGACAACTTATTTGTGGAGCAGCAAAGTGATCCCATCTGCATGCATCTTAACTCAGTATGGACTGAGTAAACTAGGCCTGTCTCCCATCCACAGAGATTTCAGGAATGGGGTAGGAGGAAGGGACACACCTCAACGAGTAGTATGGAATAAAAAAACATCCAGGGGGGTTCTATCTTTGCTTATGCGCCCTTTAAGATGCAATAATAAATATAACCAGCAGGAGGCACTTTCCTGCCAGACAGCTAGAGGCTGGAGTCATTCAATGGTCCATCTCATGTTATGTGACCGTAGTTTGCTGAAACACTGACCCACACTCCAGTGATATCTTCACTTAGCCAACCAGGCAGACACAATTAGAGGCAGCAGCAAGGCTGCAGAAAGAAGAAAAGGCTGGCGTGTTCTCTGTTCACACACCAAGGACTGTGACTTCCAGCAAGGTCATCATATGTGCAAACGTGTGTAAAAAAAAAAATAAATAAATAAAGAAAGAAAGAAAATAAAATGCCATGCCTAATGCCAAATTCCATTGCATTAGCAACCCCTGACTTTATGCAGCTTTCATGTTTAACTTTTTCTCAAATTCTAGGGAAATGCTGGACTGGAAGTTCCAGGTTTTTTAATGTAATATGTGATTTACTTTGTCTTTTAGAACCAATTGCTTTACTGTTATTACAGCATATACATAGTACTATTATACAAATTATTGTAACATTAAGGCTTTGCTTCATTAATTTGTAGCCACGATTGTTTGAGAAATTGTTATTTATTCCAAAATGTTATTTTCATGAATGTGCATTCAGCAAATGGATGACAATATGATGATATAATTGTTTCTATTAATGTTTTGCAGTGGGTTTAGCCTAAACTATAAAAAAAAACAAAACTGAAATCACATCAGCACAATGTTTTTAGTATATGACCACTCGTATTTACTAGAATTAACTTGTGTTTTTTCCTGGTACACACTAGAATCAGATTGCTGTTCATTATCGGCTGATAGAAAATTTGAGGGAACAATTGTTAAAGTGAAGGAAATAAGTATGATAATTGATACCAACAGGATGCATGGCAAATATACCCCCCCTCCTTTTTCCAAGGCAACCACTGGGGAGTGACTGATGCCAAAGCCAGTTCAAACATTCTGTCATTGTCCGGAGAATTATGATTCTATTTAGTTGGTAGATAACACCAAAAATGTTAGTTAGCTTTTGACAACAAGAACATTCTGATACAACTTCAATCAACTGAATAAAAACAGAATTATACATGAGATGTATACAGAAGTTGAAACAGAGCCTGGATGGTAGATTTGCACCACTAAAAACCATGATAATCACAAAAGCTTCACAAAAATAGCCACCTCACTCTTAACTAACACACAAAGGGAGTCACTCTTTGGATCCCTTCCAAAAGAATCAAGCAGTGAACTTGGGAGGTAAATTCCAAACAAAGAAGGAAAGCCTTTCTTTACTCCTCCTACCACACTGCCCTTCCTTGTTCATTTCTTTGGCCATGAATACCAGCTCAAATTACCAGCAGACTCAACATAGTCTTTTCACTTCCACTGAAATAGAGGCCATTTTGGGGACAATTCCAAGGGGGAGGGATATGCACACAAAATGAACAGCAAAAGAGGCCCCCTCTCTGTAACCATCTCTGTGAGAAATGTGGCTAAATATCTTATATAGATAGGCTCAAACTATGAAGGCATTTGTAGAACAGCTCAGAAGGCATTAAGAGTCAAAATGCTAGACCTTGTCTGGCCAAAGCTTTGCATAGCAAGAATTTCTAAGAAACTAAAATACATTATGAAAGTGCAGTTGTTGGTGCGACAAAAAGTATAGCTCACTCCATGAATTCAGTACTATGCTGATTTACAGCAACAATGCACAGTGAACGTATCTTAAGTTAACATGAAAACATTTATTTTAGGATCCATATCAAAATAATAAATCACATAAATCAGATTTAAAATAGACCCTCCACAACATCCACATATTAATGTAATTTAAATGCAAAAATAAAACTGAAAACGGCTTAGCGGCAGATAAGAAGCTGCCCTCCAAGAAAATGCACACCGTTCACACGTGGACACTTGTAAAAATTGGGCAGTTGTTTACATCACTAAATTTCATTCAGTTTAATTTTAAGGTTAGTTCCAGTGCAACTACAATGTTCAAAGAAATTGATAGTCATGTTTATTTGTAGCTCATTCCTGTCCAACAATTACAGTACATGCTGGCTTTCATTTCAATGCTCATGCATCAAGTTTAATGACATTTGTTTCCAATGTTTTAAGTAAAACATTCATACTTGGAGACAATGTATGAAAACTAAAAGAATAAGAAGACTGTGGGACCACATGTGAAACTACAAACAACAACAACAAAAAAAACATAACACCCCAACGTCTACCACCAAAATGGCCTGGTCAACCAAAACAAAAAAATTTTGCCAAGGCAATGTCCCTCTTTTCTCTCCTTAATTAAATCATATGAACTATTCAGCATTGGCTTGGCACAGCCTGTACCCAAGTCATGAATTCACTTTATAGTCAAGCCATTTTTAGGTGCTGCATTAAATTCATAGTATTTAAAGCAGGTACAAGCAGATTGGTTCAAAACGCCAATATCTCGATGATAGCTACCAAAATTTCAATGTTTTATTAGTGTGATCACAGTGTTAAATATTATATCAGTATTAAAAAAGTCGGAAAATGTTCAAAGAGTAATAAAATATTATGTGAAATGATTTCAGAGAATGAGTGTCTACAATCAAATACTGACAAAATTATCAACACTTTCATGTCATACTTCATGAGGATGAAGTAACAGTAACAGTACTGGGTTTGCTGCTGCATGCCCACTCTGTAAGCAAAGGAACAGCAAAGTATTATCAAGGGTCCAAGCATGAGGGGACTGTTGTTAAGATTTTTATTGTGATATTTATTTTCTTGTTTATAAAAGTGGTTTTTATTTCTGTTCATGTTATAATGAAGATCCTTATTCAAGAACCAGGGTAATTTTTACATAGGCTTCAATACAATCAGACAGGGCAGCACAGTGGCATAGTGGTTAGCTCTGTTGCCCAACAGTAACAGGATTGCGAGTTTGGTTCTGAGGCTTTTCTGTGTGTGTGAATTTGCATGTTCTCCGTGTGCCTGTGTGGGATTCCTCTGGTTATTCCAGTTTCCTCCTAGTATCCAAAGACATGCATGTCTTAGTTAACTGCCGACTCTTAATTGTCCAAAGGTCCGAGTGTGAGTGGTTGTTTGTCTCTGTCGGCCCTGAAATGGACTGGCGACCTGTCCAGGGTGTACCCGGCCCTCTCCCCTGAGTGAGCTGGGATTGGCCGCACTTGTTCAAAGGAAAAGGAGCTCTGTTACTGCCTTCCCCTGTTTGACAAGTTAAACACATTGCTGCCACAGATCTATGATACTGTTGCTGTTTGATGCTATATAGTACACCACTCAAAATAACCAGTATTACCCATGGCAATTGGCCACGATTACAGACAGCAAAATGTGTAGGGATGCTCGGAAACAAGTGAGCAGCAAGTGAGTTCCCCTTGCTGACTGGCCTTGGCCTGCCAGTAAGTGAAATGGAATTTGAAAGGGAATTAGCCATTTGTCAGTGGATGACTGACATATGTGGGCATATCTTGTTTGCCAGTGGGCTGATTTTGGTGGGTGGGGGAAGCATTGGCTGATGCTGATGTTTGGTCAACGTATCTGTGCAGCCCTTGCTGCTACTATCCGAGTCTGACTGTCCTGCCACAAGTAACAAAAATATCAGCTACTAGCATGAGTGAATTTTATGTTATTTACCAATAGGAAAGAAATTGCCAAAGGGGGGAAATATATGCTGATACCGATGTTTGGCCGATGTATGGGTGCATCCTGAGTAATATTAACTGTACTGCTGACCACTTGAAAAATGCTTGCATTGCAGACAATAGAAATGGCTAGAAATTGAGCTTTAGAAGAATTGACAAGTTAAAAAAAATACCAATGATAAAAAACAGAAAAGAAAAAACAGCTGATGAGAATCAGTTAAAATGCTGGATTGGCACTGATAACAATCTGTAAAATCTGATTGGGACACTCATATGTTATCAAAGATACCTTGTTCAACATCCATTAGCCTTCCCCAGCTGCAGAAAACACCCCAACTGATGTCTCTGGCTCCTTTTCCACCTGGTCAAAAAAATAAATAAATGGCTAAAACCTGCTAAGATCTGGTTCAATAGACTCTGCTTTTAAACCTTAGACAATGCAGCTGCAAAGTGACTTTAAGTGGGCCCACATATTGCTCAGATAACTTTTCCTATGATGTCGTGGCATGATCAATTGGTTTTGCATTCACTGTAGTGCTTAGGAAGCTATCCACCTCTTTTCAGCACTCTTGGTACATACAGTACAGTACTACCCAAAGATGACTGCACTGTCCATTTGCTGAATTGCAGCCCCATGCTCAGTGGTTGGTATTATTGCCACTTCTTTTTGAAGCATAATGTGTGTCAATGTGTGTTAAATATGAGTTCCTCAGTAAGGAATTCATAATATGGCACTGTTATTGTCAATTACTCTATTTCGGTATCAGACAGTAGTCCCTTTCCCGGAGTCAAAAATCCAATGTGTTTGTGTCATCAACAATGATGAAATAATGCCAGCAATGAGAGATTGAGTCTGATGTATATTATTTCTATATTACTTGTGTTCACACAAATAATATACAATGTGCTGAAATGTTGTACACTGGAGTGCTCCCAAAACTGGCACTCCAGCTTCCACAAAAATCCAGTTTTCCTCTCATGTTCAAATTTCTGCCTCTTTCACTGAGCACCGAGGCAACAGCCCAGCACTGGTCCGACAGTTTGTCTTTGGTGCCATGATACTACAGGTTACTTTCTGACCTCATTTCATAAGAAAAGCAAGACTTTTAAGTCAGGGGAGAGACAGGGAGGGAGAAGGGATGTTAGTTATTCTGTAACAGTTTTTTTTTTTTTTGACCTGACTGGAAATCTGGATATTAAGATTGAGAGTTTGGTGAGAGGAATTTTATCTACACACTAGGGCACCACATCTCCACACAGTCAGCTGAAAGACTTTAATAAATGTCATTTGCGATTTTCTTGTTAACATTATCATGAAATCATTACCACTCTAATATCTTTGCTAAAGTGACATCCACTTTGTAGAAAAGCTGGAAATTGAGGAAAACCTTTGGTACAAAATAATTAGGTATAAGATTTTATATCTTTATATCTATCTGGGGAACCAGCCATTTAAAAAAAATAAATAAATAAATGTATTTTATACTGACCAGCCATCTTCAGATGGAGGACAAACACGCAGCTATAGGGATCATCCCATGGAGTTACAGAGCAGGCGCAAGCAGAGGAGAGTTTGGCTACTGTGTCAGTTCCCTTCCCCTGTTTAGAACTACTGTCAGCATCTTAGTTTATGCATGGGCAAATATCAGTTAATGCCTGTATTATTTTGTTATGTTTTTTTTTTTTTTTTTACTTATTTTGGGGTTTAACTCACTTATTGTGTTTACATGGTCTTTAGTATCCTGGTTTTGAGGCTTATCCTGGCTTTGAGCATAACTGGGATATGACGTTTACATGGAACACAGAGAAACCCGGTTATTCATATTCCTGCATACATGATGAATATCAGTAACTAGTTTTCTGATCACTGCATCTTATCCGTGCAGGCGTGTTTCATCTTCTGTTTGCTGTTGCTGCTCAAAAGATTGAGCGGGAACCGTAAAATAAAATAAAAATGTGACCTCTGTGGCTTCTAGTGGGCTTAGCCTTGTTCAGTACTCATGCAGCATTACAGCTTTGGCTCATCCACTTCATCTGCAGCAATGGGAGGCGAGAGCAACAACAGATATTGAATATATCATCTACGTTGCTAGGTATTCGTTGCCGCCATGTTTTTATATCTGGCGCGTCTGGCGGCGCCTGCGCAGACATTGTGCAGCCCCCTGAAACTGGGATACAGTGTATACATGCTGCAGTATCCTGGCTTCTATCGGAGTACTCCAGGTGGCAAAGGCGGCAAAAGAGCATAACCCGGTTTCTGAATTCAGGATATGGTGTTTACATGCACAAACACAAAAACGGGGTACTTCAAAAACCCAATACTACTAAAGACCATATAAACACGGTAACTGTTGCAGGTTTGGTGGCAGCGTGGCCACTGTGTTTCACCACTTCGCTGGGCAGGCGAGTAGTGTTTTTAGTGCTATAAATGACAGAAAATTGGTGAAAAATAGCATACCTGAGTCTTTGCATGGGTTTTGTTTTATACCAATGGCAGCTGGGCCCACGCCGATAAATACCTGTCTACCACAGAGTCATTTGACCTGAGTGTGAATCAGTGTGAAACACTGAGGGTCAGTAGTGGAAGGGGAAGGGGAAGGGGGTCCTAATCATTTCTTTTCCTAAACTAAACTCTGAACAGATCATAATGTTGCATGGTCAAAATACTGTTTTAAGATTCAATAGGAGGCAATAATCAATGAAGAATACAGCATCTGACCTACAATGCTAAAAAAAAAAACAAAAAACAAAACAAAACAAAGGCAATTCAAATATTTTCACTTTGAATTGATTAAACTGATTGTTTCAACATTCTAATAATTTCACTCCATTTATAAGCAAGTCATTATAGTGATAAGCACAACCTTACTGCTGCCTTCCTCCTTGTATTTTCCTCTCAAAAATGCATGCTATTTTAATTAAAAAAAGGTTTTTTAAAATCACTTGCATGTGTGCCTTGTAATGAAGCCCTAAATTGGCCATATGAATACAGTATCAATCAACCTGGTCCAATTAAAGGTGTCTATGACTGCCTAACATGGCAAATTGGTCTATTCCACAAAAGGTTCAAATAGACTTCTAGTGCGAGATATAAAAATTTTTCGTTTGAATAGCTCACACAGTATGCACCTATGCTTTTCTAAACCTCCATAACACATCCAGTTCAGTGAGACTGCAACAGCCCCCTCAGTCTGCCCCCGCATGCATGCTTACTTACTGCACAAGGCAGGATATGAATATATTTGCCGTTCCTTAGCACTACGCAGGTCGACCTACACTCTGAGCTACAGCAAAAGGAAACTGAATATGAAGAACAAGGAACTCAATAGGACTTTCTGTTAATTGGATATGTGGCAAGGGAGAAGGCAAAGCTTGTTGTAGATCCTATTTTACATACATCAGCATGGGCAGTATAAAGGCAACGTAGGTATATTCATGACGAATAAGTTATATAATTTGAACATTACAGTTTGATTCATAACTTCTACTTTCACAGCGACATAACAGTTTGAGCATAATGAACAAGTAAAAATAGGCAACAGACAGAATTACAAATAAGAAGTGCAAACATCTGCATTGTGAAGACACAGTCCTATTATGACAGCATTTTCACAACCTAATTTAAAACGTGTCCTGACACCCTAGAACTCTCTGGACAACACTAAAAGCAATTAGTAATATTAAGATGCACCCAGGCACGTAGCTCAGTGGTAGAGCACGTGCTTTGCATGCAGCCACAACGCAAAACCAGTAGTAGGCTTATGGGTTTCCCATGGGTTTAGGAGGGGCATCTGGCATAAAAAGCAGCCAAATCAATCATGTAAGTCATACAGCTGACTTACTGTGGCGATCCCAAGCAGGAAAAAGCACCCCCCCCCCCAAAAAAAAAAAAGTAATATTCAGATCCAAACCAATTTTTAGACACAGTTACAAAGCACAAGAACAGCCTAAAACAGCTAAAAAAATAATGGAGATGTGCTCAAAAGGTACAATAAACTTTGTAAGAAACTGCTCACAATAAAAAAAGAAAAAAGTTGGTATTCAAGGGTTGGATATGTCAGTCAAAACAAATGATTTGTGGAAATTATGTAAACAAATGGCATTGCAGGAAAAAAAATGTGCATTATATTTCAGAGGGCCTGCAGATTTATATTGTTACCGGATAAAACTTTTGTTTCAATTACAGAAGTATGGTCCACCATTGACACAATAATAAGTTGTTCGCACCAAATAAGCAATGAGAGCCACACGCAATGGAGAACAAAGGCCAGGTTAGTTCTTTATGAGAAGTGGGGGAGAGAGCAGTTGACAGCAGGGCCAGCATGACACAAAATCAATCATCTGTTTGAGGGCAAACAAGCCATCCTCTGTCTGTTCAAGACCCACTAAATTAGAGATACTGCAAAATAGTGCTGCCGTTTGGGGTTGGCATCTTCTTTTAAAGCTGTTTCTGTTGCCCGTAAACCTTAAAGGTCTAAGTGAAAGGAGGCTATGCTTCTATGAATTGTAGAAAATAAATTAACACCTTTCATGTATGCCAAACCAAGAAAGCAGCAATTCATAAACTTTAAAAAGGGGACAATTTGTCATCGTTGTTGCAGTATCCCCTCTTAAGTCACACCTATCACTAAATGTGGCTCATGATTTCCAAGTGATCTTACTGCATGACATTTCTATTTCCTCTTCTGGCCATCCTATTCAGGGACAAAAGGATTGCCTTGGCTCCATCTCAGGACAACTTTGCAGCAGAACACGGTATATGAAACTCACGAATGAAAAATGACAAGGTGTCACTCAATTAAAAAGCATTGAGATTTGAAAGTCATGGAGTCATTGGAACTGGCCCTCCCTCACCAATTAAGATTAATTTAATTAATTCAATGCTATAAGCCTAAAATGTCTCAAGGAAAGAGGCTAAATTATAGAAAAAGCATTTCTAACGCCAGTGGTGGAAAATTCGGTTATGAATTAACAAGTACCAATCATAAGTTAGAAACATAATCTTAGTTCAGAAAGTTTTAAAACAAGTAAATGTCCATGGACTCCATTTTATATTAAAGGAACCAAAACTCCCTCCTCACGTTCCTCCCAACAGGAACCGTTTGCTCAAGGTACTTGAAAAGTTATGCTACTTGAGAGAATACTGAGGGAAAGGCCGGATATTTATACCTCGCCCTCCTCCCTCTTTAACCCTGCTGCCCTTGGTTTTTCCCTCTGTTCTGCTCCTTGTTTGTGCTCTCTCCCTACCTGAAAACACCCTCAAGGCAAACATAATTGAAATATGATTTGCTTTAGATTTTGCAATCCCAAATTACCTAAATATCTTTAAAATTGATAATTTACTTTTCCTTTTTTGGCCTCATACAAAAGAAAAAAAAATGGTAAAGGATGTGAAAATCAAGAAAGAGGAGGGCTAATGTGGTGAGGCTTAAAATGGCTACCTGTAATTCAGATGGAGACAGAAACAAACTCTAGATATTGCTGAGAGTCCATTGTGCTACACACATAACATATCACAAAAAAGCAGGAGAGGCAGCATGACCAACAGAAAATGAAATAAAGAAGAAAATATTAGGGTGCGATAAAACAAGAGGAAGCAGAGAGAGGGAGAGAAAGATTATTAGATAGATTGCCTGCCTCACCCCCTTTTGGCCTTGTTTTTTCCCCAGCCTCCTCCTCCTCCATTATTCTCCCAAGAAGCATTGCTTCTCAGCACAAAACAGAATTACCCAGCACAGCCCACTGCAACACCACTCCCCCTGTGCCAAGAAAATACTGCGCCCCATTGGAGCAACTCCAGAACTCATACACCAATAAGAATACTCCAATGAAGCAGGCGTCAGAGCGACTTGTTTTTAACCCCATTGTGCAAGACAGTAGGCACACAACACACAGCAGCTGCTTATGAGAAGCTACAGATAGGGGAAGGTACATAGGTTGGTGATGTCTGATCTGTTCCAGAAATAAAATAGAAAGGTAGAGGTTACCTCAAGTCTGTTAGTCTCTTATCTACATGATATTAATTAAAAGTGAACAACCAAAACAGCAACAAAAAACCCATAAAAATAACATGTTTGTTTCTTAAATGCTATCTTGTATATAAATATTGTTAATAAATATGCAAATTTGTCATGAGCCATTTCATCACTAAAAATAAACTGAGGTCAAATGGCAATTCAGAAGCTTTTGCTAAACACATTTGCTCCTCATTTGAGTTAATTTGCTCTTTCTACATCCATACAGGTGTAGATTAGCAATACTGGCTTGGCATAACACACATGAAGCTTTTAACATTTCAATAGCTACACCTACCCTCAGTGTAATGACGTGTCTTCCCATGCAAATGAGACACAAAAAATACACGGTTTTCTGTATCTCAATCCTGTTGTTTTGCAAATTAACCAATGTCCTACTTAACTCTTTTCAGTGCATGTACATAAAAAACTCACTTTGAAATTCCATTTAAAACATAGTCCAGATTCATTGAAAAAGTGCTCGTCCATTCTCATCATGTTTTCAAAAATCTGTTGTCCAATAGTCAAATTTTCTGGCTTATGTCACTCTGTATATTAATGACACAGACTATCTCCTTAATAAACAGAACAATCTGCAAGGCTATTGTTGCATGTCAAACTCAATCCTTGATTCTCAGAAGTTTCAGGTGGCAGTATGAGAAAAATTATCTTCATCTTGCAGACAGACAAACAAGCAGTACAGTTTTTTTTTTGTTTTGTTTTTTTTTTTTAAGATTGCTCACTTTCACCAATTGCTTAAATGCCACTTACACGTGTATTTCACTCATTGCTTGAAAGCCCATATGGCTCATCAGTTTACACCAGAATAACAAAAGGCAGTCAGAGTGCATTCTTAGCTTTCCCAGGATGGCCTTTTGAGTTTAGAAGGTACACCATTGTGTTGACTGTGTTCCATATGCGCATTTCATTTTTCCTTGGCTGTATACAAGTATTTTTCCTTGTTACAGATCACTGTTTTTTTTTCTTCAAGATAACAAGAAGGGTCAGGTCAAGGGTAGTGCAGAAGGCTCTCGTGTTTTGAATGGTTCTGAGAAGACATGTTGGTAAGACTCTGTCCACACAGGCCATTATAGGATGTAAAAGACGTGCAAAGAATGCATACGCAGTTCACATGCAGCGAAAATAAGACTCACTACACTGTTATCTATCTTATAATGCACTTCAAAACAAAAAAATCAAAATACTTGGCACTGACTGAATCTTTATACACAAGGTTGGGGAGGTTACTCTTGAAGCACCACATTCATTTTCTAAATGCAAGTAGATTAGGTAAATTAATTTTTAGGGAAATCTGATTCACTATCAGATATATACTTGGTTAGTGAGCACAGTACTTCAAGCAACACATGTAGATAAAAGCATTTATCCCCAAACATAGCTTGTATGGCACATATATTTGCACCATACAAGCTATGCTGTATAGGTATATATATATATATAGGTATATATATATAGGTATATATATATATATATATATATATATATATATATATATATATATATATATATATTCTGTGCCCATTGCTTCTGCCTTCAACCACTCCAGTATTCATGGTGCAGCTGAGTTGAACACAGTGAGCACTGTTAGAGCAACCATTGTACTCAACCATATGAGGTTCAAAGAAATTAAAAACCTTACAAAAACATGTCACAATAAGATGAGGGCCAATTTTGTCTGTGTGCACTTTGTCAGTACTACAGTTAAAAGGGGTGATTGCAAGGTCATTTGTTCTTAGGCCTCCTGTGCCAAAAACTTCAACCACACTAAGATATTTAAGTCTTTAAATTTTGATCTCTTAAGTCGGGGGTGGATAATACATTCCCAAAATCAAGACCAAATGACAAAAATTATACACTACTGCACAATGGTGTTTAAAATATAACTGCTACGATGTCCCTAACTCCTAACTAAACTTGCTATTTCTACATTGCAGATAAACAATGGTTCTAACACTTGCTCGCACGTCGGTTTAAAAAAAAATGGAGGCTAAAAAAGGAAACAAGAACTCCCCTTCAAAATACCACCCATATCTCTTAACCGCCACCGAGGTTGGGGGTTGGTAGATGGGGGAGGTGAAGAACAGCAAGTCACTACCCAACAGATCTAGTTTTCTGATTGTTAAATTCCTTCGACCAAGAAAACAACAAGCACAAACGGAGGAAATACAACAGATCAGCGCAGTTTACACGACTAGACTAAGTTAAATTAGAGCCTAACAAAATGCATTAACGCGCTGGAGCAAACGATGATGCAGACACCATATTTTGTTTAGAAAATTAATAATTTAATACACACACAGCTTACTGCTTTGTAAACGAGTTTTCGTTTGTGTACACAACGTGTATGACCTAACGTTGGTTATGGTTCCAAGTTCGAACCTAGGACACAATCAGTTGGAAAACATCCAAAAAGTTAGCTAAATGGCTAGTTTAGCATTTGTTGCCTGTGGCTTGTCTGCTAACGTTAACCAGCAGCTGGCTGCCTTGCTAGCACGAATCTCCAATAATGATCAAATTTCAAAATTTTCTTTGAGTACTATGATTACATCAAACAGTTTTGCTCACAAGACGCAATTTTAATTTTTAATATACCGCTCGCAAAAGTGTAATCCAACGAATTCTTTATTTTGACAAAATAAGTTTGGCATTACCAAACGCCGTCTAAATTTACACTTGGACCCCAATAGATCCATTACACCTGCATTAAAGTTAGATTTTACCTAATAATAGCAATACAACATAACACACATATAAAGCTCCCATTATATGCTACTGATTTCGATTTATCCATTGCATTTGAGGGTATGTTAAGCCTCTACAGTAACAAACAATGAAACTTGCTGAACAAAGATTTATTTATTAATGCTTAAAACGCCAGTTATACGTGTCTTTGTCAGTTTGGTGCAAAAACCGATTCTCTAATTAACAGTACAACGTGATAGCAGTTGTCAAGATTGACTGCTAATTTCTCTTATTAAAAATAGGGGGAAATGAAGAACCCCCCCCCCCCCCCACCACCACCACCACCACCATCAAACATCCCCACAGCCGAAACGTTGCAATACTAAAAGCTCTTGAAAACTTGAAAGCGGCATGAAGCGCTGTTGGCACCATTGTTGCTTCAAGTCATGCTATGATTGCTGTAAAGCTAATAAAGTAATGTGGAGGATTCCCAGAATAACGAGCTTGTCATGAAGAACAACACGACGACATGATCGAAATCGAGAAAGATCAGTCTTTATACAGCCAGCAGAAAAGCAGACCATCACCACGGGAACGTTTCAGTCATCCAAGCAACCAACTTAAAAGTAGAAAGATTGAGGGGCAACCAATCTGATCAAGTAAACCTGGATGGAAGCTATGTGGTTAGCTATGAGGCTATGTTGGTTAACTTATAACACGGTTAATTTGTGCCTGCAATGTACATTGAGCCTGTTTACATCGTGGATAACATTAATAAACATTACAGATTTTAGGTACTCACCTAAAGAGGCATTCCAAACTTGTACAAACGAGGCAAATTCATGTACAGTAGGAGGTCAGAGTATCCCAACATGAAATCCACAGTAGGCCTGTATCTCGGCCTCGGAGTTTCCTGTATCCTTTGCCCTTAAAAGTAGCTTCCTCTCCAAGGGTAGGAAACAAACTTATTTATGTGTCTCCAACGCATAGGCAAAAAGTTAAATTCCCTGCCCTGTTAGGATTCAGTGTATCCATTGAGTTGCTATTACAGGTCCTCGGTAGATTAATCCATTTATTTGGTGTGTTGTATGTTTACAGTCGCTGTTTATACTGGGTTATATGCTGGTCTATGTCACACAGGGCTCTGATTCTGTCTCAGGTCCTTACATTCGCACAGGCGCCCATCCCCCTCCTCACCGGCATCGCGGGTTCCAGTGAAACTGACACACAACCAAACTACGGGGCTTCCCTGGCGGCTGAGCACGGGTTCTCTCCTTGGGCGGCCCTTCCTGCGAAGTCCCTCCTATCGCCAATGATTTGACAACAAGGTGTCAGTCTTGTTATACACGGGCTATACATTGAAGCCATTGGTGAAGCGCAGCACAGATCCTTTCTATTCACGTGAATTACGTAGCTCGGGCCAGTTATTACCTTGCAGAGGGGTGTGAAAATTTAGTTCATTATCATGAGCGAGTAACGTTGGCTAACAAGAAGAAGAGCTAAAGAGAGCTGGATTCGGGACTTGACACCCAGCCGAGGATTTATACTTCTAAGGCTTCGGAGATTAAATTCAAATGCCATGGAGATCATTTTAATCCGTTAGAGGAATTGTATTTTGTATGTATTAAAGGGTTACCTTCACCTTGTATTTACTGGTGGAGGAGCTGTAACACGAATGTAAAGTAGCAAGCGTTGGCGTCTCAGGGGCGCCCAATTCCAGGGACACCAAAGGCAGGATTAGCCCTTTGGGTCAGCCCCACCTATCGGTATGTCAGATTAATGGACAATGAGGTGACGCTCTTGTAGCATCTAGTGGTCTAGTCAGGGTTGGACAGGAAAATTCACCAGAGCTCCTTACACCTTTCGCATTACTTAACCCTCCTACTTCTTTTCCTGCTGCCTAAATCAGACTCTTCCCATATTTACTGACAGAGATAGTGACAGACATAAGAGGGCCGTCAGGAGCAACGGTCCAGTGCATCAACAACAATAAATAAATAAAAATTCCGAAGTGAAGAAACTGTCGAAATAATAGCACAACTAGTGTGATCGCGTTCACCTTCATAGAGACGAGACTTCGCCCTTGCTTTTTTGAGGAGAGACTGCTTTAACGGAATACTACAAACAATGAGGTACTGAATCAGAAATTAATAGGTTAATTTTGCTAAATAGCAACAACTAATATTTTTTAAAGAGGATTGTAACATTTATATACAGTAGTAACAATGACGCAATTGGTTTCTTGTCGTGTCATGAGACCTGGAAGGAGGGTTTGGATTGGATTATCTGTGGTGATAAATGCTAACGTCATTTGTTGCAGAGGTCTGACGAGTCGTGAGATAGATGCTACAATTTTCATTCCAGCTGAAAGGCCTATGACTGAGATTCATTAGGCCTGCAGTAAACTAAACTGCCGTTTCATCGCGACAAGTAGCAAAATAATGACCATACTCAGCAATGTGTCAAAATTGAATTCTAATGAGAATTTTATAAACTGCGAACGAATTTAATCGGTGAATTTAAAACTAACAAAGGCATATACATGTGAATTGACACATCTTCCTGAAGCGTTGGCAGTCCTAACCCTTCTTGATAGAACGACCAGAGTAAATTTCCCAAAAACCTTGATGAAGTTAAAGGTTGAATTACGTTTTCCACCAAGACTAGAGTAGCCATGTCTCACAAAGCCATCCTACTCTGCAACATGGCCGTATTTGACCCTCCCCCACACTGCTCTCACCGCCGGTACTAGAGCGTAATTACCTGAAAACAACACAGAAGCAGCTTGTTATTTGATGTGGAGGCATTTTAATTGATTCGGTCCGAAACACTCGCAAACATAATAAGACACGAGAGGTATCGAGGACAATTTTGTGATTCCAACGGTCAAATACACATTCCATATTGCATGCATGGAACTGCCACGAGTTGTAACCCCCCCCCCCCCCCACCCACCCAAAAAAAAAAAAAAAAACAACTTCGACTAGATTTTAATTGAGTGGCAGCTCATGCCCACAAATATTTGTTACTGAGAGCAAGACGCACAAAATATTCTTTGCGTAGTAAGATTACTGTGCATGACTGTACACATCGACAATAGTAAATAGTAAATTGCATCATCTCAACCTGCACGTACATCATATTTATTATTCTAACATATCCATCACTATATCTGAGTGCATAAAAGATGAAAAGAAACCTAAAATCATGATGTAAGATATTTTCTTTAACATAAAATAATGTATATAATAATAGAATAGTTGTGTATACTTTTAGCACAGATATCACAGATAATTGTTACTGGCTTAAACATGCAAATGTATACAAAATTGTCATATTTTAATAAGATAAGTTATATACTATATTGGATAGCACTCGTTCAATTAATTGGTGCTTATAGACATAAAATTATTTAAATGTGAAAAATCTGTATTCACGTGTCATTCATATACAGGTTAACCTTCATGAAAGGAGGAGTGAATAGAACGGGCAAATATGACATCTGCTGTGGGTATAATTCAGTTACAATAGGCATCAGTCATGGTGCCTTGAATTAGCAGAACTTTAATTTTGGTTTACTATCAAAACTGTGATTTGGACCAATCTGAAACTGCACAATTAGATGAGTCTAAAACAAAAATCAATAAGAAAAAAAGACTCTAAGCTAAGATGTCTTTTTAGAAAAGTTAAAGGTTACCAGAAAAGTAAATTTTAACTACTTTCAACTTGTTTTGTGACTCACTGGTCTTTCTTCTGTTGTCAATTACCAACACCGCAGCTCACACATTAAATTAAAGGGTAAAAAATGGCTGAGAGTGTTCATTTTCTAGTGCTGGGACATGTTTTATTTCCCCTTATTCTTTATGTCTCTTCTAAAGGTTGTTTCACTCTTGCTTGCAACAATTTCCCTGATGATGGGATATTTCTGCCCTCTGTTGGTTGCTTTGTTACACTGCAGGGCTCTCCCTCTGATTTGAACCCCTCACAGCAACTTCAGACTTCCAGTAACATTGTTTACAATCTCCTCCTCACCCATGATGGCCAAGACAGTGCGGGACCCAGCCTCCACCTACCAAATACCATAGGGATCAGTTTAGTGCATATTCTCAAGTGTGTTCACACCAGGGTAGTGACTGGCAGTCAAACATACATTTATAGCAGAGGTCTCCAAATCCGGTCCTGGAGAGCTACTGTCCTGCATTTTAGATGTTTCCTGCACACCTGACTCAAATGATCAGCTCACCATCAAGCTCTGCTGAAGACTGATCAGGAGCCACTCATTTGAAACAGGTGTGTTTGAGCAGGAAACATCTAAAACATGCAGGACAGTAGCTCTCCAAGACCGGATTTGGCGATCTCTGATTTAAAGTCATTATATCACTATTAGTAGTCAAACAATATCATATGATTACTGGTGCAATTTTGGAAATGTCATGTGTCCCTTACCTGGGTAAGCCCAGCATCATGAACCAGGTAAGTGGGCAAGCTTAGGCTCATTGCCAGGGCCTGCAGCTCCAGTAGATGAGCCACATTGGTACCCTGGACTACAACCTTCTTGGCTCTGTTTCAAAACCAATGTTTTTTTCATTATTATTGAGACATAATTATTCCACAAAACTATGATGGCAAAACACAAAACAAGTGAAAACACACACACCAAAAAAAAAAAAAAAAAAAAAAAAAAAAAACAGCAAAACAAACACACAATTAACATCACCTGCACATCTACTTGTGAAGGTAAATACTGCCAAATATGGCAGTAGTAGTCATCGTTCTAGTTTAGAATGGGGTTAAAATGTGACCTCAGTGACTTTGACCTTGGTGTGATTTTTGGTTACCAGTTTTTATTCAGAATGACACAAAAGCAAAGAAAATTCAATTAGTAGCAGAATTTGGCATCATCGCCACGAATCCATGACACTATCAAGATACTGTTGTCCCAAGAACATTTATACACGATCGTTTAAAAAAGTACAAATGTTACTGGTCAGTATTACTGGTCACGGTGCAATAGTGTGGAGAACACTTCGGGCCCTGAATAGCAGTCATTCTTTTAAGGAGTATATACAACCCGTTTAGGCCGCAATTGACTCACCTTCAAATGCTTTCAGCATAATGGGTGTCTTAAGGCAAAATCTGCCTCAAACAAGTTTAACAGACATGGCAATGAATTGTCCTCAGTGTCCTCACCAGTTCCCATATCAAAATACAATATAATACCTTTGGGATGTAAAATTAGGGATTTGTAGCACAGCTTTGCAGATGAAGAATAAACTGAAATGATGACCAACATGTTTCCAACATCTCATCAAATCCTTTCCACAAAAAACTGAGGCTGAATGAGGGCCCAGGGAACTAAGAGTGGTTATTATATTCCCAATAATGCGCTCTGTGAATTTATATCAAAACATTTACTTGGAAAGCCATGTTAAAGTTTTTCAAGATTATTCTTAGATTATTCAAGATATTTAAGTCAGTCAGTTTTTTTTTTTATATAACATTTTCGATAGCTACATTGTAGAGTTCATTCCTACCTCTAATGCCTTTCAGGACTTGTTAACTATTAAGTGTAAGTTAATTGCATTATTAATTAGACTATAATAAGACTATAATTAATAAGACTAACATACCCACTGTGGTCCCACTTCCAGGCCATCTCCCTCCAGCTGTTCTTCTCCTGTAAAGCCTGATACAAACCCACAGCAGCATGGCCAACCTGGGCTGCCACCTGCACCAACACACAGAACGGATCTATCATAACTAAACAGCAATTTGGCAAAGTGTTCTATACTACTGAAAATGTGCTGTTTCTGACCAAGCTCAAATTAAAGTAACAACCAGAACCTGAAAGACATAGCTACATTAAAAATAATGGATTTGGAAATTCAACCTAAGCTTGGCATCTGCAATGGAACAGGGCAGAGAGCAACTGACAAGACCACTGTCCATTTCTACTTGAAGCAAAGCCCATAGAAAGCGCACCAACTAAAAAACCTGGAAAAGCGCCACTCATGCAAATTAATGACAGGTTTTATGAAATAATGGTAGACATAGCAGCTCCACATTAGTATAAAACTAGAGAAAGGGGTAAGGGGTAATTAAATGCAAATTCATCAGAGCTGAAAAACATGAACAACTCACAAGTTATTTAAGTTTCTTTGAGTTGAACAGCAAACCACTGCTGAGTGGTTGTAAAATAAAATTCCAAAAAAATTAAGGCAGACATAAATCCCACATCAGATTTTTTATCCAATAATTCAAGTTGAAATTCTTTACTGATGCACACTATAATTTCTCATGTAAAACTCAAATCATGCAAAAATTGTGAATTGAAGCCATTGTCAAACCATTAACAAAATGCTATCTCTGAAATATAACTAACTTGCTGTTACACTGTGACAGTGAAGTGTTCCCTTCTTTTTCTCAACAGCGTACTTCCTGTAAGATACATCACATACTTGAACATGATATATCTGCACCAATGGACCTACCTTTCCAATACCCATGGCAAGGTCCATATTCACCACAAATACCATTTTGAACATTAGGTCATCATCTCCTTCCTCCTGTAGGTCAGTGTACAAAAAGAGAGACTGAGATATGGTTTTGGGCAAACTCCACAAGGTCTAATGTACCAATGTGTACCTGTGGGGACTAAGGCTAGCTTATGGGCACCTCATTCTCCAGCTTGTTGAAGTAGTACATTGCAGCCTCCTCAGCAGAAACGTTCTGAGTATGCAGGAGTGCCTGATGTCATAAGAAACAAACAAATAAAAAAAATGAACAAGGAATTATTACATTGAAATACATTTGGATGGCTTAAGTTAAACTAGGTGATACATTTATTTAATACATTTTTTTTAGCAGTTTCATACTGCTAACAATAAAATCTTTGAGCTCAGCAACGACCTGATTTGACACTGCCAGAGTATCAAACTTGCAGTTACAGCCTCAGTTAGAAAGAGTTCTAGTCTAAAAGGAGCAAGGACCATATTACAGTTGATTACAGTTGTTGAGGACATTCATCATTAAATTCTAAAGTTGCAATAGTTTTGCATCAAAATCGATTTGAGGATAATATAAGGTAACAATGTACACTTTGCATTAGTGAATTTAAATTTTTGGCATGAATGTTGACATCAACAGAGGTTAGCAATGGGAGCATTCACAGCACATTCCATGGAGAGATAGTTCTATTATAGGCAGTGTTGGTGACCGAGTAATGGACAGCATCCAAATTCAGTTAAGATTAGGCATTAATTGTCCTCCAGGCATCTCAGTAATATTTCCTGCCAATTTGGGTTTTCAGAATTGTCAATATCTCCATCTATCATTATTACAATTGGATGTTAATGTAATCCTAATGCTTAAATAAGCTCCATACCATGTGTGTACTAGCCCACCTGTTTTGCTGCCTCTTCTGGGATGTCCAGCTCTCTGAGCTGCTGCAGAAACACAGGATTAACATCCTGTGAGTTTAAGTTTGGTCCTGACTGGTCTGATGGCTCCATTCGAGACTGCAGACAAGAAAACTGAGAAAACATGTTTTGGAAACAAAAACCCACATGAAATTTAAGGTGCAAAATTAAATTGACAAAAGCTACCACATGATGGCAAAAAAGAGAGGCTTCTGATAATGATACTCGTATTTCTATATCAATACTGAAGTCGCTATATCCCTGAATAGGAAAAGCTTTACAAGGTAGAAGAATAAACTGTCACGCGCTTTTCAGTGTCTCATAATCGGTCGCAGTATTTTATGGACAAATATTAATTCAGAAACAGTCGAATGTTAACGCACGTAAAGTCTTACTAATCAACGAATAAAGTGTGTCTTCACGGTTACCATTCTTTACGAAGTGACCGTGACAGCTAAATATAGCAATGCTCCGGGCAGCCACAAAGTCATAAAAGAGTGTTACACGCAAAAGATGTGGTGAGCTTAGTTCGTCGGCATTTTTGCATCAGATAGGTTATACAACACTTAAATATTCGTAGAAAACAATGCAGTTAACAGTGGCAAAGTTCACTTTCATTCAGAGGGCTAGGTATTTTCGGTAAGAATATCAATCATGAATTATATTAAGTTGATTTTGCAAATCAACCAGAGAAAAAAAACGCAAACAATTGCGAATTTATGTAACATTAGCATTAGCTGTACAAGCGGCAGTCAAGCGAGTTGCCCGTAGTTGTTTACCTGTTCTATACAGCGAGCTCGGGAAAATGAACGACGACGAATCTTGGTTTCCACAGATCTGTTTTATCCAGTGAAGGACGTTCAGTCGTGTATTAAATTGTCAACAGCGATAAGCAATTTTGAAAAATGTGTTTGGTAGCACAGGATGTCTTGTCTTGTTGACTGGGCGACTGCGTTATTAATTACGTAGTGATGACACAAGCGTGCATAAAGCGCCTACTGGGTCATAAACATGGGTGTATGCTAACCATCAAAATCTTAGCAGTACTATTACAACCCCTATGTTGGTGGCTTCAGCTGTACGCTGGAGCTATTAGCGAACGATAAACAAAGTGACAACAAGCTTAATTCGCGCCAATGGCGGCGAGCTGTAACACTTCCGGTGGCAGCCTCAGCTACCGCTACGTTGACTGTGTTAATCGTGATGAATAACTGGATGTTAAATATGGCGCCCATTCAGTCAAATTCGAATGGTTCGTGAGACGCAAACGCCGAAAAACAGACTGGCTTCTGGGTTACTTTTAAATTATGCAGCACCTAATAAAAGTATGGCAACCTCCGTGAAAAACTTGCTAACAGCTTTCGGGCGCTGTTCGCTTAACACTGTACTGCTGGTGGGCCTCGGAGACGCATGACAAGACCTTTACAGTGCTTGAAACCATAGGCGTTTCTAGACCGTTTTTGGGGGTGCACCAGCACCTCTAAAATTCAAGAGATTTTTTATACCGCATGTCCATGTTTTGAAGAAATGTCAAAACCATATACAGTATATTATTTGAACGTTATATTTTAACAACAAAAATACATCAGCACCCGCTTCTCCCCCCGCTTCGAAAATGGTTTGATCCACCCCATCCCTCCTCTCCTGCCTCTGAGCGCTTTCAGTGTTGCCAACTTAATCACCTTGTTGCTAGATTTAGCGACTTTATAGTACCCCTTTAGTGACATTTTTGTCAAAATATCGACTACCGACAAATCTAGTAACTTTTTCAGGTGTTAATGGAGACTTTTCTGGTGGACACTGACATGAAAGCCCACATCACTCTGCAGTTGTCAAAGAGCAGCAGTAGTGGGTGCTGCTATGACCCCCGTCCCAAAGCCCACACAGCGCTCAAACTCACAGTGGCCTCCTCCAAATGCAGTCAGTGCATAAAGGAGATTGCAGACTGCACATGAATTGCGCACACGCAGAGCCACCGCAGATCCCGGACTGGATGTAAATGCAAAGTTTCCCCGTGAAAGGGTGTTCGATTACCCTATATTCTACCATTGACCACAATACAGGACAAAACTGTCTTAGCCTATGTAATGTGCCTCTCGAAAAAGCATTAAAGTCATTAAGTTATTTAGAGAAGTGGCAAGAAGAAGAAAGAATCAACAGAAGACAGTTCATTTATAGCTCTAAACATACTTCAAGTGTTTTTTTTTTTCTCCCACGACGTGAGACTCTCTCCTACAGCGTCCATTACAGTTACAGGCATATAGGCAATGCATTATGCAAATGCGGTTCATCTGCTGAGCGTTAACAATCCCCTTCGAGAGTGTAAGGTGTAAGTACCTGGCCTAAACCAGGATATGCGACATATTTCTTTACCTACCACTACCAATCAATACCAATATCATCACCAGCAGCGACTTGCGGTGAGGTTTGTGGTTGGGGACGCACTGACTCGCAAGTCAAATTTCCAAACATAATGCTAATAGTATAGCTTAAATTCACAATTCAGTTGGCTGATTTTATACTGACTGCTAGTTATTTTTCATATCAGAAATCCTTACCCACAAGTAGGGCTGCATTTGGCAGTTAAATTTATTGCGACTCAGAGGGAGCATATTTGCTCTTGCAATATCACAGTACATAAACATTAAATACAAACAAAGGTAAAGAGTGGTGTGCAAAAAACAGATTTCAGATTCTGACAAAAAAAATGTGACAACACAACCAGTTTGAATTCAAACCCATTTTTGTCCTAAACGGAACTATTCCTGTTGTTTTTAAAAGCTTTAAGATAAAACCTGAGGGTTGTTAATTTGTCAGTAATCACAAGCTTATTATACATTATCCCGCAATTCCTTAATGTGGAAACCAAATCCTTCATGTTCAGGATGAAAATCCAGTGCAGTTGTTACATTGATGTTCTTTGAATTTTTGCAAGAGTAAACTTGAACTGTAGGCTCACTATCACTCCCCTTCCTTGAGGCAGCAGTACTGGCTGCCTTTTTCTTGTGGGGTCATGTTACATCAATTAACTTAAATATTACACACATACTAGAAATACATTGCTGAACACTATGGAAATTAAGACATATAATAAACGTGTCTCATGATTATATGATTATATATGGATATTCATGAATTCTGTACTACAGCTCAACTCCATGAACTTCATGCTGCAACATGTTCCTGCCTACGCCCCCCCTCCCAAATGCCTATCTCACTCTCTCTCTCCCACTCTCAACCCAACCGGTCGAGGCAGATGGCTGCCCCCCCTGAGCCTGGTTCTGTTCGAGGTTTCTGCCTCTTAAAGGAAGTTTTTCCTTGCCACTGTTGCCAAGTGCTTGCTCATCGGGGGATCTGTTGGGTCTCTTTAAATAAATGTATAAAGAGTTTGGTCTAGACCTGCTCTTGATGTAACTTTGTTATGATTTGGCACTATACAAATAAATCTGATTGATTTCATTTGATTTGATTTGGATATCTTAGAAACATACAGAGGAATGGCAACAAGCACGCGCCAAATACACGCGCTCAATCCAGTTTGTGAGGGATTGCACAATCTGGGGTGAGGCACGGCTCACTGCCTCATCTCTCGTCTCTCCGTTGTATTTGAACAGGAAACACAGAATTACAGCGATTTTGACTATAAAAATGATCAAAACTTATGGGAATCACACCGAAATTGCATTGAAAGCACAGACGAATGGACAAATATTAACAATATTTTATTATTTCTTTTTTACTTCTCATGAGCCTCACCTGCCTCCCCTGATCGCACATCCATGTTGAGTCTTCTCCGGGTTGCACACTTCCTCCTCTTGTTATCTGAGTCCATTCTCGCGATCAGCCCCTAGCGGCTGTTGATGATCGATGTTTTCTGTGAAAGAGAAAGGAGAACAGACACAAACCACAAACCCCACAACCACAGTGTATCTCCTTCATTCAGCAATTAGAATACACTGTATATAGATATTTCGTAAAAAGTGTTTTTCCAATCATGTCTATACGCTATCCTTATTACATTGTGCAGTAGCTCCTTCATTCGTGTGGGTGTCACTCTCTATCATAAGTAGTTAATTAAATCCAAATTGCATAATAAAGGTATAAAAACATTTAAGAGGTATACAATCAGATATTAAAACAATAAGTGGTTCATAAGGTTAAAACAGCATAATTATCCACCCTTACAAAAGTGTGTGAGTAACATAAGGTCAGATATCCCGACAGTCGACATCAACCCCTAATAAAAAAAGAAAAAAAGAGGTAAAAAGAGGTAATACCCGTATCGTTAGGTTAGGTGATGATTTGTGACTGGAGTTGGCTGGCTAGTTGTTAGATTGCAGTGTCCTGTGAGGTAAAGCCAGAAGGTGTCAGGGATGTACTGTGTAGGACCGAATGTCAGTTTTGCTGACTTTTCTCCAATACACAGTGTTGCATAATGGTGTTACTGGTTTCACTACATTTCTCAGTAGCGTGGTCGCAACGTCGCTGTTTTCCACATCAAACATCTTTTCAGTAGTGAAGCTATTTTACGGATCAAATAACGCGATAGCCTACACAGAAGCTACATTTCCCCAGACGTTTCAATTTTTTTTTTAAATGCAGCGGAGTTTCTGCGGTAACCATGACACCGCTACTCCACGTGACGTTTCGTACCAGTCCTGCTGCAGCAGGGCGGCCTACAGTGACGGAAGAGGGGGAGAGAGCTTTCTGAAATATCTGAATGTTTTCTCTTAAATTCTGCTTTGATGTCACCTGTCATTTAAACAGGGCTGTTACCATTTAAATAAAGAATAAATAAATAAATAAACAAACGAACGGGCAACAAGTTTAACCCCACCAATTGTAGACCCAAAGTTGCCCTTGCCTTGATTCATTGGGAACAGCTGTTTTAAAATATTTTAATCAACAAACCTGGTTTGTGGACAGTCATGGCTAAGACAAAAGCTACTCAAGTCATGAAAGGGCTGTTAGGCCATATCTGAATGTTTTCAAGTTCCAGTGCCTGGAACTTGTTGGTTAAATAAAAGTAACTATGAAAAAATTTACCAGTGGTATGAATAATTCTGGGCTTAACCTTGTGTGTATATGTGTGTGTGTGTGTGTGTGTGTGTGTGTGTGTGTTCTTTAGTAAAAAATTTAGGAGAGAACATTATTTGATACAGCACTTTCATACACCAGTTACTGGTGGGAAAAAAAACAGTAACTGTGGAATTGTAAGAAAATGAAATTAAATGTCTTCATTGATACCAGATGGTAAATTTGTTGCGCAGACAGGAACTCAGCAATCCCAATAAAAATAGCAGCCACACAATAGACATAACAGACAATGACAATGAGTCATAGAAAAGTCTTTTTACATCTCCCTGGATTAAACTAAGATTCAATATGAACAAGAACAAAATCACCTTATGGTTTTGCTATTTAGCATCACAACTGCTGTGGATATGAAGTGACTTCTATACAGTTTTGTCCTACCGTTAGCTACCACAAAATGAAAGCCTGAGCGAAGGAGCTGGAACTCACCATGCAAAGGATGTAAGCAGTCATTAAGAATAGCTCTAGCTTTGTGCTGCAGCTGTGTGTCATAGAGGGCTGTCACGGTGAATTGAGGCTCCCCAATTAGCCTTTCAGCCCATTTGACAACTTGATTCAGGGAACTTTTGTTGTGTAGTGACAAGTTACCAAACCAGGACACCACAGCGAAAGATAACACAGACTCAATAAAGGCTCGATAAAATAGGATAAGCATAGTCTTGTCAATATTAAATGGGACCCTAACCCTAACCCACCAGATTCTGGCTCTGCTGAAAGTGCTCAATAAGCCTTGTGGCTAAAATGTGAGGTTGGATAGTGTTAAAAGCTGATGAAAAATCGATAAAAGTCAGTCTAACGTGGGTTTTGTTCCCCTCCAGATGTTTGAATTAAAGGTTTAGCAGGGTTAGTATGGCATCTTCAACAACTCTGTGGGTCCTGTGTGCAAACTGCATGGTCAAGTGCATGTACAGTCCTCCCTAGAAGTTCTGACTTGACAAGTTTTTCAAACGATTTCATTAAAAGAGAGGTGAGGGTACCCGGTCTAAAATCATTCAGATTTTAGGTCTGTTGACTTTAGGAACAGGTATAATCTCTGCGTGTTTTCACAATCTGGCCATCTTTTGCTGACTCAGTGGCACATTAAAAATGTGATGAAAGATAGGGTTCAATTGTTTTGCGCATGATTTAAGTAATATACCACTTATTTTATCAGGCCCAGGGCTTTTATTTGCTTTAAGAGAGAGGAGACACTTGTCTGTGTTGATAATTTTTAAGATTGTCTCTCAAACTCTTAACTTCCTAGCTGAAGTTGAACTGATCAAATCGTAGATAGAATTTATTAAGAGCACTGTCTAAATCACAGTTTCACCCAAAACCACTGATGGTGATGTAAGTGCTCTTTGTCTGTTTTATGCCTGCCATCGTCTTCATCCAGGGACCAGGGAACAGAAAAGTTATTCTCTGCTAGTTTGCTCTGGATTTGTTCTGTTTTGTCTGTAAAAAATTCAGTTCTCAGCTAAATTCACCCATGAAACACAAATGCTTAATTACATCAGTATATGTTGTTTGCAATCTTTTTTATTAAACATGTTAAATCACTAGTTACATGTTTTAAAATCAGTATTATATTAACACAAATTAAGAAAGATCCTTAAAACTGCCCCCTGAAGAGCTTCCTCTGTATTGCCAAATTTATACAGCCTGCTAATTACAGTTTTGCTCACATGCCATCACTGTGCTTATATACCCATTTGAGGTGCGTCAAGCAGAACAAACCATTTGATCGTGTGGTAATCAACTTGTGGGAAACACTCTGGTATGCTGTTTCTGAACCAAGGCACAACATACTCAACTGGAACATGCAACTTATGACTGGTATTAAACCTCATTACTTTGTCTGTAGATTTGATTTGAGTACTGGTGAATTTGAGCTTTGAACGTGGCACTAAATTTAGTCAAAATCTCACCATTGTCCTCCATTTTGGATTTTAAAAAAAGTACATATAAATTGCAAGGTAAAGTAGTTCCATAGGAAACACTCTTTAAAGGCGAGACAGGGTTTGACAAAAGACCAGCTTTGATTCAGGTAAAACCATTTGCAGCCATCCTGCCCCATCACAGTTGATCGGTTTCTGGCATTCAAACAACAAACAAATGAGCAGAAAAAAGCCCCAAAACATCAGCGAACATTAGCATTTTTATAAAGTCTTTGAAAACCAGAACAGTGAAAAGGTCAATGACATATTCAGAACCTGTAGTTCCAATAAGTAACTCAATGTGTAACCTTGATGAATTTCAACCAACAAATTTCAACAGACCTTCCACACATGAAGCAGTGAAACCTTACGTTCAATACGCTATACCAACCACATACAATTACCTCAATATAGAGAAGAGCAAGGTCAAACATAATATATTGTTCAAAATGTGAGAAAATATACATAAGAGAAAAAGACAATCCACAAACACTAAGACACACTTGGATTCCATTTCATTAATATGTGTTTCTTTATGGAAGAATATTTGTTTTTTACTCTAAATCTTTCCAGTGACTTGATCACTATATACACATCCACACAAAAAAGTAAAAAAGCAAATAGTATGGTGACCGTTAATCTGGCCTAAAGTACCTTAAAATATCTCAATATGCAGGTTCTGACATCTAACCTCTAACAAATGAAAGAAAGAAACGAACTAGAAATGTCTACAGCACATATGTGTGGGTACGTCTACTGCTCCAAATGAAATGTGCCAGTGCTGTGGTACATGAATGAGGACAGATTTGAGTTGTACTGCTGTGCTGGTAGTGCCAGCTATCTTCACTGGTATATTGTAGTGTTTTTAGTTGGAGCAATAACTTCACGGAAAGAGAGAGATTGATGCAGCACAGTGAATGAGGTAGAGAGATGCAGTGACTTGGTAATTCGCGCAAGTGAAGTAAACATTGTTGAGACCAATAAGTTTTCTTCTAAAACATAAGCAGAGTCCAGATCTGAAGATCAGCTCAATATATGTTCAAAAACTTTCCCCCTGTAAAATCCAAAATGGAACAACTAGTTAGTCTAATAAATTGTACAAGTAACCAGACATTAAGATGTACACTAACCAGGGAAATGCAGTTACTATAACTGTGCACACCCGTACTCCCACATAACACGCACACCCGTACTCCCACATAACACACACACACACACACACACACACACACACACTACTTCTAGTCATGCAGCAGTGGACACAAGGCATAAGGGCTACTCATTAAATTTACTGGTGGTTATTAATAACATAAAATCCTTAGTGAGTGTCTGGGAATAAACAGTTTTTTGTACATGAAATCTGCTATGTAAGACACTTTTTTAAGTCCAGCAGGATTTGAATTGATAAGACCTACATTTTTAAATAGCATGGCGGCCTGACTGGTCTCTGACATGTCCCTTCTTTCTTTCTTTTTGTGTCCATGTGCTATCATACATGCTCAGGGCCACACAGGTTCTGGATACCACAGGCCAATCCTTAATGCGCGCACACACACACACACACACACACACACACACACAAAGACAAAAAGTTGAGATATGAACTTCTATCTTCTGATCTGACAAAAGTTTCTTACAAAAAAGTAAAAAAGATGCCACTGTCTATATTCTCATCTGTTTGTCCTTTGCTCTCTTGCTTTTGTTCAACATGCAGGCATCAAGTTTATTAAC
Organism: Echeneis naucrates; assembly: GCF_900963305.1. Taxonomy (NCBI): domain Eukaryota; kingdom Metazoa; phylum Chordata; class Actinopteri; order Carangiformes; family Echeneidae; genus Echeneis; species Echeneis naucrates. The sequence continues at coordinate 25,915,003 of NC_042515.1, forward strand.
TTGCCTCCCACACATACAGTTTGTTCTATTTACTTTAACACCGCTGGGTTTTTCCTTTGTCACAAGTCAGTGACTTTATTCTCCACAGCAGCAGCAATTTGCTGCAGTCTGTAGCCAAGCTGCATCTTTTGGGACATTGTGTCCTCCTCCAGTGCTGTGATGATCTGATGAGAAGATGACAAATTGGTGGTGAAAAGAGAGAGAGCTTAAGAGTAGAAAAGTCTACGAGACATACACTCACCGGCCACTTTATTAGGTACACCTGTCCAACTGCTCGTTAACACTTAATTTCTAATCAGCCAATCACATGGCGGCAACTCAGTGCATTTAGGCATGTAGACATGGTCAAGACAATCTCCTGCAGTTCAAACCGAGCATCAGTATGGGGAAGAAAGGTGATTTGAGTGACTTTGAACGTGGCATGGTTGTTGGTGCCAGAAGGGCTGGTCTGAGTATTTCAGAAACTGCTGATCTACTGGGATTTTCACGCACAACCATCTCTAGGGTTTACAGAGAATGGTCCGAAAAAGAAAAAATATCCAATGAGCGGTAGTTCTGTGGGTGGAAATGCCTTGTTGATGCCAGAGGTCAGAGGAGAATGGCCAGACTGGTTCGAGCTGATAGAAAGGCAACAGTGACTCAAATAACCACCCGTTACAACCAAGGTGGGCAGAAGAACATCTCTGAACGCACAGTACGTCGAACTTTGAGGCAGATGGGCTACAGCAGCAGAAGACCACACCGGGTGCCACTCCTTTCAGCTAAGAACAGGAAACTGACGCTACAATTTGCACAAGCTCATCGAAATTGGACAATAGAAGATTGGAAAAACGTTGCCTGGTCTGATGAGTCTCGATTTCTGCTGTGACATTCAGATGGTAGGGTCAGAATTTGGCGTCAACAACATGAAAGCATGGATCCATCCTGCCTTGTATCAACGGTTCAGGCTGGTGGTGGTGGTGTAATGGTGTGGGGAATATTTTCTTGGCACTCTTTGGGCCCCTTGGTACCAATTGAGCATCGTTGCAACGCCACAGCCTACCTGAGTATTGTTGCTGACCATGTCCATCCCTTTATGACCACAATGTACCCAACTTCTGATGGCTACTTTCAGCAGGATAATGCGCCATGTCATAAAGCTGGAATCATCTCAGACTGGTTTCTTGAACATGACAATGAGTTCACTGTACTCAAATGGCCTCCACAGTCACCAGATCTCAATCCAATAGAGCATCTTTGGGATGTGGTGGAACGGGAGATTCGCATCATGGATGTGCAGCCGACAAATCTGCGGCAACTGTGTGATGCCATCATGTCAATATGGACCAAACTCTCTGAGGAATGCTTCCAGCACCTTATTGAATCTATGCCACGAAGAATTGAGGCAGTTCTGAAGGCAAAAGGGGGTCCAACCTGTTACTAGCATGGTGTACCTAATAATAAAGTGGCCAGTGAGTGTAGTTCTCATTAGCAAACATTTAAAGACCAACACCCTCTATCTACAGCTGTATCTATGATGTGTTAAGACAGCAGTAAATTTTCCTTCAACTACAGAATTCTGAGTAAACAAAAATGAACCCTACCCAAGCTCTCATTTAGTTTGTGACACATTTTTGTATCACTGTGCTCATCTTCAAATTGTCACATGTTTCTATGGAAGAAGCAAACTGTTAAACACACCTGGTCATAGTATTTGTTGATATACTTGTAGAGTTCATGTAGTGCGACAAGATAGTTAAGCTCTCCAGAGTAGTTCTGAAACACAAACCAATCCATTTAGGTTAGATAATTGCACCCTGCCTGTGTGAATTTGGTTATAGTGTTGGCTCTGCCGTGTGTCCGGCCTCACCCTGGACAGTTCAGCCAGCGCAGAGTTCATCTCCTGGTCACTGGCTGAAATGGTCTGCCTTATGTCAGCATAGTACCTACAAATATGAACATTATCACATATTTCACAGACATGAAGGGTTAAAACCTTTTTGATAGAAAGAAAATCATTATTGTATAAATTTATTATAAAGAAAGGAAGACAGAATGGCATGCAACATCGATCCCCTTACTGCATTATTTCAATGGTTCTCAAGGTGAAAATTAAAAATTAAAAAAAGGTTGGTGGCCCAGATCCAAGATCATCATATGTTCACAGTGCTCCTTTTAATATAATGATGATAATAACATGTTCAGGAGTAAGCTGAAGAGACTGGAACAGATCACTTGTCAATTCACCCAATGCCTGTTTTATTAAAAATTTTCTTGTTGCTATGTAGTTTGAACCTTTCTATGAAAATCATGTAATCTTCAAACACACTATCAGACCAGTTTAGGTTTCCGTAGGCCAGCAAAATGCTCCTCCTAGAGACACAACCTCCCAGTTGCAGGCCTTAATACAAGGAAAAACTATGAAAAGAAACTTTTCAATTTAATACCACTGCTCACTCAGCTGATTGCAAACAAATCTGTCAATATAAGGTCTCTGATGTGAATACAATACAGATCAGAGCAGCTGTTGGAGTTTACCCCAGTGAACCAGAGAGTTGCCTCCATATGCTTGAATGCAGGGGGGAAATCCCTTACATTTGTTTGCGCAGATACACCGAATAGCAGTTCAGAGGATTCAGCCTTCTTGGAAACCCTTGCTGGAGCCCTGCACAGGGCCTCCGCTGCGGGACTTTGTGGCACTGCTGGGAGACCTCAACGCACGTCGGCAATGACAGAGATAGCTAGAGGGACATGGCTGGGAGGAACGGCCTCCCTGATCTCTGTAAGTGCACCTAATACCAGAGCACTCTACACCGAAGATTGATGATTGATTTTATTATCGTATCATTTCATCTTAGGCTGCATGTTTTTGGTGCTCAGGTGAATAGAGGGGCTGAGCTGGCAACTGATCACCATCTGGTGTTGTGTTGGGTCAGGTGGCAGGGGAATCCCCTGGACCTGGCAAGCCCAAACGAGTATTGCGGGTAAATGGGGAACATCTGAGGGTGGCCCCTGTCCGAGAAGCCAGGTGTGTGCCAAATATAGGGGCATTACACTACTCAGCCTCCTTGGAGATGTCTACTTGAAAGAAAGCTTAGTCTGTCCAATTGTCGAACCCCAGATTTAAGAGGAACAATGTGGATTCCGTCCTGGTCGTTGAAGGACGGACCAGCTCTTGACTCTCATGGGGATCTTTCAGGGGGCCTGGGAATACAATCTACCAATGCTAATGTTATAAATCTTTTTTTAACTCTGTAAAGCACCCTGAATTGCTGAATGTATACATGGTGCTGTACAAATATAGTTGTCTTGCTTTGCCTTGTCGCTAGCTGGCTACAAGGGGACCTATGTATGCTGCCAAATATTTTAGAAAAAAAGAAAAAGAGGTGTAAATTGTTTAAATTGCTGCAGTCATTTGTCATGGATATTGACAAATGCACTACATCAACCATTTTGCTGCATGCTTGATGTACTGCATTGTAGTTTATGTTTTTATGTTTTATGCAGCTTATTTGTGTGCAAAACAAATTCCAATCAGGGCCATAATGGCCCCATTCATTCATTCATTCACTCTAATACATGATATTTCACCATTTCCATTTTAATGAATTTGCAACAATTCTTATTCTGTTTTCACTTTGCCATCATGGTACATTGAGTGTAGGTTCATGATTGTTTTCCATTTTGAAAATAATAATTTGGAGCATAATAAAGGTGAAGACTTTCTGAATGCAATGTGTCTTGCATTGTCCGAATTAGAAATAAAGGTTTAGTCAAGTGTGAACCCACCTTTCTACCATCTGCTTGTATCTGGGAATATCTCTGGCATACAGCAGCTTGTTGATGGGAGAGTCCTATGTAAATTAAACAGAAGGAATAATAACCAAATGTAGGAAGATGCTTCAAGAATTTTTAGCATTTAAGTGAATATTAAATAAATATTCCACCTCTCTTTACAACTATCAGTGACCACTGAACACTAGCAACTAATAAAATTATTCAAAATGTAAAAATATATGTATGACATCAGTGTAATGTGCAAGAATCTTCTGCAGGGTCCCTCCCAAAAATCATCCTCACCCGTCCCAGTTTGTGCTCAGCGATGGTGCAGGAGTCCATGAATGTCTGGGCAATGACAGAGAGAACAGCATCCACATGATCCGACGCCTGCACATCAAATATAAACTGAGGGTTTTTCACAATGTTGATCCAGAAACGTAAAGGAAGGCTGAAGAAACAGAAAAGAAATAGAGTTGTTTCAAGAAAATCTTCTAAGGAATGCCAGAGACAAGGAATAAAGCGGGAAGAATAAAGTTATCATGGATAACCCCTATCATTCTTTCTATGCTTTGCTAAGGTAGCCACAGAATTATCCAGCCACATGCCCCAAATTAGCTTCAGAGCAGTACATTCTCCCATTGTCTTGTATGAAACTGAATTTTAAATAAGAGGGAACAGTAAAGCTACATTTCATTCCAATTTACTGTCATCCACAAACCCAGAGAACCAGCATCCCTTTGTTGCCTGTACCTGTTAGTCTTCCAAATGTGAATTGTCTCAGGGTCAGATATGCCATGTTGTCCTGCCTGGTCATCCAACAGGTCAAAGAAATATTTGACAGCAAGTGGGACAGGGCGGCTAGTACTGAGGATGACTGTGAATAGATCGTCAACAAACTTCTGCAGAGTACCCTGCAGAAGAGGAGTATTTTTCTTCAGAAAGCAATCATATTCACAATATAGTATAGAGCAAGAATAAAGATTCTTTTTATGAGTGTATTTGCAACAAGTGTTTATCTGTAAATATGTGTTTATACAGTGGCATGAAAAGTCCCTAGGCTAATTTCATTTCATTCAGTTCTGGTGGAAAAGGTATGCCAACCCTGATTTTATAACAGTAACCCATAAAACTTATTGCAATTATCGTTGTAAGTGCATGGAGTGCAAAAGTGTTGCACAATTTGCATACAGCAGACTTGTGCATAGAGATGTTGATTATTTTATCATTTTATTTTAGTCACCTGGATGAGGGTGTGTGTCTCTAAGGAGTGTAGCCAAACATTAAGATCACCATGATTTATAGGAAACCTGTTAGACTGTGGACTGATTGGTGACACTGAAATAATTTAGCTTCATAACAGTTTTGTGCTTTTGTGTTTGTTTGTTTTTTTTATGTTTTCAAATATTTTCTGTTGTACTGCTGGATACATCTTCACATTTATATGAATGAGATTTTCAGGGACTAGATATTTGAATAGTACGCATACTATTAATAGTATGCAAGTGAACAATAAATGTGCACTAGTAAGTATTAGCAGTAGAGAATTTTTTTTTTTTTTAGCAGAAAATGTAACAATGGGAAATGATCAGTAGAGTGTAATGATAAATAATGGTAACTAGTAACTATGGTAAAGATGACATTTCTACCAGCAGGTGACACTATAATCAAGGCAACAGCATTTTGGCCAGTTATTCTCACTTAGTATAGTGCAGTGCTTCTCAAATAGTGGGTCACACAGGCGCGATGCCATGTGTGACCCCACGGAACATGCTTTTTTTTTGCCATACTAAACTAAAGTGTGATCTATATTCCTTTCTTTTTTCTTTTTTTCTTGTTTGCATGAAATATTTTCTTCTTCCTGGGGGGGCTTAATTGAGAAGCACTGGTATAGTGCATATTTGCATACAGAACCCCTGCTAACCCTAACCCCTGCTTCAAAACCACAGCCACAAGGAGAACCCAAATTCCACCAGACACAAGAAATTAGATGAGATGTATTCCCTTTTGATTCACTTTATCTCGCTTGGTGGTTTTTAAGGTCTATATTTGAAGCAGCTGAGGAGCCAAATCCAACATGCAAGTTTGAAGGAGTGTGTGGATGTCTTCTCTCAGAGAGGCAAACTAAGTAAGTGTTAGACCTCGCAGCTGTTTAATAGTTTAATATTTCAAATGTAAAAAGCTGTCTGTCGGATAAAGTGGTGAAATTATTCAGAATAATGTCTACACTTAAATTAATATTAGCCTTTTTTTTCCCATGAGCTCATTATTCAGCTTGTCTGCTTCTCTAAACACTGATTATAGGGAAGTACTAATCCAACCACAAATTAAAAAAAAGGGAACAATTACTTTAGTTTAGGTTAGTTTGTTAAAATGAACTATATCAGCAGTGTTATATTTAATCTCTTTAGTATTTAGTAAGCATTGTGGAACAAGCTATTTTCTCATATACTATTAATTGAAAAAACAAATACTTTTTAAACAGATTTAGCAACTGATTAGCAACAGCCATTAAATTGACATTGACATCAAACTATGCTAACCATTGTATGGAAAAACAAGTACCTTCATGGACAGTAAACGGGTCAGATAGATCTCAGGGATAGCCTTTGCCCTCTCTCTCTCCCTCAAGCTGCCTCTGCGATGTTTTGGCAGTTCAGGCTCTTCAGTGGCTTTCACCAAATGCCAAAATCGCATCCCACCTTCATCTGCATCCTCCAGCATTGGTGTTTCTGCACAGGTCAAAGTTTGAAAATTAGTATAGATACCTTGTTTCACCATATTTACTTGAATCCAGTGTTTATTGTTTGATTGACTGAAAGGACCATGGAAATCCCTGTTTGCTGACAAATGCCCATGAATATGTTAACATCTGGAAGCTACCCAGTACAATCCCTACCATTAGCTACACGTTAGACTTAATATATCAAAAAAATATTCTGCTTAAATTTAGATAACAACAAATCTATAAAAACAAAGCTGAGTGGTAAAAGAGGTGGTTAGTTTATATGAATTTAGGTCACAAAGAGAAAGTGATATAGATGAATTATGACAGGATGCTCGTCTCATGTTAACTCACTCTCTCCTGCTACATATTCATGGTTGTCGTGGTGAATGTTCTTGTTGTGTCGAGGGACTAGTGCAACTGTTGCACCATCTGGGACCTGATAAACAAGAAGATGGACAGTTATATACATATATAATTATAACTATATACATATAATAATTATTGCTTTTTTTTCTTTGAGGTAGTATGACATGTTAGTGATCTCTGACCTTATAGTGTTGCAGTGTGTTCAGCCGTTTCCAGTTGCCTTGAACCACAGATGTCAAGTCCTCATCTGAAAGGATGAGATGCCCAGCAACACCAGACCTCCACTCTGAACGAGACAAATAAGACGCACTGTGAATGTGTGTAAAACTGTAAGTCTTTCTTGTAACCTGTGTAAGAAGGTGTGCATGCTCGGTGTTGGAACAAAACAAAATTAGGGTTAGGGTTCGACTTAATATATCTAAAATTATAACATTTTTGTCATTGTATTCCAGTGCTGATCATATTATGCAGTCTCCTGGAATTTACTTTAATTTTTTCTGTGGGGGATGCTATCATCAACCAATGGAGAAAAAAAAATTTTCAATTTACTGTAGCAGATAATATGTAAATATGTAATACATATTTACATATTACATACGTAATATGTAAGAATTCTTGAATCAATTTAAATTAAAAATAAATGTGTCAGGAATTTATGTGGATTCTCACCAAGGTCCAGTGAGTCTGCATGGGGGCGATGGGAGAAGGAGGTGCCTTTAAACACCTGATCCAGCAGCTTCTCTTTCACTTGTGTGATGGTGTCACAGTCCAGCACTTTGGAAGGCAGTGGCTGCATCTCATTCATTCCTCCATCCTGCACCAACACATTGAGAGTCTGCACAAGAGGAAATGAGTGATGAGAAAAGGTAGAGTTCTGGGGAGGAAACAAAAATAAATTGCTTGTCTGGACGTATCAAAAGTTCACCTCACCAGGGTTTTGTACTCCACATCTTCTCGCAGCAGGCGGTTGTCATTCAGGGTGTACTTGGCTTTGCCAGTAACAGCGTCCACAGGTCCTTTATCTACCTGGTGTTTTATAGCCCTGAACAACATGTAAAGTGACTCTCCCGCTGAGTCCTATAGACACACACAGACATATACACAGTCAGTTAGTGGCATACTCAGTTGGTGTTGGTAAGTTTAATTCTCAATTCAGGTCTATTGGCAAAGTGGTGGGTGCTTTTCTCAAAGCTATCTTGACTTGTAACAGTACATATGGAAAGAGAAACAATACTGTTTCTCTTTGAAATCTCACAGAATTTACACTATTCATACACTTCTATTAAATTCTATTCACACGCACAAAACTGTAAAATGTTAAAACTGAAAACTGTCTCTTTTTGCTACTTAAATGTATGACTGATCTTTTTTAGAATTGTTCATAGTACTTTCTTTTGGTTTTTAGGTGGAATATAAAATCATATCTTATGAGTTTATTGAAAGAAGTATGAAGAAACAGCACATATATCCCAGAAAAATAAAGTACAGGGTGCTAAATGAAAAAAATATAGTGGAAAATACCAAAACATTTTCAATTTTTCAGCTATTTTTCAAGTTTTCAGATTAGATTATTTTTTTTCTTTTGATGAACTTCAGAACCTGCATGCTTGTTTGTTGCATCACATGACAGTGTTCCCTGATGTTTTTTGTCATGTAATTCTCTATTGTACTTGTGTTGTACTGATTCTTGAAGATGTATTTTTGTAAAGTAAATGAGTAGTAATTGAGACATATTTAGTATACATTTGTTGTAGATCTTGTATTATTGGACTTTGCATACATCACAACTTGTCAGGCAACCATAAGGTTGACTAATGAAGGGTCATGGCCCAAAACGTTATGTGGTCATAAGCTCTGGTGTGGAGACCTTGTTTGGTCTTTTTGATGCTTTTACTGACCCTGAGGAAAGCGTAGAGGCAGATGGACATCCAGTTGGTAAGCAGCTTTTCCACCACTGTCTCTGTTCTACATAGAAAATAGAGTTGAACCTCTGCAAAACATTTTTGAAAGATCTGAGCTGTCAGTCACACATTCAATCTCCTTCCTCTTCTTACCGTCGAAGCATCAGTTTCGCGTTTTTGGCCACATACTGATCCACTAAGTCATTTAGGAGAGTTTTGAGAATGTCAGTGAAATATTCTAGTTTGCCATGAAGGGCCACAGTCAGAAGGGATGCCACATAGGCTCGATCTCTAGGAGAGAAAGTTCGCTGGCTCTCCAGTGTATGAATGAACTAAAAAAAAAGAGCAACAAGACCAGTTAAATCTAAACACAACATATACTTAGTTCCTCAAAGCTTTATTTTACCATCTGATGGTGACATTCACTACCTTGGTGAGGAAGAGTTTGCTGTTGAGTAGATTTGACAACTGCACCAAGCCTTGTTCCACTGTCTGCCGCCGACACTCCTGAACATCCAGGTCTCTCTTGAGTGGAGACTCTCTGTGACCCGGGAAGAAAATGCGTTCAGCATACATCCGGTAGTCAAGGAAAGGGATACCTGAGCCCACCAGGTCACTGGACATATCCATCATCTCTGTCATCAAGTCTGACATGGTGAATTACAAAGGGAAAAAGGTTAGAAGTTGCTCTATTTAAGTCTTTTGTGTTGTTCATTGTGGCTGTTGTTGATCTGATGCAAGTTCCCTACCAACTACAATCTGCTGCATTGCTGCAGCTTTGTCTCTCTACACAGAGCAGGCAAAAATGCACACATGACCCACTTATTGTGTTGCTAGCCTAAGGGCCTGAAAAAAAAAAAAAAAACAAAGATCTGGTGTGGTGGTTTAAACCATTAAAACAAACTTGTTTCTCAGTCATGTGACTTGTTTTTCCCCTTCCACCATTTTACCTGTGAACTCTTTCTTGCAGCGGTCTCTCACACTGGTCTCCAAGTTCTCCAGTTGGATCTGGACCTTCTTATAGTCCCTCAGGGCCTGCTTACTCTTTCTCCTGACGGGCACCAACATAGACCAAATGGCCAAGAGGGGTGGAAGGGCGAGGCAAAGTGAAATCAGCTTCATCTACATTTCATTTATCTAAAAGGCCTTGGAGGCAGACTTGTAAGTTAAGGCTTTCAAAAAACTAACCTGCAAACATTCTTGAAATCATCTTTTATTATTGATTTTTTTTTTTTTTTTTGAGTGCAGAAAGGTGGGGAAACTTAGAAATTTGCTGTCACATTCCTAAATGTGTCGGAATATTTTCTGAAATCACTGCGGTCTTAAGACAGAATTAGTATTAATAGTATTTATTTTTTGTTATTAGTAATAAAAATTATAATAATAGTCTTTCAGTATCATTAAATATTCCTTCAAAGTGTTTTTGGTGGTACATTTAACTTTGTGTTGTAACATTGCAAACTAATCACATTATGTGTTTTCATTTTTTATACAGTACTTTCACTCAACAGTATGAGGAGTCACACCACTTACCTGTAAATGAGTACAATGATGAGCACAATAAGGGCCACTATGGATGCCCCAACTCCAGCTCCAATCTGAGCCTCCAGCGGAAAGGTGGAGAGGCTGAGGTTGTCATACAGAACTTTACCGAGAGAGAAGTTTAGGTTGCCAATTTGTACCTGAAACAAATATATCCCACATAGTGGTATGTTGATGAAACTGTAATGACTGATTATCCATGAATAGTGTTCACACAAGCGCCGACACTTTCATGTTTCATGCCTTTTCTGTGAGAACAGGTGAACTCACAGTAAACTCTGGAAGATTGTCGGAACCCTCTCTTTTCTTGCCATTAGGCCCTGGTGCAGGCTGCTGAGGTGGTGGTTCGCAGTATAGATGGTTTCTGGTCAGAGTCTTCACTGCACACACACCCTCCCCAACCATCACCACAATCTCATCCTTAGTGATGGCCAGGTCCAGGTTTTCACCCTAAGAACGCATGGAAATTATTTTGAATTAAATAAAACCCCCCTAAAGAAACCCTTCTTAAATTGTATTTTGGTTACATAGCTTGAAACCAAAATGTGTGTAGGTTTGTTTTGGTTTCTATTTAATAGACGTAGGATTTTACTGCCTCTCATCTGACCTCCAGCTGTATGAAGCTGCCAGGGTTGTAACGGTAGGCATTCAGAGGTTCCTGCTGGTTCAAGCGGTGTAGGATGGGATTTGGCTCATAGCTGAATGCCTCAGGGTTTAGTTTACTGAAGTCAAAGCGTAGGTTGTCCAGCAAGAACTCCACTCTGATCTTTGACCCCCAGACAGAGGAATCCACCATTGGGGAGCGGCACAGGATCAAAGAGGAGGAGTTCACCTCACAGCGTTCCATGAACTAATGAGACAATGAAGCTGCAAAAATTAGGCTGAGTAAATGCAGTTGTTGTCTGGTTTTCATCAGCTTTCAAAGATAACATTATTCTGTCCAAAAGACACACACAGACCTGTTTGATAGAACAGAGTGGATCTCCAACACAGACGGGATCAGGGATCATCCTGACTGGTTTTCCCAAAGTCCTCTTTCGGCTGTCCCTCTGCTCTTTACTTCTCCTTTTCCTCCTCCTGCCCAGTTTACTTGAGCTGATCAGCTCTAATGGATTAACTGTCACCACCATCCGGGGCTCCTGCACTACGTCCAAATATTGGCCTGAGACATAGATCAATCGGCCGCCACTAAAAGAAAACCCAATTTTACAAATCATAGTACTTCAGTTTTTGGCACTAACAACTCTCAAAAACCAGGCCTAAGTTGAGTGAGGGTCACACTATGAGACTTACTCCATGAAGCTCTTGGCCGGTGTAGAATGGGTGATGTTGGGGTTATGAGTGTAGCAGTAGGGTGAAGTGTGAAGATGACGCTGGCTGATGCCATAATGCACAGTGATACGATGATCTCCTGTCCTGTTGCTGCTGCCAGTCACGCACTGAACACTGGATCTCTGTACTTCAGAAAAACTGAGGAGGACAGGGAGACAGGGAGGTTAGACTAACAGACTAAGAAATAAATTGAGCCGCATCTAACATAAATTTGGATTTGAATCTGGATTGATTATCAAACAATAAGCATGCCCCCCTCTGTGTGTGTGCTTGTGTCTCACATGTTACAAGGCACTCCTCCTACAGTGATGGTGAGGTCAGAGGGGCGGCCTGTCAGCAGGTTTCTGCCAGTGATTGTTAAGCATGTTCCTCCAGCCTTGGGTCCTCGTTCAGGTGACACCCCCATTACAAATGGATCCTGACACAATAGAGAAGACAGACGTAGAAGGAAATACACAAAGCAGCTCAATGCTAACCATCTGTGCTTGTAATTTATATTACCTTAGACCAAGGATTAACTTTTCACAAGACCATAAGAGTTACTTTGGTGGATCAAGATTGACTATTGTAAGCTCTTTGCAAATCACTCACTATTGGTGTTTGTAGTGGAATGGAAAGTAATATGTTAGCTCAGACTACTTTGTTTTTACATAATCCTTAAGTTCACAATGCACAGCACAGTTAAGGTGACTTCTGGTGAGTAAAATGGACCTGGTATGTCCTCCCCACTCTCCTGTGATCAACTGTCCTGTTCTGCATCTCTATTTCACCTCCACTGAACACCAAGCATGACTAACTACAGGCCATAGCAAAAGGCTGCACGTTCTGATGATTATTACCCCCAGGATCCTGAGGAAGATATCCTCCCTGGGTCCTGTCTAAAGAAATCAACTCCTTCAGATCTCAAAGAATATCGACCAATTGCACTTACTTATCCCATTTGATCAAGGTGCTGGAGAGACTGGTCTTGACCAGTCTGAGGCCACATGTGAAAGTGCTGCTGTACAGCAGGGATCTAAAACTTAAAAGGGCTGGACCATTGCTACCACTGTCATCTCATTGGAGGGCCACATCAGTGCTCAAGTAATACAAAAAAGAACAGATATTGGGAGGAGCATGGCTTGGTGAACGTCATACCTGATACCATGAGCTCCTTTAACATGTGCAGCAAGATGATAGAGATTAGTCTGTTGTGGCCAGCATACTTGTGGTTTGTTAGCAGCATCAGAGCAAGTGACAAGAACAGATTGAATAAACTGAACAAGAAGGCTGGCTCCATGATTGGCTGGGCACAGGGCATTTTTGATGCTGTAGTGGAGAAGAGCTAAAAACTGCTGTCTTTCATGGATAGTCCTGACCACAACTCCACCATACCCTGCACAGGCAGCAGAGCACATTCCCCAAAAGACTGTTACAGAATGTTGCTTTTGTAACGGCCGATACAGAAAATCTTTCCTGCCAAAACACTGCACAATAATTCACGGTTCGGTTAGGGCTTACAGCTCATGATGGTCAAAAATCCAGTATCTCAAATTATTCCATATTTCATTGGACTGAATTGGACTGTAAATAAGAAGTAGATTTGGCTTACATTTGGATTTCATTTGGATATGCGTGCATTTGCCTAAAAGTTTTATGAGAATGCCAATTTCCTTTTCCAGCAGCACTTTGCACCTACCCACGGTGCCATAAATACTATTAACTGGACTGATTTTTGGATCATGACATTAGTGTGTTTCATTAGCCAACCGACTGACTTGGCTTGAACCCTATAGACAATCTATTTGGGTATTGTGAAGAGGAATTGAAAAACAGTAGACTTGACATTACAAAAAAGACTGAAAACTGCTGTCAAAGCAACACGGGACACAGGCTGACCACCTTCATGCCACTCCCTCACACTGATGACAATTCGGCCCTAAAGAAGCTCCAACCAAGTTTTACATCTATAAATGAACAAAATTTTTCAAAATTCTAAATTTACTTAAATTCCAGTATTTCTGAATACTGGATTTTTGATTTTTACTAGCTTTCAACTGAAATTCAAATTACTTTTTGGAAAAACTTACAATGAGTTTAATAATCCATACATAGGCTGTAGCCTCTGGAATTGTCAGGGCTGCTGGCAGGATACTTGAGTTTATACAGCTATATATAAATCAGTATGTCACTGTAAATCTTTGGGTTTCTGACTGTAGTTGGACAAAAGTAGCATCTCAAAAGCATTAATCCTTATGATGGTAATTTTTCATCATCTTATTGTATTTTATTTTTTTAATTATTTACAAAAACCGAAATCAGCTTCAAAATCTCTATAATGAAATTTTATACCTGGTAGGAGAAGGTCTGTTTTGACTGGCCAAGCCCTCCTCCGCTCACTTTAACAGAGACATGGCCCACCCTCTCTCCTCCACTGGCTTTGGTCCTGCACACAATCCTGGAAAACAGACATCACACCCCAAGTGTTAGTTGTGTGGTTGTTCTTAAAACTGCCTCTTTGCAAAGCTGAATTTAGGATGGACACACTCTAAATCACTGTCAGCTGGTCTGTACCTGGAGGAGACCTCATAGAGGCTGGGAATGACAGTGCAGGCCACACCAGCTACTGATACAGAGTCGAGGATGTCTTCAGCCTTCTGTCCTAGGTTGGACCCTGAAATGGTCACCATTGTGCCTCCTTCCAAAAGGCTAGAGAGTGGCTCAATCTGAGGCAAGTCAAAAAAATACGACTGATGTCCTTACCCATCATTAATTTTCAGTTTCAATTTTGAATAATATCTGGTTACGAGGAAGCCCTGATCTGAAAAGTGAAGATCAGCCATGACTAAATAAAACAGAGATCAATTAAGTACTCACTGAATGGATGACAGGGGCAGGGCATATTTGTTGTACAGGTTCATTGCAAGAGTCAGAGTACAAGCAACTGGCCTGTGCAGTGCCACACCACACACAACCATACTTCTGGTCAGCTGTATGGCATCGGCTGCAGTCTGTTCGGCCCACAGAGCAGTTGTACAGGGTCACTAATAGTAAAACAGAAAAATGGCATCAGTCCAAGTTCAAAAATCTTGCTATGAAGTGAAGCTGTCAAGTTGATGAGTTTTAGAGAACAGAGTTTTAAACCTTTTTATATACAGTCCAATATAATAAATCAAATAAATTAAACCTAACCCTAATAAACTTTGACCTCACCATACAGATCAGGAGAGCTGTCCACATGGAAGGTGTCACGCTTCTTTACATACACCATAGCATTGTATTCCTCTACTGGAGCTGAATATGTATACTGGACAAACAATGGTTTCATTAAAAAAAAAAAAAACAAACCAAAAAACCACCCATACACTCCACTACTACTTGCCACACAGTCACAATGAAAGACATTCAAGTGTTATAATGATATACAGCACATTATCAGACCTTGTGTAGTTGACATGTGATGTCAAAGTTGAATGGATTATTGTCATCAATTTCCACGTAGGCATCCACAACCACAGTCTGTCCTTCAATAACGAGCACACACTCATAATCCAGCTCTGTGTCCTGAATACAAAAAAGACAAATTCTGTTTGATATAAAAATTCCTGGAGGCAAACAGAGTCACTGCTGACTGGTGCTGAAATTGAAAGTATACGTGACTGTTGTACCTGATAGAGATGTAAGTTGCGGGCAAGTAAGGTGATCTTCCTCTCTGCTCTGACAGGGAGCAGTGATGATCCCTGGACTTTTTCTACACAGGGACAAGCTGAAGAACCCCAGCTCACATATGAGGCCACATCTCCCTGTTCAATAACCCCCACACATGCACAAAATCTTAAGTAAAAGCCCTTTGAAGTTTGGAGGGATGGTAAGTCCTCTCGTTATGATCACATGCAGACACATATGTAGCAATATTTCCTTGTGATCCAGTGGGGAGGAATTGTGACACTGCAAGTTAAATGAACCAGTGTCTGTGTACATCAACAACATAATCAAGAGCGTTTTTAATGTGACTTTTCTTCATCTAAACAATGACTCAATGAAGCAGCAAAACAACAAAAAGAAGGACAGACAAAGAACAAGCAGGGAAACACTCAAAATGCTTTGCTGAAGCTAAGTCAGAGGCTGAAACTTTTAAAAGAAGAAACAAGAGAGGGGTGAAAAGAGGTGGCTGAACTCACCGGGAGGAACGCTTCAGCTGGATCATATTGGTAGTCTAACTGTGATTCAGTATCCAACAGCTGGATATTGGATGAATGGGCGTGGTCAACTTCACCATCGCCTGACAACACAGTGGCAGCAGAAAATGTTGCTGTATCATTTTCTGATTGAACAGCACTGTTTGTGTACACATCCACTTCTTCCTTTGACCAGAGGAGCACTTCCAGGCTTCTGCTCTCAATGTCTTGTGTGGGCATTGGGATTGTTGTGTGGGTCAGGTCTTGATGGAGCTCTGAGTTGGCTGGTGTGCCCACAGTAAAAGGAATGAGTGGTGGGAAGCCAGATGAGGCCAGTGTGGGAGGCTGAGGTAGGCTCAATGCTTCTTCAGCATCATGGGACTTGCTGGGGGACAACTCTATAACCACTTCCAGGGGCGAGGAGTCTGGGATCATCAGAGACATCACAGGGTCGCTTTCTCTACTTAGTTCAGACACAATGACAGGAGCTGGCTCTGAAGTCACCAGAGCAACACTGGGTATAAATGCAGCACCATTAGTGCTAGGTGTGGTTACACTAGTGAGCTCTCCTGCTACAGTTCCGTCTTTCCTGGTAGTGCCCACTATAGGTGGAGTCATGGATGGGACTGCTGTGGTTGGTGACAGGATAGTCGTTGGCTTAGAAGGCAGGGTGGTGGGTGGGGTGGTTATCCCAGGGCTGGTAGTGGGTGGAGGGGTGGGAGCAGGAGGGGTAGTCACCTCCTGTGTGATTGCTGAAGTGACAGGGTCAATAGATGTTCTGACAAAAGTAGTAGTTCTAGCAGTTCTCATGGTGGTGAATGTAGGGGCAGCCGTTGTGGTATTCGGTCTTTTGATTACTTTAATAGGTTTAGATGGAAGAGGTGCTGACGTGGGGAGTGCAAACTATGGGAGTGCCATGGAAGGAGAAGGAGGAAATGAGGAGTCAATCAGAAGTTAAAAAAAACAAAACCAAAAAAACAAAAAAACTGACAATGACAGTGGATTTGTAGGTGATGTTGAAAACTTGGTGTCGTTTATGAGAAATGCACAGCAATGCTTTTTGAAGGTGATTCACAAAGGTGGAGTTGGATATTTGTCCAATGTGCAATGTATATGTTACAGCTGCACAGAAGTATTAAAGCTGGATAGGAAAATAAAGCGGCATGTCCATAACTTGTGCTTGTGCTCCTGCTGCTTCTTCCAACTGATCTGAATCTGCTGCATGCATCTAAACGAGCACTTACCATTAAGACTTGGCCCTAGTGACCGAAAGATTGAGATCGACCTAATCCTATGCTAAATCATT
The DNA here is from genome assembly GCF_900963305.1 of Echeneis naucrates. NCBI lineage: Eukaryota > Metazoa > Chordata > Actinopteri > Carangiformes > Echeneidae > Echeneis > Echeneis naucrates. The sequence goes on from NC_042515.1 coordinate 25,932,091, forward strand.
CCCTCTCTCTGCACAGACTTTGTCTCTCCTGACTTCCACTATGATTAAAAAAAATATCAAAAATGCCTAAAAAGAAGAAAAATGTTATAATTCTGTACATACTTCTAGGTTATGCATCTGGGGTTGTCTGGATCTGAACCTGGACTGCAGTTCACCTATTAGAGCCCTTGGTTGTAAATCTTTGTATTTTACAGTGAGTGCTATATTTTCGCACAAGTGAAATTACATTTCTTACTTACGTGCTGATTGTAGATGATCACCCCTTCCTCACAGGTGGGCTTATGGGTACACAAGTGCTGGTGAACACACCAGTTACAGCCCCACCGGCTCAAAACACAACCACGGCAACTGCAGACAGACAACAGAGTAGACATGTAACTGGAGGTTAACAAACAGGTATGGTATGATAAATAATTGGTTTAGGTGAGATGTGTGTGACAGACAGGACAAGCTGGAAAAATGGCGAGAGAGACATACAGCTAATTTAGGCTGTAAAATTAAATTGTTGCCAATTTGCCATGAGTGGTATGAAAGGTTGATAGTTTAAGTAAATTCAGCCTCAATTTGCCATCACCAGTTATCATGTTATGTGGTTGGATGAGCAGCACACAAAGAGTGTCTCATAACGTGAGCAGGCATGGCAAAGCTAAAGGAGACCAGAAAGATTAAAGCAAGTGGATTTTCAATTTGATTAAGACCTATTGTTAATAATTGCCCTTGATTTTTTCAAAGAAAAATGGTTTCAGCCGCTGTTGCCTTTCAATCTTTGTTATGGGAGAAACAGTTCTACTTTTGGGTAGGTGGGAGCATTGCTTAGGGTGTTGGCTTGGGTAACTAGATACATAGTCACTTCAACTGCTTCACTGAGAGATTCATTCATTCTTTTACCGCTTGTCCATTTCTGGTTTGCTGGGGCTGATGGATCCATTCCTAGCTCACATTGGGCCAGGGTGGGGCACAACCTGGACAGGTTGTCAGTCCATTGCAGGGCCAGCATACAAAGAGACAGATACGAACATCCGCTCACACTCACACCTACAGGCAATTTAAAATGACCAACCAACCTAAACAAGCCAATCTTTGGACGGATGTGGGAGGATGTGCTTCAACTTTCTCGGGAGTTGAAGGTAGACATTTTAGACCTTGCAGAGTATGTGGAAGTGGGACCCAGAGCATGTAGCGTGTAAAGTAGAGAAACACATAAGGACCAGGACGTTTGCCATTTAAGATGCCGACTGCAGTTCTGGTGCTTGTTCAGAAGGCATTTTCCCTTATTCAAAGAAAAAAATATAGATAATTTAGAGTTTTGTTAGAGGAGTAGTTGGCACTGTTTGAACTGGAGTGTTTCCTAGTCAATCCTTCCTTAATCCAAATTGATATGACCTGTAAAAAATTGTGTCGTGACAAACAAAGCTTCAACTGAGTTTGGGGGTGGATTGTTCCAACCGGTTCCGGAACTGGAATTTTGGACCCGGTTCCAAAAAAGAACTGGATCCGTGTACCAACACTAGTTGAAATGAGCTGTTACTGTTAGCTGTTACTGTTACTGCATGTTACTGTGGTCTTTTAATGAGCTCATCCCAGTATGACCACTATCCCTTGACCTCTCTGATCAAGGCTTTTCCTTTTGCATCATTGCAACTCACATAACATAATTTTGTTTGTTTTGGTTACATTCTGAGTAACAACAAGAGACTGCTTTGGAAAAACCCAAACCAGACTGCTCCAGGAAAATAGTTACGCTATGTCAAATTCACAGAGGCCACATTTTTCCCCACTCTGTAGCTACCCACCTGAATCTAAGTAAGAACCCAGTTCTTACTTTGCCACTTGATTAGGTGAATGGAAAATGGAATGAATAAGATGTGGAAATGTTCCTAATAAAGGGATTGGCCAGTGTATGAGCTGAAATACATAGACTTAAAATGTGTTTCTGCGAAAGTTTAAGATAAAACAAAGTTACAGGCTGATGAAACTATTTTATAGTATTTGAAAAAGACACAACAGAGGGTGATAGGAGATTTGATATGTACACCAAAAAGAAGAAAAAAAATACAGGTAAGAATAAGACAAACAATAAGAGCACAAAATATGCAGTTAGAAGTTACCAGAGACAGAGACGATCAGGATGAGAGGAGAAGAAGAGGAGAACTAATAATACATCAGTGGTAACTCACGGCATGCTGCCAGACAGTTGTTTAACAGCCATGCAGTCAAAGAAGATGAAATCCTTTTCTGTGACGGTGATGTTGCCGAAACGAAGAGACAATGTAACTGTAACATAGTCTGACAAGAACACACACACACACACACACACACACACAAAAAAAAAAGAAAAAGAGAGCATGAGGACGTGCTAAAACAACACAGGTTAACATCAGCATAGATTTTAGCAAGTAGGGCTCATAGTGGGATTTCATGTCAGATTAATTAAATATGGGATGAAAATAATGTTCCACAGAACACAGAGAAGAAAAAATGGTTTGAGCAGATAAAACACATGCATGATAAAGCCCATGTGGACTCTCCATCTTCTGACAAAGTGAATTGAAAAATAAAGATGTAAAACATGTAAAACACATGCTCAAATACGGAAATTTTAAAAACTGCAAAAGTCATAAAGTTGTATCAAGGAACTTTACACAAAGAGCAGGTCCAAACCAAACTCTTTATGACGTTTTTCAAGAGGCACATCCCTCTAACAGCAAGTACTTGGCAACAGTGGCAAGTAAAAACCTCCTTAAAGTGGCAGAAACCTTGGGCAATACCAGGCTAAGGGAGGGCAGCCATCTGCCTCAAGTGTTTGGGTTGAGAGAGAGAGAAAGAGAGGGGGGTGGGGGTTGGCAGAGGAGGAGAGAAGAAGTAACAAAGTTATGAATGTAACTATAGTTCTATGAATCCTGAATGACTGTGCCATGCACTTAAAGCATTGAATATTTACCTTCACACACAGTTCAAGTGTGTATACCAAAAGAGTTACCCACGACCCCTGGATGAACAGAAAGAGACTATCTTCCTGTGTCACAAGAGGGTAATTTCCTACAAAGTCTTCTCACAAGACATCCAGAAGAAGCATCTCTTGAGTACAACAGGAAGTGCTTGAGAGCAAGATGCACTGCTCGTAGCTCTCCCACATGGATGTGTTCAGCACGGTCTTCCACAGACCACAGCCCATGACTATCCTTCTCTTTCACAATTCACCCCATCCCGAGGAGCAGGCATCTGTAGTGACAGTCTCTCTGCAAGATGTGATGGAGCCCTTGGCGATGCCACTTGGCCAAGGTGAGGATTCACAGTCAGGACAATCTGAACCTTCCATGTCTGTGCTGCTTGGCATCCAGGTGGAAGCTGTTCAACCACTTCTGCTGGGGGGCATAGTGATAAGCCCAGTAGGGAAACAGCAGCAGTTCTCCTTTTTGAAACAGAAGCAGAAGGTGTAGGATGTCGTCCTCATGTGGGGGAGGGAGCAGACATGCTTTCATATTTTTCATATGTTCAATCCCACGCCAATCAAAGTTGTGATCTACAGTGGTTCCAGCCAACTCTTTTCCATTTTTATCTTATGTCCTAGATGGGCCAAATGGGATAGAAGATGCATGGTGTCTTGGGACACCTGAGCCCATGATGGTGCACAGAATTGGTTGTCTACGTAAGGCAGAAGTTTCATAATTTCGGAATGCAGAAGCGCAAGGGCCGTTGCCACGTACCTTGTGAAAACCCTTGGGGAGAGGGAGAGCCTGAATGCTTGATGCTTCATGCATGGGTATCAGGGCTCAGCCAGTGGTTTGCAGCCAGGAATAAGCCTTACTCTCTCCAGGCAGCAAGTAACAGAGGGTGTAGGCCTTCGTCTAAAGAGGGAAGAGAATTAATTGATTCTGCTGGCTGTGGTATGTTCAGCCCCTAGTGGTCCAGGGCCATGTGTAAAGTGGCCCGCATGGAACTATCCTCCGTCCAAACCAGTGAACTCTGAGGTGAGGAGTAGGTGCTTGGCTCTGAGACAGGGGAGGTCCCAGCTTCTGTGTCACCTGTAAACTCAGTAGCTGAAGCTGCTAGAGAAAGCGCATCATCCTCTGGAACCAGCACAGGCATATCATGCTCATCCTCCAAGGAAGCATCAGGGTCACCCCATGAAGCATCAAAGCTCTCCACCGAAGCATTAGAGCAGTCAGCCAGGTGCATTGATCTCATCTGGGACAACGCCATAGAAAAATTATCCACCTTTGAAGAAAGCCTGCTGCAATTCGATTTTGCCTTCTTCCTGGGGGGAAGATTCACAAGTGGGGGAGCTAGAGTCAGTGCTTCAAGGGCTACCACGCACAAAAATATCTAGAATATGGGCTATGTTGCATTCCTTGTGACAACGTCAGAGGCGTCTTCCATTGGGTGAGGACTAAAACGACTGGACTGTTGCTCGGTGGCCCAAAGTCCTCTTTTGATTCACTCACTTTCTACAGTTTATCCGTTTCCACGTTGCGCAGTTGCTGGAGTCAATGGCAGCCAATGCTACAGGAGGCCAGGTCATCAGGTCACAGGACCAACATACAAGCAATTTAAAGTCACCCATCAACTTTCAGATGCATGTCTTTGGACTGTGGGAGTAAACCCATGAAGGTATGGGGAGAAAATGCAAACTCAGCAACAAACACAGCAAGGCCACAGATCTGGGAATAATACCCAACAGCACAAACTACTACATGCCGCCCTGCCCATCCCCTTTTCAGATTAAAGTAAATCTTTCATTTCAATTGGAAACAAAGGTCCCAGAATCTGCAGGAAAAGAGGGGAGACATTGAATCCAAATTGCTTGAGGTCCAGTGTTAAGTTTCCACAGTCAGTGGTGGTTTGGGGAGCCATATTATTTGCTGGTGTTGTTCCAATATGTTTTATCAGGTTCAAAGTCAGTGCAGCCAGCTACCAGGCAGTTTTAGAGCACTTTATACATCCCTCTGCTGCCAGCTTTATGGAGATGCTGATTTCATTTTCCAGTGCACTCAAACACAAGGACCATGGTATCCCTGTGTTTGATTGGCCAGCAAACTTGGGTGACCTAAAGCTCATTAAAAAAAAAAAAATCTGTGGGATATTGTGAGTGAAAGATGCAAGACAGCAACCTGGGCTTCCATAATGTATCAGCAGTGCCAGACTGATCACCTGCATGACATGCCGCACGCCTGCAGTTATTTATGCAAATGTAGCTTTGACCAAGTATTCAGTTCTGTACATGTTCATTCTTTACAGTAGTCCAGCATTTTTGTCAAAACCCCCTCTCTTTTTTTGTAAATTGGTCTGAATTAATATTCACATTTTCTGACATACCAAATTTTGGGTTTTCATTAGCTGTATGTTATAATAATCAAAAAACAAAACCAACACTTGAAACATGCGTCTGTGTGTAATGAATCTATAATGGATAACACATTCTGAATTGATTTACTCAATAAATCAACTTTTTGATGATATTCAACTTTATTGAGATGCACATTTATATCAGTTACAGTATAGCACACTCACCCTGTCCTGAAGGCACCACTGGTACCCTGCTGCTGTTGGGTGAAAGGCATTTGACTCCTGTTGTGGTGACAGTGGCAGGACTGTGTTGGTCCTGGAAGAAGCAGGAGTAGATTTCATCTTTCGCCAACACTGGTAGACCCGAGACTGACAGAGACACCTAAAAAATTGGAAGACTTTAAAAATACTGTTGGAACACATCAGACAGACCTACTGTGCTTGTGGACTTCGGAAATTAATATGGGGTCCATATCTGCTGATGAGACTACCATATTAAAAATTAAAAAATCTAAACCTAAACTGCCTCTCAGGGTGACAGCCAACATCAAGGAGCAAACTGGTAGAGAATGGGTAAATACTGAATAGAAAAAGAATAATTGGGTATGAATCTGATCCACATCTGATCCACTCAAACCACTCATACATTTGAATGTTGATAAGTTTGATTTGAAGACTAGATTAAAATTTGGAGCGTGGACCACACTGAGCGAACTTGGTGCTAGAGCCAATGCTGGGTACACCCTGAACAGTTCGCCAGTCCATCGCAGGGTCAACATACGGACCACTAACACTCAGACCTATGGGCAACTTAGAGTCACTAATCAACCTAAACATGCATGTTTTTGGGCGGTGGGAGGAAACCGGAGGACTTGGAGAAATCCCACACAAGCATGGGGAGACCATGCAAGTGTGAAGTGTTTTAATGTTACTACACCCAGGAACCAAACCTACAACCTTCTTGCTGTGGGGCTAATCACTATGTGCCGTTCTGCCCTGAAATATTCTCAACTGTCCATTACTGGTGGGCCTAATTAAGTCTCAGAAGTCAGCTCTTTGGAGGGTGTGATGTTTTATATTTCTCCAATATCACAGTCAGTTGTAAAGCTTTTCCTCAAAACGCTGAACTCTCTTGCAAATAATCCTTGTTTAAACCTGTCCCAACCATTTTCACATATTCTGTTGCACATAAACACGAAGTTGAATGTAATATAGTACATGTTTTTCGCCAAAGTTGTTTGAACAACCCCAAAGGAATGATCAATTAATGTTGCACTAGAACTGTGTATTTTTCTCAATAAATTAGCTAAAAATGTTTTGCCTTTATTTAAGCAGGGCGATCAAATAGATTTTTTTTAAGTGGGCCCTGGCCAAAAGCCTATAAAAACCTCAGTTGGTTATTATGGTTTACTAAGAACAGATTATCTTAGATTAGAGTATTACATTAAAATGAAATCAACAACACAATGTGCAAAAAGCATGGTGCTCTGTATATTTGCTGAAACTACTCAAATTTAACCAAGCTGCCAACTCAACTAATGTTCTCTACCACAGTCCCACAACAGATGCATAATGAACTGAAAATATCTGAGTAATTCAACTGGCTAAAACCTTACCTCTATGTGGAACTGTGATCTATTTCTATCTATCAATCGGTAGAATAGGTACATCAACTGTTTTAATCTGCTCCTTTGCTCTTGGGGTTTCTGTCCAAGACTTACCATCTTGCTCTCCTCTCTGCTGATGTTGGAGGGGCTTAAGTCCTGTATGGTCAAACACTGCTGCTCTATGTCGAAACTCCACAGCCACTGACCTAGCTGGTTCCCACGTGCACACTCAGATTGCAACACACATCTGCAGGGAAAACACAAGATTGCACCATTAATATAAACAACACAGAGATAGAAACACAAATGGGACAGAGAGGTAGATTTCTCTCATGAGACTTAAATACAGTTCTACAAGGAGTCTGATAGTTCGACAAGCTGGAGTGTTTTAATGTTACTAACCAGATCCAAGTGAATCTAAATGAAAAGCATTTCACATTACAATGAATGAGTGAATTTATATTGCATAATATAATATGGATTGTAAAATTCAACAATAGTAAACTTAAAATTTTATACATGAACAAATGATGAGCTATGTCAAAAATAAATAATACAGTTTGTATGATCAAATATTAATCTAAACATTTATACAAGACTGGCCTCAACACAAAAGAATCCTTCCCAGATGATTGCTGCTACCAATCTTTTGCATATTGCATTTAATCACAACAATGACAATTCGGATACTTCCTAGAATTCTATTTATCTGTGGACTCGATTCAATTCACATACAAGTGGTAAATAATGTAATTGCTAGATTCCAACACAACCAGGGCTGGAGTTAACAGGTGGTGTTGTTCTCACCTTCCCTCCAGAACACACCAGCCACAGTAGGGGTCGTGGGCCAGTAGGCAGGAGTGGCAGCCTGTGTGCTGCTGGCATTCAGCCACTGGTCTCTTTTGCAGCTGGAACCAGGATGACACAATCATGTTCAGTTGTGCAAACCGTTTTCACAAAACTTCCAAAACCAGATTATTGAGAATAGTTGGCCTATTTTCTTTACTGGAACAATGCAAAATGAAAATAAGGTCATTAAAATCATCCCAATTGCAGAAAGCCCAAGTGGAATAGGGAGAATTTAAACAGATATAAGCATTTTAATAAGCATTGCAAGTATTTTGTATGTAGTTTTATTATTATTATGCATGGAAAAAGAGAAAATAATGTGATTACATGAATTATTGTATGTTCCATCTATGTGTATGAATATGTGCATGTATGTTCATGTACCATGTTACGGGTCATGATAAAGAGATGTTCCTCCTTTTGGTCAAGGATGAGGTCTGCATTGATCGCTGTGTTCCGCTGAATGGAGATGACAGAATATTCCTCCACCTCACCATTTGGCCCCAAGAACACCTGAGGAAATGTATTGAAATTAATAGTATGATAATGTATCTACTGTCAAATTCCACTTGCAAATATGACTCTTCTGATCAAGTTCTTTTTGCATAATAGTGTATATGACAAGAAATGTGACTTAATGACTGTAACTAAAGATCATATAGGTATATATAGGTTGCTGTACAATGTTTATTTACTTATTTTCCAATTTTAAAGTGTTAAAGAGAGAAAAGGTTTTTTATGTAAGAATCTTACGATTTGCATGTAAGATTTATATTATCTGATGTCATTACTATTATCATTATTTATTTACTATTAAATATGTATTGGCCAATCCGCGACGGGGTGTCAGAGAAACAGCTCATGTTTATGCATTAATATGCATTGTATGTAATTAAAACCAAAAAACAATAAAAACTTGTGAATAATAGTATAATTTTTTTCTAATTGAATCATAATAGCATAAGACAGGGGTCTTCAACGTTTTCCAGGCCAAGTGCCCCCAAAGTGATGGAGAGATCAAGCGGGGACCCCCTGCTTTTATATATATATATATATATATATATATATATATATATATATATATATATATATATATATATTTCAATCTAAATTGAAAGAAAAGCTGATTGGAGATGTCACCCTAACTATTTTTGTTGGACTATATTTCCCCATAAAAATAATTTGGTTGATGATATTATTTGTACATTATTGTCAAGATCATTATATGCTATTGAAGGAACCCTAACCCAAGAAATTGGAGTTGAAATGTGAAATTAAATATATACACATCAATTCAAAAAAATGGACAGAATACACAGTGGCTAGCCTCTGCAGGAGAAGAGAGAGAAAAGCCAAACTGCAGGGTTGACTGCCATGCCTGTTGCATGGGCTTGTGTAAGTCACAATTACATATCACAATTAGACTATGTAGTGACAATGCCTGCTTCCTGAGGAGACACACACCAGAATGCAAACTGATAACTTGTCTGTGTATGCTGTACAAGCTGTGACACTATTACCTTGTGCAGGTTTCCTTTAGAGTCTCCTAGGAAGGCAATTGTATGTCCTGCCCTTACACTGATTGACACAGCAGTGAGACGGGCAGACGGGCTGTCCAATATTGTTTCTGCCTCCACAGCAATTCGACTGGCCATTGGGCTGGGGGTGTGGTCAGAACCACAGGGGTAGGCATCCAGGGTGTTCTAATAGGATACATGAGAGAATCATGTTCAAGTAAAATTAAATCATATAGGTAAATAGCACACCAACTTACACATGAAATTTAATTACTGCTTTGAAAGTCCTTCAAGTGATTTGTCATTGACTTCTCAGTGAATTGTATGTCACCAGAGATGTAAAAGCAATGTTCTTGTCAATGTCATCCCAGCAGGATTTACTGTTGAAGACAAGAGTCTATGTATGTGCCTTAAAACCTTTCATGGATTTGTCTCTGGTAAACCCAGTTTGGCAGAAGACAGCATTGTTGGTTAATTTCCAACCATGCCATTTCTCTCTTCAGTGCATTTGAGAGCAGGTTTGTTGCTCCATCACTGGTAATTTTAACAATATAAAACAGAGGTAGTGAACTTGGGAGCTCTGTCAATTGAAGTCTGCTCTCTACTAGTCCCTTTACTTGCCTTTTACTCAGTTTTTATCCCAGTTCTCAGAGTTTGTATCTGAATTAATTCTTAGCATAAATTGAGTCATTGTGGGTAATTTCAGGATTCATGCAGATGTTCACAGTAAGAGCCTCAACTCTGCATTGACTTTGTTATTAGACTCAACATGTAAATGACCATGCATTTAATTATACCCGTGATTATCACACATTTTATCATTACGTTTGGAAAGCTTGTGCTCCTCCCACAGAACTGCTGGAGACGAAAGCTAGCTCAGCCATGTCCTCAAAGCTTAGCACAACACAATACAATTATTTCAGCACACAAATTACTGGTGTTCATTCAACTGCTGCTTAACACTGACTCAAGCCTACTTCATCATGGCATTATCTGAAATTACTGAGCTGGACATTTGACTGATTCTGCGACATACTCTCAAAATGATCAATCTTTTTCTAAACCTAGTCAAACATTTGATCATGGGATCATAGCTGATTGATCTATGCAAATGTGCGACTATTGCAAAAATGCTTACATAAAATTTGAAACAGGCTGCAGCATGGTGGTGTGCATAATTGCTGCACTCACATCATAGGAGTTCTCCAGGCCAACACAAAACATCTACAATCATTTATTATACTTAGATTACCATAAAATCTACTCCACATAAAAAGGAAACTTTTTGAAGGAGAGGAATCAACACCAAATTGAATTGTGAAAGCACCTGAATTGTCCACCTGGCTCTAAACGACATTAGATCCACTGAAACACTTTTCCTACCAAATGATTTGTTTCAATCACCACAGTTACTGCAACCCACTAGGAAAGGGAGTATCATTATTAAGGGTCCAACCTGCTTCCAGGTCAAAAATGATTGATCAATCATAATCATCAATCTATTATCAAGAATGTTTATTGTTTTGCTCCTAACTTCCTGATCACACATTAGAAATCCAACAGTTTTACTGTGTTTCAGATCAAAGGCTATTAAAAGTAAATTTTGATCAAAGAAATATTGTGCAAGTTACAAGGGTCCAACTTCCTTTAGATTCTATTAAAAACTGGCTGTTGACAGTGCAGATACTTGAGTGGTTAGTACACATGCAAGGTTATTGCAGCGTCCCATGTTCGATTCCAGGTTTGGACCTATGCTGCAAGGTCACTCCCCTCTTTTTCTCACTGTTTCCTGTCAGCCTGTCCACCATTTAGTACTTAGTAAAGGCATTTAAAGCCAAAAAAATGAAAGTGTTGCCCACCTTGACAACTTATTAATTTGTAATTTCTAAATTAGGAATTGAGAGGGTTCAAGTGAATTCAATTAAAGGAAGACAGATATTTAACACAGTGGCTACACTTTCAGTTCAAAGAGGTCACATGACAGTATCCTATTTCCACCACATGTACTATGAGTGACTTTTCATTTTACTGTTTTACAGTGGCAAGAAAATTATATTTTTTTGAATTATTTGGTTTTCAGCATGAATTGGTGATAAAATGTTATTTGCTCTTCATTTAAGGTCAAGAATATTGTCAAACAGTGCGTTTGTGACAATATCACACAATCTTAACCTTGTGTGGTATGGGGATGGCACAGTGTGAAAACTTTCTTTATCAATTACACACATTGACAGACATTGATAGTGGAAAAATTAAATGAATGGTCTAAATGGCACGAAATCTGGGCTAAGATTGGGCCACAAGAAACTAGTAGATTTATTTGTTTTAGGGTCATTATCCTGCTGCTACGCCAGCTTCTACTGATATGTAAGCTTCTATGTTGTGTCTTGGAGTCATCTTGGCAGGGAACCCACTTCTAAAGAGAGTGCCCACAGAACCCTATAGCCTCCATTTATATATAACTCGTCAAGGCTGTAGACTGATGGATGTCTAAATTCCTTGAGAATACTTTGTAACATAACAACATTATGCAATATATCAACAGTTCTGATCATAGGTCCTCAGAGCTCTTTGTGATGCAGAGTTCATATCAGGAGAATAGCACCTTTGAGTGTTTTGAGTCTCATGAGCCAAAATCGCTCTCAACCACACCTTTAAACTGATTTAATTGATTGGACTCCAGGTCTGCTAACTCCTGACAGCCATGTGTTGCCTTTCTTTACTAAGGTAGAGTTTCATATATGTTTTCAAACCGAAACTGTGAATGTTTGAATGATGTGTACACTAGGAACAAAGACGGATAATTGCTTAAAGTAAGTGTGTCATTTATTGAAAGTTAAAATTGTGATTTTTGTAGCTTTGATAATGGTCAGACTATATTTTTAGATCTATGTAGACATAAACGCACATAATTCTGGACAATTCAGTCACTTTTTCTTGTCACCGTAAATGGTGACAGTCCTAATAACAAATTACAACAAAAACACGTAGTTCAATGTGATGAACTCACCTCTGGCAGGTTGGCACAGTTGGACTTGACTTCATATTCAATATAGGCTGCCTCGCCTGCTGTTTCTCTACCCATCTGTGTGTAGCAAAGGTCTCTGGTGGAGTTAATCCTGCGGTCTACATCTTCAAGATTAAACATACAAAGAGCTGAGTCTTCACTTGGCTGAGTTGAAGAAGCCAAATGAGTGGAGAAGACACCAAGTAGAATATCGGAGCCTTCATTGACTTCATCATCCTTGGAAAGCCCAAGTTGGACAGCTTGCAGCAGGTTGTAAATTTTTCCTGGCCTCGAGCGACATGTCAAAGGTACTTCTACATAGGAGTAATAAGCCTGGTCATCCAAACATACACGAGAAATGTAGGTACGATATTCGCGTGACTGGGACTTAAGGTCCCGTCTGTAGAAGAGGAAGTATACATGCTGATGATGGGCAAATGAGGCAACAAAATGATGGTCATATTCTGAGAGACGGCCAGCCACAGCCAATTTGGCAGTTTCTTCATAAGAAAAGATGGGTTCCAGGACAAGGTTTCGAGTGGAAATAGGTGGATGGCTACTAGTGTAACCTCGGCCAACAAATAGTACTGGTTGCTTGTCAGGATGTGACCGAACTACAAGCCCAACAGTACTAACGTTGGGGTGGTTAGCTGCTACATATTGGGTATCTACTGGCCGCGTGGTGGAAAAAAGTACCAGATCCACAGAATCCAAACTACGTTTCTGACAAATTCCTTGATTAACGCTCCCACATGTAATAAGTTCCATGGAATAAGGATCAACTAGCAGGAGTTTATTGTGGTTACTGGTGACCCTGGCCTGAGGGCAGTTGCTCTCTGTAACAGGTGGTAAACACTCCCGACTATCAGTGACAGGTCCAGTGGTATCCTGTAGTTCAGGCTGGAGGAATCGATCCAACTGAAATAGTTGATCTTGTGCCCCGATATATACCCGACCAATGTTATCGTCAGGATGTAGGGCTAAGTGTTCGAACACGGTATCATTCCGGGTAAATGTAGGGTGAAGACTAGAAGGGGAGGAGTCTGACCACTGGACAATGCCTTTGGTTAATGAGATGAAAGGCCAACCAGCTCCTAACAGCAGAATAGAAAGCAGGGTCTGAACAGCTAAAAATGAAAGATGACACCCCTCCCCCGGAGGCATGGCAGCAGAGCTGAGAGAAAGAAAACAGGACAAAGTGTTAGTTACTATATGAATGTGGATACAATTTGTCATAGAAACTGTTCTGGATATACTTTTTGAAAGGCCTTGAAAGGTTTGGTAACTTGACTGGCACTGGAATCAGATGTGTTGTCTTGCTGTAACTTAACAGTACACACAGTAACAATTTTTGTTCTATGGAAATAAAGAATATTGAGTTACATTACCAAAGTAGAGCAGCACGTAATTTGAGGTGGTGTCTATAAATATAATCACAATTGTGTGGGGGATTCAAGATCGTGATTGGGTGAAGGGCATACAAATCACTGTGGTCTTTATGAGGACACTATAATAGTCCACAGAATGGTTAAAATATTCTGTTGAGGTTGTGTTCCGTGTTGCTATGATTGCATCATAATTTTTTTGCAGATTTGCCACCTGCAAAATTATGCCATGCTCTACCACATCCCAAAGGTTTTCTCTTGAATTAAGCCATGACACCAGTTTAAGGCAATGTTGCTTTGTGGCATGGTGAAATATTATTCTGAGTAAATCGTCAGAAGTCAGAAACAATGCTCAGATTGCATTGACGTTCAATGATAAATTGATTGGTATCGATTGGACCACAGTACAGAAGAAAACACCACAGTCACCAGCCATGATTGACAAATTTCTTGTTTATCTCAAAACCTACAATCTGCTGCCTCAGCCAAGACTCATTTTACTATCCTTCAGCTTACCAATGTGAGTGAGTTTCTACCCAATGGAGCCTGTGGGTCCAGCTATTGGCTGACATGGATATGGTCTCTGACAGTGTTGGGAGTAACGCGTAACTGAAAGAAATTAATTAATGTAATGCGTAATTGCAGTAATGCGAGGCATTATTAAAAAAGTTGATAGTATTGTACTCTGTACAAATGTCAGTAACGTTCGTTACAATGCATTTTAACCTGGATTGAAGTGGTGGGGCTTCTTTTTCTATACAAAATCAGCAAAATTACTGCAAGATCAGTAGAGGAGAAAATTCTGTGCACCATGTTTCACTTCCCCTTCTAATCTTCTATACAGAACAGAAGAGATGAGTGCAGCAACTGCAGATGCAATGTTGGACAGTACATTTGCAAGATGGCCATATGCCCATTATTTTCAGTTCGTCAAAAATAAGGATACGAGGAATATCATAGTTAAATGCACTTTGTGTGCGAAACCTCAATATCTGTCCACTTCCTGAAATAGTGCCAGTAATTTTAAATTATTGTATTGTAACTATTATATTGTTATTATATTAAACAGAGTTTAGCCTACACTGGTCTCTGATGCTGTAACCTATTTGCCCCTAGGTCAATTTAAAAGCACTGCCCTTTCTGTTATAATCAGGCCATTATCCTCTTGAATTACCAAGATGATTACTCACTTGATGTTTGTTTTAAATTTTTACACTGGGCTGATTAAAATTTTCAAACTGGATAAAATTGCGAATAGGTACAGAAGTGCCCATCTGGCACATCCTTTGCAATCCCACCACAGTCAAATTTACTGACATCACATTTTCCCCTTATCGGGTGTTTGAGTATTAAGCAAAAATATGCTGACCTGCATGCATACTGTAGCAACTTCTTTGTGTATTGTGAATATGAGAAAATAAGCTGATGTACAAATGATCCAAATAAAGTACTCAGTTGTTACACAGTTTCTGTATGATACTGACCAGCAGTGGACAACCAGTCTACAGTTTTATAATGCCGGACAATGTATAGGTCATTGGTCTAAAGATTTTAAGTCCAGCTCCGTTGCATTTAATGATTCTTCGGGACCTTTAACACTTAATTTGTTTGTCCTTTCTGCAGAAAAACAATCTGAAACATTAGTTCCTCACCATTTGTTTCCAGTTGTGTGTTGTCACCTCATGACTTTCCAGCAGCATGGAGTTTGAAACACATCATTATGGACACAACCTATAACACAAAGGCAAGTGAAGTCATATGACTACATTCTACACTATGACACCTACTGAGTCAGCTATGGCAGTACATACACAGATAACAAATGTCCCAGAGGACATTATTGTGGGCTACCCGTTTCCTACGTACCAAGAATGGTGTTGTTGTTTTTGTATCACTACAGTTAAGTAAATCTAAGCTTAAAGCCATATTTGACTGGGCTTTATCCATTTTTTTTTTTTGAAAGGGCAAAGAAGAAGCCAAGTTGACAAGGTTTGGTCCAAGAGGGTTTCTCAGTGCGACGCGCACTCTCTGTTCCATTATAATATACCCTCATCACTAGGATATAAGACACAAAAAACCTTGGTTTTTAGAGTACCTGGCATGAAAGACAGGTTGCTGTGAAGAGAGAGAATGGCACAAGAAGCATCAGTGGGTCTTTCCTATTTGAGCACCTGAGTCTGTGCTTTCAAACTTGCAAATTTGCAAACTTAGACATAATATGCAAATGTTTAGTTCAAAATTTTTTACCCAATTGTATTTTCTACTTTTTAAATTTTTAAAATATATTTTACCTTCCCCCTTTTCTTTCTAGTCACCTCTCCTCCTCCCCCATTGTCTTCAAGCACTGGCACAGAAAGCATGATTATTTCTTTTGAGCTTGCAGCTGTTGATGGAGTTTACTCAAATTGACAGTTGCAGAAAAAGATGGAGACAGACTGAAAAATGTTTTTTTTTTTTCCTACCACAGCAGAAAGCTTACTTTGCAGGTGGAAATTGTCTGTATTTGTGGTAAAAGAAGGGCAAATAGTAAATGTTCATCTTGTTTTATAAATTATCTGTCTATCAGTTGGGGGGGGCGGTCTCAGGGAGGAAGCCCAGACACTCTTCTCTCCAGCCACTTCCACGAGTCTTCTGGGGGGATCCTGATACGTCATGCCACCCATGAAATATAATCACCTCAGCAAGTCCTGGGTCTTCCCAAGGGACTCCTCCCAGATGTGCATCCCCACAATGCCATCCAAGGGAGGCGGCCAGGTGGCATTCTGGCCAGATGCCTGAACCACCTCAAGATTTGAACTTTTAAAGGACAGCAGGACAACTAGAAGCCATCAGAATATTTAGCAACGTTTTGTTAGGAGAGACAATGAAACATTCACCCATAACATCTTGCAGGAGGGACACCAACCTTCGCAAATGCTCACTCATGTTCACTAGTGTCTTTTTGTTTCTTTTATTTCTTACATGAAATCAAACAATTAAAGCACAATGCCGACACACACTTCTGTTTACTGCAAACTGCATTAATCAAAATTCAGTTGGTTACTGCAATGTGTTGCCTGCTGACACTGTGGTTGGAAAGTTTGGCCAGCTGCCAAGAAATTATTTACAGAGAACCCTGTCCAATTGCTGACCATTTGAACAAACACATTCCTCCTCGGCTGATGAACTGCACAGAGAGGACAAAGATGTGGAGGAGGAGGGACACATAGCTCTGTGCTTTCTTCTGGAAATGGCCCCCCAGAAAAAGATAAATACTTTTTCATATAGTTTTCATGATCGGGCTATTTTAAGGGATACATTTGATCAATGGCTTGACAAAGGGCTGTGATCAGAGGAGAGAAACATGCTGCTGAAGGAACTATGTAGATATAGTTTCCATGGTTGTTAAAATGTATGGCCCAAAAGAATTGACCCTCAGTTGAAGAGAGGCTGGGCCTGGATACAAGTGAGGGTAGATGTCCCAGTTTCAGAGATCACCTCTCTAGTTCAGTGTATCTCAATGGCTTTGACCAAACATTCACAACAACAACACAAAAAAAAAAAAAAAAAAAGTGCTGATGTAATATTTTGAAGGCGCCAACCTACAAATATCTGGGACAGCACCTGGATAGCAAGTTGGACTGATCCCCTGACATACAGTACAAGTATTCGCTCACCTGCCTTGACCCACATATAAACTTAAGTGACATCCCATTCTTAATCCATAGGCTTTAATATGACATTGGTCCACCATTTGCTGCTACAGCTTCAACTCTTCTGGGAAGGCTTTCCACAAGGTTCAGGAGTGTTTGAGAATTTTTGAACATTCTTCGAGAAGCGCATTTGTGAGGTCCCACACTACTGTTGGATGAGAAGGCCTGACTCTCAGTCTCCGCTGTAATTCATCTCAAAGGTGTTCTATCGGGTTGAAGTCAGGACTCTGTGCAGGCCAGTCAAGTTGATCCACTCCAAACTCTCATCCATGTTTTTATGGACCTTGCTTTAGCCAGTCGTCCAGTACTTTGCACAGTCATGTTGGAACAGGAAGGGGCTATCCCCAAACTGTTCCCATAAAGTTGGGAGCATGGAATTGTCCAAAATCTCTCATAGGTCTTATGAGAGATGATGAGGCCCTGTCATAGGTCAACAGGGGTACCACAGGGGTACTGCAGGGGTGTCACAAAAATTTTGGTTGACTTTTTAAATGTAATGCAGTTGTTCTTTATAGTCTTGGGGACTAGGGGGGAAAGAATCAAGGCTCTAACTGCGATGTAGAGTATATTTATGGGAGATTTCCTGATAGTGATCATAAATGTTCATAAATGGCAATGGTATGGCCACCCTACTGTACCTTGCATATTCAAAATAAAAACATGAATATGAACCTGTATATTATTTGAATATCTTAGTATGGAATGCACAATAGCAAGCTACATTATACATGCCACTATAGGACCCAATTTTATACACTATATATATATATATATATATATTTTTTTTTTTTTTTTTTTTTTTTTTTTTTTTTGATGACATAGCTCGCCTTCACTGCCCCTAACCATGAAATAAAATGTTGAGTTAGTATACAGAAATCCCCATTCGAAAACAGCTGCAGTTAACGTAATAATAAGAGTCAGGGTTCCTACACATTTGAAAATTCACAGACAGCATGGACATCACCTGTCTGTCGATGCAGCCGTGAAACTTAATGACACCTGGGCGGGCTTTATGTTTTAGAAAATAGAACTGTGTTAACAGGCTTGGAATCCTGAACGTTTTTCCATACAAAAGTCTCGATTTTCCATACTTTTCCATACTTGCGTAGGAACCCTGAAGACTTTGAGAAGATATACAATTAAAACGAACCTTCATATGTCTCTCGGCATTTCGAGAAAGCGGCTTGCTGTTTTTGGAGGGATGAGGCTAGCTTGTTTAGCTTCTGTGTCCTACGTTGCCCTGTGTATTCGCTGTACTTCTCCTGATGGGTCTCGTAATGTCGTCTGATGTTGTACTCCTTAGGCACAGCCACTTGTTGCGAACAAATTAAACATACTGGTTTACCCCCCACTTCCCAAAAGAAATACTTTTCTTTCCATCTCTCCTGAAAGATGCAACATTCAGCGTCAACCTTCCGCTTTTTAGATAACATCCTGACTGATATCGAGCGGGAGAGACTCGTCCCTTAGTACCTTGGTCAACGCTCGCGCTGCAACAGAGACGGGCACGAGCGAGAGACAAACTGTTGGATTACATGGAAATGAATTAAAAATTAATATTATACTTAAAACCATTAAGAATCAAAAAAGAAAAGTAGATTTAAATGTGTTGATATTGTATCATATTATTATTTATATATATAAAAAACTTCTCAACCACTGTTGTAACCGGGCCGGATGTGATGTCCATTCAGGTCGGTTCCGGCCCGCGGGCCGTCACCATGGCACCACTGCTGTAAGAAGATGCTCAAGCGCCGAAAATCCCTGTTCCCTATCAGGAGAAAGTTCATCAATGGAGGATCCCGTGCTGTCATCGCTGTGGACTATATGTCAACGGCCAGCAGTTTCATGACCTGGAGATCACCCATTGGCTCCATTAAAGCACGTCTCCTCTCTCCACCGGATTCATCGGAGTATGGTAACAGTATGGTTAACCCTCCTGTCGTGTTCGGGTCAAATCTGACCGATTTAAAACACTCATAAATATTTTGTTTTACATTTGATTGCCTCCAAGCCTTATGATATCCTCCACACTATGCACTTGAACATATAAAAGTGATGATCACCTGTTTCATTGAATTTTGAGTGTTTTAATCAACCTTGTTACACCTGTGGTGTTCCCAGTCAAAAGCCATACCGCCATAGGAAGTGAATGGGTATCCAGACTATAATCATTCATCAGACAGAAAACATCCCCATACACACACACACACTTCAGACTGAACAATGTCTTTTGCGGGTACACATCTCTCACATCTCCCATGTGAACCAAAATCCCGCTGAAACAATGTATCATATCTTCACACAGACTAGACAGGTGTCTGTTATGTGAACCCATCTCTTTCCCACGCTTTTGTGCCTATCCCCCACATGAACCTCACCTTCCAGACTAATCAATGTATCATCTTCACACAGACCCCATATATATATATATATATATATATAGCATGATGTTTGCCTTGCACTCCTTTTACTCTGAGCACAATGAGTAGGCCACTGACCAAGCGGTTCTCTGTCGAAGAGGTTCTGGTCCAGCTTTTTGGACATGATGAAGAGGGCACTGAAATTGAACCAGACAGAGGAGGATGTCTCGAAAGTGGAAGACAACCTAGATTTTGATCCAGACTTTGAGGAGACTGACCAGTCAATAGATGGAGAGGGAGAGGCCCCTGAGGAGACGTTCCAGTCGAAGAGTAGACACTTGCTCTGGTCTTCATCCCCCCACGACAGAGGAAGTAGAGTAAGAGTGGAAAACATCATAAAGATGACGCCAGGGCCAAACATGGTATGCAACATCTTGTATGGATGACATCAAGTCCAGCTTCCAACTCTTTTTACCATAGTCCATTGAGGGAATTATACTGGAGATGACAAACCTGGAGGGGAAGCGTGTGTTTGGGGACACCTGGAGAGAAATCGACTGGGGAAAGCTTTGGTGAGTCCTGTTATTCAAAGGCGCCAGCACATTCCCCGCACACCAGCCTCTGCCAGTCTGGTTAGGAGTGTGCAAGCCTCAGCCGTGGCTGCTCTCCCCCAACAAGGACATGGGCAGAAAAGGAAGCGCTGTGAGCTCTGTGCCCCTACAGACAACAAAGCAAACAAAATGCAAATGTGATGCCTATGTTTGCAAGGCCCACTCTGACCTGAGTGTCACATGCCACATTCATGTCACATTTTCTCTCTCTCTCTCACACACACACACACACACACACACACACACACACACACACACACACACACACACACACACACACCCCTTCATGTTGAGTTTGGCCTTTGGGTTTCCATTTAGTTTTTACATGACACGATTGGCTCAGCACAGCGCATTCTTATCATTGGCTGTTCGTGTTGTCTGTCAAAACATGGATAGAATTACTTCAATCGACCATGTCTTATCATTGAGGAAATGTTATTTTGTGATAATTATCGTTATTGTTTTATTGGTCAGCCCTATCTCATGGTTTACGCTGATTTGGTTGTTGCTGTTGTCGTCATCTCTATGTACCCATCTTCCCCATGTTGGTAGTGCTGCTGCTGTTGTTGTTGTTTTTGTATCCCTCATGACATCGATATCCTGTTCCTGTTTTCTCTTCCTATCCAGTCCTGAGCCTCAACCTGGTAGCTTTACCAGCAAACCAATACCATTGCCAATAAAGTTAAACGCAAATGGCGACCGGAGGAGTCTCTGCACATACGGGTCAATTCAGGGCCGTGATGTGTTGACACTCGAGTCTGATCTTGAAAAAATAAATAAATAAATAAAAAAATAAAACGGAATTGAGCATCGTGCAGTGTGAACGTAGAGTAGGCAACTTCAAATGGATCTTTTCTTGATTGAAAAGAAATTGCGAAGATCAGAAACATTCTGTCTCAATAGGAAGCAGAAAAATCACTGCATGCATTTCTTACCTACCTTTAGGTCAAAGCCTATAGATTAAAATTTAAGGTTTAATTAATGTTTCGGGTGGGGGGAGTTTGTTTTCTTTTTTTCTTTAGTTATGCTGCTACAGGTCTTGACTCCTGGGGATGCACTGAGCATCTCTCTCTCTCCCTCCCTCTATCTTTGTCTATCTGTGGCTCTCGCCCTCATGCATGTCACGTTACATATCACTAACTTTGTTTCTTCTTATAATCTGTGCTTTGTCCCTCCTGTCGCCATCCTACAGGTGCTGTATTCATCTCTGCTCCATATTCCTGCTCAATACCTGCTGCTGCAATAGTTCCTGTTAGTTATCATTATACACAACTACTCATTTCCGATTGTTACTTCTGGTAAAAACCCTATAACCCCTACTGCTAATATTTACTAATGGACATTTAGTGTTTAGTGGACAATTAAGCTGCAATCACAATTCATATTTGTATGCTTTGCTTTATGTTTATGCTTTTTTTTAATGGCATCTTCTCTCCTCCTGCTCTACCCAGCTTTCCTCTGCCTTTCCGTTCCTTCACACTTGCTCTCACTGGATCTATCTATCTCTCTGCCTCTGCTTCTCTCTCTTTCTCCCCGTCAAAGCAGATGGCTGCCCTCCTCCTTCTGCTCAAGCTTCTTTCTTGCCACTGTTGCCAAGTGTTTGCTCTTGGAGGAACATGTTGGGTCTCGTTAACAACTCCATTGGGCCTCACAAAGGAGAGGTCGCGGGTTCGGTTACCACGCCTGAGGCCTTTCGGACAAAAAAGTAAGTAGTAATTTTTATCATAGGTACACATCTATAAAAAAAAAAAAATCTAAAATCTAAAAATGGGGCTGTCGCTGGGCAACACAGACTTTCAACTCCCTCCACAAATTTTCTATGGGGTTGAGGTCTGGAGACTGGCTAGGCCACTCCAGGTTCTTGAAATGCTTTTTACGGAGCCACTCCTTCATTGCCCTCAATGCTCTCCCTGATGGAAGTAGGTTTTGGCCCCGTTCATTCTTCCCTTAACACGGATCAGTCGTCCTGTCCCTTTTGCAGAAAAACAGCCCCAAAGCTTGGCGTTTCCATCCCCACGTTTCACAGTAGGTATGGTGTTCTTGGGATGCAACTCAGCTTTCTTCTTCCTCCAAACACGACGAGTTGACTTTTACCAAAAAGTTCTATTTTGGTTTCATCTGACCACAATATTCTTCCAATCCTCTTCTGGATCATCCATATGCTCTCTGGCAAATTCAGACGGGCCTGGACATGTACTGGATTAAGCAGGGGGATATGCCTGGCACTGCAGGATTTGAGTCCCTTCCGGTGTAGTGTGTTACTGATGGTGGCCTTTGTTACTTTAGTCCCAGCTCTATGCAGCTCATTCATCTCACCATTCTCATGATCATTTTGACCCCACCAGATTAGATCTTGCATGGGGCCCGAAATTGAGGGAGATTATCAATGGTCTTATATGTTTTCCATTTTCTTACAATTGCTCCCACAGTTGATTTATTCACACCAACCTGTTTTCCAATTGTAGATTCACTCTTCCCAGCCTGGCGCAGGTCTACAATCTTCTCCCTGGTGTCCTTCAATAGCTCTTTGGTCTTGGCCATGGTTGTGTTTGGAGTCTGACTGTTTGAGGCTGTGGACAGGTGTCTTTAATACAGATAACGAGTTCAAACAGGTGCCATTAATACGGGTAACGAGTGGAGGACAGAAGAGCGTCTTAAAAAAGACGTTACAGATCTGTGAGAGCCAGAAATCTTGCTTTTTTTTTTTGTGGGTGACCAAAGACTTATTTTCCACCATAATTTACAAATAAATTCTTTAAAAATCCTACAATGTGATTTCCTGGATTTTTTCCCCCTCATTTTGTCTCTCATAGTTCAAGTGTACCTATGATGAAATTTTAGACCCCTGTCATCTTTCTAAGTAGAACTTGCACAGTGGCTGACTAAATACTTTATTGCCCCACCATAAAAATATGTGACTTTGTTGAAAGCAACAAAATGTAATTCATAACTTAGTCAGTCTATACCCTTAAGCGAGAAAGGACAAAATATTGGTATAGAGGATTGTATGGCCCTGTTTGCCCCTGTGTGAGGGCCATACAAAGACCCTACATCCTGGTCATAGCGACATACAGTAGCAACAGCAGTGAGTGTGCGCTGTGTGGTTGTTCTTTAACTGCGTTTAACAGCCTTTTTAAAAGTATCTGGAGTTGGGCGGTAGTAACCATTCAGCACAACAGCAGGCTGTATCTATTATTTTGCATCTCTTTTTGTAACTTTTCAAAGGATGGGGTGAAATGAGGAAGTCTCTTGGATATGACAGACAGTTTCTTCTCCTACTGCATGACTATGATTTGAGCTCCGTGGATGCCTCAGTGCATTTTGCTGAGGAAATTTGTAGGGGTAATAAGTCCAGGCAGGACTGGTCTAGTAAGCCAAGAAAGCCTCAGAAGCAAGAAAGACACTGTGATGCAATTGACAGCAGACCAGGGCTGGTCTGGTCTGGTGATTGGTTGCTGGTTGTGGTAAGTGTGTTACGTAATTTCTGGTCACTGATGGTTGCGCTCTGTGTCACATGTCACTCGATTAATCCGACAGCAAATTGTTGTCACATTAACACTGGTATAAAACTCAATATCTCTCCCCTTTCCAAAGCTTAGAGTCGATTCTCCTGCTCTGCTAATCAAACCACACGATGAGCAATGTCCTCGCTCCCCCTCTCTCTCTCCACTCTCTCTTCCTCCTTCTCCCTCTCTTCTCCTCTTCTGTGTGCCTCATGTGTAGCTATTCTTCTGCCTCCTTTTATTATAGCACCTCTTGTCATAGATGCAGGATGATGATAGAAATGTAGGCGAAAATTAGCAAGTTAGAGTCAGGGCTCTGTACCTTAGATAGCCCAGCTTATGCTAGCGTAGCTAGCTGCCCCCCTGTAGCCGGTGTGGGTCAGGGCGGCTGGGTGACTGTCCGACACAAGAGGCATAGTCTTAGGCAGCAGCCCCAGGTTCACCACCGACCATTTCACGATTCCAACAGGTTCTCCCCACTCAGCGACACACCCAGTTAGCGACACCGGCGGCCATAGTTAAGTGTATACCAGGGGCCAGAGCAGGCGACATCCAGTCTTATCTGAAACTGCTGGTCATCGTTCCCAACAATGCCATATCTAAATTCAAATGAGGATTTCACCCATACACAGATTGATGACCTTGTGATTAGCACTATGGCCACACTGTGTTCAAATCGTGACGATGCCGTACCTCTCAAAAAGAAAGTAATAAAACAAAGGAGGCTGGCTCCCTGGTATAGTTCCCAAATCCATGCCTTAAAGCAGACATCAAGGAAATTAGAAAGAAATTGGCGTTCCATTAAGCCGGAAAAGTCTCACACAGCCTGGAAAGATAGCTTAAAAACATATAAAAGAGTACTCCGCAGTGCTAGAAGTTCATATTACTCAGCACTGTAGCCAGGCTGACAGAGGGCCATAGCTCAGTTGAACAAGTGATCCCCTTAGCTCTAAGAAGCAAAGATTTCATGGACTTTTTTTTTTACAGATAAAATTTTCATAATCCGAGAGAGAATACATCAGCTCTCACCTACATTAGACAATAATCTTCTACTGAATACAGCAACTCCTGAATCAACTGCAACGCCTCTTTTACATCTAGAGTCATTCTCACCTCTGAATCTCTGAGCTAGCTTCTATAGTTTCATCATCCAGACCGTCAACCTGTCTATTAGACCCAGTACCAACTAGCCTCTTTAAAGACATTTTTTTATTCGATTGAGCCGTTCATTCTACATCTGATTAATTTGACTTTATCTTTGGGTTATGTACCTCAGACTCTTAAGACCGCAGTCATCAAACCCCAGTTTAAAAAGCTGAATCTGTTGCTGTATGTTTTGGCAAACCATAGACCCAGAACGAACCTTCCATTCACTTCTAAAATCATTGAGAAAACAGTAGCAGACCAATTACATGACCACCTGGATGGGAATGTTTTGTTTGAAGAGCTTCAGTCAGGATTTAGAGATCATAGCACAGAAACAGCACTGGTTAAAGTCTCCAATGACATTCTAATGGCTTCAGACAATGGATCAGCCTCCATACTTCTCTTTCTAGATCTCAGTGCTGCATTCAACACCATAGATCATAATATTTTACTGCAGAGACGGGAACATGAAATTGGGATTAAAGGAATTGCACTAAGGTGGTTCAAATCCTATTTATCAGATAGACATCAGTTTGATCATGTTAACAACAGCTCCTCCTCATGCACTGTAGTCAGTTATGGAGTCCCACAGGGTTCGGTACTTGGAATGAGAATGTTCTTAGGCACCCAGAATTTAAAATCCTTCTGTTAACATATAAAGCTCTTAATGGCCAAGCGCCATCATATCTCAGAGAGCTCAAAGTTCCTTACTGTCCTAGTAGGCCACTCCACTCTCTAGATGGAGGTTTACTTGTGGTTCCTAGAGTCTCCAAGAGTAAATATGGAGGCAGATCTTTCAGTTATCAGGCCCCTCTTCTTTAGAACCAACTTCCAGTATCGGTCTGGGGGGCGGACTCTTTAGCAATTTAGCAAAATCAGGCTTAAAACTATTTTTTATGACAGAGCTTATAGTTAAAAAGTTAAAGCCCTCTACGCTATGTGAAACTCTTTCGGGGAGTGAAGAAGAGAAAGAGCCCTGGCTCTGATGGTATCAGAGGCTGAGGAACTGTGCAGTAGAATTGGCTGACATTTATATTCTTTATTTTTCCAATGGCCACTGACTCTCCACAGGATCCCCAGTCTGTGGAAGAACTCCATAATTGTACCCGTGCCTAAGAACAATCACTTAATGATTTCAAGCCAGTAGCATATAAAGCAACAAGTTCTGTCAGATATACAAGTGCCAGACCATTTAAAATTTTGTAAGTTAGCAGCAGCACCTTAAAATCTGCTCAAACATGAATGGGGAGCCATTGAGCCCATGAAAGGCCAGCACAGGAGTAATATGCTTGTACCCAGATGATCCAGCTAAAATGCGAACTGCCACATTTTGAACCAACTGCTGACCTCAAAAACTCTTTTTGGGCAACCCTGATAAAAGAACACTACAGTAATCCAGCCTGGATATCACAAAAGCATGGATAAGGTTTTCAGTATAATTCAGTGGTTGATTTAATAGTTGCAATTTTTATAAGGTGAAAGAAGGCTACTCATGTCAATTCCTTTACATGCAAATCAAATAAAAGGGACTGATAAAAGAGCGCACCAAGGTTCTTTACCCTGTCCTTGTAATGAATGATACATTCATCAAGACACAGGGTGAAATGGTCAAACTGGTGCCTTAATTTTGCCAGTCCAATAGCTATCATCTCAGTTTTAGCTGAGTTTAGTAAAAGGATATCTGTTGATAGCAAGGTCCTCACAGCAGCTAAACAGGCTGAAAGTCTACCAGAGTCAGAACCATTCCCTGTGATAACTGGCATGTAAATTTGCAAATCATCAGCATAACAATGCAAAACAATCCCAAAAGAGCGCATGAGCTGACTTAGTAGTGCCAGATACATTGAAAACAACAGTTGACCTAGGACAGAGCCCCGAGGGACCCTGTGTCTAACAGAACAAGAGTCAAATAGTATGCTATTGTATACAACATGTTGAGATCAATCTGACAGGTAAGATCTGAGCCAATTAAGCACCTAGTATACAGTGGTCCACTGTATCGAATGCAGTACTAAAGGTCCAGCAACAAAAGAACAGTCTGAGTCAAGTCATTTTTCAATTTTGCAAGGGCTGTTTCTGTAGAACAATTAGCACGAAAAGCAGACTGTAGCCGCACAAATAAATCATTCAGTGACAGAAATTGTAAAAGTTGATTTGAGACCAACCCTAACTAACCCTAACCCTAACTAACCCTAACCCTAACCCATTCTCTCAAGACTTTTGATAAAATAAATAAATAAAAAAACAACTATAATTAGCCATCTGGAGTTTCCATCCAGATTTGGTTTCTTCAGTAAGGGTTTAACCACAGCAGTCTTAAAGCAAGCTGGAAAAACCCCAGTGGAGAGAGAGAGGTTAAGGATAGCTAAGACATAAAGTAAAGTCATAAAGGCTAAAGTTCTTAATAAGCCATGCTGGTAGAGGCTCCAGAGAGCAGGTAGCACTTCTTGCAGCCAGGGAAGTAGACTCAAACTCAGAGAAACCTGCACAACTGGACATAGTGGCAGCACAGTCTGATCCCCCAGCAATTGACGGGCGTATTCTAGATCGAATATCCTCTACTCTGTCATTAAAATACTCCATAAAATCCTGTGCAGAGAGGTCAGTGCTAATGACTGGCTGTTGGTCCTGTGTGTGTGTTAGCCTAGAGACAGTGTAAAATAAAAGCCTTGGGTTGTGCTTATTTTTCATAATCAAATTAAATTCAAAAAAAGGAGGTCTTCGCAGAAGACATCTCAGACTGGTAGGTGGACAGGCTGTCATGCTATACTTGATAGTGAACTTCCAGGTTAGAGCGACACCACTGACGTTCATGTTTTCTACTTTCTGAGCATTAACAAGCTATCATTTAGCCAGGGCATAGGATTTTTATGAGAAAACTTTGGAGCCCTTGCTGGCACAACCAAGTCCAACAGACCCTGAAGATTACCATTAAAGTTTCTGGTAAGACATTCCACTGAAGAAGATTGACTAAAAATGAAGTCGACCACATCCGGCAGTCCCACATTAAAATCATTCAACGTTCTGGGGCCAGTATATGGAGTTGGCCTCAGATTTGGTGAAATTTTTTCCATTAACAAAAAGGTGAGAGGTGAAAATATCAAATATCAACGAGTCATCTAAAAATGGCGAAACACAGATTTAATTAATCAACAATCCATAGCCTAACACTTGTCCACGCTGATGTGTTGGTCCAGACACAAACTGTGTGAGATTAAGACTCAATCACATTTAAAAAGTCATTGACTGGTGGCTTATCATCACAACAACTGTGAATATTAAAATCTGCAACAATTAATATCCTCTCATAATGAAAAATAAATCTGGATAAGAAGTCTGCAAACTCTGAGATAAAATTACGCTTAGGTGTACGACGATAAAAACAACCGAGAGTTTATCTTGAAATGCTGAAATTCAAAGCTATTGTAAGGATCACCATATGGAATCAATTTGCATTTAAATCTGTCCCGAAAAAGTGAGGCACCCCCCCTCCTTACAGTCAGTCTAGGAGAGCTTAAGAAGCTACTGTCAGGAGGAAAAAGTTCCATTAGT
The DNA here is from genome assembly GCF_900963305.1 of Echeneis naucrates. NCBI lineage: Eukaryota > Metazoa > Chordata > Actinopteri > Carangiformes > Echeneidae > Echeneis > Echeneis naucrates. The sequence goes on from NC_042515.1 coordinate 25,960,609, forward strand.
GGCACTATTTCCCTGTCGCATCCATGTCTCTGTTACACACATTAAATCCAAAGCATGGGAGTTGCAAAAGTCATGAAGGACGAAAGTCTTGGATAGGGACTGGGGAGCCATCCTGACCTTTACCACACACCCACACACACACCGCCTCCTCCTCCCCCGCACACAATGGAGATTTGTGATCCTGACAGGAATGAATGAATGAGTGGGAGAGGTAGGACCTACTACAGCAGGAACCTTAGGCACATTTGGCCAGAGAGGGAAGCTGATGAGCTGCCATACTAGTAGTAGTAGAAGACTCCAGGGCGGGGGTGTGTGGTGTAAACAGTCATTCACGTGGAGCCGACTGTATGGCATGCTGTATGTTCGCAACTAGCACTGAGCTGCCCAGTTTGTTTGGGTGGACTCAATCCGTCCTGTAAAAAGAAGGACGGTTCCAAAACAGATTGAAATTGTTGATAAAACCAAAGTTATGAGCACTGCAGGTGGACTGGAGCCAGGTGTTGACAGTGTTGGTAGTTGACCACTGATTTTGTCAGCTCAGATTGCCGATGAGTAGTGTCATTACAACCAACGTGGACTAGCACCCAGACTACAGAGGAAGAAAGAAAGTGGAATAACCCAGGTAGTTTGTAGAGGATGTCTGCAACTGTGGCTTCGGGAAAACAGCATGATGGCTTTGACAAAACGAATCTCTGGTGATGCTGTCACCCACTATCAAAGTGGTAGGGACGAGCAGGGGATGAGGAGAAATAAGATGGGGGGGGGGGACTTGTGGCGGGCCAGTGAGTGAGGCGAGTCAGTGGCATCAGAACTGGGAGGATTCCCCGCCAGGCCCCGAAGAGGAAGCCCACTGGAGTGTCAGAGCACTTCAGAATCCTGCTCAGGTGGAGAATGGTCGAGATGGATAGGGTTAGGATGTCCTTGTCAGACAGCCAAGTGTGCCACACACTGTTTACACAGTCTACTCGTCATCAAATGCTCTCATGTCCTCCACTGGTTCACCTTCGGGTTGCGTCCTTTCCCCTTTGTTATTTGTTCTTTACACAAATTACTGCCAAAGCAAGTATGAAGGCCACCATATTTTTTAAATTTGCCAATGACTCTGTGATTGTGTCTTTGCATAATGACCAGCCTGACCTATGCCCTGTCCTTTCTGACTTCTGACTGCTGTAAATCTTCCTATCTTGACATTAATGTATCTAAGACCAAAGAGATGATTGTGGATTTCAAAGAGAATCCTACCATTTTTCTACCAGTTACAATCAATGGTCAGACAGTAGAGCGTGTACATAAGTATAAATACTTGGGCACTACCATTGATGAAAATCTGTCTTTTCATCATCACATAGATTCTGTCTGTAAAAGAGCAAACCAGCGTTTGTATTTTCTGTGCAAGCTTCGCCTTTCTAACATTGATTGTATTTTTATGAGGATGTTCTACTCATGTTTTATTGAATCTATCTTAACTTTACCTTTATCAGCTGGTTTGGATTCACTTACATTAAAAATAAGAACAAACTGATGAACACTGTTAAAATGTGTCGTAAGGTGGTGGGTACCGCCTGAAATGACCCCTTTCAGCTCTATAAGGTGAGAGTTCTGAAGAAGGCCCAAACAATCCTTGCTGAGCCTTTTCACCCTCTGGCCATGGAATTTTGTTTGCCCCCGTCTGGCCACAGATACAGATTGCTTCAATGCAGGACAAACAGATGTTAATTGAACCACACTGTTTCGGCTACCATTAACAGTGTGGTTAAATTATTATTGTGGAAGTGTCTTTTCTTTCGTTTTTTATTTTAGCTATGCTTGCTGGCTGTACCACAATTTAACCACGGGGAGAATAAAGCTGACTTGACTTTTTTCCCCCACTTTCAACTGAATGTTGTCAATTTAGTGAGTCTGCTATAAAAAAAACATCAAAATCTAGGGAGGAAATGGCACAGCATCACTTAAATCAACAGTTCCACCATTGTCAAGGCCGTTAAGCTTTATGTTTTAAAAAGTACCACTAACAGTGTGTTTTTGGCCACAGACACTCTGTGATTACACAGCAGAAATTCCATCTTTTTCTATTGCCTAGCCCTCTTGGGCTTGCTGGCTCACGGGTAATGCCTGCAAACTTCTGTTCTGCGATTATTTATTAGTGGTTAGCTACAGTCAATATGTGATGGCAACTAACTCAGCTTTTACTGTTTGAGATCAGTTATGATATTGCAGTATGAGCTGACAAGTGTGAAAACAAAAAAGTAATTCTAGAAGTTTGGGGTTCTAACATAGGGGCTGGAACCTCTGTGTGTGGAGTTTGCAGTGCTTTGATGGAGTACAGGAGTTTGTGTTTACACTGGCTCTGGTCAGACCTGTTAGTAAAACCTGTCTGTCCTGATCTATCTCCTAATGTGGTTGGGGGTGGTGTGGGCAGAGTGATAAGAAAGCAAATGCATCCTAAATGCATCATGGATGCGTTCACACCTGAGCTTATCCACTGGTGATGATATCACCCGAGGCTATTTTAATAGATTTGAACAGGTTCAGGTAGCAAGGCAGCATAGTACATACTGCCGTTTCCTCATAGAAAGAAGATTGTGGGTAATTTCTGGGTGGAGTTTTGCAAGTTTAATCCGGGTTCATCCGGTTTCCTGCCACAGTCCATAGATATCTATGTTTAGACTTAATCGTAATTCCACATTGTCCATAGGCCTGAGTTTGAGTGGCTGTTTGTCTCTGTCTCGATGCCCCTGCGCTATACTAGTGACCTGTCCAGGGTGTACCCAACCCTCACCCAAGTGAGCTGGGATTTGCTCCAGCACCCCCTGGAATAAGCGGTAGAAGATGAATGAACAGGGTCACTGATAAATACAGTTTTAATCTCACAGTTGTGGCTGGAGTGAAGAGTGATCATCTGAAATGGCTTTTTTTGACCACTCTGCTGTAACTGAGCAATATCTGGCTTTGGCAAATAAGCATTATGAATGTAAATGAGATTGATTCCAATGTTAAAGAAATTTTAATGCCAATTGGCCAATTTATACATTTTAATTTCAAAGAGACAGCAAAACAGACAGAAAGAGAACCTGATTGGTTTGGCCACAGGCAGAAACCGTACAAGGAGGTAGTTTAAGTTTAATAACTACTTACGTTATTTAATTCTATGTAATTCAATGTTTCACTAGAACTGCAATTGCAGACTAGAGTCTCGGAACTGGAATGGAAAGATTAACCTGCAACACTGGTTTTAAAAGAGTGATTAAAATGGCATCAGTGGAAAAGGTCACACATCCTCAGGATCTGAGGATTGAGCCGTTCACATTCTAGATTTGATTAATCTGACTTTATTTCTGGGTTATTGGGTTATTCTGGTTACAAACTACCTGGGTTATTCCACTCTCTTTCAACGACACGACCATCTGGATGGGAACAGTTTGTTTGAAAAGCCCATCATAGCACAGAAACAGCGCTAGTTAAAGTCTCCAATGACATTCTAATGGCTTCAGACAATTGATCAGCCTCCATACTTCTCCTTCTAGATCTTAGTGTTGCATTCGACACCATAGATCATAATATTTTACTACAGAGCATGGAACATGAAATTGGAATTAAAGGTGGTTCAAATCCTACTTATCAGATAGACATCAGTTTGTTCATGCTAACAACAGCTCCTCCTCATGTACTGTATTCATTCATGGAGTCCCGCAGGGTTCGGTACTTGGACCAATCCTCTTTACACTTTATCTGCTTCCTCTAGGCAATATTATCAGGAAACACAGCATCAACTTCCACTGCTATGCAGACGATATTTAGCTGTACCTATCAATGAAGCCAAATGAAGTCACTCAGATAGTCAGACCGCAGGCATGTCTTGAAGACATAAGTCTGGATGACTGGAAATTTTTTACTTCTCAACTCTGACAAAACAGAAGTTATTGTACTCCGTCCTAAGCACCTCAGAAAAATACTATCTAATCATCTCATCAGTCTGCACGGCATCACTTTGGCTTCCAGCTCCACTGTAAGAAACCTTGGAGAAATTTTTGACCAGGACATGTCCTTTGTCCCTCACATAAAACAAGTTAGTCGGGCAGCTTTCTTCCACCTGAGAAACATTAGGATAATCAGAAACATCCTTTCTCAGGATGATGCAGAAAAACTAGTCCATGCATTTGTAACTTCTAGGCTGGACTACTGTAACTCATTACTATCTGGATGTCCAAACAAATCTCTAAAAGACCTTCAGTTAATTCAGAACGCTGCTGCACAAATATTAACAGGAACTAGGAAAAGAGATCATATCTCTCCTGTGTTAGCTGCTCTTCATTGGCTGCCAGTAAAATATAGAGTAGAATTCAAAATCCTTCTTTTAACATATAAAGCTCTTAATGGCCAAGCTCCATCATATCTCAGAGAGCACATAGTTCCTTACTGTCCTAGTAGGCCACTCCGCTCTCTAGATGGAGGTTTATTTGTGGTTCCTAGACTCTCCAAGAGTAAATCTGGAGGCAGATTGTTCAGTTATCAGTCTCCTCTTCTATGGAACCAACTTCCAGTATCGGTCCGGGGGGCGGACTCTTTAGTAATTTTCAAGACCAGGCTTAGAACTTCCCTGTATGACAGAGCTTATAGTTAAAAAGTTAAAGTCTACTACTCTACTCTTTAGCTATGCTGCTATAGGCCTAGGCTGCTGTGGGAAGGACTGAGCTTCTCTCGCTCTCTCGCTATCTGTCTCTCCCTGTCACCCTCTCTCCCCCTCTCCCTCTCACTCGCTCTCGCTCTCCTTTCCTCACCCCTTGCATGCGTTGATAAGAACCATCCTTCTTAAAAAACACAGTTTCACCCAGTTCTAAGCATTTATACTGCATTTACTAACCATGTTCTGCCAAAGTCTCAGTCTCTCCCAGTTCCTCTCCTCTCTTTCCTCATCCTGCAGGTGGTGACTCATCGCCATCCCATGTTCCTGCAACACTTGCTGGTCCCATATTTCATGAATTCTGTACTACAGCTCAACTCCATGAACTTATAATGCATTGATTGAGAGAATTGCGATGACATTTATTGCAAAGTGATGTAAGTGAATTAATTATTTATTATTAGTTAGTGAATTAATAATTAATTTAATGTGAATTAACTTCACATACCGCACCAAGGTCCAACATTGACAAATATAAAAATCAAAAATAAAGCAAGCTTATTTATATAGTGCCAAATCATAACGTAGTTCCATTAAGGCACTTTACATATAGAGGGGGTCTAGACCAAACTCTTTATGGAGTTGTTAAAGAGACCCAACATATCCCTCAAAGAGCAAGCACTTGGTGACAGTCAAAAGGAAAAACCACCTTCAATAATGAGTTGCTGTTTAAATTGCATGACCTTGTGAGGTGGGGCAAAAAAAGAATATCGCACCAGCACACTCACAAACCCTCTCTGCATGCTCCATAACTTGAGAAACAGAAGTCTGGTTTAATTTGCACCCAGTTTAAAGCTACTGAGTTGGACTGGATGGAAAGGATTATCTCTGGAGACCTCAAACTTTCCTTTAAAAACAATGAAGAGATTGTTATTTATGAGAGCTACCTCAAACCTCACTGGTATGCAGACCTTTAGTGCTTCATAAGTTCTGTGACTACATTGCAACATTTGTCACAGTGCGAATCTGAATTATACTATACTATACTATACTACTATACTACTTTCTGATCAGGCTCAGAATCTAAAGTTATAAAATCCAAGGACAAAAGTGCAGGCTATGTTCTGTGCACAGCAGTTCAGTGTAACTGTGAGTACATTTGTCTGTGTAAATAAACCCAACATCCTAAACACCATTCATTCATTTCAACGTTTTGGGCAGTGGAAAGAAAAAAGCCTTGCAGGGTGAATGTTGTCACAATGCAGGGATAACAGAGCCCTGTGAACCCTGGCCCCTGTGGGAGCATGAATGAGCGTCATGGGAAACTGGCAGCTTCTAAATGTTTTTGAAATGTTTTTTGGGCAGCTTGTAAAAATATTGCTCTGCTAAAGCAACATGTTTACTGTCTGTAAATGAGGTTATCAGTGGCTCTTCAGTCATGTGATAACAGCAATAACAACAAGAATTTACGATTCCATCACCCACTATGGGCTGGAAATTTATGACCAAAGATTGTGAGATCATTCAAAAGCCAATGACATCTTCTCATAGTGAGTTTAAGCATGTAAATGTACATTCCTCCAGCTAAGTAAGGTAGTTTCCAGGGAACGTTGTTCTGTTCTTGTGGAGTCCACCAGCTGCTGGAAAAGGTCCTGACCTTTTAACATGCCTATCCAACATTTGTCCTTAATTTTCCATTGCAAACATTTCCCCACCCCCACTCCCTTTTCCAGCACAGAGGGTCCATTCCCCCAGGGTGTTTCAAGGGAGTTAAGGGGAGGGGTGAGTCGATTAAGGGGGAGTCGTCCTGAGAAAAGGGCGTTTCTGGGGGAACTGGGGGCTTAAAGTTCTCTAAGAGTATTCATTGTTGCTACTTAGCAACAGTGTGCTGTCGGAATTTCAGAGCACTGCTTTTCACGCTTGTCTGCATGCCACGAAAAGCCATACACACTTGCACAAAGTAACGAAAAAAAGTCTAGTTAGTGTCACCAGATTCATCTTGTATTGTATTCTTGTCTTTAGTCAAAAATCAGAGCGAGCTGCCTGACATGTAGATGATATTGAATTTCAAGCATGTTTTTTCAATCAATTCATTTAAAATCATGAGTAACAATGAATGACCAATAGTCTGACTCCAGTACACAAGAAGAACCTTCACACTAAACACAAGTCCATTAGTCTGACTATAAATCTTTTAGTTTTAAAAATTAACATCCTACCACAACTACTTAAAATTCAGGGCCACTTCAGTTTATTTTAAAAGAAGTTCCAATGCCAGAGCCTGAATGCTCAAGGTTATCTTCCAGATGGTGGACACTCCCTCCTCAGGCAAACCCAGTCACCTACCCTTCCTCTGAGGAAACAGAAGGATTTTGCTGTCAACACCAGCTGTTTTCCAACTGACAGACAGGAGAGGAGATGCTGACATCTTTCGCACTTTCTTCCCCCAAGTCCTTGAGGTAACACCTTCACATCTCAAACATCCACTTCTTCCTCATAATTGATTTGTTGCAAGCTGGTTTTTTCAGCCTCCTCTTCAACAATAGGAACAATGGAGGCAGGTTTTTTTCTCCCCGTTCATCCTCTCTCCAGCAACAAGGGAAGAGGTTGCAAGTCTTGCAAGACCATCCCTTTCAAAGCTGCAGAGTCAAAGTGCCTGTTTGAACTGCAAAAACTTGAAAAGAGAATGCTGAGCATTTTGCATTTCAACTACGCATTTCAGTTCACTATAATTTGCACAATGCAATTCATGATTTTTCGATCATCTTACGGTTTACCCTTTTTATCTAGTCCAGACCTAGAATTTACTATCTGCTGAAACTGCTGCAGCAAGCACTCATAAATAGTAAATGCCATTTTAAATTACAAAGTAGCATTTAAAATTTGATATATTAATGAACAAATTCTAATAATGATTTAATTATTAGCATTGGAGCTTAGTGTAGAAAACATCCTGCTGCACCTTTTCATGTTAATGAGTGCTGAGTGTTGCTTTCACTCATTTAGTTCAAATCAGATTTATTTATATAGCACCAAATCATACCTAATTTACATCAAGGCACTTTATATATGAGGAAGATCTAGACCAAACTCTTTATAAAATTATTTAAGGAGACCCAACAGATCCCCCGATGAGCAAGCACTAGGTGACAGCGGCAAGGAAAACTTCCTTTGAGGCAGAAACCTCGGGCAGAACCAGGCTCGGGGGGGTGGCCAACTGCCTCGACCAGTTGGGTTGAGAGTTCAGCATTTAATACTGTGCAACCTCACCTGCTTTTAGAGAAGCTGAAGGACATGAATGTCAACACTACCCTGGTTTAATGGCGTTATTCTTTTTTAGCTAATCGCACACAGCAAGAAGAGGTCACTGGCAAACAAAAACTGTAATACAGGAGTCCCCCAAGGCTGTGTAACTTCACCAGTACTATTTACATTGTACACTAACCACTGCTGGAAAATACATCCAAATTATTTTATCTTTAAATTTGCAGACGATACAGCTATTGTTAGTCTTCTGCATAAGGACATGGACTCTTGTCTGCTACAATGAAATCAACACCTTCATTAAGCAGAGTGACAAAAACCTGATGACCCAGTGGTCATTAAAGACCAGACTATCAATCAGGTATCCACAAAAAAAAACAAACAAAAAAAAAAAAAAAAACCGAGGTGTCCATATCTTCACTGCTGGAAATCACACATGATTTTAGAGTCTTATCAGATATGGAATGTCAGCCTCAATTGGTACAACTGAAGAACAGGTTGGCTAGCATGCACAAAACAGCAATGAAGGTAAATGGTATGAAACAATGCAAGTTCATAAAGAAACCAGTCGGTCATGGTCTCTTCAGACGCCACTCTGAATGAATGACTATGAACTGTGACTGTTCCAGCCTTTGTTTTTGTAATGATGTGATCCAGTCATGGTGTCCTTTGTTATTGCCAAGCAATGACATTAGGGAACAATAAAGCTTACTGTGTTCTAATCTACTCTACTTTGCTATTGTATGAGGATATACAGTGCTGTGAAAAAGTATTTGCCCCCTTACCGATTTACTTTTTTGCACCTTTATCGCAAAAGCCATCTGAACTTACGTGGCCCATTTGGAAAAGTAATTCCCCCTAAACCTAATAACTGGTTAAAACCACCCTTAGCAGCAACAACTGCAGTCAAGCATTTGCGATAACTGCCAATGAGTCTTTTACTATGGAGGAATTTTGGCCCACTCTTCTTTGCAGAATTGTTCTAAATCAGCCACATTGGAGGGTTTCCGAGCATGAACCGCCTTTTTCAGGTCATGCCACAGCATCTCAATTGGGTTCAGGTCTGGTCTTTGACTAGGCCACTCCAAAATCCTAATTTTGTTTTGTAAGCCATTCAGAAATGGACTTGATGGTGTGCTTTGGATCACTGTCCTGCTGCAGAACCCAATTGCGCTTCAGCTTGAGGTCAGAAACATGGTTCCTTCAATCACAGCAAGTTGTGCAGGTCCTGAAGCGGCCCCAAACTATGATACTATCGCCACGTTTCAATGCTGGCATGATGTTTCTTATCAAATGCTGTTTTCATTTTACACCAGATGTAATGGGATGCACTCCTTCCAAAAAGTTAAACTTTTATTTCATCAGTCCACAGAATATTTTCTCAAAAGCTTTGGGGATCATCAAAATGTTTTTTAGCAAAAGTGAGACAAGCCTTTATGTTCTTTTTTGTCAGCAGTCGCTTTTGCCTTGGAACTCTGCCATGCATGCCACTTTTGCATAGTCTCTTTCTTATGGTTGAGTCATGAACGCTGACCTTTACTGAGGCAAGTGAGGCCTGCAGTTGTTTAGATGTTGTTCTGGGTTCCTTTGTGACCTCTTGGATCAGTTGTCACTGCGCTCTTGGGGTAATTTTTGTAGGCCAGCCACTCCTGGGAAGGTTCACCACTGTGCCATGATTTCTCCAAGATTTAGAAATGGCTTTGTAATCTTTTCCAGACTGAGACATGTGAATTACTTTTTATCTTCTCCTGAAGTTCTTTGGATCACAGCATGATGTCTTGGGTTCAATATGGCCTACTTAACCTTGTCAGACAGGTTCTATTTAAGTGATCTCTTGATTTGTAAGGTCTGGCAGCAATCAGGTCTGGGTGTGGCTATGAAATTGAACTCAGCTTTCCACAATATGATTAATCACAGTTCCCTCATCATTTAACAAGGGGGGCACTTACTTTTTGGAAATGGATATGGAAAGGAATGGTAAAATAAGCAGCAGAAGATAAAGAAAAACTTTTCAGAAATACAATTTTAGGAACAAAACTCTAATCATGCAAAGTGCTTGGTGATTGATAAAGCTCGTGTCCACAGGTACACAAGAGTGTATGAAGTTTCTTCAACTTCTTCAGAGGCAACTGTGCCCTCTTTGCTCAAATTTGGAATTGTTACTACAGAGGTACTAACTTTGCATGCATCCCTTTAAGCAGCGTGGATTAGAATGAAGTTAAAAAGTGCAATAACAGGAGCTGTGCCTCTTTATTGTGTGCAGCTGTTGACCATGACCGCAATTTTCCTTGTGTTCTATGTACTCAGAAATTTACCTTTAAGTCTTTGATTCCGGAACTCCTTCCCTCAGTCAAACTAAATAATTTCCAGCCCATTTGTTAATTTTTGCATTGAGTTTATAACCCAGAAACCTCCTAGTAAACCCATGCTTGCAAAGTGCTCTGACTGCCAATCACCCAAATCCAATTTTTAGGTTAAGCAAAATCTCATGAAGTATATTCAACATGTTACATTTTCTTCAATACTCAAAGAAATGCTTCCTCTGCAAATTCATGTTCAATTTAATGTGTGACATGCATATTTCTAAAAGCATGATGTATTCCAATATTATTGGAATGTAAAGAGCTCTTGTTCAGATCAAAGTCAGTCTAGTTCAGGGTAAGAAAGCTGACTATACTTGTATAAACAATCATGACGTGTTCCCACACTTTTAGCACACCCATGAGATTCATTCATTAGGAAACAATTGTAGAGCATGCACACTCACTGTGAGCTGCATATCGTGGAGGCATGCAGTAGTATATCACAGTGAGTTAATAATTCAAATTTAGACTTTTAGACTAGAAATTTAGACTCACTTGCTGCTTCAAAGGCATTTACACGCAAACTCATAAATTGTACAGCACTTCATATATCCTGGATTGAATTGACGTATTGAATAGTACACAGGCATGGGGCATCCTCAGGAAATTTCAGAGATGGTTATTGTATCTCCAGTAACAAAGAAGATTCATCTATGTAAAAACCTGAAGTCACGGCATGAATATGTAAAAAAAAAAAAAAGAAAAGAAAAAAAAAAGTAATAACAGCACAAAACTATCAATTTCATGCCTAGAAACATTTGGTGTCAATGGGTGTCGACACCAATATCATGACGACATATGATATATGATATACAAACCTAAATATAGCACAAGTTTCATTTACTGTAATTTTAACATTGTCTGAAAACAACACATAGACAACTCCCAGTGGGCTCCACATTGATTAATTTCTCAAGGACATAATCCATACAATATAATATATTGATACATGTATATTAATACTATAGTTGTAAAGCTGTTGGGTTTTTTTTAGTGGAGAATCAGAAAAGGCTTGCATTTGACAGTATGGGTAACCTGTAACCTGTCATTAAGCTTATTTAAACTGGTCAAGTCTTGTGTTTACTTAAATTAAACAAAGCATAGAATGTCCAGTTTGCCATCTTTTCAAAATAATCTGAGTACTAGGATTAACCATTTTTCCCAATTATTCATTCAACTTAACCTTTGCAATGTTTCAACACCAGTTTAAAGAGGTGTCATCTCCAGAATTGTTGCAGTTTATGACTTTCCAAATATATGCCATTGTTAAAACTGTCTGCTCGAAGGCCTGATTTATCTGCATGTGTGTGCATATGATCTACAGCAAACCCTCAACCTCAGTTTGAGCCAAGAGGAATCACCACCTTGCATTATAAGTTTGATAATATTTAAATGAATAGATAACCTAAAGAGCACAGGGTACTGCACACAAATACCACCCATAATAAAATAGCATATAGTGCAGTTTTTTGCAATTGGGTACTACTATGCCTTTCTCTAAATTTTCAAGTGATTTCCTCCTAAACTTTTACTGTTCAGGCACTTAGAAATTTACACTGTACTACCCTCAGATGAGGCTATATTTAATGTCTGCTATCTGGAGGTGTCTCAAAATGTGGCAGTGGCATGTTGCAAGAGACGTATCAGATTTCAGACCTATTTAGTATCCTGTTGCTCAGGGTTTATACCAGCAGTACATTGTACCTTGGTGCATCTGCAGGCTCACAAGGATGCATGAAAAGCCATTTTCAGTAGGTTACTGATATAATGCTCAGTGATATGATTAAATTGAGTATTTAATCTGGTCATTGGAATGAAAAAGACCAAGTCCCCTGCATCTGTCCTTTCAAATGGCATTGATCCCATGTTGAGCTATCATCATCTTAAAAAGGAAAGATAAAAGACTGGTTGCCAGCAATGTCAAAAACAGTTTTCCTGTCATTAGACTTCACCTGTTTGTTCCACAAGAATCCATAACATAAACATTATGATATGGCAGTTTAGGAGCTGGTCAATGATTGAAAAATTAATTAGCTTGTACATGATGTCATCTACCTTGTCTGAATGCAAAAATATTTAAAGCAGCTCACTTCCAACTCTGTACAATGAATTTTGAGACTGCAGGTCACAGGTCAACCAAGTCACCATTGGCTGATAAAGCTGTCAATCAAATTTGTTTCAGATTGACATACTTATCAGCCATACAGGTGTGTTTGCTTTCAGCCAATCATATGGCTTCTTACATTTCTCCACACTTAAACCAATCACATGGAGAGATTTAATCAACCTCAACCTATCAAATCAAAATCAAATCAGATTTATTTATATAGCGCCAAATCATGACAAAGTTACATCAAGGCACTTTACATATACAGCAGGCCTACACTGAACTCTTTATAAAATGATGTAAACCAAGCACTTGGGGACAGTGGCAAGGAAAAGCTTCCTTTAAGAAACAGAAACCTCAGGCAGAACTGGGCTTGTGGGGGCATCTGCCTCGACCGGGTTGGTTTGAGAGAGGGAGAGATGAGAGCAGGAGGAGGGGATATTCAACACAGGTGCAGGCAGGAACATATTTATCAGTAACATTTATCTGACTATCCCCTCATTGTAAATCAGCTGAAGCGTCCTGCTTAGCAAAGTTAAATGTTTGAATGAACATAAACTATGCAACCGTATGTTACATGTCACCTTTGCAAAACGTGTTGTATATTGTTGCCATTACGACAATGGCAGAGTGTCAGTAGAGAAATTATTGGCTGAAAGCAAACACACCTGTTTGGCTGATAAAGCTGTCAATCAGAAACATACATTTGATTGACAGCTTTATCAGCTGGCATTTTAGGGCAGTCTCAAAATTCAACACAGATTTTGTAAATGCACATTCATACATTTGTGAAGTCCGAAATACCACTTTGAAAGAAAGCATGTGCATTCATGTGTCTGAAATATATTTACAAAACAGCCAAATATGACTATGAAACAAAGCATGTGCATTCGTGAAAACCCCCACAAGAGCTCATTCATTATAGATAGATAGATAGATAGATACTTTATTTATCCCAGACTGGGAAATTGCAGTGATGAGGCTGTTCTGACTCCATAAAGGGCTTTCTGTGGAACAATTTTTGTAAGATTTTGTAAGATTATGTTTTTCAGAAATTTTAAATAGTCAACATTTATTACCAGAGCTAATGATCTAGTGACATCACCAGCTTCACTAATAGATCCAATGCTGAAAAGTAAAAAAAAAAAAAAAATCTAAGTTTTCGTTCCCTAAAATGAACTACAACTGTAATCAACAACAAATCAACAAATTTACTGACCACTTCATTTGTTTGGCTTCAAAGAAACAGATTGTGTTAATGTTATTAACCTAACAAACACACATGGTCATTGTAAAACTACTTTAATGTATAGATGTGTTTGTATAGGTGAATGAAAGAGCAAGAGAAGAATACAGTGTGTACACACTGTATCCCCTTAACTTGACTGAAGTAAGATTTATACCCTCATTCAACTGAATGTGTTCTATCCTTTAGAAATGGTGAATTATCAAACAATGTTAGTTGTTTACAAACTGTAGCTGATTACAGCTGAAGACATCTGTGATCCTTTAGAGAATGTTTAGGTGGTCCTTCAATAATGCTGAGGACTTCTTTGTGTTCACAGTGCTAAAATAATATGGCTCAGACCACCTCTGCATAAGGTTTAGGTGAGTCCCAAATGCATGCTGGGACACCTGATCTTAGAGATGTACACTTGGGATCAGATCACCCAAGCCAAATGTTATTTGCAGTTCAGAGAAGTTTTTCAGCATGCTTTCTGCTGTGAAATTACTCAAACAGTAATCATAATTGATCTGGAAGCTTTTAAAAATTCCATATTTTCCATTTAACTTCCATTAAAGCAGGCCAAGTTGTACAAAGTCAGAAGTGTACTCAGGAGGTAAAAGGCTGTTTTCAAGTCCAACTTAGGGTTCTGATAACTTAATACAGGCATAAGAGGAAGAACACACTGGCTAAAGGCTTTGCAACTTTAGAGTTATTCATTTCAAGGGCAACAAATTTGCTCCCTTCCAGTCTCTGAAATGCCATTAAAATATACATGCACTTGATCAGACATCACTTTAATTTGAGGAGGCCATACAATATTAAATTGATTTATACCTTTTCCACATGTCTAATTTTTAGTATTTGCTAATTATCTTCACTTAAAAACAAGACATGATTAAATTTGTCCACCACAAAATGAACCATATTAACAACGCTCCAATGCACTGAAGCTATGTTGGCAATTTACTGCTGCCAAAAACAACTTCATCAGACCATTTGAAGGAATTAAAAGAAAACATGTAATACACTTGAAATTTTCTATTCGCTTCCATTTAAAAGTACACACAGCCAACACTAAACAAGTGTTCATCATCACCATTTGAATGCTATATTCCATCTAATTTCCTGGATCCTGTTATGCCATGGGTGGTGTGAGAGCACCTAAACCCATCAAACACAAAATCACAAACGGTGACAGAGTGTGTCTGACCTGAGTATATTTAATTACTTAAATCCACTGCCTTTCCGTACTTCACAGATTTGTTTTTAGGGAAAATTTGAATGATAACAGACAGATATCCAGAGCTGTTACTGATGCACCAAAACTCAGAGTTTACAAAAGAGTGGACAGAGACATTTGTCTGTATTGGAAGGTTTTTCTGGTATGGATAAGAACCTCACTCAGACTGAACGGTCCTGTTCACCACAGAATACATATCCATACACTGCCATGGCTCCTATTTTTTGACTGAATTGCTCACTGTTTTCCAAGGGAGAGATTTTTGAACACACGGATGGCAGAGATAATGTAAAGCCCGAAATATCTTAGAGTCAAGCTGGCTTTTGGTTCCAGAAACATAACTGCGGGGTAATGTAACGCTGGCTGCTTTTTAAACTGATGCAGTATACTATGGATTCACACTTTAACAGTCAGACCTGTGTTAAGTTTTGTTTTCCACGTGTTTTTCACTTTTAATTTGAAATAAAAACGTTTTACAGTACTCATACCAGGAACAAAACAATTTCTAAGTAACTAGCGTATGGAAGCTACAACGCCTGGAGGACATAAATGGGATTAGGTAGAAAACTCAAGTAAGCAAGACTAGTTAACGCACGTTAATGTAGATGGTATTGTTTAACAACTTCTAATGAAAAGCAGCTGTCTAAATAAAATCAATGTTATCACTGGACAAATGTTACAATGTACATTTAAGATCTTTAAGTAAAACACTGTTTCAGTGACTTTACAGCTTGTGCTATTCACAAGACACAAGTTGTTTAACTTAGATGGTAACACGATTGCGCTTGTACTTCCAGCCGGGATAAATAGGGAAAAGGGTGGATTGTCGAGTAGAAGCAGACTACACAGCCAACAGTGCCACTCACCTTGCCAACAGTGCAACTTTTCACCCAGTCACTCAAAACGTTGCTTTACTCCTTGTTTGGTCGAAGCAAAGAACTTTCCCTTGGTTTTAAAGATGCGTACACACTCTGTTCACTGCCGGTCCCAGGAATCACATATAAATTAAGCAAAGATGAAGTTATTCCTCCGTGAATGCTGATCGTCGATAACAGCGTCGCTCATTCCATACTTGTACATTTCCTCTCAGGCGTAAAATTTTAACCAGTGAACACATTTAGCTGGGAAAAAAAGTGAAGCTATTCCACGCGTGAAGAAGTCACGTTTAGCGTGTTCTATCTGCTTGTTCTCTCTCAGAAGGGGTCTTTACTCACATGTCGTCGATGAGCTGAGGTGGAAACGTGTTGTGCGTCCAACAATCAGGTCCTCGGAGCTTAGGGGGCTTGACAAAGGGAGAAATATAATGGTGCTTTCAAATGCTCCTTGTATTTTTTGAAACTACATTCTCTACTCTATAGAAGGCTTATAAAACTTCATATTGGCATAATACTTTGTGTAAAGATTAGTTGTGAAATCAAAGTAATTTGATTCCACAGACATAGCCAGTGTAAAAAAAGACAGAGTATGCAAAGTGCGGGTAACGTTTTAACACAATACCATATGCATGCCTCCAACTAGTATTTAGTAATATATCAAGGGAGGCATGGGCCTATCAGGGTTGTGGTACCTACGCATCATTATAACGACTGACGGAATTAGTGTTGTTAATTTGTGCTGCACTGTCGTTGAAGTGCAACATTTCCCCTTGTACACGAAGCTAGCATTACTGCAGAAGAAATGACTGGTGAGTGGCAGACCCCCTAATGGCCAAATGGAGCTATTCATTCATTCATTCATTTTATAGAAAGAAACCCGTAGTGAGTGTTCTTTCATTCATTCATCTTCTACCGTGTATCCATTTCAGGCTTGCAGGGGTCCTGGAGCAATCCCAGCTCACATTGGGCGGGGTACACCCTGGACAGGCCGTCAGTACAGGGACAGACAGAGATGAACAACCACTCACACTCAGACCTACAGGCTGAGTAAACATGCAAGTCTATGGACGGGGGAGAAAACCAGAGTGCAAAGAGGAAACCAACGAGGAGAGCATGGAAACTCTGCACAGGGATGCCCCAGAACCCCGACCTACTATGGGGCAACAGCACCGTGCTGCCTAAAATGGAGTCAGGAGTCACATAATTTTCATATTTAACATTTGCTTCCACTGCCATTTAATCATGTGTTTGCTGTGATTTTCTCCCTTCTTTATATAAAGGTAAAAGTACTGGACAAAGTAGTATTGATACAATATATGCAAACAGTTCATTCAAAGTTTTATTGTATTTTTTTCTATGTAAACATCCTCTAAATCCCACCAGGTTACATGTGAGATAAGTGGTTTGACACACCAAAGTATATGGCTGGGCCATACAGAGACAAACAATCTCTCACGCTCAGAAGTTTGAGCCATTAATACTGTGCATGAATCCTTTTGGGAGGAAGCTGGAGAAAGGGAATCTACACAATTACCATACAGGGAACATTCAAATTCACAGCTAAAGCCTATCTTGCCCAGCCGGTCTGAATCCAGTGTGTATAATCTGAAGTGGATAAACTGGAGAAAGAAAACAAAAAGGTAGGGCGTTACAAGTGCATGGGTATCATTATTGGTGCTACATCAAAGTGGATGTTTTAAGCATGGTAATATGCTCCAAAAGGATGCCTGCTGGAGCCATGTAGACAAACTAATATGTAAAATATCATCTCTTTCCTTGTTCCTTTTAGTGCTGACCCCTGTACTATAAACTGGAGGCTTTCCACAGAGTTGTTAGGCCTCACAGTGATTACCCTTTATAATCAAACATGATAATTTCTTATTCCAATAATCTCTGTCCAGATGAAAAATGTCACTATTACCATTCCACTGTGACAGGTTGGAACAGCTTTCTCAGGGTTTTAGAAAAAAGTAGCACTTGGTTTATGTACTGAACTCAAGAGTAGGCTTTTTAGGAATTGCTGTAACCATTTAATTACTGTAACCTTTACAGCAAAACAAAATAACGGAAATTAACTAAACAACAAAAGGATGACAAAATCAAATAAATTCTGACATTAGTTGTTGCTGTCCAAGTTATATACAACTTATACACACTTGTGTAGAATTTTAACTTGCAATAAAACATAATTTATGGGTGAAATATTTGAAGTTTGACAGTACCAGGCATTCTAAGGCACCCTCTGGTCAGTGTGGCTGTTGTGCTCTTTCTCAGAGTAAAGGCCAGTATTCATTGCAGGGTAAAAGAGAAATGAATTGGAAAGTGGAACAGCAGTGTGAATGAGAATGCTGTCTGTCAGCAGCAAAATAGTGCATTCAGGTCTGTGTGAAAAACACTAAGCCATTCATTCCCTAAGTTCATACACACACAGCTCTTAGTTACTCTGACCAACTTGTCTTTAAAGAGAAACTTGGCTGGCTCAGTGGAATGGGGGATGGAGTAACCAGGGGAGGGCTAGGCCTAGTTTCCCAGTATGTTAATTATCATATTCCCACACAGAGTGCCAGATTCCTTAATCTCTGTTGTAATGTGCTTTAATACATAACTGACATTACAAAAAATGTAGACATATATTAAAATTCTCATCTCTCTCTCATACTGATAATTAGAATGCATAGAATGTGTCGAAACCTAATTTTGTAGCTTGGGCTTTTGAGTGATTCCAGAAATATGCCAGGCAAAGGATTAGCAGCAGCCACTAAGAAAAAGTGCCAAAGAACTGTCCGCACAGTGGAATGTATTATTAGATTTAGAGCTAGTTAAGCAGTTTATGTATTTATTAGGGTCCTGAGCCTAGGTGGACTTGGGGTAACCCTGCTTTGCATGTAGTACCAGTGGTGCTGGAAACACTATAATAATAGCACACTTTTTATTTATTTAATATCATTCCTTTGAGAAAATGGTAATAAAGCTTACAATGCAAAAGTTATAAAAGTGACATTTGAAGGGGTGGTATAAAATTGTGTATACATTTCACAAATGTACCTGCAGATGGAGCTGTAATCACGGAAAGCACATTCGAGCTCATCAGTGCCCCACTCAAATTCAGAAGACCCAACACCTACATGTTTTCTGACTTTAATTGAATCTTAAATGCCCACAAGAGACATTCATCTTCTTCCGCTTATCCCTTTCCAGGTTGCAGGAGGTGCTTGAGCCAATCCCAGTTCACACTGGGCGAGTCTGAGGTACACCCTGGACAGTTTGCCAGTCCACTGGCAGGGACAACATACAGAGACAAAGACAAACAACCACTCACACTCACACTCAGACCTACAGGCCATATAGAGTCACAATTTAGCTTTGGCATGTATATCTATGAACTGTGGGAAGAAACCGGAGTACTCATATTCTCCCCACAAACTCTGGGAGAACATGCAAACTCCACATAGAAAGGCCCCAGGCCCGAAAAATAGAACCCGCAACCTTCTTGTTGTGAGGCAACAGCGCTAACCACTTTGCCGCTGTGCTGCCCCTATTTATTTTTTTATTATTTTGTGGATAACAATTTCCACAGTGAAACAGTAGCAGATTTCCCCCTTCTCTGGCAATGATATACATTTTTGAATATGGAAACGTAACTTATGCTTAAAAATAGGCCTATCTGAAACAAACAAAGGCAGCCGAATAGTTATTGCCAGTAAACACAGATATCACATTTAAAATAAAAGGAACATCAGTAGCATTAATTTCTTAATATATCTATATATCTTATTTAGACTGCAAAAAACAAACAAACAAAAAAAAGTCAAGGTTACATTAAGGCTGACTTATGGGCAATCTGCTGTGCTGTGTCCGTTTGTTCAAGACAGACAATTGACCTCTCATCTTATATGCAAGTTCTTCAAAGTTTGGGGTCAGGCTCTGACCTGAGGAAATTCTCAGGATTGCGTGAAGGTGTTTATCAGTGAGATGACTCCGGTGTGTGGTTATATTCATCTTCATCAGAGAGAACAGGTGTTCACACAAGTTGCCAGCCAAACAGACAGCTTGTGAGTAGCCTGATTACACAGCTGGGGCATTGCATCCAGGGTGAATTGTGGAAACTTTGCTGCACCCACAGTCATAGTTTGCCACAAGTTTGTCACTACATTGTAGTTCGATCTGGGGAGTATTGCACAAAAGTATGATAAGGGATTAAGCCGGGATATGGTGGTTATCCTGGCTGAATTTAGCCTCAGGTCGGTTGTAAGCATGTGTACTGCATTTACTAACCATGTTCTCCTAAAGTCTCTGTCTCTCCCAGTTCCTCTCCTCTCTCTCCCTGTCCTCATCCTGCAGGTGGTGACTCATCTCCATCCCATGTTCCTGCAACGCCTGCTGGTCCCATATTTCATGAATTCCATACTACAGCTCATCTTCATGAACTTCATGCAGCATCATGTTCCTGCCTATACCTGTTTTGAAAATCCCCCTCTCCTGCTCTCACTCTCACCCTACACTACACCCTCCCCCATGCGTTTTTCCTTGCCACTGTCGCCAAGTGCTTGCTCATTGGGGGATCTGTTGAGTCTCTTTAAATAATTTTACAAAGAGTTTGGTCTAGACCTGCTCAAAATGTAAAGTGCCTTGATGTAACTTTGTTATGATTTAGCACTATACAAATAAATCAGATTTGACTTGATATAAAAGTAGGTTAAATTTATCCCGGGCAAGATACTATGGTGATTTATTCTCTGCAGATAGCTTGCTCCAACTCAGGCTAACGACTAGGTTAAAGTTCATCTGGTAGTTCTGCTGTCAATCCTGTGAAAAATGAATGTGTTTTACAGCATTTCCATGGTATTTCTAAATATGTTGCATCATTTTAATTGTGCTGCATTAAAATATTATGGATATTTGGTCATTTCATTGAAGTCTGCTGGCTGTTTTGTATTTGCAACAGTTTTTTTATATTCATTTATGTGTTTGTTTGTTTTTTTTTTTTACTGTCAAGCCTAGTGTTATATTTCTATGGTAATGATAATGGCCACAGAAGACCCACAGAAGGAGGGGATTGCAAGTAATTTCAACTTGTAACCATTAATTTCAAATTTTTATCAGTCAGAGTTGGATAATCACACTTTCCCTAAAGTCATTGGTGGAGTGACTTTAATTCATAACAATATCAAACACCCCTTAGGGGAACATGATGGAGATTACATCAACAGGAAATCCTTCCACAGCATCCATGTTCAGGTCAGAGTGATTTGTGGTTACTGTGACCTACATACATTAATTCTGTGCATTGAATTACCTTCATAGGTTCCATTTTATCCTTTCAGGTGATCTGTGATGCTGACAGCCTTGTCAACAGACCCTCACAAGATAAGCCACACATTTTATTTGTAAGAACATTGGACATTATGAGTGTTTATAATTATATCAAATATATCAGGTGAATTCTCTGGTATGCTGCTGGGAGACAAAGGCTACCTCTGAGTTATTTCTCTTGACTCCCCTTGAGGACCCCCAAACCCCACCACAGCAGGCCTACAACCATGCACATGGCAAAACCAGGGCGCAAATCGAGATGGACTTTGGCATTCTGAAATCTTGGTTTTGCTGACGTCGTCAAGATGTGAAATACATCAGCCGTGAACACGGGGTATTTTATTTTGAAAATACGGCTGCCCTCCGACACACAAACGCAGACTTCTAATTTTGCCGGATGCCGGAGCTGTTCCGGAGTCTTGACGCAGCGGAGCCGCAGCCGGTGGAAGCACACACATTGACTAGAATCGAAACGGATCGGCTCCGTCGCCGTGCCGGAGCGGAGCCGGAGTCGTTTTGGGGGATAGGCTCACGCTTCCGTAAGTAGCGAAATAAAGATGGCAGCCGCCTGCTCAGGTATGGAGATTTAGCAGACCGTACTAAGAGTACCATTTCTTTAGCTTGCTAGATTTTCCACCTCAGCATCTTAACTGCGTAGAAATTTTAGCCCACATGTCTGGTTTGCAGTTGAACGAAAATGTTGGCATTAATGATGCTTACTAGCTTGCTGGTTAGTGAAGCTACCCCAAAGCCTTCGATCAGTACTCGACATCAACCTCGATGTTTCACCGTGTAAATTGCTCATCAGAGTATAAACTACGGTATGTTGAAATTCTTATTAGAGTTTAAATTTGTCCTAGCACGGGCTATTGTGTTCGCAACGTTAGGGACGCCCGGGCTTGCTTGATTGGTGAAATAAGTCATTTCTTTAGGTAATGTTAATGGGCTGGTGGCACAGCCCTGCACAACAATGTAGTCGCATTCCCGGAGAAATGTTCAAAAGTAGCTCAACAATTGCATTGCGTAAGGATTCTTACGAAGCTTGAAAACAACGTGACTGAACGTTGCATCTGCTGGTGTACAACACATGAGAAAATTAACCATCTCAATCTCATGCAAACATGCCTCTTAAATAGATACCTTATAAATTAAGATAATCCTTTATTAGTCCCCGAGAGGCAGAACTTCACACACTTCTTTACAAAGAGAAAGGAGGATGCTGACAGGCACCAACACAGACTACTGTGAAGTTACCTGTGGATGCAATTTCCTTGACAGCCAAACACACATCCTGTGACATCGTAGTTAAGTTTAAACTAACCACATGTAACTTGTGGTGTGATATTTACTACCGAAATTACATGCAATAATACCTTTAAAACTAACATTTTGAATTTGAATTTGATGCAGCCTCCTATCAGTTCATATCTGGCCTCGCAGGTTGAGGACTGAGTACTGCCTTCCTGGGACTGGGTAGAAGTCAGATTTGTAATGGTGTAATTAATATGAGACATGAACGATTGTAATTGTTTATATCTAGTATTAGCTTCCACATAATATGTTTTGATAATATGCTTGATTTAGATGAAGAACAGATTATATTTCATAATGGTCTTTCACTGCCACTTTTTTATGTTAGTCTGACTTTTGGTAAGTAACTTGTCAATAATGGACATTAAGGGCAGTATTGAAATGGTGAGTATGATTTTTAAAGAAACTGAATTTCCCATTAACGTGTGTGTTTATAGGTGTTGTAGTTCCTCGCAGCTTTCGGCTGCTAGAGGAATTGGAGGAAGGTCAGAAGGGAGGTGGAGATGGTACAGTGAGCTGGGGTCTTGCAGATGATGACGATATGACACTAACTCACTGGAATGGCATGATTATTGGCCCCACCAAGGTAAGTACCCTAAGAGCTTAACTGTCTGGGGTCCTGGGTATTTGGCCGTTTTTGACTACTTTTGATTTTACCTTTTATATCTCACCTTCAAAACTTTTTACCTAGCCTTGTTTGATGTCACTGTATGTGACTTTACGGTTGTCTTTTGTAATCTTGATGTACCGTACACATTGGACTTAAAATCACACAAAAGCATGAGAGAACGTGTGTTTCTGTTTTACAGTAAATTTTAAAAAGTTATGTACAAATTTCGCAAACAGTTATTTAGCAGGCAAAATAAGTATTGAATACTTCACCATTTTTCTCAGTATATATATTTCTAAAGGTGCTACTGACATGAAATATTCACCAGATGTCGGTAAGAACCTGTGCAACCCACACATGCAAAGAAATCAAACTTTAAATGTCCATTAATTAAGTTATGATTAATAACATGGAATGTCATAGGAAAAAAGTATTGAACACATGAAGTGGAGGTGCAAAAAGGCACCAAAAGCCACCAGCTGAAATCAATCATTCATCAGAAAGCAATCCTGCCCCTTGTCAGTGCAAATTAATATCAGCTGGTTCAGTCACAACTGATGGCCTATAAAAAGGTGTGTCATTGCCAAGGTGTCACAAAAGAAACATCTAATGATGGGTAAAAGCAAAGAACTCTTTCAAGACCTTTGCGACCTTATTGTTTCCAAACATCTGAATGTTCTAGTGAGCACTTCAGAGAGCTTCAGAAAGACCTGGAATTGGCAGGTATGATTGTTTTAAAGAAAACAATAAGTAACACACTCAACAGCCATGGCCTGTATGCACGCTCACCACGTAAGACTCCATTGCTGAAGAAAAAACATGTTGAAGTTCATTTAAAGTTTGCTGCACAATCTTTAGACAAGCCTGTGAAATACTGGGAGAATATAGTCTGGTCAGATGGGGAAAAATGGTGACGTGTTCAATTCTTATTTTACTTACTTTACTTATTTAGTATGCGCGGGCGTGTGGTCAGTCGGTTGGTCTTTGATCCAAAGTCATGAAACATGGGTTATATACGAACGTTACGGACACTAGAGAATCAACTCCACTTTTTCAGTTAACATATGACTCATCTCTTTACTTGCAGACTGTCTATGAAGGCCGGATATATAGTTTGAAAATAGAGTGTGGACCCAGATACCCAGAACACCCCCCTCTTGTCCGCTTTGTGAACAAGATCAACCTGAGTGGTGTGCACAATTCAAATGGTGTGGTGTGTATGCACGCTCTGTCACATATTCACTTTTGCCTGCTGGATCAACATTCTGGGTTTAATCATTTTAATTGTTGTTTGAGTATATTGTGGATTGAGAATGATAGTTACAATATACAGGAGCAAGAAAAAGTCAGTAATTTTGTTGGAATAAATGTCCTTCATGAATATGTCATAAAATGGGTAACTCATTCGTTACCACTACATTTTCCAACCTATTCTGGGAATACTTCAAAGATTTTTTTTTTCAATAAGGCATGCATGAATTCAAATTGTTAATTTTTAATGTTGACAAGCAGATAATATTTTAAGATGTATTTATACATAAAAATGGGTAGTTTCAGAAGTTTCAAGGTTCAGAACACTTTTTACAGAGGAAAATGTTAAATTAACAAATGCAGGAAAGCTGGAAAGTGCAGTATGAGTTGCTATCCAGTTAATTTGATTATACTCATGTAATGCAACAGGAGAGTATCAGGAAGGGATTGCTGTAGTTAATTCACAGATGGAGAAGACAATGACAGTCACACAATGGTGTGGGTCAGTTAGGGCCGAAGCAACATATCAGATGCATATATATACTTACTGATGTGCCACATCCTGCACATTATCATAGGTTGAACAATAACTTTCTTATGGGGGCCATCATAAAAAAGGCCGCCCACTTCTTCCTTTGACATTCTCCCATTGTATCCTTAAGGTGGAGATTAAGGCGGTGCCAGCATTGTCCAGGTGGAAAAACTCCTACAACATCAGGCTGGTGCTTCAGGAGCTGAGACACCACATGATGATGAAAGAGAATAACAGGCTCTCTCAGCCCCCTGAAGGGCAGGTGTATTGCAACTGAGGTATCTTGATAACATTCCTGCCTGTCACACACACACTCGCGCAAAATCCTGAACTTTTAATGCTGACTCTCAAGACCCTAGACTCCTACTTCTTTCTTGGGAGCATCTCACTGGACAGAGCAGGATGTGCAGGTGAATTGAACCTCCAAACCAAGAGGCCAATCGTCACACTTTATGGTGCAGACCAACATGAAGCATACATCCTATACATTTAACTATTGTAATTTTTTTTATTGTCTTTGGTTTTCCCAACACATTGTAAAAATAACAGATGACCTAAGTGTACCATATGTTTGCTGGATTCTTCAAGGCCAGTGGTCACAGTTGGTACAGTGGTCAGCGATTTGAATCACAGTGGAACAAATACACTTGTGTAATCCTTGATGAGACAAGGTTGTTGAAATTTTCTTACAGCAATCATCCCTATAGCTTTCTGAAAAATATCCCTTTATATTAGGAAAATAAAAAAGGTATCCTGTATAATGTTTTGCTTGGTCATCCTAGCTACACTAGTTATATATGTCCCCTGCTACACTCCCATCAATGTGAATTAGGTTAGCCTTTCTCAAGAGTTGTTGTCTGGTACGTAAAAGAAAGTGCTCATCGACATTCAGTAGCTTGTGCATTAAAAAGACTCTCCTGGCTCATCACTTTTCTTCTGAAACTTATCTTCAGTGTGCCACATGGTTATCAGTACTTTGTGATGATTGATCATTAGGAGCCATGGTGGTGGATTCTTCTTGGCTGTTTTGGTTTCTTTTGTCTCTCCACTAACCTGCCTACACACCAGGGAGGCCTCATCTCGCCTACAATTAATTGCCACTCCCCACACAATGTAAGGCTTTCGATATTTATGTTGTAACGGGTAGGACGTAATCAAGGTTTGAGACCTAGTGCATGGTTTTATTTTAATTAAATGCAATTACATTTTGCAAGTGTTTGTTATTCTCTAAAGTCAATTTCAGTTGACCTATACTTTATGCCACACTTCAAAAATTATTGTGGACAATAAAAGTTATCAGACTTTTTAGAAGAGATTTAATTTGTCATCTAAAATTATTATATTAGTAAAAAATTTTTTACTTGAGTTTTTTTTTTTTTTTAACTGTTTACTGGTCACAAATTCTATTAATTAGTAATATAAATAAATACTAATATATACATATACACACATACATTTTTCAACAGCTCTTAGGGCTTTGTACCATTGTGCTGTGTATCCATCAGGGCCTGGCGATTTATTTTTCAGTCTTGTTATGGCAGCTTCAAAAAAAAAAAATAAAATTAAATTTTGCTGTCGTTATCTACCTGTGGTTGAGTGTATAGTTTTTTATAAAGATTTTATTAAAATAACTTTATATTGTCAATGTCTTGATGTATTTGTTGAGTTGCAGGGTCCTTTATGGAATAAACTGTATTATCTGCTTGTTTTTGCTATTGAAAAGCAAGTCGAGCGTGTTTACTGCCTCTTTCATAGTATTTGTTTGGTGTACATTTTTCTGAATTTCCTGCACATATATTAAATTTTTTTTTAATTTTCATCTCTATATTTGAGTTTAATAAATTTTTATGCTGTTTTAGTATTTTTAGTTTGTTTTGGAGTTCATCCAGTTTTTTACATTTCTTAAGGATATCATAGCAACTAATTTGCCTCTCATTATAGCCTTGCATGCATCCCAGAGCACAGTTGGTTATTGTTGAATTTTAAAAACTCATTTCATTTAAGTGTTTAGCTGAGTTTTTATTCAGAATACTGGAATTCAGTTTCCAGAGTGTTTCTTTGAGTCTAGTTCCTATGTTCAGGAACTAGGCTCCAACTGCTTTCACCTTCTCTGGGTCTGAACTTACTTGGCCCTCCTCAATGACGAACACCAGGAAGTGGACCTTCTTAGCGTTGAAGATGCACTTCTCTGCTTTGACAAAGAGTTTGTTCTCCAGGAGCCTCTGGAGAACAGCTCGGACATACTGCTGATGCTCTTCTTTACCATAACGTGATTAAGACCACAAAAATCAATACAGGGTCTTAAGGTGGAGTTTTCCTTTTCCACAAAGAAAAGACCTGCCCCCCCCAACAGTGAAGTCAAGGGACGGATGATACCTGCTTTCAGGGAATTGGTAATGTAATTCTCCATGGCTTCCTGCTCAGGTTTGGAGAGGTTATAGAGATGGCTGGAGGAAAGGGGTGCGGCAGGTAGGAGGTAAATAGCGCAGTTGTAAGGACAATGTGAGGAGAGAGCCTTGGACTTACTGAAGAGCTGTTGTAGGTCGAGATACTCCTCGGAAAGCAGGGAGAGGTCGGACAACTCTGGTGCTGGGCGGTTGGGAACACTGCTTCTCTTATCAAAGGACTGGGCTGACTGCAGGCAAAAGGAACTCCAGCTCTCCTACCATTCTTCCAGGCTATGTGGGGGAGTTGTGTTTCAAATCAAATCAAATCAGAGTTATTTGTATAGCGCCAAATCATAACAAAGTTACATCAAGGCACTTTACATATAGAGCAGGTCTAGACCAAACTCTTTATAAATTTATTTAAAGAGACCCAACAGATCCCCCGATGAGCAAGCACTTGGCAACAGTGGCAAGGAAAAACTTCCTTTAAGAGGCAGAAACCTCGAGCAGAACCAGGCTCAGGGGGGGCGGCCATCTGCCTCGACCGGTTGGGTTGAGAGAGAGAGAGAGAGAGAGAGAGAGAGAGACAGGCAGGCAGGCATTGGAGGGGGGGGGGGTGTAGGCAGGAACATGTTGTTGCATGAAGTTCATGGAGTTGAGCTGTAATACAGAATTCATGCTATATGGGACCAGCAGGTGTTGCAGGAACATGGGATGGAGATGAGTCACCACCTGCAGGATGAGGACAGGGAGAGAGAGGAGAGGAACTGGGAGAGACAGAGACTTTGGCAGAACATGGTTAGTAAATGCAGTATAAATGCTTAGAACTGGGTGAAACTGTTTTTTTTTTTTTTTTTTTTTTTTTAAGAAGGATGGTTTTTATCAGCGCATGCAAGGAGGGAGTTAGAGAGAAAGAGGGAGAGAGGGTGACAGGGAGAGACAGAGACAGAGAGCGAGAGAGAGAGAGAGAGAGAGAGAGAGAGAGAGAAGCTCAGTCCTTCCCCCAGCAGCCTAGGCCTATAGCAGCATACCTAAAGAGTAGAGGACTTTTTAACTATAAGCTCTGTCATACAGGAAAGTTTTAAGCCTGGTCTTGAAAGTTACTAAAGAGTCCGCCCCCCGGACTGATTGGAGTTGGTTCCATAGAAGAGGAGCCTGATAACTGAACGATCTGCCTCCAGATTTACTTTTGGAGACTCTAGGAACCACAAGTAAACCTCCATCTAGAGAGCGGAGTGGCCTGCTAGGACAGTAAGGAACTATGAGCTCTCTGAGATACGATGGAGCTTGGCCATTAAGAGCTTTATACGTTAAAAGAAGGATTTTGAATTCTACTCTATATTTTACTGGCAGCCAATGAAGAGCAGCTAACACGGGAGAGATGTGATCTCTTTTCCTAGTTCCTGTTAATATTCGTGCAGCAGCGTTCTGAATTAATTGAAGGCCTTTTAGAGATTTGTTTGGACATGCAGATAGTAATGAGTTACAGTAGTCCAGCCTAGAAGTTACAAATGCATGGACTAGTTTTTCTGCATCATCCTGAGAGAGGATGTTTCTGATTTTCCTAATGTTTCTCAGGTGGAAGAAAGCTGCCCGACTAACTTGTTTTATGTGAGGGACAAAGGACATGTCCTGGTCAAAAATTTCTCCAAGGTTTCTTACAGTGGAGCTGGAGGCCAAAGTAATGCCGTCCAAACTGATGAGATGATTAGATAGTATTTTTCTGATGTGCTTAGGACCGAGTACAATAACTTCTGTTTTGTCAGAGTTGAGAAGAAAAAAATTTCCAGTCATCCAGACTTTTATGTCTTCAAGACATGCCTGCAGTCTGACTATCTGACTGACTTCATTTGGCTTCATTGATAGGTACAGCTGAGTATCGTCTGCGTAGCAGTGGAAATTGATGCTGTGTTTCCTGATAATGTTGCCTAGAGGAAGCAGATAAAGCGTAAAGAGGATTGGTCCAAGTACCGAACCCTGCGGGACTCCATGACTGACTACAGTACATGAGGAGGAGCTGTTGTTTACATGAACAAACTGATGTCTATCTGATAAGTAGGATTTGAACCACTTTAGTGCAGTTCCTTTAATTCCAATTTCATGTTCCAGTCTCTGTAGTAAAATATTATGATCTATGGTGTCGAATGCAGCACTAAGATCTAGAAGGAGAAGTATGGAGGCTGATCCATTGTCTGAGGCCATTAGAATGTCATTGGAGACTTTAACCAGCGCTGTTTCTGTGCTATGATTGGCTCTAAATCCTGACTGAAACTCTTCAAACAAACTGTTCCCATCCAGATGCTCGTGTAGTTGTTTTGCTACAGCTTTCTCAATGATTTTAGAAATAAATGGAAGGTTCGATATGGGTCTATAGTTTGCCAAAACATCTGGATCAAGATTAGGCTTTTTAAGCTGGGGTTTGATGACCGCAGTCTTAAGTGCCTGAGGTACATAACCCAGAAATAAAGTCAGATTAACCAAATCTAGAATGAACGGCTCAATTACATAAAAGATCTCTTTAAAGAGGCTAGTTGGTACTGGGTCTATAGACAGGTTGACGGTCTGGATGATGAAACTATAGAAGCTAGCTCTGAGAGATTTAGAGGTGAGAATGATTCCAGATGTAAAAGAGGCGCCGCAGCTGATTCAGCAGTTGCCGTCTTCAGAAGGGGATTTTTATCTAACGTAGGCAAGAGCTGATAAATTCTTTCTCTGATCGTGAGAATTTTGTCTGAAAAAAAAAAACTAATAAAATCATTACTGCTTAGAGCTCAGGGGATCACTGGTTCAACTGAGCTATGGCTCTCTGTCAGCCTGGCTACAGTGCTGAAGAGAAACCTGGGGTTGTTCTTGTTTTCTTCTATGAGTGCTGAGTAATATGAACTTCTAGCACTGCGGAGAGCTTTTTTATATGTTTTTAGGCTGTCTTTCCAGGCTCTGTGAGACTCTTCTGACTTACTGGAACGCCAGTTTCTTTCTAATTTCCTTGATGTCTGCTTCAAGGTACAGATTTGGTAACTATACCAGGGAGCCATCCTCCTCAGATTGAATACTTTCTTTTTGAGAGGGGCAGCATTATCAAGATTCGAACGCAGTGTGGCCATAGTGCTAGTCACAAGGTCATCAACCTGCGTATGGGAGAAATCCTCATTTAAATTTAGATTTAGATATGGCATTGTTGGGAATGATGACCAAATGTTCTCTTTAAATTTAGCCACAGCAGCTTCAGATAAACATCTTCTATCGCTGAATTTATTCCTCAATGCTGTGGAGCCCATTAAAGTAAACTCAAATGTAATAAGGTAATGGTCAGACAGGAGAGAATTTTGGGGAAGAATTGTTAGCTTGTCAATTTCAATGCCATAAGTTAGAACAAGATCAAGGATATGATTGTAAAAGTGAGTGGGTTCATTCACATGCTGGGAAAAGCCAATTGAGTCTAGTAGGGAAAGAAACCCAGAACTAAGGCTGTCGCTTTCTACATCAACATGTATATTGAAATATCCCAGAATAATGATTTTATCTGTACTAAGTACTAACTCTGATATAAACTCAGAAAACTCTGATAGGAATTCTGAGTACGGACCAGGTGGACGGTATACTGTAACTAACAGAACTGGTTTTTCACCTTTCCAGTCTAAGTGGGAGAGACTAAGAGTGAGGCTTTCAAAAGACCTGCAGCCAGATTTTGGTCTGGGGTTGATTAATAGGCTTGACTGAAATATTGCAGCCACCCCACCTCCTCGACCTGTGGTACGAGGGATATGAAAGTTAACATGAGTTGGGGGTGTAGCTTCATTAATGCTAACATACTCATCCTGCTGCAGCCACGTTTCAGTTATACAAAATAAATCAATATGGTGATCAGCTATGAGATCGTTAACTAGTAGAGATTTTGATGATAATGATCGAATGTTCAACAGTCCACATTTGATCGCAGTGTTATTTGAGACTAAGTTTGTGGCTGTTTTAATTACAGTTAGGTTTTTGTTTTTAGCTCCTCTTTTGTTTAATTTGAGTTTATTAACTTTTCTAAATTTAGGTCGTCGGGGGACAGACACAGTTTCTATAGACCTAAACATAGACAGAGACTCTATTCTATTCTCGGCAGATGACCGCTCTGACTGAGGCGCAGAGGAGCGTGTTAAACTGCGGCTCTGCCTCCTGGTCTCGACTCGGGATTGTCAGGGTTTTGGATTTCTAATAAAATCGGCCATATTTCTAGAAATGAGAGCGGCCCCGTCCACGGTGGGATGGACACCATCTCTCCTAATTAGACCAGGTCTCCCCCAGAAAGACTTCCAGTTATCTATGTAGCCCACGTTGTTTTCGGGACACCACCTCGACAGCCAGCGGTTAAATGACGACATGCGGCTGTACATGTCATCAATGGTCCGATTGGGGAGGGGGCCGGAGAAAACTACAGTGTCCGACATCGTTTTAGCAAAAGTACACATCGATTCCACATTCATTTTTGTGACTTCCGACTGGCGAAGTCGGGTGTCGTTACTGCCGACGTGAACTACAATATTAGCATATTTACGTTTACCCTTAGCCAGCAGTTTCAGATAAGACTGGATGTCGCCTGCTCTGGCCCCCGGGATACACTTCACTATGGCCGCCGGTGTCGCTAACTTCACGTTCCTCAGAATAGAATCACCAATCACTAGAGTCGGCTTTTCAGCGGGTGTGTCGCTGAGAGGGGAGAACCTGTTGGAAACGTGAACTGGTCGGTGGTGAACCGGGGGCTGCTGCCTACGACTATGCCTCTTGTCTCGGACAGTCACCCAGCCGCCCTGACTAGATCCCGGCTGCTCGGGAGCCACTGGGGGGGAGGAAACTATCTTAGCTGCCGTATGAGCTCGTCTAGGTTGGTCCGCACCGGCTACAGGGGGGGGGGCTAACTACACTAGCATAAGTTGGGCTAGCTAAAGTGCAGAGCCGGGATTCTAACTCATTAATCTTCGCCTCCATTTCTACCATCATCCTACATCTATGACAAGAGGTGCTATCATAAAAGGAGGCAGAAGAATAACTACACATGAGGCACAGAGAACAGGAGAGGAGAGGAGGAGGAGAAGGAGGAACAGAGAGTGGAGACAGAGAGCTAGAGGACATTGCTAATCGGGTAGTTTGATTAGCGGAGGAACAGAAACGGTTATAAACTTTGGAGAAAGGGGAGATATTGACTTCTAAAACCTGGTGTTGGTGTGAAAATAATTTTCTGCCTGATTACTCGAGTGAATTAGGAAATAATAGCAGAAGAACAGTGGAAACAACACAAGCACAATAGAGAGCACAACCGCCAGTGACCGGAAATGACGCAACACGCTTACCGCACCCTTGATCAACCAAGGGTGCCCAAGGATAAGGGGTGTAGAAGGGGCAGACAGGACATGAAATTTTATAGTTTCCTGAGAGATTGAGTGTGAGAGGCCCCGTGCAGTGACTTACCTTAGCCAGCAGTTACCCCTCCAATGGCACCGCCATCTGGGGTTCTTCCAGGGCCTAGTCTGCTCAGCCAAGGCCAAAAAGAAGAAAAAAATAAAATCCTCAGCCCCTGAATCCAACAAAGCAAGGAGAGGTTAGGTGACGGTTTGACAACGAAGAGATGCCGAGAGTTGTAAACATGATTTAGGGCCTGGGGTAGTGGTGGCTTGACTCATCAGTACCCCCTGCCTTACTGATGGGCTGCCCCTTTTGGTCGAACTTGGCAGATGGCAATGAAATGTCCCTTAGCTCCATAATACATGCACTCGCCAGCCAGCTGCCGCCTCACCCTCTCTTCAGGGGACAGATGTGCTCTCCCGAGCTGCATGGGTTCATCACTTGGGGTCCTCAGAGAGTAATATGTACACCTTCTCGTCAAACTTGACAGGTCCTTTGATCTTAGTTGAACTTTTGACCCCTCCCGTCGCGACCAATGAAAGCGTTTCCCGCTCATAACCACTCCCCTGGTGTTTTCCACACCCCTGGCAATGAGGTCACAACCAATCACATCATTTGAGGGTGGGGCCGAGCAGAATGGAGGCAAATTCATTTCCAGGTTGACAGGCAAAGAGGGAGGACGTGTTTTGCTAGAGTGAAAGGAGCAGATTGAGTATGTATTTAAAAAAAGGATGATATTCACAGAGTGTTTCTCTACAAAGAGGGAGTACAAAACAATGGTTTTAAAGCATCTGAGAGTTGTGTTTTCTCCCTGTGAAGGGGTTACTTACTAGGGTCTTTTGTAATTTTCGGCCGTTGTTCAAACCTCTGTTGTAATGAAAGGAGAGGAAGATATTCACACAGAGTGTTTCTCTCTCTCTCTACTCAGGGTTGACTGGAGAGGAGGTAGGTTTTCACCCACTGATCCATCCATAACCAGTCCCCTAGTGTGTCCACACCCCTGAGGTTACAACCAATCAGATCATACGGGGGGCGGGTACGAGCAGAGAGGGTGACGGGCAAAGAGTTTGGATGTGTGCTGCACTGAAAGGAAAAAAAAACTTAAAGTGTGGAGGATTGTTTTTTGCGAGAGTAAGAAAAAAATGGCTGAAAACAACTTGAGATCAGAGTCTGCAGCCCCGAACGTGGTGATCTGCGAGACTCCTGTATCGAGTTATCACAAATTACGAGGAGCTCCGAAGAAGCGGGTGACGTATTTGTGTCGGATTCAGACTCCGGCACCCAAGGCTCTCCACAGAGAGTGGAGACTGTTCCGTTTTTCATTCGGAAATCTGATACGGCTGTATCAATGGCCACCCCAGTCAGAGGGAGCACGAGTGTCTGGAGGATGCGCCGGACTACTTCTACCTTAAGTACTTTGAGCAGGTGAAGGAGAGACTTTGGATGGATAAATTTGTTCCCGCCATCGCTGCGGCCTTGAAAAATCGCTCTATCCACTTGTCGGGTGAGAGGATACAAGGTCTGGCAGAAGCCTTTCTCAATGATCTGAAATTCAAAAGACGCGTGAACGGGAAAATCGCCGACCTGTACGATAAACTGGTTGAAAAAGGAAACACTCTGGAGTTGAAAAGCATCGAAGAAGCCTTCACCCTGTGGAATGGCGGAGAAGAGTTGAAGAAATGGGGGATTATTGTGGAAAATTGATGGCGCATTTGGAGGGTCACTGGACTACTGGCCGGTTAGTCTTTATTTTAGAAGGGGTGATTGAAAACACAACAAATGATAATCGTGGATGAAATGAGAAAGAGGTTGGACTCGGTTCGAAGTCATGCAGGACCCTTGTGGGGTTTATTCATCACAGTTGCCTCGCAATTCACAGATGAATGGTCATTATCCGAAGCATTTGATGAAATGATCAGAGAGATGAATTATGACAATGTGGATCATCTATTTATGATATATGCTTTGATTGTCGATGTCATAAATCGTGTAGAAAACAGTGTGCCTACACAAGTCTTGAGTGAATTGCTGAAGCTGCATTGTGTTATTAGAGCCACCATTGGAGCCTCGGTGATGAGGACCGCCCTGTACAGCCTTGATGTTTAAATATTATAATGTGTGTGTGTGTGTGTTGATCCATCATATATTTGCAACGTATTTCTGATGCTTTATGAAAAATAAAAGTTGTTTTAAAAAAGTAGAGTCTCGCTGATTTTTTTTTCTTTCTTTTTTTTTTTCTTCCATAAACTCTGGAGAGGCGCGGGTGTTAACATGTCTGAGAAAAGCGTCATGAAAAAAGCATATTATAACCCGGTTCACCCGGGCAGCTTTGGAGGAGCGGACAGACTCTGCAGAGCCTTGCAAGATGAAACGGGTAAAAAAGTAAATGTGGAAAAAGTTAAAGAATTTCTATCTGAGCAGGATGCTTATACTCTGCATAAGCTGGTCAAAGTAAATTTTCCTAGGAATAGAGTGTTTGTGCCACGACCGATGGTTCAATTTCAGGCCGATCTCTGCGATTTGTAGGCTTTGGCCGAGCACAACGATGGTTATCGTTATCTCTTGACGGTCATAGATGTATTTTCCAAGAAGGCCTACGTGAAAGTTTTAAAGAATAAAAGTGCCTCGGAGACTGCAAAAGCTTTTGAATCTGTTTTTAACCCTAAACCCTGAAAAGTTACAAACGGACTCTGGTAAAGAATATTTCCACAAGAATTTCCAGAGGCTGATGAAGAAACACAAGGTAAAACATTTTGCCACGGCCAGCAATCTGAAAACTTTGGTGGTGGAAAGATTTAACCGTACGCTGAAAACTAGAATGTGGAGGTATTTTACCGCTAAAAACACCCGCAAATACTTGTGAGAATAGTGAGAATATCCCGACTGTGGGGAAAGTTTGATAAAAAACACGAACAGAGCTTTACCGACGAACTATTTACAGTGTCTGAATGCATACCGTGTCTACCGCCGGTGTATAAACTCGAAGACTACGACAAGGAACCTATTGAGGGCACTTTTTACGAAGTCGAGTTGCAAAAAGTAAAGACAGCTCTGGATAAGCTCTATAGAGTGGAGAAAATTTTAGCCAGGAGGGTGGTGGGGGGTGAAAAGCAACCCTTGGTGCGATGGAAAAATTGGCCTGAAAAATTCAACAGTTGGATCAGAGCCGACGATCTAAAAAATGTATAAAACAAATTCTGCGAGCCGTCCGTGTACGCACTTCATTTTATCCCTCGTACCGTTTGTACAAAAATCATGAATGGGACGGATAGCGAGGGTTTTTACATCACCCTTCCCTCCAACGCCAGCTGCAATGTCTTTAAAAATAATACAGCCTCCGTTTTCCAGGTGGATTTACCTCAACACATTGATTTAGAGGGCCCGTGGCAGGTGGTAAGGTTCATCTTCGTTGTTTTCCCACCTGTGGCTTACATCCTAGGTGTAAAGCCTGGAGAATGGATCAAGTTTGAATCGAAGACGGCTCCTTACCCCGTGAATATAAAAGCAGGGTAAATTCGTCCATGCCGTGGGTAAATTATCCGGCGGTGGCGGTGGGCGAGAGAGCCCCCAGATCTCAAGAGGGCGCTGGATGTATCATGGTTATGGCCAGAAGACCTAGGGAGAGACCTCCTGGGGAGCGTGTTGTTTCGGGAAGGCTGAGGGTAAAAAAACGCAAAGGAGGCTTCAAGAAGAAATCGTCCTAACGGGAGGAACTCACACTCCGGAGATATATTTCTTTAGGAAAATAAATAAATATCTATATAAAGGATGGCCTTATTACACCACAAATTGAGTGAATGCAGTATGGCGGAGCTGGATTTATTTTCAGCGCCCATGACCCATCTGTCTATCGATGAAAAACTCTATATGGAGGTTTTGCCTTTGTCGGAGATTACAGACGGCGGCCCCATAGAGTTTTTTATACCAGGAGACTGTGACAAATATCTGGATCTGAATGACACCTTGCTAAACCTGAGGGTAAAGATCACCAACGCGGACGGTACGCATGAGCCTGATCAATTACCCCTTGAATACAATTTTAAGTCAATGCAAAGTTATTCTGGGAGACAGATTGATATCGCAATCCAGCGCCACTCACTCATACAGGGCCATGATAGAAACCTTACTAAACTACTCGGAAGACGCCTTAAAAAGTAAGTTCAGCGCTGGGTTATTCTACAAAGACACGGCCGGTGCTATGGACTCGGTGGTTGTCACCAACGGGCCCAGCAAAGGCCTGTGCGAGAGGGCCGCTTTTACCTCCGAGTCCAAAGAGGTCCACCTGCTGGGACCTCTGCATGCTGACATATTTTTCAGCGAGAGGCTTCTTTTGAACACAGTGGATTTGAGAGTCAAGCTCACCAGAGCCAGCGACGCCTTCAGCCTCATGTGCGCCAGTGACGCCACCTACCATTTAAAAGTGCTGGGAGCCTCTCTGTGTGTGAAAAAAGTTTAGGACACGCTGAGACCTTAGCAAAGGGAAACGCTCTCTATCCTTTGGCCCGGGTGAACGTGAAAACTTATTCCATCCCGGAGAATTCTCAAATATGTAACCAAGAGAATCTATTTCTGGGGACCATGTTCAAATACGTTGTTTTGGCTATGGTGCACCATGACGCTTTCACGGGTTTTATCCACAACAACGTGGAATACATGGCCCTGTGTCGTGACGGGAGAGAAATTCCGGGCAACGCTTTTCAAACTCAATTTAACCGAGGTGTGTCCGTCAGAGAGTTTTACAACATGTTTACCGCCACAGGGAGACAATTGAAAGATTTACCTCTAAGCATCAACAGGGTAGAATTTGAGCAGGGTTACTCTCTGTTTGTCTTTAACCTCAACGCCAACGCCTTATCCCCTGTTTCCAATGGAAATTTAAGGCTGGAAATGAGATTCAGGGTACCGTTACCTCATACCACCACCCTGATCGTTTATGCTTGCTACAAATCTATTTTGGAAATCAACTCCAAGTGACAAGTGTTGGTGGATTACTACTAAAAGTCAAACCGACGCAAAAATGAATAACCTCCAGCTGGAAAGTCTCATGCATCGTTTACTGGGAAATGTTTTCTGCGGGATTTGGGCCTCAGATCAGTTGCCTTTACTGACGTCATCTTTCACACTCCCCGCCTACATGATTGTGAACACACATCCGGGACACATGCCCGGAGAACATTGGCTGGACCTTACTCTGGAAGAAGACGGAACGGGGACTTTTTTCGACTCTTTTGGATTCCCTCCTGATTTTATATACTACCCTAAAGACATTTTAACATTTTTAGAAAAACAGTGCAAAACAGTGTCATATCACGGCAGACAGCTGCAACATACCTTGTCTACAGCCTTCGGCCAGCATTGTGTTTATTATTTATGTCACAGTGCCTGTGGTTTAACTTTTGAAAATGTTTTATCTTTGTACGGCGGTGAAGACGAGGCATTAAAAAATGATGACACGGTGACTCGTTTTGTGAAAAAATATCAAAGCTGTATGAAGAGTCGTAAAGACTGTCACCACACTGTCTGCTTTTTACAAATGTTTAAAGACTGTCACAAGCTGGATAAGAAATAAAAGACGCACAAAAAAGAAAACAGTCTCAAGCGTTTTATTTTTTTTTTCAACTATAAACTTTATTAAAATTCAATCCACTGAGGTTTCTTCATCTCTTTATATCTTTTCTCCACCGGGGGTGTTTCTTCTTCATCATCATCATCGTGTCTTCTCTCTTTAGGGGGCATGCTCCATCATGGGGATAGGATGATTTTCTTCCGAGCGGTTTCAAAACCAGCGCCGCCACCACCACCACCACTGCTCTCTTCCTCACCCCCCGTTCTGAGTCTGCTGTATTGTTTGCTAGCTTGAGGGTTATTCATGGAGGATAGGGGAAAGTTGACCTCCATTTTTGCGATCCCGAGGAGCGAGGTTTTGCAGTACTTCAGAGACTGCATCGTCCTGTTGTTGTTGTTTTTGTTGCTGTAGCAACGGCTCCGCCTCTTCTTCTTCTGCAGCAAAGGTTGTCTCTTCACCGCCCACTCTCTGTCATCTTGTTTGACGAGGGTGAGATATCTTTGCAACAAGGCGTTGTATTTTTTAATGTTCTCATAAGGGGTTAGTCCCGCCTCGTTTAATACAGCCCTCATTTTTCATCCAAATCACTTTCGGCCTCACGTCTCATGTTTTGAGCCAGAGTTATAATGAGATGGTTTTGTTGAGGGGGAAATAATTGAGCGTCTTCAAAAGAATCCGGCAGTCCTTCGACAAATTTAATATTTTTGTTTTTATTTTGCAGTTCTTCGTTCATGCTTTGATAAGAAGTATAAATCCATACAATATTCTCAGGTACATGGTTCATCAATTTTCCAATAAATTTTTTACAAAAAAAGTTTTTCCACAACCGCTGGGTCCCACAATCTGACATGAAAAAGGTAGGACCAATCTAGGATCAAAATCAATTTCTTCAACAAGCTGTGATATTTTTTTAAAAACCAAAAGGCAAAGTACGACCGGTAGCAACCGTCTCTTGTCAACACAACGTGAATCTTTTTCTGAAATGAAGAATTTTTTAAGAGAAATCCCCTTTTATTCCTTACAATGTCCTGCTGAGGGATTTGAATGAACCCCTCCCCCTCCTCTTCCTCCTCCCCACCCTCAGCACACTGTCTCACATAGCTCTCCACCAGTCGTTTGACGCTGTCAAAGTTGACTCTTTGACAGCTGTCATGCGTCTGCGTAATAACTTTGACTTTGAGCACCGCTTTTTTCTTGTTCCTGGTTTGATAAGCGTAGCTTTTAGGATCGGCTGCAGCAAATTCTTGTATGCTGTCTCCGTCTAATTCGTTGGCCAAATCTCCCAGGTAGTTGCCCAGAGGCAGTGTGTTTTGCCCTTTCTAGTGTTGTAAATGAGGCTGTCTGTGTCAAAGTAAAGAACTCTGTCCTGCATCTGTTCCAAGTAACAGTACAATTTTAATCTGCCGTAGGCCGTGGTGAAGGCGGCTAAAAAACACATTGTCTACCTTGTTGGGAGGGGCGATGTAGCGATCTCCGTGCACCCACTGGATGAGAGCCACTCCGTTGTTGATGAAGTTAAAGTATTTGACTTTATGCTTTTCTGAAAACATAAAAGAGAAAAACTCTTCGGCTTCTGTGATGAGAGACGTCTGACAGAGGTTATTTCTCTGAGCAAACTTTCCCCAGAAGCTGTTGAGACACAATTTAGAAATTTGTCTTTTAGCCGGATTTGGTTTAATTTGGGAGGCATCCAGCAAAATACCCTGATGCATCCTGATAGTCCCTGACGTATCTTTCCCTGCTCTCCTCATCTACGACTTTGGGCAGGTAACCCGAAGCCTCCTGTTTACCTTTCAAAAACGTCTGCATGTACTTTAGAAAGACGGTGTCGTCCCTGAGATTGAAATGCCACACTTCTGTATCTTGGCCAAACGACAGCCCATCTCCAAAGCCTTGTTAAACTCTGGCGTGACTCAGACCCCCTTTAAAGCTCTAGCCTCGTCACTGTGAGTGCACGCCCCCTGCTGAAAATTCATCTCTGCGCAGGTGCGGCACAGAGTAAACACCAGTTTACCGGACAGAGTTCTGTACGGTATAACAGGGAAAATTATTTCAGGGTGACCCAGAGGATAAGGGAAACTGCAATTTATGTAGGGATACAGGGAGGTAGTGTCCAGGTAGCGGACGGTCTCGTCAGGCTCTGCCGTGTGTCTCAGCTTCACGGCACACGTCCTGCCTCTGTACAAATCCTTGTGGGGTGACAGAGGCTGAGGAGCGTCGTAACGTCTGAGAAAATCTTTCACCCCCTCGTGTGTTTTTTTCATCTCTGCCCACCTGTGCTCCGTCATGACGACTGGTGTTACACCGTGCTCTGAACGCAACCTCTCTAGTCTCCTCACTGTGCTAGAGTGGAGCTCCTCAAATGTGGTCCCTGTGAGAGGAGAGCGTTCTTGAGACTGAAAACACACAGGGCAGCCATGATTAAAAACCCCAGATACTCCCAGACGTACTTAACGCCTCCTGCTTCTGCGTAACCGTCTACAAAGTAGTTACCAAGCTGTTTTTCACCGGCGTTCAAAGCGTGCTGTATAAAAATGCCGCGGGTGTTAGAAACCCATTCTAACCACTGTATGCTGTTGTGCGAATAAGATTTAAATTGACATTTGTAACGATTGGGAGGAGGAATGGCTAAGGTTTTGGCCTTGAGAAAATTTGTGAGAAATACTTTCTGAAAAGCAAATCACTTTGCTACCCTGCATGACCGAGGACGGCTTTATGCCCAGCTCTATCATGGCGTTGAGGACCAAGTAGCTGTCAAAACCTAATGTGTGAATTATGTGCTATAAAGACGGTTTTCTCTGTCTATCTTGTAATGTGAAGACAGACTCCCTTAACCTTTCATTCTCACTGTTTTTTTTTTTTTTTTTACAAGATGTAATAAACACATTAGGGCCCCTCCAGACTCACCCTGATAGTTTTTTTACCCTTCATATATAAACAAAACTTTTTACCATATGTAATAAACACATCAGAGTCAGGGTCTTGTCCTTTCTTGGAATGAGAAGATGGACTAGTTCTTTGTAAGTTTTGCATAGGGAGAAACATAACTTTCAGATTAGTCTGAAAATGACTTATTTAACACACTCTGTCTATCTTGTAATGTGAGGACAGACTCATTGGACCTTTAGTTCTCACTGTTTTGCATAGAGAGAAACACAGGTTTCAGATTAGTCTGAAATGACTCTTATTTAACAAACTTTTTTGTTAAATAAGATCAGTGGGTGAAAACCTACCTCCTCTCCAGTCAACCCTGAGTAGACAGAAACACTCTGTGTCGTGTGAAAATCGTCCTCTCCTTTCATTCCAACAGAGGTTTGAACAATGGACGAAACCGAAAATTACAAAAGACCTTAGTGAGTAGCCCCTTCATAGGGAGAAGACACAACTTTCAGATGATTTAAAACTCTTTTTTCTATCTTCACCGTTAATCATCTGACTTCCTGAGCCTGCCTTTGGGGAACAGCAGAGTGCGAGAGAGGCACATCTGCATGCTCCTCATTCCAGGCATTTGCTGCAGAGCCACGTAAGGTTTTCGGACCTGTTCCGTTGGGACCTGACGCCACTGGAGGACTCATGGGCCTGAGACAGGGGACTCAGACCGTGGCAGATTATGCCAATGACTTTCGGACCCGGGCCCTCCTCAGTGACTGGAATGCTGCTGCCCAGTGTGAAGCCTTCCTTCATGGACTAGCACCGTACATCAAGGACTAGTTGGTTTCGTTTGACCTTTCATCTCCTGTTGCCCAGCAAATGGAAGGGCTCAGCAGTGAACAGGGGGGTCCTGCTGAGCCAAAATCAAGACTCTGTTCCCAACTCTCGACCCCTGTTCCATGTCCGGCTGCTGTTGGCAGGGGGCTCTCAAACCCTCGCCACCTTCATTGACTCTAGAGCCGATGTCAATCTTATTGATGAGGAGCTCGCCCTCCAGCAGGGGATCAACCGGGTTCCCCTGCCTCACCCGGTCCCGGCCTGCGCCCTGGACAGGCATCTCCTGGGGACAGTCACCCATCAGACCACGCCCATTTGCATGCTCCTGTCTGGTAACCACCATGAGACTATACAGTTTCATGTCCTGAAGTCACCACGTCTCCCGCTGATCCTCAGCTACCCCTGGCTCCATCGTCACAACCCCCACATCGACTGGTTAACGGGGTCCATTCTGGGGGGGAACTCCTCATGCCATTAGGTCTGCCTAAAACAAGCGACAGCAGCTCATCCAGCGACCAGCTCCAATCCTCCTCCAGACCTGTCCGGGGTGCCCTCTGAATACCACGACTTCAGGGAGATGTTCAACAAGGCCAAGGCGACCTCCCTGCCCCCTCATCGGCCATACAACTGTGCCATCGACCTCCTGCCCGGCACCTCACCCCCCAAGGATTGCCTCTACTCCCTGACTGCACCTGAAAGAGAGGCCATGGATCTGTACATCAATGACGCCTTGGCTGCTGGTATTATCCGTTCCTCCTCCTCACCTGCTGGTGCTGGATTCTTCTTTGTCGAAAAGAAAGACAAGTCCCTGAGGCCCTGCATCGACTACAGGGGCCTGAATGACATCACTATCAAGAATCGTGACCCCCTGCCCCTCATCGCCTCCGCCTTCGAGTTGCTTCAGGGGACCACGATCTTCTCCAAGCTGGATCTCTGCAATGCCTATCATCTGGTCCGAATCTGGGAGGGGGACGAGTGGAAGACGGCTTTCAACACGCCCTGTGGATATTACGAGTACCTGGTAATGCCTTTCGGCCTCACCAATGCCCCGGCCGTGTTCCAGGCACTCATTAATGACATTCTCAGAGACATGCTCAACAAGTTTGTGTTCATCTATCTAGACGACATCCTGATCTTCTCCCGGTCCCAGGGGGAGCATGTGCATCACGTCCAGGCTGTGCTCCAACGTCTGCTGGAAGTTCTGTTCGTGAAGGCTGAAAAATGTGAGTTCCATGCCACCGCCATTTCATTCCTGGGGTACATCATTGGCCCAGGCAGCTTGGAGATAGATCCCACCAAGGTCTCTGCCGTCACCTCCTGGGTCCCTGAGTCCCGGAAGCAGCTCCAACGGTTTCTGGGTTTCGCCAACTTCTACCGGAGATTCATCCGGGGGTATAGTACCGTGGCTGCACCCCTCACCACTCT
The DNA here is from genome assembly GCF_900963305.1 of Echeneis naucrates. Taxonomy (NCBI): domain Eukaryota; kingdom Metazoa; phylum Chordata; class Actinopteri; order Carangiformes; family Echeneidae; genus Echeneis; species Echeneis naucrates. Next base: position 26,003,798 of record NC_042515.1, read on the forward strand.
CACCTCCTCCAAGGTTCTCTTCTGCTGGTCCCAGGCAGCGGAGGAGGTGTTCCAGAACCTCAAGGCCCGGTTCACGTCTGCCCCCATCCTCCTGGTTCCCGACCCCGAGAGACAGTTTGTGGTGGAGGTGGACACCTCTGATGTGGGGGTGGGAGCCGTTCTCTCAGCGGTCTGCTGAGGACCAGAAACTGCACCCCTGCGCCTTTTTCTCCCGGCAACTGTCCCCGGCCGAAAGAAATTATGACATTGGGAACCGAGAACTATTGGCAGTAAAGCTGGCACTGGAGGAATGGCGCCACTGGCTGGAGGGAACTAAGCTGCCCTTTTCGGTCTGGACTGACCATAAAAACGTACATCCATTTGGCCAAGAGACTTAACTCCCAGCAAGCCCAGTGGTCCTTATTTTTCACCAGATTCAACTTTTCCCTGTCATATCGGCCAGGCTCCCACAACGTCAAGCCTGATGCCTTGTCTCGCCAGTTCATGGGGAAGGAGGACACTGCCCCCAACCCGGACACCATCCTCCCTGTTCCCCATCTGGTGGCTTCCTTCTCCTGGGAGGTGGAGGAGCGGGTTAAAGCCGCCTTGGAAAATCAGCCAGGTCCCAGCTCCTGTCCTCTCGACCGCCTGTTTGTCCCTCAGGGGTTACGGTCTGACGTCCTGCAATGGGCCCACGGCTCCTGGCTCACTTGCCACCCTGGCATTCGGCGCACTAGGGAGGTCCTGCAGCGACGGTTTTGGTGGGCCACCTTGGAGGAGGAGACTAAGAATTTCATCAACGGCCAGTGCAGTCAGCACAAGACCTCCCACCGGGACCCGGCTGGCTACCTGCAACCCCTGCCAATGCCCCATCGGCCCTGGTCTCACATCTCCCTGGACTTTGTCACCGGTCTGCCACTGTCGGGTGGCAACACTACCATCCTGACGGTGGTGGACTGTTTTAGCAAGATGGCCCACTTCGTGCCCTTACCCAAGCTCCCTTCGGGCAAGGAGACCGCTGAACTAGTCCTGCAGCACGTTTTCCGGATCCACGCCCTCCCCTCTGATGTGGTCTCGGATCGTGGTCCCCAGTTCACCTCAGTATTCTGGTGAGAGTTCTGCTGTCTCATCAGGGCCACCTCCGGTCTATCCTCCGGGTATCATCCCCAATCTAACGGCCAGTCAGAGAGGATGAATCAGGAGATGGAGACGACACTCCGCTGCATGGCATCCAAGCATCCCTCGACATGGTCCAAACAGCTATTGTGGGTTGAATACGCCCACAACACCTTAACCAGTTCTAACACTGGGTTGTCCCCCTTCCAGTGTGCCTACGGTTTCCAGCCTCCTTTGTTCCCAGCACTGGAGAAGGAGGTTTCCTGCCCCTCTGTTGAGACTTTCATCCACCGCTGCCACCGAACCTGGACCCAGGCCAGAACTGCTCTCCTGAAGGCTGACGATTGCTACTCCACAGCCGCCAACCATCGTCGCTCCAGGGCGCCTACCTACCTGGTGGGTCAGAAGGTGTGGCTCTCTACCCGGGATCTTCCCCTGAAGGTGGAGTCCAAGAAGCTGGCTCCCAAGTTCATCGGGCTGTTCACCATTGAGAGAATCATCAACCCTGCAGCCATCAGGCTCTAGTTGCCCATGCGGATCCACCCTACCTTCCATGTTTCCAAGATCAAGCCAGTGAGTGAGAGTCCACTCATGCCTGCCCCTCAGCCACCACCTACTCCTCGGGTTATTGAGGGGGGCCCTGCCTTCTCGGTTCGCCGCCTGCTGTATTCCCGTCGTCATGGGAGGGGCCTCCAATACCTCATCGACTGGGAGGGGTATGGCCCGGAGGAGAGGTCATGGGTGCCAGCTCATGGCAGTTTTATGGCAGGATATAAGCAGGTTCAACAAACTTTGATTTTAACCCTGAACTTAGTTTTGAAACTTGGTTCCAGAACAGCAGATTTTAGTTTACTTGATCAACTCTGAGTAGTTTTACCTGGAGTTGAGCACGTGTGCCACAACTCTAAAAGGACAGCATCAATGGAGCCCCGATTTGACGAGTCACCATGGCAACGGGGAAGAGGAGGACAGCGATTTTCACCCCACTAGAATTTAACATTTTAATGCGCTCATACGGTGAATTTGAACATGATTTTAGAAATAATTGCAACACCGCTGTGGCTGCAAAAGAGAGGAAGATGGCATGGGAGAACATTGCTGCTCGGGTCGATGCATAAGTTTAAACGTAGTCCTTTGCAATCACAATAACATTACAAGGGAAAACTGCTTGAATAGCTGCTTAGATCGTGTTTCTATCTGCCAGGTGGAGCCCCTTCACACCACAACAGACTTTGTAACTGTAAGTAGGCAATACTCCAAAGATTTTGCCAAAGGTTAGTTTAAGTATACTGAAAGATATCACTAATCTACGATGAAGAGCTTGAAGGACACTGTATCTGCTGCCTTTACTGAGGGGGATCCAGGGGATCCAGGAGGCAGAAGAGTCCCTCAACTTCCACTGCACAGACCGACACAGATGAATGTTCAGTAAACATCAGAGGGTCATTCTGTGGAATTCATTTGCAACTGTATCATTTAATGTCCTTGTGCATTTCCAGTAACTGCTATAAAATGATAAAACCCTTACCCCCTTTTTTGTGGGCCTAGAGGTGGAGGCCACAGGCTGAGGGGAGGGTTGCACAATGTCCTCTCATTGACATGAGCAAGAAACTTTATTATTTCTAATTTAAAAAGATTGATTAACTTTTTACATTAAATTCTTATTTAGATTATTAAGATATCTACCCCCGAAGGTACCTCTGAATACACTGAAAGTGTCTCCTCATCATTGATCTCCACCCGTGGAGTAGAGAAATTAATAAAAGGGATTCCACACAGCACACATGTCAGGAGTCAAAAAAGCTGAACAGAACTGAGACTGAACCCACAATGCAGATCTGGGCAATGATGTTTTATTCAAATAAAACTCAAAAAGCAGGACCAAGGCTGGACAGGAACAGGTTGCTGAAGATGGCTGGGCTGGGCGAGGCAAGGCTGATGGCAGGCTAAGGCAGAGCTGGAGGAGGGAAACACAAAGACAGATGAGACTGGCGCTTTTTCTCTTCAAAAACTGTTTTCAGGCAATAACTTTGTGGAAGCGTGACGTATTCACAAAATGTTTCTCTGGTCTGGGGAGTGTTGCTTGCCGAACGCGGTGACGTAATTTGCTCTGAGTAGATCACCGTGTTAGATTTGTCATGTTACTTTCATCTCTCCCTTACTGTAGGTAGTTGTATCTCAGTCTTACTACTCTAATAAGATAAAAGATCAAGATTAATTTGTGTCCGTAGGATCAGTGTGCTTTTGAAAATCTCACAGGTTTGATGCCACCTGTGCCGTGTCAGTTACCAGAAGTGATCAACCTATTTTGTAAAAGGTAGATGCCATTGATTTGTCATCTAGATCTGTTCTCCCGCAGACTGGTATTGACCACTTAGTCAATTTCTTTTCTCGCGAATTTGCTTACTACAAGTTCAATCATTTGGTTACAGAAGAGGGATCTCTGCTAGGGTACCTTTATAAATTAGTAATTTAACCCTTTTCTGCATAAAAATACACCAGCGGGATCATTCTGCTCCCTTTATTTCTCCTCAGTGGAGCATTTTTTATACTGAATTTTAGCGGTAATGGTAGTTTATGGAAACCAAATCAAATCAGTTTTATTTGTATAGCACCAAATCATAACAAAGTTACCACAAGGCACTTTACATATAGAGCAGGTGTAGTTCAAACTCTTTATAAAATGGTTTAGAGAGACCCAACAGATCCCCTGTAAGCAAGCACTTGGTGACAATGGCAAGGAAAAACTTCCTATAAGGGGCAGAAACCTCAGGCAGAACCAGGCTCAGGGGGGGCGGCCATTAGAGAGAGAAAGGCACGTGGGCGGGGGGTGTAGTGTAGGGTAAGAATGAGAGCAGGATAGGGGGATATTCAAACAGGTGTAGACACGAACATGATGCTGCAGGAAGTTCATGGAGATGATGCTATAGTATGGAATGCATGAGGAACATGGGATGGTGATGAGTCACCACCTGCAAGATGAGGACAGGGAGAGAGAGGAGAGGAACTGGGAGAGACAGAGACTGTGGGAAAACATGGTTAGTAAATGCAGAGAGGGGGAGAGAGAGAGAGAGAGAGAGATGCTCAGTCCTTCCCCCAGTAGCCTAGGCCTATAGCAGCATAGTTAAAGAGTAGATGGACTTTACATTTTTAACTATAGGCTCTTTCATACAGAAAAGTTTTAAGCTTGGTCTTGAAAATTGCTAGTCCATTCCCCAGACCGATACTGGAAGTTGGTTCCATAGAAGAGGAGCCTGATAACTGAAAGATCTGCCTCCAGATTTACTCTTGGAGACTCTAGGAACCACAAGTAAACAAGCAAAAAGTAAAGACCTTTATATGTTAACAGAAGGATTTTAAATTCTACTCTGTATTTTACCAGCAGCTAATCAAGAGCAAGTAACACAGGAGAGATGTGATCTCTGTTTCTAGTTCTTGTTAATATTCGTGCAGCAGCATTCTGAATCAACTGAAGGCCTTTCAGAGATTTGCTTTGACATCCATTACAATGGAGCTGGAAGCCTAACTAATGCCATCCAGACTGATCAGATGATTAGATAGTGTTTCTCTCAGGTGCTTAGGGCCAAATACAGTGACTTCAGTTTTGTCAGAGTTAAGAAGTAAAAGTTTTGCATCATCCAGACTTTCATGTCTCCAAGACATGTCTGCAGTTTGACTATCTGACTGACTTCATTTGGCTTCATTGATAGGTACAGCTCAGTGTCATCTGCATAACAGTGAAGTTGATGCTATATTTCCTGATAATGTTTACTAGAGGAAGCAAATAAAGTGTAAAGAGGATTGGTCCAAGTACCGAACCCTATGGGACTCCATAACTGACTACAGTACATGAGGAGGAGCTGTTGTTTACATGAACAAACTGATGTCTAGCTGATAAGTAGGATTTGAACCACCTTAGTGCATTTCCTTTAATCCCAATTTCATGTTCCAGTCTCTGCAGTAAAATATTATGATCTATGGTGTTGAATGCAGCACTAAGATCTAGAAGGAGAAGTATGGAGGCTGATCCATTGTCTGAAGCCATTAGAATATCATTGGAGACTTTAACCAGTGCTGTTTCTGTGCTATGATGGGCTCTAAATCCTGACTGAAACTGTTCAAACAAACTGTTCCCATCCAGGTGGTCATGCAATGGGTTTGCTACTGCTTTCTCAATAATTTTAGAAATTAAAGGAAGGCTCGATATGGGTCTATAGTTGGCTTTTTAAGCTGGGGTTTGATGACTGCGGTCTTAAGAGCCTGACGTACATAACCCAAAGATAAGGTGAAATTAATCAGATCTAGAATTAACGGCTCAATTAAGTAAAAAAATCTCTTTATAGAGGCTAGTTGGTACTGGGTCTAATAGACTATGGGAGGTTAAGTTGCCTCTCAGTTTGAGTGGGAAACACTAAGAGTGAGGCTTTCGAAAGACCTACAGCCAGCTTTTGGTCTGGGGTTGATTAATAGGTTTGATTGAAATATTGCAGCCACCCCCCCTTTTCGACCTGTCGTATGAGGGATATGAAAATTAACATGAGTGGGGGGTGTAGCTTCATTAAGACCTACATACTCATCCTGCTGCAGCCACGTTTCAGTTATACAAAACAAATTTATACGATAATCAGTTATGAGATCATTAACTAGTAGGAATTTTGATGGTAGTGATCAAATATTCAACAGTCCACATTTAATTGCAGTGTTATTTGAGATTGAATTTGTGGCTGTTTTGAACCTGACGGAGAATGTCCAGCCATCAGTTCATGACCTCAAGCTGAAGAGCACTCTGCGGCAGGACAATGATCCAAAGCACAGCAGTCCACTTCTGAATGGCAAAAAAAAAAAAAACAAAGTGAGGGTTTTGGAGTGGCCTAGTCAAAGTCCAGACCTGGACCCAATTGAGATCCTGTGGCATGACCTAAAAAAGGCAATTGATGCTCAGAATGGGGAACAGGTGGAGATGATTGGTAATCAGGGTAGACGCACAGGTGACACATAACAAAGGACAAGTGCTCTGAAACAAGAGGTGAGTTAGAACTTTCAAAATAAAACAGGAAATGATGGGACAAAACAAAACCAGGACAAGACAACCTCACCATGGTGTGTGAGAAATGGCATTCACCAATAAATATAAAGCAGAGATTATGGTTAAAACATTTGCAAAAATACACAGCTCAGAAAATCTGTCAGAAGAGGGGAGAAGGAGGAGGGAAAAAACATTAAACCAGTATGCAGGGGTGTTAGACAGCAGGGAGGGAATAAACCACTTGATGGACAAACTGTTCTCACTAGGAGAAATGGAGAAGCCTATAAACAGGGCTAGGCCAACTGTCCCAGGAAAAGACGGGGTTAGTTCTATTAAAACGCCTAGGAGAAGGAGCATTAACTAAACTGTTGTAACTATACAATCAAGTTTGGGAGAAGGGAATCCTACCCGCAGCATGGAAGGAAGCAGTAGTGATCCCCTGTCAAGGACCCATCTAAACGCAAAAGTTACAGGCCAATAGCATTGACTTCTAACCTATTCGAAATAATGGAGAGGATAATAACAGAAAGGCTTGTGTATGAACTAGAAGAGAAAGGATTGCTCACAAATTATCAAAGTGGGTTTAGAAGAAGTAGAAACACAATGGATTCAGTGATAAGGCTAGAAACTGAGATAAGAAAAACACAGAGTAATGAGTCAGTCATCACAGTGTTTCTGGACATAGAAAAGGCATATGACATGATGTGGAGGGAAGAAGTGCAAAGAAGCTGCATAAGATGAGTATTGGAGGAAGAATGTTCAACTGAATCTAAGATTTTTTATTTGGAAGGAAAATTGAGGTCCAGATTGGCTCTGAAAGCTTGAGACAGCATATTGTTGTAAATGGTACTCCACAAGGCAGTGTTATCAGCTCATTATTATTTAGTATAATGATTAATGATGTCTTTGCAAAGCTACCACAAGATATAGGAAGGTCACTGTTTGCTGATGATGGGACCCTGTGGAAAAGAGGCAGGAATATGGAATATGCGGTTCGGAAAGTGCAAAGAGCAGTTGATGAGGTGGTGGAATGGGGATATGAGTGGGGCTGCAGATTCTCAGTGGAAAAGACAGACTGTATTTTTTTACAAGGAGGAAAGTGAAAGAAGAGCTGAAGCTAAAAATGTATGAAAAGGAATTACAAAGGGTTGAAACTTTCAAGTTCTTAGGGGTGCTCATTGCAACTTTGACACTCGACTAATTTGGTCAAGACATATACAAAGAATAGAAAACAAATGTAAAAAAGTAATAAATGTGATGAGTTGTCTGACAGGTAGCAATTTGGGGGCAAGTTGTTCAAGTTGTTCAAATAATATATGTGGCCTTGATTAGATCTGTGATTAATTATGGGTGTGTTACGTATTGTTCTGCAGCCAGATCTCAACTAAAAAGGCTGGATATAGTGCAGGCACAGGCCTTAAGAGTGTGCGGCAGGGCATTTAAAACCTCACCAGTACCACCCAGAAATGAGTGAAATTCCCTTAGAAATTAGAAGGAAGCAGCTGATGACTAATTACTAGGCTAATCTGCAAGGGCACAAGGACTCTCACCCAACCAAAGCAGTGCTACAGGGGTGCTAGGAAAATGGCAGGAGCCAGAGAAGTAACTTTGGTAGAATAGGGAATTAAATTGCGAGAGATGGGAGTAATAGGATTGAAGATAAGCCCTACAGTGGTGTATCCAGATCTGCCCACCTGGATGCCAAACATAGGCTGGCAATTGTTAGAAACTAAAAGAAAGGAAAAGGAAAGGACAGACCTGGTAAGGGTATTTAATGAGTCTGTAGAAAAAAAATACAAGAAAATTTACACTGGTTTACACAGATAGTGCCAAAAAAACAGACACTGGTGTGACAGGATTTGGCATGGCTGTACTGACAAAATAATGCACAATTAAGCTGGATGCCAACTGCCATAAAACAACAAAAATTAGAAGAAAGCAGATTGTTGTCTGCTTGATCTGCGACTTTGTCCCTTCATGGGAAATTAGGAAATTAGGGCCTGAGATGACACTGAAAGATGTGGTCACGATAGGACAAAAATGGTTATTCAAATACCTTACTGAGACAGGCTTAATACAAAGAATCTAGGTTTATCATAGAATTTCTAAGTGTATTTTCAGGTATAAGGCATAATGTGGGTAATTACTATGTTTCACATGCCAACACAGTAGGTGGCAGTAATACACCTTAAAGCTTGTGCCACCCGCCGTAAAAAAAAAAAAAAAAAACTAAGAAGAAGAAATGTCCCTTCGCGGCATCCGTTACAATACTCAAAAATGTAAGTCTCTGTGTTCAGCCATTTTGTCTTCGGTAGAGCCGTAATTACACACTAGTACGCAGACACCGGCAGCGGGGTGGGGGGCGGGGGGCGGGGGAACGAGAGCCTGTCCAGACAAAACTCAGCTGTTTGGAAAGCATTTCAGTCTTTGAATTGACCAAGGGGGTAAATACCGACTTCTATATTGTCTTTACTGTTGACAATGGCTGTATTTTTTGTGGCGGTTTACGAATGCTCACGTTATTTGAGCTAATGTTAGCAGGCTAGCAACCAGGGCCCTCTTAGAGCCGAGAAGTTTCACGCATCGTACTTTCACACCGAACGAAGAACTTATTCGTTTCGCAGATATCCGAAAAGTGTACCACTTCAACAACTGTTTGAAAGAAAACGCGGAACCACCAAATCTTCCGGTTTTGCGGATGATTATGGACCGTAAACAGAATGGATGTCTGATCCTTTCGAATGAATAACTGTATGGAGATAGCTTGGAATATACATTGATTTAAATAATGCACGTACCCATCTCTCCGTCTTGATCGCCTGAGTCATTACAACTAAACATATACGTCAGCGCCCTTTGGTCTCGTACAGTAACGTCAAATAAAGTGGCAGTTCTGAAGAATATCATAATTCATATCGCTGCGGTTGTTTACAAACAGTTAAGCCTTTCGTTGTTAGCAGTAACATATAACCGAAGACAGCCACCCGCAATAGGCTTCTTAAAGGGGCAATCTATTATTAGAGTGTTTGTCGTGCAATGCTAGGTTTTATAAGGTAGAATTTGATTTGAGGTTGTATGAGGCGTTGTCATTTTTGAATTGCATGTTTCATTGTAACACCAAGACTGCAGCATTGACTCTGAAGTTTAGCAGTTTACATAGGTCTCTTTGAGTCGAGACCGATGTAATCTGACTTGCCAGCCAATGATGGGCCCTGTGATGGACAGTCATTTTGGTCACCCTTGTATTCACTCTACCTAGAGTTCTGGCCACAATTTGTGAGCTTTAAGTACCACTTCTCTCCTCATATGCCATGAGGCATATATGGTTATGGCATAATCATATGCCTACCCTCAATCAGGAAATCCAACTGAAATGTTATATATGATGCAGTTATTTCTAAACTGTCTCACAATCGCTTTGAGGGAGAGATAAGCAGAAAAAAGAGTAAAAGTTTTGTTAGCTTTAGTTAGTTTGGTGTTGTCCTTTCTGTCAAATGTGACAATAATTATAATTTTATTAAGGCGCTATATCAAATAAAGTGGCCTAAAGATTTGTGGCTTTTTCTTCATTCCATATTATTTTGATTGAATTATTGGTGATGAATGAATGATTAATTTTCTCTCTATTCATTTGTTAGCTATTCCACCACCGTGCCCCTGCCCCCCTCTCCTTAAACAACACTCCCTTCCCTCCCCTTCCTCTCTTCATCCCAATCTCAAACTCTGTCCAACTGTCTCCTGATGCAATAAAAGCACTCCACAACATCTGACAAGCTGTCGGACATGTCAAGACCTGTGCTGAGTCGGGCTAGGGTGTACACTGAGGTCAACACTCACCGTCCTAGGGAATACTGGGACTACGAGTCTCATGTGGTTGACTGGGGGTAAGTATTTCTTTGACCATCACATAACACTCAGCATGCTTTTTGGTAATCCTTCCAGCTGATGTTTGGATGTGATTTTTATTTCACAGAAACCAGGACGACTTTCAGCTGGTACGGAAGCTAGGGCGTGGCAAGTACAGTGAAGTTTTCGAAGCAATCAACATTACCAATAATGAAAAGGTGGTGGTGAAGATACTGAAGGTAAATCTATATAAAGACAGGAGTCTAGATTAAGCCAGGGCACTGAATGATTAGTCAGATTCTGTCCTCCATCTAATTGTGTCACCCTTTTCCCTTTAGCCTGTGAAGAAAAAGAAGATCAAACGGGAAATTAAGATTTTGGAGAATTTACGAGGTGGTCGTAACATAATCTCCCTCATCGATATTGTAAAAGACCCAGTTGTAAGTGATGATTTTCAACACCTGAGTCTTGGTCATGATTACAGATAATGCTAATTTGAAATTATTTGTTTTTTGTATTTTCCAACTTGTGTTTTTACTTTTTATTCATTCAAATCTGGGATGAAAAGTTCATACTTATGATGTAATAATCATACAACATTTACTCTGCAGTCTCTGTGAGCGTAATAGACTATTTGATATCCAGCAGAAGATGCTTTAAAAATTAACAATAGGCTTGACCTTATTTAATGCCCTGGGGCCTATAGACATCAGTAAACTAAGGCCAAGTCAATGTTGTTGCAAAAACAGTGGATATTAGCAAGGAGAGCCATCTGTAGCAGAACACCAAAACATCTAATTAGTAGTTTGTGGAAGTAGTTTTGGTTGAGTGGCAAAGTCACGCCACTGCTCTGTGTTTTGGCTATTGTAGCACTTTAAAAAACAAGACTGTTTTTATTATTATTATTCAGTTATACCTAACAGGCACAAAGTACAGAAGCCCTAAGCAGGCATTTATTCTGAAATTCTTAGAACAATTTAAGGTAAGGGTAATTTGAAATCTGTTCCGCCATTAGTCTTTGAAAAAGTGACAGTTGTAAAAACACCTTTTAGTGTTCTAAAATATGATTTATTTATTTATTTTTTACCATTGACATGATGAGCCTGTCATTTGTGCAGGTTTGGGTTGGAGAAATATGTGTATAAATACTTAGTAAGCTGTGGCTAGATGTATTTATATTTTTGGCCAGTCTCATCACTGCTGGGACTTTCTCCAGAGTGGAAGAGTATGGTGCTCTCATGTTATGAATATCATTTCATGAATAGAGTAGCCATTGATGAGCAGTGTTACAAAATGATTCCCCCATTAGTAAGTTGTTCATAAAGAAGAACAAGTGACTGAGACTTCACTAAAGCAACACCTCGTTCATCCAGGAAAACAAACAGCCCTACATTGTAAAGTCAAGCATTTATTACAAAGACAACTGTTTGAATACAGAATTAGAGTTGAGCAAAATTGTGTTGTGACAAATGAAAAGAAATTAGCTGCATGATAGAGACAAATCTCAAAAAAAAAAACAAAACAGAAAAATAGGAATTGGGCTATGTTTAAATACTATATGTTAGGGATGTAATGGTACGTGTATTTGTACTGAGCCTTTCTGTATGAATACACGCGTGTGCCAAATGTGCAGTGTGGTGTGCAGACCAGCCTCACTGAGCTTGAGCAAATACAAGCAAATTATAGTTAATTAATCTAACTAATGACCCAGTCTCACATTAGTAAAGACGAGCAACATGGAGCCAGCTGGCAACTCATTGTGGCACCTAGCGTTAGTACAGGGGAGCATGAGGATAATAGTTTGTTTTTTCTACATTGAAGAATTAAGCATATGAGTAAGATTTAAAGTTTATTTAAACTTGCATACTAAAGTGAAACAGTTTTGGGTTTTTTTTTAATGTGAGCAGTTTGAATGTGAAGTTGAAAATGCTTTTCAAATTTAAAAATTTCTTCATGCTGCATTTTAATCGATTGTTATTTTAATACTTATTTTATTTTCGTACCTAGACTCAGGTTTTAATTTAAAAACTTCCTTTGTCCTTTGTTCAGGGAATTGTGTTATGTTTAAAGTATTCACTGTTTTATGTTTCCAATTTAACAATAAATAAAAACAAGATCAAGTTTTTTTTTTTTTTTTTTTTTTTTTTGCATTTGCAACCATTATTTCAATACCAAGGCACATACCTACTATTCATAATGTAGCACAGAGACGAATGAAGAAAACTAAAGCATGTAACTTGAACTTATGGTGCATCCACTGTAAACAACTCCCAATTACACAATAGACATACTTTAATAATTTTGAAAGAGCCAATGCCAGTGTTTAAAGCCCAAAACCTATGGACTCAGAATAGTCGTAGCTTTTCACGAATGCACATGCTTTGTTTTGTAGTTGTATTTCGGACTCACAAATGCACACAATCTGTTTGGCAAATATCCATGCTTTGGTTCACAAATGTAATTTGTATGCAAACTTGTAATTTAAATTCAGAAATGCACGTGCTCTGCTTCACAAATATAATTTTGAAGCACACTTGTAATATAAATTCCCAGATCATACAAATTGCTGACTGCATTTACCAAATGTGTGTGTTGGAGATGTGAGGTGAAGAAATGTAAGGAGCCATATGATTGGCTGTAAGTAAACACACCTGATTGACTGATGAATCTGTCAGACAGAAACATTTGATTGATTGACAGCTTTATAAGCCAATTGTGACGTTGACCTGCAACGTCAGGACAATCTCAAAATTCAATGCACAGATTTCGTAAATGCACATTCAGCAATTCGTATGCTCTGTGTATTTATTGTTGTGCCTATGATTGTGTATATTCTTGCCTCTTATCAAGCCTCAATCTGGAAGGGATGTTCTTTACTGAAGAAAGGAGTGTAACAATGGCTTATTTTTTATTTATTTATTTATTTATTTTGGGGGGGGGGGGGGGGGTTATTAATTAATTATTATGGGATACATCAAAACGTGCTCATTCTATACAGGTGCAGCTCAAAGCATAAAGCATAAACAGGGGAGCTCGGATATGTAAATAGAATGACATGATATGACAATGATAATCAAGCAACTGGTGACTAACTTGAACTTGGGCGAATGAACGGAAGGTTTGTTAAATACAATGATTTTCTGAGGAAGGAGAGGGTTTGAAGCTAAAATTTGGGTCAATATTGTTTAATAGCCATGTCTCGCACCACTCAGAACAACCAGCTATGAGAGCAGATATGTGCAACCTTAGTTTGGATTGGCGATTCACCTGGCCACGAAAAGGGCAGATGAGATATTCGACGAGGTCCTTCGTCGTGGCCTTCTAAGCTAGACTGGTCCTCGGCTGAAGTGGCTGTTGGTTTGTCTCATCTTTTGTGCGATTGGCTTGGTTATTAAGTTAATGTCCAAATTATTCTCTTTCCTGATGAAAACAGATTGGAGCCACGCACAGCACAAGCGGCCCCCTGTTACCACGGCAACTCGAGACGCTGGAGGCTGAATGCGGTGCGACTAAACTTGTTACGGTCGCAAGCAGCCTTGGCTTCAAGTTGGAACTTAGCCCTTATAGTTTAGCGGCTAAGTTCTCACTCCTGAGTTTCTTTTTGTTGTTGTTGTTGATCCATCAGGTCTCCTGGGGAAGCTCTCCTCTTCACAGCTTTCCCAGAACCCCTCTCTCCAATTTTTTCGAACTTTTGCCCTGATAAAATTTGTATTGATTGTTTATTGGGGGCCAACTCACCGGCGTGGTCTGGTTGTCGGAGCAAATTTGGTCCAATCAAATTTCTCCCTCTAGTTTCACGGCATAACGAAGGCGATTTTTGGATTTTAACTACGCCTTTCATTTACCCAAGTTTGAAGTTGCATATAAAACAAAGAGAAATGTATTATTTTCGTAAGAACAGTTTTCTCTGCTTGTTGTGGTTAGTTCGGTGGACTTGGTTAGACAGGTTCTGCTGATTTGTGGCATGAATTGTAATTTATTGTTTGGGAAAGCAGGGTCTTTCGATGTCAAAGTCAGATAAGAGTCCGGGATGGCACTTAGCAGAGATCTGGGAAATCTCTGTTGGAGGCAACAGTCTCTTTGAAACCTGAGGGGTGTGGGAGCTGGGAATCTGTACTCCCCCCCCACCCCCCCCCCCCTTTCCGGACCTCACAACATTATATTACAAGTGTGCCTCAACATTTGTGAAGCAGAGCGTGTGCATTTGTCCAAAATACAGCTACGAAACAAAGCGTGTGCATTTGTGAAAAGCCCCGTGAGAGTTCATTCATTATGAGACTGGTCTGACTCCGTAAAAACTGCCACTAATTATTTTAAGTCATCACCCTACATCACCAATTGGTGGTCCAGATAAAATCACAGCACTTTTGCAATATCATAATAAGTTTTATGCTTTTGTTTTGATCATTATAGATTTAATACCCTTTGTTTTGTCAGATAAATGAGACTTTTTATTACTTGGTGCTTGCAGCTTGTGATTTTTAATGCTGATTAATAGCATAGATAGCTGTCAGTTCACTCTGTCACCAAAAGTTAGAATTTTTAGTGCAGGTCAGAATAATTAGCTAGTAAGTGCATATTATAGTGTAATTTTTTTATTTTATCTCATCATTAGATTCAAGAGCTAATAACCTTGTTTTTGAGATGTCAGTTCATTTGATTTTAAAGTGTGGAAATGTGTTTTGAGCATTTGACCTTTTCAATAATGAAATGGTGAGAAATTGCAATTGCTGAAATGTGATTGCCAATTGACAGCTGATATCTGGCCTGATGACTCCTCATAGGCGGATTGAGGTTCTGTTGTGGAATTTTTGAAACAAACAATATTTCATATATTTTTAAGTAACGTTTCTATGGATTTTATGTCACTCGTTTGGAATGCAGTGGAAAAATCGCTGAATATCTAGGAAAAGTCCAGAATGTTTCTGTAAAGAATGGAAAAGTAATGCAGGTGCTTGTAACTGCTCACTTAGAAACATAAAGAAATTATTTCATAGGCACTTCAGGGCCTTGATACTGAGCTGCCCCACTGAAATTCAGCGAATCGCACACTTAGTTGTTGAAATATAATCATAGAAGTGCAGCTGCTAACTCTAGCTTATCAGTTGCTTACTCTAGCCTGTCTGCTGTGAGCATACATTATGATACATATGGAGCTCTTTGTTCTTTGTCATTTTACAAATCACTTTGCGCATCACTCTGCACATACACTTAGATCTCTTCAAATCACATACATCTTCACACACATTTCCCTTCTTTATTTACTCTGTTCCTTACACTGTACATCTTTTCTGTGCCTTGTATAATGAATGAGTAATGAATCTTGCCATTTGCCTTGAAGTTTTGTTAATGAGACTCAAAAGAAACAAAAGCAAGAGTTGCCTGCTTGCTCATGTCTACAAGAAACAAGTAGAATTTCACCATAGTTTTGCTCACCATTTGGCTGTCAATATGGTTCAGTTCATACAGTCAGTACAGTGGGCATTTGTAGAGCACGCATTATGAAGGTTATTACATCTGTTTTAGTTCAACCAATTAATTTACACTAAAACAGCACTTTGTGGCATATGTTTGTTGAGCCTGCAACAAATTAAATACACAACTTTTACATTTTGCAGTCCCGCACACCTGCTTTGGTCTTTGAACATGTCAACAACACAGACTTCAAGGTAGGAATTAAACTTTCCTTTATTTGTAAACGTTTATTGTATGATAAAATTGATACCTCCTTTCTTGGCATACGAGTGGATTATGTGTGCACATGTGTATATGTGACAGAAGAAAATGAAAGTCTAGTGTTATCTTTGGTGCCAGAAAGTCTACCCTCTTCTGGTTCTACTCTCAGTCACTGGCACAATACCTCCATGTTTTCTGTTAAATATCTGCTTTTCACTCGCTGTAGGAAATTACCAGATAAAGACAAATTACTTTATTTTGGTTTCCAGCAACTGTACCAGACCCTGACGGACTATGACATCCGATTCTATATGTACGAGATCCTCAAGGTTAGTCCTCCAGCCTCATGTCTAACCTCTTAGTGCAATTTCTTAAACAAGACTCTAATAGGCTTTTTGGTTTTGTTCTTTTTGGGTATTAAGTATTAAGCCCTATGGCCTTCCATTAGCAATGGAAACCAAAGTCCCTCTGTTTTATTTCTGTAGGCCCTGGACTACTGCCACAGCATGGGAATTATGCATAGAGATGTAAAGCCACATAATGTGATGATCGATCACGAGCACCAGAAGGTCAGTAATAAACACACTTGCTGGTTTCGCTTCCTTATCCAAAACTTATAAATAAAATGTTTTAAAAATGTGAATATTAACCAAATTTGGTCATTTTTGTTGTGCAGCTTTTTGTTTGCATGTTTTTTTCCTTTTTGCTGTTATCTTTTAATCTGTTTTTGCATTAACTCACTCAACATTAACGTTAACTAACTAAAAAATGTAACTAATTTGACAAATAATCATTAGTGGCTGTGCTAAATCATGAATACATGAGCTGTCTGCATTGTCTGTCTGCAGTTGCGCCTTATTGATTGGGGTCTGGCAGAGTTTTATCATCCAGGGCAGGAGTATAATGTGAGGGTTGCTTCGCGCTATTTTAAAGGACCTGAGCTTCTGGTGGATTATCAGGTATGTCTTCATCAGGTGAATTCAGCATAAAGTGGGTACGAAAGTATTCATACCCCCTTAAATTCTTTACTCTTTGTTACATTGTGGCCATTTGCTAAAATAATTTGTTGATTTTTTTTTTCCTCATTACTGTACACACAGCGCCCCATTTTGACAGAAAATTGTGACCATATGATATTTAAGTTTTTGTTTGTTCATAAATTTGCCAAAAAGTTCTATAATTTTGTGTTTTTTTTCTTGTTGGTTTTTTTTGGACTACTGTGTGTACGTTAATGAGGAGAAAAAAGAACTTTATTTTTTTTATTTTTTTTCCCCCCCCGAATTTCCCCAATGGGGATTGATAAAGTATTATCTTAGCTCTTATCTTCTTTTGGCAAATGGGGCTGCAATATAAAACAGAACAAATACTTTAAGGGGGTCGGAATACTTTCCGTATCCACTGTATTTTCATTATGTCATGACCCTTCTCAACCCAATCGGTCATAGCAGATGGCGCCCCCCTCTCCCCTCCAAGCCTGGTTCTGCCAGAGGTTTCTGCCTCTTAAAGGAAGTTTTTCCTTGCCACTGTTGCCAAGTGCTTGCTCATCTGGGGATCTCTTGGGTCTCTTTAAATAATTTTTATAAAGAATTTGGTTTAGACATGCTCTATATGTAAAGTGCATTGATGTAACTTTGTTATGACTTGGCACTATACAAATAAATATGATTTGATTTGATTTGATTTGACCCTTCTCTGTGTCCTGTTCCTTTGCTTGCACTTGATTTATTAGTTGCAGATGAGCCAAGACACATTTCACATTTTAATTGTTTGAGAGGTGAATCAAGAATGGTACGCCTTAAAGATATTTTTTCTGCATTTAGTAGGAGAACATCCTAAACCAAAACTGGTTTGTCCTTTGTAAGTTTGTGATGTATTTGCCATGATAAAGACGGTTGATTTATGCCCCAGACTTCATGTGCGATTCATCTCGAAGTTTGACCCCAAAATAGTTTAAAACTGGAAATAGTCCCACTTAATGAGGAACCCAATATCCGGGTTGTTCCATCTTCAAAGAGTCAAGGACGCTGTGTGAGACTGATGATGATTTCTCGTTTTCTTTTACATCAAGCCTTCAGCTCATTCATCCCAGAGTGCAGCGGGGCCACAGCAGTTCTGATCTAGCAGTACTTTGCTGGGCAGGTGACAACTGTGGGTCTGTGCTAAGACCTGATGAGAAGGTCTTAGATGAAACATTGGGTTCACCAAAATGTGTTGACCCCAATACTGATCAGCGCCAGAGTAGACTTGAGACTTGTTTTGTGTGTTCCAGATGTATGACTACAGTCTGGATATGTGGAGCCTTGGCTGTATGCTGGCAAGCATGATCTTCAGAAAGGAGCCCTTCTTCCATGGCCATGACAACTATGATCAGGTACATACCAGGCTGGGCCATTGGTTGGTTAGGATCCCCAAATAACTTAAATAACTCAGCTCAGACGCCACTTATTTCTTTGACCACATCTGACATGCTTCTCGATATAATTGAGTGAAAATTTGACATTTCAAAACAAATTATGTTATCCTGATCCTACAAAATTTGGGTCTTGATTTAGTGATCCAGTCCTACCCAGAATCTGAAGTGAGTGAATTTGGGTATTTCAAAGCTTCAAGGTGGAGATTAAAATAGATTTGATTTGAGCAAATAGATATGCTATACATCAAGAATTATCCGATTCCTTCTTAAAAGTGGATTCAGCCTGGATTCAAGGTGGATGACGAGAAATGCAGGAAACATTGCACATATTTAACAATAATTAATTTTATTTGCAATGCACTATACATCTTATAGAAAATCTCAAAATGCTACAAGGTTAAAAACATAAAACAAATGGACAATGATGAAGACAACAACAAGGTGAGTGCAAGTCTGCAGAGTGTAGTCAAAAGCTGTTTTTGAAGAGGTAAGTTTTTAATCCTCATTTAAAAGCATCATCAGTCCGTGGTCCCCTCAGGTCGTATGGGAGGGTGTTCCACAGACTGGGAGTGGCCAAAGAGAAGGCCCGATCCCCTATAGTGTGGGGCTTGGCCTTGGGCAGTTTGAGGAGGTCTGAGGGGTGAGGAGTTCCTTGAGGTATTGGGGATATGTCCATGGATGCACTGGTGGGTGAGGAGGGAAAGTTTGTATTTGATCCTGAGTGGGACAGGAAGCCAGTGGAATGATTTGAGGGGGGAGGTGATGTGATAATACTTTTGCACCCTCATCAGGATACTGGCTGTGCTGTTCTGAATGTATTGAAGCCTATTTAGGCTCTGGCCAGGGATCCCGGTGAAGAGTGTGTTACAGTAATCCAGCCTAGAGGAGACAAAAGCGTGGACGAGCTTCTCTGCATCGGCACCAGTGAGAGGGGGTTGGAGTTTGGCAATATTTCGGAAGTGGAAGAAGGATGTCTTGCAGAAGTAGTTGATGTGCATCTCGAAAGAAAGGTGGGTATCCATTAGAGTTGAGCTGGATACTTGGCTGAAACAAGTATTCAGTACATATAAGGCTGGGTCGCTGAGTAGTTATCTTTTTACCCTCCTTTTATCCTTGGATTTGTGACTTTATGCGCAAAGGATTACCTGGGACTGTTTATTATATTGGCACTTCTGTTACTTATGCAATGTGCGGATTACTCGTCGGGTACAGTAATCAACTGGCGAGTTGCATACTCCTCCTTCTCTAGCTTCGGCTCCATGCTCGCCAAGCACCCGGATCAGAGATGATTCCAGGGGAGATACTTGTCACTCAAACTAACTACACCCCAGATACTAACAAAAAGAAAAAAAAGCGGAGTGAGCGCTAAATGTATGTGTATGTAACGAGATCGACGAACTACAAGCTAATGTGATATACATGTACGAGTACAGGACAGCTGCAATTTTGGCATTCACGGAAACCTGGCTTAGCAGCAATGATAGCAATGGTTCTCTGTATATTGATGGATTCGGGACGCCAACTAGCCTCAACTGGAACAGTCAGCTGACTGGCAAGAAACATGGTGGCGGTGTCTGCCTCTATGTAAACAAACAGTGGTGCTCCTCTGTTACAGTGACGGAGAGACTGTGTACTGTGGACATTGAACTTTTGTTGGTTTCCCTGTGTCCCTTCTACCTATCCAGAGAATTCCCTCAGCTATTTTTTTTAATCTTGATGTATATCCAGCCTAAAGCAAAGTCATTGGCAGCTTCTGATCACATCATGTCCACACTCAGCAGGTTTGAACTTATCTCCCCAGACTCTCCAAAATTTGTTCTTGGTGATTTTAATCGCTGCTGTGCTGACAAGAATTTTCTTAAAGGTTTTCATCAATACATCATCGGCACCACACAAATAGGGAAGGCTAATGACCAATGCAATGGATCTGCTTCTGGTGCATAGAAATCTGTTGCCCTCCCCCCACTTGGATCTGCTGATCATACCTCCACCCTGCTTGCAACAGCACACCTAGCTGTTGTGAGGAGAGCAGAGAAGGTCATTAAGGATATCAAGCAATGGGCAAGTGACAGTATTAAGAGGCTACAAGGGTGAATTGAAGCCACTGACTAGATCAACCTAACAGTGCCCTCATCAATGAGCAGGCCGACACTGTAACATCATACATTTCATTTTGTGGATAACATTCTAACATTGGATAACATTCCAATCAAAACAATCACCATCTTTCCCAATAACAAACCATGGGTGACAAAAGAACTTAACTCTTCTCAATATGAAAAAGAGAATATTTTTCTCTGCCTCTGACAATGAGAAAAAAGAGATCAACAAAGAGGTGAAGCGGGCCATAAAAGTTGCCAAGCTAAGGCACAGGGACGAAAAATGTGGCAGCTATGAATACAACCTCCACCTCTCACAAAGCCATCCATGTTGAGGGCAGAAGTCCAGCGTCATTACCTAAGGACCTCAACTCTTTTTCACAAGATTTGAGACTGACAATAGCACCGAGCTTGAAACAACCATCACTTCACTAAAAACTGGTGGTTTTGTACTTAACATTTGTGCTGAAGAGGTAGTGAGAGTCCTTAAGAGGATCAAAGTCAACACAGCACCTGGGCCCGAAAAGATCTGTGGCCGAACTCTGAAGCATTGTGCTGACAAGCTAGGTGGTGTATTCCAGCTCTTTTTCCAGAGCTCAGTTGCCAGCTCCACAGTTCCCCAGCTGTGGACACAATGTACTGTCTTTCCCCCTCCACAAAAAAAGCGCTGTAAGGATTCCGAACGATCTCAGGAACTGTTGCTCTGACTTCACTTGTAATGAAGGCCTTGGAGAGGGTGATAAAATATTGCTTCATCACAACAGCAGACTTCCAACTGGATCCACTCCAATTTGTGAATTGGGTAGGAAGGGGGGTGGACGATGCAAAAGTCTTTATCCTAGACACCATACACAAGCATCTTGAAACCCCAAACACAACAGCTAGGTTGCTGTTCGCTGACTTTTCCTCTGCATTTAATACCCTGCAACCACATATTCTAGCTGAGAGACTCACCTCCCGCTTCCATCTTAATACCGGTCTTATTCAGTGGATCCTGAATTTTCTAACTAACAGGCCACAGAGAGTGTTGTTAATAATTTTTTTTCTGATCTCACCTACACTTCAACTGGCTCACCACATGGCTGTGTTCTCTCACCCTCTTCTGTTCATTCTATACACTGATGACTGCAGGACTATCCACCATAACTGCCATCTGGTCAAGTTTGCTGTCCATTCTGTCTGGCTCCTTCCATCACCTAAGGTCGTCTCTCAGTGACTTTGTGGACTCGTGTGATAGATCATGCCTGGAGCTGAATGTGACTAAAACCCACGAGATGATAGTTACCTTCTTTAAAAGACAGAGGGAGTTGGCTGAGGCTGTAGTGACCACCATCCATGGGGAACCAGTGGAAATAGTGGCGAGGTACAAGTAGCTGGGCACAGTATTTGATCACCAGCTGAAGTTTGTGCCAGCAACGTCAGTATCTATTGAGGAAACTGAACTCCTTTGGTGTAAGCAAAAACATCCTCACGACATTTTACCACTCCTTCATAGAGAGCATCATCACCTTCTCCTTCACATGCTGGCTCCATTCCAACTCACTTCAAAATTGAAACTGGTTATTTGGTGTAGTGAAGCTCTGCTCCAAAATCATTGGTCTTCCTCTAAGATCCCTCTCCACCTTCTGTGAGCAACAGACTTTGAGGAAAGCCAGCAGGATCCTGCAGGACCCACCCCACCCGCTCTTCTCTACATTTGCCCGGGCTGCAGGGCCCAAAGCAGGAGTGCAACCTTTGTGGCCAGAACTGTCCTCCTGCTCAACTCGCAGCCATCACTGTCCTCCGCCTTCCCCCAACCACCCACCCCCAAACCTTCCTCTCCTAAATAAAGGTGTAAGACCATACCAGGTCCCTTTATTTTCTTAATTGAGAAAGAGTTGATATGTTTTTCAAGTGCATAAGATACATGGTAAAAGAGATATAATAAAAAACAAAACCAAATAAATAAAAAGAAATGATAAAGATAAATTAGAATAAAACAAAAGGTTAATAAATCTTAATCTTTCATATTAGTTTTATTTAAAAATAATACACTAGGTGGAACCAAGTGTTTTTTGTTTTTTTCTTTTTTAATATATAATAGCGGTTCCTTGTCCAGTGATTCAGGGGCATACACTAGACAGGATGTAGCAGTTCCAAGATTGAGTTGGGTCTGTTATTTCATATTCAGGCCTAAGGGGCCAATGGAATTAAAAATATTTATCCATTTCCTCTCTGTTCTCTTCCTTGGAAAGGTTGGCCAATTTTTGCTGCCCTCCAGGCCGAAGACTTGTACATTATCAGTGGAATGTAAGAGTAAATGTGAATAAAAGAGGCGTTCCTTCCTTCCTTTTCTGATTTTATAGGGATGTTGTTTTACTCCCATTCCCAATGTATTTGTGGTTTCCCCAATATAGGTTTTTTTTTGGCACTTAAGGCATTTTATGCCATAGACCACATTTGTGGTTTTTGGGCTATTGGTTTGCCAAATTGGGGCGCTCTTATCCATCAAAGGATTGGTGAGGATTAGGGTTAGGGTTAGGTTGGGCCCCTGGCTGGTGGTCTTATTGGGCCTGGGTTATCTTGAACTATGTCCGCGCCTGACAAGAGCTCAGCCCCTGTTTGGGTGGCTTCAGTCTTTGAACATCTATCTGGAGGAAGTCCACCTTCATCCATGCTTCTACCTCCTCCAGGCAGGTGGTCAGGATGGATAGTGGCAGGGGTGTAGAGGGGGTGGGATTTGTTCTCAAGTAAAAATGGGTCATCAGCATAGCAAAGGAATGACTCTCCATGCTTGCCCTTGACATGGTCATGACATTGACATGGGGAACCAGTGTCAAATGTCATCAGGAGGTTGTTGGTAACCCTGACTAGGGCCGATTCTGGGCTGTGTGCAGGGCGGAAACCAGACTGCAATTTGAATGGGAATGAGTGAATGGGAGGTTGGAGATTGGTCTAAGTATGTCTGGGTCTCATGTAATTTTTTTCAGGAGTGGCCTGATGACAGCAGTTTTCAGTTGAAGTGTGACATGACCAGCTTGTAGGGAGTGGTTTATGATGATGGTGTTGAGTGGGCTGATAGCAGTGAGATTTGACTTCACCAAATCTGGGGTCCAGAACACAGATGGACACCTTAATTTTCCTGATGATGTCCTCAACCTTCAGCTGTAAGATGGCATCAAAGCAGCAAAGATAGCTCTCCTCACCAGTAGTAGCAGCAGTGGTCATGTCACTGCTGTAACTACGTGAATAATGAATGAAAGACCCAAAGACCCATACTTATGAGTCATGAACAAATCATTCATGTCTAGAGTGAGCCTGCTGTTACCTCCTCAGCTTTGTAGTTCCTAACCAACGTATAAAACAGCTGGTTATAAAACTAAGTCTCGTTTCATCTTAGCTTGGCTCATTGACGCTGGTAGCTAGCAGTCCAGGCTAGTTTCGCACACAGAGGAGGAGAGGCAGAGTAGTTGAACACATGGACTAGGGCTTTATTCGGCTCCTTTCTTCCTTCAAACATTACAACATAGTACTTCTATGGCTGCAGAGTTGAGTACCATCACACTGATTATAAAGCTTAGAGTGGCTACAGCTGGTGTTACTTCTCACACAATTCACCGCAGAGAGGGACATATACGCTTCTCCTCAAACATACACACAATGGCACGGCTACGTACTGACTACATCACACACTATCCACAAGGCAACCTCCTTAAAGGGGAATGCTCAGGCCAGGAACACTACTCAGGGGCCATGGAACAAGTGAACAAGAGACTCAGACCCGAAGACCCATACTTCTGAGTCGTGAATGAATCACTAATTTCTATACTGAGCCTGTGCAGCATCCATGGGACAAGTGAACAAGAGACTCAGACCCAAAGATCCATACTTTTGAATCTTGAACGAATCCGTCACGCCTACACTGAGAATGCACAGTGGTCATGTGACATGTGAATGAGAGACTCAGATCCAAAGACCCTATTTTATGATTTGCGAATGAGAATACTGAGAATATGTGGCAGGAAGACCTGTTCATGAACAAATCTGAGCCTGTGGCAAGCATGTGCGGACCAAGGAAAAAAGAACGAATCACTTACTGAGATGACTTGTTACTCCCAAGTCATATAAAAGATTAGTTCGAAATTAACAAATTGTTCATGAACGACACATCACTAACACCCAGCCGTCCGTAGCTCACTGGTATACCAAGGGGCTGAGTGTGCAAAGGTGACTGTTTGTGACTTGAAGGTCCAGAAGAAAGCCCAACGACTGGCTGTAAAAGTCCACTAACGCTGAGACTGAGGAGAGTTCGGCACAGCCAGAGGAGAGGTGTTGAATGTACATGGTGAGGGTGTCCAAGTTGATAGGAGGGGTGTTAATATGAATATTCATATCTCTGAGAAGTATGATGTTGGCAGAGGTTGTGCAGAGAGTGGTAAGGTGATTTTGTATCTCAGAGAAAAAGGCGGAATTTAATTTGTCATGGGGAAGGGGGTCTTACATGTGAAGGCAAGTCACTCAGATGATGACAGTGTGGGCAGGATGATGAGGGATAGTTGCAGTCCCTGTCGGTGTGGCACTGCCAGTCTACCACCGCGCCCAGTGCTGTGTGCTCTCTGCATGTAGCTGTACCCAGGAGGACAGGCTTCATTAAGGGCTGAGTAAACCTCTGGTTGGTGCCAAGTTTCTGTATGACACATTAAGTGTCGTCCAGTATGTGGTCATGTATGAGGGATGCTTTGTTATTGATGAATTGTGTGTTGAAAAGTTCCAGTTTGACCACTGATATAGTGGTTGTACTACACTAAAGCCCACTCCGCGTATACTGTAATCCGGTCCACGTTTTGAATCCAGTTGGACATGGCGATGTTTCCGGTGTACGGATGCAGAGATCTCGCTGTGTTATATACACCAAGAGTGACGGCGCTCTGTTGACGTGTCGGAGGAGCGACACTGGACCAGGTGAATGGGACAGCGTGAGCGGAGTGGCCGGGTTGATGATGGTAAACAATTTTCGCCGAGAGCTTCCATGGAGGTATCGAGGTCTGCGTTGAAGTCTGCGCTCTTGAAAGGCTGAAGGACACGGTAAAATGCAGGTGTCGAGACCCGATTTTTGAGATGGAGTACTAAAACATAATTCCGTCGGTCGGTGTGTTAGCCTGTGGCCGATTTTTTGCCAAACACAAACATTAAGAACTGACAGGCACGCCACGCCTCGTCATTTGATGTGTGGGATATAGACCATTTGGATATCACCATCGGTTTGTGAGCTGAAGAGAAGCGGCAGCCAACTTGCGTCAGCGTCTGGGTCACTTGATTTTTGCATATGAAATTGAAACGGACTAAGAGAAAACAATACCATGCATTGGTATAAACTCCTTAATAATCAACGAATATTTATGTTCTTAAATGTCTGCATAGAATATTGTTTTGCATCAAGCAACAAAACAGATTGTGTGAATTTGGAGAGATGTTGTGTTTCAATTTGTTGTGATTCAATTTTCCAGTCAGAAAAAGTAGCCATCTGTTGGTTTAATATATGTAATGCACTTGTCCAGAAATACACAAATCCAGATTCTGTGATCGTGATGTTCTACCTGAATCACACTTATCCTATCTCGGAAGTCTTTGAAAAACCAGGACAACAAGCATCAGTTTTATCTGCAATAGCAAAAAGAGGGATTCCAGATCTGGGTAATTCTGATGTAAATTGAAAGTTTTGAAATACAAGGCCCAGGTAACAGGTTGTTTCCTGTTTGTTTTCTTCTAGTTGGTGAGAATTGCAAAGGTCCTGGGAACTGAAGACCTCTATGACTACATCGACAAGTACAACATAGAGTTGGAACCTCGCTTCAATGACATCCTGGGGAGGTGAACACTGTTACTGTAGTACTGTAATATCTATTAGTCTATGATTCTTCAGCTCTTTGCTCAGTGGGTTAGAGTCACAATTGTCTTTCCAAAGACTTTCTTCAGTCTAAAGTGATTCCACACTTCACTGTTTGTTAGGGTTTTTTATTTTATTTTATTGTTGTCTTTTTATTTTTATTTATTTTTTTTTAATACAGGCATTCTCGTAAGCGGTGGGAGAGGTTTGTCCACAGTGAAAACCAGCACCTGGTCAGCCCAGAGGCTCTGGATTTCTTAGATAAGCTGCTGCGCTATGACCATCAAGCCCGGCTGACTGCACATGAGGCCATGGATCACCCATACTTCTGTAAGCTCCAAAAAATCCAGTGGTTTTGTTTTTCAATATCAAATGCAACAGTTATACAAAATTATTTCTGTTTTTCCCTGTAGTCCCCATTGTGAAGGATCAGTCTTGTGCCACTGGATCAGCCAGCATGCCTGGTGGGAACACAGCTGTTGGCAAAGCCAGCATAATCACTGGTGATACTGGTTATACTTGAATACATACATCTTCACATACATCTAGACAAAATCTGACAAGTTCCCTTATATCAATCATGTTTCTGATCCAGCAAACCTGGATAACACCCAAATAAATGATACAAATCCAAATGAAAACAAAATGGTGTCTTGTACCAAAAATACCTAGAAGTGGCAGCTAAAAGCTACATCTACTGAATTTATTTATTTATTTTTACAGAACGTCCCCTAGAAATTAAGGCATAATCAACATGAGTGAACACAGCATCAAACAAAGGATTTGTTAATTTATTTATAATTATGAAGTCTGTGTTCTTAATTCTTGAAAAGGAATCCGTGCTGACAGAGTAGTTGTTGTGTTAGTGGCTAAAATAGCATGTGGAGAGACTACATGCAAGATTTTGATAGAGAGGTTTGTTGTGCTGGTTACTGTGAATTTTAACAGTAGTAGTTGTTCACAATGTATGGATTTATATGGGATAAATAGGATGTGTGACTGGAATACAGAGATTTTTCTAATTTGCCTGAGTTTAAAGTTTGTCGTCTTAGCTTTCAAATTGTCTCTTACTCTTATCTACAGGTATCGCTGCCTTGCCAGCCTCTACTGCCCTTGGCCCTCTGACTGGCACACCGGTCCTGTCTGCTGCCACCAATGCCCTGAGCACTGTGGTACCCGCTGCTGCTGGTGCCCCACAGTAACACCTCATCTAAATCCACCATCATCTCTCCCACCTGTTCCACACCTCAGCTTGGTTGAAGAACTAGACATGTCCCATTGCACTAGTCCTCCCATATCCAGGTGCAGCCGGAGTGCAAGAACAAAATGAATGTGTTAATCTGACATCTGAAATGAATGACCCATGTAACTGAAATATCCAGGTGTTCCCTACACTTTTCCACAAGTTTTAGCGAATACATGGGTGTGTCTTTGTCTGTAATGAGTGAGTTCTGCCCCTGACTAGGGGTCTTGACCCCCCCCGCATGTTGTAGTTTGGACAGTAAAAAGAACTGGCTGCTAAGTACATCAACAGTCTTCTTTTGATAATGCAAATCCCCGTCACATCATTTATAATTAAACTGTTTTGTATTCACCTGTAGGGTACTGCTGGATAAGGATCATTACTATCAAATGGCGTGATTGACAAGTTTGAAACCAAGTAAAGTTCATTCAGGTTCTCACAAAAGTTTCTCAGATGTGCTGCTTTCCAGATCCTTGAATTGTGGATTTTCTTGAATCACTCCAAAACATAGCCAAAGTTTTCCAAGTGGTTGGAAGGAGATAATCAGACCCAGTTTTATTTGATGGGTGTTGCTTAAGGAGGGACCTTGACACAGCAGCAGGTTGAAAATGGGGGTTTTGATAAATAAGATGGATGCAAGATGGTGTGATCATTTTAAAGACTAAAGTGCTGTTAGTTCTGGAACTGGGCTGGCCCAGTGATGAGTAATAATTTATTAATTAACTGTTGAAATTGAAGTGTCTAATAACACTGAAAGGGTAGCTCTTTGCGCAATGTGTTAGTGTTAGTACACTAACACATTGCGCTCATTTGTCCCATTTCAAAACCTTAAGATGCACATGAATTAAAAGATGCCTACGTTGACCTGAGAACAGAGTAGTTTGAGTACCTACATCACTGTATATATTATGTTCTTATGTAGAAGATTAGCATTTGAAAGTATTTGTGTAAATAAATGTGTTCTATTTATCAGGTGAATGTTACTGATTTATATATACTTATATGTATATACACAGTGATAATAACATTCACCCGGATGCACTTGGAATACATGAGACAGTTCAAAACTTCAGAGATGTTACAGGATATAGGTGATTTATGGGTGCATAATCCAGTGTATTGTGGTGCAATTTAGTCCATTGAGTCCATCAACAGGTCTCAATCTGCATGTCCCCCCTATCAGGCTCCTTTCCGTTCCAACACATTTCCTTTAATAGCTGCCTAATTTTATTTATTTATTTATTTTTTGTACTCAGAACTCGTTCTACTCTTACTTTAATTCGCCTTATGAATCGTCGGCATTGTTCAAATAATCCAGTGTTGCGAACCACTTCACGTCCCCCAGTAGTCCTTGGACCACTGGACACATGTGAGTCATTTGTCCATTTGCTAGATTATTTACCATCTGAGCTGCCTGCATGCCCATCAACATGTTTGTGTGTCTGTCTGTTGCCCGCAGGCACTGTCTCCTCAGCATGGGAACGATGCAACAGGTCAAAAACAGAACCCAGAATTAAAACTATGACAGCACTCATGGCTGCTTTGGCCAAAACGACTTCCCATTTCCCCAAATTTAGGTCCAGCCAATACAAAGACAGGCTACCTCTCCTACCAGAATTCCCCCTTAATTTGTCTTTTAACTTTAGTAGGTTAGTCATGGCCTTTGTGAATGAACCATCTGCATTTGTGTTACATGGGATGTAATTACAACAGTATTTTTTGAACATTTGTCACACACCTCCTCGTTCTGGTGTCATCCATTCCAACACCTGTCAATTTTGCCATGTTACCGTGGTAGTTGCATGCAACTGTTCCCCCAAAGCTCTAAACAATTCACTGCTGTAGCTAGTGTACCTCTGTTGATTGTAGTAAATGTAATTTATCCAGGCTACATTCTTATTAATTGTAATCCAGGTCAATATGGACACTAATCCTGCCTTCACTTCATTTTGTGCCTTAAATTCATCGAGAATTCCTGTTGGCAGTCCTATCGCATCTAACTGTGTTCCTTCGTGAAGAATGAAATGTTGCTTTGACCTTTGAGGTTGATCTGACTCCATTTCCTGCTTGACTGTTTCATTCACTCCTTCATACATAACTACCATTGGAATTTGCAGTCTAACCTAAGCATATAATGCTATCCACCTTAATGGGAGAACATTATGCAACACATCCTTCCCACACATCCAAAAACTGTCTGCTCACTTAGCAGACCAATGCATCTTTTATTGGGCGGGTCATATTTATGGTCTTACATTCTTGGCTCAACGACACTGGATTCTCAAACCATACAGTCTGGGTAGTAAATTAAAGTTTTATCTGTGACTGAGTTAACAGTTGTATTCCCCACCATTATACCTCGATAATCATTCAGGAAACCTCCACTGGCAAAACACTCATACTTTCGTGTATAGTCAACTTTGTAATTGGTTGGTGGCTCACTCTGTGATGTAAGCATGCCAAACTCTTCACACTGCTCTTTGCACCAACAGTTCGGACATTTATCCAAATAGTTATGTTTTGGGGCTCGCTTCTTCCTGTGGCTACCTTCCCTCAGGACATGTTAAAAGTATGTTTCGCTGGAATCACCATGGGAATCGTATCAGGAAACTCGGCACATTCTAAACACTTGTTACTAGCCATTCTTCTGGTAGTATGCTTTACCCACTTATACCACCCATTATTATTAGCAGCCTACCAAAGTTCCCCAGTGCCGCCATGACGCTCTTATGTCTTGGCTGAAGAGCATTCCATTGCTTCCTCTGTCTAAGCAACTGGTCTATATCGGCTTGATCGTAGTCCTGGCTATAGTCGTCATATATGTCTTGCTCATTCTGCTTTGTCTTATATGGGGTTGGAGCGATTTTTCCAACCTTAATAATTTTAACTGTTGGCTTAATATGGAATCAGAACCTGCGGGGGGTTTTGTAGTTTCGTACTCTTTCAGACTTCATAAATGTAATTTTGAGGCACGCTTGTAATATAAATTCATACAAATTGCTGAATGTGCAATTACAAAATTTGTATGTTGAATTTTGAAACTGATCTGATGTCGCAACCAAAGTCACCATTGGCTGATAAAGTTGTCAATCAAATGTATGGTTTTGATTGACAGATTCATCAGCCATGTTTGCTTTCAGCCACCGCTGGTCGGGCTGGATCCTGGTCCTGGTTGACCTCTCTGGCTTTTTCCTGCAAGTATATAGATCTATGGATAGCAGTTAGTTGTTTAATGTATGGTTATAGCTCATCTTGCAATTGTTCAAGCAACGGCCCCTCATGACGACCTCTTGTGGTGCAGGCATAGGTCTACCAGGGAGCATTTCATGCGTACTTCTATGTGCTTGCATACAATAGCTCATTAGTGCGATTGGCAAAGCGCCAACCCAGCTCAGTTTGGTAGAAGCACATATCATTCAGTTTTGCTTTGAAGGTATTTTTGATTCTTTCAACCATTCTTTGACTTTGTGGATGATAGACAGCTCCTAATGTCTGTTCAATCTGTAACTGCTGCAAAATGCCTTTTGCAACTTTTTCCACAAATGCTTTGCCATTGTCAGGGCTGATTTCTACCAAAACATGGGATGACTTCTCTGATTAGGAATTTGATGACAGTTCCTGCTCCTAGATCTTCATGTGACCTGTCTCACTCATTGTAGCGTTTCTTTGTCTCCAGAGGTTCTGCTCACTCTGATCTGCAAATCTACAAAGTAGGTGACATCTGCATTTTGAATGGGGGATGACTCCAGATCAGGCCTGAGCTTGGAGTATATCATAGTTTCTCCTACACATTTGTGAGGTTCATCTTCAAGCTCAAATGCACTGATCATTGCTGGATTTAGAGCTAAACACTGTTTGATGCATTGACAGTTTAAAATTAAAACAAAGCTATGATCATCATATTTTCAAGGTTTTTGGCTTCAACATGAAACCTGAGAAAAGGTTCGAACAATTTTCATCCAGTCAGTAATGTTTACTTGCTGGACACTTGAAATGGAGAAAACACACAGATCAGGCACAGCATGTCAGCAACAGTAGCTTGTCTGTTGGATCTGACCAGACGGGCCAAACTTTGTTGACCACAAGCATCAATTAGCCTTGGCCGCCAATAACCCTGTTGCTGGTTCACCACTGTTCCCTCCTTAGACTACTTGGAGGCTAAGCCAACGCCATCCAAAGTCACTACATGATCAGTGTTGTTTGTCGAAATTGCTTAAAGCCAAACACAATAAATTACTTTTTTGTCTGAAGTTAAATGTAAAAACTTCTGGGAACCAGACCTCCATGCCTTTTAGACATTGCTGAGGGGTGACCACCTGATTATCTTAATTTTGCTTTACAGATTAATACAGATTGGTTTCAGCTGCATAACAATAAAAAAAATGTGCTTCTTTCTCATAATATTGCCTGAAGAAGCATATGAAGTGTGAAAAAGCATTGGTCAATCACAATAATCAGGCATAACATTATGCCTGGGGATGGGCAGTATTTCTACAGTGGCTGGGAGGTGCAAACCAACATTACAAAATCTGAAACACTTTTACAAAGCTTGAGACAAATTTACAAGTCCAGAAACAAACCGGAAAGGGAATCAATGATCTGTGTTTTCCCTGTTGTTTATCGTTTATCTATATAAGGTTCACCTTATAGAATGAAAAAATCTTTGAAGGTCATGGTCAAGGTCAGGATGTGTGTATCATTGAGCTAATATCCATACTATTCAGTGAGGGTAACATATTAGCTACAATATTTTCGATAGGAGCCATTTTTTTGTCTGCATGTTTTCAGTCTGTTTATTTTATAATTTGTCACTTGGGTGACACACAAGTGACTTGTGTAGCT
Source organism: Echeneis naucrates (assembly GCF_900963305.1). NCBI lineage: Eukaryota > Metazoa > Chordata > Actinopteri > Carangiformes > Echeneidae > Echeneis > Echeneis naucrates. The sequence continues at coordinate 26,035,904 of NC_042515.1, forward strand.
TAGGGTGATAGGTTGGGTTTGTGTCAGGATAGGTGATGTCAGGTATTTAAGCATTTAAGGTGTAAAGCGTGGCCCATCACGTATGGGTGACGGGGAGATTGCACAGTTTTTACTGCTTGCTTGCTTGTCTGCTTCCCCACCATGAACAGCTTGCATGCTTAATACATCACCAAACCTCAAAACATCATTTCACACTTTGTCTTCAGTTACCAAGATGCTACTTAGAAGTTGAAAATAAATGTGAACCTCACCCAACAGCACCTCATTCATTCATCCACTCATCCACCTATTAATTCATTCAAGTGCATCAAAAAACAGGTCTCCTGGTTTATTGTTTGCAAGGATAGTCGGTACCAGGGGTGATTCTAGGATCAGAGCTTTAGGGGTGCTAAGCACTCAGAGTGCTGGCCAGCCGGGCAAGATAAATTTCACAGTTTTGTACATTTTAACACAATTTTGGACCATTATTCTAACATTTGTGAAATGTGTTATGACTGGGTTCCTTATGTTTGTGAAAAGTACATGGTAGAGTAGGGTTGGACCTGTTTTGTGTGTGTGTGTGTGTTTACGCCCTGTCTGTGTTGTGTCCCATATGTAAATAGCTGACCACTTTTTCGAAAAATTAAGAACACTTCTACCATCTGCGTTGTTTGAAAAGGTTGTTGACATTACCATGAAATCCCAACTAGCCCAACATACCAACATGCCTGTCTGTTGGCTACGGCCATCACTTTGAATGATTTCTTCTCCAAAGACACACACACAGATATAGAGACGCACTCACACACATACACAGACACAAACAGAGACAGATTTACAGATGCACTCATACATATCCAGACACCCACACACACTGTGGTGCTATCCGTTTCCTGGGTAGAATACGAAATTTTGGCGCCGTAAACGGCGAAAACGTGGCCAAAAAACTCCATTCATTTGCTATGAGAGATGGCGAAAATCCTCAAAAATCTTCAGCTTTTTCAAACCTCTGATACTTTGGCATACGTCCAGCTACACAGTCCATTTTTACCTTCAAAACGGAGAAAAGCTTGTCTTTCAAGTGGTGTTTTCATCTTTCTGATATCTTTTATAGTTTTCGATCAGCGATTATTCAAGTGTGATGCTCCTCTCACCTCATTTCTGCTGAAAATTTTAGTTTCCCATGTGTGTGTATTGCACAGAATGTTGGTGGGTCAGAGTGGAGGAATCTTCTGTTAGAGTGCGTCAGTGAGCTGAGGATTATCGGAAAAATTATTTGTAAATCGCCCTCGCGGGCACATAGTTTAAGGTATGCACTTAATTTTCTCTAAAGTAGTAAAGATTCTTGTCCTCTCTTGAAAAATGTCTTTACTTCAATAGTCGGACAAACCAAATTAGAACTGTACCCCTCTAAAGGACATGCTCACCCCTTGTCTCTCCTATTACTCCCCATGTATTTTTCTCTGGCCGGAAGGAGAGGAGTTCACATTTTCAGATGTTTTTAAATCGCTCCCGTGTCCACATTTTACATCCTAGAAACACCAAAATACACACACAGCTTCAGACACTTGTGGCACTCGGCGTCTGCTCGTCTACCCACACCCTAACCCTAACCAGACATGCACACAAACTCACACACAGAGACAGTGGAATGCACACATACAGACACACAAAGACACAGACTCACACAGACAAATATACAGACACAAATACACACAAAGACAGACACACCCAAACCCAAAGAGATACACAAATAGCTGACACACACACAAACACACAGCTGACGAAAACTGACTATGGCCATCATTTTGAAGGATTTCCTCTCTGACTGACAAATCCATGTACTCATCCCTGACTCCTCTGATATGAGAGCAGCTGATCAACTGTGACGACTGACATTTGTGTTCGACTACACAACACACAGAGACTGATATAAGTACGCATACAGACACACGCAGACACATACACACACTTATAGACAGACGGGGACCAAAAAACGCAGCCAGGGACATACAAAGAGACACAAATATTCATACATACAGCCCTATACATAGGCACATACACTCACCAGCCACTTTATTAGGTACACCTGTCCAACTGCTTGTTAACACTTAATTTCTAATCACCCAATCACATGGCGGCAACTCAGTGCATTGAGGCATGTAGATATGGTCAAGACAATCTCCTGCAGTTCAAACCGAGCATCAGTATGGGGAAGAAGGGTGATTTGAGTGACTTTGAACGTGGCATGGTTGTTGGTGCCAGAAGGGCTGGTCTGAGTATTTCAGAAACTGCTGATCTACTGGGATTTTCACGCACAACCATCTCTAGGGTTTACAGAGAATGGTCCGAAAAAGAAAAAATATCCAGTGAGCGGCAGTTCTGTGGGCAGAAATGCCTTGTTGATGCCAGAGGTCAGAGGAGAATGGCCAGACTGGTTCGAGCTGATAGAAAGGCAACAGTGACTCAAATAACCACCCGTTACAACCAAGGTAGGCAGAAGAACATCTCTGAACGCACAGTACGTCGAACTTTGAGGCAGATGGGCTACAGCAGCAGAAGACCACACCGGGTGCCACTCCTTTCAGCTAAGAACAGGAAACTGAGGCTACAATTTGCACAAGCTCATGGAAATTGGACAATAGAAGATTGGAAAAACGTTGCCTGATCTGATGAGTCTCGATTTCTTCTGCGACATTCGGATGGTAGGGTCAGAATTTGGCGTCAACAACATGAAAGCATGGATCCATCCTGCCTTGTATCAACGGTTCAGGCTGGTGGTGGTGGTGTAATGGTGTGGGGAATATTTTCTTGGCACCAATTGAGCATCGTTGCAACGCCACAGCCTACCTGAGTATTGTTGCTGACCATGTCCATCCCTTTATGACCACAATGTACCCAACTTCTGATGGCTACTTTCAGCAGGATAATGTGCCACGTCATAAAGCTGGAATCATCTCAGACTGGTTTCTTGAACATGACAATGAGTTCACTGTACTCAAATGGCCTCCACAGTCACCAGATCTCAATCCAATAGAGCATCTTTGGGATGTGGTGGAACGGGAGATTCGCATCATGGATGTGCAGCCGACAAATCTGCAGCAACTGTGTGATGCCATCATTTCAATATGGACCAAACTCTCTGAGGAATGCTTCCAGCACCTTGTTGAATCTATGCCACGAAGAATTGAGGCAGTTCTGAAGGCAAAAAGGGGTCCAACCCGTTACTAGCATGGTGTACCTAATAAAGTGGCCGGTGAGTGTACATACATACATACAGAAACACATATACAGACATACAAAGACACAAACACACACATATAGAGAGAGACACACATCATGCTTTTGGAATTGCGCGTCCAACGTCCCCATCCCGGGAACAGCCCCCCCCCACGTCACTCTCGAAATTTCTGCCAAGGAATCTTCTAGTTGACTTTGTTTTTTCCCCAGCATGCGCAGGGATAGCAGCAAGATTATCATAACCATACATATCTCAAGAATGACTACAAGTCAACAATGGAACAGTTTTATTTGAAACAAGCTTGACAGATACTAAAGAAAATATTAAAGCCTAGTTTAATCATTCTGTTGTTTCCTGTACTTGACTCAGTGAAGAGTATCACTTCCTGGACATTTGGACTTCTGTGGATCTGACCGACCCTGAGAAGGGCATCTTCATGCCAGATGATTAGTATTCCAGGAATACTTGAGAAGAAGCTTCAAAGACAGTAGCTCCCAAACAAAAAATAAGCATTAAAATGTGTTTCCTACGCAATAAAGCATTGCAGCAATAATTTTATAGAGAACTTCTGACTTAACCACCAGAGATCTGACGTTTGATATTTCAATAAAATCAATAAAATCAAAAATATCAATAAAAATCCCTACAATTAATATTTAATGTTTAATGTCAAACTAAATGAATAATATACAAACAAAAAAATGTAAAAATAAAAATGAAGAGACAGCATTCTGGTCTCAGTATGTTCTTTCAAGGGGATGAGAGCAGATGTAGGCTCTGTTCTCCAAGAGCGCCTTGGCAATTTTCTTCATGTTGGCATCATTGTTTTCAGGAGAATCTGAAACATATTGTGATATCTTTTGCTAAATACAAATGACACTCTAATGTTTGTCTGGATAACATGCACACAGTTCATAAATTAAAAACAAAAAAATGGTATGTGCAACTCGGTGGGGGTAATTCCACAACACATGCTGTTAAAAAAAATAAATTAATGAAATTTTGAAAAAAGCTCAGGGCTCACTATCATTTCTGTTGTACTTACGTTTTTGCAACTGAGTCATTTTATAGTTGTTCTTAAAGAATGCTTCGGCACAGAATGTATTTGCAAGCAGCACCTAGAAATGTGGGAAACATGGGCAATCATCAAAACCAGATATGAAGTGGACTAGGAAAAAATGGTTAAATGGAAAACTAAATATTACACAGGAGGAGGCTGCTGCAAACAGAAATATGACCACAAGAAATTGTGGGGATTTATTGGTTAATTTTTTAATCACTAGCACTTGAATTGGAATTATTATGCACAATATTGTTGATGAAATGTGTTTTTATAAAACTGAGACCAGCAGTTTTCAGATTACCATGGACAGAAGATATGGACAACATTGCTCAGAGAATAGACTTTAAAAAAGCTCTGCTTGCGTACAAGTCTCTTCATGGTCTAGCACCGAAGTACATCTCGTACATGTTAGAGCCATATGAACCATCTCAGGCTCTGAGACCCTCGGGGAGTGGTCTCCTGGTTGTACCCAGAGTCAGGACTAAACATGGTAAGGCTGCATTCCAGTTTTATGCTGCTAAAGTCTGGAACAGTCTTTCAGAAGATGTGAGACAGGCCTCAACTCTGACAATGTTTAAATCCTTGAAAGTATTTTACGAAGAGCTTTGAACCAGAATTTTTTGCCAGTTTGTTCCGAACAGAAACAGTATTATAATGTTTCCGGTTTTATGTTTCACCCAAGAATTGACGTTCCTGAACCGGTTTGAACAAAAAAAATTTTGTTACCGAACAGGTTAATAACATTCCTTGTAAATATAAAGAGGTAGGTAGCTTTAGGACTTTTAAATTGGCATTTAAGGCAATTAGTCTACATACTGTAGATACGTCCCTACCCTACAGTAAACAGTACAACAGCAATAGGCCTCTGCTTTATGCAAGCTGCATCACTGTAGTTAAGGCCTATGCCTACAACTTAGAAACTACATGAAATAATACAAGAATAATTACTGCAAAGTCATTTATTGCCAAACAGCAGATTTCATTGTGCTTCTCCCATAGCTCAATATGAGGAAATAGCAAAAACAGAGCTACAGCTACCATTTTAACACATAGCCTAATGAATGGCTAGATATGTTGACAAAAAATAAATAAATAAACTTCAAACATGAAAATGCACGTTGCACGCTGACCTGGGTGACAGGGAGCGCTATGACACTCATTGCAAATTTCTGGAAGTCTGGATTTGTTGCAGCCATGGATCCCCGGTAACGCAGGACGTTCTCGCTGCGCTTTAAACGTGCTTCTCTTGCATAAGCATCCAACACTGAGGCAATGGGATCTTTGCCAAATTCTTGAAGACGTCTGGATGCTTTTGTTGAATGTGCCTCTGTAAATTGCCGCCATGATTTCCCGTAATTTCATCCCTCTATGCTACACTTGGTTTTGTTGGTAGCTGGATCATACGAAAAATGCTGTTGCATAGGATTCTCGCAATGTCTTCCCATCTAAATACAATGTGAAAATGCCAGAAATTATAACTAACCAGCATTTTAGCTAAAAAACATTGGCTTTTTCGTCACGGCCCAGCAAAGTGAACAAACAGATTAAATTAATGTATAAATTAAAATTTTTTAAGATTGATGGACTACAATGTTTATCTCTTATGAATATAGTACTTTTGTATCTGTCAAACACTTTGAGCTACCCTGTGTACTAATTCAGCTCTATAAATACATTTGCCTTGCCTTACATTATGACCACCTGCTTCATATTGTCTTAGCAACCAAATCAGCCCTTCTCCTGGAGGTGTGGACTGATCTAGACCCTGAATCTGAGCTACGGGATATTCCAATCAAATCAAATCAGATTTATTTGTATAGTGCCAAATCACAGCACTTTACATACATAGCAGGTCTAGATCAAACTCTTTGCAAGCACTTGCACACCCTAACCCTATATTGACAGTAACATTAGCAACATATCTTTCTTTCCTGCCAGTTGTGAGCCTCTATGAATCAGAAGCATGAACATGAATCTGGACTTTCTGGTCCAGAAAAATCACACAGATGGTGGAACGGAATGAAATCTTGGAAATTTGGAATCTACATTTGAACAACTTGCTGTCCCTCAAACTTCCTTTTTTGATTTTTTTTTGTAATGCTGTTGAGCCACAATTCAAAAGCAATGTCTGATTTTCATTTGTACATTTTCAATAAATTCTAATTTATTATTACTTTTGTCAGTTTCAGGTTATTTCAATGACCATTATGTGCTTTTCTTTAACTGAAGAGTACCAACAAGTTTGTCCATATGAGTAGCTGGAGAGATGTGTGCTCGAGAGACATCATGAGGACTACGGTTTTGTTGAATGGAGCTGGAGGGGAGGCTGATATTTTTGCAAAGGGAGGGGTCGCCAGTCAGGGTTTCTATGCACTGTTCATTGTTATAATCACTGAGGTCAGCTGGTCCAGGATTTTCATGTCAAATACTTATACTAAACTTAACTGTGATGAGATATATAAATGGCTTGCATTCATATGTGAAAGGTGAAAGGTTTTAAGCTGCCTAAAACAAAGAGATTCTGATGTGGTTATGCTCCAGAAGACACACCTTTTGTAAAAAGATACACCTAGAATCCATGATAGAGTAATCAAAACTGAAAGTGTAATAAAATAATAATAAGAAAGACAAATTGTGGAAAAAAACCAATACTCTTTGCTAATCTAGCAGGGCAAAACATAATTTTAGGTATCCTGTACGCACCCAACATTTAACAATCCAAATTTATTTTTACATAAATAATTAAAGAAAATTATAATGGACTTTGGCAATTTCCCAGTAATATTTGGCGGGGGGCTATCCCTTTAGGTGTGGCACAAGAAAGACAAAGAAGGATGGCAAATGATCACTATTGGCTATTGTCTATTATAAAATGAGGAGCTTCGTACAAATCTTAAAAAACACATCGGACATTTTTTGGAAATGAACAAAAGTGCAATTGACCAGGTTATTTTCTGGGAACTTTTATAGAGGGTATCATGATACAACAAATTGCATACAGGACAAGCTAAAAATCTTCAAAAAAAAAAAGAAAAGGAAATTAAAAAACTGGAATAAGAATTCTGGGAAAAATAAAGCAATACCTGCTTTGTCAATCTAGTTAAAACTAAATAGAAATTAAATATTATACTCACAAAAAAGCTGAATAGTCCCTGTAAATTTAGAGCAAATGTGGTGACGGAGGTAGTAAACTACTAGCCAGCCAGGTGAAAATCAGAGAGACAGACATCTTGCCAAAAAGAGGGGATTACAGACAAAATTTGAGCTATGTTTACTATTCATAAAGAAATTTATACTAGCTATTGTTAATTTTATAAGGATCAGATAGATTTTGATAAAGCAAAAGTCTGTATATCTTCCAAAGCATTGCCCACTGGGCATTGGTTATTTTGGGTGTGCATGCTGTGAAACAGAAATGGATAAAGTCCTTCAAGGGTCCATCTACTTCATTCTATTCTTCAGTTGGATAGCTTTTTTTCTTGAGTAATAAATGCAAGATTCCAATTTTAAATGTGGGTGTTGGGTAGATTAGAATTTGACTGTATAATTACAAAGTGGTCATTTAATTCCAGAAAATGTTTAATTGCACTGGATCTGTTTCTCCTCAAAATATTCTCAACATTTACACAATTTTTTTAATTTTTAATTATTTTAATTTTTAATGTTTACAATTTTTTTTCACAAACATTTACCTTATGTAAGAGCTGCTCTTTGCAGGTCCAGGATTTTGCTTTGTAATTTTACAACCTTACAAAACTCTATTAGTTAAAAGATTAAGACCAAAACCTCTCACCATAACTCTTGGATTAAACAGATCCTGGGCTTTAGGACCCATAACTTTGGGCTTCATAAATCCCAAAATTATGGGTCCTGGGCTTGATATGCTAGTTTTTTTTTTGTTATCATGCAAACTGATGAGATTTCTTGATTGAAGAATTCATCACACACACACACAGTGACAATGGTGGGGGAGAAGTAAGGTTTGTTACATAGAGACAAATGTCAGTGGGTTGTTGTTGAGCTTGCAGCTTGAAGCCCATAGTAGTGTGTGTGTGTGTGTGTGTGTGTGTGTGTGTGTGTGTGTGTGTGTGCAAGTACTTTACACACTTCATAGTCATGATTCCTGAGGCCAATGCTGATGGAGCGGCTGGCTCTTGACAGAACAGCTGTCATGGCATAGAGGTTGATCACCAGGTCTGCTACTCTCTTCAGGATGAGCTGCTCATCCACGATGGTCTGACATCAGAATAAAATCAGAGAAACTCTAATCACCAATCATTTCCAACCACAGCAAAACTGAAGTTGCAAAGTCAAGCCTGCTAGATATCCATGTCTATGACCTGATATGGGGGAAAAAAAACACAAAAGATATATAGTATAAAATGTTGTTTTTTGTTTTTTTTTAAATATCAAATCAAATTTATTTATATTTCACCAAATCATAAAAAAAGCCCTTGGCAATATTCATTCATCTTCAACCATTTATACATTTCTGGGTCGTGGGGGTGCTGGAGCCAATCCCAGCTCAAACTAGCTCACACCAACTCACCCTGCGAGGGCAGGATACACCCTGGAACTATGGACAATTTAGAGTCACAAATTAACCCAAACATGATGTCTTTGGACAGTGGAAGGAAACCACAGTATCTAGACAAAACCCACGCAGGCTTGGGGAGAACATGCAAACTCTGCACAGAAAGGCCATCTAAAGAGCATAGTGGCCTACTGGGACAGTAAGGAACTATGAACTCTTAGAGATATGATGGAGCTTAATATTTTAATTTCTATTCTGAATTTTACTGAGAGCAAATGAAGAGAAGCTAGCAGAGGAGAGCTGTGATCTCATCTGCATAACAGTGAAAATTGATGCTGTGTTTCTGAATAACATAGCATATATGGGGTGAAAAGGACTGCTCCAAGGACAGACCTCTTTGGAATTATTAACTAGGTGATATCTGTCTTCTAAGTATGATTTGAACCAGCTTGTGGCTCCTTTGATCCTAATGTTTCAGCCGTTGTAATAAAATATTATGGTAAATGGTGTCAAAAGCAGCACTAGGATCTAACAGAACAAGTATGCAGGCCAGTCCATTGTCTGCAGCCATTACAATACGATACAAGTGGTTTTTCTGTGCTATGATGTACTCTAAAACCTGACTGAAACTCTTCAAACAAACCATTCCTATGCAGATGTTCACAACTGCTTTTTCAATGATTTTGGAAATGAAAGAGTGCTTCTATCAGATATGGGTGTATAATTAGCCAAAAGCTCTGATTCAAGATTAGATCTGATTCAAGACTCACTTTGATCAGCTCAAGAATATAAATGTTAATTAGTGGAAAAACATCTTTAAATAGCCTGGGAGGTATCGGGTTTAAAAGACAGGTTGATGGTTTAAAAGATGAGATGATAGAACAACAAAGCAGGTGTTACAGTTGATTAAAAGTGGCAGCATTTGATAATGGACCACTGCCCATGGTAGGTAAAAGCTGTTGAATTTTGGCTCTAATTGTTATGATTTTATTCGTAAAAAAGTCATCACTGCTGAGAGGTAAATGATTAATGCTCAACCCAGAGAAAAAGGAAAGGTACCCAGTGTTAATAGAATGTGTCTGCAAGAGTGCAGCTTTCTCTGGATGGAAGCTCCCTGGCTGCTGCTCAGAGAAGACTTATGATGAATTCTTGCTATGTTAAGGGTTAGACCAGATTTACAGATATACCAGATCTAGATTTGTGGAGCTTGGATGTTCCACTTTGTAATGTTTACATTTTTATAAGGTCAGACATACTGCCTGGTGGGGTTTCGGACTTGTGATGTTTCAAACCATCGGACAACAGAGGACAACCCACATGCACAGTAAAGACTTCTCTAATACTTGCATTAGCATTATCTTAATTAAAAGGATTATATTTTAGCTTGGACACTTCATCATTGAAATTGTCATTATTTGCCCCATTGACAGTGAGCTTTTAGCCTCTAATGTTCCCACTGTTCACATTTGGTGCCATGTTGTAATTGATTGTGATGTTGTAGCTGCAGCTGTGCTGCATGTTAGATCTTGCCTGCGTGTTAAATCTGGGATAGACTGGAGACCTGCCTTACCCTCCTGAACCCATTGTTGGCTGGGACTGAGCTCAGGGTATGTTTTATATAATCTATGACCCTGGTGTCATTCTGATCAAGAAATCTGTACATACAGTTAGGCCCAGAATCATTTGGACAGTAACACAAGTTTTATTATTTTAGCCGTTTACCAATCATATTCAAGATACAATTACACCATCAATATGGGTTTAAAGTGCAGACTCCAAGCTTTAATTTGAGGGTAGTCACATCGAAATGGGAGGAATGGTTTAGGAATTACAGCTCTTTAAAATATGCAGCTGCCTCTTCTTCAGGGGAACAAAAGTAATTGGGCATTTGATTCAAAAGCTGTTTCATGAACAGGTGTGAGTTATTACGTCATTAAATCATCATCAATCAAGCAGGCAAAACCTGGAGTTTATTCAGGTGGATAATTTGCATTTGGAAGCTGCTGCTGTGAACCCACAACATGTGGTCAAATGAGCTCTAAATGGAAGTGAAACGGACTATCCTTAGGTTGGAAAATAAAAAATAAAAAAAGAAATCCATCAGAGAGAGAGCAGAAATGTTTAGGAGTGGCCAAATCAACAGTTTGGTACATTCTGAGGAAAAAAAGAGCGCACTGGTGAGCTTAGGAACTCCAAAAGGCCTAGAAGTCAGCAGAAGATTACAGTGGTGGATGATTGCAGGATCCTTTCCATGCTGAAGAAAAACCCTGACACAACATCCACCCAAGTGAAGAATACTCTCCAGTATGTCTCAGTGTCTAAATCTACAATAAAGAGAAGACTTCATGATAGCAAAAAAAAGTTCACCACAAGGTGCAAATCAGCCTTAAAAATAGAAAGGCCAGATTAAACTTTCCCAAAAAAAAATCTGAAGAAGCCAGCCCAGTTCTGGAACAGCATTCTTTGGACAGATGAAACCTAAGATCAACCTGTACCAGAATGGTGGAAAAAAGAAAGTATGGATAAGGCTTGGAACAGCTCATGATCCGAAGCACACAATATCTTCTGTAAGGCAAAGACCCCATAGGTGCTGCCGTGGGCTAGCAATCCAAGGTAGCAGTGGCAGGGCGTAACAGCCTTGTCACAACCAGCACGAGCTACAAGTCAGATAAGGAAAATGCCCCAAGGGTCAGCGAGAGCAGGGGTGGAAGATGACTCACAGGCAGACTACATGGTAACAGATACTGGAACGAATAAGACTACGAGTTGGATATGTGACTCAGTGAAGGATAGGGGCACGAACCTATTCTCTAGGACTAGAAGTGGGCAGAATAGTTTGAAGGGCATAGCGAGTGTGGCTGGAGAGAATAAAAATGGTAGATTAGAGGGAAAGATTCTCCAGGTTTGTCCTTGTGGTTGGCAGAAAATAACATCAGTTAGAGGCCTTAGAGTGCATCAAGGAAGAATGAGATGTGTGGGAAAGGACGGCAGTGTGGCCGCATCGATCAGAACTTTTTAAGAAGTCAATTGAGTAAGTCGGATGAAATCCAGCGACAGGTAGAAAACCACAGTTTGAAGGATATCAACAACACAGCCACAGAGGTGGAGGAAGAGGTTATAAGAAGGGATGCAGCTGATATTGAGGTGAACAGGCCAGTTAGAGAGAGAAATATGGAGCAGAAAGCTAGAGTTAGATGGCCGAGTGCAAATAGTAGCAAGGAATGGGAGACAGTCAATAGGGATTTGTCAATAATTCTGAGTACACTAGGAGGAGACGCAAGTGGTAGATTAGAGAAAATGGGAGACATAATTTACTCTTATGGTGTCGAAAGATTTGGGGTGCAAGATAGAAAGAGGGTTGAAAGAGTACAGGTAGCTAAGTCTAGACGGCAAAGAGAAATTGAGAAATTAGTGAAAGAAAGAAGACAATTAAGAAAGCAGTGGAAAAGAGCTACAGAGGAAGAGAGAGAGGGAATTAATGTGTTGCAAGAGGGATTGAGAAATAGGCTAGCTGTACTCAGAAGGGCTGAACATCTTAGAAAAAAGAGAAAAAAGAAAGAATATGTAAGAACAGCATTTTACAGGGACCCATTCAAGTTTGTTAAAGTATTGTTTAACCAGGAAAAGGGAGAGCAGCTTAAAGCGACAAAGATAGAAGTAGAAGAGTACCTGAGAAATACATATTCAGATTCTGAGCAGAGTAGAGTAGTAGGACTTCCACCTGACACGCCACCATTAGGGGAGATAGATCTAGAAATGGATGTTAGACCACCTAGGTGGAAGGAGGCAGAGGAGGTAGTCATGTGTGCGAAGGCTTCTTCGGCCCCAGGGTCAAATGGAGTCCCCTACCGGGTCTATAAAAGCGCACCTGATATCCTAAAGTTTTTGTGGAGGCAATTAAGAATAGTTTGGAAGAAACAGTCTATTCCCAGAGCATGGCGTAGAGGCTTGGGGCTTGGCTCAGGCAAACCGGTGTGGAGTAGAGCAGATCCCAAAGAGAAGAAGAAGCTAATTGTAGAGCAGGTTTGTAGACAGGAGGAAATATTAAGAGGTGCAAGGGCAGTGGCTCAGGCTAAGCAGGGACAGTGGTTGAACTGGGAAGGTGTAGAGAAGAAAAAGCTTAGTTGGAAAGAGCTGTGTAGTATGGAGGAAAGTAGTATTAGATTTCTGATAGGGGTATTGCCAACTCCCCAGAACCTAAAACTCTGGGTAAATGGAGACCCGTTATGTTCGTTGTGTTCAGGTACTGCAACTCTAAAGCACATCTTGTCCGGTTGTAAGGTTAGTCTCTCACAAGGCCGATATATGTGGCGACATAACCAGGTTTTAAAAAGCTTAGCTGCAGGCATTGAAGATATACGGAGGCAGGCAATTTTAGGAGGGTCTAAGACAAAGAGAGTTGCAATACAGTTTGTGCAGGAAGGAGGGAAATAAGTTAATAAGGAAACAAGGCAGCTTAGAGGATGCTAGTGACTGTTGCAGGTAGATTTAGGAGGAAAGCTTGTTGTTCCCCAGGAAATAGCCTGCACAAAGCTAAGGCCTGACATAATTTTGTGGTCTAGGAGTAGAAAGAAAGTATATTTCATAGAGCTGACTGTGCCGTGGGAGGATTTAGTTGAAGCAGCATATGAAAGGAGAAAGCTCAGGTATGCAGATCTAGGTAAGGATGCAGAGCAGCGAGGATGGAAGGTTAGGATTTGTCCAGTGGAAGTAGGATGTAGAGGGTTTGTTTGTAGCCAGATCTGTTGTTGCTTTGTTGAAGGAGTTAGGAGGAAGGGGACAGAGGGTGAGGAAAATAGTGAAGGAAATGTCAGATGAGGCAGTAAGATCCAGTCAGTGGATTTGGGTTAGAAGAAGTAATAGTAGCTGGGGGCCCAGCAGGGGGAGCTCTTAAGATAGACAGACTCTAGGGTGAAGCAGAGGAAGAAATCCAGGAAGGGGAAGTGTATTTAAGTGGAGGGTATGACCTGTTTGAGCTTCTTTGCCACCATGCGGTTAGTCCAGGTGAGTTGGCCTGTGTTGGTGTGTTGATTTTATTTGAATATAGGATTGTTCAGGTGAGTTTAGTTGCTGAATCTGCTAGTCTAGCTTGTAGTGCCTCCACCTCCTGCACCCTCTATACTTTCATGCCCCCTACCCAAACCAGGGTCTGTATCCCCACCCCACTTTCACTGGTGCAGTTGGTGAGAGGTCAGAGTAGTTGATAGTCGTGCTGTTTGAGATAGTTGTCTTTGTGTGAGGAGTGGTGATGGCTGGCATTAGGGGAGTGACTCTGGGACGCCAGTATTCACGGTCTAGCCTTCTGGAGGTGTTGTGGGCCTAACTAGACGAAACACAGGTGAAAGGAGGTTCCCACCTGATGACCCCAAAGACATGATAGCTATCACCACTCGCTGGCCTAGTTGGATATTATCTGTAGGGAACATAGAGCAGGGTGAAAGTTTGTTGCTAGGAAGGTGATCACTGAGTCTGGTCCATTTTTTGTCACACAAGTTTCTTGTGTTTTTTCTAAAAAATGTACATGGTGCAGGCAGTGTGATGGCAGTGTGATGGCAAGAGCATGCATGGCTTCCAATGGCACTGGGTCACTAATTATTTATTGATGATGTGACAGAAGCAGTTGGATGAATTCTGAGGTCTATAGGGATATACTTCCTGCTCAGATTCAGTCAAATGCAGCAAAGTCGACTCGATGGCGCTTCAAAGTACAGATGGATGATGACATAACATCCAAAACATACTGCCAATGTGAATTTTTTTTTTTTTTTTTTTTAAGATGAAGAAGCGGAATATTCTCCAATGGCAGAGTCTATCACCAGATCTCAAACCTGATTGAGCGTGCATTTTACTTGTTTTAGACAATACTGAAGACAGCTGCTGTAAAGGCCTGGCAAACCATCACAAAGGAGGAAAACCAGCATTTAGTGATATCAATGGGTTCCAGACTTGAGGCAGTCATTGTCTGCAAAGGATTCTCAACAAAGTATTAAAAATTAACATTTATTTGATGGCAATGTTAATTTTTCCAATTACCTTTGAGCCCCTGAAATGAGGAGACTTAAAATGGCACATTCAGTAAGAATGAACAGTTTAAAAGAAATAGGAATTTTATAAAGTATGTGGAAACTTTTGAGTGGGGAATCCCACAGTCATTCTTTTTGGAAGAATATGAAATGTTACCTTTCCAAACCTGTAGAGCAAACTTTCCACGGTTGAGCCAAAAAGACTAACATTCTGCTCCAACTTCTTTGCACTTTCCTGGAAAGAAAAAACACTGAGCCTCTGGAAAACAAACCAAGTAAAAAAAAGAAGAAAGATCCTTTAAACTTTTACATGACGTCCTTACAGCCAAGCTGGGATGCACCACACCATCTTTTCCAATGAGACCAAGGTCCACTGACACTCCAAATGAACTCTTCAATTTCTTGCCCATCATGCCCAAAGCAAGGCCTATATTTCCCTTCTTCATCTCCCTGGAGAGAGAACAGAGGAAAGACAAAGGGACAGAAGACCAGTCAGAGGATTTCTGAATGAATTTGAATATCACTGTGATGATCTTTACTTTACTTTTTAGTTTAAAAAACTATTTACACACAATCAGTCAAAGATCTTTGCCACAGAGACTCCTGGGTAATCCAGTGAATTAAGTAACCTAGGAATCAATTGTCTGTGATGCACCAATCAAGACTTATATTAATGCAGTGGTTCTAAAACTTTTTGCACCAAGTACCACCTCAGAAAATATTTGGCTAATCAGGTATCACCATAATGACCAACACTAAACAGTCCAAGTCTAATAAGTCTAAGTATTCATCAATTAATGGAACCAAAAACAATGCGCTAAATATTTTGGCTCTACCGAGTGATGTGTTAGGTTGTAAACTGCGGGTCTGGGTTAGGGCTAGGCTTCCAGGTTATAACTTGCCAGTGAGTCATCCTGGATTTTTGAAAACAAAAGAAACCAAAAGGAGCTCATGAGAGTAAGGGGTAAATCTGATCTGCTCTGTACTCTATCCTGATAGGGTGATACAGTCTGTCAGTCACACAGTAAACATGGTCCCTATTTTATCCTGTTTTCTTGTCTATTTTCCTTTAATTGTGACCATCATTTAAAAAATTAACATCATGTTGTATTGAAGACTTGAAACTAGAGAATGAGACCATTTGGAACTCACCTTGGAAATGTTTATTAAACCAATAAATCAAGGGAGAAGGAGGGACATTTTCCACAAAGATGATACAATCTGAATTCTTTTTCCAAACCTCTGAAAGTCATTGGAGAGAATGTTACGCTCTTCACGTTTTAGGCTCTTCGTCATAGACTTGCCTTTACAGACGCAGAGCATTCATCCACTCATAGAAAGCCTATGTTTCCTACTGTCTTTCAGCTTGAGGTTTGAGTTGAGAAATCAACAACGGTGATTTTTAGATTAACTCTGTTTAATTCATGTCACTAAATAACTCAACATATTTGTAGAGTTGGCTTGGATATTTTTGGGAGTTTGTTGGTCCTTGTCACAATAATCAGTCTATGTCTAGATTTATTATACTTTGGTGCAGTACCAGAGAATTAATTCATTCATCTTCTAACACTAATCTGTTTCTTCGTGGGGGGTGCTGCAACCAATCCCAGCTGGCATTGGGCAAGGAGCCGGACAGGTTGCCATTTAATTTCAGGGCAAAAATACAAAGACAACCACTCACACTCAGACCTACAGGCAATTTTTAGAGTCAACAATCAACCTTTTTGGATGGTGGGAGGAAGCTGGAGTACCTGGAGGAAGCCCCTGCAAACATCGAGAGATTTCCACACAGACCCCAGAGGAGTGTACTACGAAGGAATCTACACAGAGCCGGGCTTTCTTTAGGTGAGCCAGCTTGACAAAGCCAAAAGCTCCAACCAGAGATAACGAGTATCACGATGGTGGTTATCAACTGGATTTGTCGACCCAGGCTTGGCTCATCAAGCTCTATGCACATACACATAAAAAGGGGCGTTTAGGTGTCATTTGACGTCATTTCCGCAGAAAAATTGTCCGATTACGCTAAAAGCAAAACTGTTGCTGTGAACAAGGCAAGAGAGGAAGTCTGCCAAAAATTGCCAATCGTGTAAATGCACGTTAATATGGCTGATATAATACATATATCATACATATACATTATAAAATTTTCATTTCCTCCTTGACATGGTCTCACAACAAAGGATACATGGATATCAGGTAAATTAGGGCCAAATCAAAGTGAGATTTATTTGATTTGTCTTATTTGTGATAAAGTCTGTTATTTTCTAATTGGTGTTCTATTAGTTGTAGTACTAGCAGTGCAAAATGGTCTTGGCATCAAATTCGGACAAAGCACAAAAATATAGTCCAAAGTGGTATGTATTTATCATTCTTTTAGTATAATGTGGATAATGCACTGTGTAACATATTGTGTGTTAATATTATCTGAAGCAAACAAAAAGAAAAATTAGAGGAGAAAGACTTTAAGGAGCCTGCTCCAGCAGATTACACAGCCTCAGAGGAGCTGGCCCTTGCAAACAATGAAGGGCAGCCGATCATGGAGGGGATACACGGGGATATTCAATCAGACCCTGGTGCTAGCAGCTCCCAGCAGCAATTCTTTTTCCAGAGTATGTATAAGTACTTGGTGGTAAAATACTAAATGCATATTTATTGTTTCTCAGATGAGACAAGTCTTAATCTAATTTACAGTTGAAGGAGACAATGTATTATTGCTCAAGCCACTAGGACACGCCCTTGATGACCCCCACACGGACGTAACTGTCAAAGCAATTTGTCATGTACTTTGTGTGCTGTGTTGAATAAACTTTATTAATTTCTCTCAAACTATTCCACAGGTGGAGATCATTAATGAGACACTTTCAGTGTATTCAGAGGTAACATTGGGGGTAGATATCTTAATAATCTAAATAAGAATTTAATGTAAAGTTTAAGTTTATCTTTTAAAATTAGAAATGATTAAGTGTCTTGCTCATTAATTTCACAGGGAGAGGACATTGTGGAACCCTCCCCTCAGCCTGTGGCCTCTACCTCGAGGCCCACCAAAAAATAAAAAAAAAGTTTTTTCGTTTCGAGCAGTGTCTAGCATGTCTACTTTTTTTTTTTTTTTTTAAATAATCATTACCAATTCCGCATAAGTGAATGATGAACACAGTACACCAACATAACTGACAAGTCTATCTCACTCATCTCTGTTGCTTGATGTCCTATTAATACACATTGGAGCAGACAATGTGAGGGTCCTTTATAAAAGCTGGATGATCAGAAAAAAGAGCTGGAACGCAAGAAACTAAAACTTGAGCTTGAGCAACTGGAGTATGAGAAAAAGGTACTACAGTAAATGGTACTTTAAAATGTTAAGTTAAGCATGATTGACGTTGTATACTTCCTTTTCCCAGAAAAGGCAGCGCTTTAATAAATAATAAAACACATCCTGTGATTGGTGTTTATTTATTTATTTATTTATTTATTTTTAATGGGTGAAAAACTGCTGCTGATGGCTGCGTTACTGTAAGTGAATGGCTTTGTTTGGTCACATTACTTACAAATGGTTCAACAAGATTGCATATGTAATGTATTCCCTCATCTGAGGGAATTGCTCATAGAGAATATCGTCCAGAAACGCCAATGGATCACTCCGGTCTCGAAAAAATCTCTCCCTCCGAACAGCACCT
This sequence comes from Echeneis naucrates, assembly GCF_900963305.1. Lineage (NCBI taxonomy): Eukaryota > Metazoa > Chordata > Actinopteri > Carangiformes > Echeneidae > Echeneis > Echeneis naucrates. The sequence continues at coordinate 26,054,418 of NC_042515.1, forward strand.
GTAATAATTTTGTGCACCTAAATCCACTGGATCTTACCAGTGAAAGGGCGGCGCTTTTTAAAAGGCGCCCTTTTTAAAGGCGACTTTTAGCCAAAAGTCGGGGGGGCGGGGGGAACTGGTCCTGATATAGCCAGTTTAAAAGAGAGCCACATTCGTGAGATGGAAAAGCCTGGCTCTAGGCTCAACATACTTCGCTGGGGCACTAATCTTGCTTTGCAATACACACCTCAGGCCTTCTAACCTATATAACAATGAGCACAGACACGTAAACAGACTCATTAAGAGCTACTGGCAGACAGAGAGAAGTAAATTTGCATCACATGGCTTCGTCTGGTTTAGGATGGAATGAAGAAACAGACCCTGAACCCACAGGATAAGTGTGACAAGTTTACCAAGATCCTTTGAAAAAACTTTCTGCAAAGTACCTTGAAATACACCTACAGCCCATGGACAAAACATATTTTTAAATTAATTTGGTTGTGTGGAGTCCCAGGTGCCAATTTAGGCAGGAGATACAACAGTTTCTGACAGTTTGTGTATTGCACTTTGTAAAAATTAACTTGAAGAACAATTTTATGAACAACACACTTTTCATTTATAGTACCCCCACACACATGCTGGAGAACATTGTGGGTCAATGACAATATTACCCTCAAATTCTTACTTTATTTGTGCTGTGAGCACTTTGCCAGCATACTGCATTCCAGTCAGAGCGATGTACATCCTCAGGATTTCATTGGTCCCCTGAAAACACACAACACATCAATGTCACCTGTCTTATCGTTGCATTAGGTTTCCTTTTGCTTCAGAATTTATTTAAAATTATTTTCCTGATTTATTACCGTTTTTTTCCTGTTCTACTACAGTAACTTGCCTCATTTCTATTACGGTTTTGGTATTACTCATCAAATCTGTTTTGATCCTGTGAACCTACTAGACTGCTCAAGTATTCTGGTCATGGCATTTTGATAAAAAAAAAAAAAAAGCCTGAACACAACCTCACAGTGAAGCATCTTTTATTATTGTGGTTCAGGTCAGTGGATCTGGGCTGCAAAGACCTGAGGGCAGCAGGAATGCTAACCATCCGTCCATCCTTCCATCAATCTTCAACCTCTTATCAGAAATCGGGTTGCGGGTAACAGCTTTAACAATGAGCCCCAGACTTTTTCCAACCTCGGCTAACTCTGGCTAAGACATCCTGAGGTGCTCCCAGGCCAGTGAGGAGATATAATTTGGCCCTGGGTCTGCTCCGAGGTGTCCTCCCAATTGGATGTTCCAGGAGTACCTCCCTGGGGAGATGCCCTGGAGGCATCCTTAACAGATGCTTGAACCACCTCAACTGGGTCCTTTCCACACAAAGGAGCAGCTCTACTTACCATTACCCTATTCTGAGTCTCTCCCAGAGGACTGAGCTTCTCATCCGATCTCTATGGGCGCCCCAAGCCACCATGCAGAGAAAACCTATTTCGGCTGCTTGTATCTGCGATCTTGTTTTTTAGGTCATGACCCATTGCTCATGACCATAAATGTAGGAACGAAGATTAACCTGTAGATTGAGAGCTTTGCTTTCTGGCTCAGCGCCCTTTTTGTTACAACAGTGTGGTAAAACGAATGCAGCATCACAACAGCTGCCCAGATTCTCCGATCATTCTCAAACTCCAGAGTTCCCTTACTCATGAACAAGACCCCGAGATACTTGAACCCCTTCACTTAGGGCAAGGACTCATTCCCCAGCTGGATTCGGAAATCTATCAGTTTCTTACAGAGAACCATGGCCTCAGATTTAGAGGTGCTGATCCTCATCCCTGCCACTTCACACTCAGCTGTGAACAGATCCAGTTTGCACTGTAGATCTAGGGGTGATAGTGCCAAAAGGACAACTTCATCCACAAAAAGCAACGATGTGATCCTGCAAAACTCTGTCCATGAATATCATGAAAAGAATTGGACACAAGGCACAGCCCTGGCACACCCACCAGAAACAAGTCCGACTTACTGCTGAGTATCCGTACACACCTTAGGTTTTGTGTATTTAGGGATCGGATGGCCCTAAAAGTGACCCCTGTGATGGAAAATTCTGACATAACTCTTCTGTTCATTAACCCCGGTTATTGCTTGCGTAATCCTGCAATAGCATTGCCAGACACAGAGAAGACACAAACTAAGTGTACCATAAACAAAGAGATGGCCGCGGTCATGCAAGACCTCATCTCTTTCAAGAACATTATATAAGCTGTATGTTTTGAGGGCTCACTGACTGACTGTTCATACAGTTGTATGTGTGAGTCCACTGACACCAAGACACCACCGTGAACGTTTGCAGTGGGCACAAGACCATGTGACCTGGACAATGCAGCAGTAGTCTACCGTCCTTTTCACTGATGAGTGTCGGGTCACCTTGCACAGAAATGATGATCGTCAGCGTTGCTGGAGAAGGCCAGGTGAGCGGTGCGCTGAGGTCAACATGGTCCCCAGGGTTTGCTTTGGTGGAGGTGCAACTGTCTGCGCAGGCATCACCAGTCACGCCAAACAGATTTGTTTTTTTTAGATGGCTCAGTCACTGCACGTTCTTACCTCAGAGTTATCATAGAACCCATCATCATCCCCCAATTCCGCCAGCACATCCCCCAACATTCTGTTCATGGATGATAATGCTCCATCACATTGTGCCAGAATTGTCACAGCTCGACTTCAGGAAGTCAGAGTGCATATGGTATGGCCAGCAATGTCCCCTGACCTGAACCCCATAGAGCACATCTGGGACCAGCTGAAGCAGAGACTGGATGATCGTACCCCACCCCCACGTGACCTGGCAGAACTGCGTGTAGCACTTGTGGAAAAGTGGAAGGCATTGCCTCAGAACAACATTATGAGGCTAGTGAGGAGCATGAGACGTTGCTGTCAAGCTGTCATTGCGGCAAATGGTGGAAACACTCTGACATTGTCAATTTTTGTTATTTGGGGCTATCCTTCTTATTGTCTAAATTTTTGAAAATGGTGTTTCTTCTCATTCATTATTAGAAATATCAAAGGGAACTTTTACTTATTTCATTAAAATTCAGACCAAATAGGAAAAGTACTCATGTAAATAACAATATCCCTAACTTATTGTGAGTAGTGTATTTATCTTGCTAACTTGTCTTTGACCTCAGTGATAATGAGTACCTCAAAAATGGGCAAGATGCGACAGTCCCTGACGTAACGTTCATATGGGTAGTTCTTTGTATAACCCAGACCTCCAAGGACCTGAAGTGCTTCACTGACACAAATCCAGCCTCCCTCTGAGCTGAACACCTAAAAACAAGATAGACAACACGTTATTTGCTCCAATTGTGTTTAATTTCTCACAAACAACCTTTAGAGACAAAACTAACCAACCTTGACCATGGCAGCCTCCACAGAACTGTCTGCAAGCCCCGGCCGGTCCATCATCCCTGCAGTAAGGTATGCCATGCTCTCCATCACAAAGGCATTCAGGGCCATCACAGCAAACTTCTCCTACAACAACAAAGCAAACACACTCCTTTTCACTTCTGACTGGACTGAGATGTGGAGATTATTACCACTGAGGGAACAGTCAACTATACCTGGATCATACCAAATTCACTCAGGCTTTTGTTGAACTGCTTCCTGGTTGCAGCATACTCAGAGGTCAGCTCTGCAATCACACAGATGACCTTAAACTTAAGTAACCTGAGTGACATTTACTTCAGCTGCTGTAAGGCTTTTACCCACCTATCAGTTTTTTTATCATTCCAGCTGATGAACTCCCCATGCTGAACCTCCCTGAGTTCAGGATGTTCATGGCAATCTGTCCAAAACAAAGCAATAAGTCACACAACCTTACAGTTACATGAGCTAACAGACTGTGGACAGAACAACACCTTACCTTAAATCCACCACCTATCTCTCCTAGTACATTCTCTACTGGCACTGGGGCATTGTCAAAGGACACCTCGCAAGCTGAAAGAGTCAAATACTTTATCTTTACAAATTACACTATAAAGCACACACTGGGCCAAAGATTGTTGTCAGAACTAATTTATTAATGTTAACTCATGAAGGCTTACTGTTGGAGCCCCGGATGCCAAGTTTATCCTCAGGCTTGCCACTAGTGATGCCCCCGAAAGCTCTTTCCACGATAAATGCAGAAATCTTATCTTTCTTCACACCATCTACAGTCACTTCTGTCCTGGCAAAAACTGTCATGATATCAGCAAATCCTCCATTTGAAATCCATATCTGAAAAGATATTAAACCACACAGGAATTAAATGCCAAAAGAATTCCAACTATTTTTGAATTAGCAAGCCCAGATGAAATTAAAATCAAATCAAATCTAACAAGTCCAGATCAAACTTTGGCAAGCTTGAGCTATCTCACCTTGGTGCCATTAAGCAGGAAATGTTTCCTATCCTCTGACAAGGTTGCACGGGTCTGAATGGAGGCGGCATCACTTCCACTGAAATGATGAAAGAGTGAAAGTGAAACTTGGGCAACATTCATTCATCTATCTTCTATTGCTCATCTGTTTCTGGGTCACAGGGGGTGCTGGAGACAATTGCAGCTCACATTGGGTGAGGGCGATTTACACAGTGGACAAGCCACCAGTCCATTGTAGGACCAACACAGAGAAAGACAGACGGACAACCACTCACATTCATACCTACAGGCAATTAAGTCACCAATCAACCTAGACATGTCTTTGGAATTACTTGGAGGAAACCCACTGCACACAAAAAGGCCCCAGGCCTGGGAATCAGGCCCACGATCTTCTTTCTGTGAGGCAACAGCCTTAACCACTATGCTTCAAAAACATACTGAGACAAAGTGTAGACAATATCACTTCTTACCCAACATCAGAAAGGTGCTCATTGATTCCAAACAACCTTTAACCTCAGACAACATCAGGTAAAACTATAACTGGTGCAATACAAATAATATTGGAACACAGTGAAATGAAAAACTATCACTCTCCCTCAGGAGTTTTCATTTTTTAATCATTTTACAAGAAAAAAAAATCATTCATACATGGGTGTTTCATAGATATCTTAGAGTGTTAGTAAAATGACTTTTAAAGAAAAGTTTGACTCATGTCTGCAATGGACTGGGTGTAGGCAGGAGAGTGAGTGTGAGTGGTTATCCGTCTTTTTCTGTCTCTGTATGTTGGCCCTGCGATAGACTGGTGACCTGTCGAGGGTACACCCAGCCCTCGCCTAGTGTGAGCTGGGATTGGCTCCAGCATCCCCCATGACCCAGAAATGGAAAAGGAGTATAAGATTAATGAATGAATAAATGAGTCATATGATCAAATCATGTTGATTGTAAGCTTTTGGAATTATTTGTGGGGTTTTTTTTGTGAACAACTTTGTATTGTTTTAAAGTATACACAAGTACAGCAATCAGGCAACATAACATTTAAATTGTCATCAGAAAGATGAATAAAGCATAGGAAGGAAAAAAAAAAAAAAAGAAAAAAAGAAGGTACTGGCGACCCCCCACCACACCCCTCACATCTAGCAGCACATGAAAGACCACATTTTGCAAATCAAAGATAGTGATTACATCAATTTCTTAATCTTATCTGCCATTGTTTCCCATCCTAGGATAGTGTCAGCTCCAGACAATTGAGGACCAGATCTGTTCCTAATCAGTGAATCACCTCCGACGTAGTGCTCCAGTTCACTAGACCATACACGCATAATAGGGAGGGCTTTATAAGAGAGAATATAATTGGAAGACCAACCCTCTTTTTCGTCCTCTATTGTATACAATGGAGTGCAAAGGATGGGTAGTAAGAGAAGAATTCCATGGCACTCCATATGCTTTCATGGATGATTGCAGTTCAAATCAAATCAGATTTATTTGTATAGTGCCAAATCATAGCAAAGTTACATCAAGGCACTTTACGTATAGAGCTGCTCTAGACTAAACTCTTCATAAAATTATTTTAAGAGACCCAAAAGAACCCCCAAGAGCAAGTACTTGACAACAGTAGCAAGGAAAAACTTCCCTTAAAACCTCAGGCAGAACCAGGCTCAGGGGCGGCGGCCATCTGCCTCAACCGGTACAAAAACACAGTATAGTTGAAAATACAAAAGCAATGATGTTCCAGGCAAATGCTAAAACATTCAAAAATCATTAAAGTCACAAAGCCCATACTCATATACATATGCCAAAATATAGACACCCCGAGAACACCAGTCCTGAGATGAGAATGGTACCTCCCCAGTGAGAAGGGAATAGTTATTGGACTATTCAGGTTCTATTTGCATGTACTTTTAGATTCCTTCTCAGCAGTAACCCATGACGAAACTCATTATGGTACCAAGCCACAGCTTAGTTTGTTTCAAAGGAACAGCAGAGTAGATCAGATCTGTGTGGGGATGCTAAGTTCTTTTCTGATCCCCAGCAGGGATCAGAATTTGGGTTAAGCCAATCTGTGAGTGCTCTCAATACAAATGACCAAAAGTAGTACTTAAAGTTAGGCACAGAAAGACCACCCTCTGTTCTGTGTGTTTTGTCTCAACACCACCAGAGCATCACAACTTTTAGAGTTGGAAGTAGCTGCAGTTGGAGTATAACGGTTCGACAAGCGTTGTTTATCAGTGTTTAAAATGAGACTCTTGAATGAAGACCACGTCTATCTTGTGTCTCTTAAGCCAATCTACACACATTGAGCTCTTAATTGGCAAATTCAGGCCATTTATCTTCCAGCTAGCTATGTGTAACATAGTCTTTATAACATGTCTGTTCTCCTTTCTCATCCACAGAAAACAGGGACCTACAACAGCAATTGGGGGCTGATCGCAGGAAAGGAGCCAGACAATATGAGGAGGAATTGTGCAATCCAAAGAAGTCACACCCACATACCTCATTTCCTTTGTGTAACCATAACAAAAGCTGGACCAGGGAAAGATAGTGCATCAGACTTTGTGAACTGGTGCTGGAGTTGTCTGCTTGTCAGGAAAACATAATCTGGTCCAGAGCTCTGTGAAGATCTCTTTTTTTATAGTATATTTTACTGTTAGTGTTAAAATAAAACATATGACGCGTGAGTTCACTTTGGGAACTCAACAAAAATGACCCATCAAAGTTAGAGTTCTTTGAGATGTTTGTCAAACAAAAAGTGGGCGCTGTGGAAAACCTCAGCCTCTGTCTGGGTCTCAAAAATGTGCACTTCTGATCGGCGGAACAGCTTTAGTTTAGTCGGGTATCAGGAACGGAATGAAGCAAAGCTTTTTCGCTGACTCCAAAAAATGAGCGATGCCGTTTGATGGTGCAGTTAGTGTACTCCGCGGCGAAGTGGAAACCCCAACGCTAAAACCTAATTTCCACCGGGAGCCGCCATTAAAATCAAGGAGACAGTTTCCACCACCGGATCGGCAACGTCCCACCAGCGGTGTGTCTATTTTTCACGGAGCCCGCTTCTCAGCTGTTCAATCTCTGCTCATCGAATCGCATCACATAGGAAGTCAGATAAAGTTTCAACATAAAACTTCCGTCACCTTTCAAAATAAGACACAATGCGCCGGTCATGTGTCAAACACCCACATCAACGTTACGTCATATCCGGTGGCCACAGTTCAGAAGTCATTTGGGCACAGGATCTCATAGTAGATTGTCACCATGGACGACGAGAGACTCATTGTGGAAGCAGAAAAAAAAATTATTCATGACACCACAGATACTTATAAGGACAATGGCAGGAAAGACAAAACCTGGTATTGGAGTGGAAGATATAAAGTACAACTTTAGCTAAAAACTTATTTCGAAATAAATGAAATGTACATAGTACAAGAGCATCTGTAAAATATTACATAAATGTAGCAAATGTCTGTCTTTAGTAAAGTTACTGAACATTTTTGAGTTTAAAAATGTAAACAAATACTTGCCAATATAAATTTTAAAGTTGTTATATGTACTTTATTTTTTTATTTTTCTTATTGTCTTTTCATTAAGTTCTCTATGCGGAATACTTTGTACACTTATTTTTTAACAACTGAAATAGTACAAATTGGGCAAACAGAAAAAGAAAGCAAATGGAATAAAAGTAAAGATTAAATAAAATATATAAAATGAAAAGGGGGGCATGTATCACAGAAAGGACATAGGGGTTAGTCTGATCTACGTGGGCTAATGAAATCAATCCATCCTTTCCAGCATTCTTCAAATTGATCCATCTTGAGTCTCAAGGCGAATGTTAATTTTTCCATGACATAAAGTTTATGCATCACATTTTTTCGTGATCGCTTTTTTACTAGCGACCAGCATTATGTTAAACATAATTTTGGAAATACTAAAAGCTAGTGTGGCTTTTTACCCAAATACATGACTTGAAAACAGAATTCTATGTCACATCTTAATACATTATTCACACTTTCTCTGATTTCAATACAATATTGATGAATCACAGTGCATTCCCAAAACACATGGATGTGGTTTACTCTGTCTGTGCCACAGCCTCTCCAGCATATTGTCTACTTCCCCACATGATGCTTGAGTGCAGGTGTTCTGCACTCAATATCTGACACTATTTTTCCAGTTATATTCTCTTCATGTCAAAGAGTTAGTTGATTTCCATTGTATGACATTTACATTCTCCCAATCATCTAGTGATAGTGCAAAGTTCCCTTTGTTTTTCCATTTCTTGTTTATATAAGATGTGTTGGTCCCACTTAGCTCCTGAAGGCCTTTATATGGTTTGGAAATGGTCCCTGCACCTGGGTCTGCTCTGTATGCAGCAATAAAAATTCTCAACAGCCCTGATTCAGATGTAGATTTTCCCAGATTATCTTTTTTTTTTAAATAATTCTTTCTATAGGGTGTCTTAACTGCAAATATCTAAAGAGATCCTGGTTGGTCATTCCATATCTGTTCTTCAAGTTTTGAAAACTTTTAAAAGAGTTTTTTTTTTCCTTTATAAAAGGTCCAAATAAATATTGATCCCTTTCTGCTGCCATAACTTAAAGGTTGCATCCAGTCTGTTTGGAGTGAAGCCTGGGCCACCCACTGTATCAGTAAATAAGGTTCCTTCTGTCCATATGACTTCGCCATTTTAAACCAGATTTTAAGCGATACCTCTAGCCATGGGTTAGGATTTTTGTCAAGATGGTGTTTTAATTCACTGTTCCCAATGATGGCCTGTAGTGGATCTTATCTGAGCATTTGCATTCGATGGTTTTCCATATAGTTGAATAGCTTGGGTCACAAATGTGGATCAGGGGTTTGACCTGGGCAGCTTGATAATACATTTTTAGACAGGGGAGGGCCAGACCTCCTTTGCACCTTGGAACCTAGAGTGTTTTGTATCTAACTCTAGGTTTCTTTCCCTGCCACAGAAATCTAGAAATCCACATATCCCACTCAGCGAACATCTTCTCACAGATCTCCACTGGGAGTAACTGAAACAAATAAAGCAGCCTCAGGAGCACGTTCAGTTTAATTATTTCTACATGTTGAATCAGCCCCAGGAAGGGTAACAGGTTCCACTTGTCCAGATCCTTTCTGATGTTAGAGAGCAGAGGGTCATAGTTTTCAGAGGTTAGACTTGTGAGGTCCTTCGGTATCTTCACATTCAGGTAATTCAATTGGTTCCCTTCATTAATGGCATACTGACCTATGGCATACCATAACATGATATTGATCCAAAATCTGAAAGTGTTGGCATTAATGCGGGGAGAGAGGAGGCTGGGCGTGAGAAGAACAGCAAAACGTCATCCACAAAAAGCGCTGCCAATGAGATACCATGCATATTATCATTTTGTCTGATCATTTGACTTAAAGGCTCTATGAAAAGGACAAACAGAAGAGGACTAATAGGGCATTCATGCCGACAGCCACGTTCCAACTGAAAGGGTGCAGACACGGAACCGTTAATTTTAATTCTTGCTGTTGGTTTGTTGTAGAGACTCTGGATTGTCTGTACAAAGCCTGTTTGATCTGGATGTATGATCTCAGGTGGAATTCATTCCAGACGATTGGCTAGTATAGATGCAAAAATTTTGTAATCCTGGTTTAAGAGGCTCAGAGGTCTATAATTTGAGCAGTCCATCCTATCTTTTCCCTGCTTGGGGATAACTGTAATGACTGCCTCTCTCCGGGGGGGGGTCACCCCCCTCTAGCACGTAATTGAATGTCCCAAGCAGTGTCAGGGGCTCCCTTCAGTGCCTTATACCACTCTGATGTGTATGCATCCAACCCTGGACTTTTGTTAGATTTATGATTAGAAATTACCCAGTTCAATTCCTCCTCTGTTATTGGTGCACACAAAGATTTGTTTTGAGCCTCAGACATTGTTGGGAGTTTTAGCTCTTCAACCAAAGACACTCTTAAATTGTTATGATTGAAACTTGGTTGAGTATATCATTTTTTGTAATTCATTTCAAAACTCTGACTGATATTATTTAAGCCATATTTTATATTTCTGTCATGTGAGTCCCTTATCTTATAAATAGTCCTCTCTGTTTGCTGCTCCTTTATTATATATTTTTATTGCCAATAATTTTGTTGATTTGCTACCCACTTCATAGTATTTCTGCCCCTCTCTGTCTCTTGATTTATTGTCATTTAATTTAGTTTTTATTTGATGCATCTCCTTTTCCAGGTTTGCATCCAGTGTTAGTTTATGTTTCCTCTGTAGTTCTTTTAATTTTGCTTCCAAATCAACAAGTTCCTCTTGTTTGCTTTTTTTTTTTTATGCGGTTGTCTTAGAAATTATTTTCCACTGTAGCACTGCTTTGCAGGCATCCCACAGCATGGAGGGAGAGACCTCTCCGTTGTCATTTTCTTCCACATATTTTTTTATTTCAGTCCTCATATCCTCTTTCATCTTCCCATTTCGAATAGTTATTTAATCTCCAAGATGTATTCCTTTTTTTACAGTTGAGTAACACTTCCATCTGGACTGAAAGTGTTACTCAACTGTAAAAATCAATTTGGGAGTAAGCAGTGTGGGGATTTGAATTGAAGGTGTAGTCTTCAGTTTTGGGGTTGAATTTCCTCCAAACATCAATTATACCTAACTCTAGCATTAGGCTGTTGATTTTTTTACTGGGTGGACTATTTGGGGCGGAGGTCCAGTGAGAAGAGTCTAAATTAGGGTTTAGTCTAACGTTTAAGTCTCCTCCATAACATCCATCACATAACATTAAGTCAAACATTAATATTTGTTTATAAAACGACAAATTTTCCCCGGGAGGTGCATAGACATTCAGTAAAGTGACTTCTTTCTCTTCCATTAATCCACCCACCATAATGTATCTTTAATTTCAAACTTGACTTCAAATGTTAATCTTTCTGATATTATTGCTGAGACCCCCCTTCTTGCACACAATTTGTAAGAAGCAGAAAAAACCTTATTAAATCCCCTTCTTTTCAGTTTAGCGTGATCTGATTCAGAGAGATGTGTCTCCTGTAGGAACACGATTCCTGTTCTTTCATTGCAGTAGCTAGCATGGACGAGACAGCTATCTAAAATGACTCCAACTTTTCATCATCTTTCAGAGGGTCAGACCCGGCTTTGCTTCTCAAACCTTCAGCCATCGTGTACACAGGGTTTATGGAGGCAAAGAGTTGTTAAGTTTGCAGTGCGAGATGGATGGATAATATTTAAAAGATGGGGGGAAAGGACAATAGCAACAACTGTGTTTGTTCTGCAGTCAAATAATGTATAGTCAAAATGTAATAATCAAACAATGTTTACCATCAAAACAGTCTTGAGGTCTATATCAAGAAGCTGGATTTCTGTTTAGCAAGCTAACTTCAGGATTAACCCTGGGTTTTCAATCTCATAAAATTGGCTACTGCCTATCAAGTTACGTTGTCATGGTAATTTACACGGAACACCTAATTTGCCCCGGAGCATGTTATGGTCAGGATTCAGTGCTCAGTAGTTATATTAGACCACCTACTGACTAATTAGTTCCCTTGGAAAATGGGCAAGCCCATTGATGTGCGGGATGGAAACATGAGGGGAACTCTCAAGAATTCATTTTCCAGACGAAGTAAACAGACTTGCTCCCAAGTCCGCTTTGCTCCACTATGGTTGTAACTAGGGTTGCCAACCACCTATTAAAATACAGAATCATCCAGCATAAGGAAACTAAAAGATGCATCGCTTATTGGACTGAAAAATTATGCATTTTGCGCTGTATTTTTTAATATCCACTTCTATTACAATGAAACTGTGTGGCTCTGACTGCTGCTGCTAACCCTGTGCCTGTCTGGGATAACCTTCTCATTGACCAATGAAACAATGCAGTATCACTTGAGCTACGAGAATTGTGCTGTTTCTATTGGTTCGCTTTGACCAGAAAAAAAAAAAAAAAGTGATCAGCGTCTGTGGCACAGCCAAATCAAATATAGTAGCTATAGTAAAAATGCAATGATGAAGGTGTAAGACATATCTATAGAGCATACTTAATGCACAGGTAATATAATCCCCCCACCCCCCGCCCAAAAATAAATAAATAATTAAAAATTATTGTCATTTATTTCGACTTCAGGTTGTTGGCAACCCTAGTTTAACCACAAACTGCAATCTCAACCCCAAAGCCTGACCACCCAGGCCAATTCATTGAGAATTAGTGTACTTGGACTGTCCATTACTATTTTAACCTCCACAGCGTTTCTAGCTTTTGCAGTACTACTTTATGACAGTACTACATGATGCTCTCAGCCAATGAGAAGTGTGCATTCCCAAGTCAGTTGGTCAGCCATGCCAGGTAGAGATGAGGTGAGAGCAACAGTACTGGTGACAAATTTGGTTCATTTTATGGACTCAGTTTAATCCAAGTCACTCATTAAAGTGATCCAGTTCACTTGAGCCTGATAATAATGATATTAATAATAATAATAATAATCATCATCTTCATCGTTGCAAGTGCATAAACTATATTGGCCTAAAACCTGATCAAACAGACCCGACCACCTTCATCCCACCATCCATGGTCCAATTCTGTGTAACAAACTTTGACTCTAATCACTTCATATGACAATGGTCATACTCTGCTGGATCAGTTTACTTCTTAGGTGTTCAGATACCAGAACAACAAGGCGTGGGAGTCTGTTTCCTTACTTCCACCTCCTATATGTGTGTGTGTGTGTTTAACGCGTTGTGCATACATGTGCATACATATTCTGTACAAGCATACCTGAACTGCAGAGGGACATTGTAAACAAGTTGAAAATTAGTTTTCAGTATGTTTACCTTCCAGGCTCTGTCAGACAGAAAGCTGCTATGTGTTCTCCAGAGGCCAGTTTGGGAAGATACTTCTGCTTCTGGGCTTCACTTCCTGCTATCAGAATCCCCTGAAACCCGAGACAGCTATTAGCAAAACGCATTAGAGGAATCATCAAAAATGTTAGTGTCCCAACTGATTATGTGGTCATAAACTAGAGCCTTTGCACTTTATAGCAGTCAAGTCTGATAATGAGCCATAGATTTCATGCACACTGTCCCATGAGTGAATTTTATACCTTTAGTCCAATGGCTTGATGTGCAGCCAGTGTTACAGCAATAGAGCCATCTAATGAGATGATCTCTGCCAATCGTGCATACATGGTGTTGGACAATCCAAGACCCCCTGAGACAAGAGCGAAGAATAGGAACACTGCATTGTTTAAATTCACTGGGCCCTTCAACTATTATAAACTATAATGTTATTAAAGGATACTGTTCTTTGATCTATGCATAGACCATGACCAATGATCAGGTTACTTTAGGAGCTAATGGGCTTAGCATGAAGAGGAGAACCAGTTAGCTCAGCTAACACCATGCAGCAAAGCAAACAAGTATCAACTGATATTCAAAGTAAAGTAACAAAGCAACAAGCAAAGTAATGTCCGCATTTAGTGCTGTTTTTTAATAATAGTTAGATTCCATTTAATTGGTGAACAATGGTTACATTAAACTGGGCTAGTAACTGAGGTTAGAACATGATTTAGTAAGAACTACTGAAGGGCTTCAAACATTTTTTCAGGTTAGTAATCTCACCAAATTCCTCAGGGATCATGATTCCAAACAGCCCCAGCTCCTTCAACCCATTCAATGTCTCTGCAGGGATCTTGGCTTCATGGTCAATCTTTGCTGAGTCAACTGAACACACACCCACACAAAATTTTCAGATTGCAAATGACATTTGCTCTTTTAACTTTAGAATGTACCCAGTCTCTTTTCTTGCCTTCTTCATTGAAGAATTTCTCCACGGGTGCAACAAGTTGGTTGATCTCCTCAAGTTCCTCATTTCCAATTTCTGGATAAGGGAAGACCTCAGTCTGGAGGAAAAACAGGGATGGATGGACACAGACTGTGTTACAAGACAACTACAGTGGACATATCCACAGCCGCACAGTTCAAATTCAAATATGGCAATGTGTATCCAGTTTCAACATGAAAATACAAAAGAGTAGTTTCACACACGCTCCCACATCATTTCCACAATTGTTGCTAGGCACGTAAATTTCATTAAACACAACCAGTTTGTTTGTCCTATAATATTTGTGGAAATGTCTTCACAGGATCTCTGGAGAAGAGAGTGCTCATAGTTCCTTACTGTCCCAGTAAGTCAAGTCACTCTCTTGATGGAAGTTTACCTACAGTCTGCAAGAGTAAATCAGTAGGCAGATCCTCTTCTGTGGGACCAACTTCCAGTGTCATCTTAAAACCTTCCTCTTTGACTAAGCCTACAGTTAAAGTTTAACTGCTCTTAAATTATGCTTATTACAGGCAGAGACTGTAGCAGCATAACTAATTTACATTCCATGTCACTAACTTTGTTTCTTCCCATAGCACGTGTTTGTTGCTCCTGCCCTCTCTCTTCCTCTCCCTGTCCTACAGCTGGTAAATCATCGCTGATTCTTGTTCCTGCTGAACTGCTTTTAGTTATAATTATCTCCTATTATTGATCACTACTATTATCACCAGATTTTTTTTTTTTTTACTTACTGCAACGTACTGATGTGCAGGTAACAGTCATTAATACTCTTATGTACATATTTTTTGTATACATCTAAGGTTTGTGCCAACGTCAGTTTGCTTGCATTTTTTATTATATTTTCTCTCCTATTTGCTCCTTCTCTCAACCCAACCATTTGAGGCAGATGGTCTGCCCTCCCTCAGTCTGGTTATGTTTGAATTTTCTGTGTCAAAATAAGTTTATCTCCCCACTGTCACCAAGTGTTTTCTCATGAAGGGATTTGTTGTGTAATTCTTTTAAGTGTTTGGTGTAGACCTGATCTATATGCAAATAGCCTTAAAGTATCTCAATTAGGAATGCTTTTAGTTGTCTATCATTTGACTATCCTGTGGACGTGTTCTGAGTTCCGGAGCTGAGGAAACGGGTTGAGGTGCTTGTTGAAGCCGGAAACGGGAGCTGATCAGAGGTGACTGTACTTCAGTAGATTTTTCAGGTATCTGTACTTGAGTATTTAATTTTTCTGACGACTTTTTCCTTTTACTCACTACATTTATACTTTCTACTCATTACATTGTAAAAACAGGCTCGTTACCTTTTTTAAACCTCCACAGATGACATGACATATTTTTTGTATACATTTAAGTTTTGTGCCAACGTCAGTTTGAATAAACAATAACAAAAGACGCACCTTGTTTATCTGACCCAGAAAAAGATCCTTGGCGTACGCCAGGGTTCTTGACTGAGTTTTAAAGGATCTCCGCTGCACTTCCAGCTCCCTTATCTTAGCATGCCTCGCGGTAAGCAGCCTCTTTTCGAACCGGACACTTTTCGAGAAGACGGCCAATCTTTTGATATTCATCATCGTGCCGATATAAAGCTAGGTGGTCCTGGTATTCACCTGACCGTCAGTGCACAACTTTCACCTCTTTCTGTCTCATGGTGATGACGTGAACAAGAGCATGGTTAATTAAGACGTTCAAAGACCATCGGAAACGCTGCATTACTCGAAATGACAAAAAATAGGTTGTGTATGGGAACTACTAAATTTAATGGACTGCTTCTGCAATAAAACAACTTTGTCTATTAACATGAGTTTTCCTAAGGTAAAATCTGATTACTAAAAAAAAACAAAAAAACAAACACATACGAATTTAGAGAAACACAAGAAACTTGTGCGACAAAAAATGGACCAGACTCAGTGATCACCTTCCTAGCAACAAAATTTTGCACTGCTCTATGTTCCCTACAGATAATATCCAACTAGACCAGTGAGCGGTGATAGCTATCATGTCTTTGGGGTCATCAGGTGGGAACCTCCTTTCACCGGTGTTTCGTCTAGTTAGGCCCACAACACCTCCAGAAGGCTAGACCGTGAACACTGTCGTCCCAGAGTCACCCCCCTAATGCCAGCCATCACCACTCCTCACACAAAGACAACTATCTCAAACAGCACTACTATCACCTACTCTGACCTCTCACCAACTGCACCAGTGAAAGCAGGGTGGGGATACAGACCCTGGTTCAGGTTCGGTTCAAAAAACTTAACAACAAAAAAGACATTTAGGAAAGATTAAAATGACTGACTGGTTGTTTTATTTTGACGCCTGTGCCAGATTGATAATGTTGATTTTCTGGTTGCACTTAAACACACCATATCGCTACTGTGAAACACCGGTTGGTGGCGCAAAGAGCAAAGAAACGAGACAATAGTGATGGGAAGTTCAACTATTTTTTGGAGAGCCGGCACTCTCAAACGACTCTTAATTTAGAATCTTTTGTAGTCTCATATTTTAGCTTAACTTCACAAAAATTAATGGTTTGTTTCATGAAAACCCTTTTGCATTCAGTGTTTTTATTAGATGCCCTATAATTGCCTCATTTTATGCATTTATTCTGTTAATATTCTGTTTAATATTTTAATCACACTTTTTAATTGCACAAATACAAATATGCAAATAAGAAATAAATACATAAATGCAAATAAACTGCAAATTCAGTGCAGGCTGGCATTGAGAAAAATCTGATGCCTTAGCTTGGATGGGCGGATGAGATTTCAAATCATATCAGATTTATTTGTATAGGTTAACCCTAACACTAAATCATAACAAAGTTACATCAAGGCACTTTACATATAGAGTTTTTTCTGTAAGTATTTGCCCTGTTTTTGAGACTATTCACTTGGAAAGAACAGACACTGCCACAATACACAGTCTCCCCTCTATCACCTTCACCAGGCGTGGGAAGACTGGGGCCTTGGCCTGCCAGTAGCTCAGTGGGTCTTCTGCTTGTTGGATGAGGGGCTCCTCAAGATAGGATCTCACCTCCATTTATCATCAGCTGTAGGATTTCTCCTTGCAGTATCTCCTGTAGCTCTTTCATCAAAGAGTCTTTCAACAGCAGAGGTTTGTGTCTCCTCCTCCACTTGGCCCTCTAGTGGTGGAGTTGGCTGGCTGCTGGGGGTGCATTTTGCTGCTGCTGCACTAACTCTCTGAAGTGCCTTATCAACAGCTCTGTTGTCGTTGAATGCAAGTTTTTTTTAAACCTAGGATCCAATGTGGTTTCTGAGAAAACAGTGCATATGCAGAAATTTTTGTTCCATGGCTGAACAAAGAGCTGCAACCATTCCTTTACTTTCTGCACAGTTGCAGGACGGTGCAGACCTCTTTCACCAGCTCCCATTCCTCTTGACATAGAGCATCAACTGGTGTGTTGATGAGAGACAAGGTGGAGATGGCATGTTTCAAGAATTTGTTTCAATACATAAAATGTTGAGCTCCACCTAGTGGCACACTCTTGTTTGGGCTTCAGTTCAAACATCCCCATCTGGCACTGTGTGGACTTTAGCCTCTGTGCTACTGTGATTTAGTGGAAAAACAGCCATCACCTTGTGCATGGTTGTCAAAATCCTGTCTTTTTGTTACTATCAACCTGAGCCTTTGTTCTGCATCTTGGGTCCAGATCTTAATCATTATGACAAATGGGTTTGGGTTATGGGTATGGGTTTTCAGCCAGGAAGATGTATACAAAGACATTCAAACACAACACACAGACAGTCAACAACAATATATGCCCATAATAAGTGTCATGGGCAGATGTAGCCGGACGTATTGGGGTGATTTTCACACTCTAAAATTAGGCTTTCCTAATTGCCTGCTGTACAGGTCAGTGAGCTGGACTTGGCACCTCCTCGTAACCTTACTGGCCACTTTAACAAGGTTACTGAGGCTGTTTTTGTTTGCCAGAGTCAGGTTTCCAAACCAGGCAACAACGCAAAATATGAAAACCGATTCAATAAAACCTCTATAAAAGAGGGCCATCATCTCTGAATTCCGTTCCTTTACTTTTTTTTAATTGTGGAGGCAATGTGAGCATCGAAGCATAATTTATTGTCCACAACCACTCCCGGGTTATAGTTGTCCCTCAGCTCAATATCTTAGCCTTTATTGCTGTTATAATCAATGAGGAGGACCGAAATGCAGAACACAGACAACCGGAGTGTGGGGAGGAAAGAATGGGAGTTTATTGCAGGAATGATAAATGTAGCATGAGGAGAAGATGTCCATGGGTTGGAGGCTGAGGGGAGTCGGTAGATGGCCAAGGTACAGAGACGAGGGTGGAGGATCTTAGCTGGCTGGAAGTGTGGCAGGCAGGCTGGCAGGCAGGCAGGCAGGCAGGCAGGCACGCAGGAGATCCACAGTGATAGATACAACGATCTGGCAAAGACCGGAGAAGAGCACCGGTGTTTTTAAACTGCAGGGGTTGATACTGGATGGATCTCAGGTGAGCAGCAGGGAACAGGTGAGTTGAAAGATGCAATTAGGAACCCAGGGGAGAGAGGGAGTTGCCACGCCCACAGCACAGACACAGACAGAGACAGACAGGGGGAGGGGAAACAGGACAGGGAAAAAAACACAGGGAACAAATGACACGGCCAGGGCCGTGACAATTGCTGGTTAATGCAGGACAAGGATACTGGGTTTCCTAAAACCAATCATCATGCCCTTGGTTTTGGACATATTTAGTTGGAGGAAAGATTGGTCACAACATGACACAAAATCATCTACGACAGGCCCATGAAGTACATATACAAATAAATCTGATTTGATTTAATTTGATGTATTTTAGCTTGCTGACACACTGATGCAATGACCCTTCAGAATTGGCACATAGGTTCAAACAGGTCAGGCAAGTGGAATAGCTGATAATATGGATTTAATAGTTGTGAAATCGCAAGTTTTTGTGACACCTGCTGCAGCAACACCTGCTGGTCCCATATTTCATGAATTCTGTACTACAGCTTAACTCCATGAACTTCATGGAGCAACATGTTCCCGCCTACACCCCCCTCCCCCCCAATGCCTCTCTCTCTCTCCCACTCTTAACCCAACCGGTCGAGGCAGATGGTGATGATCCTGGTTCTGCTCGAGGTTTCTGCCTCTTAAACGAAGTTTTTCTTTGCCACTGTTGCCATGTGCTTGCTCATCGGGGGATCTGTTGGGTCTCTTTAAATAATTTTATAAAGAGCTTGGTCTAGACCTGCTCTATATATAAAGTGCCTTGATGTAACTTTGTTATGATTTGATCTGATCTGATTTGATTTGATATATGTTTGAATCATAATCCGGTACTGTAACAATTGTAAGAATCATAATCTAGTTATGTAACAGTAAAGCAGAGCAGTTTATATAATAATGGCCTTGAGAAAACTGCTCTGAACAAGAAAAAGGGGGGGAGACCCGAGAACTGCAAAGACTCACTGTCATTCGAAAGCAGAAAAACAACTCCATAATAAGATAATATACCAGAAGCATAGGGGGATCCGGGGATGCAAAAGACTGGGACCTCTCTTTGTTGTTCAGAGCATTTTCACACACGGCGCTTGCATGTAATGCTCTCCAACGATTGTTGAATAAAGAAGTGTTTATCCTCACCCGGTTTACCTGTCTTTGCATTAATTCGGACTTTGGGACAGCAGCCATGAGAAGAGCATAGGAAGTGCGGTTGCAACAGTAGCCAAGATCTATCAAATGTTGCAAGATATTGATATTTGAGACTCGGTTGGCATGGGAAAAGGAAGTACACTCTGCACTGTCTGAGGAGATATGGCAAAAAAACAAAAAACACATCTTTGCATACGGCTTGGTCTTATCCAATTTAAAGTTGTACATAGATTGCACTACTCAAATGAGAAACTGGCATACCCTATACCCTAACAATCAATTCTGAATGCCCAAGATGCAGCCACAGTTCAGTGACAGTGGGTCACGTGTTTTGGTTGTGCAGATCTCAAAACACCTTCTGGACAAAAATCGTTGCAGCTATATTTCACATATGTAGTATTATTGTAGACCCTGGCCCAGTAATCGCCATCTTTGGGACAATTTTCTCAGAAAAACATTTTATTACCCTACAGATGAATGCCATAGCGTCAGGCAGGGACTCTAGGTAGAACTCAGATGCAGAGATGTTGTGACTTACAGATTTTATTTGTAACACTGATGACCTCAAAAAAGAGTGACAAAACAAAAGGCAAAAGGCTATGTGAAAATTACTAGGCAAGGTAGGTAGGCTAGGCAGGTCACAAGGCAAAAAAAAAAAAAAAAAAGGCTTATAAGCTAAGGTCTAACACAAAACACGGCATGAGGAAATCCTGACCTAATAAAGAAATAGATAAACAAAACAACTCACACCACTAAGCTGAGGTTCTAAAATAATCTATGAGAAAACCTAACCTAAAAAGAAATTTAACAAACGAAAACAACTCAAGCTACAAAGCAAAGGCTCCAAGATGATCTATTAAAATCAAAAATCACTCATGAAGCAGAAAAAACTGGCTATAAACTTTAGGAATCAGGAAAAAAAAAAAAAAACATAAGCTAAGGTACAGAAATTACAAACAAAATCACTCTTCTAGTAAGGCTTACTAGAAATTTCTCTGGGGCTGTGGGCATGGATGAGCGCTCGGGTGCTGGACAAAGACACTGGCACAAGATAAGGGGAACGCAGACTATTTAACCACATGGACGGAATTGGGGCACAGGTGGAGGCAATCGGTAATCAGGGTAGACGCACGGGTGACACATGAGGAAGGGCAAGTGCTCTGAAACAAGAGGAGAGTTAGAACTTTCAAAATAAAGTCACCACGGTGTGAGACATAGTGTGCCCAACGCTGATGGCACAGAGATTAATTCTCATGCAATGTAAGTATGCAAGACCTCCCTCATTGAAACACTGGGTTAAAGAGGTGCTCTCTATGATCCCACTGGAGAAGCTGAAATATAGTCGTAACTGTAGCAATTTGGCAATTATCCCATCATTGATGTCTGTTTACTGTTTCTAATTGCAACAGTCTTTTTATATTCAGTCGTGGCATTATTACTGTCAATTTGAGTGTTGTAATGCTATGCTAAGGAAGACTGGTTGTCAAATTGCCATCAAAGGTTTGATGAATGTGTATTATTGCCTTTAATGACATTAAAAAAAGGGGGCTGATAAAGTAGCAAAGATGGTTTCAATTAAGTCTGTGACGAGGGCAACGGGGTATATATATATATATAACAGGTCACCTGTTACCTCTTCATAATGGCATGCCTGTTTTAGAGGCGGAAGCCCTAATCCTCAGATGAGCATTTAGGTGAGAGCATGTGTTCCAGGACAGGTCGGACCCATTGGCCTTCAAAGATGATTATCTGTTTGAGAGGTACAGATTTTCAGGTGATGGCTTTAGGTATTTGTGTCGGCTGCTGGGTGTCACGGTGGTCTGTACTTGAGTAAGGACCCACATGTGGGAGCAAAAAGGGAAGCAATGCAAGGTATCAAGAGTCCAACAAAGGAAGGTCTTTAATCAGATGGAGGCAGGTGGTCATACATGGAACGACAGGCAGGTACGGGCAACCAAAATAGGCAGGAAAATCCAAGACAAGTGGTCTTACACAAAAAGACAAACAGAGCAAACATGAAGAGGCTAGTACACAGGGTAACAGAGGAAAACAAGAGGGACAGGAGGACAACAAGACAACCAGGGATAGCAATAGGACAAACAAGGATCCGACACTGACTAAATAGATACCCAGACTTAAATACAAACTGAACTTAAAGAAACACAGGTGAAACACATGAGGGCAGGGAAGGCAATCAACCAGCAGAGGTGGGAAACAGAACACAAAAGGGAAGGAAAACACTGAGGGGACAAGACTTACAACATAAAACAGGAAGTGGTGGATACACTAAAACTGAGTCAACAGTCCTTGTAAGCGGTAGTTTCCTCTATTCTGTTAGGGATGCAGAGAACCTCAATAAAGGGACAATTTGCCGCACCATAAAACGTGTTACCCTGCCACTTAAATCCCTGGTGCACGTCTTCATCTCCTTCCCTGGCCACAGAAGACCCTGCTACATAATCAAATCAAATCAAATCAGATTTATTGATTTTTTTGTATAGCGCCAAATCATAACAAAGTTACATCAAGGCACTTTACATATAGAGCAGGTCTAGACCAAACTCTTTAGAAATTTATTTAAAGAGACCCAACAGATCCCCCGATGAGCAAGCACATGGCAACAGTGGCAAGAAAAAACTTCCTTTAAGAGGCAGAAACCTCGAGCAGAACCAGGCTCAGGGGGGGCGGCCATCTGCCTCGACCGGTTGGGTTGAGAGAGAGAGAGAGAGAGAGAGAGAGACAGGCATTGGAGGGGGGTGGGGTGTAGGTGCTGCATGAAGTTCATGGAGTTGAGCTGTAATACAGAATTCATGAAGTATGGGACCAGCAGGTGTTGCAGGAACATGGGATGGCGATGAGTCAACACCTGCAGGATGAGGACAGGGAGAGAGAGGAGAGGAGCTGAGAGAGACTTTGGCAGAACATGGTTAGTAAATGCAGTATAAATGCTTAGAACTGGGTGAAACTGTGTTTTTTAAAAAGGATGGTTCTTATCAGCGCATGCAAGGTGGTAGGAAAGGAGAGCGAGTGAGACGGAGGGAGAGAGAAAGAGGGAGAGGGGGAGAGAGGATAACAGGGAGAGACAGGGAGAGACAGAGAGAGAGCGAGAGAGAAGCTCAGTCCTTCCCCCAATAGCCTAGGCCTATAGCAGCATAGCTAAAGAGTAGAGGACTTTAACTTTTTAACTATAAGCTCTGTCATACAGGAAAGTTTTAAGCCTGGTCTTGAAAATTACTAAAGAGTCCGCTCCCCGGACCGATGCTGGAAGTTGGTTCCATAGAAGAGGAGCCTGATAACTGAACGATCTGCCTCCAGATTTACTCTTGGAGACTCTAGGAACCACAAGTAAACCTCCATCTAGAGAGCGGAGTGGCCTGCTAGGACAGTAAGGAACTATGAGCTCTCTGAGATATGATGGAGCTTGGCCATTAAGGGCTTTATATGTTAAAAGAAGGATTTTGAATTCTACTCTATATTTTACTGGCAGCCAATGAAGAGTGGCTAACACAGGAGAGATATAATCTCTTTTCCTAGTTCCTGTTAATATTCGTGCAGCAGCATTCTGAATTAACTGAAGGCCTTTTAGAGATTTGTTTGGACATCCAGATAGTAATGAGTTATAGTAGTCCAGCCTAGAAGTTACAAATGCATGGACTAGTTTTTCTGCATCATCCTGAGAAAGGATGTTTCTGATTTTCCTCATGTTTCTCAGGTGGAAGAAAGCTGCCAGACTAACTTGTTTTATGTGAGGGACAAAGGACATGTCCTGGTCAAAAATTACTCCAAGGTTTCTTACAGTGGAGCTGGAAGCCAAAGTAATGCCATCCAGACTGATGAGATGGTTAGATAGTATTTTTCTGAGGTGCTTAGGACCGAGTACAATAACTTCTGTTTTGTCAGAGTTGAGAAGTAAAAAATTTCCAGTCATCCAGACTTTTATGTCTTCAAGACATGTCTGCAGTCTGACTATCTGACTGACTTCATTTGGCTTCATTGATAGGTACAGCTGAGTATCGTCTGCGTAGCAGTGGAAGTTGATGCTGTGTTTCCTGATAATGTTGCCAAGAGGAAGCAGATAAAGCGTAAAGAGGATTGGTCCAAGTACCAAACCCTGCGGGACTCCATGACTGATTACAGTACATGAGGAGGAGCTGTTGTTTACATGAACAAACTGATATCTATCTGATAAGTAGGATTTGAACCACCTTGAATTCCAATTTCATGTTCCATGCTCTGTCGTAAAATATTATGATCTATGGTGTCGAATGCAGCACTGAGATCTAGAAGGAGAAGTATGGAGGCTGATCCATTGTCTGAAGCCATTAGAATATCATTGGAGACTTTAACCAGCGCTCTTTCTGTGCTATGATGGGCTCTAAATCCTGACTGAAACTCTTCAAACAAACTGTTCCCATCCAGATGCTTGTGTAGTTGTTTTGCTACAGCATTCTCAATGATTTTAGAAATAAATGGAAGGTTCGATATGGGTCTATAGTTTGCCAAAACATCTGGATCAAGATTAGGCTTTTTAAGCTGGGGTTTGATGACCGCAGTCTTAAGTGCCTGAGGTACATAACCCAGAAATAAAGTCATATTAACCAAATCTAGAATGAACGGCTCAATTAAATAAAAGATCTCTTTAAAGAGGCTAGTTGGTACTGGGTCTAATAGACAGGTTGACGGTCTGGATGATGAAACTATAGAAGCTAGCTCTGAGAGATTCAGAGGTGAGAATGATTCCAGATGTAAAAGAGGCGTCGCAGCTGATTCAGGAGTTGCTGTATTCAGTAGGAGATTTTTATCTAACGTAGGCAAGAGCTGATAAATTCTTTCTCTGATCGTGAGAATTTTATCTGTAAAATTGTTAATAAAATCATCAATGCTTAGAGCTAAGGGGATCACTGGTTCAACTGAGCTATGGCTCTCTGTCAGCCTGGCTACAGTGCTGAAGAGAAACCTGGGGTTGTTCTTGTTTTCTTCAATGAGTGCTGAGTAATATGAACTTCTAGCACTGCGGAGAGCTGTTTTTAGGCTATCTTTCCAGGCTCTGTGAGACTCTTCTGACTTACTGGAACACCAATTTCTTTCTAATTTCCTTGATGTCTGCTTTAAGGCACGGGTTTGGGAATTATACCAGGGAGCCAGGCTCCTCAGATTGAATACTTTCTTTTTGAGAGGGGCGGCATTGTTGAGATTCAAACGCAGTGTGGCCATAGTGCTAGTCACAAGGTCATCAACCTGCGTATGGGAGAAATCCTCATTTGAATTTAGATATGGCATTGTTGGGAATGATGACCAAATGTTCTCTTTAAATTTAGCCACAGCAGCTTCAGATAAACATCTTCTATAGCTGAATTTATTCCTCAATGCTGTGGAGCCCATTAAAGTAAACTCAAATGTAATAAGGTAATGGTCAGTCAGGAGAGAGTTTTGGGGAAGAATTGTTAGCTTGTAAATTTCAATGCCATATGTTAGAACAAGATCAAGGATATGATTGTAGAAGTGAGTGGGTTCATTCACATGCTGGGAAAAGCCAATTGAGTCTAGAAGGGAAAGAAACCCAGAACTAAGGCTGTCGCTTTCTACATCTACATGTATATTGAAATCTCCCAGGATAATGATTTTATCTGTACTGAGTACAAACTCTGATATAAACTCAGAAAACTCTGATAGGAATTCTGAGTATGGACCAGGTGGACGGTATACTGTAACTAACAGAACTGGTTTTTCACCTTTCCAGTCTAAGTGGGAAAGACTAAGAGTGACGCTTTCAAAAGACCTGCAGCCAGATTTTGGTCTGGGGTTGATTAATAGACTTGACTGAAATATTGCAGCCACCCCCCCTCCTCGACCTGTGGTAGGAGGTATATGAAAGTTAACATGAGTTGGGGGTGTAGCTTCATTAATGCTAACATACTCATCCTGCTGCAGCCACGTTTCAGTTATACAAAATAAATCAATATGGTGATCAGCTATGAGATCGTTAACTAGTAGAGATTTTGATGATAATGATCGAATGTTCAACAGTCCACATTTGATCGCAGTGTTATTTGAGACTGAATTTGTGGCTGTTTTAATTTCAGTTAGGTTTTTGTTTTTAGCTCCTCGTCTGTTTAATTTGGGTTTAACTTGTCTAAATTTAGGTGGTTGGGGGACAGACACAGTTTCTATAGACCTAAACATAGACAGAGACTCTATTCTATTCTCGGCAGGTGACCGCTCTGACTGAGGCGCAGAGGAGCGCGCTAAACTGCAGCTCTGCCTCCTGGACTCGACTCGGGATTGTCAGGGTTTGGGATTTCTAATAAAATCGGCCCTATTCCTAGAAATCAGAGCAGCCCCGTCCACAGTGGGATGGACACCATCTCTCCTAATTAGACCAGGTCTCCCCCAGAAAGACTTCCAGTTATCTATGTAGCACACGCTGTTTTCAGGACACCACCCCGACAGCCAGGGGTTGAATGACGACATGCGGCTGTACATGTAATCACTGGTCCAATTGGGGAGGGGGCCGGAGAAAACTACAGTGTCCGACATCGTTTTAGCAAAAATACACACCGATTCCACATACATTTTTCTGACTTCCGACTGGCGAAGTCGGGTGTTGTTACTGCCGACGTGAATAACAATATTAGCATATTTATGTTTACCCTTAGCCAGCAGTTTCAGATAAGACTGGATGTCGCCTGCTCTGGCCCCCGGGGATACACTTCACGTTCCTCAGAATAGAATCACCAATCACTAGAGTCGGCTTTTCAGCGGGTGTGTCGCTGAAAGGGGAGAACCTGTTGGAAACGTGAACTGGTCGATGGTGAACCTGGGGCTGCTGCCTACGACTATGCCTCTTGTCTCGGACAGTCACCCAGCCGCCCTGACTAGATCCCGGCTGCTCGGGAGCCACTGGGGGGGAGGAAACTATCTTAGCTGCCGTATGAGCTTGTCTAGGTCGTCCCGCACCGGCTACGGGGGGGCTAGCTACACTAGCATAGGTTGGGCTAGCTAAAGTGCGGAGCCGTGATTCTAACTCATTAATTTTCACCTCCATTTCTACCATCATCCTACATCTATGACAAGAGGTGCTATCATAAAAGGAGGCAGAAGAATAACTACACATGAGGCACATGGAACAGGAGAAGAGAGGAGGAGGAGAAGTAGGAACAGAGAGTGGAGACAGAGAGCTAGAGGACATTGCTAATCGGGTAGTTTGATTAGCGGAGGAGCAGAACCGGTTATAACCTTTGGAGAAAGGGGAGATATTGACTTTTAAACCTAGTGTTGGTGTGAAAATAATTTGCTGTCGGATTAATCGAGTGAATTAGGAAATAATAGCAGAAGAACAGTGGGAACAACACACGAGATGACAGAGCACAGCAGAGAGCACAACCGCCAGTGACCGGAAATGACGCAACACACTTACCGCACAGCTTGTGTGTTTGGAGAGGTGTACATACCATACCAGGTGTACATAAAGGAGGAGTTCTACAAGATTGCAGGTCAAATTAATTTGAACTTGCAACCATTAGTGTATAATTTATTATTTTTTTTACCAGAGTTGGAAAATTACTATTTTATGTGATAATGTTATTGGTGCAATCGATTGCACCCATGTCAGGAAAAAACGCCCCTCAGGGCAATATGACATTGATTATATCGACAGGAAATCCTTGCACAGCATCAATGTTCAGGTCAGAGTGATTTGTGGTTACTGTTACCTTCATAAATTAATTCTGTGCATTAAATGATCTTAATAGGTTACATCTTATTGTTTCAGATTATCTGTGATGCTGACTGCCTTGTCACCAATATAGAGGCAAAGTGGTCTGGCTCAGTCCATGACACTAGAGTCTTTAGGGCAAGTCCAATCTACCAGAACCAGACAAAAAGTACTGCATGTCTTGTTTCATCAGATGAATGCTCTGCCTGTGATATGCCTGTGGTATGCCTGTGAGGCCTTTCTATTGAGTCCCCTTGCGGACACTCTAACCCTACCACAGCAGGCCTACAACCAGCCTGCCGACCTCCCCTTTCTGTTTTTCCTGCAGGGTGTCTGTGTGGCACAGGGTGTGGCTGGCTTCCTCCACAGCAGCAGATGAGGCACACCTGTTTCCACTCAGCCCATCAACCTGTCTTCAAAAACCTGGTCTTCACTCCACTACTCTGCCAGATAATTCTGTCTTGTTCAGTAGAGCTCTGTATTTGCCTGTTCGGTGTGCCTTTGGTGACTAACAGCCAGTTTTTATAGACTTCTCATGGCCCCTGCTCTTACTTGCGTTTTTCTTGTGCACAGGCCCTCCTGTGTGCCTCACTGTTTTGCTGCCCTTTGTGTCCTCAGTGCCTGAGTCTTCTCATGTATTCAGCCCGCGTGTCATCTCAGTGGATCCGTTTCATCCTCACTGTAGTTCATTCAATGAGCCAGCCTGCTCCCTGCCTCCACTGCCTGCTTTTTTCCATTTCTGTCAACTCCCTTTATTTGACCAACTTGCATCAGTCTCTGCTCAGGGGTCCAACAAAACCACAACCCTACACAAGTGAATCCAAAGCCTAGCTGTTTCACATGTTGGTATGTGATCTGTTAACAGGTATACAGTCTTTGGCGTATGCATCAGGGAGTCGGATACGTGTTGCAGAGCGCTCGTGGAAAATATGACATTAAATTTTGTGGGTATTTGTTTGTCATTGTTTACATCTGTCTTTACACTGAAGATACTTGGCTCGTTTCTCTTGCCATCCTTTTATATTCCTTGTCACAGTTTGAGGCACGAAGCCAAATGGAGGTGACTGGGTTGCACGTGACTTCTTCTGCTTCCAGTAGCAGAAATGCAGAAAACCTTGAAAGTGGGGAACTCTTTTCCTTCCATCAAAGTCTTTGTCACCTGGTGGTTCCATCTTGCAGCTGCCCAGTGTGGCAGTTTTCAGAGTGTTTGATTGTCTTCACAATTGTTTAATATCTCCAGGCCTTTTACATGAGGCATGGTGAGTAGACAAGCATTAGCAAAGCCTTTGAGTGTATTTTTTTTTTTTGTCTGGTTGGATAGATAGCCTCTAAATGCCATTTGAATAATGATTGCCTGGCCGTATCTTTGCTCTAGTTTTTTTTTTTTTCCAGGCATCACTGTAAGCGTCTTCATTTCTGTAAAAGGTGCCCTTGAGGCATTTACGAGCTGGGCCAATGATATACTTCAAAAAGTACAGTTTATCTGCAGCAGAAATGCCCTGTTGTCAATTAGTGATGTGAAGCTAGCTTTCCATTCAATGAAATGGATGGGATCACTGCTGAATACTTTGGGCTCTGGAGTAGGGAGTTGGTTAACTGCTATGACATCTTGAACTGCCTGTGCCAGTTGAGCAACACTGGAGGGGGCAGATAACATGGCTGTGCTAGGTATGGCAGGTGCGGGGGGCTGAGATTCAAGTACATTATGTGGGCTTAGACTGATTATCACTTATTTATCTATCATAGACTTCCAATCTAGCCGTGGCTGACTCCAAGTCCTTTTTAGCCTGCAAGCACTGTAGCTCTAGCTCCTGAGCTTTTTGTTTATTCACCTCTTGCAGAATCTTGCAGAATAAACATGCAGAAGAACTGTTTAGAAGAGTACTAGCTGATGAGAGTGTGCCACAAGTAGAAAAGAGAGATCAAAGACGAGTGAGGGGTAAAGTCTAGGGGTTTCAGATAAAGAACACAAAGTGGGTGGAATTCCAATGGAGGGGGCTCTGCTCAGGCAAGTTGTCTCTAAAGAAAGGGATATATAAGGAAGGGATTGGAGCGATATCACTCAGTGTGCTTTCAGATCCCGAGGTCTGAACCACTCATTGTTTGTTCAAATACTTGCTGTACTTTGAATAAAACTGCAACCTCTGAAGACTCTGAGATCCTTTTTTCCTGAGACATTGGAAGATTGCTGTATCAAATTTTGAGGATGGGAAGACCATGTTGGGTACCACTGACAGACCTCATCTGGCCCACTGCCCGGCAGTTGTGACCCACAACACTGGGTCTGTGATGCTGCTGCAGTCCATTAGCCACTGATAGCGACTGTAGCTGCTCTCTCTCAAAATTGATTCATGGACTGGACTTGTATTTGTCTATGAAGATGTTTTGCCTCATATCCAAAGAGCTTCATCAGTTCATGCTTGTTGGTCTGCTAGTCAGCACTACTCTGAATAAGATACCAGTCCAGTTGCCCACAAATCAATTTTGAGAGAGAGAACAATGACCTAGATGAATGAGAATATTCATAGACACTGTAGCTGCTAGCTTGAAAATGCTGATGGTAGTCCTTTCTAGCTTGTACCAATCTTGGGAAGTCAGGTGATGGTCGACCTTTTTGGGTAATATCTAGTTTTCCTCTGATTTAGAGGTGCTGATCCTCATCCCAGCCACTTCATACTCGGTAGCGAACCTGTCCAGTGAGTAATGGAGGTCACAGGTAGATGGAGCCAATAGCACCACATCATCCGCAAAAAGCAGAGATGTGACCCTCAGCTCCCCGAAGTGCAGCCCTCCTCCCCCACGACTATGCCTCAACATCCTGTCCATGAAAACAATCCACCGTTCGGGTTCAGATCAGGAAGGCCGTTCCTCCCAATCACGCCCCTCCAGGTGTCTCCATCATTGCCCACGTGCGTTGAAGTTCCCCAATAGGACTATAGAGTCCCCCACTGGAGGTCTCCAAGAAGGCCAAATACTACCCTGATGCGTAGGGAGGTGACCCTCTCATTCACCGGGGAAAACTCCAACGTAATGGCGCGCAGCCAGGGGCTTGTGCGTATCCCCACACCTGCCCAGCGCCTCACCCCATGAGCATTCCAGAGAAGAATAGAGTCCAACCCCTTTCCAGGAGTAGGGATCCAGAGCTAAGGCTGTGCATAGAAGTAAGCCCCACCAGATCCAACTGGTAGCGCTCCACCTCCCGCACAAGCTCCGGCTCCTTCCCCCCCAGCGAGGTGACATTCCATGTCCCCAGAGCCAGCCTCTGTCGCCCAGGTCTGGGTCGTCAAGGCCTACCACCTTCACTACCATCCAACTGACAATGCACCCGACCGCATCGGTTGTCCCCGCAGGTGGTGGGCCCACGGTGTGAAGAAAATGCCACGTAGCTCTTTTGGGTTACTCCCGGCCGAGCTCTGTGGTGTGCGCGACCACCAGGCACTCGCTGACGGGCCCTCCTTCCAGGCCTGGCTCAAGAAGGGGGCCCCGGGTTTCCTCCGGGCAGGGTCACAATTTCCTTCCCTCTGTGTTTCATGGGGTCAGTGAACCACTCTTTGTCTGGCTCCTCACCTGGGACCACTTTGCCCTGGGAGACCTTACCAGGGGCACTTGGCCCCAGACAACACAGGTTCACAGGGGCACACAAACCTCCCCACCACGATAAGGAGGTGGCTCTCTGGGGAGGCTGAGAACCATCTCGGCCTCCCTGGAGACACCTGTCAAACTCAAATTCATGCACACATTGACCTGAATTACACAGGTCTTCGTTACAGCCACCGAAGGTCCAGCAGGAGGAATCGCTGATTTAATAGCCTACCCAGATACCATTGGAAGAAAAATTGTGATTGTAAGTGCTCCAAGATTTCTGATTTCAATGAAGAGGTTCACAATTGTTTCCACTTTTCATGTGGAAGTGCAGTAATACAACTTCCAGGGCTCCAGTTACCACTGAAAGAAAAGCTTAATGTAATCTTAGGACTCCAGCACCTCTTTTAGACCATGGCATTGCATTATTTCAGGAACACAGGCGCTCAGAAGTAGTTCAGGTTTTACCATATATTGTTTTATTTTGTGTTTTCAATATCGTCACAGTACTAGTTTTAAATCATTAGGGATTTGTCTCCTTAGAAACAGAATGCATAATAAAATAAGAGCACTCCTCCCTTCCCTTGGAATTCAATAAGTGTGCTGTGAGTGTGAGAGGAAACAAATCAGAAGCAGTGTTAACTGTGTAACAGTTGGCTGTCCATCTCTAAATCCTATGATAATTCAGTCTTGACAGAGGCAGAGAGGAGTTTGATGATTATGTAAATCTCAGAGGGGATCAGGAATGTATGTTCAATGTAACTGCAGACAAGTAGTAGTAGTAGTTATGATAATAATAATTTACATATGTTTTTTCATTCTCCCACTTGTAAATATTTCCTCTCTTTCAAACCCAATGTATTTCATCAAGTAACATCAGATTGCCAGTGATGGATTGTTGCTTTACACTCAGCAGTTTACTCCAATGTTTTTATATTGAACAGTGAAAATAGAGGTGAAATAAATACTGGAGAAGAATGACACAACCTAAAATGAAGACACACTAGCAAGCCAGAAATCATCTAAATGTAAACAAGCATCAGTCAGAGTAATCAATATTACACTGAAACTTTTTGTTGTGGCCGAGCCTGCTGCTTGGCCTGAAGAACATACAACAAAACAGTAGGCATCAATGGCATGAAACAAAGCACCTCACACAGAATTTGGACAGCTTTTACATTAGGTCACTCTTCAGAAGGAAGCTGAATGTGATCGAAAACAGTGGATGCTGATCTGATTACTTAAATACTGCTCATACAAATGTGGGCTTGTGGTCAGTTATTTAAATTTTTTGTCTCCATTTCTCTGGTATAAAACTTTAAAATATAATGACCAAGCAAGATTGGCACTCTCCTGAATTAGTAGCAGTTACTCCACTCAAATGATGTAAAGAAAAACCCCAAAAAACCCCAACATATTTAACTTGTCAAATATTAGATTGCAGAAATACCATTCAGAGCGTATATAAAGGTACTGCAGGATACATTTTGGGTTATGAGTAATATTTTGAAAATGGTATGACTTTTTAATGACATACCATTTATAAAGAATTTAGGCATTAGGCATGAAAAAAATGTTTATCATCCTCCAGCAAGGTTTCCCCAAGAACTATCAGTTTTATTCAGATAGTAGAGAAAGAAGTTTTCATGTAAATATGTATAGCTACCATGTAGAGTATCACACATGATGGCTTATTCTCTCTTCCCCATGAAAGTATGTTTATTATTATTTATTTCTTTCTTAAAAGATTTTTTTGTGTGTCTGTGTGTGTACAGAATGACAGTCACCTGAACATTGCTCCACAGTGACACAGCTGGAATACAACTAAATCTAAAATCTCTATGTTGATAATTTAACATTTACATCTTCAGACTGAAGTTGTTTGTAAATAATAACAGGCAGCATTTCTAAATGCAATATAATCATAATTATAATAGTAATTACATTTTCTAGATGACAAACACCAGGCTCTGGAATTTTTGTGGTCTTGTGAATGTTTTGTATGGATGTGTCATCAGGTAACCATTAAAAAGGTTTATTGTCAACTTCATTATTCAAATAGATATATTACAATTTCTAGAACCATTACAAAAGTGGTATTATTAGAAGGTGGTTCCTTCAAAACCTGGACCTAGGGGGGTAATTAGGCCCATTTAAAGGACATGACATGACCACAGTAATATGTGACAGACAGATGAGAAATGTTAAGTTATTAGTTCCATACATTATACTGATAGTCGTGTCAGTTATCACTTTGATTTCAAGATGAAAGTGTACATCTTTCATCACACCTGCTGTAAAGATTATACTCTTTTTTGTTGGACTGTTACAGCTATACAGATGTGGCAGCATCAACTGCCACAGATACAGATTTGGTTATTCTCTGGAGTGACACAGAAATGTGGTTGGCTTCAGTTAGATGTAATTGAAGAAGTCAAAACTGTTCTACCATTACTTTTACAACAGTCAACTGGATTATATGATAGTTATGAAATAGCCTGAAAATACATTGTTACATGCAGTTGTTTTCTTTGATGTTCTTCCTCTCTGACATTACATCTGTACAAAAGTATAGTTGCTGAATATAAATTTGGACACTTGCACTTCAGTGCTACATTAAGGAAGAGAGGGTCAAGGATTCTGGAGGGAGAAAAAAAAAACTTAACAGAGCTAGACAAAATTGTACAACCAACAGAAATGCTCTTAGACAAAAAAATAAACATATTGCACAAGTTAAAAGCGCCAATGTCATGGTCTTTCAGCAGATACAGATTAACTTCTGGGATTGATATCAACTGAAAAAAAAAACAAGTCCTGTGTCTATTACTTTGGGCACACCGGCCTCCTGTTTCTGCTATGCACACACAATGCATACTGTGCTAGGGATGGCTGGTTGTACCTCCCAGCCATGAATGAGCAAAAGAATGAGTGATACAAAACAAATGCTATTACCATCACCAAGTTATAATTATTGATTTTCTCTGCTCTGAGAAAATGTCCAGCCGAGGGAGTAAACAACACGGCACTACGGGCTTACTGCTAAAGACATGCACAGTGTTAATGAAAAGGGACAGAGCAAACTCAGCCAGCTGAGAGCTTTCGCATCAGGAGAAACTGTTTGCTGTTTCCTCTGCTATACAGTTTGTACCACTTCCTATGAAAACCTCCTCAGCATCATCCTGTGAGAATCCAACCAGGTTGCAGTACAACATGGAGAGCATCTTGTTTTGTTTATTGGACTTTGCAAAAATAGTAAAAAAAAGAAGCTTGTGGACAAGCAGCCAGTAGTGCAGGGTAGATATTCAGATGAATGTAACTCACTCTGGCTTCATTTTTCTAGAGGGGGAGAGATGACTCGAAACAGATGAAGTGCAGTGGATGAGACTGCATGCACTGGTGGTGCAATAGCCCCTGAAAATCTTAGTCTTAATGCAAAGGCAACCATTTACAGTCGTTTTCCAGCACAATGAACCGCCTACTTAATAAAAGCTTTCATTGGTTTCTTAACAGTTGAATTCTACGTATGTACAGGTATAATACCGAGAATTCAAGTGATGTTTAATTGTCTTGTAATAATGATAATTAAGATAACAGCTGAGATTACAAAATACTATGCACAATATACATAAAGCAGTTTTTGTGACTAAATTAGTAAATGTTTTGATTAATTGGCACTTTTCTCACTGCTAACAGATATATCACAGTCCACTGTGAGCTACTGCTACATTAAATACTTGTATAGCTACTGCTGAGGCAGAGCCCTCCTGTCTGTCAATCTGTCTCTGTTTAACCAAACTCTTGTCACAATGATCAAATCACGATTAAGTCAAGATTACTGTTTACTTTTGTGAAATACTGTGAGCTATTTGTGCTGTAATTTACTGAGGAGAAACAGTATTTGTGGTTTTTGTGCATGCTCTTGCATAACTGTCTGCTGCCCCAGAGGTTTGCAGGCATGATTTATGACCTGAAATGAGATGAAAGGAACACTAGGAAAATAAATGTATCTGGGCAGAATGAAATGCCCTAGTGGTGGGCATGAGAAAAATGCTGAGGGAGACACAGGATTTGTAGTCCCCAGACCAGTGATGCACAGTGAAACTGTTTCATTAACCCAGAGCCTCGGATGAAAAATCTAATTTCAGTAAGAGAGCTCAAAAAGGCCCCCATGTTATTCATACCACTGTACTGATACCACTGTGCTTGGGCTTAGTGCTGCTGGAGGCCTGGGAAGGTGGTGGTGCAGTGCCATGTTGCTGTGGGCCATGGGCTGGGTGGGAGGAATGGCTGCCATGGCCACGCTGCATGTGAGCTGGGTAGGGTGTATGCTGGCCATGAGATGGAGCCGGGTAGAACTGGTTTGGAGGGTGCTGCAAGTGGGCTGGTGGGTGGTAGTGATGGCGGTGGTTGTAAGGAGGTGGGTTTTGGGTCATGTGACAGAATTTGGGATGGTGTTGGTGCATGGGCAATGGTGTATCTGTCTCAACCTGGGCCGTGTGGTGCAGGTTGGTAGGGTGTGGGGCGTGGGAGATAAGGGTGGGCTGAAGGGGTTGGGGCGTGGCATTGGGGGACTTCACACGTCTGGTGCCGAATAGAGATCCGAGCAGAGAAGAGGAGTTGGGTAGGGACTGGCCACTGTGGCGAGATGGGCAATCTCGGCTGAAGGGGCTCCTTCGCCACATGTAAGGACTGCTAATGATGGACCCCTGAAAGAGAAAAGACAGTCAGAATACAACAGCAGTAAGTCTAATTTCTATTAAATAAATATATATAAAGAAGTCAAAATATATTCACTCCAAGGTGAAAGTTAAGGGATTTTTTTTAATGCAGATGGGATATTGTGGGAGTGAAATGAAACAGGTTTTGGCTGAGCAGACAGACTTGTCAAATTCTACATCCACCAGAACTACCTTGTAGCAACACATTATGTAATATTGGTGCAATATGTAATAATGTAATAAATGTTCTTCTCATTATGTAATAATGCCGCATTTTGTAATAAGTTGTTACATACTGCATCAGTTATTACAAAATACGGGCGATGCACTTTTTTTAATGAAGAAAATCCTCACATGTGGCGAAGGAGCCCCTTCAGCCAAGATTGCCCATATAATTTGGTGCATTATGTAATAAACCACCAAAATAGATGTCTTAATTAGGAAAAACACAAAACCATCAGAACAACATTGACTTTAAGCATACCAGCATGAATCATAAATAAGAAATCATTTTGAAAACTAGTTGGATTTTTCATTAGTCAAATCTAAATCAAATATAACATGATTCATCATGATAGAGAAAGCTCATAGAGACAAAAAACGGCACTAAATGAGCGTTACTGACTGAACATGGACGTGCAATCTGGATTATGTTCTGCAAATACTATTCATGATAGAAAGTAGACAAAAGCAAATATGGATCAGATAAAACACTCAATTCCATCTATGAACATTTGCTGTTGTTCTAATGAAAACAAACATTAGGTGCATGTGGCAAAGTTTATTCCATATTGCGTTCAAGAATTTCATTACATAATGTGACAGATTATTACAAAATGTGGCATTATTACAAAATGTGGCGTTATTACATAATGAGTAGAAAATGTATTACGTTATTACATATTGCACCGTTATTACATTATGTGTTGCTACATACCTGCTTAACCCATCTCATTCAATTGCTTGTATTGCCTTGTGGAAAGCATCTCTTGTTTCCATTTGCTGCTGACTACCTTTGTTTGTCTGTCCATGCTAACATCTCACAGTCAACCCTCTTGAAACAGTTTGGAGGCTGAACTTTTTGAGTTTGTCTGTTTGTGAGTGTTGACAATGACCGCAAACAGCCTCTAAGGCTTCAAACTCTCTTTTTCTTGTCTCATCTGCTGTCACTATTGTGTTTAGTTTACAAGGTTATAGTTCCTTATTTAATATATCTGAATCCGCACCGTGTGTGCAGTACATTCATTTGTTTACATTCCCATTTTATCTGACAGCTTTAGGTTCAATATAAGGGCACTACTGATTTAATAAACACATACTGATGTCTTAAACCCCTGCTCAGCAAGACAAACAAAAAAGAGCATGTGGACAGAAACCATTAAAACAGAAACAGGAAATTAGAATATAAACACACAAATGACCACACATGTCATGCAACTTTTTATATACAGTCTTGAATTGTGATGCATTCATGTGTTTCTAGACATCATGACTTAATATCCTTTACTAAACTGAGTCTGACCCGTGGATTCGTACATAAAGTTTTATATATATATATATAAATAATTTATTGCTGTGGTCCCTGATACGGGTAGCACAGCGACATAATGGTTAGCGCTGTTGCCCCACAATAAAATGGGTTCAGTTCCCGGCCTGGGGCCTTTCTGTGTTGAGTTTGCTTGTTCTCCCTGTGCTTACATGGGTTTCCTCCCTCCGTCCTAAGACATGCATGTTTAGGCTAATTTGTGACTCTAAATTGTCTGTAGGTTTGAGCATGAGTGTCACTGGTAGTTTGCCTCTGTCTGTTTCTGTATGGAGCTGGGATTGGCTCCAACAACCCCCCACCCTGTGACCCAGAAACTGGTAAGGGATAGAAGATGAGTGAGTGAGTGTTCTTGTTAGACAAATTGACAAAAGTAATTTTGATGGTGAGTGACAGTTATGAATTTTAATTGACTATTTTAGTGACTGAGGTATTTCTTTTTTACAATGCCACTAAAAAAACAGATGAGAGCATAAATCATTGATACATATGTGCTACCAGTCAAAGGTTTGGATACACTTTTAGTACTAAAGTACACTATTCAGAGAACGTGTGTCCAAACTTTTGACTGGTAGTGTATATCACATGTTCGGCTTCATATAAATATTTTTAGCATTATGCTATCGAATACAGGTTATAAGGTTATAATTGAACTCTGATATTTATGCCAAACCTTTGATTTCCAAGTTATGCTAGGAATATGATAAATATGATATGATGATAAAAAAGGAGAGAAACTACAGCTGTGACACATCCTACCAAGAACAAGGTGTTCTCTTTTGGTCTATGAGTGTCTTTGCTAATTGGTTGACAAAGGGACATGCGGATAGGCCAAACATGTTGTGTATTGTAGAAAAACTCACAGGTAATTGTAATGTGGTGATGATCAGCGATCAATTAAATGAGCCTAACAGTCAGAAGATGAACCTTGGAAAGCCCTGCAATGATACATTAACTTTCTGACAGCTCTGATGTCTTTTAGCTTGCTAACACACTGATGGTCATAGGTTCAAACAGGTCAGGCCAGTGGAATAGCTGATAATATGGATTAAATAGTTGTGAAATCACAGAGTAACAGTACTTGTGTCAGGCACAGCTTTTGAATACCTGATTTTGTCAACAATTACATCAAACTTCCTGAGTGAAACCGCTAAGAATGGCTCTGTTCACTCAAATTCTTGGGTTTATATTTAGTTACTGCACAAGGCTAAGCATGACAAGGTCAATAAAAGGAAGCAGTCTGAGTTGGTCATCTGAGAACATGCAGGAGCTGTAAACGAAGCACAGCCAGGTGAATGTTAAGTTAAAAAAAAAGGCAAAACTCAGCAACGAGCTAAAAATCGAACTCAGTAAACTAGAGAGGATGACTCAGGGGTAAGGGTCTGGACCCAACATTGAGCAGCTCTTATGTGACCATTGTAAGTCATGCAATGCTGTGTACATGAAGGGTTAGCCATTCCTGCATGTGCATGCATGTGTCTAAGGACTTCACAACAAAAACACCACCAAAACCAAAAAAGAACAGTCAAACGCTCAAAGAAACAACAACACAGAGACTTGTGTGTTCAGAATGAACAATACAAAGAGGACAGCTTGGCATCAGTTGTGTCTTACTTACTTCCATATTGCTGTCTAGTGATCCTGCACTGCTCCGTCTCCCACGCTTGCCTGCCCAGAACATGAAACATGACAGATTAAACATGCCTGGTAAACATGTGAAGTTTCACACATCCTCTTGTCTAGTATGGGCGGGCACTACACTCTAAGGTAGCAAAGATGACAGTATGCTGCTAGTTAGTCATGTGCCAAGTGTTGTGGTAGAGGAAGGTGAATAAGGACTGAAAAGAGGGGAAGATGCTGCTGCCACCGCACAACATGTTCAGCCTCTGAGAAACTCTAGCTTCATAATGTCTAGGTGTCTACACTACAACTTCAAGCCAGGGAAGGTGGAAGGAAAAACTGGCACTCATGCTGCTCCTCCAGTCTGTGTCAAACCCCAAATTGATCTGTGCCTTCAAAATCTGTGACTGGAGGAATGTGAATTTCATATTACACCACCAACAGCATTTCTTTATTTTTATCTGACCACATCTTTCTCAGTTTCTGACAGGTGCTAAGGACTCTATGAGCAAGGTGAAATGATATTACTGACATTACCATGGCATCAAGGGGGTTATTTTCTTTAACCTTTGCTTTACAATGAAAGATGACACTTCATTTGTTTTAAGGTAAACCTGGCACAAATACCCTGTAAAGCTGTCCCGTTTGCACACAAAATCAACTGAAATCCTTGTCAATTCAATTTCACAGATGCTGTGTGATCCTTAAACAGTTCTCAAAGAATACACCATTCAGCTGAACTGATCAACATGAAGTGTTAATTTAATTCTTTGATGTTGCTTCAGTCTAAATGTAAAGGTGAGGTCATTGACTGTGCAAAGCAGCTCTGCCCTGTGAATGTAACGTTCTATAACCTGTCTGAATCAACTGCAACATTAATTTCTCTTACCACTAAAACGCTCAAATTGATTGCAGTGACCGAAGGAGCTGTGTTCCCTGGTGGTGACACAGGGTAATTAGCTGACAGCCTCCAGTAAATTACACCATTAGCCCACCAATTGCCCACCAACTCTGCATAACAGTTGCTGTGGCTACCACCAAAATCAAAATCTGTGCAGAAAGAAAAACACAACCTCTACAGCCTTAACATTCACAAAGGCCGTATCATACCAGCGTTCAGCTTGGGTATACACAGGGATGATTCATTACATAGAGTTTTTCAATGGCAACCTTCAGTTTTACCTGCATCAGAGAGGTCACGTAGAGAGCTGCTGAGGGCACTCCTCTTCAAACCTTCACCAATTGCATAGCTTTCATCAAGGCTCGCTCGGCTATTTCCTGTGTCCTTCCTTAAACTAGAAACCTGGGACATGCTGGGCCGCACCACCCCCTTCTGCTTTTCAAGCTCAGCTGTGAGAGGGACAATAATGAAAAGCTGCCCTGACCCAAGATATTTTCATCAGGCTTAACACATCAGAATCTGGTGATTAGTGTCAAAAAGGAACGTTTTGCTCACATTCTATCCGGTACTTCTCCATCTCTTGGACTTCAGCGACTGATTCCCGCAAATCATCTGTGAACTTTTTGCGGTCCTGAGGATTGGGTGCATTAAAGCTTATGAGGACTTTGATGTCAGCTCCAGGGATCGCTGAGGTGAGGCGGACCCCATTGGGATAATCTGAAGAGTTAAGAGGTTAACCTTTAGACCCTGTCCAGCAAAAATATAGTTGCCTAGGAGAGTCTATTGCAATCAAACTTAATGTGTATTAGCTTCCAAATGTAAGTAAACTTCCACTGAAACACTGAAATGTAAGTTATAATATCTAATATATAATGTAGAAGCTGATATCTGACTGGCCCCTCATGTGGACACATCTGACAGTAATCATATCTGTGTATTTCCTTAAATTAATGGTACATTTCAAAGTCGTCACATGGGCTAATTTGACAGTCACCACCGTGACTGTGACATGATGCATCATTTCTGCACCTTCATAGTTATCAGTATACTGTATAGTGCACTATTTATTATTTTATATTTCCACTCATTTACTTCTGATGACACACTCACCTTAATTATCTCTCACTTTGTATTTGACATCATTATGCCTATTTATTTTAATTTTATCTATTTATAATATGTGTGTACCTATTCTTCTAATATTTAGCTTTTAGTTGGATTTTGTCAGTGCCTGTTTGTCCAAGTATTTTTCACAGATACATATTTATTATCATGTTATCTTGAGTTTTTATTATACCCTTGTTCCAAGCTTTTTGAATCTCTACTTTAATTTGCTTGGCTTTGAATCCAACTTATAGATCTTTGTCTCACATCACATTCAAAGTAAGGGAGATGATTTGAAGAAACATCTCGATGGTTCTTACACTGATTCTCAAAGAGCATAACTTGCATGCCATAAAGTGGGAAGGACTGCCGAAAGCTGTATGTCACAGAGTTCTTCTTCTTCTGGAAAATCTTAGTAACCTATGAAAAAGGCACAAACACATGATGTGGTGTTGACTCCTCAAGTGTAATGTCTTCTCAATGTGGAGGGAAAGTGACATCTGCTGTACCACAAGCAGGTCATTAAAGAGGAAGATCTCCCTTTGGTGCAGGCCCAACCTCTGTGGTTTGTTGGGATCAGGCACTTCAAAGAGCCTGCAGTAACACACCAGTCTCCGGTGGGCCAGTGACAATACCTGCACACACAAAATGCTATGGTTTCCTCATAGAGGAGCAAAAAAATTTAACTTTGTAAAATATACATTTCTATTTCTGTTTCATTAATTATTTTACAGACATTTCTTCTCAACCCTAAGATGTGGATGAAAGAAAGAGGAACACTTACACAACCCAGACCTTGGTGTAGAGAGCCCATCTGTGGAGTGATAACATGAGTTACTTTACAGGGATCATTGATTCAACTCCCAATATATCAAAGAGAACACTAGTTGCTTTTCAACAAGGTGTACCAGCTACATTTAAATCCAGAACATTAGTTTTGTCACTGACAGAGCCAAGCATCCTTTTAATATGTTGCGTCTCCAGTCTGTGTCAACCTAAATGATCATGATAATATCCAAAGCTTCATGGACTTGTGCTTATTTGTGTCACTGAGGTGAAGGTACATTCATAACCGGGCCATTGAACTCCAACTGAACAACTTCAGGATTGTTCTTAATCTTCATTATTATAACAGAACCTATCATGGAGCACTTTTCATGTGTGGCACTTTGGGCCAAAGACATAATTCATTCATTTAGCATGACAGTATATGGCCCTGAAAAATCAATCTGTCACACAGGTTCAGAGTTTTGTTTTTTTTTTTTTTTTTTTTATCGCTTTCATTTCTTTTCCTTTTTAGAACCCGTTGGCTGAGGGTAAACTCAGGCTCTCAGTGACAGCACAGA
This sequence comes from Echeneis naucrates, assembly GCF_900963305.1. Taxonomy (NCBI): domain Eukaryota; kingdom Metazoa; phylum Chordata; class Actinopteri; order Carangiformes; family Echeneidae; genus Echeneis; species Echeneis naucrates. The sequence continues at coordinate 26,096,803 of NC_042515.1, forward strand.
GGTATGCTGGATAATTTGGTCCTGTGTGCTGCTAGATTCAGGTCTGAAGAGAAGGTCTGAAGATTAGTAGGCACTATTTTGCATGCAAAGGGCTAGGGGGTTAGGGTCAAGCATCCATGTGCTGAGTGGTAAGTGGTCATTGTCATTGCTGTTCGATTTCATGTCGCAATATCTTTGTGTTTCTCTGACAGGCCACTCACTCAACTTGTTAAAAGGCAATTTTCACTCAACTCACAGTTAAGCATTTTGTTTTAACTCATTTCTAAATCACTCAGGCGATCCCTTAGCTCTGCTAATTTAGCTTAGCAATTAGCAATGGCCTCTCGCTCTCCTTCTCCCTCTTCTGTTCTGACTTTCTCCTCTTCTGTGTGCTTCATGTTGAGTTACTCATCTGCCTCCTTTAGTGATAATGGTACGTGTCATAAATGCAGGCTGTTGATAGATATGGAGGAGAGAGTTAATGATTTGGAGGCGCGGCTGCGCACTGTCGTCCCCTGTAGTGGATGGAGCTGATGGACCATACTAGAGAAGCTCTCGCTAATTACTTCCCCCGTAGTAGTTCCCGAGCAGCTGGGATCTAGTCAGCGTGGGTTAGGGACGGTCCAAGATAAGAATCATAGCTGTAGGTCGAAGCCCCCGGTTCCAACAAGTTCTCCCAACTCAATGACGAAAGTGCTGAGAAACTGACCATAGTCACTGGCCATTCTATTCTGAGGAATGTGAAGGTAGCAACACCAGCGGCCATAGCTAAGTGTGCATCCTGGGGGCCAGAGCAGGCAACATCCAGTATTATCTAAAACAGCTTGCTAAGGATAACCGTAAATTTGGTAAAGGTGGTAATTCACTTCGGCAGCAACAATACCAAACTGCGTCAGTGGGCGGTCAAAGATTAATATGAAGTCGTAGTGTGATTTTGCAAAAATTATGTCAGACACAAGTTTTCTCTGGTCCCCTGTCCAGTCTGACCAGTGATGACATGTATCGCTGCATGTCATGATTCAACCACTTGTTGTCGAGGTGGTGTCCAAAAAACAATGTGGCCTACATAGATAACTGGAATATTTTATGGGGGAGACCAGTTCTGATCAGGAGAGACAGCATCCATTCCACCGTGGAGAGGGGGTAAACAGAAGAGGAGCTAAAAATGAGAACTTAATTGAAATTAAAACTAAACCCAATTCAAATCAAAATATTGCAAAAAATAAATGTAAGGTGTTGAATATTAGTCATCCAAATCCCTGTTAGTTCATGATCTGATCAATGATAACTGTCACACCGTGGTGAGGTTGTCTTGTCTGGGCTTACTGTGTCTCGTCATTTCCTGTTTTATTTTGAAATGCCTAACTCTACTCTCGTTTCAGAACACTTGCCCTTCCTCATGTCTCCTGTGTGCCCTCATGATTACCAATTGTCTCCACCTGTTCCCCATTTTCCCCCACAGTTCAAATAGCCTGTCTTTCCCTTGTCTTGTGCCAGTGTGTCGTCGATTGATGTCTCACACCAGCGCTACGTCCATGCCACAGCCCTCGTTTCTTTGTGTAAGCTTTTGGTCCTCGACTGAGTGAATTTTTGTTTGTAATTTCTATACCAGAGTTAGCCCTTTTTCCCCATAGCCTTTTATTCTTTCCTCTGCATGAGTGACCTTTTGTTTGTAAATTCTTTGGATAGATTAATGTTCATAGCTTTTGTGTTTTCCTCGTTAAGAGTGATTTTGAGTTTTAATAACGTCTTCATAGAATTACCTTGATAAGCAGAGCTTAGTAGCGTGAGTGAGTTTCTCTTGTTTTATTAGTTAGGTTTTTCCTCCCTACGGAGTGTTTTTTGTTTTCCCCCTTTTTTCCGTGTGACATCCCTTTAAGTTAATGTTTCATAGCCCTGTTTCCTTTTTTCACTTGGGTCTGAGATCATTGCTGCCAAGAATAAAGTCTATGTCTTACAAAGCCTCTGCATCTGAGTCCTATCTGAGTCCTGGCCTGACAATAACATTATGGATTTATTCTGTATCACTGAAACCTGGCTTCAGCAGAATGAATATGTTAGTATAAATTAATCTACACCCCCCCACTCATGTTAACTTTAATATTCCTTGTACCATAGGTTGAGGAGGACGGGTGGCTGCAATATGTAATTACAACTTATTATTGAATCCTCAACCAATTTCTGGTTATAGATCTTTTGAAAGCCTTACCTTTGGTCTCTCCCATTCAAAGTGAAAAACCAGTTCTGGTAGTTGCAGTATATCATCAACCTCGTCCTTATTCAGTTTCTATTGGAGTTCTGAATTTAATACTTAGTACATTATAATGGTGATTTCCATATTCATGTAGATTTTGTCAGTGACAGCCTTAGTACTGCATTAAAGCTGGAATTACTGGACTACCTGAATAAATATTTCCCCACAACTCTCTTCTCTCCAACTACTATTTAATAATATTTGAGTTTTCAAAAAATGGCAACAAGCATCTGGGAATAAATTTGGCTATAGCAAATGTTTATCTGAATGCTGTGGACAAATTTAAATAGAATATTCAGACATCATAGCTAAACTGCCATGTCTAAAGTCAATAGCGGACATCTACACAGATTGATGACCTTGTGAATAGCACTATAGCCTCACCGTGTTCAATTATTGAATTTGTGGCTCCTCTAAAAAAGAAAGTAATGAAACAGGAAGCTGGCACCTTGGTATAGCCCTCAAATTTGTGCGTTAAAGAAAACATCAACAAAATTAAATGCAGATGCGTTCTAGTTAACCTGCAAAGAAAAAAGAAAAAAGCTCTTCACGTTGCCAGAAACTCCTACTATTCAGAGTTGACAGAAGACAACAGAAGACAGAAAAAGCCAGTCTCATAATCTAAACCATCAACTTGTCTTTTAAACCCAATACCTACGAGGCTATTTAAACATGTTTATCCACTAATTAACATGTATATTTTTGATCTGATAAATGTAAGTTTATCTCTAGGTTTTGCACCACAGCCTTTCAAGATTGCTGTTATTAAAAGATCTAATCTAGATCCAGATGTTTTGGCTAATTATAGACCCATATTTAACCTCTCTTGCATTTCCAAAATTCTTGAAAAATTCTTGTTTGAAGAGTTTGTCAGGTTTTACAGTAAATCAACGCATTCTAATGGCTTCAGGCAACCAACTGGCCTTGTTCCATCTTAGCGCTACTTTTCATACCATTTACAGTATTATTCTATTACAAAAGCTGAAACATGAAATTGGGATCAAACAAGCTGCACAAAGTTGGTTCAAATAATACTTCGAAGAAAGATATCCCTTTGTTCATGTAACTAGGGCTGAGCTGGATACTTGGCTGAATACTTGGCTGAAACAAGTATCCAGTAAGGATATAACAATTTTGACGAGTACGAGTACCATACAAATAATATTAGTCCATATCCTGCTTGGGCTGAAGAAAAAACCTGGTCAGGGCGTCCTGTGATAGAGACTGACCGCAATGCGTCATACTCCGAAAGACATGGCCAGCCGGAGGGGAAAACAATCGGAGGCACAATTTAAAAGACACTGTCCAGTAGTTAGCTTGAAACATTATTTCAACATGTCAGATGATTATTTTAACACGCTAGCTGACGGGAGAAAAAAACAGTACAATGAAGAACTCACATCTGTGGGTCTTTCTCATTATCCTTTTGTTTGCCTTAATTTTCATGGAGAAACGATCCCGCTGAATGGCCGGAGGTGACATCATACATCGAAATTTACAATTACCTGATGGGATCCCCCGGTAAGATCATCATTTAACCTAATAGCGATAAAAACCAAGTCTTGCTGCATCCAAGTTAGGCTACATCCACACTACTATATCATCATTTTAAAATTTCTTTTTATAACCCAAACGTTTCAAATCTGCCCCACTGACCACTGTGTTACTGCTCGAGACCAGTATCTTTAGTGCTCCTAGTGGTAGGGATCACTGGTCCATGCCAGAGACCAGCTGGTTGCGACCAATGAGGTGCTGGGCCAGACTACATGGAGCTGCTTAAATAATGCAAATAATAGTCTAATTTATTTTATGGACAAAAGGTGATGATCTCTGACATAATCCAAATAACAGTGCTGCCAAAACGACTGGGAAAGGGAGATGGTTTATTAAAATTACAAAAGCCCCTTCACAGACCACTGAGGAGCTGGTCAGGACCAGTATATTTTGCACTATTTCAGATCTATAGCTCGATTGCTTTGGCCTGTACCAGGCAGAAAAATGTTACGATGTGTCAAAAGATGTCGGTACGGTTTGATTTCACCTATGCATATTTCTAAACATAAACCGCAAAGATAACTTCCTCAGAGAAAATCTCGCCACTTTTGATAAGTTAGTATGGAGTGACAGCTCTGCGACAGCTCCTGGGGCTAATGCTTGCCTATTATGTTGTATGTAATTTTCTGCAAACAATTCAGTTTGAACATGAGTCACGACTGTGACTTGAAAACAACGTCATGATGTATTGGAGTCGCATTGCACGCCATTTCAGACAGAAGAGACGTGCCCTGCTCCTGAATGACCAATTCATCTCCAGCCGCTGATGAACAAACATATGGGTCAATGTTGGGATCAACAGGAAATAAAATGAATAATTTTACCCACAATTCAGTATCCCCGATATGCACAATGCATTAAACTATTTGTTCGAATTTGTCTCCGTTGCTTTCACACGAGAGGAACCACACCAAAGTTATGGAGATGGAACGGCCCAAGACCACCTCTTCCATTCCGACACAAATGTACTGAACTTAGGGACCAAACACGTTTAGTGCACACAAATGCTGTTGGTGTGAAAGCCCCCGCAGTGGTAGGGACCACTGGTCCGTGCCAAAGACCATGGTCTCAGGACAGACAACGGAATTGACTCCAACCCCTGCTGGCTGTTTGACAGTCTGACAGTGCCTCACTTCCTATTTGGCCTTGCTTCCTGGTCGCCTTGCCTCTGCCTTGCACCTGTGCTAAACTTGCTGCAGGTATTTTAGTCGTCCTGGATATGGCTGTAGTTTGTCAGTTTCCATTCTGCTCTGTTATTTAATAGCCATTTATGCCTCCTCTAGGTTCTGTTCCTCCTCTATGGGTCGCCTTGGTCATTTAAACTGAGCGTTCATTCACTGCTTTTCTGGTAGGTCCATTGTTTATTTCCTTTTCCCTGTCAGCTTTGCATATTAACTGTAATGTATCATAACATCAGTTGTTTAATTTTAGATGCTGCTTGAGACGGTACTAGAGACTGCTTAGGGGAGAGACTCCCAGAATCACTGCTCCTTTGATAGAAGTCTCAGCCTTTCGCCTCATGCATGAACACTGTCTGTGTGCTGTTAATGTGAACAGACAGCTTCGTCTGCATCTCCAAATATCTGCTCTCATCAGCTGTTGGGACAGCTGTGGGCATGGAGTGTATGTGAGGGACTGAGTAGCCTACAGCCTATTTTAAACAGTTTTAAATATCGTTGAATGTGGGACAAAAGTATTTATTTACCCAATCTACATTTTTCTGCTTCTTCTTTTCTTTTTGTTTGTTTGCTACTTGACTAGGTTGTTTTGTTAGAATTTGATCTTTTTATCCCCTTCTGACATAATCTTCAATCTTCAATCCTAGTTACAATAGTTACAATAAATTTCATGTAGAACTACTTATCATATTCTACTAGTACGACACAAAACCTTGTGCTGCCACACATATGTTTTTTTAGTGGAGATGGTGGTGGGGGGCAAACTCAAGCTTACCGGCTTTTTTCCAACTATCAGTTTTTCCACTTTTTGAACCTGGGACACATGGTCTTCATTAGTCTTGAGCTCCTGCTTACGAATCCGCTCATATATCCCTACCAGCATCTCTTTAGGGATATCCTCCCCATCATCAACTCCTGACGACGAGAGAGGAAGAAGAGAGGACAGAAGGTATGAAGTATGTAACTATGAATAAGTTATCATAGTTGATGAACTCCTGGATTTACTTGCACACTACAGTGCTGCACATATTTCTCACAGTACAGACCAAACGTCACTCAGAATTTGTTGTGGATGAATACTTTTCCTCCACTTGATACTTACTGACACTCCAATAGGCAGATAAATTAGGTAGCTGTGCCACTAAGCCTTTCTTAATACCCTACAATCTTTGTGCAATCTTGACCATGATTTATGAACCCTAAAGTATTAATTAAGGCAAAATGCATCCTCAAATTGCCATGTGAGGTTAATATTACTCCTTGCTGCCACAGAGAAGAATATACTGTAGATTATGTGACAATACACTGGAAATAAGCACAGGGAGGGAAAGTACCTCGAAGGTTCTTAACAAAGTCCTCCAACTTCATCTTCCTCTCAGGCTTGACATTGGGGCTGTACATGTCTGTGTTGAGGAGGATGATAGCAAAAGCCAGGATGAAGATGGTGTCAGGATTCCTGAACTGCCGCACCACGTCAGGATTGCAGATGCAGTAGCGCTGGCTGCAAAAAGATAGATGAAAGGCATAGATAAAATAAAGTTGGAAACAGAAACTTCAGAGTTAAACTGATCTCAAGGTTTCCGTTTCAAGAGACTACGAATCAGATAAATTGGGACACTTCCTTTTGGGTAATGTCGATATCTATGCTGATATCGAAACTGAGTGCTTTACTGTGCTGCATTCATATATAGTTAGGAATAGCATTCATATAATTCGTATACAGCAATGTTTCATAGCCTCAGGCCAAAACAACAAGTCATGACTGAGGCCTGTCAGTAGAGCCTACACCCAACAGAGGGCCATTTACCAACATTTTGAGAAGTGAGCTCCTCATCATATCAGCACTGAGGCTACAGGCAAGCAACAGATGGTCAGCCGTCTTTACCTCCCAGGTGTGGTAGTTAATTTTTCAGTCTAAGAGAAACACCTTTCTAAAAGAGTTGTAGAAGAAATAATACTCCTCCACCAGCTGACCCCATAAGAGATATTTCTCAACTTTTTCAACAAATTGTCTCCAACCAATTTTCTCTGGTTGAACTAAATCTGGATTTAAAATTGCTTTTCACTGCTTCACTATTCTCTGCCCAGGAATGTCTTAGTGACATGGCAACTTTCTGGTGACACGTCAGTCTAATGGATAATTGTGTTTTTGAAACTGCTTGTGCCATCCATTAATCAGACAAATTTTTTGTTTCATGTAGTTGTTCACATTATCTTTTAAAATTTGGGAGTCCATTGTGACCTCGTCATGGCCCTCATGTGATCACATGCGCAGAAGAATAGGCAAACATCACACAGACCACTCTGTCTATGGAAGTAAACAAGAAGACACTGGGAATGACAGACATGGAAGTCATAGATGTTAGCATTTATGGTTTTATTTTTATGTCGTTGTGCAGTTGAAGTAGGTAGATGTGTCACCACAATTACTGACAAGGTCTTTCTTATAAGGTTTCTTATAAAGCCACTGTCCCTCCACTCACTACCTCCATTGCTACTGTCTGCAGTGATCGTTTTCTTTTGTGAGTCCCACCTGCAATAATGAAAATTTTAAATCTAGAGTGACGTAAAAGTCACGCTAAATTCCGATACTGATTGCACGGTATTTCAGACTGAGGTTGCATTTAAAAAAAATTTATCTGTATCTGATTTTGAACCAAATCCAATATGAAAAGATCAGATTCCATGTGATTTGTGCCATTAACACTGCCATAAAACAGTCAGGTCATGGTTACATAGGGATGAAACAAATCTGATTCAAGCCACTTGAGCCTGTTTTGCAAACAGCCTAAGCCTAAATTGATGTAACAGACATCCTATTTGCAAAAACAACACTTTTCTCTATCTTCTATGTTGTTGATTTTCATGATCCAGCTGTCCTTGAGTTAATACATGAGGCCACGTCATATGTGATGCCTGCACCTTTCTCACCTGTAGGCCTCTATCAGCCGCTCAACCTTCTGTGCTTCTCCCTGGACTCTGATATGAGCTTGGAACTTCCTGAGAGCTTCATCCAGCTCCATACTGGAGAAGTCCATCTCATCTACAACACAGCTGGTAAGAAACACTGGATGATCAGTTTGACAAGTACACATAAAAAAATGTATCTTTATGATAACTAAATTATCATAAATTAAAGAATTCAATGGATGTGAAGGTCTCAATGCAGTAATATGCTACTAGAAACTCCACATACTCAATATACAAATTTGATAAATGACAAAAATGTGGGGATTGCTATACAATTTTTTATATTAAATATATTTTTTATTTTTATATTAAATATAATGGATTGTGTTTTATTGTTTCATTCTGGTTCTTGTATTTCATATATATATATGTATAGAGGGACAGCACGGCAACATAGTGGTTAGCACTGTTGCCCCACACACTGATGTGTGTGGAGTTTGCATGTTCTCCCTGTTCCTGCGCGGGTTTCCTATATTCTAACATAGAAAAGAACATAGAACAAAGAATTACTTACTTGAATACCTGTTATGTCTTGGCTAAGACTATGACTTGGCTCTGTATAGCCCTATGACTTTGCAGATCAGGATTTAAAGAGCTTTTCCCAAGGAAGCCATTACATATGCATCTCAAAGGCACACTGACATTTCTTGACTTTATCCGCCGCTGAATTTCAGTGGGCTTTGACTGAGCTGGTATCCTTTCAAATGCTTGTCCAGTCAAAAAGCCATTTCAATGATGCAAACAGTGCCCACTCAAAACTATGAGCTACTCATGTCTTCCCTTCCTTATTAGTAACACTGTAGAATATTTGTTTATCTGAAGATTCCAGCAATTAGACTAGATTCTATTTCTGTTTATTTCCTGGATGTAATTTGAGTCATGATGTTCCCTTCAGAAACTCCAAAAGCTGTTGATAGCAAATGAGACCTGGTAACTCTATTTGCAACTAAGTGTTCCTGTGAGGCTTAAAAACACAATTGTGTTCATGGAGTTAAATCAGAAGCCTGTTTAAAGAGTCGTGTTGTGACTCCATCTGATCTGTCTACACACAATCACATTAAAAACTACACAAATGTGAACCCCTGCAGACTCACTCGAGGATGTCTCGGTTGAACTGTTTCTGTCTGTTCCCAAGGAACTCGCCAATCATCTGGCGGCTCAAACCCTTCCTCTGAAGCAGGAAGTGGGCCACACCCACTGGAGTGTCTGGAACAAAGTTTCGCTCTATCAGATACTGGATGCCTTTTTCCGGTTTCCTGGAGACAAAGGGGAGGTTTGAGTGAGAGAGATGTGTAGAGAAAAAAATAGAAAGAGTGAGGACACAGTCCAAATCTGTGAATATCCCACTGAACTTCTGCCCTGGGCCAAGTGTGTGCCAGATGAAGGACAGTATTTCAACATGCAGGGAGGGAGGTGTTGGAATTAAATGAGACAGAGTAGGATGGAGGGCACACAAAATAACTTTTCTCTTTGGTGTTTGTGACAAATGATTAAAAGATACTTAATTACTGGTTCTGAAAGAAACCAAATGAACAATCAGCTACAATTAAATATAATCATTCAGGCTCAGATGAAGACCAAGTGGGTCGGAATATCTGGCGGTGCCTGGCGGAGTACCAGGCTCGTCTGCATAAATAGAATAGGCCTACAGTTGTGTTTCTAGGGGGTTTCATGCTTGGTTCTTCAACAATAAAGTAAAAAGTAATCTACTGGAAATAATTTACACATCCTCCTCTATCCCTCATTCGATATGTTATGCATAATTGTGCAAATTAAGGTTGAAAAAGACCAAGGGACGTGTCACATTGTGTGTGGCGTTAGTGTGGCCACACAGTGGACAGCACATACTTGTTAAAAAGGTTTAACCCAATGCGGTAGTGCCTCTTGCGGATGATGTCGTTGCTGAAAGCAGGTGAGTCCCAGCTATTGCGAGTCTCTTTGTGGTATGTTTGCTTGCTGAGCATCTGCTCCCTAAGACTGTCTCTGGACGAGGACTCAGAGCTGCAGTTGATGGTGTCATTGGAGTTGGATGTGCTGTTGATGCTGTCGTTGTCGCCGTCAGAGAAATCAGACTCAGACTTACTTTGTTGGGTTGCCACACCATTGATGGCCAAGTGGGTCTCCAGTTGCCGTGGCCAGCGATCGGAATTATCGTCTTTTCTGGAAAGCCTGTGGAGTGGCAAACCATAGCTGATATGTTTGGGGCTGCTCTGCTGGTTGCCTAAGCCCCGTTCATAGGCATTCTGCCTCTTTAAAGAGCTGTGGTCAGAACGATCACTCAGTTCAACTGAGCTGTCACTGGGAGGCTCGATGGTCAGTAGGGGTAGCTGGTCGACCTGCAGATGCTCTTCTTGGCATTCTAAGGAAGGTGTACTATGGCAGCTGGTGTCCATATCCCCTTGTTCATCCTTATGAGCCAGAGACCAATAGTCCTGGGAAGGCTTGAGGGAACGGTGATGTAAGTCCAATTCTGTGCTGGAGGGCCTGTCAGCAGACTGAGACAAAGGCAGGGGAAGTGACAGTTCCTCTTCATCAATGTAAAGGGTGACGTCCCTGTAGGATGCCATGATCTCATCAAGTTTAAATTGTTCTGAGGCGCTGTAGGAGGGTTTCACCTGGCAGCTGACCAGTTTTTCTGTATCCTGATGTCCCCTCACTGTCTCTGAGTGGGTGTCATTACCATGCAGGCTGCGGCAGTTTAGAGCATCATCTATGGACTCAGCTAGAGATTTGACCTGCCTGGAGAAGGCATCTTCTAGTTCTGTGATAGGATCCGTAAAGTCGCTCTGGGCTGTGGGTGCCTTTGCCTGCACACCCATCTCCCCACCGTGTTCTGACTGCACTACTGAACTGATTTCGGTACCATCATCTGTTAACGAGACCTGCTTTCCCTTGAAGTAGGAGCTGTGGACTTTTTCAGGCCCTTCAAAGGAAAACTGCATTCTCATATTGGATAGGACAATCCGTCTGGACATTCGGTTCTCAGACATAGAGCTTCTAAGACGTTCAAAGTTCTTGTTCATCTGATACTGGCGGAAGGCTGTCTGGATGGTGCGGGCTGCATGCCGGGTTATGAAACGCCCACCATATTTACGCTCTAGCATCTCCACCTGCAGTCAGAGAAGGAGAATTAGTGTCATAACCCCCTGAGAAACATCTGGAGGACACTAAATAATCCTGTATATTTGTTTTATGGCAAGCCAACCCTCCTTAATGGTAAATTATCACTATCACACAGAGAAATCCTATTTTTCACCGTGTATTTATTAGCTGTTGTTGGAGCTTAGAACAGTAACTCATAGTCTTCATCTGCAGAATTTTGCCTGAGACAGCTTGGCCAACTCCACACATATAAGGGAATTGTCTTGAAAAAACCCACAGCCATGTACACATGAGGTCTTGTTAACAAACAAATTGTAAAATGTACATCAATATCTGTCTATTCCAAGCAATTAAGTTGTTTCCTCAACTTCTTCAAGTTCTTTCAGCAAAACATTCTGCACTGGGATTAAGCATCTGACTGACTTAATAACAACACCCTCCTGTTGTAACAGAGAAAACTCCCAATGGTTCATGGCTTCTTTTCAAACCAGCTGAAGATGAGTAATTGCTACTCAGGAGGTAGATTTTGTTTGTCGAGTATGAAATGAAAAAAAAAAAAAAAGAGGTAAAATACTGAAAAAGGCCAACAGAATTAAACAAAATGAAGACTAGTAGTGCCCTCATCTGCCTTTGTCACATCTTAGAAAACAGACGAGGAGAACTGCAATGGGAACCCTGCTCAAATGATAAACAGGTAAAAATGAAGAATTGTTCCCCAAAAACCCCCACGAAAAACAGATTTATAGGAAAGATATGATTATGGCTGAGCACTGCAGCACTGTTTTAGATTAATCAATCTACTTAAGAGTGGATTAACATTTAAGCTCATTAATAATGAGTGATAAGAGTGAATAATAAGTTTTCACTCCAAAAAAAAGAATGAAAGGAATGAATCATGTAGAAAATGAAGCAGATCATTACACTGTAGTTAACGGTGTTTAAATGGGACACAGCGGTGCATTAATATTTTCACCTCCTCTGTCAACCCACACAACCAAACCCTTTGCTAACATCTCAACTCTTGGTGTAAAACCACCCCAGTTGTTACTGGCTCTGTGCAATTACCACAATGAATGTGGACCCTGACAGTGACACTCTTCGAAAGGCTTCAACTGGGACTACTTAACAGGATGACCACTGTCCTTCCCACACAGACATTTAGGAGGCCACAAGGCCAAATCAGCCTAATATTTAGGGCCCAAGCACTCAAAAGTGCCAAAGCCCGATTGCGAATTTAAATTTAAGTTTTTTGACCGATTTCCACAAGTTTCCACACATCGTACTACAACAAACTCCAATGTGTCTGTGCTGCCTTAAAATGTTAAGGATGTTAAAATGTATTCAAGTTAAATAAGTTAATAATAATAACAGGTAAAAGTTTAAAAAGTATATATATTCTTGGTTGTTAGAAACCGCGTCGGAGTGAGTGCTCTGTTTTTTGGTTCGGAAAAAACGCGTCAGTGTGATCGCTCTTCACCTTTATTTTCCAGCTACGTGTGTTTTTCTGTGTTCATGTGCAGTTTTACTTGAGTTAGCTAAGGAGCAAGCAGACAGCAGATTGTTGATGTGTTTTTTACGCTCTTGCCTGGGAAAAGAATTATTTGTAAGTATGACAGTGTATGAAGATTTCGTTTATGTTGTTAACGTACTCTGTTAACTTTAGCCTACAGTATTTAACAATTTGTTTTTATCTGTAATAATTTTCAGTTTTACGGTGAGGAAATAAAACTTCATTAAAGGAAGAAGAAATCGAAATCTCTTGTTTTATTGAAGGACTTCCTTTAGTTAGCTGACTGTCTAGTTGTGCACCAGCATACGCACTGCGAGGGCAGTACAGTAAAAAAATATATTACACGGCGGGCTCAAGCAGCAAAACACAATATTCAGCAAATATGAGTCTACGCTCAGGAAAACATTATCTTAAAGAAGATACCACCACACAGCAAGAAGCAACTGGTGAAGAACAGCAAACAAAGGTTGGAGATCAAGCCACCAAGAAGAAGGTGATTCTCCAAGCGCATGATGCTAAGTCACAGTCATCTAGAGCATCCACTAGATATTCATCAACGTCCTCTTCAGCCACAAAAGCCTATGCTAAGGCGAAAGCGGCACAGGCTCAGATAGCCTTCGCCGAAAGAGAGGCTGAAATGATGAAGCAGAAAGCTGAACTGGAAGCAAACCTGCTGAAGCAAAAGGCTAGCTTCGACGCTGATCTCCATCTCCTCCAGTGTCGAAGAGCTGCTGCTGCAGCTAAAGCTGAGGCTTCTGCCTTTGAGGAAGTCGAGGTTGAAGGCGGGGAGCGCAGCCAGCTTCCAGATATCGAAGAAGAACCCCTCAGTACAGTTCAACGTACTAGTGAGTACATCCAACAACACTCAGACATGTTCATGCAGGGACAGCCTTTGGAACCTGAAGTTGTGGAGACACGTGAGAGGAAAACAGATAAACAAGAAACACTTGACATTAAGCCTGGTGTTTTCCATGACATCGCAAGAAACACACAGCCATTGTACCAAGATATAAAAAAAAAAGAGCCATTATGGAACAAAGGGCCGAGTGACACTTACCCTCATGGTACTCAACACACAGCTAACCCAGAGAGAGAGTACTTACCTGAGCCTACAGGGGCACAAGACTTTGCAAGATATCTCATCAGGAGAGAAATGGTGAGTGCTGGTCTTCTGAAATTTGATGACAAACCAGAAAACTATTGGGCATGGAAAGCCTCCTTTCTAAGTTCCACAAAGGACTTGAATCTTTCAGCCAGGGAAGAGCTGGACTTGTTAACCAAATGGCTGGGAGCTGAATCGTCAGAACAGGCGAAGAGGATTCGTGCAGTTCACGTTCTCAATCCTGCTGCAGGCGCTGCGATGGTTTGGCAACGTCTCGAGGAGTGTTATGGGACTCCTGAGGTCATTGAAGACGCACTGTTTAAAAAGATTGAGAACTTCCCAAGGCTGACCAATAGAGACACTGTTAAACTGAGAGAGCTGAGTGACATTCTCATCGAACTGGAGTGTGCTAAGCAAGATGGTGCGCTTCCAGGGCTCACATATTTGGATACAGCTCGTGGGGTGAGGCAAATAGTGGAAAAGCTCCCTTATAACCTTCAAGAAAGATGGATCAGCTTTGGAAGCAAGTACAAAGAGGATTACAGAGTGGCCTTTCCTCCCTTCTCTATCTTCTTAAGGTTTGTCGAACAACAGGCAAAGATAAAAAATGATCCGAGCTTCATTATAACCCCCTTCAGCAGTCATGTCTCCTCCAGGACTGAAAGGCCTACAAAGTACAGCAGTAAAGGGTCTGTGGCTGTACAGAAAACTGACATCCCTGCAGAATCATCAGACATCCAGGCCAGTCCTGCTTCAAAGACAATGGAAGAACCTGATCGTCAGTGTCCAATTCATAAGAAGCCCCACCCATTGAAAAAATGCAAGCTCTTTCGAAACAAAACTCTAGAAGAACGCAAAACATATCTCAGGGAGAATCGTATCTGTTATAGATGTTGTGGATCTACTCAACACATGGCAAAAGATTGTAAAATGACTGTCAAGTGTCTTGAATGTAACAGTGACAAACACATTGCAGCTCTGCACCCAGGTCCTCCCCTTGTGACCACACAGAGTTCGGTGGATGACAGAGATGAAAGCGGGGAGCAAAATGAAAGCCCACCTTCGTCAGTCACCTCCAAGTGTACAGAGGTTTGTGGAAATGCAGACGGTTCACGGTCTTGCTCCAAAATCTGCTTGGTGAAAACATATCCTGAAGGGAAGAAAATGCGATCAAGATGTATGCAGTGCTGGACGAACAAAGTAATAAGTCCCTCGCCAAGACAGAGTTTTTCAGTCTTTTTGAAGTGAAAACTAGCTCGACCCCTTACACCCTGAAAACCTGTGCTGGGAAATTAGAGACTTCAGGTAGGAGAGCTGCTAATTTCATCATTGAGTCCATGGATGGGAAAGTGAAGCTTCCCTTACCCCCCTTAATAGAGTGTGACATGGTGCCAGATGACAGGACAGAAATCCCCTCCCCAGAGGTCGCACACCATCACCCCCACCTGCGACCAGTCGCCAGTAAAATTTCACCTGTGGACCAAGATGTACCAATCCTCCTGCTCTTAGGGAGAGACATCCTCAGAGTGCACAAGGTACGTGACCAAATCAACGGGCCCCACAACGCGCCTTATGCACAGCGGCTAGACCTAGGTTGGGTCATTGTGGGAGATGTGTGCTTGGGCACAGTTCATAAGCCTTCAGAGGTGAACGTTTACAAGACAAACATCATGAACAACGGCCGTGTATCCTTCCTTAGACCATGTCCTAACAGTATCCATGTGAAGGAAGACTACGGTGGTACAACACAACATCACAGCACAACCTTCCCTGCATGTGAGATAAACACAAGTCTCCATGTGAGTACAGACAACCTAGGGTGTTCTGTGTTTGACAGGTCCAAAGATGACAACAAATTAGCACTGTCTGTAGAGGATAAAGCCTTCCTAGCTATCATGGATGCAGAAGTCTACCAAAATGAGGAAAATAGCTGGGTGGCTCCTCTACCCTTCCGTGCTCAAAGACGACGCCTTTCAAGCAACAGGGAGCAAGCTTTGAAACGTCTCTGCTCACTTCGGAGAACCTTGGAGAAAAAGCCAGAAATGAGAGAGCATTATAGCAAGTTCATGCAGAAGATGTTGGACAATGATCAAGCTGAGCTTGCACTGCCTCTGGACAAAGGGAAAGAACACTGGTACTTACCAACCTTTGGTGTGTATCACCCTAAAAAACGCGACCAGATACGCGTTGTCTTTGATTCAAGCGCTGAATGTGATGGAACCTCACTCAATGATGTCCTCCTTAGTGGACCAGACTTGAACAATACTCTGCTGGGAGTTCTCCTGCGGTTTCGTAAAAAACCTGTAGCTCTTACAGCAGATGTAGAGCAAATGTTTTATTGCTTCGTCGTTCGAGAGGAGGACAGGGATTATCTCCGGTATCTCTGGTATGAAGATAATGACATCAGCAAGAATGTGGTCGAGTATAGGATGAAGGTCCATGTTTTTGGAAACAGCCCTTCACCTGCTGTAGCCATCTACTGCATGAGACGAGCAGCGCAAAAAGGTGAACAAGAACACGGTTCGGATGCAAGACAGTATGTTGAAAGGCAGTTTTACGTGGATGATGGACTCACCTCAGTTGCCACACCTGAAGAAGCTATAGATCTCCTCACACGAACCAAAGAGATGTTGGCAGAATCCAACCTGCGACTGCACAAGGTGGCATCGAACAGTAGCCAGGTCATGGAAGCACTTCCAGTAGAGGACCGTGCCAAGGATCTTAAGGATCTGGATCTCGAAATGGATCCCCTCCCTCTTCAGAGGAGTCTGGGCCTCTCCTGGAACTTAGAGACAGACAGCTTTACTTACGTGGTGTCCAGCGAAGAAAAGCCATACACACGAAGAGGTGTGTTGTCGACAGTCAATAGTTTGTACGACCCCTTGGGCTTTGTAGCTCCAATAACAATGCAAGGGAAAGCACTCGTCCGAGAGTTGTCATCTGATCAGAGTGAGTGGGATGCTCCTCTTCTCCCACAAAAGGAGGCAGAATGGAACTTATGGCGAGACTCTTTAAAGGCTCTTGAAGACTTGCATATTAAGAGGTGCTACATACCAGCTTCACTGTCTTCAACACAGACAAAGGAACTGTGCATCTTCTCAGATGCTTCCACAATAGCCATAGGAGCGGTGGCCTGCCTGAGAGCTGCAGACACTGAGGGACAATATCAGGTCGGATTTGTCATGGGGAAATCGAAGTTAGCTCCTCGTCCTGCCCACACTGTTCCACGCCTGGAGCTCTGCGCAGCTGTGCTGGCTGTTGAACTATACGAGCTGATCAGTGATGAGATGGACATCGAGATAGACACTGTAAAGTTCTTCACTGACAGCAAGATCGTTCTTGGCTACATTCATAACTCCACAAGAAGGTTTTACCTCTATGTTTCCAACCGGGTAACTCGGATCAGGAGATCTACGCACCCCAACCAGTGGTACTATGTGCCAACAGCTCTGAATCCAGCTGATCATGCAACCAGGTTTATGCCGGCATGCCAACTCCAACACAGCAGCTGGTTCTCAGGGCCAGCTTTTCTCTATCATGACAAGGCAGCGGAGACATCCGAATGTAGTATCTTCGCCCTCATTGAGCCTGAAGCTGATGATGAGATTCGTCCAGAGGCTACTACTCTAGCAACCAAGGCATCAGAGTCTCAGTTGGGCGCACAACACTTCGAGCGATGCTCAAGCTGGAGAACACTTTGTCACACCATAGCCAGACTCATTCACGTTGCAGCATCCTTCAAAAGAAAGTCAGACAAGGCTGAAAGGAAAGGATGGAAGTGTTTCGGAGATGAGTCCAGCGTGAGCGAGCTTCTACAAGCCAAAACTGTGATTATCCGCTCTGTGCAGCACAGTGTCTTTAAGAAGGAACTGAAATGTCTTGAAGGTGGACAGGCATTCCCCAAACAAAGCACACTCAAAAAGCTCAGTCCAATCGTGGATGAAGATGGTCTGCTCCGTGTTGGAGGCCGTCTTTCTTGTGCTGACCTGTCAAAAGAAGAAAAACACCCACTGATCATTCCACACATTCATCACATTGCCACACTACTTGTGAGACACTTTCATGAACAAGTAGCTCACCAAGGGCGACACATTACAGAGGGAGCTATAAGAGCAGCTGGATGGTGGATAATTGGGAGCAAGCGTCTGGTGTCAGCTGTCATTCACAAATGTGTTACCTGCCGCAGACTGCGAGGGAGGTTGGAGGACCAGAAGATGGCCGATCTACCTGCCGACCGACTTATTCCTGAGCCTCCGTTCACCACTGTTGGCCTCGACGTCTTTGGGCCGTGGTCCATCATGACACGCCGGACAAGAGGAGGATATGCAGACAGCAAACGCTGGGCTGTGCTGTTTACGTGCATGTCAACCAGAGCAGTGCATATCGAGCTGATTGAAACCATGTCAACAGACAGTTTTATCAACGCTCTCCGGAGGTTTTTCTCCATTCGTGGTCCAGCTAAACTTCTACGGTCTGACAGAGGGACTAATTTTGTAGGAGCATGTAAAGAACTGAACATAAATACAGACGACACAACAGTTAGGAAGTACCTCCAGGAGAAAGGCTGCTCCTGGGTTTTTAATCCCCCTCATGCTTCCCACATGGGTGGCTCCTGGGAAAGGCTCATTGGAGTTGCCAGACGCATCCTGGATGCAATGTTGCTTCAAACAGGACCAACACGTCTCACACATGAAGTCCTGAGCACTTTCATGGCAGAAGTCATGGCAATCATGAACGCAAGACCTCTTGTGACCATATCCACTGACCCAGATATGCCTATGGTGCTAGCCCCAGCGATGCTCATTACTCAGAAGATGAGTGCAGTTTCAGCCCCTTGTGGAAACTTTGGCACAGCTCAGTTGTATGGCAAGCAGTGGAAACAAGTCCAGTGTCTTGCTGACACATTTTGGAAAAGATGGAAGGGAGAATATCTGTCTACACTACAGAGCCGCAGAAAGTGGACAACAGACAAACCGAATGTCAAAGAAGGAGATGTTGTCTTGCTGAAAGACAGCCAGGCCCACAGGAATGAATGGCCAATGGGACTAATTGTCAAGGTTTTGCCAAGCAGTGACAACAAGGTCCGCAAAGTAGAGGTGCGGATTGTGAAGGACGGGACAGCCAGAGTGTTTTTGAGGCCAGTCTCAGAGGTCGTAGTCCTTCTTTCAGAGACTCAGTGAAAGAATTCTATATTGTCGTAAGAAGACATTTCCCTTTAAATGTGTTTATAACTGGAGTGATATAATGTGATTATATCAAGCGGGGAGTGTGCTGCCTTAAAATGTTAAGGATGCTAAAATGTATTCAAGTTAAATAAGTTAATAATAATAACAGGTAAAAGTTTAAAAAGTATATATATTCTTGGTTGTTAGAAACCGCGTCGGAGTGAGTGCTCTGTTTTTTGGTTCGGAAAAAACGCGTCAGTGTGATCGCTCTTCACCTTTATTTTCCAGCTACGTGTGTTTTTCTGTGTTCATGTGCAGTTTTACTTGAGTTAGCTAAGGAGCAAGCAGACAGCAGATTGTTGATGTGTTTTTTACGCTCTTGCCTGGGAAAAGAATTATTTGTAAGTATGACAGTGTATGAAGATTTCGTTTATGTTGTTAACGTACTCTGTTAACTTTAGCCTACAGTATTTAACAATTTGTTTTTATCTGTAATAATTTTCAGTTTTACGGTGAGGAAAGAAAACTTCATTAAAGGAAGAAGAAGTCGAAATCTCTTGTTTTATTGAAGGACTTCCTTTAGTTAGCTGACTGTCTAGTTGTGCACCAGCATACGCACTGCGAGGGCAGTACAGTGTCAGTAGTGACGCAGACTCAGACTCACCCCGCCCCCAGACACAGGATGTAAGCCTCATTATGCAAACATCGTCTGATTTCTATGAGATTTACAGGATGTGTTCTCCACATTGTACACTTCCACTTCCATATGGCATAAAACTGATGGGTGCTCTCTGGTACCAGACAGTGGACATTCACAAAATGTTTCAAGTTTTACTTTGTTGACTCCAACAAAGTAAAACTTGAAACATTTTGTTCAGATGTTGAGCTGCTGAGGTGTGAGTCCAGGGTACTAAGCATGCAACAAAAAAGAAAATTGAAATCTATAGGTAATGTAATACAATAATATATATAAAGATGTTAAAGTGTTGATAATTGATCATTGTATTTTCACAAATTATGTTTTGACCATTTTCTGTTACTATATTGTCATTCACCTTGCACTAGAGCTCTTCATTAGATTGCTGCAGTCTTCAGTTGTGTGTCAGTATGTTCTATCAATATTCACAGTTTGTTCTGACTACCTGCAAAATGGTCCTCCATAAAATAAAATTTAGTTTTTTGAGACAGAGAGATGGTGAACTGTTAAATAACTGACTTTCCATTTATTGGATGAGAGATTTTTACTGTTCGAGCTTACCACGTTTTTATTATCACCCAGGTGAATTTGGAATTGATCCAATGGTCAAGTGGGTTCATTTTGAATCAGGTCCAAAATATAAGGAGATCTGTACTTGACCGCACCGATGTGGTGCCTCTTGAAGATTTTGCTGGGCAATAAAAAGCTCTTAAAAACAGCTTTAAAATATGCTTAGTGAAAAATGGGTCCGATTTTTTGAGTTCATACAACCTCACCCATTTGAACTGAAAATGGCCCGTAGTCACATCTAACAAAAGCTATTAATTTAATCCTGAACATTGAAAAGGCCATGCAGTGAAGGGTTAAAGTTACTGCTCATGTGATAACAAAGACAAAGTCTTTACAATACAGCCATGACCAACACGTGTGACTTCTAAGACCATTGTGTTTTTGCTCACAAATGCCAACATGCTCCATCTGTTTTTATTAAACTAAGCTCTATCGCTACACACTTAATCCAGCAATAACTGATTTTCGCTTAAATGCATAGTTGCTACATATGTAATGCATTGCTTATTGATAGAACGCAATATGGTTCTAACAACTAAGTTTTAAACATAAATTAGTCTCTTCAGCAGGTTTATTGTGAATTAGTTGAATAGTCAGAAAGTATTTCTTTGAAGTGGAGTGTGGTTTTATATCTGTGAAGCTGTTTGGCCTCTCATCCAAGAGTCTTCATCAGTTTGTGCCCTTCTGGCCAGACTAAACTAGTCTGACAGCTGGTGAAGAAATTCAGGTATTTAGGCTCTTTACAGTTATTATCAGAGCTAATGTCAGCAGCCCATTAGTTGGCCAGTGTTTGGAAATCACAGTCGTTGGAGGTGTTGGTTTCGACTTCATTAGTGCTCCATTCAGTCCTCATGAGAGTCGTTGGAGCCGTTAGTAAACGTCTTGTTTTGGAGGCTAAGCTTTTGAGTCTCCTGGGTAGAGTTGAAAGGACGACATTGGAAGTGGGAGAGTGGTGGTGTTGCAAACCTCCTCTGGTGAGGAATGATTTTTCCAGTTTTACATAGATTTTTTCCCCTCAACCTTCTTTCAAATCATCTATCTTCCCTGTTCAAAATATGTGTATTTGCTCTCTTGGAAGGAGTGTGACTTCTGCTTTAGGGGAGTCTAGTCCTGAGAACTTCTGTGTTGGGCCATTTGTTTATGCAGTGTGTAATTGCAGCAGTTTTTGAATTTATTTTGAAATACATGCTTTTATTTTGAAGGATGAAAACGGGAATTGGTAGCTGTTAGTGTTAGCAAACTTCACAAAAGACTGAAGAGCACATGTAGCTGTGGTAATTTGCTAGTTTAGTTTTTTTTTTTTATTATTACTTTAAACCTTGTGATATTCGCTGCTGCTGTGTCCATGGAGAGATGAAAGGTGATATTTCGACTGCCGTTGGTTGAGAAGCAGGCTAAAGTGGTCAGTATTATTTATCGTTATTTGTTACTATGCTAAGCAATGGTGTTTGTATTATGTTTACAATGATCAATGTTTCATTTTGTCTGTCTCGCTTGCTCGCTCGCTCAAACCCCGCTAGCTTGTGGGTTTAATTTTAGCGGTAACACATCACATGACCGAGACGTCTTGACATGCGTCAAGAGTGAGTCATAGACTGATGTAACGGAGAGAATCTGGTCATTTTTCAAAATAAAACATAGTTCAGCTTCAGATAGTAAATAGAACATAAATAATGTAAATTATTTATTCTTTCTGTGTGGCCCGGTTCAAAAGACTGGCCAGGGGGGTGGGGACCGCTGCTATAGACTAAAACATGGGAACAGAACCATTTCCATGTTTACACCAGGAATGTCTATGTACATTCAAATCACTTAATGCACCAAGAATACACTTATCCCGCCTTCACAACAGCAACCAGCTGTAGATGTACCAGTAAAGTTTTGTCTGTCATGTGGGTTTGCTGAGTCTTGTACTGAAACTGACTACTTTAGTCACCTGCATAATGCACACTTAAATGTCTTTCATTTGATCATGGGCCTAGACATTATGTTTTCAGTTGTGTTACGAGTTCATCCGAGTGGTGGGGAAAAATTTCAAAGAAAACTTCCTTGAGGCACTTGACTGTTCCTCCCCAAACTTGATGGACCTATTCAGGAAGAAGACAGTATTTAAGTGACCTTTTTCGTCAGACAAAGGTAGGCTGACTTATCTACCTAAGATGACTGCCTCTCTATTATTCCCCCCTTTCTTGTCATCTCATTACTTTTCAGTGCTCTCCTGTTTCCATTTCCTCCTCTTTTCTCCTATTCTTTATACTTTGCTCTTCTCTTGTTTTTATCTCTCGTCTTCTGTCCTTCTATCCACTCCTCTACATTTTATGTCCAGGAAGTTTGTGATAAAGTAATTAAATTGTGACGATTTTCTGGAATCTTTAACCATATACAGTATGAGTGTACATAGTTATGCCCACTATCTTCCAGACCACTGAGCCAACAGACATCTGGTGCCATTGTCTTTGGGGACTGCCAGTCGTCTTGGGGGATGACTCCTCTGCGTTCTTCAAAACCTGCTTGGTAAGTAACTGAATTTAAGCACACAGGTTTTCAAACTGCTCTTGTAATGCACGGATCAAATTATGGCAATTTAAAACTGGTGTTGTCCTTTCTTAGTTTCTGTGGTCAATACAGCATTATTGAAATTACAATGTTCTCTCTTTGTCTGTTTCTTTTTCTGTTAGGATGCAACTGACAAGGACTTGTACAGTGAAACTCCAGTGAGAATTCTCTGCATTGACGAACATCCTCAACTCAACCCATCGAGAGTGAGCATCGTCTTGGAAGGGAGTGTAGTAATGGAGGAGCTGGCCAACCTGCCACAGGCTTTCTATGTCCTTTTTGGACTGATTTATGCCTTGCACTTGGATTGCTACAAGTGCATGAAAAGCACCTTCCACTTTATTCAACAGGTCATGCTAAACCTGGGCAGAGGTGAGCTGAAACCCAAAATTCAATCTTTGAAGAATCAACTATCTGCTTAAAACAGGGAGCTGAATACTTATACCACTGCTCTGGATCTAAGTGCTTGGTTATTGGTAATGTTGCACTTTGAAAATACTATATTTACTGTTGGCACTAAACATATTTTATTTTACTCTTCGGATAGTGGAGTAATTGGGCAAATTAATTTTTAAGATAAATCAACTTGGAGGTTAGTGTATTCAGCTTAAAGTTATAAGTGGAATAAATATGTAAAGCAATTGATATTACTATTGATTTTAAGTTGAACAAACTTGGCATTAAGTGTATTGAACTCAAAATAACAATTCCATCGACTAATTTTTTCAAGTTAGTCACTTTGGCATGAACCAGTTTTGAATGTGGTGCTGGGTTTGAAGTGTTCCAGGATGTGGTGTTTGTTAAAAATTTCTCTGAGTTTCTCAGAGACCCCAGAAGCAGACAGCTCTTTTCCCTTGTTCTGATGATACCCATTTTGTGTTCCATAGGGTGTGAGTCAAAAAGTATTTAGTTTCCTGTAAACCCCAATGTAATAATCTGTCTGAGCACCACCTCTTCAATATTGTTGTTGCATTTTGCTTGGCTGTGATTAGCTATCACTGTTGAAAAAGATTCAGTGTGTGCTGTTTTAAAGATTAATGTAGTTTATGCTTGTCTGTGTGTGAGATAGAGATGAATGATTCTTAAAATTTTTAGCGAAATCATGATTTCAAACTGTTTGGTGAGCAAATCACAAAACGCAGTGATGTAGAAAAAACGTGTGCAACAAGTCAGACCCAGAGTAAGCATGTATTCTCTCCCTTAGTAAGCAAGGGTGTGAGCTCTGCCATCAGAAGTGACCGAGGGGACAGTATCTAACCATTTTTATTGAAGTCTGTAAATCCCAATCCTGATGGGCCAAGAACATTATTCTTAATCAATTTTGAGTGGGGTTATAAATTAATTAAATGTAAAGTTAATATTTTCTAAGTTTAAGTTGATAAAATTAACTAAGATCACAGGTGAACTAAAAATGTAATGTTTTTGCCCAACAACTAAAGCAATAAGATAAAATAAACTAAAACACTTGGCAGTGTTGAAGGGAAATGGAATAAAATGATCAGTCATTAAATGGTAATTTGTGACTATTTGGAATAAGATTGTCCCTGTGTGAGTGTTTGTCCCAGCCATCATACCTGCTTGTCTTGGAGGTCTGATGAGAGCTCATAGCTCTCTGACAGTGAGCGGGAGCGCTTGATTGCTGCCTCCTCTGCTTGTCTGCGAAGGATGGACTGGGAGCGCTGGAGTTTAGGCTGGTGGGGCTGTAGTTGACCAGCTAGCAGGATGTGTCCATAGGGCAGGGTTTCCCAGTGGTCAGAGTCAAGCCTGCCACTGTGGGTTACTGGGACACAGCCATAGCCACTGCTGGAGTCCACAGAGGCACCCACCTCACTGCCTGGAGGATCAGCTTCCACACTGCAACACACACAGCCGCACATCGGGTTAGCTTGCAGAGTCATTTTCCACATTGCTTTGTGTTTCAGAAGAAGCACGTGACAGGTGGAGAAGTTGAACTTTGATTCTGTTGGCAGGGTTTAAATTCAAGTGAGAGAATTTATAGAGGGAGCCTGAGTGCTGCCACTTGTCTTCACACAGAGACACAAAATCACTCATATAACTGAAAAACTGTCTTAATTAGAAGCCAAGAGCTTCTACCAAAGACCCAGAACAAAGACACTGAAATCACTGTGACTGAATCATTTGCTCACTCTCTTACTCAGGAAAACAAGGCAACACGATTTCAAGTGTGATTAAAGCATGTAGAGCAATGGCTTTGAAAATGTGTTGTTTATGTTGAATATTAAAGGTCAATAAAGACCTTTGTGTACTCAAAGAAGCACAAACCTAGACAATTGACTGGATAAACCCTGGTGGTGTTGAGAATCCTGTCCCAGACAAGAAAGCACCAGCTAAATTTCAACCTCAGATATGCTGAATTCCTCCACATCTTTCACTGTGATTAGATGAATCAAAGGAAGTAAAGGAAGAAACCTCATCTGGTTGAATTTGTAAATCTAAACAGCCTAAACATTGGATTTGTGACTGTGGATAAAAAAAAATTTGGGTTTTCCCAAACCAGAAACCCTGGATGACCAGCCAGGTCCATAATCTCCTCAGGGCCCGCGATGCTGCCTTCAGGTCTGGTGACATAGCACTACATAATGTGGCATGTGCTGACCTGAAAAAAGGAATTAAAAAGGCTAAGGTGCACAACAAGAGGAATATAGCCACCCCCTTCTCCAGCAATAATTCACGGTAGGTGTGGCAAGGTCTACAGAAACCACTAATTACAGAGGCTGTAATGCAACAACAAGGAGCATAACTGCTGTTTGCTTGCTTTGAGTTGCTGCAGCAAGACTCAACCACTCCAATCCTGCCTCCACCAACAACCCTCCACTCACTGTAAAGGAGCATGAAATGAGGAGGGTCCTTCTGCCAGTAAACCCCAGGAAGGTTGCTGTCCCAAATGGAATTTCCAGCAAGGTGCTTAGTGCCCACCAGCTCTAGTCCATCTTCTACAGCAGGGGTTAGCTTGTCAGCAAGCTCTGCTGAGGTTTGATAATGAGCCACTCATTTAAATCAGGTGTGTTGGAGCAGGAAACATCTAAAACATGCAGGGCAGTGCCCTCCAAGACGGAGTTGGTGACCACTGTTCTACAGATATTTAAATTTCTCCCTGGCCCAAGCAGTCACCCCCCCACCCGCCTGATAATAGCCACAATCATCTCAGTGCCAAAGAAATCACCCACAGTCAGCCTATTTGATTACGGGCCTGTTGCCCTCACACTAGGAATCATTAAGTGCTTTGAGAGGCTGGTTCTTTGGCACATTAAAGGCTGCCTTCCCCCAAAACTTGACCTTCACCAGTTTGCTTATCAAGTGAATAGACTTACAGAAAATGATGGCACCATAGCTCTCCACTCTGTGCTGAGCAACCTGGAAAAACAGGAGGTGGCTTGCTAGGACTATACAATCAATACAATTATCCCGGATATTCTGATCACTGAGCTGAATTGCTATGGCCTCCTCTCTCACATGTGCCTGGACTGCCACTGCACTGGACTGCAGTCCAGCCCACAAAGATCACCATCATCATCAAGTTTACGGATAACACTAAGGTGGTTGGTCTAATCTCAGAGGGGGACGAGTCAGCCTACAGAGAGGACGTGCAGAGGTCAACAGCCCAGTGTTCAGTGAATATTCTGGCACGGCACATCACAAAAACAAAAGGGATCATCCTGGACTTCAGGAAGCACAAAACAGAACCTGCCTCTCTTCACTTCAATGTTGAACTTGTAGAGAGGGACCACACCTTCAGGTTTCTTGGTGTCCTCATCTTTGCTGACTCCTCATGGACAGAAAACATCACAGCTGTCACCAAAAAGGACAGAATCCAAACCCTTGTAGGGCAGTTTGGCGTGAGGGCAAGGAAGATGGTGAGTAGACAGACTCGGCAAACACTAAGTTCCCAAATTTGGTGCCAATTTATTAAACATTGGTAAACACGTGCAAATTAGGCAAAATATAAACAAAAATATTTACAAAAAAATTAACAAAAACTCCCAAGAAAATAACTATAAACTTAAATTAATTACAAAAAATCTAACTTACAGCACATGTTCACCACAGCATGGCCTACCTTCTCTAACCTCTGAACTCTACTGATCTTTTATACAGCCCTCAATTAGCCCCTTCCAGGCCATACCAAACAACAAGGGTTACCTCTCTCCATACCCCTAATACTGTATGAAAAAACAACATAATTACCCTCAAATTGCCTGTTACACTACATCCTAAATTCTAAAACAAAAGACAAACCCTTCTACATGGTTCAGCCCTGATGATGTCAGCCATGACATCACTCCTATAAAACTGAGGAAGTGCTGGGGTACCCCCTCCCAAACACTCCTGCACACTGGGCCTGAACACAAGGAGCAAACAAAAAGGTGAGCACAGAAAAATAATTTCACAACTTTCAGTCTACAACCAATAACGATAACTCAACTAATGACTATATGTCATGCTTGGTCAGTCCATGCCACCTGGGTCCGGTCTGCCAGGACCTCCTGCTTCCAACGCTACCCATTTGGCATCACACCCAACCCCATTGGTCTTCCCTGCAGATGGTGGATCCACGGAGGTTGAGGTGCGGTGGGGGGGTTTATCCATGTGGGTTCTTCGGGCTTGAGTGGCAGACCCGACCACCCGACCAGGCGCTTGTGTACTGGCACCATATCTGGGCCTGGGTCTAGACGGGGGCCCCGGGCTTCACAAGGTCTGTTCCCTCTTCTGTTGTTCATGGGGTCTTTGTGGATCGAATGCATTTGTCTATTGAGACAACATCCTCATCTTTTCCAGTTTCCTCAAGGATCACAGCCACCATGTTCAGACTTTCCTGCAGCTTGGAGAATTCCCTTTTTGCAAAGAGGAGAAAAGTAAGAGTTCCACGCCCAGTTGATGTCCTTCCTGGGTTACATCATGGCCCAGGGTTGCTTGGAAATGGATCCTGCTAAGGTCAGGGTAGTGATGACTTGTAAACAGTTGCACCTGGGCGCCATCTTTTACAGACGCTTCATCCGGAATTGTAGCTGCTGCTCTCACCATCTTGACATCCTCCAAGACATCCTTTTGGCGGTCCCAGTCTGCTAGTTGCGCCTTCCAGATATATCCAGGGAATGCTTCAGCTCTGTGCCCAACCTCCAAGTCACTGACTTGGAGCGGCAGATGTTGGAGTGGGGGCTATCTTGTCCCAGCAAACAGCCAGTGACCAGAAGCTACATCCATGTGGCTTTTTCTCTCAGTGCCTCTCACTATCTGAGAGAAATTATGAAATTGGCAACTGGGAACTTCTGGCTGTGAAGCTTTCCCCAGAGGAGTGGTGCCAGTGGCTGGAGGAACCAAAACAGCCCTTCCTAGTGTGGACCGACAAGAGCGAAAAGACGTAACTATCGACAAGCACGGTGGGCCCTCTTCTTCACCAGATTCAACTTCACCCTCTCCTACAGACCTGGCTACCACAGTGTCAAACCTGACGCCCTTTCCTGTCAGTTCCAGAAGAAGGCTAAAGATACCAGTGCGTCGGACACATCCTCCATTCTCCATGTGTGTTGGCATCTCTGACCTGGGAGATAAAGGAGAGGGTAAACGCCAGTGCATGCCCTATTTGTTGCGGTTGGAATATTCCCACAACACCCTCACCAGCTCCGCCACTGCTCTAGCTCCATTCCAGTGTGCCACCTCTCTTCCCAGCCTTGGAAGGGGATGCTTCCTGCCCCTCAGTTGCTGCAGTCAGAGCTGGACTCGAGCAAGGGCCTCCCTCCTCAAGGCAGCTGACCGATACTGTAGCCAATCATTCTCACTCCCAAGTTCCAGAGTACCAGGTAGGCCAAAGGGTCTGGCTCTCCACCCGCGACCTTCCTTTGCAAGTAGAATTCATGAAAACTGGCTCCCAAGTTTGTCAGCCCCTTCTTCATTCAGAAGGTCATCAATCCTGTGGCATGAGCCACCTAGCTCTCTCATACCTGCATGTAGAAATGTGATTCAAACTTAAAAACAGAGGTAAACATCTGCTCTTTACAAAACATTGAATTGTTTTAACACAACAAGGAAACTATTCAAACTATGAGCACTCAAGGTACGAGTGGAAATCACTTTCTTCAAAGCCAGAGTATAGAATGTCAGTTGGTAGAATAGGAGAAGCAGTAAAAAATAACCTTAAATTCTATTTTTAACT
The DNA here is from genome assembly GCF_900963305.1 of Echeneis naucrates. Taxonomy (NCBI): domain Eukaryota; kingdom Metazoa; phylum Chordata; class Actinopteri; order Carangiformes; family Echeneidae; genus Echeneis; species Echeneis naucrates. The sequence continues at coordinate 26,125,612 of NC_042515.1, forward strand.
TGAGCTCATGGCCAAAACCATGAAAAGGAGACAAATTATTTTTTGTCAGAATGTAGACAAAGGTGTTGGTATTCATAAAATGTGACTTTGACAGGCAGGGTCAGCATAAAATTTAAACCATAAAAATGGATCAAAGCCACCCCTCTTTCGAGCCACACTGCTTTCTCATACTTTGTCACAGAAACGTGGCTTAAGGTTTGAACGGATAACAAGACTTTGAACTCTGATGGTGTAAACAGGCTTTTTGATAGCTGCTATGGTTATTATACAATCACAGTTAATTTTTTATGAAAATTTCCACCCTTCTCAGATTTTATAATGGTGTCACAGGGTTTGGTTTGTGGGTCTGCTCCTTCCCCCTCCCTCCTGTGAGTGGTGAGTGCACCTCTTGATTGCCTTGATTAGCTGCACCAGTCCACTGAATAGCAGCAATGGTGATTGGTGCTGGTGAGGGCTGGCATTAGTCTCCTTTTTATATATTTATATATAAAAGCGTAAACTAACAACATGATGTTATAAACACACCATATTCATGGCAACATTCCCTACAGACTGTTTTACCTTGTTCAAAAGAGTTTGTCATTAGACAGCCTCCTGTTTATGGAGGACCAAAAGGGACAGAATGAAATATTTAAATAAATCTTTAAATTACTTAAATGTGTCATTAATTAATTAAAATACCAGTTCATTTAAAGTAAAAATATATATAATTATTTCATAATTTATTTAATTATTTCATGTTTCTGTTGCTGTGCTTCATTAATTAATTTTATCTGTCAAACTCACCCAAAGTCAGTGGGCGGGGCTAATGCGAATTGACTCTAATCGATTGGTGAAACCTGGAAGTCTTTGCAAACATTGTGGCTATGCAGGATGTGTTTCAACTTTATCTGGAGTTGTTGAAAGACATTTTAGACCTTGCAGAGTATGTGGAAGCGGGACCTGCTGACCTAGAGCATGTAGTGTGTAAAGCAGAGGAATTTGTGTTGCCGTTATTTCTGCACATGCTGACCAAGATATTGACCGCAAGTTTAGAGGAAGTAGATAACCAGGGACCGGGATATTTGGTACTATGTTAACATACCGGCTGCAGTTCTGGAGCACCGACTTACTCTCACTCATCTTCTTCCGCTTTATCCGTATCCGGGTCGCAGGGCTGCTGGAGCCAATCCCACCTCACATTGGGCGAGGGACAGGGTACACCCTGGACAGGTCGCCAGTCCATCGCAGGGCCAACACACAAAGACAAACAGAGACAAACAACCACTCACACTCGCATTCACACCTACGGTCAATTTAACATCACCAGTTAACCTATACATGCATGTCTTTGGACGGTGGGAGGAAACCGTAGTACCCGGAGGAAACCCACACAGCCACAGGGTGAACATGCAAACTCCACACAGCGCTAACCACCACTACACCACCGTGCTGCATGGAGCACTCACTTCTTTCTGGTAAACCAGCTTGTTCGGAGTGTCAATGAAGACTATCAGGAGGTGCATGCAATAAGTGGTCTGAGGTATTTAGTTTTCAGTTTATGAATTAGTGGTCTTGTCCGGATATTACACCTATCAGAAAGAAAAAAGAAGAAGCTGTTGACTGCTGCTGTCTCTCGCCTCCTAGATAGTGATGTGTTGTCCATGAACAATTCGTTCATTTTGAGCTAATCTTTTCTATGACTTGGGAGTAACTAGTCATCTCAGTGTGTGGCTTCCAGACTTCACCACCGCTGCTCGCAACCAGCTGACAGATAGCCCAGCCCAGCTGGTTCAGGGGCTGCACCGGAGCACGCAGGGGCACTGTCCAGAGACCTAAAAAGAAGGTCAACGCCACACCCCACACTGCGGGCGACCTTATGCAGAGGGACTAGCTCCTGGACCGCCGGGCTGCAGGGAAACACCAACCCAGCCCAAGGTCTCCACAATCCCCAATCCCACAGGGTGCCACTGCGCAAGGGGAGGCAGAGCCCGTGCCCCCACATCACCTCACACAGGCAAGACCCAAAGCAGCCCCAGGAGGCAGCAACACCCAAGTCAGCCAGAATCCATTTTTTACCTATAACCACTACAATATGCAACATTTAATCAATAAATCCTTGTTTTATTTCTTTATGTTAATCAATGTTTCTCAGTCCAGTTAGTGGGCGGAGCAGAGAGGACCTGCTGCCTATTAGCGTTTTCCTCACTGTCAATATTAATGACATCTTTAACATTTCTCAACACATTGAGAATAGCTCAATGTGATAGCTTTGATAGCTCAACAATATGATCGTTATGGCCATCAGTTTTAATGATTTCTTCTCCGATTCTGAGAAATCAATAGTGGTTTTGGACGTTAGCAGAAGGCTGCATTAGCTTACCCATGGCCCTCAGCGACAGTCGCCCTAGTGAAGATGCCAGCCAAAGCCATAACATATTATATTCAATAGGCATTATTGTCACACATCTATCCCAAATATATGGGCTAGTAAGGCCCTACTAAACATACCAGTAGGTCCAGCAGACAGTTATCACTCATTTATTTCATTTGGACAACATTGGTGGTCCCCAGTGAAATTTCTGGAAACCAGAATATTATGGAAACACTGGAAATAAGGATGCCCCATGGCACTCAAAATATCCCTGGAATTTTCTAGTTTGCATTTGTTTTTATGTGTTGCTTTTATTATTTTTATCTATCATTACTTGGTTTCAATGTATTTATAGCTGTTCTGTTCAGTTATATTTAAAGTTCAGTTGCGGTTGTTTCATAAAAGCTTATGTTTTCAGAACAATTAATGTGTTCATTAATTGTGATTACAATATCAGCAATAATAATAATAATAATAATAATAATAATAATAATAATAATAATAATAATAATAATAATAATAACAATATTAATAAAAACTATTGTGATTATTATGTTTGCCATAATTGCCCAGTCCTACTTTGCGGTAAACCGATGTTCACAAAACTTCCACTTCCATAATTGCAACCAAGCTTTGTTTTGAGTAAGACCATCCCTGTCTGGTAAACAACTTCTATCACCCTTGGTTCATTTTATCAGTCACAAAATTCCTGCAGAGCCACAGAGCAGATCTTACAACCGTTTTCATGAGATTGAACTCCCAGAAACAAGTTAACTTCACTTCACATACATCTGATGGAGTGCCCTTTGAAACTTTAACCGCTCCTTGCTATTTGGGGGCAACCAAAAAACAAATGTGGTTTTAAAAGTTAACAGAATTATATCAGCAAATGGTGTTGATGCTTCTGGAGATGATGTCCTCCCTGTGCTGCTGAGTCATTCCTCCAGTGAAGCTACTCCCCAGTGTCACTCTGTGGGATGAACTAATTGCTCTGAGCTGCCAGTCAGTCACGCAAATAAATAGTCACATACATGCACAAACACTTACATACACATGCACACACTTACATAGTTTTCTTTACTGTGTTGTGAAAACATGTTATTCAAAATGTTTTCATGTGTCTAACTCTTACAGTCTGCTTAAGATAATTGTATATAAATAAGGGTGCTGGATGAAGAAATAAAATATAAGTAAGTTGCATTCACTTGGCACATTATGAGAAAATCAATTCCTGACTCATCATTGAAGCACCACCCTTTGCTACATCATTAATGCAGCACACCTTATTTACACACTGTGTTACTGATGAATGTCATCTGCTCTGTGCTCCGGTAAAAATTTGCTGCAATAAAGTTAATGTATACCATAAGGAGAAAAGGCAGTTTTCTTGGACATCAGTAAATGCTTTCTCAATTGATCTCAGTTCAGTCTAGCAGCAATGCCTGAAGAAAGGAGTGAATATAAGTGAAAAGTACAATCTGCTTTACAAGACTTATCCAGAGCCAAATCAGTCAACAAGTGCATGTCAAGCAACTACTACTAAAGTACTGACTTCTGCACACAGCACTTATTGAAACACACACACACACAAAGTTGAACTTACCAACTGAATGATTTCAGGTCAAGTAAGGAATGACTCCTATCAGAGGTGCACTGCAGACACCACATGTTAGCCTCTGAGCCCCTACACCATAGCCATCATCACCCTGATCTTTGTTACGCCAACCCTGGGCACTGAATGTGGCTTTCATTGTCTGGCTGCACAGTTTGGGACACCTCTATCACTCTGTTGTTCTTTCATTCTACCAAGGAGGGGCATTTTTAGGAAGAGGGAGGGAGTTCCTGCATAGGAAACTGGGTTGTATAGCAGTGGGACCACTGCTGTCCCACAGATCAAGAAGGTTTGAAACAGGAAGGGACATCAAGTAAGAAGTAAAAATGGGAGAGAGAAAGAGAGAGAGAGAGCTCTGATGAGTTTATAAATAGTAAGAGGTGAAGCCTGGGGAAACCATATACTATTTTAACTCAGGTGAAAGCAGAGTTGTGGTCACAGTAATGTGAGCCTTAAATCCACATAATTGTCCTCAGATGTCAGTCCTCAGCCTCCTAGGGCACAATTTACACTTTACAACTGGGGAAATATTTGACTCCTCTCTTCCCATCTCTGTGCTGATGCTGCCCCCCCAACCCACCCACAATTACCCTGCCTCAGTCCAGAAAGACAAATGATGAGGGGGCTATCCATTCCTGCATTATTACATCATTAGCCAAACAGTGGGCGTGTATTTAGTAGAAAGAAGATGTTTTTGGCCAAGGCAACCATGCAGTATAAAGTCTGATAACATACCCTAATAGGTTTAGTTGGAAGAGAGTAATCATGACTGCATGGCCCTAAAACTGCCTGACTCTGCTCTGTAGCCTTAAGTAGGTCTTAGGCATTTACAGTGCAAGGCTCAAGAAAAGAAATTCTTAATGGCCTTATGCAATGTGGAAAATAATCCCAATTACAGTATATAATAAGTGAGAGTGAAGAGGTAGCTGGAGCCGAATGCCTCTTTAATGAAGCTTTACAGATCTTAATAAACTAAGAAAATGTCTCCCATATGGAGAGAATTCATGGTGAGTGAAGAAAGAAAACATTTTAAAAATATATATAAAGTGCTCACTAATCCTCATTTCTGGGAGTGCAGCTCTGTAGTTCAAGAAGTCCTTGAAAAATTTAACTGCTCCAAATTCTCAAATAAAATCGGAGTAGACCCCATTTAAACATTAAATGATCGCCAACATTATCCAAGACAGTTGTCTGTTTTAGCATTTAACCAAGACTGTTAATCTCAAAGTGAAGCTACAGCAGTAGCAGTCACTTCCATGCATTTGAGAACTGAGGGGGCAGTCTGCAGCAGCTGCCTTTGATCAGACTTTGGGTTATTTTTGCCCCTCTCATATATTTCTTGACAGCAAATATCCAGACTGTACAGACAGTGCCTAGAAGAGATGTGAGGTATTTTTAACTCACAGCTGAGACTGAATCTATGCCAAACACTTGCAGGGGAAACTCCAATACAACTAACAGTTGGCTAACAGTTAGCTTCTCTGGGATTGAGCTGTTTTATGAAGTGGGCTTTGGAGTTACAAAGCTAATTTAAGGTTAAATCCTGGGTGTTCGTTTCTGTGAAAATGGATCGCTTCTTGCTGGGTTATATCACCATGGTAGCTTATGCTGAATAGTTTACAGATCAAGATCACAGAGTATAAAAGTCTGACCAATCAAAGTTCATTAAATGGCATCACCACCCTAAAATCCACTTGCATTACATATGCAAGACATATGTGACATGACCTCAACACAAGTAAATGTTCATACTTTCAGTTTCCAGTCTTTGCTTCCTTGCAGTAGATGGCTCTTTAAGGGTTTATGTTGCAGGCACACTTGTCATACTGCGCCTAGACTCCAAAGAGGAAACAACAGTATCCTTCATCCTAGTATTAACCACTTCTTCTGTTGCTTCTCCTCAAAAGGCTAAATGAAAGGTGTCACAGATCTACAATTAAAGACTATACCCTCTTGAGTCTGGTTTCCATTCAGCAGGGATATTCTGCTCTACTGTGTTAGTAAACTGGCCAACAGTTTGTGTGAGTTTGTTAGCTGGAGATAAATGTGACAAATATATATGCACGACCACCTCACCAGATCTGTGGTCTGCAACCGTAAAAACAGCAGCATTGATTAAAACACAAAGATCCACCACATAGAAGGAATAGGGGCACTGACTGTCTTTTATGTTTTATCAGGAAATAACTCCAGAGTCTACTCTTGTGTAATTTTCAGGACAATTAGGGCAGGATTTGGGATTCGGGACAACTGCTTTAATTTTGGGACATCTGGTCACCCTAATAGTGCCAGAGAGTAATATGGACACCTTCTCATCAAACTTGACAGGTCCTTTGATCTTAGTTGAACTTTTGACCCCTCCCCTCTCGACCAATGAGAGCGTTTCCCCGCTCGTAACCACTCCCCTAGTGTTTCCACGCCCCTGGCGATGAGGTCACAACCAATCGGATCATTTGAGGGCGGCAAATCCATTTCCAGGTTGACAGGCAAAGAGGGAGGATGTGTTTTGTGAAAGGAGCAGATTGAGTATATATTTAAAAAAGAGGATGATATTCACAATGTTTCTCTCTCTACGAAGAGGGAGTATATTGACAAAACAATGGTATTCACACAACAAGATAGAAAAAAGAGTTTTAAATCATCTGAAAGTTGTGTTTTCTCCCTGTGAAGCGGTTACTTACTGACAATTACTTTTGTAATTTTCGGTTTCGTCCATTGTTCAAACCTCTGTTGTAAAGGAGAGGATATTGACAGTGATATTCACCCGACACAGAGTGTTTCTCTCTACTCAGGGTTGACTCGAGAGGCGGTAGGTTTTCACCCACTGATCCAGCCCTTGCGATAAGGCGAGAACCAATGAGATCGTTCAAGGGCGGGTATGAGCAGAATGGCAGTAAATTCATGTAGACATCGATAGTGAAAGGAAAAAACTTAGTGTTGAGAGCAGATCGAGTATGTATTTAAAAAAAGGATGATATGATATTCACAGAGTGTTTCTCTCTCTCTCTTCGAAGAGGGAGTATATTGACAAAACAATGGTTTTAAGTCATTGTTTTAAATCATCTGAAAGTTGTGTTTTCTCCCTATGAAGGGGCTACTCACTTACAATTACTTTTGTAATTTTCGGTTAAAGGTTTTCGTTTGTTGTTGTTCAAACCTCTGTTGTAATGAAAGGCGAGGATATTGACGGTGATATTCACATGACACAGAGTGTTTCTCTCTCTCTATGCAAAACTTACAAAGAACTAGAAAGACCCTGACTCTAATGTGTTTATTACACTTGGTGAAAAGTTTTGTTTATCTATGAAGGACTAAAAAACTTTCAGGGTGAGTCTGGAAGGACTCTAATGTGTTTATTACATCTCGTAAAAAAACAGTGAGAGTGAAAGGTTAAGGGAGTCTGTCTTCACATTACAAGATAGAGAGAGTGTTTTAAATAATCTGAAATTTGTGTTTCTCTCTATGCAAAACTTACAAAAACAAAATAGTGGGAATCAAAGGTCCGATGACTCTCACTTCACATTACAAGATAGAGTGTGTTAAATAATCTGAAAGTTATGTTTCTCTCTTTATGCAAAACTTACAAAGAACTAGTCCATCTTCTCATTCCAAGAAAGGACAAGACCCTGACTCTAATGTGTTTATTACATATGGTAAAACGTTTTATCTATGAAGGGTAAAAAAAAACTATCAGGGTGTGTCTGGAGGGACAAAATCTCGGTCTCTGCGTTTACCAGAAAAACACTCAATTGACCGTCAATCACAGATGAATTACGCCGATGTGACAGGGTGGGGTTTAAAAAACCAAGAACCACACAGAGGGCCACAGCGAGCACAGCCTGTGTATTGACAAAACGATCGATTGACGTTGAAGTTGTTATCAGTTGACCACTCGGAGCAGCGGAAGAAAGAAATGAACAACGGTAAGTCATTTTAAGATAACGCAGTTAATTGATTGTTTCTGAAAAGTTTTTTTGTGATGTGTATATTTTCTTAAAAGACTTGTTTTTACAGGCGGTCTTCTAGAGGGTGAGTTGGAGTGGCTCACTTTTGATGATTTTCCTGAAGGTAAGTGTTTAATGTTGTCGAGATTATATTCATATTATTATTTTTATTTTTTACAGTATTTTTTCCGGTAGTTTGTACGCAAGATCTGGACGAAATCGAGAGAGTTTTCAGAGAAAGTTCTCCCACACCAGCAACCGCTACAGCCGTGACCGGGCCCGTACCAGAGACAGTTCCATAGGCCGGAAGCTCCCGGAAAGTCACGGCTGAAGAACCGCGACCATACGGGGATAAACAACTATTGCAGGACCTGGAGGTCTCAAGACGGGAGGAAGCTTGAGGAGAATATAGGAAAAGATCCAAGGAGTCTTCGAGCACCTCTTCGTCTTCTTCCTCTGCCGCCAGCTGAAGAGGTTGTAAGTTTTTTTTTTTTTCCCACATCTAAAACATCAGCCTGTACTTCAAACTGTGTACCTGCATGAACAGTGAAACAGAGCGAAGGTGCTTCAACTGTGTATAGCTCAGTGGGAAGTTATTTTATTGATTTATTTTTTTTTTCAGACTATAGGAAGGAGAAGAGGAGGAATTCGCGCTACAGAAGAAACAGGTCCCCATCCTACAGAAGAAGAATTAGATCGCCATCCTACACAAGGTCACCAAACTGCAGGAGGATTCCGTGTAGACACCTCGATAGATTCCTTGACAGGTTGTATGCACTGGCGTATGAGGTTTGAGTTAAAAAAAGGTGTGACATGGAGCAAAAAAGGAATGACGATTGTAGGAGTTTTTCAGACGACCCTTTTCTTGCAATAAATATAGATGAGTTGAATCATCCTGAAGCTGTAACGAATGCTGTAAATGAATTGCGATCTGTAATGAACAATTTAACTATAGAAAATGATTCTGCAACCGAGCCCCGCGCCTCTCCTCATTTCTCTCGGCTTAATTCACCTTCTCCACCGGTTGTTTCACACACAGAATGTTTGAATGCCATAGACAGGGCCGTACACCTGTTAGGGATTCAGGAGGGGGGAAACGCAGGTGTAGTTTCAGGGGCTGAGGAGAGGGAAGGAGATGGGCAGGGGGTAGAGCTAGAGGAGGATGAGTGGGAGGGGGGTAGAGGGGGAGAGCTTGTGGAGGATGAGTGGGAGGGGGGCAGAGGGGGAGAGCTTGTGGAGGATGAGTGGGAGGGAGGCCGAGGGGCAGAGCTTGTGGAGGATGAGTGGGAGGGAGGCAGAGGGGCAGAGCTTGTGGAGGATGAGTGGGAGGGGGGCAGAGGGGCAGAGGGGGTTGTGATTAGAAATAGATTCAATAATATAGAAATTAGGCAAATTTAAAATTTCCAGACTCCGTCGGGCATAGCCGATTATGGAGAGTTTTACGGTGCTGTGATGGGAGCCACTCACAAGCTGTCTGAAAGAGTCTTCTTGCAAGCGCAGCCTCGTGACGTTATACAGATGGAGCTCAGAGGGGACAGACTGAGTAAATGCGTGTCCTCTATAGTCAGAGCTGAGAACGCTGACGGGGGTCTCTCCGCCTTTCAGAATCTCCTGGACGAACTGGTTCAGTCCAACATGTCTGTCATGACGGACGCCGGTCTTGAATTAGTGGTGCAATTGAATCGCAATCCTCGCGGCGGAGGGAAAAGAAGCGTAGATAAAATATTGGACGAGGAGGTTTTGAAAAAGAGAAGATTTTTGTACGTGGTGGAAAATCTCCACAACAAAATGTGCTTTGCTATTAATTTGGCACACCTGCTGCATCCCCATCTCTGCGACAGAGAGGCTGAGAGGAGGGCCAGAGAGTTTCAGACGGCTGTAGGTTTTGATGATCAGATGGAGGTGACGTTTGATGATGTTTCAAAATTTGAGAGGGCCTTGGATTGTAAAATTGCAGTGTTTTATAGAAACAAAGGCACATGAGCCCTCTCCAAATTCCTTACCCCTAACCCTAGAAAAGACAAAACTGTGTTTATGTTTTTACTACAGAATCACTATTATGGCCTAAAAAATTTACAATCTTTTCTAGGAGCCCATCACGTGTGTGAGTACTGTTACATGGGGTATGACAGCGTTTGCAGCCACCGCTGTCCAGGGCGGTGCCCCGTGTGTCTGGACAGCTCATGTTGTAAAGTCAGGTTTGAGCATGTAGATTGTAACAGAACGTGTTGTTCTGCTTACTGTCTGAGTAAAACACAAGGAGCCCGTTGAGAGAATAGGGTTTGGGCCGTACGCTAGTCAATGTGAGATGTACAAACAGTGTGAAAAATGTCACAGACAGTGGTACGTCGCTATGAACGGCAAGAGCAAACCTCACGTGTGTCAAAAATTGAAATGCAGAATATGCGGGGAGGTCACCGGTGACGAGGAGGAGGAGTCAGGGAGTGAGAAGCATCTGTGTTACATGCAGCCTTTACAGGCAGACACGGATCGTAACCAGAAAATAGTCTTTTATGATTTTGAAACCTTAACGAACGAGCAGGACGTGCACATGCCATATCTGGTGTGCACAAAAACCACGGCGTGAAATGCATTCTAGAGTTTGTCAGACATTTCAGAACGGCCTCTTATCAGAAAACCGTCTTTATAGCACATAATTCTAAAGGTTTTGACAACTACTTGATCCTCAACGCCCTGATAGAGCTGGGCATAAAGCCGTCCTTGATCATGCAGGGTAGCAAAGCGATTCAGAAAGCGATTACGGTCATAAATACATAGATAGCCTCTCTCGGCCATGCCCAAAGCTTTAGGTTTTGCTGATGAAACCATTTTCCTCACGGTTTTAGCTCTGAGCAGCGTTTGAAGTACGAAGGCCCTTACCCTCGAGCTGAAGATTACTGCACAGAACGCATGACAGCTGCGCGCAAGAGGGAGTTTGAGGTGTGGTACGAAACGGTCAGGGGCGGAGTCTTTAACTTTGAAAAAGAAGCGCTGTTTTCTTGTCAAAACGACGTGGACATTCTCTCTGAGGCTTGTACCATTTTCAGAAATGGTTACATCCAGGAAACGGGTGTGGATCCTTTCAGCAGGTCGACCATAGCCTCGGCCTGCATGAAAGTATTTCTCACTAATTTTCTCAAGGCCAAAACCTTAGCCATTCCTCCTACCGATAATTACAAATGGCAATTTAAATCTTATTCGCACAACAGCATACAGTGGTTAGAATGGGTTTCTAACACCCGCGGCATCTTTATACAGCACGCTCTGAATGCCATTTGTAAATGGTTATGCTGAAGCAGGAGGCGTTAAGTACGTCTGGGAAGAGCCAAGAGAGGTTGCGTTCGGAGCACGGTGTCACACCTGTCGTCATGAGGGAGCACAGGTGGGCAGAGATGAAAGGGGTGAAAGATTTTCTCAGACGTTACGACACTCCTCAGCCTCTGTCACCCGGCGAGGCTTTGGAGGCAGGACATGTGCCGTAAAGACAGATCCTGACGAGACCGTCTGTTATGTGGACGTGACCTCCCTGTATCCCTATGTAAATTGCAGTTTCCCTTATCCTCTGGGTCACCCTGAAATAATCCTTAAAGATTTTGAACACCCCAGCAGCTACTTTGGGCTAATCAAAGCCGTAGTGTATCCACCCAGAGGTTTGTTTTTCCCTGTTATACCGTACAGAACTCTTTCCGGTAAACTGGTGTTTACTCTGTGCCGCACCTGCGCAGAGATGAATTTTCAGCAGGAGGCGTGCACTCACAGTGACGAGGCCGGGGCTTTAAAGGGGGTCTGGGTCACGCCAGAGTTTAACAAGGCTTTGAAGATGGGCTATCGTTTGGCCAAGATACAGAAGTGTGGCATTTCAATCTCAGGGACGACACCGTCTTTCTAAAGTACATGCAGACGTTTTTGAAAGGTAAACAGGAGGCTTTGGGTTACCCACCCGAGGTCGTAGATGAGGAGAGCAGGGAAAGATACGTCAGGGACTATCAGATGTATCAGGGTATTTTGCTGGACGCCTCCCAAATTAAACCAAATCAGACAAATTTCTAAATTGTGTCTCAACAGCTTCTGGGGAAAGTTTGCTCAGAGAAATAACCTCTGTCAGACGTCTGTCATCACAGAACCCGAGTTTTTCTCTTTTATGTTTTCAGCAAAGCACAAAGTCAAATACTTTAACTTCATCAACGACAGAGAGGCTCTCATCCAGTGGGTGCACGGAGATCGCTACATCGCCCCTCCCAACAAGGTAGACAATGTGTAGCCGCTTTCACCACGGCCTACGGCAGATTAAAATTGTACGGTTACTTGGAACAGATGCAGGACAGAGTTCTTTACTTTGACACAGACAGCCTCATTTACACCACTAGAACGGGCCAAAACACACTGCCTCTGGGTAACTACCTGGGAGATTTGACCGACGAATTAGATGGGGACAGCATACAAGAATTTGTCGCAGCCGGTCCTAAAAGCTACGCCTATCAAACCAGGAACAAGAAAAAAGCAGTGCTCAAAGTCGAAGGTATTACGCAGACGCATGACAGCTGTCAAAGAGTCAACTTTGACAGTGTCAAACGACTGGTGGAGAGCTATGTGAGACAGTGTGCTGAGAGTGGGGAGGAGGAAGAGGAGGAGGAAGAGGGGGAGGGGTTCATTCAAACACCTGAGCAGAACATTGTAAGGGATAAAAGGGGATTTCTCTCAAGAAAATTCTTCATTTCAGAAAAAGTTTCTCGTTGTGTTTGACAAAAGACGGTTGCGGTTAATCAAGACCAACAATTTGTTCATTTATACAGGAAGCAGTTTGTCTACAAGAGGCAGTTAGTTGCAAATAATGCGACAATCTGCATTATCTGTGTTGCATTCACCGTTTTTAATCATTACTAATGAGATTCAAAGAGGGGCCTCATCCCTCCCTCGGGCAGTGCTTCTCATTGACAACACAAACCTGGACAGCATAGTTTCCAAAGGTCCAAAAGTGATGGATGCAATTTGGACTAAAAAGTGTAAGTGTAGATGTAGCTTCAGTTGTGCAATTTTTGTCACAAACTGCAGTAGTTTGAGTTGTTCAAGGATCATGCTAACTTCCTGTGGTTTGAGAAAACTAGCATTCACCTGTCCCATTTACACACATTATCTTTGTCTTTACATTGTTGTGCATGTGGCCTACTGCCATCACTCACACATGAATCACTCGTCAATTTAATTGGAGATCCCTGTCTCTGAGAGAAGAGAATTCCTTCCCAACTATGTCATCTTCAAAAGGAGACAGTTTTGCTGTTATTTAAAGAAATATTCTGTCATTTTTGGCCATGACGAGTTTAAACAATAAAGCTGATCAGCAAGCAGTCAACCTGATTAGTAAACTTCAAGCAAGAAATTCACCTATGGGGAAACAAGTAAACCTATGTAGCAAATACAGCTAATGAATATTTCCCTGTCATTCAGGTTGCTTCAAGCTCATTTAGTGTTCTTTTCTATCATTATAGTTGAAACCTGGGGTGTACAGATTGTAGTAAAACTACCGATCTGGAGTGCACAGTGTAAAACACTCTACTAAAATAAATCATATTCAGAATCTGATCTCAAATGACAAGAATAAGCCTGTGTCACACAAGGCCTTTGTATGAACCTCTGATCAACATGTGGACTGTTTGCCACCAAACCTTTTCAAAATACAAAACCTGCAAAACCAAGCTCTTACTCACACTCATATCCAGTGTCTGGACTATCTAGTCTGAGCACAAGACATCACTACGAAAGACTAACTGGTTTTTCTTTGTGTCCAAAACGCCACATCAGATGAACTTCTTCAAACAAAAGATTAAAATTGGAAAAAACATGAGATAGTGAAGCTTTAATGTCTCAGTGACTACAAACTACAATCAAAGTGAGTATGCTGAAGAGGAGTTTCTGTTTCTGATTTTCTGTTACGCCTCCCAGGAAGAAGAAAATATTTTGCTCCCACCCCAACACCGCAACTATAAATAGTGTCATTTGTCTACAAAATTGTTATAAGTACACCTCTGCATAATATTGTATTCCTATTATCATTAAAGAAAACACAAAAAAAAAGAAAGGAATATAGATCACACTTTATTTTAGTACAGCAAAAAAAAAGCATGGTCTGCAGGGTCACACGGCCCCCTGGCATCGCACCGTGCCTCCCCACTATTTAAGAGCACTTGAGAAGCCCATCCAAATGCCTATGAAATGCAATGCGAGACAACTCAGACAATTATCACAACTCCCCAGCTGCCTCTTGTCTGTTCTGAATACTCCTGAAAACTGCTCTGACTAGCCCATAATTTATTTAACATGTTTGTTGCACCATCAGTTTGGTTTTCTCGAAGACGGCCGGGTTGCAAATACCAAGCAGGCAGGAAATGTTTTTGTAAATGTTGAACAAGAAAGCATATTCCCTCTATCCTGACAGCTGAGATACACAGAACATGAAGCCATTCAAGATGTGAAGTTCAGATTTTTTGGGAGCATAAAAAACCCAGCACAACTCAGCCCCTTTTAATTCATAACCACAGAGGATTTCATCATTGTAGAATTATCTAACACCAAGCAGCTTAATGCTGCATAATCTATCCAACCTGAACATCCTGCCCATGAGGATATAAACCAAGGACCTAGAAAAACAGATCTGGGCTCAGAGAAAGAATTCTAACCAAGATCACACAAGTAATTTACAATCCTGTGTCGCGCAAGAGCCCCAAACTCATTGATGAGTTAATGTGTGCTTTTCCTGAAACCCATTAAACTGTGTAAAGTCATAGTTGGGGAGGAATGTTGTGAGAGTGACTGCTCAGGCTGACACTCCCTCTCATTTGCAGTCATGGGGAGTATGGCACAGGAGCTCATTCACTTTGAAAGATGAAATGTTGTCTACTGTAGATCAGCTGAGAGCAACGTGACGTCATGCATCATTCATGGCTCTTTTTAAAGGATAGGGATTGGGTTTAACCAGAATGCCACAATGCTTGGCAAAAGAGCACAAGGAAGCAGGAAGACAACAACAAACAAACAAACAAAAAAGAAACAATAAATATTTCTCCTTCTCTGTCTGTAAAGTTGCTTGGAGGACATCATAGCCTCAGCAAGAGGGAAGAGAGGAGAGGGAGACATGAGATAAGAGGGGAGAGGAGGGAGGAAAACAACAGCCTGAGAAGTTTAAATGTCCTTTCAGTATAAACCCTGTTTATAGTGAGCTGTGGGTGTCCTCCAGCATAAATATCGAATGTCATTAAATCGGAGGATGGAATGATGGGAGGAGGGAATGGCTGCTGGGTTGAGGATATGGTGGGGGCATTTGAGTGCAGCTGCTGCAGTCATCTCTGCCAGCCACCTGCCTGAGTGCAGGCTGTAAACAAGGTATGCAGCCTGCCGCACATTTCTCTCCTTTTCTCATTTCACACACAGGACAAACATACACCAGAAGTGCTACCACCTCAACACAACAGAAAGGCATATGACAGAGCAGCAAAAACACAACAGCAGAGATGAAACATAAAGGCAGCAGTCCCTACCAGCAGTGACAGACAGCAAGGAGCCGGTTGCACCGTTGACACTGGCAGGATGAGAGTGAGGGACCATCCTTACACATTCACCTTCAGTTTCACAAAGAAACAGCTCAGGCCCTCGCCACCCTCTCTATTTGCCTCCTGTGCTTTGAGCCCCTATCATCCTGCCTCTGTCACTCTCCACATGACTCTAGCCCCTCCTCTCTTCACACTCCTCTCTCCCTGTCTGCCATGTGTCCAGCCTAATGCAGGCTGGCTAGTCCTTGCTTCTGACTGGTACTGCTGCAAGGTCATGGTCTGTCTCTGCACCTCATCCCTCACAGAGAATGAGCGGGTTTTTAATTCAGTCATTTCACTGGCTGTCTTCATCCCTCCCAGGTGAAGCTGTGGTAATTAATGAGAAAAACTGCTCTGAGTTTGAATACAGGGGAAATGTGCAGACTTCTCTGGCAGGAAAATGGAAAATAAAATGGAAGGTTAATTTTGACTGAGACAAACAAACAGCAGTGCAGACAGAATCAAATCATGCTTCTGCTTCTTTTCTCACCCTAAAAATCCCCATCAGCAAAAAAGCACACAAGAATGCTGACTAACTTGAAGATCACTTGAGGATTTCATTGTCAATAGTAGTTATAATGGTATTTTTAGTCATAACAGAGTTTAAGTAACAATTGACAGAAAAGGAGGACTAGGAGTATGAAAGGTTTTTCTTAAAAAATCTAAAAGAAGCCTGATATTTACATGAAGTGCTGTCAACAAAAGCATACAAACAAACAGGCTAAGGAGTATTCGGAGGAAATCCATCTATACATAAGGTAAACATTCAAAGTCCACATATAAAGAACCGAGAAGCCCAGCAGGGTCAAATCCAGAACCTTCTTACTGAGCGGCTTGCAGTGTTCCCCATTATTATGATCAGAACGGAGAATTGTCTTTACTCTGCGTTTACGTGCCGAGTAGAGTTGTAGTTGGATTATTGGCTAAAGTTGTGTTGCTTCCGTGACGTTAGGCAGTGCTGTTCTTGTTTCAACTGGTGGGTCTTAAGTCACTTAAGCTTGACCTTTTACGGCACACACAACATAGAGCCTTGCAGACAACATATACAATGCGTTGTCTGTCCAAAAATTATTCTTCAGAGACATGTATAAGAGTAAATCCATAACTGCTGTCTGTAGGAGTAATGTTTTTGGGTAACACCGTAAGTGTATTTATCACGTCGTCTTGTTCTCCTTCCCAGAGAAGGCCCAAGGAGGAGTGACAGGACACATTCACCGATTCAGTAGGAGAATGGCACTTACATGCAGGAGTTATCTGATTATCTATGAAGTAATCAGGGTTTGTTACTCCAACTTTGAGAGCTCAGATTTCATCAGTTTCCAATGTGATTAAGGTGTTTGCACGCATTTTAAAAGTCTGATCATGCACACACACACTCACGTTTACATGACACCTAAAAAAAGTTCATTATTGTGTTAGTCTGACCACAACTGGACATTTAAAGTACACGTCGAATTTATAATTGTCGGACTAACACACCAGATAATGCGATTGAAAGTTCATCTACTGCTGCATGTATACAGACAGTCGGACTGGAGCTGGAGGAGGTGATCTGCACATGCGCTTAAGTTTCACAGCACATTATGACTCGGAAGTCAAACAGCATTTAAAACGTAAAGGCAAACTTAGGAGGTCAGACAAAAGAAACCAGCTAAGTGCTATGCATCAAACATGGCAAAGTCTGCAGCAAAAGCTCATTTTTGGATGGATACAGAGGCTAACTTACTAGCTCACCGGCCTTTTTTTCTTTTCACCTCTGTTGTGGTCTGTGACGTCATAGGTCAACTGGTAGTGGCCCTTTACCTACAAACTGAAAGAGTGCATATCACCGCCTATCGTAGCAGAAGCGACATGATTTCAACAAAAATTTATTTCACTCCCGTGCATGTATACTGGGACAAGGACAGAAGTCTGATTAGATGGCTTTATCGAGCTGAACTTAACTGTGCATGTAAAAGTGTCCACTGCTGACCTGGATGACAGCCAGAGTCCTTGGCGTGTGAATTTAACCACTGTTAACAGATTAGTGGATGTGATAAATTAACACTTAATGTGGAAGTTAAAAACTTTGACATGGCTGTGGTTAAGCCATACATTAGATAAAATAGATGGAAGAGTATTTGACATATAATCCACAATTGTGCATTTGTGAAAGTTCTCATGTTAAAGAAATTAGACAGATTACTGAACCAAGAGCAATAAAAAAATGACTTTCTGTTCCATGCCCTCTTTGGCCAACCATAGGGTTAGGGTTAAGCCTGACCTCATGTTGAGTGAGATTTTGTTGTGGAATAAGGGTTAGGGTTAGGGATGGGAGGGCATTCCCATCATACATAGCTGCCCTATGTGTATAGTACATGCTAATATTAGCATGTTAGCATGTTAACATGCTACTCCTGGATAGAGTATATGGTAAATGTCACTCCTGCAAAATATCATTATTGTTATTGTGAAGTTGTTAACCTTTAGCTCAAACCATCACTGTGTATAATTAGAGCCTACAGATCTCCTAGCATTAGCATGGCTGTAGAGTATAGCAGATTGTCTACAATAGTAGAGCAGCACATCATAGATAACACAGGTCTGAGCTTCCTCTCTGCTAAAAATGGGCATGTCATGTCTCATGCTGATAGAGCATATAGGTCTATATCTGAAAACATTGAGAAGGTAAACCAACAAATACATGACGGTGAAGAAAAGCAGGACTTTGGATGATAAGACTTACTGTTGCGAATGTAAACTGCAGCTGGCATGGAGTGGCATTAATACCTTGGGTGAGCCTCTCAATCCACCTGGGAGGAAGTCTACCAGGGTTCGTGCCCCTTCGTAATCTGGGCACTTTCAGGCCTGTTGCCAAAACAACTGATGTGGCAACACGACTGTTGGTGGTGCCAGGATGCACAAACAGAGAAACTAAGGAGAGAGTAGGGACCAGTTGATGCGCTTTCACCACTTGGCCTATAGGATTACTGGTAATGGGATTTCCGACTAATGGCTCCTTCTGACAGGTGGTGCCCCGATTTAGCTCAAGTTCAGCTTCAGCTATAAAAACATTGCAGATTTTAAGCTTTCTCTGCCAGTCTCTCTGAGGGAAAACATTGGCCTTTGTAGCATTTGTTACATTCTATTGAGTTTCAAGATAGATAATTGAAGTAATTATAAAATGAGACAGCCATGCAACATTTTAAGTTAAAAAATCCATGTATTTTTCAGTGAATCACCATAATGAAAAATTATGTGTTACTTTGCTCATGTGAATTTAGAAATTAATTGGCAGAGAAAACAGAACTCCACTTAATGAGGGAATTCCCAGGCTTTTAGTTACATCAATCTACTAAATTTCAACTTCTATTGTTTCCTGGTGTCAGGCCTTTCATTCAAAATCAATCAAATTTGAGAGTGATGGCATGTTATATTTTTAAAATAGCATTGTAGTGTTTGTAGTGTTTTCAGATATTCAGATATTCTTGGACCTATGATATCAAGATTTAAAAAAGCAGCTGAGCTCATAAAGAAAATAATGACAAGTGTTTTACTGATCATGGAAATTTTTGCAGGGAATAAGCGTGGCCCCTGAAGCAGACATTACAGAAAAAGTATTATGTAGTATAAACTTTATAATGTGCCAGTTGTTATATTCCCTATGACTACTAAATTAAAGTTGAAATGTACTTCATGCAGGGCAGCATGGCGGTGTAGTGGTTCGCGCTATGTTCTCCCTGTGCCTGTGTGAGTTTCTTCCGGGTACTCCAGTTTTCTCCCACCCACATGTCGTGGTTAACTGGTGCATCTAAATTGTCTGAATGTGAGTGTGAGTGGTTTGTCTTTGTGTATCGGCCCTGCGATGGACTGGTGACCTGGAAAGGGTGTACCCCGCCCTCGACCAGAGGTAGCACCCCCTGCAACCCAGAAACAGAAAAGCGGTAGAAGATGGATTGATAGATGGATGTATCTCATGCATCACCTATAGGTTTGTTAGCTGTTTTGAAACTTCCAGTCCATAATTTGGGCATCAGCATATTGGTTCTCTGAAACCATATTTATTTATAGAAGAAGGCGGAGCTGAACAGGAGTGAGGTGTGGAGCTGACATGCTCTGCATTCTATTCTGATTAGTTTATCACTCACATGGAAGCAACAATTGACAATCAATCCCCTGATTCCTGGTCTATTTTCCTCTAAATATGACTTAATCGTATCATTCATTTAATTTAGCATCATGCTGTATTGAAGACTTGAAACTAGAGACAGACTGTAAACTCATTAAGAAAATGCTTACTGAGCTAATAAATCAAGGGAGAATCAGGGGCACCATCCCATAAACTTCAATACAATCGTCATTACATAAAATACAAGTTTCAGGTGCTTTAGCTTTGGCTTCACTTTTAATAAATAAGGAGTTTGCACCCGCTTTTAACAGACAATGTTTGTATAAAATCCATGTAATTTAAATTCAAATCTGATATTACAAATGTGTAATTGCACTACACAAAAAAGTGTCTATAATGCCAATTGTCAAATCTCTGTAGGTAAATAAAATCAAGGTGACCTTAGAGGAAACATAGCTACCTGTTGAGAGCAGCTGTTTTTTTGCAGCTCTCTGTTGTTGACATGTATGTCTGGAGAAGGTTTGTTCCATTGGTTTGAACTCTGCTGCCACTGCTGGCTTCTCACTGAAGTTAAGCATTGTCCTCAATAGTGCCTCAACTATTTACAGAGTTACATGAACTCAGTAAGGGAACTCGTCTTGAGTGGCTGATCATATCCTCTATCACTTATTCCCTACTCACTTGCATCTTTCTCTGAAGCACCATCAATAAAATGTATGTGGCCATATTTCCACCACTGAGGCACAGGAGGGCATAAAAAAAAACAGGCAGAGGGAGGGAGAGCTGGAAACAGTGCAACAACAGTGACAACAGGAGCGTCATAATGTAATGATGCTAATGAGGATAAAGCAGATTGTTACCCTTTCTCCATAAGCCTCTGAAAGCAGAACAGCTTGTGACACCACAAGCATCAGCGGCAATGCTTCACACATTGCAACAGGAAGCACCTGTGAGTGTTGCACAGACACCCAAATCAAACCCCAATTGAGTGTCAGAGGAGAAATGCAACATTTACTAGATCCAATGGAAAAAACGGATTATGATAATAATAACTATTCATCATATAAGTCTTTTTTTTTTTTAAGAAAAATTTGATTAGCATACCTCATCACTCCTGACACATTCTGATGTCCTCCCCAAACAGCCATCTTCATCATTTCAGTTTAATACATCAGCCGCCACCACCACCCAACCACCACAGCAGATTCACAGCAGCCTCTCACTCACTCACTTATCTTCATCCGCTTTATCCGTATCCGGGTTGTGGGGCTGCTGGAGCCAATCCCAGCTCACATCAGGCAAGGGGCGGGGTACACCCTGGACTGGTCGCCAGTTCATCGCAGGGCCGACACACAAGGACAAACAGAGACAAACAACCACTCACACTCGCATTCACACCTACAGTCAGTTTAGCGTCGCCACTTAACCTATACATGCATGTCTTTGGACAGTGGGAGGAAACTGGAGTACCCAGAGGAAACCCACATAGAGAACATATAAACTCCGCACAGAAAGGCCTCAGGCCGGGAACCGAACCCGTGACCTTCTTATTGTGGGGCGACAGTAGCCTGAGACACATTATTGCATTTCTGTGCTATAAAATTATAATCCTGATGGAGACTCTAATGGGACTCAATAACCCACTAAAAACAGTTAATCCTTGAGATTTGTCACTGTCACCAGCTTAGAGGCATAAAAAGCATTTTCAGAGATTTATAATGGGTTTTATGGTGTCATTTCCTGAAACCACCTGTGCTCACGGCTGACACGTGGGGAACAATATCACACTAATAACACACTGAACAATAGTGGATCTTAGGAAAAAAAAAAAACTGTAGAAAATCTGAAATCTGAGTAATTACTCAACGAAAGATCTTAATTAAACACCTCAGGCTGGTTTATAATTAGACTTGGATAGATGTAGGAATTCAGAGTAGACACAAGAAACTTGTGCTACAAAAAAATGGACCAGACTCAGTGACTAACTCCCTAACAACAAACTTTCACCCTACCCTATATGTCCGAAGGATAATATCTAACTTAGGACATATAGGGTATGGTGAAAGTTTGTTGTTGGATAATATCTAACTTGGCTAGTGAGCAGTGATAGCTAACGTGCCTTTGGGGTCATCAGGTGTAAACCCCAGGTATTTCGTCTCGTTAGTATAATAACATAATCAAGGTACTAGACTGGACTGCTGGGTAAAGTTGGCAGTTGCATCAGTATGATTCGTTGGTGTTATTATGATTAATATTTTGTCCACAACAAAATCAGGACTTGAATGTGTGGCAGATGTTGTTTTCCAGGTTAATCCTAATTGAATTTATGTTTAAAAATAATAGCACATGCTCTAACAGCTACAGATATGCACTACCAAAAGTTGTGTCAATATACTATAGTACTATTATTTCTAAGACATGCATGTTGAAAATAATTGGTGACTGTAATTGCCCATGAGCATGGGTTTGATTGGCTGTGTGACTCTATGTCAGCCCTGCCATAGACTGGAGACCTGTCTAGGGTAGATCTCACCCTTACTTGGAAAGTCAGCTGGGATTCAAGAGAAAGAGAGAAATATTATAATACCTGCATTGATAAGGGATGTGTACCCCTCCAGGTCTCAGGTTATTTGGCTGTGTTGAGGTATGACCAGTAGAGGGGGTCATTATTCCAGCTTCCAGATCTTTCCCAACTCAGGCACATGAGCAGCACTTACTTACTCAACTATTCAAAGACAACAATCCAATCAGAACTAGGCAGCAGATATTTGGGTTAGGGTTAAATCATCAAACAGAACAGCTTATACTTGTCCCTCACACGTGTCCTTTTCAGCCTTTAGGACACATTGACTGAACTGTAAGTCAGTGAACCATGGACCCAGACCCTGGGCCTTCAATAGGACCACTTGTAACAATAAAAGATTAAACATAACAATGCAAATAATAGCCAGAGCCCTGTCATGGAAAAACATACATTCAAAGCTGGCTATCATGACATCATTTAATTTCTAAAACTAAATGAAACAAGCAAATCACACATTCACTTACCTCACATTTTTGTTTAGCTGGAATTAAAGTAAAAAATCTAGAATAATCATTTGCTACTATTCAACCACTAAAGATGGATCCAATGCTGATCCAATGTTTTTTGTTTGTTTCAGCTTGGACACAATTGAGATTCAATGTAGATGTAATATTTCAGTGTAACACAAATACCTCCTGAGGTGAAATGGGAAAAGGAAAAAGCTCTTTGTAAGTTATGCTCAGCCATTTTCCACTGGCCTTAATGGCTATAAAACTGTCTGCAAAGAGTATACTGTAGGCCTAAACCTAATTCAATTTTTGTTGATGGTCTTGACAGCTGGACTGGACACAGGTCTTCATTACAGCCACCGAAGGTCCAGCAGGAGGAATCGCTGATTTAATAGCATACCCAGATACCACTGGAAGAAAAATTGTGATTGGTCTGTTTCTTGTTCTATTATGTGAGCCCATTATTTCCCAAGAAACTTATGCCATGCTCCATAGGTTCCTATAGCTAAAAGGCTGAGACGTAATTTCTGCCAAATGTGTCCAAATGGCTCCTTGTATTGGTGCCACACTTGGCAACCATTTGAAAACTAACTTGGTTGAAAAATTCAGTGGCTTGGAAAAGGTGAACTCCCTGTCTGTGGCCACCATCTTGGATCCACAGTTTAAACAGGCTTTACTAATCAAAGCAATGTTCAGGCTGCTGTAGAAAGCCAGTCTTATCGATGGGTCAGCAGAAGATGTGCCACTGGAGACTGTAACATCTGCCAGTGCTGGTGAAGAAAATGACAACTTGTGGGCTTTACTGGACAACTATGTAAAGTCTCTGCACCACACCAGCAGTGGAGATCCAGAGGTATGCATGTTGATTACTGTTGAAACATCAGTTTTATTCAGTCATTCATTGTCTTACTGTCTGTGTCATAGATATTTGAAAGAACAAATTCTGACAAGAGCAGAGGATCCCCTGAAGTACCGGGTAGCACGAAAGACTTTATATCCAACACTGTGGAAACTTGCATGTAAGTATCTGTGCACCCCAGCATCAACTGTTACCTGTGAAAGGATATTTTCCAAAGCTGGGGATCTGGTCAGCCAGAAGAGGAGCAGATTGAAGCCTGCGACGGTAGAAAAAAATTATATTTCTCAATAAAAACCGGTGAAGACAAATAACTTGTCTGCTTCTGTGAATAATCATTCCAAATCAACCATACAACTCCCCACTACTGCAGGAGTCCCAAAGATTTAGAAATGGCTTTGTAACCTTTTCCAGACTGAGACATGTCAATTACTTTTCTTCTTATCTGCTCCTGAATTACTGCACTGATACTTCATGACCATTTGTTTTTGATCAACTTGCACACAAAATAATAACAATTAATTGGCTCTGCTGGCAATGGCAGTATAATATATCCTAGCTGCCCAAGACAGACTTAAATGCACTCATGGCCACTGTGGCTATTAATGTTACATGAACATGGTTTCATTGAAATGCATGAAAGATGAAGGGGGACCCCAGGTTGTATCCTTCACTGCCATAGTAACTGCCCAACATTACTGACTGAGCAACGAGTCAACCACTGATGCAAAACTGGGCCAATTACAGCACCTGACTATGATTATAAAGAGCAACTATGATGTTTAATCATCGTTATATCTATTTGAATCCATTAATGCTCTGAGAGCAATAACAACAATTATATTTCTGTCAGACATCATTTTAGATTACATTAGATTCATCTTTATTTTCATTGTGCAGAGTAGATTTACAAAGCCAATGAAATGCAATTAGCATCAAACTCGAAGTGCAAGCGAATAGTTTTATTTACAGAGAAGTGCAGGTGTAAGTGATTCCTGCAACATGAGGGTGTTGGTGCCAATCCCAGCCAACGTTCCAGGCAAGGGCAGCTCGCCAGTCTATCACAGGGCCAACAGGCAGACGCCCCCTTGTATTTTGATAAATGATCTGCCATTCATTTGCCCAAATTCTCAAGAGTCACCAGCCGCTTAATTATCATTGTTATATCATGCCATTCCATTTACATATCCAACCTCACCTGTTTCACCCAGTTTATGCTTTGATTTGCACCTGTATATAATGTGCACGTTTTATTTCCCCTTTTTTTATTAATAAAACCCCCATACATTAAGCCATTGTTACACTCCTTCCTTCAGTAATTGCTCTTAAATCAATCCACAGTAAAGAACATCCCTTCCAGATTGAGATTTGATAAGAGGCAATACTATACACAATCCTAGATGCAACAATATCTAAGAGCGCCTTTCTTGTGTATCAGAAGTTCGCAGAACTGAAACAGGTGAGCATGTGGGAAATAACCAGATGAATTAAAACAATTTTGCTGAAGTTTGCTGAAGGTAAAACAGTGAGCCTTGCGATGTGCATGTGATGCTATCTTGTCATCAATTCCTATATGTAAGATTTTAAAGTACTTGTGCCATTTGTTTATGTTTTTTCTACATTTAAGAAGGAAATATGGCATTTAATCCTTTAGTACATCTATTAGAAAAGCAATGTGATTTTTAAGATCTGATGCAAAACACTCTTTTTATTTTATGATTAAAACTAACTTCTTCCAGGTAAGAAAAGAAATATCTTTTTTGTAGATGAGGCAATGTCAAATTATATTTTTTTTTCCTATAATTTCACAGCTGCTACTTCCAATCTCTGTGTTTATGACACATTTTTCTTATAAATTGTATATTAATATATAAAATATATTAACATTTTTGATATCTGTGCTGAAATGAAATAAACCATGTTCCTGGCCGAAGTTTCATTCAAAGGTCCAGTCTAAAAATACACGACCATGTGGTCTTTGACTATAAATCAGGTCTATATTCCATATTAATACAGTGAAAATAATAAAAGTTTCACCCCACAAAGAAATGCATTATTGTATTATTGCATTATTGTAGCATTATTGTAACCCTAAACCTGCATTTCTTCAGACTGTAGAAAGGACACATAGTACCCAGAGGAAAACCACACAGGCACAGGTAGAACATGTCTTTCATATAAAACTATAGAAGTCCAGGACAGCTTTCTTTCACATACACAATATTGTGAAGATCAGAAACATCCTGCCTCAAGAGAATGCAGAAAAACTCAGGCAGGCATTTGTTACCTATAGACTAGTATACTGTTATTAACTGGTATTAGGATGTCCAGACAATTATCTGAAAAGCCTTTAGTTGATTCAAAACTCTGCTGCATGAATATTAACAGGAACTAGCAAAAGAGATCACATTTTTCCTGTGCTACCTTCTCTTAATTGGCTCCCAGTCATATTCAGAATACCTCTGCAACCGGGAAATGGCTAAGCAGTTGAAGATGAATGAATCTCAATCTTCTACCACTTTTCCATTTCCTAGTTGCACAGGTGCTGGAGCCAATCCCAGTCAATGTTCCGATGAATTAATCAATTAATAAAATTTAGAATAGAATTCAAAACTCTTCTTCTAACATGCAACGCTCTATCATATCTCTGAGAAGGATTTTATAGATCACTTAGAAAATGTAAATTGGAAAAATGTTCTGGACTGTTCGCATGCAGAGGCTGCATTATTCACTTTTATTGAGTTATTTTCTGCTGTCTGTGATAAACATGCTCCAAACAAGAAGTTGTTTGTTAGATCAGCTAAAGCCCCCTGGATTGATGATGAATTACAATGCTGTATGAAAAAATCTGCTATTGCATTGAGTAATGTAGATGAGTGTCAAGTTTACTGATTACTCAGAAACAAAATAACTAAAATGAACAGACAAAAGCAAAAAAACAATACTATCTATCCAAGTTGGAAGAGTGCAAGAATGACAGTAAAAAATTATGGAGAACCTTTAAAGAAGCTATAGATGAGGGTAAAGGTAACAAAACATCTGGATTCATCGAACTAGATGGTGGATATATAACTACACCATTTGAAATAGCAAATTATTGTAATAATTATTTCAATAACAAAGTAAATATAATAAACCATATGTTGCCCAGGTGCACTGAGCTTTCCGATTCCATTATTAAAAAAGAAATTATGCTGAACAAGGAGTGCATCTTTCAGTTCAAAATTATCAGCAGGGGAGAGCTTGAAAAATTGAGTAACAATTAAATGTGGCAAACCCTCTGGTATTGACAATATAGATGGACGACTACTACAGCTAGCAGCTGTAAGTTGAGTCCATATTTCATATAATCAATTTATGCTTTCATGATTGTGTTTTTCCTCAGGCATGGAAGATAGCAAAAGGTAACTCCAAAAAAACAGCAGAGACATTTTCAGAACCAAACAGCAGGCCAATTAGCACTCAATATGCCTATAAAGCATGATTGTCCACCTGTATGGCTCTAACATTTCTTAGTGATGACTGGTTAAAAAGAATTGACGAGAATTCAGTTATAGGATCTGCACTGTTAGACTTCAGTGCAGCTTTCGACATTATAGATCATGAGTTATTACTTAAGAAGCTATTAGCTTACAGGTTTAAAGATCCGGCTGTTGATTTTATGAGAAGTTACTTGTCAAACAGAAAACAATGCGTAATGTTTAATGGTTATCTTTCAAACACCGTAACACTGGAAAGTGGTATTCCACAAGGGAGCTGCGTTGGACCTCTATTCTATTCCATCTTTGTTAATGACATGCCATATGTACTTAAAAATGTGAGTATGGTGATCCACACAGGTGCACGTCTCTGCAGAAAGTACTGAATCTGTTAACAACAAGAGTTGATGCTGGTTTCTCATTGGGTAGTAGAGAACAAACTAAAAATAAATGTCTTGTTCCCTGAGGTCTGATCCTAAACTGTCTTTCTGTGCAAGGTGTTGCTGTTGGGTCAAAAAGGTCAAAAAAGCCAAACTATTGGGAGTGACTGTCGATGAAACATTATCTTGGTCTTCTCATATCAATAATATTGTGTCTAAAATGAGTAGTAACATCTCTAATATTAAAAGAAGTTCCTGTAGTGGCCCACTTGGAATTACCACAAAATGCAGAGAGCTTTGACTGGTGTTCAACTTTTATTCTCTCCTCCTTTCACCACTGGCATTTTAACACCTTCTGACAACGTGAAAACTATGAAAAAATGACAGAAATACAAATGCTTTTGTACCAGATTTCACTAAATAATACATATAAATCATGTTCACATTTCAAACATTTTAGTAAAGTTAAACAATGAATTTTACCCGAAATGACCGTTGATGAAACTGCTATGAATTGCAGCTGTTATTCAAATAAAATGATGACAGTTTCTTTTAATTTTAAATACAATGACCCACTCCTTTAACAATGAATGCACAATTCGTCTTCTCCTACCTCCTTCTGCTTCCAAGGGCGCTAAATTTGAGCTCAGCCTGCTAGCAACTCGTCTTCCACACGCACACCTCGCAGTAACAGTCCTTACATAAGAAATAAAATGACACAAAAAAACAACACGGAGCGAACCACGATAAAATGACCGTTCCCAAATGAGACATATTAATATTTTGCTTGCATGCATCACCAGTTATGCAATATGGTGAACAGGTGGTAAGTAAGAAGTCTAACGTCTTCGATAACAGGAAGTTACGAAGTTCGAACAAAATACGAGTGCTGCGCTTCAAAATAAAATTACAAAAGTAAAGTGGCATAACTTATAGATGAAAAATAACTGCTATTTACAGTACATATCTGTTGAATGAAACAACTGTAAAATTATTCATTCAATCTCTAGTTTTGTCTCATCTTGACTACTGCTCAGCAGTTGGTCCTGTGCCTCTAAACAAGAACTTGTAAAACTCCAGCTCACTCAGAACAGAGTGGCGCGCCTTGCTCTCCGCTGCTCCATTTGAAACAGCGTTGAGAGCATGCATGTTGAGCTGTCTTGGATGATGGTAGAGGACAGACTATCTGCAGCCTTATTTTGTTTTTGAAAAACATTTGGATCTTACGCAAACCTGGCTTCTTGCTTATGCAGCTTATACCAACAAATAATAGACAGCTACTATATGAGACTGGTCCCAGGTAATTGCTTTATTCTGCCTATGCCCAGAACCAACACATTGAAAAAAACAATAATGTATAGAGCAGTCCCACACTGGAACCATCTCCCCCCATATCGAATTGCAACAATCCAAATGTCAAGTTTCAAAAAAAAAAAAAAAAAAAAAGACTAAAGCAAGCTTTAATCCTATAGAAACCCTGTAATTATATGACAAATTCGAAGTATATTACAAATTACATATCATATACTATAAACTGTTATTATATAATATATAATGCAAAAAATACTTTGAAAAAGCTGCAATAATGAACTATTATAAAAAAAACTACAGTTGAATAGATATTAGGATGGTTCCTGCCAACCTTGTAATTTTGTGATCATAAATTATCTTTGATATTTCATAAAAGGGTGCAGATCTGGTGATAGTAGCAAATATTGTTACTTATGATGCTTGTGTTTGGTTATTTAATCTTTTCTTTTCTTTCTGTCTATTTTTGGAAATCTGGTGAATGTGGGAACTTAAATGATTGTTTGAGACCAAAAGACTGCTGACTGAATTCAATCATAAAGAGCAAAATTCAAGTCAGTAGCTGTGCACAAACAAAACCTAGCTGAGCCTGTTATTAGTTTAAAACTGAGAACTTGTATCAAATTATAGGTGTACATAGCTATCCCAAAGATATGTCTTTTTTCCATGACTGGTATTCCGTCAAATAACAACCCATATTATAAAACTAGAACCTTGTGCAGAGTTAATCTTTGCGTTCAGCTTCATCTATGAGGGAGCGCAAAGAAAGCAAAAAGAGAAACACTGGGAGACAGCTTTTCTGTAATTTCCAATCATCACTGTGGAGGCATGGTCAAGGTAAATAACATTTTTCATAAGAGCTACTCATGACAAACCAGGACGAAATTAATTCCTTTCACACTTTAGATGCAAAGTGTGAAATTGCCTTGGAAAAGCACCTGGAATCAGTTCTGTTAGTTACAGTATACCGTCCACCTGGTCCGTACTCAGAATTCCTATCAGAGTTTTCTGAGTTTATATCAGTCAAAACTCAGTACAGATAAAATCATTATCCTGGGAGATTTCAATATACATGTTGATGTAGAAAGCGACAGCCTTAGTTCTGGGTTTCTTTCCCTACTAGACTCAATTGGCTTTTCCCAGCATGTGAATGAACCCACTCACTTTTACAATCATATCCTTGATCTTGTTCTGACATATGGCATTGAAATTGACAAGCTAACAATTCTTCCCCAAAACTCTCTACTGTCTGACCATTACCTCATTACATTTGAATTTACTTTAATGGGCTCCACAGCATTGAGGAATAAATTCAGGTAAAGAAGATGTTTATCTGAAGATGCTGTGGCTAAATTTAAAGAGAACATTCGGTCATCATTCCCAACAATGCGATATCTAAATTCAAATGAGGATTTCTCCCATACGCAGGTTGATGACCTTGTGATTAGCACTATGGCCACACTGCGTTCGAATCTCGACAGTGCCGCCCCTCTCAAAAAGAAAGTATTCAATCTGAGGAGGCTGGCTGCCTGGTATAATTCCCAAATCCGTGCCTTGAAGCAGACATCAAGGAAATTAGAAAGAAATTGGCGTTCCAGTAAGTCAGAAGAGTCTCACAGAGCCTGGAAAGATAAAAAAACATATAAAAAAGCTCTCCACAGTGATAGAAGTTCATATTACTCAGCACTCATAGAAGAAAACAAGAACAACCCCAGGTTTCTCTTCAGCACTGTAGCCAGGCTGACAGAGAGCCATAGCTCAGTTGAACCAGTGATCCCCTTAGCTCTAAGCAGTGATGATTTTATTAACTTTTTTACAGATAAAATTCTCACGATCAGAGACAGAATTTATCAGCTCTGGCCTACGTTAGATAAAAATCTCCTACTGAATACAGCAACTCCTGAATCAGCTGCGACACCTCTTTTACATCTGGAATCATTCTGACCTCTGAATCTCTCAGAGCTAGCTTCTATAGTTTCATCATCCAGACCGTCAACCTGTCTATTAGACCCAGTACCAACTAGCCTCTTTAAAGAGATCTTTTATTTAGTTGAGCCGTTCCTTCTAGATTTGATTAATCTGACTTTATTTCTGGGTTATGTACCTCAGGCACTTAAGACTGCGGTCATCAAACCCCAGCTTAAAAAGCCTAATCTTGATCCAGATGTTTTGGCAAACTATAGACCCATATTGAACCTTCCATTTATTTCTAAAATCATTGAGAAAGCTGCAGCAAAACAACTACATGAGCATCTGGATGGGAACTGTTTGTTTGAAGAGTTTCAATCAGCATTTAGAGCCCATTATAGCACAGAAACAGCGCTGGTTAAGGTCTCCAATGATATTCTAATGGCCTCAACCATAGATCATAATATTTTATATTTATATTATTTTACTACTATTACTACAGAGACTGGAACATGAAATTGGAATTAAAGGAACTGCACTAAGGTGGTTCAAATCCTATTTATCAGATAGATATCAGTTTGTTCATGGAAACAACAGGTCCTCCTCATGTACTGTAGTCAGTCATGGAGTCCCGCAGGGTTCGGTACTTGGACCAATCCTCTTTACGCTTTATCTGCTTCCTCTAGGCAACATTATCAGGAAACACAGCATCAACTTCCACTGCTATGCAGACGATACTCAGCTGTACCTATCAATGAAGCCAAATGAAGTCACTCAGATAGTCAGACTGCAGACATGTCTTGAAGACATAAAAGTCTGGATGACTGGAAATGTTTTACTTCTCAACTCTGACAAAACAGAAGTTATTGTACTCCACCCTAAGCATCTCAGAAAAATACTATCTAATCATCTCATCAGTCTGGACGGCATCACTTTGGCTTCCAGCTCCACTGTAAGAAACCTTGGAGTAATTTTTGACCAGAACATGTGCTTTGTCCCTCACATAAAACAAGTTAGTTGGGCAGCTTTCTTCCACCTGAGAAACATTAGGAAAATCAGAAACATGCTTTCTCAGGATGATGCAGAAAAACTAGTCCATGCATTTGTAACTTCTAGGCTGAACTACTGTAACTCATTACTATCTGGATGTCCAAACAAATCTCTAAACGGCCTTCAGTTGATTCAGAATGCTGCTGCACGATTATTAACAGGAACTAGGAAAAGGGATCATATCTCTCCTGTGTTAGCTGCTCTTCATTGGCTGCCAGTAAAATATAGAGTAGAATTCAAAATTCTTCTTTTAACATATAAAGCTCTTAATGGCCAAGCTCCATCATATCTCAGAGAGCTCATAGTTCCTTACTGTCCTAGCAGGCCACTCCGCTCTCCAGATGGAGGTTTACTTGTGGTTCCTAAAGTCTCCAAGAGTAAATCTGGAGGCAGATCGTTCAGTTATCAGGCTCCTCTTCTATGGAACCAACTTCCAGTATTGGTCCGGGGGGCAGACTCTTTAGTAATTTTCAAGACCAGGCTTAAAACTTTCCTGTATGACAGAGCTTATAGTTAAAAAGTTAAAGTCCTCTACTCTTTAGCTATGCTGCTATAGGCCTAGGCTGCTGGGGGAAGGACTGAGCTTCTCTCTCTCTGTCTCTCCCTGTCACCCTCTCTCCCCCTTTCCCTCTTTCTCTCTCTCTCCCTCTCGCTCGCTCTCCTTTCCTCCCCCCTTGCATGCGCTGATAAAAACCATCCTTCTTAAAAAACACAGTTTCACCCAGTTTTAAGCATTTTTACTGCATTTACTAACCATGTTCTGCCAAACTCTCTGTCTCTCCCAGTTCCTCTCCTCTCTCTCCCTGTCCTCATCCTGCAGGTGGTGACTCATCGCCATCCCATGTTCCTGCAACCCCTGCTGGTCCCATATTTCATGAATTCTGTACTACAGCTCAACTCCATGAAGTTCATGTATCATCATGTTCCTGCCTATACCCCCCTCCAATGCCTATTTCTCTCTCTCTCTCTCTCTCTCTCTCTCTCTCACTCTCTCTCCCACTCTCAACCCAACCGGTCGAGGCAGATGGCCGCCCCCCCTGATCCTGGTTCTGCTCGAGGTTTCTGCCTCTTAAAGGAAGTTTTTACTTGCCACTGTTGCCAAGTGCTTGCTCATCGGGGGATCTGTTGGGTCTCTTTAAATAAACTTATAAAGAGTTTGGTCTCGACCTGCTCTATATGTAAAGTGCCTTGATGTAACTTTGTTATGATTTGGCGCTATACAAATAAATCTGATTTGATTTGAATAAAGTCACCTTGGAATCAACTGATGCCAGTTTCAGATAGTGAGGATACACAACTTGACATCTTCTCAAAAAATAGAGATGACTCATTGGCATGAATGTGGAGCTCAAGCCAGCTGACCAAACCAGAATCAACCACACTCACTATATGTCTTCAGCGCTCCTGTTGTGGCTCTGTTTAACTCCATATATTGTTAAAAATCCTGTCCACCTCCTGCCCATGTGCTTCAGGTGCATTTTAGCATCAAGAGAGAAGCAGGGTCTCTTCTTGAGATAGTGCTGCTGTTGCTTCAATTAAAGGAATGGCTTTACCTGTAAAGGGCATATAGCAGGTTAGAGAACCCATTGAATCAAGGTTTAGAAAAATAATATGGGAACAGTTTTTTCTTCAAAATACATTGGTAAATACATTAATTATGCTTCTGGAGTGGTTTTGTGAGAAAATTTAACTTCTGCATAGGGAAAGCAGTGAACTTGGGCAATAGGAAAACAATGGATCCCGATCTCAGTTCAGACACAGAAGAAACTTTAAATGTGTACCATTACACATATGACGGACCACAGCCTGATAACTACGAGCCCATGCACTACAGACAGGAGAGGGCCTCTGTATGCCAGCAGACATAAATGTTATGTTTAGGGCAGAAATAATTAATTCTTCTATTTAGTTATTTTACTCTCTTTATTACTTACATGTTCTATTTTCCATATATGAATTAGGATAATAAAGTAGATATTAATGCTGAATGTTCAGCAGATTTGTAAAACTCAAAATGTCTCTGGCACAACTGGAACCTGCTTTGGAAAGCTGAGCTGAGGAGGCTGTGTGCACCAAAGGCACACACCTTGCTTTTGCTTCGGCATCCCATGTTGAACTCAATCAGATCACTTGATTGATAATCCTCTGGTCTAAAGGGTCAATTGTCGTAGCTGATGCAGCCGTGAAGTCCTGTCTCGTCAGCTGCATGAAACACACCCTGAAGAAACCTGTAGACTCGATGTCCTGATAGGCTGGAGTTTGTGCAACCTCCATAAATGTAATAATTTACCATGATAATGATAAATGAATGCAACACAACACTACTGAAAACACATCGCCTCTCTAACACAGCCACTCTGAATGATAACTGCCTACTCCCATACAGAGTGATGACAGAGCCTAGCATATGGCTCCCTCTGCCTACATCATATGACAATGTTGAAAAAATGAGTTTTTTAGAGGCTTCGCTCAAAACTGTCACTTTTTGGACAAAATTTGCGCTCTCATGTCTTTCGGCATTCCATTTTGAAACTTCCATTAACTTTTCAAATGTTATTTTTTTAGACAAGATTATATATAAATTTTGAAAAAAATGTAACCTGTAATATACCCTTTAAAGGGAAGCTCATGGGAAGGCCAGTTCAGCTCAGCATCACAACATGGAAGGCATCACAGAATAGTGGAGACGCCTGCTTGACAGCACACCGCTGGCCCTAATGTGGTGGGTTTGTTTGCATACAAACAGACAGGGACTGTGAGTTGTCTCAAACTGGTGGCTCCACCTTCAGTCTGAGTCCTTATCTTGCATAAATAATACACTGTGCTCCTTTGGCTTGGAGTTGAAATATCTAGATTAGGTTCCCTGGCATCTACTGTTTCAACAAAGAGGGTTTCATATTCCCAACTGATAGTGAATATTGTGTGAAAACTATTCTCCCTTTCTCTTTTAAACACACAGATGGGCATAGTATGTGGTGGGAAGAAAAGACATAGTGGCAGGCTTTGCAATGATGGGTGTGAGTGCAACTGGGCTGAAGTCGTTCAGGGCGGTAGCAGTGGAGTGCTTTGGCACAGGCACAATGGTAGTGGCCTTAAAGCTTGTGGGGACAACTCCCTGGGCCAGGGACAGACTGAAGATGTCCGTAAAGATCCCAGCCAGCTTTCCTGCCCAGACTGAACACACAGCAGTGTTTCCTCTACATTCATTTAGGAGTGGTGGACTGCCACGTCAGGCACCCAGGCACCGGGTCAAACAGTCAGCAGAGTGTTGTCCTGGAAAATAGGGCAGCGACTTACTGGAGAAAAGGTAGACTTATTATCTTAAAGTAACTCAGCAAGATTTGTCTTGTTGTGCATCTGCACTTTACTGTTGTCCATGTAAGCACATAGGATAGTGTGAAACGCAATTTCGATTCCTTTGTATGTCAAGTACATGTGAAGAAATTGACAATAAAACTGACTTTGAACTTTGAACTTTTTAGATTTTACGTGTTCAATAGACATTCACAAAGTATTGATGGCCAGCTAATGTTATGTAACATACCGGTAGCTTAAGTTAATTGGTCCCAGTGCAAACTCAGTGATGCTAACGTCGGTAAACCAATTGATAGAATTAAGCTAATATCTACATGCCATGTATTAACTGCTGTTTCTGTTTTCTCGTCTCGTCACCAGCTCTTGTTATAGTCATAGTCATAGTCACAGCCATAGTCACAGTCACAGTCATAGCCTGTTTTGTGTACAACCTTGCCTTTTCAACCTGCCTTTTTGCCTATCGATTTTTGGATACCTCTGCCTGTCTGATTGCCTGCCTGTGTACCGAACCCCGTCTGGCATTAAACCTGCTTTTACGTCAGAACCCTCAGCTCCTGCTGAGAACTAGCTCAGCAGGAGCAACAGCTTGCTACGCTGTGCTCTAGTCTGAGAGACCTGGCCACACGACAAGTCTGGGCTTGCAGGTTCATATGCTTCTGGAGAAGCTTGACAACGCAGCCCTCCTGGCGGCTGCGCCAAATGTTGGCCCTGACAATCCACCGATCATGGCCGCTGCCACTCTGCCACCTCATGTGATTGCAACATCATGCCCACGGTTGTCTTGAACTCAGAAGTTCTCAGGAGACTCAGGTGATGTGAAGCCATTTCTCAAACAATGTGACCTCCATTTTGAACTGCAGGCGGCAGCCTTTCCTATTGAGCGCTCCACGATAACCTCACCAGGTCGGGAGGCTGCCCGGGCAATCATCAATCTGAGGCAAGGCAAATGTATGGTCACAGAATATGCCATTGACTTTTGCACTCTTGCCGCTGAGAATGAATGGGATGCTGCTCTGTTAGCTGACGTATTTTTTCAGGGGCCATCCAGAAGCATCAAGGATCATCTGGTCACCATAGACTTACCGGAGGATTTGGATATGCGCATCACCGTCGCCATCAAGATCAACAAGAGGCTCATGACACAGGAGCTAGACCGGGGTTGCCCTCCAGTGTGCACTTCACCTCACCGGAGAGGTGCTTCGCCTGACCGGACTAATCGACTTTGCCCGCTTTCCACATCCTTCACTCTGCCATCCGACACCAGGGAGGAACCCATGCAGCTGGTTAACACCCATTTTCCCCACAAGGAGTGCCTTCGCTGGCAGAGGGACGGGTGCTGCTTCTACTGCGGTCTTCTGGGACACCAGGTCACAGACTGCCATATCAAGGCCTCCAAGTACAGACTCAAGACTGCTGTAAGGATGAGCAAGAATACTGTTATTCATAACCCTGATCATTATGAAGTTAAAGTTAATTTTCACTCAAACACTGCTTCCATGGCGGTGCCAACTTTCATAGACTCCGGCTCCGATGCCAACCTCATGAACCTCTCTCTCGTCAGGAGTCTGGGCCCCTTGAGTTGGAAGCGGTTGATAGCAACCCTCTGGGGTGGATTACCCACCATACTCAATAAGTAAAAGTCAAGTTTCCTGCTAATCATACTGAGAGTATTAGTTTTCATGTTTCTCCCGCCACGTCCCATTTGGCTATCCTCGGGCACCCCTGATTAACCAGACATAATCCCAATTTTGACTAGGTTACGGGTCAAGTTCTGTCATGGGGCCAGGGCTGTTACCAGTCATGTTTTGTTCTGCAGCCAGCATTGGCTCACCAAGACCCTGACCTTTATGGGGTACCTGCTTGTTACCATGACTTCAGTTTTCAGTAAAGCAAACACTAAATCACTCCCTCTTCACCACCCTTATGACTGCGATATTGACTTGTTGCCAGGAGCTACTCCACCTAGGGGTAGGCTATTCTCCCTCTCCTCCCCAGAATGTCACGCCATGGAGGAGTACATCCAGGATTTGCTGGCGGCAGGGATTATCTGTCCTTTTTCTTGGTGGAGAAGAAAGATGAATCCCTGTACCCTTGCATAGATTATTGGGGGCTCAATGACATCACAATTAAAAAAAGTACCCTCTCCTGCTCATCTCCATGGCCTTTGAACTCCTCGAGAGAGTCAGTGTTTTTGTATTTGTGTACCCAGACAACATCCTGGTATTTTCCCCCGATAAGGAAACTCACAAAGGCCATGTCTGGAAGATGCTACAATGGTTGCTCAACAACCAGTTGTAGGTCAAGGCAGAAAAGTGTTCCACAAGCCCTTGGTGTCACCTTCGATGTGGGTGTTGGGGCAATGGTCTCACAGATTAATCCAGATAATGGTAAGCTGCACCCTTGTGCTTTTCTTTCCAAGAAACTCACCAGCGTGGAACAAAATTATGACTTTGGGGAAAGGGAACTGCTGGCGGTCAAGGTGGCTCTGGAAGGAGGCATTGGCTCAAGGGGGCACAACAGCCATTTCAGGTCTGGACTGACCATAAGAATCTCAAATATCTGAAATCTGCCAAAAGGTTAAACTTCAGCCAGATGGTCTATTTTCTTTACTGCTCTGATTTTATTCTGCCCTGGCTCCAAAAACACCAAATGAGACTCTCTCTCATGTGTTTGACCGAGACAATTCCAAACAGGCTCCCAAAACCATCCTCCCAAAGTCCTGTTTTGTTTTAGACTTCTCTTGGTGAGTTGAGGACGAGGTCAGAGCAGCTAGTGTCAGTGTCCAGGTTTCTCCGGAGTGTCCAGAGGGCAAACTGTTCGTGGTCCCTGAACTCCGGGGGAAGGTTATACATTGGGGACACACCAACAAGGTAACTTGCCACCCAGGGGTCCTTAAGACCCTGTTTGTAGTGCAGCAGCATTTCTGGTGGCCCAGGATGAAGAACGCTATCACTGATTATGTTAACCCTTGCACAGTCTGCGCCATGTTCAAAGTATCCCATCAGAAACTCCAAGGGGAGCTTCAGCTCCTCCCGGTACCCAACCCATGGTCACGCATTTCCTTAGATTTTGTCACAGGCTTTCCTCTCTCTCGTGGTAACCCTATAATTTTGACTGTTGTTGACAGACCGTCTAAGATGGCTCACTTCATCTCACTCCCCAAGCTTCCTTTGGCGAAGGAGACAACTGAAGCGCTAATCAATCATGTTTTCAGGATTCATGGCTTCCCTGAGGAATGGTCTCTGAACGGGGCCCACAATTCATCTCCATGTTGTCGTCAGGTTTTCACCCACAGTCCAATGGACAATCTGAACACCTCAACCAGGAACTTTAAAAAGGTCGGAGGATGACGGCAGCACAACCCCGACACCGGGTCATCACAGTTGGTTTGGGTGGAACTCCTTACCCTCTGCATCATCTGGTTTTTCTCAGTTTCATATAGTACATGGTCACCAACTCTCTCTCTTTCCTTCCACAGACCCCGATAGCCCTGTTCCATCTGCCCTATTCTTTGGTTTGCCGCTGTAAGAGGACCTGGGAGCAAGCTCGCCAGCACCTCCTGTGGCAGTCCACTGCATATAAAGCCACAGCGGACAAAAAGCTGTCATCTGCTCCTGCTTACTCCACAGGTCAAAAGGTTTGGCTTTCAACCTAGAATCTGGCACCAAGGGTGGTTCATTGGTCCCTTCCCCATAGCCAAGGTTATTAACCCTGTCTCTGTCCGTCTGCACCTACCCAGGTCGATGCGTGTCCACCCCACGTTTCACATTACTCACGTCAAACCATCATTCACCAGCCAGTTTTGCCCTCCGGCCAAGCCCCCTCCACCCCCCAGTCATAGTCATAGCCTGTTTTGTGTATGACCTTGTTTGCCTTTTCAACCTGCCTATTTCTCTAAGAAGTGAAAGGGAAACTGATGAAGATGATGCTACTCAGGTATCTTTAGCCTTTTACCCACTCATAAATGATGATGGTTAGGTAAAAAATTATATTTTAATTTTCACACCTGTAATCAGATCGGAAACCTTGCCACTGATTCTACAGCCCCATCTAGCTGTTAAAGAGATTTTTATGCATTTAATTTTATTGCTTTTTTTTTTTTTTTTTTTTTTACATTCAGCCTTTATCTGACATTGTATATGGCTGAGATGTAGAGGTTGTTGTGTTTGTAAGCAAAAAAGCCTTTTTCAACTTAGGTTGTAAAAGTTTAATCTCAAAAGTTAAAGCAGTCAATTGTCATTTGTTTATGCCGCTATGGCCCCCTGGAATGTATGCCCCAACTGCAGAAAAAACCTGACCTTGTCCTCAGCTTCCCAAGAGAAGGACCAAGTACTGGATCCCTCAGCCACGACGGTGGGCAGACAGGAGCTTCCTTACAGCATAAACAGCATAAACACTGCATGGCCAGGTATTTCATCCGGGCCATCTGTCTTTTGTACATTCACCCTACTCAGGGTGGTGCAAAAATCAGAGCTGGAAAGTGAGAGAGGCAGTTCACCAGGTGTGGTGTCTGCTTTGAGGGTGACCTCCTTGTTTCCCTGGTCAAAGCGAGCGTAGTAGTGGTTGAGCTTGTCAGGGAGGGAAGCAGAGCTGGAGAGAGGCACAGTCCTGGATGGGCTGAAGCTAGCGATGGTCTATATAACTTGCCACATGCGCCATGGGTCTGGGGAGTTTTGGTGCTCATTGATCATCATTGTATCTCTATTTAGCTTGTACGATTCCCCTTCTCAGGTTGGCCCTGGCTGAGCTGTTATCCGCCCGATCTCCGGACCTCTGAAGGCTGCATCTCTGGCTTTGAGGAGAGGGCGAATCTCATTGTTCATCCAGGGTTTCTGCTTGGGGAAAGCATTTGCCTGTTTTTGTGTTGTCACTCTGTCTGCACTTATTGATGTGATCCAAGACAGAGTTGGTATATGAGTCAATGTTGATCCAAGCATCTATTGTAGCATGGGTAGCAAGCACACGCCAATCTGTTTGCTAGAAGTGGTGCTGAAAAGCAGAGTCAGTACCGTCCGACCACATCTTGATGGTCCTATTGTGGGTTGCACACGTTCAATGACCGAGCTATACTTGGGGAGCAGGAACAATGAAAGGCGATCAGACTGTCTAAGGTGGGGGAGGGGAGTTGCTATGGAGGCATCAGCCACATTAGTGTAAACATGGTCCAAGGTTTTTTGTCCTCTTGTAATATATGAAACATTGTGGTAGAACCGTGGAAGTGCAATTTGTAGGTTGCAATGATTAAAGTCCCCAGCAACAATAAAGGTCCCATTTGGCTTGTTAATAGCAGCACTGAGGTCTTCCATTGCTAATTTAGCATTTGCATTCAGTGGTACATAGACTGCCGCAGCAATGATACATGGAACATTGTGTGGTCTGCACTTAATAATAAAATGTTCCAAATCAGCAGAGCAATAGGAGTTAGCAATGGTAGAGGTGATGCACCATAATTTGTTCCCATTGATGCTGTTGCTGTGGCAACTGTGTCAGCCCTGACAACACTGCGGCCTTCCAGTTCCACCATGTTGTTTGAAACATAATTGTTGAGCCATTTTTAAAAATTTTTTATGAAGAACATAAAGCTGCAGTCCACCAGCCTTCTTTGTGTGATCCAAATCCTTAATTTGTCCAGCTTGTATGCCAGAGACCGTACATTGGCAAGGAAGATGCTAGGTCGTGCTAACCCGTGTGGCCAGACTATGGCCCCAGGAGCTGCCGCCCAAGAGAGCCCCCCGGCCCATATGGACCAGGGTAGAGTCCACACAAGGTGCAGAGCCCCCCAGTCCTCCACGCCTGGACGACCTCCAGGGCGACATCCCCATGGGCAGACCAGACACACCTCTGGCTCCCATGACGAAACACTGGAGCTAAACACTAAGAGACTAATATCAAAGGATGCTAAAAGAATTAAGCTGTTACAGAAATCAATTTAAAGCCAAAC
Organism: Echeneis naucrates; assembly: GCF_900963305.1. Lineage (NCBI taxonomy): Eukaryota > Metazoa > Chordata > Actinopteri > Carangiformes > Echeneidae > Echeneis > Echeneis naucrates. The sequence goes on from NC_042515.1 coordinate 26,166,482, forward strand.
TAAAAAGGTGAGTCTTGAGCCTTCTTTTAAGAGCACCAAGAGTCTCTGCAGTCCTGATGTTCTCTGCTTAGAATGCGGCCGCCCCATGAGTTTTTGTTCTCATTTTTGGAAGAGAATCTAAAATCGATCCTGAAACACACGGGGAGTCAATGCAGTGACTTTAAAACTGGTGTTATGTGCTCTTGCCCTCTGGTCCTCGTCAGAACACACGTGGCTGAGTTCTGGAGTAATTGCAGATTAGAGATTGTCTTTTTGGGGAGACCAGAGAGCACGGCATTACAGTAGTCAAAGCGACAAGAGATAAAAGCATGCATCAGCACCTCTGTGTTAGCTTGACAGAGAAATGGGTGGACACATAGTATGTTCTTAAGAAGATAAAAACACATCTTTGTTACATTTTTAATATGTGGAATAAAATTACGCTCAGAGTGGAAATTGATGCCCAGATTCTTTACATGTTGTGAGAGATTAAAATCCTGTAGTTTTAGTGAAAGTTTCTCTCTCTCGCCTTCAGGACCAATGCTCTGTTTTGTCCTATATCATTTAAAATTCAAATGATTGAAATGAAAGGGCCTTTTCTGTGCTGTGGTTCATCCTAAAACCAGATAGAGATTTCTCTAAAACATTGTTTCTATTTAAGAAATAATTTACCTGCTTAAAAACCAGCTTTTCAAAAATTTTGCTTAAAAACTATAAATTGGATACAGGTTAGTAATTATTAAAGATATTGGGGTCTAAATTGCTCTTCTTCAGAAGGGGCTTCACCACTGCCATTTTGAATGCAGTGGGGGAAGATACCTGTCTTCCCCACATTAAATAATTGATGTCACAAATTTTTATGTGACAGTCAGAACTTAGTAACAAGTGGAGTTGAGCCGGAGACATTATGGTGCATTATTGCCACCGACTGGTATGGAGTGTGGATTGAGAGTTTGACTTAATCGAATTTACTAAGGGAAACTTCAACAGTTAAATAAAACGAAATTATATTCTTCTTTATCACAACAGTTCTTCAAAGAAATAGTAACACAGCATCATAACATATTTCACTAAAATTTCTTGGTAGAATGTCCTTTAAATCTAATCTCGGTTTCTGTTTTGTGAGACTCAAAATTAGATCTTTTCTATATTTTTTGTACAGTATGACATGTTCTATTGTTTCCTGTTGATCACAATAGTCATATTTTCTTGAGATGTGTTTTCTTATTTGATATTACTGTTTCCTCCTTGTGGGATGTTGCTGTCTTTCTTGTGACTCCAACTCTTCTTTGAATTCTGTAGAACCATCTGCCTGTTCTTTCTTCCTCCCATTGCTTTTGCCACCTTTCTTTTAATGTGCGATTAATTTTGGTATTTATTTCACTTTTTCTAAATGGAACTTGGATGTCAATGTGGTTGATTCTTGTTCCTTCTTTTGCCCACCTGTCAGCTGTTTCATTCCCACTTATTCCTATATCTGGTATCCAAACTAAAGTTATGTTCAGTTCCATCATTTGGAATCTGATGAGCATAAAATATGCACAGACAGCAGAAAAGATGTATTACTGGAAATCCAACAAATGTTATTCAAAGATTAGCTGGGAGCCCCTTACTCAGCTGAATAGAGTATTTTAGAAAATGTAATACAAATTAAGCTGTAAATAGAAATATATTGAAATATAGCAACCCATATCAATTTCAGGCTTAAAAATACAACTTTTGTAAAGAACACTTCTGGTTTAGATAATGTAGATGGTTGAACAGATACGGATAGTGGTGTACTCACTCATCTTTAATAACAAGGTGACTGAGGCAAGATGCTGTTCGTGACCAAATGGCAGTAAATAGAAGCAGAAACAGAGGCAAAATACTCCAAATGCCACACTCACCGGAGGGGAAAAAAAATCGGCGGCACAATTTAAAATACACTGTCCAGTAGTTAGCTTAAATCATAATTTCAACATGTCAGATGATTATTTTAAGATGTTAGCTGTAGAAACAACAGTGGGTCTTTCTCATTGTCCCTTCTATTTGCCTTCATTTTCATGGAGAAATGATCCCACTGAACAGCCGGAGGTGAAATACATCTAATATTAACAACTACCTGATCGAGTCCCCCCGGTAAGATCATTTAACCTAATAGCGATAAAAAGTTAGGCAACATCCACACTACTACATCATCATTTTAATATAGCTTTTTATAACCCAGACGTTTCAAATCTGCCCCACTTTATGGGGTAAAAACTTGATTCATAACAGAAGCAGTGCGTGTGTGATGAGACAAGGCTGCATGCAGCCCGCATTGCGTTTCTCATTGTCACTGTTTCTTCAGCGAGCCAGGTTTTTTTTTCCAGTTGGCTCGCTCTTCTTGGCTTGGTGTAATACAAATGTAATACAAATTAAGCTGTAAATAGAAATATATTGAAATATAGCAACCCATATCAATTTCAGGCTTAAAAATACAAGAAACTTCTGGTTTAACTTCTTCCCCTTACAATTATGGATACAGATAATGTAGATTTCTTTGGTTTTTGCTTTTCTTGTTTCTGTGGTATAAGTAATTCTTCCTCCTGGAGGTTGGGTGACTTCAGTCATTGCTCCTTCTCAGTTCCTCTTTTCCTTCTTTTAATCAGCAATCTGTCCTTGTGTGAAAATAGCAGGGCAGAGACTTAATCAGCATTACCAAGTAAAGCCAGCTATTAAATAGTCCAGACAGGGAGTAAAATCCCTCTTTGCTTTGGTGTGTCCTGCTAGCATGTGTTAACATGCTTAACAGGCTGCCGGCTGCAGCCTATTCCATAGCAGTCATGTAATTCCCCCTTAAATCATCTCCCTGGAGCTGCAGAGGAGTTGTGAAGGTTGGCCCATTGTTTGTTTTAACTATGCTCCTCTTTGTGGTGTCATATGTCACATTTCTCCAAAATGGTCAGTGGATTGTGTTTGACCTGAAGGGTGTGAAAGACACTGCTGCTACATGGTAGGGCAGCAGCTTTTGGACACACTTTTTGATGCATTATTAAATGTCATAACTAAATGGAGGAGATAACTTCTGAGGCAGAGACTGAAAGTAATTTTTCTGAGCAGGCAAGAGAGGATTGTGAAGAAAAAGCTTAGTAAAATTGGGAAATGGGAGATATGTGTCCAGAAGGCAAGTGAAGCAGTGCTATGGTAAACAACAGATCATCCGCTGTGACCTCGGTGAAAGGAGCAGAGGACCCTTGTGGTGGGATACTCAGTACTAGCTTTTACTTGTGTTATGACTCCAGATCAGTAGCAGCACTTTAGAAGAACTTTTATGTTTACTCATTCGCCGGACATTATTTTCCAAAGCAATGGGCCACCCCATACTCTGCTCAATATGAAAAGTTCCTTGAAGAAACTCTGTTATGATTTGGTGCTATACATCCATCCATCTTCTACCACTTTTCTGTTTCTGGGTCTCAAGGGTGCTGGAGCAAATCCCAGCTAACTCTGGGTGAGGTGCAGGGTACACCCTGGAGAGCTCACCATTCCATCACAAGGCCAACACACAAAGACAAGCAAAGAGGAACAACCACTCACACTCAGAACTACAGACAATATAGAGTCACCTGTTAACCTAGAAATGCATGTTTTTAGACCGTGGGATAAAACTGGAGTACCTGGAGGAACTCCATGCAGACACGGAGAGAACATGCAAACTCTGCACAGAAAGGACCCAGGTCGGGAACTGAACCCGTGACCTTCTTATTGTTGCTGCCGAATTTGGTACTATATAAATATAAATATAAATATTTAGGTGTATTCATTCATTGAGAGTATTAACAAGTACTCCTTTTCCATCACAAAGACTGAATTGTCTCTCTTCACCTCAAGGATCAAGGCATATAATAAGCTAATTCGCTACAGAATGAAGAAAGAAATTCATGCACTCGTATCCATTCCCACAACTCAACTGCTTCTAATCAGATAGTATGCCGTCAACAGGGCAAAAACAAGACTGCAGATAAGCCCTACATCTAAGTCCTGGGCACTTACCTTCATTCACTGTAAATTTCATCTGGTTAGCAACATTGTGCAAAAACAAAATGCACATTAAATGAACTTTGTTAATTACTTGTATAATGTAAATTTTCCACATGTATAAATAGACAGAAGGTGTGTCAATGGGTTTGCGTGTCCGTAGGGGGGGTAATTGCCAATTACTACATTTCCCACAATGCATCTTTTTCTCTGACCCTCATTGCCTATGCAATGGTTTGCACAGGCTGATTAGGACTTCCTGTAGACTGAAAAGACTTTAATGTTGTGTTTACATTCACTTAATTATCACTATACTGGCACAAACATATTTTGACTGTCCTCCCCAATTGTAGAAAAGACAAGTTCTAACTGCTGTTTTGCAAATTTAAAGCTGTTATATAATCTGATGTGAGAGGCTGAAGTGGACTGACTGTGCTGTCAGTGTTGTTCCATCGCACACAAACATGTTTGCATATGTCAACTCTGTTGAGGCAATACCCATGAGTGGGACCACACACACAATAGACCATGCTAAAGCTTGTCGTGGAAAACCACAACAATAGGACTTCCATTCAGACAGGCTGGCCTCACTGACAAATGAGTCCCCGCATCATCTTTTCAGTCACTCTGCAAGTATAAAACAGAACAGGGGCTCAAACATTGTGGCTGTCCATCATTCCTATCTGGGTCAAACATTAGAATTTACGAGACGCAAAAGACAGAAGTGCACCCACAGCTCATGCTGGTTGAATCGCACACAGGACAGTGTGTTATGGTAATATAGCGGTTTTTAAAGAGTTGAGGTTTCTCTATCTTTTTTCTGAGGGGATGGGAAAAACATAAAGTTTTAAACTTTATAATAGGCAGACATTATGCAAACAGTATAAATCTCCTTACCTTTTATCGAAAACATGTAGAGGCTGCAGACAGAGGAACTGCCAGTAATCCAAACAAAAAGATTTGAACTTCAACATTGTATCAGCCCTTAACAGAGGCTTAGATTAAAAATGCAATTCTATGTTGGGTCCATAGAAAATACATGTTTTGGACAAAAAGTGGCTTAAATTTGAAGAACAAAGCAAACCTCAGCTCAGGCCGAACGGAAAAATCAACTGAAACCCCACATGGTACAGTCCCATTTCAGCATCTGACTGTGCATCTGGCCCAAATGCAGGGGGGCTGGCCCTCTGCTCCCTTTGTTAATCCTGACTGCTGTTGCTCACTTGGAAGTTGTTAAGAGAGACTATGGTTTCTCCTTAAATTGTTGAACAAAAAGATCACAGCCCCCTATCACACAAATCCTTTTATTTTCCCCACTCTTCTCTTCCACTCTCTCACACTCTTTTCCCAGTCAGTTAATAGCAGAGCAAGTTCCTATGCCCATCATTGCACCTCTTCACAGTTGAGTTACAGCTGCTCCTATTGTCTAAGCAGCCACACTGACAAAGGCCTCCCTCTGCGGTCATATCAATTAGGCTTTATCAGATGCGGCACAGGCTCTTCCAGCCTGGGCTACTCTGAGGCCACCTAATCAGCAGTAGCACATGGTGCACAGAGGGGTGAAGCGCCCACAAGGGACAGCTTCATCTACACACATAAAGCCTGCAATGTAAAAAAAAAAAAAAAAAAGGTAAAAAAACAGTAAAAAGTATGGCAGCAAGAGTTGCTAAACACTTACCACAATGAGAGTTAAAAACAAAGGAATAAAATGTAAATTGAAGACAATAAAATACACAGTCAAAAGCACAGTAAATAGATAAACCAAATGAAAATAAAAGAAGAATCGAAAGTATATAGTGAGGGGCAAGGTCATATTATGTTAAAAGCAATTTTAAAAAGGTGGGTTTTGAGGAGGGATTTGAAGGAGGGCAAGTCTGTGCAAGTTCGAATGTGGTCGGGGAGAGAGTTTCAGAGGGAAGTGGCGGCGAAAGAAAAGGCTCTGTCCCCCAGGTCTGGTGATTTCTTTGGAGGGGTGGGGACAGGAGGTTGGCAATGGAAGAACGAAGGTTGCAGGGGGAATTGTGGCGGTGGAGCAGGGCAGTGAGATAGGAAGGGGCATGATTGTAGTGCATTGAGATTGAGTACAGTTACACCTATCAGTCTCCATTAGTTTGGGCGATTTCAAAGTTGTGAAAACCATGGGGCTGTTTTGAATACCCCACATTTTCACAGGTAGTTTGTTAGTTTGTCCCTCCCGCTGTAGGCAATAGTGGATTAATCCTGGAAGGCTGTTGATGTAGCACTTTTCTCCTTATGAAAGTAACATGGCAATTATTTGACCAATGAGAATTTGGTCAGAGCAGAGCATATCAACCAGTCGACCAGGAGACTACACTCCTAAAGGCTACTACAGAATAAAGCTCATTTGGGGATTAAAAAATCTACAAAATTAGTTTTTTCATTCATTATCTATGAAGCAGCTCCTTAACCCTTTCCATGCTTGTGTAGGAACCATGTGAAACAGAGTGCAACTGAGTGGTCATGGCTGACTGCACAGTGCACACACCTGGTAAACCGATAGTAGGCCTGGGTCATACAATGTAGCACCTAGCAGTTACTGGAACTCTACCTGGCTTTCCGCTGGCTGAGAACACCCTCCTGCAGGATGGTGAGGCTGGGTATGATCATGGGGATGTTGAGGCCTGAAACCTTCCAATGACACATGCAGGCCGTATGTGAAGGCTGTGCCAGTGATGCAAAACAACTCAGGAAGAAGCTATGGGATGCAAAGTTAAAATCAGTATCATGATTGAAACACTTGTGACACATTAATATACTAACAATACATTAAAACATTCATATTTTGAGCTGTTCTATTATATTCCAAGTGTAACTGTATTTCTAACCCTAACCCCAACCACAAATTGTTTCAGCTGCTGCCATCGGTACCGCAGCCTGAAAGCCCGGAGCAGCCGACAACCAGGCTTATGAACAATGATCATTAAATGTCTCTTTGTACATTTCACACACACACACACACACACACTCACAGTCTCAACCAAGGCCACACAAACTTGCAAACATCAACGTGCACATGTATTACAGCAAGGCCAACACACACACATTACACTATTTATATCACTACCACACTATGCGTTTCTTTTTTAAATGCTATATTGCCATGACTATGCTGCTATATTGCTATTTTATTGTTATCAATGCTAGTTGTTGCTGCTGCAAAGTCGCAGAAAACAGACACCAACACTAACTTAGCTGGTAGGCAGCAGGTTACTAGTAATGTATTAACTTCTAGCAGTAAGTAGGAGCAGCTGAGTGGCCTGATGTTTTTTTCATTATTAGTATTAGATTATTAGCTTATCACGGCAACTGGATAAACTTATTAACACTATCATGCTAGCTAAGACTCTGTCAGGTTACAACTTGCCACAGCCTTTTATTTACATGCTTGCAGGACAGAATATGAGCTTAAACATGTTCTCATCATCTGACAAATGTAACTTAAGTTTACATGACTGGTGCAGATTCTTTAATAACTTCATTGGACTGGCACGACGTTCAGTTAGCAAACGCCACACAGACTATTTAATGCATACAAAAGGTAAACGCTAACGTTAGCTCTGCTGATTCAAATTTCATTTTAAAATTCTGACACTTATGCAACATGAACCCTTTAGTTATGTGAAGTTATAGCGAGTGTTGATGGTTACTATCTTCCTTTCCCTTTTTGCTGCCCTTAGTCCTATGATAGCTCAGCTCATGGCAAGTCCAGTTGATATCTGTCTTTATACTAGGCTGACCAAACCTCCTCTTTTACCCGGACATGTCCACCTTTTACTTCCCGTCCGGGGCGTCCGGGGTTTTTTATTAATTAATGGTAATGTCTGGTTTCCTTCTGTGTGTATATTTTATGTGCCCCCCTCCCCCAGTTGTCAATGTTTGGGTTAGCGTGTGTGACGTAATCCCTGAGAGGCTGCCTGTGGGTGGATCTCCAAAACTCACAACAAGAAGACATATGGGAGGCTGAGTGCATGTGTCTGTGTCCAATAAAGGTGCTGGGGACCAACAGCTCATATGAACACAGTGAAACATAAAAAGGCAGTGCAAGGTGAGAGTAGTTCAACAAAGTTGATTGAGTTCTTTGTTGATTTTTCTAACACAGAAGATACATTATTTCTATCATTATTTTATTACAGATATTTTACATATACATACATATATATTTATTTATTTATTTATTTATTTACTTACTTACTTTTTACAATTGAGGCATAATGAAGAATTTTCAGTAACCTTTGAGAAGCCTATCTGAATTTCTATAAGGAATCTTTGAGTAAACAGTGTATCAAACAGAGTATCATTTAAGTAGGCTATTGCAAGGTTTAAAAGTGAAGTTAGGTTATATATTTGAGTTGGTTCACGGGATGTATATTTATAAGGTTTACACAGTTGATTGTTTGTGTATCTGTGCTTTATTATTTACATATTTACAGCTTAAAATGGTTACACCAGCGGCCTGTGAAGGTGAAAACAGTATTGAATCTGCTTCTGTGGTTGTTACCTCATTACAGTTAGATCTGCTTCAGTCTAGCCTGTGATTGGTTGGTTTAGTCACATGTGCCTTAGAGGCGAGGAAGTGTGGTTGTTGTTCGGAGTCTGATGCTGGGAGTTTCAGTAAAAGTGCTGCCTAAACATCTTCTGTCTCCAGCCTGCTATTTTCTCTTATGAAAAGTGTCCCTCTACCACCTATCCCTCTTTTGCTGGTTTGACCCATTTGGTGAGTTATATTCTCCTAAACAGTGGATATCATCACTTTTGGCTGGCGGGATTTTTTTTTTTCCCCCCGCTCATTGAGAGCAACGGATGGGCTTTGTTTTGGGGATATTAAGGACTTTAACTGTTTCTTTTGTATATCTCATGCTTTTTGTGATTTTTTTCAGCCGGATATTTTTCTCCCACAATCGGCTGAGTCGGCTGATGAAAGTAAATCTGTGCACGCGCTACATCAGAGGTCAGTGGACTTTACAAGGTCCAGCACTCCACATGTAGCCCCACATACAGTCTCAAGCGCCATGAAAATTGATCTTCCATCAGTTTTAAAGGAGATGGGATGGAGTTTTTCACGAGTTGGGCTCGACGTTTTGAAGTGTCAGTGCAGGCTATGACTCCTTGCAACTCGCCTGGCTTAAGGTTGCCTTTCTGTACTGGGACAGCTTGCTTCCTTTAACCCAGGAAAAACTATGGTCTAGTCAAAGACATACTCAGAGATGTTTTTGGGCCAAAATACTCCCTCCCATTCTTCCAAACAAATGTGAATGCTCGCCCTTTGGATGAGTTTGGATGTGTACAGTGCAGACATCACTCGTCTTGTGCTTGAAGCCTTTCCCAGCTATGGCCACAATGCCACAGAAAGTGAAAAGTTCCGCCACTTTGTAGCTGGTTTGAACCCAAACTTACAGTCAAAGATTCATGAGATGGGTGCAGAGAACCTTGATGATGCTGTGCTTATTGCCGGCCGCTGTGAGAGAGCATGTGCTGCACCACTGACCACTGCAGGATCCCCATACACTGTGTCTTCAGAACAGGTAGCAATGGTACATCCCAACCCTGTTAATGACAGACTCCTTCAAGCAGTTGAACAGCTAACTCTTACTGTAACTAACTTGAAACATTAAGTGCAGCATTTATAAGAGAAACACAGTTATCTTGCTCAATGTTTCGACTCCAGATCTGACAGATCCTCCTCCAATGCTCGTTTCAGTGCACGCAGCTCCTCTCCCTCACCCTATCATGCCAGACAGCGCCCCAGAGAGTGTTACTCACCTGAGCAGTATTACAGTCATGACTCAGAGTACCACTATGAATGTTGTCCTCCACCCACTGTGCATCAGTGAGTGTGACAAAAATGATGAACGTGACTGGTATCACTCTCCATCACGGCCATCCTATCAGGACTCCAGGTATGTTTGTTATGACCATGACGCTAATAGATACAGACGCAGTCCTAGTCCAGCTCCACGGAGAAACAGAGATGGGCACAGAGTGCCCCCAGAGTGATTCTCCGGGGAGCCCGGACTTTGCAAGGCGTTTTTGATAGACTGCTCCATTCACTTCGAGCATTTCCCCCCACGCCTTTTCCATTGACCGGGCAAAGATTGCATTTATGGTGTCCCATCTGACTGGGAGAGCAAGGGCGTGGGCCACTGCTGAATGGGGTCGTGATTCCCCACTTTGTCACTCACTCTGGGATTTTCAAGCGGCTCTCCAGAGAACGTTCGACCCGGTAACCACAGACAGGGGAAAAGGCCAGGGAGCTAGTCGGGCTGACACAGACCGATGGGTCGGTTTGTGACTACGCCATCCGCTTGGATGGAATTCGCAGCACTATACGACATATTCCTCAAGGGGCTGTCCACACCCATAAGGGAATGGCTGGCTCCAGTGGACCTACCCAGGGACCTGGACTCACTCATCGCCCTAGCCATCCGGACGGACAACCGGATGAAAGAGCTCCGCCAACATCGGGAACAGTGACCGTCGTCGGAGAGGGGCAGGATACTCCAGCGGTCCGGGGTTCAACCTCGGAAAGACTGGCTGGGGAGTCCGAACCCATGCAACTTGGTAGGACACGTCTGACACCCGAGGAATGGCAACGACGACAGCAGGAGGGCAGATGCTTCTACTGCGGGGAGTCCAGCCACCTCGTTGCTGCGTGCCCCGCCAAAGGGATCAAACGGGTGAGTTTGCCCGCGGTTCAGGGCAGTGTCTCACGTGTCCTCACCGCAGCGAGGGTTTCTCACCACGACACTAACACGAGTCTTAAAGTGCTAATAGATTCAGGGGTTGATCAGAGCCTGATGGACTGGGGGCTGGCAGCCAAATTAGGGCTCAATTCCGAGGCGTTGGCCAGGCCCATTAGAGCTCGTGCTCTCAATGGCAACGAACTGTTCACGATAACTCATGTCACTGAAACCCTTAAACTACACATTCACGGACATCAAGAGCACATGCAGTTTTTTCTCTGCCACTCTCCATCACAGACACTAATCCTGGGCCATCCCTGGTTGTGCACCCATAACCCCCACATTAACTGAAAGACCGGAGAGGTCATAGGGTGGGGGAAAGAATGTGCGGAACACACTAAATATATCCAGAAACCTGAAGCTGTCTTGTCAAATATTAACCATGTTTCTCTCCATGCCACAACAGACTCCTAAACCTAACATCCGTCCCGTCCTGTTACCACCACCTCCTGGAGGTGTTCAGCAAATCCAAGGCCTTGTTGCTGCCTCCCCATAGACCCTATGACTGCGCCATCGATCTGATCCCCGGTTCCAGCATTCCCAAGGGCCGCCTTTACTCGGTCTCCGGGCCAGAGAAAGCAGCCATGAAGGAATACATCGAGACTTCACTGATCCGCCCCTCTTCGTCAGCCGCTGGAGCTAGGTTCTTCTTTGTGGCTAAGAAGGATGGGTCCCTAAGGCCATGCATTGATTACAGCCTCCTCAATGACATCACAATAAATAACCTTTACCCATTGCCCCTCATGTCCTCCGTTTTCGACCAACTCCAACAGGCCAAAATATTCACGAAATTAGACCTCCGTAACACCTATCATCTTGTGAGAATCAGGGAGGGGGACGAATGGAAAACGGGGTTTAACACCCCGAGCGGCCACTATGAATACCTGGTCATGCCCTTCAGACTCACTAATGCTCCGGCAGTATTTCAGGCCATGATTAATGATGTGCTCAGGGACTTCCTCGACCAGTTTGTGTCCGTCTGTTTAGATGACATTCTTATCTACTCTCCAGATGTAGATTCCCACAGAAAGCATGTAACCGCAGTCCTTCATCGGCTATTAACTCACAAGTTATATGTCAAGGCCGAAAAAAGCGAATTCCACACCGACACCATCTCCTTCCTGGGCTTCATCGTAGCCCCTGGGAGAGTACAGATGGATCCGGCTAAAGTTAGCGCTGTGACCAACTGGCCCACACCTGATAGCCGCAAGAAAGTTCAGTAGTTCCTCAGATTTGCTAACTTTTACAGGCGGTTCATCAGAGGCTTCAGCGCCATAGCGGCCCCCCTGCACGCACTCACCTCGTCGAAAGTACGGTTCTCCTGGTCTCCAGAGGCAGAGGCGGCCTTCCAGACCCTGAAGTCCCGCTTCTCCACAGCCCCCATCCTCACGATGCAGGATCCCAGGCGACAGTTCACAGTAGAGGTGGATGCCTCCAATGAGGGAATCGGGGCCGTCCTCTCACAACGGTCCGAGCAGGATGGGAAGATGCACCCATGCGCCTTCCTATCTCGAAGGTTGTCAAAAGCAGAGCGCAACTATGACGTCGGCAACCAGGAACTGCTAGCAGTCAAGGTGGCCCTGGAGGAGTGGAGACACTGGTTGGAGGGAGCTGAACAGCCGTTCATTGTCTTGACGGATCACAAAAACCTGGAATATATACGCAAAGCCAAGAGACTGAATTCCCGTCAGGCCAGGTGGGCGCTCTTCTTTAACCGCTTCTCCTTCTCCATCTCTTACAGGCCAGGGTCCCGGAACATTAAACCTGACGCCTTATCACGCCTCTATGACCCTGAGCCAGTTGCCAAGGAACCCGAACCTATCCTGCCACCTGGTTGGTACGGTGACTTGGCAGATAGAAAATGAGGTTAAGCAAGCTAATGGTGAGGCTCCGTCACCTAGTGGGTGCCCCGAGAACTGATTGTTCGTCCCGGTCAATCTGCGCCCACAGGTGATTCATTGGGCCCACTCCTCGCTGCTTTCCTGTCATCTGGGAGTCCGGCGGACGATATTCGCCATCTCCCGGAGGTTCTGGTGGCCATCCATGGAATCAGAGGTCCAGGAGTACGTCGAGGCGTGTCCAGTCTGTGCCAGGAATAAGGTGTTCTCCAGGTCACAAATGGGACTGCTGCAACCCCTGCCCATTCCTTCCCGACCTTGGTCGGATATATCTATGGACTTCGTCACAGGGCTCCCGGTCTAACGAGGTAACTCCACCGTCCTCACGGTGGTTGATAGATTTTCCAAAATGACCAGATTCATTGCTCTGCCGAAGCTGCCTTCAGCCAAGGAGACGGCTGAAATCATGATTAACCACGTGTTTAAGATTCATGATTTCCCCAAGGACATTGTTTCAGACTGGGGCCCCAGTTCGTGTCACAGTTCTGGAAGGAATTCTGCCAACTCATCGGAGCCAAAGCCAGCCTGACCTCAGGCTATCAACCAGAGGCCAATGGCCAGACGGAACGCCTCAACCAGCAGCTGGAAACCGGCCTCCGTTGCCTAGTGTCCCAGAACCCCTCGACATGGAGCAACCACCTGGTCTGGGTCGAATACGCCCACAACTCCCTACCCACCTCTGCCACAGGATTCTCCCCCTTTAAGTGTGTTTACAGGTATGACCCACCTGTTTTTTCTGCCCAGGAACCTGAAGTAACGGTCCCCTCTGCCCACGCCATGATCCGCCGCTGCCGACGCATCTGGGCGGCTGCTCGCCAGGTGTTGATTCGCCAAGGGGATCGCACCAAGAAAGCTGCGGATCGCAAACGACGACCCGCCCCCGCTTACCAGTCAGGTCAGAGAGTATGGCTCTCTGCCAAGAACTTACACCTCCAGGTTCCCTCCAAGAAACTGGCTCCACATTTTGTGGGCCCCTTCCTCATCACCAAGGTCATCAGTCCTGCCGCAGTCCGTCTGCACTTACCTCGTTCCCTCCGTGTCCACCCCACATTCCATGTCAGCCAGGTCAAACCAGCCAAGGAGAGTTCCTTGGTCCCGCCCCTCCCACCCCTTCCTCCTCCTCCTGAGGTGATTGACGGGGGCCCTGTCTACAAGGTCAAACGGCTGTTGGCCGTCCGCAAGAGGGGCCGGGGCAGACATCTGGTCTGGACTGGCAGGGGTACGGCCCAAAGGAGAGACAATGGGTTCCTTCACGGTTCATTATGGATCGAACCCTAATCACTGACTTTCACTGTGACCACAGCCTGGACCGTCTGGTAGCCGGTCCTAGAGAGGGGGGTTCTGTCACACCGTGGTGAGGTTGTCTTGTCTAACTTCTAGGCTGGATATAAAGCTCCTGATGGCCAAGCTCCATCATATCTCAGAGAGCTCATAGTCCCTTACTCTCCTAGTAGGCCACTCTGCTCTCTAGATGGAGATTTACTTGTGGTTCCTAGAGTCTCCAAGAGTAACTCTGGAGGCAGATCTTTCAGTTATCTATGGAACCAACTTCCAGTATAGTCCTTAGCAATTTTCAAGATCAGGCTTAAAACTTTTCTGTATGAAAGAGCCTATAGTTAAAACGTTAAAGTCCATCTACTCTTTAGCTCTGCTGCCAAGTGGTCCCCCAATTCCCAGGGAAGATTGCAAAGCCCTACCCCTTGTGGCTGCAGAGCAGCATTATGGTAATAACTGCAGAATCCATTTGGCAACTTAGGAGGGATGAGCTCTTTACTGCCGGTGAGCTTTGCTTTAATTTGCTGAATTTAACTTTCTAAGGCTGTTGAATCAAGTACCTTGGTCTAAAACAGATTTAGAAAGGTAAAATGCACTTAATAACAGCAATACAGAACAGCAAAAATAATGACATTTATCAAAAAAGAAATAATAAATGACTGGCATATTAACATTTTAGTAAAAGACAGCTACCACATATGAACATAATAATAGCCATGGAAAACCAATCTTTCAAAAGATTGTAAAAGATTGTAAAAAAAAAAACAAAACAAAACACGCCAGTGACAATAAATGCAGAAAGAAGGGAAATTGGATTTTAAACTGCAAACTGCACATACATGCTATGTTCAAATTTATATCACATTTATATAACTGATTTAACTTTTGTTTTATCCAAAATGAAATATCACAAAGGACATATAGGTGCAGCAAAAGGGGCTTATAGATAGATTGATAGTTACTTCATTAACCCCGAAGGAAATTTAAATTCTTCTCTTTTGGGATTCAGGAGAACTACAGTTTAGAGCAGTCTGGACTCAGATTCTGTGATGGCAAAGAGAGCATGAATAAGTTGATGTAGCAAGCCCAGAAATCATTCTGAAGAACCATTACAGACCAAATTCAAATAACTTGATTGGGGCAAACATAGGTGGCCAGTAAAGATCAATTAGTAGCAGAGAGTTTTCAGCATTGTGACCATCTCTAAGGGTTTCACTGAGCACAAATGAGACCTGCCAGAAGAATAGTAGTCAAGTGGAAGGATAACCAAAACCTGGCACAGAATCAGCATTTTGACCTTCTTGCAAAATAATATAAATGCATTTGTTATACGCTATCTTGTTATTTATTCTAGCAGATTCTGCAAATCCAATTCAAGTCTCAAGACTTTGTTTGGAGAGAGCTGGTCAAGTCTCTAAAAAATTAAAAGTCTCTTCTAGTTGCAATGAGTGCACAATCATCTATCATCCAGTGTAATGGTAGCCTGATAAACCTGTAACATTAAGGTTACATGGTCAAAAATTAACCTGTAACCTGCCTGTAAGCCTGCCTGTATTTTCTGTTTAACATTAGCCAGTGGATGGTGGTAGCCGAACGTTACATTACCTGTCCATTTCTTTGTCATGACAAGGCCACTCAATGCAAGTGTGACAAGCAAACTAACACTCACATGTTTTTATATGAAATATCCATATACAGTATATTATAAACATGAACTTTTTATTACTAAATGAAGAAGATGCATTGGGGTTCTGGACTTTGTGGTTTGTCTGTTCTTCTTCTTCATCCACAGAAAACAGGGCCCTCCAACAGCCACTGAAGACTGATCGTGGGAATTGAGCCAGATAATACGAAGAGGAAGTGTGCAACCTGGAGAAGACAACACCCACATACGTCACTTCCTTTGTATGTCTGCTTGTCAGGAAAACATAGTCTGGTCCAGAGCTCTGTGAACCATCTCTTTTTTTATCGTATATTTTACTGTTAGTGTTCAAATAAAATATATGAAATTGATTTGGACGTCTCCTGCATCCTTCATCAAACAAGCGCGCACGTTCACTTTCGGAACTCAACAAATGCTAGTAGCAAACCAAGTTAACATTACATAGCTGATGCTAAGCAAAACATGGTTAGGGTTGCTAACTGTCCATATGTGCTAATGTGACTTGATGTAGGTTACTGATCCAGGTTAGTTTTCAGGTGTCTGATAAATTTTGAAGTAGTTGATCCATCGTCCTTAATTTTGATACCACAGGCTTTGCAGACTTTTGCAGCCCAATGCTGCAATTACCCCTCAATGACACCTCCAGTATGTTACCCCATCCCCCGACTCAGCTAACTGCCACCCCCCACTGCTCTTCCTATTTGCACAACACCCCCCCACCACCACCACAGAGCCCCCATGCTCAAACCTGTCCCTCACAACACTCCCGGTTAGGAACCAGCTATGGAACATCAAGGCAAAGAAAGTGGCGGGTTCTGATGGCATCAGCTCCAGGCTCCTGAAGTCCTGTGCAGACCAACTATGTGGGATAGTTGAGCACATCTTCAACTTGAAGCTGAAGCTGGGGAGAGTGCCACAGCTGTGGAAAACATGCTGCGTGGTACCGATGCCCATTACGCCACACCCCAAGGACCTCAGAAGCTACTGGCCGGAGGCACTTACATCCCACCTGATGAAGACCCTGGAGAGGCAGTAGCCACAATAATTAACAAAGCCAACAATTGTTTCAATCAACAAATACTATACTACCAACTAATGCTAAGCAAAATACATAAAGGCAGGAGCAGTGTAAAGGCAATACAGGTACTCTAAAGCGTGTGTGTGTGTGTGTATGTGTGGTTGTGCCAAGATGGCCGGCCGGTGATCCAGGTGTGAGTAAGAGAGAGAGAGGAAATCGAAAAGAAGGGAGAACTTACGCGATCATGAGAGTAGAGGAGTGGTTGCCTTGACTACAGAGAGCGAGCGTAGGACGGTAGTCTGTAGCCCGCTGTCTGCTTGTAGACTGACAAAGCAACTTACTTTTCACTCACGGTGGCGCAAACACAAACAAATAAATATCCCAAGTGGGATAACACAAAACAGTTTACCGTGGTGAACACAAACCAAACAGGCAAGAAACTTAAAAATACAGCAGAAGTACAGCAGAAGGCGGACGCGGCGGTTCGTTAAAGCACACAGCATTAACTGAGCACTATGCTCGTGAAACAAACAAATCTAACGTCCCTACCCACACAACCTCTGACTTGTTTCACTCTCCTGAGCGAACTGGTATACGAACCTTGTATAAGTTCGTCAGTGTGATCCAGCAGTGGGTCCTCCGTTGCGTGGTGCTTGCGATGCCATCCTGTTACTCGAGACTGACAGCCCTGGTTTCTTGGCGGGGCAGTAATGAAACACGGGAAGGTCGACTTAATCGGTAGATAACGGGGCATAGAAGTTATCCGCGTCTCCGTGATGAAACTCCTTCTTCCTTCTAACTATATTAATATTTTTCTATCTACCCCGGTGCAACTGCTGCTAGGGCTACTTGCTCTTGTGTGTCTATGTTTGTTCGTTTCTCGCTGTTGTAACAACGTGAACTTCCCCATTGTGGGACAATAAAGGAAATCTAATCTAATCTAATCTAATCCTCTGCAGGTAATAGCTGAGAGGTCAGTGGGTTGCAAGCAGCTGACGCTCACAGATCCGGAAAAGTGTTCAGGCAAACATGGGTCAGGTCTCATCTCATCCAGCGAGGATGAAACTCCAAAAGGGGGAATAAGCATGTGTATCGGTCACTTTTGTCGGTGATATAGCTGATTGAGAAGGAAAACCTTTGCCTGAAGACCTGCTATGGCACTGTGGTGGCATCAGTCATCTTCTATGGGGTGGTCAGCTGGGGCAGCAGCATCTCAGCGGTGGACAGGAAGAGACTGGACAAACTTATTAAGAAGGCCAGCTCTGTTCTGGGATGCCCCGTTGACCCGGTGGAGGTGGTGGTAGAGAGGAGAATGATAGCCAAGTTGTCCTCGCTGATGTATAAGGAATCTCACCCAATGAAGGACACCCTAATTACACTGGAGAGCTCCTTCAGTGACAGAATCCTTCATCCCAAGTGTGTGAGGGAGCGATATCGCAGTTCCTTCCTCCCTGCAGCTGTATTCTATATAACCAGCACTGCTCCCAGTAATCCCACCCCTTTGTGCATTACTATACCTTGGATAATGCCTTTTGTGAATTATGCTTTATTATTTAGTAACGTGAAGTAAGCTTATACTGTAATATGTGATGTTTGTACCTCAATGTTTAAATATAAGGTTCAGTTTAAATGAACATGACCTTGTCTTCAGTATATATGACATGATGCTACAAGGCCCATCTATTTCTAATGTAGCTGGTAATGTTAGGTTGCTTCACTGTAACATATGATAGAAATGCACCAAAATGTTAGCCAACCAGCCGACTCTGACTACCCGGTCTTCAAGGCTGATGTGTAGCTGATGACGGCGCCTCTTGTCCTACTGCCTGTATCCAGCCATGTTCATAAATCTGTTGCGAAAGACAGCCATTTTACTTCACTTCGCACTTCGAATCCCATTCAACCTGCAATAGGAAACCAGGGTCCACTATCAACTGCTTGGTAACAGAACACTTACCATTGAAAAAACTTCAACATTGTGGAACCTGTAGGATATGTATTAGATAGTTCCTGTTGAAATATCTCTCTTTCTGACTGTATTCTTTTCCAAAAAGTATTTTACGCTTTGAACAAGGCAATAAAAGATTTTCCCTTTCTATGGACTGACAAAAGAAATCGGCCCCACTCTTTTCCATTGACCTATGCATCAAGGAAAACAATTGGTCAAAGTGGACATGAAAACTGGTCTTTGATAAAATATTTCCCACTACTGCTTGAACAGAAAGTGCACATTGATGAACCAGCCTGGAAATTCCTTGCTGACTTGCAGGACATTGTGGAAGTTGTTGTTTCTCCAGTTCACACCTGGGAATCAATTGCATATTTGAACTTTGAAGATAGCTGAGCACAGGGTTAGATTTAAAGAGTTTTTTCCAGAGTCAAATTTCCTGCCTAAACAGCATTTCTTAGAGCATTATCCTCATTTAATCTGTGAGTTTTGACAGTTAGTTGCATTATGGACCAATGAGCTTTGAAGCAAAACACAGCTTCTTCAAAAGAGTTGTGCAGCATACAACCTGCTTCAATAATGTGCTTGTGTCCCTAGCACAAAGACATTTTCAGTTTCTCAAGGCACATCACCTTCACATGCACAGCTTTCTGGCAGAAATGTCACCTGTTTTGAATGTCACCTTTACTTTAACTTTGAAAATATTAAGGATTACATTAAAATTGTATTTTAATGATTAAATTGATTAAAGAAGAACTCGATTAAAAATGATCTGACCAAACCAGAGTTCTCCCGTGGCTACAGCTTCAGAATAACTATGACGCTAACCTATGGGGGTGATTGTGTTGGTCCGCATTTTTTGCTTCTCCTAACACTGGATGACCCTCAGGAAAATTAAGGATTATTTACATTAAGTAATAGATCCAACTTAATTATTTTACTTTCGGACAAATTGAAATAATTGTTTTGCTTCCCCATCAGAAATTAGTTTAAGTTAAACTAATGAGTTATTTATATTTCCCAATTACATCCATTTTTTAAGTTGATCCAATGTTTCTTTTTTTTTTACTTATACTAATGTATACTTATTACACCTCTATTTGATAGAATTACAATTGTTCCATTTGTAATTCCTCTATAAAGATATAAAATTATTGATTTAATCGAACTGTGAATGCTTGCATAATCAAGAATATAATTATGATAGGTTTTGTATCTCTCATTTTGTCAATCTCTGACTTCCATTCATTGCTGAAACTAGAACCTGAAGAGACTGGTGGCAGCAGGATAGACTGCACCAGGAGAGGCAGGCTAGTAACCCTACCCTCTAGTTTTCCAAGAGGAAGACACCCAAAGCCTACTATAAAAAAGAGACAAAGAAAACCATCTGAAGGCCCTCCGAGAGGTGGGACGAAAGAAGGGCCAACAAGGGCGGACCACACAGTAATGAATGTAAGGATATCAGTAAAAGAAAAGATTCCAAGGAAGTGTGGGTGTGGCTGGGAAAAAAACAACAACTTTGAGGGGACTTCACATCCACATGGGAAAGAAGAAGTGCAGTGGTGGGATACAACCTTCCACTGCCCGCTAAGGGCAGGTCAAACAAATGGGATCCAAGGCTGGGTTGACAACCACAGTGCCAACTGACCCAACATTGCAGTGGTAGAGCAGGAGGAAAGGAGAGAGGAAGAAAAGGATGTTGATGAACCCCAAGAACAGAGCCAAGCCAAAGGGCCAGGAACCCGATGAACCAAAGGCCAACAAAGGCTGGAAAGAGTGGAGAAAGCTGGATGGACATCTGAGCAGACTACTGCAAAATGCGCTGCATGGGTCAGTGGTAGCCAAGCTAAGCCTCTTTGCAGAAATCCTGTATGAAGAATGCAGCAACAGGTATGGCAAGGTGACCACCAGAGAAGCTGCAATAAGGTCAAAGGGCAGGAGGGTGAAAGAGATCGATGACCTGGTGGCAAGCAGAAGGCAGCTCCACAAGCGTTGGAGGAAAGCAGAGGAGTCTGAGAAAGAGGGCCTGATAGGCTTCTGGGATGAGATCAGAAGATGACTTGCCAACCTCTGGAAGGCAGAGCATCAAAATTTGGAGAAAAAGAAAGGAGAAGGAAAGATCAAGATCAAGTTTTTTCAGGAACCCATTCAAGGAGCCCATGCGCACGGGCTCCTTGAGGAGAAGTCAAGTGGGACCCTGAATATCTCCAAAGAAGAACTGGAAGAACTGGAAGAGCACATTTGCAGCCAGAGGGGGACAACCCCCTAGGCTCACCAGGGTACGTGCCTAGACCCTCAGAACCATCAGCCCTGTTTCATACAACACCACCCAAGCTCAACGAGTTGAGGCAGGTGATCCAGCGGGCAAGATGTGCTTCAGCACCAGGCCCAAATGGAATACCGTACCAGCTATACAAGAACTGCCCAAGAGTGCTGAAACTGCCATGGACCCTTATGAGAGTCACCTTGACTAAGCAGAGCATACCGTCTGAGTGATCAGAGAGCAGTGGCAGTCTCTATTCCCAAACAACAGAATGCCAAGACCATCGAGCAGTTCAGGAGCATAAATCTCACAGAGAACAACTATATTGATACCAGCTGCCAGAAAGCCAGGCTTCCAGGGTTCCCTGGCTGTATAGAGCATGCTTTCATGACTTGGGAACAGATCCAGACCACTAAGAGGGAGAGGAATTATGTGGCTCACTAAAGAGAAAGATTCAGTGTGGGTGGAGATGGAGCAAAATGCATGTCAAAATATATCTTTAGAATCACTTCCATTTTTAAACGAGAGGACTCGGAAGAGACTCAAGATAGGCAATGAATGGGTTAAGGGAACACTGAAAATCCAGTCAGCAGTACGAAAGAAGTTGAAACCGTCAAATTCTATAGGAAGGACAAAAGGAATTTAATTTTATATAAGATAAGATAAGATAAGTTCTAACAGAGACTTAGAGATTATCTACAGAAACACCAGGAATGGGAGAAAATCCGTAAGACACCATCTAAATTAGAGGAGGTGTTATGGTCATTTTCAGAAGACAAATCAAAAAAAGGAGTGATATCAAAATTTTATAAAGCACTACAATAGGAATCTAAGGAAAACAACTTGGATATCAAAGAAAAGTGGGAGCTGGAAGCGAATATCATAATGTCAGAAGAGGAATGGGAGGAAACATTTAAAAAGGGTCATAAAATAACTAACAGCCCAACCTGAAGGGAATTTGACTGGAAAGTGAAAATGTGTTACTTTTACGCTCTGTTCATTACATCGAAATATCGAAACACAGTAACACGACTAATTTCTGCTGGAGGGAGTATGGGGTAATGGTTGACTCCACAAATATATTCTGGGATTGCCATAATTGCCAAAATTACAGAATTTCTTGAAAAATATTCAAAAGGAGATCAAACCAATTATGGGTATTAACTTACCTTTGGAACCAGCAATATACATTCTGGGTATAATGCCTGACAGTATGACAGATAAGAACTCTAAATATTTACTGAGAACTCTGCTACTGATAGAAAAAAAGACAATAACAGCTTCCTGGTTGAATCCACAGCCTCCAAATATAACGCAATGGAGAGACAGGGTAAGAAATGTCCTCATCATGGAAAAAATTACAACAAAACTACAGTTGAAGTCAGACTTGCTTGATAGAAGATGGTCATTACTAGTGCGAGCAATGCTGGGATTCTAGTAACCTCCAACCCCCCCCCAGGAGTGAATGTCCCTCCTTGTTTGTATTGTTGTTAACCTCACCTGAAAGGACTCATATTCTGTATTATTATTTTTCTTACATGAAGGATACAGAGATTTTGTGTTGTATTTTTTTGCATTTGAAAAGTACTCATTATCACTGAGTGTTACTTAGGACTAACGGATCAAAGATGAGGACTGACTAGGAGGCACAATGTATAATTGAGAGTATTGGATACTGACAGAGATATAGTCAACAAGAAAGGGAGGGAGGAAGGAAGAAAAGAGAAAAGACTTAAAAGGACTTAATTTCTAAATAATGAACATCCCCTCTATGTGTGTTTGTTGAGATTGTATGTATGTATATTTGTCAAATAAAAAATAAGCAAAAAAAAAAAAATAAGAGGGAGAGGAAAGATCAGCATGTCGTGTGGCTAGACCTAGCCAATGCCACATCTGCTAATAGATGCACATTTGCTTTCCACTGAAGAAGGTCATCACTGGCTGGCAACAACTGGAAATAAGAATTGTGATGGGATTTTCCATTTCCCCCATTATTTTTGTGGAAGTGTTTGAGGTCATCCTGATTGGGGTAGGGGAGGTGGTGGGTGGGGTCTGGCTGCCTGCAAACCAGAGGCTCCCTCCGAAAGGAGCTATATGGACGACATTACCTGTCTGCTTTGAACTGCCCCATCTAAATCCAGGCTGTTAAAGAGGCTGGATGAGCTGATCACATGGGTCAGGATAAAGTTAAAGCTGCAGAAGTCAAGGAGCCTCTCATTACGAAAGGGGGAGAGAAATGGCAGAGTCACCTCCATCATCAGCGGGGAAGACATCCCCCACATTGAGAATAAGCCCTTCTGAAGTCTGGGAAGACTTTATACACCTGGTCTCTCAGACAAGGATATGGGGAAAACCATCCTGCAGCAGCTGTCAGAAGCTATCTGGAAAGTACAAGGTGTCGTTCTATCACTTTACCCTGTACCCAAAGGTGTTGCAGCCTCTGAAGCTGTGCGAAGTTACCTCATCAGCCGTTAAGTCGGATGGAGGCAAAAGTCAACTCTTTCATCTGCAAATGTCTCATCCTGCCACAGTGCTTCTCACCAGCTGGCCCATATGGATGGAACTCAATCCAGCTACTCCTGAAATCCATCACCCTGGGCTACAGGCAGGAGAAGGCAAGGCTGGTGATGGACTTAAGGTCAGTAATACTGATTGAGTGAGTGGAGTGTGAGGAGCCAGAGGCTTTGTGGGCAGAAAAACATCATGCCTCCTCCAGGACCTGGGACTATGTGGAGCCACACTGAGCAGATCCACCGAAGAGCTCTCTGAGGATACTGAAAAAGCAAGCCACTGGGTCTGGCTGAAAAGGCGAGACAAGGCTTGGGAAGTAACACCCAGTTAGGTTTTGCTGCAAAGGGTGTAAGGGAGACGACTCTATTCACTGCCTTGAGGCTAGAAAGTTTATATGACCTCTGTTCCTATGGTGACAAGTTTACCTACATCAATCAACTATTATCACACGATCTGATGTCAGACTGACTTCATGTACAGTTTGACAATGTTGAGACTATGATACAGCAGGGTAGGGTATAAAAACTAATGTAAACTTAACAGACAGGGCTATGAAAATTTAGTTAAACTGGGTGAACTTTATAGCAGCAATTTTTCCTTTTTGTTCCCATCATAATTCCTCCAAAAAGACTTGTAGGCTAACTTACAGAACCTAACTCTGGGCAAGGACGTAACCATGGTATAGACATTGGGGGGGTCCAAATGAGAGCCCTTCCCCAGATTTTCTTTAAGTGCATTTCCCGCAATTCTATGATATTCATATATGAAAATGTACTTATTTCGAATGCAATTTTGAGGACTACATTGACCATCTGAATTCACATTTAAAGCAATAGTCTGTAATTTCTCTGAGATATTAGCGAATAGGATAGCTTCCAGTGGGTAAAAATTACATACCTAAAGCATGTTGATGTAAATATTGAGATTGGAACAACAAAAGACCATTGCGCACGATGGACTTTTAAGTCCATCGTGTGCAATGCTAAATCCAAGTTAATTTGTATTTTGTTGATTTGTCTCAAGACACAGAGAGAGTTCAAAGGACCCCTTTGAAAAGTTTTTCCCCCACCAGAATTTAGCCTAACTTTGAAGCTTTATTGAACTCCTTTGCTATCAAGACGTGGTTGGTACCAATGAATGCCTTATGTCTTCTAGTTTCATATGATACCAGTATCTTGACTCTAGCTTTAAAATTGAGCCCTTTTTAACGAGTTAAATATTTCAAATTAATTCAAAAATTAACATGCTCATTTTGACAACATCACTACTATTTAGGTATCTAGTTGCTTACTGTCTGAAAAAACGTTGTATGTCCCACTGCCAGTCCTGCTTTTTGAGCTTTTTAAATAACATCAGACTCATTACTCCCTCCATTGGTACACATTGAGAGCTCTCTGTTGTTTACTTTGGCCTGTGGTGGTCAGAGCCAGCGCTTCAAACGGAGCCGGCGTTACATGGGCGCAACCAAGTACAATTGGGAGGGGGGTATTCACACACTTTTGTTTTCCTTTACAAATGTTAATCCATTCCATAAATTCCATAAATCGTAAATAACAAGAGACGGCTCAGTTGACAGCCTGGGTTCATAAAAGGAGGAAATATTTATACATATTATTGGGAGGGACACAACCACCCAAAAGAATGCGTGGTTACACCCATGACTCTGCATGCATGATACAATCATTATAACTGATTGATAGATAATGTATGGACTCATTTTTTACAGGAAGACACATCATAGAGAAGTAAAAGATACCCCTACATTTCAAAAAGTGGAATTTCCCCTGGTGCCTCCATGTTGCCAGGGGAGGGCAAGGCAGTCGTCCTAAAACTGCCATGTATTTACAGTTCTATGTTTTGGAAGGAATTGTGCATTTCATCAGAAACTAAAAGATGTTCGTCCCACCTGCAATTCATGTTGTATGGATGTTAGGAACACTCTACAGCCTCAGCATGAGTTTGAACTGGCATAATCAGTTATGCCAGTGGCATAACACATAATCACATGTGGCCCAGACAGAAACTAAACAAAGAGAAATTAACAGTTATTCCTACTGCTGCTGTGCCATTGAGATGGTTGTGAGGATACTGCTGATGAGCATATCTGGCGGTTCAATAGCAGAAAAGAAATCTGCTTCAAAAAACTGACAGTTGGAAACCTCTATTAGTTGACGATAAAACTGCTTATCATCTAAGCTTGGCATCTAAGCACAGAAAAAGAATAATGTAACATAATGCTGTTGTTCTCATCCATCATACATCATACCAGTGCCGTTTAGAGAATGTGTTCCCTTCCCACTGCAACAGGAAGCAGCTTGCATAACAAATGTCTGCCAGCAGCTTTTTCTTTTCTGCTGATTCAGTTGGCTGAACCAATCCCTTTATTTTGTTTATCCTCATGGAAATCTAACAGTTTACCAAGTCACCTACATTTTCTTTACAGATTCAGGTCTCAGGCAGGACCTGGAGAAACACTGTTGGCAAATTTACAGGGAGTCAGTAATTTGCATGACTTAGACTTTATTGTCCCCTTGGGGAAATTCTGTAAAAACTCAGGGATTCATGCTTTGATGTAAGCCTCTACAGAGAGGTGTTCAGGAGAAAAGCTCAACCTTTGGATAAAGGCTGAGCCAGGACCAAGGCAGAGGCAGATAGTCATCAATCATTGTCCATGACGATTGAGGACATAATGGTCAGGCATGCTTAATGTGTGCTTTTGTTCTTGTTGCAGTTTTGTCTTTTCTTTTTGATGATGGACATTACATGGAGACAGTGCTGTGAAAAAGTTTTTCCAGGAATTTTCTATGCACAGTGTTTTGTATGCAGACATAGTTTTCTCAGACCACAGAACACTGAATCTCACTGCTATTGACAAGCTATAAGAGTTCTATTTCCTTCCCATACATGGATTTGAGGATATGATTTGGTAGTGGCATCTCAGGCAGAATCTAATCTAATCAAACGGGAAAATCCAGCAGCCAAATATCACCCAATTTGTTTTGTATCTTTTGGAGGTAAAACATAAAGATATGTCTATAAAGATATCTGGTTTCAATATCCACCAGCGCAGAATATGGCTGTAGCATGTACATCTGGGAAGGCTATAATGTGAAATGTATGTACAATAAATGCACTTGAAATTTAAATAAAAAGTGGACCTGGTAAGGCCATTCTATTTATATAATAAATAATTATGACATGGATTAATCATTAACATTAAAATAGAAAAAATATTTGATCCAGACTGATTCTCGTTGTTCAGACTGCTTGTAACTCACAGTGCATCAGCTACATTGCATGCGCCCTGGAGCTAATTAATGTGTGTATTACATCTATGTGTATAGCATTAACTGTCAGTCATGCTGATTCCAAATCAGTGCAGTGTGACTCATTCTCTAAATATGAAGTCCAACTCAGTTCAATATGAAGTTTAGAACTTAATATGATAATTCAGTATGAAGACTTGTCCAGGGTGTAGCCTGCCCCTCACCCGGAACGTTGGCTAAGATTGACTCCAGCAACCCCATGACCCGGAAACAGAAAAGCGGTAGAAGAAAAAGTATAAGTTTGTCACAGTGTGAAGGCAATGTGATGTTTACTGTTTTATTTTGAAGGTCTGTTGTATGCCCTGATTACTTGCACCTGTCCAAAGAAAACTGATTCATAAACAACTGGACTTGGTTAGATATATCCGTGACGACTTTGGCCACTCATTCAAGAAGCTTCATCAGTTTGTGCCTTTCAGATGAGAGTAAGCTAGTCTGACTGGCTGATGATGGAACTTGGGCATTGAGCCTCTGTGAAGTCCTTATTCATGCTATTGAACAACAGTCAACAACAGAGGTGTTAGCTTCAACTGATGGTAGTTGGAGTTGTTAGTGAAAGACTTGTTTTTGGTACCTAAACTTCTGCTTCACCTAGATAGAGATGAAAGTAAGGCATTTTAAGTGGGAGATAGGTGGTGTTGCAGACCTCCTTTTACAAAGATGGCTTCCTTCATCCCTCTTTCAAACCATCTATCTTCCTTGTCCAAGATATGTACGTTTCTGTCCTCAAAGGAATGTGACTTCTTCTTTAGGTGAAGATAGACCGCTGAGTCAGGTCCTCAGGAATTTGGCTTTCTGTGTTGGTGGGACAGGAAGAGAGACGACAGAAGGGAGAAACACAGACTACAGGAAGAAACAAAGTTAGTGACATGAATTGTGGCATGTACGTGCTTGGGGAAAGAGAGACAAAGGGACAGAAGGAGGAAAACAGAGTGTGAGACAGAGACAGGGAGAGAGATAGATGGGTGCAATCAAGGCTTGCCTATAGCAGCATAGCTAAAGAAACAGTTCTGGTCTGTTATGTAGGACCAGGTGTTGATATCCCAAAAGATACATACTTTGGCACTATGGAATTCAAGTGAATTGTCAAGTCGGCGTCCTTCTTGGGCGTTTCAGAAATTGAGCCTCTGTGGAGTTCAAATGCATGATGGCATCATTTGGGTTATCAAGTGGTTATCAAGTTCATTGGTGTTCCGCCAATATGCCGACCTCCAGAGGGTTCAGCAGTGAATCCCAGCATCCCAGGTTCACTCCCTAGATTCCATCAGCTCACTTGCACGCCCATGTCGAGTCCTTTCTCTACATCCACAAGCACTGGCTGCCCTTTTCAGCAGCCCTGGAGAGGTCCTTGGTTGCCTGCCTGTAGGCTTTCCCTCGCACTCCAACCACCTCAACATCCAGGCTACTCAGGGAGATCTGAGATCTGAGTAGCCTGGATGTTGAGGTGGCTCTAAAGCCTCTGCAGCCTACTTCCACTGGGTATACCTTGGCTTTCCAGCCTTGTTGTTGAGCATCTGTTGCGAGTTCAGCATACTTCAGTTTCTTCCACTCATAGGCCTCCTCCACTGCACCCTCCCAGGGTACTGTGAGCTCTATCATGTAGACGAGGGTGACCACACAACAAGGTCTGGTTTCAGGTTGGTGGGTGTGATCTCAGCTGGGAAGCAAAGTTTCTTGTCCAAGTCTGCCAACATTTTACAGTCCCGTACTCTGCCCAGCTGCCTCGTGTTGGGTGTTATAGCGGTGAAGCTGGCTTGACCCTCCCGAACAAATGGTGTTGGCTGCCACTGGGATGACGGGGGGAAAGGGCATCAATGCTCCAGCACTGCTGCAAGACACTTTAGCACCTGGTTGTGCCACCAAGTGTAAAGGCCTTGGGTGAGGCTGGTTTTACATCCCACTAAGATGCTCTTCAGCATTGCTGGACTTGGACACAGAGGGCACATCTTCACCATGCCACTGGCTTAGGTTTGCAGGAGAATGCAAAACATCGTAGGCAGCCCTAATGGTAAAGCTCGCCCTAAATGCCTCCATCTCCCACAAATCTTTCCCGGAGGTCTTACTCTTCTCCACTCCTTCCCATGCTAGCCACTGCACTTGGTTTGCCTGCACCACAGCTTATGCAGTTTTAAGCCTGACCTTGAAAGTTGTGACACAGTCTGCCCCCGGACTGATATTGGGAGTTTGTTCCATAGAAGAGGAGCCTAATAGCTAAAAGATCTTTTAGTCTTGGAGACACTAGAAACCACAAGTAAACCTCTATCCAGAGAGTCATGTGACCTACTAGGACAATAAGAAACTATATGAGCTCTCTCAGATAGAATGGCACTTGGTCACTTTGTGTATTAGGAGTGTAGCAGTATAGAGGGCGCTGTGATTAATTAGGTACACCTGGCGGCCGTTACCGGGTCATGCTTTAAAGGAGGCAGCGTTCTCTTGCCATTCCTGCACCTCCCTGATTCACTTCCGGGTCAGCCGTGTTGCTAGCAGTCCGGCGGCACTGCTTGCTCTGCAGGTTCTGCTGACTGTCGAGTCTGGAGGGATGGCGACTAACTGTGCGGGTTTCTCTTTCTAGCTCTGTGTCAGCATTTGACGCACTTCCGGGACCCCCCTAACTGGCTGAGGCTGCCACGGACGAGTACTACCGTCACCGCTGGCTTCTGGAGCGGCTGTTGCTTTGTTTCTTCCTGGTTGCTGCTTTGTCTCCTCCCGGTTGCTGCTTTGTCCCCAGTTTTGCTGCTTTGTCTTCGTCCCCTTCGGCTGCACTGTTCTCCTGCTGCTTTTCCTACTTCGGCAGTGTTGCCTCCTGCGCAGGCTGTAGTGGTGTGTCGGCTCGGACTCCGGCTTAACTGCGCAGCTTATTTGAATGACTGTGGCTCGGTGACAGGCAACCTTGTACTCCTTACTGTCACCAGCACCAACTTGGTCGCGTCCACGGCAGACGCCTGGACCTGACTTTTAAGGATTTCCTGTATGAGTGATGCATGGGGTTTAATTTGGGGTTGATTATTTAGTTTCGTTTATTTATTTCTATTCTGTTTTCTTGTATTAAGTCGTGTATTTGGATTTAGTGGGTTAATTTATAACTACTTTTGGCTTCTTTTGAGTAGTGATTCTTTTTTTTGTTTTCTTGGATTGTTTTCTTTGAATTAGTAGTTTTGTGTTAATTTCTTTGGGCGGTGTTTAAGTATTTAAAATATTTTTTTTTGTACACTTTATTTTGATTTAACCTGCCCATTATTTAATTACTTGGTATTTGCTGTGATTGCATTTGGTTAATTGTATTTTTTTTTTTGTTCCAGGGTCAGAGGCCAGTGGTGGTGACTGGTGGTGGTGTCCCCCCCTCGTTTGGTGTGCTGTGGTCCCTGGTGGTGGTCACTCCTGTGTGTGTGTGTGTGTGGGTGATTCACTCTGATTTCTTTAATTTGGGGAAACTCCCCAGTCACTCTTTACATAGCCTCTGCCCTGATTGGTTAGTTTATTTTTCTTTTCGTGCATAACTCATTTTTATTGATTTTTAAACTGATTTCTCAATAAAACCTATATGTTTAATACCACGAACCACGTCTCCAGCATTTCAGTGGAACGTACCTGTGTGTCCTTATCAAAACTCTCTGGGTGAAATTCCCAGGGTGGCGTTGTCGTGCAACAAGTAATTCTGTCAAACGTATTGGGTTAAATTGCCCCTCCGAGCCCCCGCCGCCACATCTTGGCGTTGTTGGCAGGACCTACTCTAATAGCAGAGACGTGTGTTCGTGGTACTTGCCGTGTTTTATTGTTTGTGCTGGTGTGTTAACAGTATCTGTTTTGTAGGCAAAACTGAGCGGCATACAGAGACAAGGCAGCAGCGGTTCCCAGATGAGCTTCGTGCCAGTTCTGGTAAGGGGGTAGTGTAAGCACACTAGGCTTTTGGGGTGCTTTTGCACTCTGGTTAGTAACCCTAGTGCAGTAAGTGTTATTGCCATTATGGCGGAAGAGGTACAGGAACTTAGAGACTTAATTGCCCAATTAAAGGCCGATAATGACCGGTTGAGACAGGAACAGGCTGGCCCTAGTTCTTTACCGCCTGCCTCTTCTGGGCCATCTATTGCCCCCTCTAGTCCTAGTGTCCCTGTAGCAGAGAGGTTAGTGTTTGTCCCTCGAGATAGGAAGTGTCCAGTCTTTAGAGGTAATACTGGCATGGGGTTGAGTGAGTGGATTGAGGAAGTGCAGGCGTGCATGAGGGCTCGGCATTTGTCCCGAGCTGACCAGGCATTTTTTCTGTTTGATCACCTGGAGGGTGGGGCTAGAGAGGAGATAAAATATCGCTCTAGCACAGTGAGAGAGAACCCGGACAGTGTGTTTGCCATTCTGAAGGAGCTTTACGGTTGTGCAGAATCGTATGTTTCTCTGCAGGCGGCTTTCTTCTCTAGGAAGCAGCAGGAGGGAGAGACTCTTCAGGAGTTTTCCCTCGCTTTAATGGGCCTCATGGAGAAAGTGAAGCAGTGTGCACCTATGGACATGCCGAATGCTGACACACTCCTGCGAGACCAATTTGCGGAGCATGTTTCTGATAGTTCCTTGCGGCGTGAGCTCAAGCAGTTAGTGCGCAGACAACCTAACAGCACCTTGCTTGAGGTTCGAGCAGAAGCAATCCGGTGGGAGCGTGAAGGCCTACCTGGCGGTGTGCGGGGCCGCAGTTACTCGGTCCCTACAGTGTTTGGTGTCCAGTATGGCGTTCAGGGTGGCCATCAGCAAGCTGTCTCTTCACCCCCAGTGTCTGAGATGTGTGAGATGAGGGAAATGCTTAAGCGTCAGCAGGGGCAACTTGATCAGCTCACTGCAAGTATTGCTCAGTTGCAGCATTTTCAGCCGCACAGTCGCCCATCTCGTACTGGCCCAGTAATATGTAGGCGCTGCAATCAGCCCGGTCATTTTGCGAGGGAGTGTGATGGTAGGCGTGCTCCTTCTCGTTCTCGGTTTCATTCACAGCTCCCATCCAATGTTGACAGGCGGCCTCATGCTGCATCGGGGTCGGAAAACTAGCACCCACCGAACTGCAGAGCCACAGTTTGGGTGGGGCCGCTACTGGCTCACAAGTTGTTTCAAGTAACTTAGATGTTTCTAAGCTAATTTCGGCTTGTCCCCATGTAGATGTGGATATGGGTGGTATAAAGGTCCCTAGCTTAGTGGATACTGGTTCCATGGTATCCACTGTTTCTGAGAGCTTTTTCCACCAGTATTTTGAGCCTTGGGGTCAGGAGCGTCTCCGATCATGTCACTGGTTACAGCTTAGAGCTGCTAACGGTTTGGCAATCCCCTATATCGGTTACCTGGAGCTTGAAATGCAACTTTGCGGCAAAGTGATGCCTGGGTGCGGAGTGTTAGTCGTAAGAGACCCTCCGGGCGGTGTGCCCGCTCAAGTGCCTGGTGTGTTGGGGATGAATGTGATCCGCAAGTGCTACCATGAGCTCTTTGGGCAACATGGTGCAGCACTGTTTTCACAGCCTTGTGTCTCTGAGGCACCAGGGCCTGTGTTGCAGGCACTGCAGCGGTGCCATCAGGCTATGACCGCAGCCCCCCAGGACACCCCTGGGAGAGTGAAAGTCAGGGGTAATAAAGCTTGGCGGATTCCTGGTGGTGTCATGAAGATCGTGGCAGCCACTTGCTCTGAGCAGTTTTCAGGCTCAACAGTTTTGTTCGAGCCCTTGGACTCTGGCTTGCCTGCGGGGTTGCTTGCCTCTCCTGCCCTGGTTCGGGTTAGTGGGGGTACAGCTTACATACCAGTGGTAAATGTAGGGTCTGTGGATGTGATGTTGTATCCCCGCATTGTGGTTGGTACGTTGGACACTGTTAATGTTGTCAGCCTCCCGTCTGGAGTTGCAGAGGTACCAACTGGGGTAGCTACAATGTCCTCCCATACAGCTTCACCTACTGTACCATCACAGCTAGAAGACCTGGACTTGTCAGCTCTTTCAGCTGGACAACAGCAGCAGGTAAAGTCTCTCCTGGGAGAGTACAGCAGTGTCTTCGCGTCTCACGATGGAGACTTAGGTTGTACTGACCTGATCTCGCATGTAATCCCCCTGGTTGATGACATTCCTGTCAAGCAACGCTATAGGCGTATTCCACCCTCCGACTATGAGGTTGTGAAAGAACACATTAACTAGCTGCTGTCATCACAGGTAATCCGCGAAAGCAGCAGTCCCTATGCATCCCCCATTGTACTGGTGAGGAAAAAGGATGGTAGTCTGCGCATGTGCGTGGACTACAGGCAACTTAATATTAAGACCCGCAAGGATGCCTTTCCTCTACCACGTATAGACGAATCCCTTGACGCTCTGTCTGGTGCCTGTTGGTTTTCTACCCTGGACCTTGCCAGTGGGTACAACCAGGTGCCAGTCACTGAGGCAGACCGGGCGAAGACAGCCTTTTGTACACCTTTTGGCTTGTTCGAATGGAACAGGATGCCTTTTGGTCTTTGCAATGCCCCCAGTACCTTTCAGAGGTTGATGCAGCGCATCTTTGGTGACCAGCAGTGCCAGTCTCTTTTGCTGTATCTAGACGACATTGTGGTGTTCTCTTCTTCAGTAGAGCAACACCTAGAGCGGCTTAAAGTGGTGCTTGGGAGACTCCAGGCTGAGGGCTTAAAGGCCAAGCTCAGCAAGTGTTCCTTCTTCAAAAAGGAAGTAAGTTACTTGGGCCATGTGATCTCTGGTGAGGGTGTCTCCACTGACCCGAGTAAAATTGACGTTGTAGCCAACTGGCCAACTCCCACCACCGTCTCAGAGCTACGGTCGTTTTTGGGGTTTGCCAGTTACTACCGTCGCTTTGTAGAGGGCTTTGCAAAGCTGGCAGCCCCTCTGCACAGGGCCGTGGCTGAGTCTGGTCGCGCTCAGGCTGGTAAGAGGTCTGAGCGTGGGGCTATCAAATGTTGGACTGGGGAATGCCAACAGAGTTTCGAGGCTTTGAAAACAAAGCTCACTACAGCCCCTGTGTTGGCCTATGCTGACTTCTCCCTTCCGTTTATTTTGGAGGTAGATGCAAGCCATGGTGGCTTAGGTGCTGTTCTTTCTCAAGAACAAGCGGGTAAGGTAAGGCCAATAGCATATGCTAGTCGAGGTCTGAGGCCCACTGAGAGGAACATGCAGAACTACAGTTCTATGAAGTTGGAGTTCTTGGCCCTTAAGTGGGCCATGACTGAAAAATTCAGGGAGTATTTGCTGGGGACTAAATGTGTTGTCTACACAGACAACAATCCCTTGAGTTATTTGGCCTCTGCCAAGCTGGGTGCTACAGAGCAGCGATGGGCAGCTCAGCTTTCAGCATTCGATTTCGATATCAAATATCGGTCAGGGAGGAGCAATCAAAATGCTGATGCGCTCTCCCGTCAGCATCCTCCTGGCCCTCAGATGTTGGAAGCTATGCTCCCTGGTACAGCTGTGCCTGAGCCTCTGCAGCAGGCCTTAGGTCTGACAAAAGTCAGTGCAGGACAAGCTGCCATTGTGGCCTTACCCCAGCACACCTCTCCTGAGATTTGTGCCCTTCAACAGGCTGACCCAGTCATTCAGGAGCTCTTGACATTTTGGAAGCTGAAACAGCGCCCCAGTCAGGAGGAGCGCGCTCAGCTTTCCCAGTCTGCGCTAACTCTATTGCGGCAATGGGACCGCCTGGTTGAACAGGATGGAGTCCTATACCGCCGAGTGTTCAGGTCAGATGGTGCTGAAGCCATATTACAGCTGCTCTTGCCGAATGCACTTGTGAATGAGGTACTCACCAAGGCCCACCAGGAGCATGGGCACCAAGGAGTAGAGCGGACTTTGGCGCTCCTCCGGTCTCGGTGCTACTGGCCTGGCATGTCCTCGGCGGTGGCAAGGTGGTGTCAACAGTGTGACAGATGCCAGGTTGCCAAAGATGTTCACCCCACAGCTCACAGCTACATGGGACATCTTCTGGCATCACGGCCCAATGACATCGTGGCCATTGATTACACCACTCTCGAGCCTGCCCAGAATGGTGTTGAAAACATCCTGGTGTTGACAGATGTTTTCAGTAAGTATACTATCGCTGTCCCAACCCGAGACCAGCGTGCCTCTACTGTGGCTAAGGTCCTGGTGTCGGAGTGGTTTTATAAGTTTGGAATTCCAGCCCGCTTACACTCTGACCAAGGACGCAACTTTGAGAGCTCACTTATCCGGCAGCTTTGTAGCCTGTACGGTATCGTAAAGACACGCACCACCCCGTACCATCCTGCTGATAATGGGCAGTGTGAGAGGTTCAACCGTACTCTCCACAACTTGCTGCGCACACTGCCCACCTCTCGAAAGCGGGACTGGAACTCTTGTTTGCCCCAGGTACTGTATTGCTACAATACCACCCCACATCAGTCGACTGGAGAGTCGCCCTTTCTTCTGATGTTTGGCCAAGAACCCAGGTTGCCAATAGACTTTCTGTTGGGTCGGGTTGAGAGTCCAGCTAGTGGCACAGTTCATGAGTGGATGCAAGAACATCAGGCTCGGTTGCAGGTGGCATTCGAGGGTGCAAGAGAGCGCCTTCAACTGGCAGCAGATCGAAGGAAACGCAATCACGACCAACATGTGAAGGACCTGCCACTAGGGGAGGGTCAGTTGGTATATTTGCGTGACTTCACTGCTAGAGGACCTCACAAAACCCAGGATCGATGGCGCTCTGTGAGGTACAAAGTGTTGAGGGCACCTAAAGAAGGCGGCTCAGTATACACCATTGCCCCAGTGGAAGACCCGAGTAAGACCAAACATGTGCATCGCACCATGCTGAAGGCTGTGGTTGGCATGGGTTCCCCTGTTGAAGCCATTCCTGCTCCTGCACCTGTTGTTGAAGGGCCACCTCCGGAGGATGGCTGCTCCTTTGAGTACGATTTGGTAGTCCTGAGGCCACCACTTTCAGCGAGCCCTTCTGCCCCACCCGCTAGCGGATCAACTTCCTTAGCTGAACCTGTGCTCCAAACCTCTGGTTTCCCTGCTCAAGGTACTCCTGAGTATGGCAGGCGAGGATCAATGCTCCTGGCTCCATCTAGTGGAGCGCCCACATCTTTGGCTGTTTTGCCAGCCAGTCATGCCCATCCCGGCCATGAGGCCCCACGCCGAACACTGCGGTCGACTGCTGGTCACCACCCCAATGTTCACCACCTCCCACGTTCAGCCGGAGCTGCTGCTTCTCCTGTTGCTGAGTCCAACGCAGTTCATGCTCTCTTCAGACCTTGGAGCTAGCTTGCTGTGGTCGTCTGTCCATCGTCGGGACGACGATGCAATAAGGGGGGGTAGGTTGTAGCAGTATAGAGGGCGCTGTGATTAATTAGGTACACCTGGCGGCCGTTACCGGGTCATGCTTTAAAGGAGGCAGCGTTCTCTTGCCCTTCCTGCACCTCCCTGATTCACTTCCGGGTCAGCCGTGTTGCTAGCAGTCCGGCGGCACTGCTTGCTCTGCAGGTTCTGCTGACTGTCGAGTCTGGAGGGATGGCGACTAACTGTGCGGGTTTCTCTTTCTAGCTCTGTGTCAGCATTTGACGCACTTCCGGGACCCCCCTAACTGGCTGAGGCTGCCACGGACGAGTACTACCGTCACCGCTGGCTTCTGGAGCGGCTGTTGCTTTGTTTCTTCCTGGTTGCTGCTTTGTCTCCTCCCGGTTGCTGCTTTGTCCCCAGTTTTGCTGCTTTGTCTTCGTCCCCTTCGGCTGCACTGTTCTCCTGCTGCTTTTCCTACTTCGGCAGTGTTGCCTCCTGCGCAGGCTGTAGTGGTGTGTCGGCTCGGACTCCGGCTTAACTGCGCAGCTTATTTGAATGACTGTGGCTCGGTGACAGGCAACCTTGTACTCCTTACTGTCACCAGCACCAACTTGGTCGCGTCCACGGCAGACGCCTGGACCTGACTTTTAAGGATTTCCTGTATGAGTGATGCATGGGGTTTAATTTGGGGTTGATTATTTAGTTTCGTTTATTTATTTCTATTCTGTTTTCTTGTATTAAGTCGTGTATTTGGATTTAGTGGGTTAATTTATAACTACTTTTGGCTTCTTTTGAGTAGTGATTCTTTTTTTTGTTTTCTTGGATTGTTTTCTTTGAATTAGTAGTTTTGTGTTAATTTCTTTGGGCGGTGTTTAAGTATTTAAAATATTTTTTTTTGTACACTTTATTTTGATTTAACCTGCCCATTATTTAATTACTTGGTATTTGCTGTGATTGCATTTGGTTAATTGTATTTTTTTTTTTTGTTCCAGGGTCAGAGGCCAGTGGTGGTGACTGGTGGTGGTGTCCCCCCCTCGTTTGGTGTGCTGTGGTCCCTGGTGGTGGTCACTCCTGTGTGTGTGTGTGTGTGGGTGATTCACTCTGATTTCTTTAATTTGGGGAAACTCCCCAGTCACTCTTTACATAGCCTCTGCCCTGATTGGTTAGTTTATTTTTCTTTTCGTGCATAACTCATTTTTATTGATTTTTAAACTGATTTCTCAATAAAACCTATATGTTTAATACCACGAACCACGTCTCCAGCATTTCAGTGGAACGTACCTGTGTGTCCTTATCAAAACTCTCTGGGTGAAATTCCCAGGGTGGCGTTGTCGTGCAACAAGTAATTCTGTCAAACGTATTGGGTTAAATTGCCCCTCCGAGCCCCCGCCGCCACAGGAGAAAGACTGAAAATTCTAATTTAGATTTTACTGGGACCTAATGCAGACAAGCTAGCACAGGAGAAATGTGACCTCCTTTTCTAGTTCCTGTTAATACTTGTGCTACAGCATTCTGATTGAACTTAAGGCTTTTAAGAGAATTCTTGCTACATCCACTACGTCCACTCCTTATTAAACACTCGGCATTCACTGTTGACTTTTCTTTTCTTTTATAAAAAAAAATTAAAAAAAATTCTGCAGTAGAAAGTGGGATGTGGACTGAAATGTTTCGCAACCTCTGGTCTAACACATTTGAAACAGAAGCAATTACATACAGCAGATCAGTTTGGTTTGGTTTTTTTGAGCCAAAAGTGACCATGAGAGGTTGGAACTCTGTCTTGGGTTGGGACAACCAATTTTGAAACTTCTTTTAGGCTACTCATTTTCTTTAATACACATTGTCAAAATACATAAACATGTAGGCCTAATTGTACTGTTTTATTACTTTGTTTTTCAGAGGAGCCAAATTACCGAGATTAGTGCTATTCACAAGGTCATCAGTCTGTGTAGAGAAGAAGTCATCATGACATGGCATTGCAGCAAATGATGAGTGAATATTATCCTTAACGTTAGCCACAGCATCTTCAGATAAACATCTGCCATAGCTGAATTTATGCAGTCAGTTATTGGAAACTCAAAAGTTGTTAAGTAATGGTCGAAGAGATGAGATTTGTGAGGAAATTTGGTCAATTTCAATGCCATATGCAAGACAAGATCAAGAGAGAACTGGCCAGCTACACTCGCATAGGTTGGACCAGCTACGGTGCGGAGCAGTGGGTCCAACTCATCATGTCTCACCTCCAAATCTACAAACTGCATTAACGACACGTGCCATTATCATCGTAATTAAACATGAAGCACACAGAGTAGGAGAGAGTATGAGCAGAAGAGGGTAAAGGACAGCAAAAGAGAGCAAGAGGCCACTGCTAATCACTTAGCTAAATTAGGAGACCTAAAGAATGGCCTGAGTGATTTAGCAGTTAATGAAAACGAAATGCTTAGCGAACAGTGAGTTGAGTAGAAATTAACGGTCAGTAAGTTTAAGTAAGTGTAAGCAAGTAAGTGAGTTAAACCACAAAAAAAGCATACAGAGATAGGCAACACAAAGTCAAACAGTACACCAGTGATTGGAAATTACGTAACATGCTTACTGCAGTTGCAGTCAACAGGGAAGGAACAAACTAGCATGAATAAGACAAACATTATCCATTATAGTATATAGTATATAGTATAAAACATTATATTCTATGTCTTTCCTTAATCCTTTCCTAGATTCTTTTTCTTTGGTTCAGGTATTTTTCCTAGTGTTCTCTTTAAATCTCTTTCTCCATATTTGGGCCATTCAGTTTTTACCTGTTCATTTGGATACCTCTTTGCTGTGCTGTCTAAAGCTGTGTACCGACCCTTTGTGCACTTTTAAGAAGTTTTCATTTGTATCTTTCTGATTTGTGAGTCCACTTTAAGCTCTGTCATACAGAAAAGTTTTAAGCCTGGTCTTGAATACTGCAAAAGAGTCCGCCCTCCGGACCGATACTGGAAGCTAGTTCCGTAGAAGAGGAGCCTGATAACTGAAAATCTCCCTCCAGAGTTACTCGTGGAGACTCTAGGAACGACAAGTAAACCTCCATCTAGAGAGTGGAGTGGCTTGCTAGGACAATAAGGAACGAAGAGCTCTCTGAGATATGATGGAGCTTGGCCATTAAGAGCTTAATATGTAAACAGAAGGATTTTAAATTCTACTCTGTATTTTACTGGCAGCCAATGAAGAGCAGCTAACACAGGAGAGATATGATCTCTTTTCCTAGTTCCTGTTAATATTCGTGCAGCAGCTTCTGAATTAACTGAAGGCCTTTTAGAGATTTGTTTGGACATCCAGATAGTAATGAGTTACAGTAGTCCAGCCTAGAAGTTGCAAATGCATGGACTAGTTTTTCTGCATCATCCTGAGAGAGGATGTTTCTGATTTTCTGAATGTTTCTCAGGTGGAAGAAAGCTGCCCCACTGACTTGTTTTATGTGAGGGACAAAGGACATGTCCTGGTGAGAGGTTACTCCAAGGTTTCTTACAGTGGAGCTGGAAGCCAAAGTAATGCCGTCCATACTGATTAAATGATTAGATAGTGTTTCTCTGAGGTGCTCAGGGCCGAGCACAATGACTTCAGTTTTGTCAGAATTAAGAAGTAAAAAATTTTGGGTCATCCAGACTTTTATGTCTTCAAGACATGTCTGCAGTCTGACTATCTGAGTGACTTCATTTGGCTTCATTGATAGGTACAGCTGAGTATCGTTTGCATAACAGTGAATGTTGATGCTGTGTTACCTGATAACGTTGCCTAGAGGAAGCAGATAAAGCGTAAAGAGGATTGGTCCAAGTACCGAACCCTGTGGGACTCCATGACTGACCACAGTACATGAGGAGGAGCTGTTGTTTCCATGAACAAACTGATATCTATCTGATAAATAGGATTTGAACCACCTTAGTGCATTTCCTTTAATTCCAATTTCATGTTCCAGTCTCTGTAGTAAAATATTATGATCTATGGTGTCGAATGCAGCACTAAGATCCAGAAGAAGTATGGAGGCTGATCCATTGTCTGAAGCCATTAGAATATCATTGGAGACTTTAACCGGCGCTGTTTCTGTGCTATAATGGGCTCTAAACTGACTGAAACTCTTCAAGCAAACCAAACAAATTGTTTTTCTACTGCTGTCTCAATAATTTTTAGAAATGAATGGAAGGTTTGATATCGTATAGTGTGAAGTTGAATCAGGAGTTGCTGTATTCAGTGGAAGATTATTGGCTCATGAATTCTATATCTGATTATGAGAATTTTATCTGTAAAAAAGTCCATAAAATTATCACTGCCTAGAGCTAAGGGGATCACTGGTTCAATTGAGCTATGGCTCTCTGTCAGCCTGGCTACAGTGCTGAAGAGAAATATGAACTTCTAGCACTGTAGAGAGCTTTTTTTACAAGTTTTGACGCTTTCTTTCCAGGCTTGGTAAGACTTTTCCGACTTATTTTACGACGAATTTCTTTCTAATTTCCTTGGCGTCTGCTTTAAGGCACGAATTTGGAACTATACCAAAGTCTGGTAGGAATTCTGAGTATGGACCAGATGGAGCAGAAATCCCCAAGAGTGATGCTTTCAAATGACCTGCAGCCAGATTTTGGTCTAGGGTTGATTAATAGACTTGATTTAAATATCACAGCCACCCTCCCTCTTCAACCTGTAGTACGAGGGATATGAAAATTAACATGAGTGGGGGGTGTAGCTTCATTAATACTGACATACTCATCCTGCTGCAGCCACGTTTCAGTTATACAAAATAAATCAATACGATGATCAGCTATGAGATGATTAACTAGTAGAGATTTTGATGATAGTGATCGAATATTCAACAGTCTTCATTTAATTGTAGTCTTATTTGAGACCGAATTTGTGACTGTTTTGATTTCAGGTTTTTGTTTTTGGCTCCTCTTCTGCTTAATTTGGGTTTAGTAACTTTCTAAATTTAGGTGGTCGAGGGACAGTTTCTATAGACCTAAACATAGACAGAGACTCTATTCTATTCTCGGCAGGTGACCGCTCTGACTGAGGTGCAGAGGAGCATGTTAAACTGCAGCTCTGCTTCCTGGTCTCAACTCGGTGC
Organism: Echeneis naucrates; assembly: GCF_900963305.1. Taxonomy (NCBI): domain Eukaryota; kingdom Metazoa; phylum Chordata; class Actinopteri; order Carangiformes; family Echeneidae; genus Echeneis; species Echeneis naucrates. The sequence continues at coordinate 26,207,460 of NC_042515.1, forward strand.
TGTCAGGGTTTCGGCTTTCTAATAAACTTGGCCAGATTCCTAGATATGAGAACAGCACCACCCACAGTGGGATTGGCATCATCTCTCCTAATCAGACCAGATCTCTCCCAGAAAGTCTACAAGTTATCTATGTAGTCCACGTTGTTTTTGGGACACCACTTTGACAGCCAGGAGTTAAATGACGACATGCGTACACGTCATCACTAGTCTAATTGGGGAGGAGGTCAGAGGAAACTGCAGTGTCTGACATAATTTTAGCAAAATTTCACTCCAATTCCACATTAATCTTTGGGACTTCCAACTGGCGAAGTCGGGTGTCGTTACTGCCGACGTAAATAACAATATTAGCATATTTACGTTTACCCTTAGCCAGCAGTTTCAGATAAGACTGGATGTCGTCTGCTCTGGCCCCCGGGGATACACTTCACGTTCCTCAGAATAGAATCACCAATCACTAGAGTCGGCTTTTCAGCGGGTGTGTCGCTGAGAGGGGAGAACCTGTTGGAAACGTGAACTGGTTGGTGGTGAACTGGGGTGAACTACAACTATACCTCTTGTCTTGGACAGTCACCCAGCTGCCCTGACTAGATCCCGGCTGCTTGGGGGCCACTGGGAGGGAGGAAAATCAACTTTCAACTGCCATAGGCCTAGCTGGTCTAGGTCAGCCTACACTAGCATAGACTGGGCTAAGGAACAGAGCTGCAACTCTGACTCGCTAATTTTTGCCTATATTTCTACCATCATCCTGCATCAACAACAAGAGGTGCTATCATAAAAGGAGGCAGAAGAATAGCTAGATATGAGGCACACAGGGTATCCGGCATAAAAAAAAGGTAGCCAAATCAACAATGCAAGTCACATAGCTGACTTGCTGTGGTAAACCCCAAAATAGGGAAAAAGCCAAAAGAGTGGAGAAAAAAAAAAAAAAAAAGTGTCCTGAATGCATGAATTTCAGATTTCTCGTGAATATTCATCACATTTATAAATATTAACACTGCCAGCAAGGCAGTGGCAACCTATTTATAAAATATTTTCTAAAAGCCATAAAATAACCTCAAATGCTTTTTCTCCTTGTCTCAGCCTGCATTGATCTTACAGCTTCACAATTTGATTGTGTTTCAGTGTGTTCAGCTCTGATCATCTAAAGTGGCTTTATTTATGCAACTGGCAACGCTCTGAGGGTGAGCCGCTATAATTGAAGGTTAGGGTATTATACAGAATGGGAACAGAAAATGCACTGGTGAAGGGCTTTGAATAATAACACTAGTAATTATTAAGGTATTTATTAAGGGTAGTAAGTACCCTTCATGAGACCCCTTTCTAAAAAAAAAAAGCTATTCAAATACTGTCAACCTTCATGTCTATCAGTGTAGCAGAAAAAAAAAGTGTGTTCAAACCAATATCCTCTGTCAGGCCGAGACTCAGACGCAGGGATTTGCAAGACACTGACTTTTATTCGTGACAGCAATGATCTCAGAACTGAGTGATAAACAAACAGGGCTATGAAACATTAACTCAACGGGGATGTCACTAGGTTCTAAATCAGCTAGGGAACAACAACAACGGCAAAAAAAAAAACAAAAAAAAAAAAAAAAACACACTCCCGAAGGAGCTACACTACACTAATAAATAAAACCAAGACGAGACAACCTCACCATGGTGTGACAATCCTCTGTGGTTGCCTCTATGGTTTTTTGAGCTGACAACATGCGCATGCAAAGACCAGCACACAATACAAGCTGGCTTTCTGTTTAAAATTACTTTCCTTCATAAATGGAGGAAACTGAACAAATAAAAACAAAGTCAATATTTGATCCATATTATTCAAAGTAAATGTACCACACTCTCTTTGCTTTTTCACCAAATCACCAAACATTTTCTTCTATTTTCTATGATAAAAATAAGATTCTGCTTGAAAATCCTAACTCAAATTTCCTTAACTACCAACTTATTCCCAAAAATCCCCCATCATGCAACATTTATGCAACTACTCACAAGTGATGGTGGCATCTGTGAATCATGCCAGGATTAGGAACATCTGTGTCTGAAAGCTGAGGTACACATAGACTGGTATGTAGTCAAGGCTCCCTTGGTCCCTGACCAGCTCTCTCTCTCTCACACTTCCCCACACACATAACCTGACTTTCGTTGCTCAGTCAAGCTTGGTTACAGCTGATGATGGCTCACATACAGCAGTCGCATGATGTAACCAGTGCTGCACATCTCATATGCTGCAGTCAAAGCGTAGATGTACTGCATTTCACCTGCTTCATCTATATATTCATGTATGTAGACCATTACTGTGTCCATTAAGTCTCTTTAATCCTGTCAGGCTGGGACTAACACAGGACTCAGGAGCAGAGGTTTTGTCAGTCACAGACTTTATTCTCGGTAGCAATGACCTCAGAACCGAGTGAATAAAGGAAACCAGGCTCTGAAACCTTAACTGTAGCGGGGATTCACGAGGGAAAAAGGGGAACAACACAAAACTCTCTGTAGGGAGGAAAACCTGACTAAACAAAAGAAAACTCACTCGCGCTATTAAGCAGAGGATCAAGGTAACTCTATAAAAATGTATAAAACTCAAAATCACTCAAGGAGGAAAAACACAAAAGCTATGAACATTAATCTAAATAAGAGATTGTAAAAAAAAAAAAAATATAGAGGAAAAACAAAAGGCTATTGTTGGAAACGAGCTAACTCAGATATAGAAGTTTACAAACAAAAATTCACTCCGTAGAGGATCAAAGGCTTACGCAAGGAGACGAGGACTGTGGCTAGGACGTACGCTGGTGTGAGACATGAAATGACGACACACTGGCATAAGACAAGGGAAAGACAGGCTATTTGAACTGTGGGGGAAAATGGGGAACAGGTGGAGACAATCGGTAATCAGGAGGACACACCGGAGACATGAGGAAGGGCAAGTGTTCTGAAACGAGAGGAGAGTTAGGCATTTCAAAATAAAACAGGAAATGACGAGACACAGTGAGCCCAGACAAGACAACCTCACCACGGTGTGACAAATCCCTTCTGTAGGGCTAATCTCTACACATGATTGTGCTTCACAACAACAGGGCAATTTTAAAAATCTTTTGAAATTTTTTTATACTAGAGAAGTCGAATTTGCTGACGTTAAGAAATATTTTATCATGTTCTGTACCTGTAAATATATCAAACAATGCTTCAACTTTTGAAAGTGACTCATGTATACTGTGTCACATCTGCATCATCACTGTGAGTATGTTGAGCAATTATTTTGGGGTATAAAGACCTAAAATACTCTACAACGCAGAGGCTCACTGTACTACTGTACTAAAATGGGAAGAGGGGATTGGCATTAGGGAATCAAATCCTTTATGCGCTTCTCATCCATAGCTGATGAATCCTCCACAGTCAAAGGAACTCTGTAGAAGTGTCTGTGCAGGTATAGCCTTAATCACCTTCACATATAATATTGCCGAATATCAACACTTTGAACAATCTCAGTTTTAGTCAGGTATATTTTGCATTTTGCAAAAGCCTGTATTTTATCCTTTCACCTTCCGCCTCATACCCCATGAATCCTATCCCATCCACCACCGTTGGAAAGGAGTGCACAGCCGTGCTTCTGGTCACAAATGTGTACTACATATATGCAAGTTTGGATATTTAGTAATCATATTTCATTAAGTTGTGGGTGGGACCATATCATGACATCTTCTAGGTATTCGCAAATACCTAGGAGAACATAGATAAGTCAAGTGGTCCACCAAAACAGTGAGTGAGTGGAGGGAAGAAAGACAGAAGACGATTTAGAGAGCAGGGAAATGGTGGAAGCTAGAGAAGAAGAAGACCACGTGTCTTATATTTTGAGCCACAGCAGCAGTAGGCCTTAACCTACAACTTGCAGACAGTTTTATAGCCATTAAGGCCAGTGAAAAATGGCTGAACATAACTTACAAAGAGCTTTTTCCTTTTCCCATTTCACCTCAGGAGGTATTTGTGTTACACTGAACTATTAAATCTCCATTGAATCTCAATTGTGTCCAAGCTGAAACAAACAAAAAACATTGGATCAGCATTGGATTCATCTTTAGTGGTTGAACAGTAGCTAATAATTATTCTAGACTTTTTACTTTCATTCCAGCTGAACAAAAATGTGAGGTAAGTGAATGTGTGATTTGCTTGTTTTATTTAGTGTTTCCAATTAAATGATATCATGACAGCCAGTTTTGAATGTCTGTATTTCCAGAATCACCTAGGTGTGTTGTGAAGCCAGTTGGGGCAAATAAACCTTTAATAGGGGGACGGGGCACACTAGCTTTACCAGCAAACCAATAAAATTGCCAATAAAGCAAATGCAGATGGCAACAGGAAAATATGTCAGACTCCTTCTTCAGAGTAAAACTGTTTTAGCACAACAAGGCACCAGGAGCATTCATACTGCCTGCCCCAGCTGGTGAACAGAACATGTAAAAGGAAATATTGGTTAAATGTTGAGTAATGTAGTGGTTATAGTAAAAAAAGAACAACAACACAGCTTCTGTGCTCTTGAGTCCTGACTGACAGAAATGAAGATATACACACACACACACCTGCCTCTTTAGAGTTGGGTAGGGGTGTAGCGTCGTCTTAAACAGGCTGCTGGATGTTTAGTAGAGCCCTACTAGTTCATATATTTGTGACAGACGTGACGATAACACCTATTGAATAGCTTATGCTATGTGTTCAGCTGGCATCTTCACTGGCAGCGGTCGCTGAGGATTATGAATAGGCTAACGTAGCCTTCTGCTTACGTCCAAAACCAACATTGATTTCTCAGAATCAGAGAACAAATAATTAAAATTGATCGCCATAGCGTTAACCCATCACAATGTTGAGCTATCAAGGACACGAGACAGATAGTTCAGGATGGAAAGATCCGGTGGATGATATGCTGTAATTCGCAGAACTGATGTTTCAATTTTCCAGTTTGAATGGGAGAGACTGAGGGTAAGGCTTTCAAAAGATTTCTAACCAAAAATTGGTTTAGGATTGATTTATAAGCTGGAGTCAAATATCACATCCACCCCTTCTCCTCAACCTATACTAACATATTCATTCTGCTGAAGCCAGGTTTCAGTGATAAATCCATAATATGATCTGTGATCAGATCATTAACTGACATGGATTTTGATGATAGTGATGTAACATTCAATACTCCACATTTAATTTTTGTAATATTTCGATCTGAATTGTTGATAGTTTTAATTTTAATTAAGATCTAGTTTTTACCTCCTCTTCTGTTTACCTTGATATTTGATATTTATTTGATATTTATTGATATTTCTATCTCAATCCTATTCTGGGCAGGCAACCGTCCAGGCAACAATGACTAAGGTGCAGAGAGGAGTGTTAAACTGCAGCTCTGCCTCATGGTACAGATTTGTAAATGTTTTGTTCTAACATTCTAGTAAATTGAGTAATTTTTTCCCTCAAAATTCTACACACAACACCCCATAATGACAATGTGAAAAACGTTTTTTTTTTTTTTTGAGATTTTTTAAATTAATTAAAAATGAAAAACAAAGAAATCACGTGTACATATGCATTCACAGCCTTTGTCATGAAGCTCAAAATTGAGCTCAGGTGGATCCCATGCCCACTGCTCATCCTTGAGATGTTTCTGCGTTTTAATTGGAGTCCACCTGTGGTAAATTCAGTTGATTGGACATGATTTGGAAAGGTACACACCTATATAAGGTCCCACAGTTATCAGAGGACAAAACAAGCATCAAGTCAGAGGAACTGTTTTTAGACTTCTCAGACAGGATTGTCTCGAGGCACAAATCTGGGAAAGGTTACAGCATTGTATGTGGGAAATAGCTGGTGTCACAGATATGCAGCGGACTAATGCAACTATGCATTAGTTTTACAAAATAATGATCCCTGTCCAAGGATATCCTGGATTTTTTAAAATGTGAAGATTATTTTATTCTTAATCAGATCTGGGTTGTTGCCACTCGATATTGCACATTTTTCCACAATTATAATTTAAAGTTTGTTTGATATGCAGGCAAGCACTGCAGTTTGCTATAACAGTTTGATCAATAGAACGCTTAGATTTCGAGGGAGGGCAGTCGTTGGCTCCAGCAGCCCCATGACCCAGAAACGGAAAAGTATCTGCTGACCAACATCACTGAGTCTCATAAACTAAGAAAACATGCAATGATGTGTAAACAATGTTTTCATTTAATCAGTTTCCTCTCATAACCTCAACCTCGTTTGCGTTTCAGCTGAGCGAGACAAGTGAAAAGACGCGAAGTTGCCCTGTCTCATTTATTTCTCCTGTTTTCAGGAGTAACAGCTGTTTATATGGTGCCAGCAGGTACCTATAACATGTGCAGCATTAGGGAGTATGAAACAAAGCATAACATACATTATATAGAAAGCTACATTCCCCTCTTGCAGGAGTTATCACACAGGCCACTGACTACTCAAAGGATGAAGCCGTATGGGCCTAGTCTTCTTCAAAAGGCCCTTTATCATAATTTGTGCATTGACAAATGTGACATATGACATAGACCACAATGACACGGTGGACACTGCATTCTTTGAAAGTCGTCAAAATACATGAAACCACAATTGCCCCCACTTTTTATTTCATAATGATAATATTTAATGACTTCTGTACTCTGAGCTTGAAATATTTATTTTAGAAATCTGATCACCTTATCTGAGATGAAATGGAAATAACAACTGCATGTTTTTCTTAGCTGTTTTTAAATAATGCAGTTTTTGAATGTTACTGAGCTTATTATTGGACCTCAGAAGTAATGCGAATGAGTGAGGGGCTTAATTTAACTTACTCTTTTTCATCTCAACAGTGTTCACTGTAGCTAGATGGGCAAATGACTCCCTCCTGTGATGGAATCAAATGGATGAGAATACAGTGAACTGATTTATCAAATCATCAAATTGACTAGGATTTTGCTCATTTGAGCATACACATGCTAATATGATGCTAGAAAACAAATTTAAAAAAAGCAACAAGGATTAATCTAGTTGGGGGATGGAAGTCGCTTCATGATGTTTCATCATTTTGACAGATCAGTGACAGGTGAAGTTCCCCAGCAAGATCACAGACCTGAAATTTGTGAAATCAGATATGTTTATTTTGTATAAAGCTCACAGAGAAAATATACATGGTACCCACATAGACTTTAAAAAAGTCCTTAATGTGTAAAGACCAAGTTATGTATTGATGGCTCTATGTATGACTCTACATGCAGCGCAATTTTTCCAAGTTTTTTTTTTTTCTGTTTATCCAAGTGTTCCATTGGATGATAAATACAATGGCGCCATGCATGTCGAACCCCTAACGTACCTTTCTGTTCCGTTTACCGAAAAAAAGGTAATGTGATAAAGTTACCAATCTACAAAAATGCGCAGGAAGTACCGGTGGTAACAAGTTTCTTTTGACTTATTGAAAGCTTAAGAAGTTGTCAACAAAAATCTGGGGCCTCCCCTGATAGGGATCGTTTAAATACAGGGAATCACGGCTTCGGCCTGCCGCCTGAGACCACCCTTCCCCGTTTAGAGAAGGTTTCTTCGCTTTAACATAGAGGGCTTCTTTTACTACTCTTTCAAACCATCTGCCCTCCCTGTCTAGGATTTTAACATTGTTCTCCTCTTTGTCAGGGAGATGAACAAGAACCCAATAGTCACTCTATCAGAGCTCCAGAGTTCTCCTCTGTGGAAAGGGGAGAATCTTGCAGAGGGACAACAATCTCTACAGTAATCCACCAATCAGGCCTGTATAATAGAGTGGCCAGACAGAAACCACTCCTAAGTAAAAGGGACATGGCAGTCTGCCTCGAATTTTCCAAAAGGCACCTAAAGGAATCTCAGACCCTGAGAAACTAAATTCTCTGGTTTGATTTGCTGGGATCTCCATGTGCTGTGAAAAGAGCAATAGAGAGGTCTACATGTCCTTCCTAAAGCCTGAGCCGAAGTAGGTTGACTGTTTGGAAACTGCACCACCACCCCCACGATTTACACTTAGATGTGAATCTGACTGAGTGTGAACAAAAACTAAATGTGAACATTGGCTGAAACCAGGCACACTCAGCAGGGGTGCAATCTTATGTCCTGTAACGACAAGCGCACCTACTTTTTTAAAGAAGCAACAAAGTGCACAACCTTCCACCCACTGAGGAACTCATCACATCACCCCACCAGAAGAGCGAGGCACGGACTGCCAGACCCCCAGTGTGCTGCGGGACACAGATCTCTTCCCTTTCTCCCTCAAAATCCGAAGGATCGGAGTAACGAGAAGTAAGAGGCTTATATTTGGCAGAGACAATTAGCATAGAGTGCAGTTGTACTTATATTTTAAAGTGACTTGCAAGTGCTGCGATTTTTTCTTTGTTGTTGTTGTCGGTTGTTCACCATCTTGGCTCCTAAAGACACGTCACTCATATGACCCCGCCAACATTTTCCCTCTCTCTCTCTTTACCTCTAACTACCCTATTGTACACACACATCACCATTGTGACTGCTGTTGCTGTAGTAATTGCTATTGTTATTGCTATTGCTAGTGCTATAGCTACTGCTGCTGTTGCTGCTACTGGTATTCCTATTGCTACTGCTACAGCAGTGTTTTGCTTTTGATAATTTAATTATAATAGCCTTTATATTAAGTAATGTTATTTTAAATAATTATTGCTGTGAATAAATTCTGTTATAATTTAATCTGTCATTGTTTGTGATTATTGTGGTTATGCAATTGTGACAGTTGCTGGATTCATAACAGCCAGTGCTCGAGTTCACCCTTTAGGAATCTTCTGAGACGGTATTTCAGTTTGTCAATTTGGTTATTGGTCCCTGATGGCAGGGTGGTGCCCCGAGATTTACTGTTCATAGTAGATATTTCTGACTACTAATAATTACTCCCCTCAATTATTAAGATTAATCACCAGTAAACAAATTGCCCCTACTAGTGTACAATGGATGAGACAAAGATTGAACTATTTGGTGTGAATGTCAGGTGTCACATTTGGAGGAAACCAGGCACTGCATCACCAGGCCATTAACATCCCTACAGTGAAGCATGTTGGCGGCAACATTATGATGTATGGATGTTTTTCAGCAGCAGGAACTGGGAGACTAGTCAGGATAGAAGGAAAAATGAATGCAGCAATGTACAGAGACGCCCTGGATGAAAACCTACTCTAGGATGCTCTTGACCTCCGACTGGGGCGACGGTTCATCCTTCAGCAGGACAACAACCCTCAGCACACAGCAAAAGAGTGGCTTCAGGACAACTCTGTGAATGATCTTGAGTGGCCCAGCCAGAGTCCAGACTTGAATCTGATTGACCATCTCTGGAGAGATCTCAAAATGGCACAGATGCTTCCATCCAACCTGATGGAGCTTGAGAGGTGCTGCTGCAAAGAGGAATGGGCAAAGCTGCTGAAAGATAGGTGTGCCAAGCTTGTGGCATCATATTCAAAAACACTTGAGGCTGTAGTTGCTGCCAAAGGTGTATCAACAAAGTCTGTGAGTATTTGCGTACATGTGATTTCTCACACTCCTGTCTGTACTGCGGTCAATTTGGACATTATGCCTACTAAAAGATGGCGCTCGCCATTAGAATGGGAGTTACTGGTGGTGGGCCATCTACCCTTCTCCAAATCTCCCGCCAGACGTGCCCGCTTCACTGAGATTCTTCAGTGGAGCGGTCACCAACTGGAGGTAACGGTGGCGCTGGACACTGGTTTTGATGAGAATATGATTAACACCCCCCTGGTCTGACAGTTGGGCATCAACACACAGGAGCTGCCCCAGGTGAAGCAGGCCAACACCCTCAATTGTTAACCCCTCGCCAGAGTCAGGTACTTCACTGAACCAGTCACACTGTTCATTTCTGGTAACCACTGCAAAATGATTTTTTTTAAATCTAATTGACACCCCTCAAGTTCTGTATTTGGGCTACCCATTGCTTGCTAAACACAATCCTCAGGTCGACTGGGCCACTAACACCATTTTTGGGTGGAGCGCCCTCTGTTCTTCTCAATGCCTTTTGTCTACTCTGTCACCAGGCAGTGCTGCTAAGCCTCAGGAAGAGTTCCCGGACTTATCTGCAGTACCAGCCAAGTATTTAGACCTTAAATCAGTGCTCAGCAAATCCCGGGCTACTACTCTTCCTCCACACAGGCCATATGACTGAGCTATTGAGCTCCTGCCTGGTACAACACTGCCAAAGGGTAGGTTGTACTCCCTTTTGCCCCCTGAAATGGAAGCCATGAACAAGTACATTGGTGAGGCTCTGTCTGCAGGTATTTTTCGGCTGTCCTCCTTTCCAGCAGGTGCTGGTTTCTTCTTCGTTGAGAAGAAAGACTAGTCCCACCGGCCGTGCACAGACTTTCGAGGCCTCAATGATATAACGGTCCAGAATCGTTACCCTTTGCCTCTGCCTTTGAGAACCTCCAGGGGGAGACAATTTTCTGTAAATTGGACCTGCATCTAGAGAGTGGAGTGGCCTACTGGGACAATAAGGAACTATGAGCTCTCTGAGATAAAATATAACTTGGTCATTAAGAGCTTTATATGCTTATGTCTATTTATTGTCCGAGTATTGTCCTTCCCCTACTGTTGTCCTCTCTAGATGGAGGTTTACTTGTGGTTCCTAGAGTCTCCAAGAGTCAATCTGGAGCCAGATCTTTCAGTTATCAGGCTCCTCGTCTATGGAACCAACTTCCAGTATCGGTCTGGGGGACGGACTCCTTGTCTGACAGAGCATATAGTTAAAAAGTTAAAGTGCATCTACTCTTTAGCTATGCTGCTATAGGCCTAGGCTACTGGGGGAAGGACTGAGCACTTTTATCTCTCTCTCTTCCTCTCTCCCAGTTCCTCTCCTCTCTCTTCCTGTCCTCATCCTGCAGGTGGTGACTCATCGCCATCCCATGTTCCTGCAATGCCTGCTGCTCCCTTATCCTGATGAATTCCATACTACAGCATCATCTCCATGCAGCATCATGTTCCTGCCTACACCTGTTTGAATATGCCCCTCTCCTGCTCTCATTCTCATCCTACGCCCCTCTCTCTCTCTCGGGGATCTGTTGGGTCTGTTTAAATAATTTTATAAAGAGTTTGGTCTAGACCTGCTCTATATGTAAAGTGCCTTGATGTAACTATGTTATGATTTGGCGCTATACAAATACATCTGATTTGATTTGATTCGATTGCTGCAAATGATGACCAAACGTTCTCTTTCAATTTAGCTCCAGCATCTTCAGATAAACATATTCTATAGCGGAATTTCAGGTAACATGGGTTACCTACCTCTGTGGTCTCTGATAGGGGACCTCAATTCATCTCTCATTTTTGGAAAGCCTTCTGTACCCTCATAGGCGCATCAGTGGATGTGTTGTCGGGCTTCCATCCACAGAGTAATGGTCAGACACACCGAAATAACCAGCACCTTGAGACTGCCCTCCCCTGCATGGTAAGTCAAAATCCTTCCTCCTGGAGTCAGGTCCTCCCCTGGGTCTAGTATGTACACAATGCCTTACCTGTCACCTCTACTGGGCTCTCCTCTTTTGAGATCTGTTTTGGTTATCAACTCCCTCTGTTTCCCCCACAAGAAGAGGATGTTTCTATACCCTCTGCCAAGGCCTTCGCCCGTAGATATCATTGGGTCTGGCAATGTGCTTGTGCCAATCTGCGGTCCTCAGCCCGTCAGAAGGAATAAGCAGACCACCATCGCTCTGCCGCCCCCCATTACCGAATGGGACAAAGGGTCTAGTTATCGGTCAGGGACCTGCCCCTCCAGACTGACTCCAGGAAATTAAATCCCAGGTTCGTTGGGACATTTCTGGTGTCAAAAGTCATTAATCCTTCTGCTGCCAAGAGACTAAATGGTGATTCTCTTTTAAGGATCATTTAAGTATTCCTTTTGTCACAGTTCTTTCTCCTAATTTTGCCTTAGGAAAAATAAAACAAGCAAAAGATGAGACCTAGCAATGAGACACATAGGCGTCATATCTGAGATATTAGTTTGAGAAGCAGGAGAAATAGGAGATGTCTCTTATGTTTTTTGTTGTCTTATTTACAACTTGTTTCTCCTTAGGAGAAATGATACAGCAAACCAGGAGACAGTGAAATGAGAAAGTGTTATCATCGAGATATCAGTTTGAGGATCAGAAAAATAGGCACTGCATAGATTTCAAAACTTTTATTTTACAACTCACAGAAAGTCAAAGCTGTGCTGTTTGTAAAAATAATAATAATAATAATAATAATAAAGCATTTAAACATCAACTTGTGACTTAAACTTGCACCAAACTTGCAAACCTGTTCCATACTGTGCACAATGCTGATCAATCTGTCTTCTATCCTGGTGGTGGAACCAGCCACAGGGAGGAGGGAGAGAAGAGCAGAAAAAAAGAGAACACTATTAGTAAAATGCAAAGTAAGACATTTGTTGGATCATTCTATTATTTTATCTTACATTAATCAGCACCTATGCTGTCTAAAACCATCTGGATTTCAAAGAATTTCACCACATTTCTGCCCCCAACTAATGGGAAGGACGGCGGTGTGATAGGCTACCCTATTGAAACTATAAAAGTTTTTTTCTTTATCATCCTTTTATTTTTAATATCATTATGTTTGGGGATGGGGATGGGCAGCATAATTTTGATTTCACTTGGGGTTTGATGTTTGGTGACATTTTAGGGAGTTTACTTTGGATGTGTTAGGGACTGTTTTGCTTACTTGTTGCAATGCCTTATTATATTTTCAATGCTATTTGCATTGGTGAGAAGCACTGACCTAGAATGGTGAGAAGCAAGCAAATCGCAATGACGACGGCAAGTGGCCGAAGAGGGATCTTACTTGAGGCAGAGGCACTGACTGAATTGAATTGAATGAACACTCAAAGCTTTTGGCTAGGAGAGGGCGGGTGGGCGAGTGGGTTCAATTGCAGCGCTCTGATTGGCCAAAAGCTTTTCACTCCACTTACATAGATTGCTGTGGCTCAGTGGCAGAATCATACAAGCGTACGAGAAATGAGAAATGCGTGCATGTTGGAAGGTCTGCATTCATGAACACTTTTAGTGAAGATAATTTCTGTGAAAACTTTAAAGTTTTGGGTGATTTCATAGAGGGAGCAACATAATTTGACATTAACAGTATAGAGGTTGAATAATTTTAGCGCGATTGAGGCCTACCCTTAGAAAAGCCTACCATCAATGTCCAACACAATTGGAAGCAATTTCTAATAAAAGAGAAAATTACCTCAGCTTCATGGATTTTTGGGACCACCAGCTCTCATTCTGCATTTGTTCAAAATAGCATTTTTGACTTTTGCAGGTTCTACAGCTGCCCATCCATTGAGCGTTCCACAGTACATGATGTAGGCTGCAGATAAAAGGCAAAAATCAATCAATCAATGTGGTAATAATAGTTCTGAAACTGTTCCTTACATTGGTTGTGTTTGGTTGATTGGTCTGTCCGTAAATGCTTATTCTACACAAGGAACTATTTATTGATGTAGGGAAAACGTAAAAACGTTGGTCTTGGCCTATTCGTGCTGACATGGCTCAGTGGCTGCAGGACTCAAGAGCTCGACTCAGGTAGGTAGCAACAGAACCAGGTTCATTGGTACTGAGGCACAAAATAAGCAAGGCTTAAAAAACAAGACTTGAACAGGCTTGACGGCTGGGATGCTTGACGAACTGACAAGACGAACAGGCAAAGACCAACACGAACACAAGACTTAAGTACACAAGGGAAGGACAATGACACAGGTGGAAACAATAGGGGCGGGGGCTGCTGCAATCAGCACATGGGAGAACACTAGGGCATGATGTCAAGACACTTGAAACAAGAGGAGAGGGTAAGTACTTACACTAAAATACTAATATTTTAGTTTATACTAAAATTATACTAAAATAAAAAAGGAAGACAAACGTACAAGAAAACACTAAAACATGACTCATCCAGGATGAGGCTTGACAAAAATCTAAACAAAGTACCTGTCTTCATTGACTGTGTCTGCAGGCGAACTTGAGCTAATATCCTTAACGTCCATGTTCATGGTCATAATGAATGTTTTTAGAGTAGGCATCTCAGAGACAGCGTGATGGAGCTGCATATTGAGAAAGGACTCTTTGGCACTGGGGGTTGGGTTAGATGGACGTTTCCACTGTGCGTCCAAATCCAAGAGAGCAGGCTCATACTGCTCTGAGGACATGGGTTGTGGGGATGGAGGTGACAACTGTGGCTGAGCAGACATGGGTTGAGAAGATGGAGGCTGGTGACGTGGTGATGCAAATGGGGGTGGAAACTTTTGCTCACCCTCTGGAAGCACTGGAGAGTTGTAGAATCTTTGTCAAGCCACATGAAGCATGGCCACGCTCTTAATTGTTGTCATTCTTCTTTTGATCTGGGGTCACATACTGCACTGTGGCCATGTAGAACTTCTTGTTGTACCATCTAGCAAGTACTTCTTCTCCTGGACTCAAATCTTTGAAGTTGTCAGTTGGTTCTGCTTTCTCTGTCATTATATCACATGTCTTGTGGCTCTTGGCTGTGTAGCTGTCATGTTTTGGGTTGTTTAGTGTTCGGTCTGTGTCACTTCCTGTTTTATTTTGAAGTCCTGGTTCTGTCATGTTCCCCATTACTTTATTTCCTGGTTGTCTCTCCTGTTGATTGCTTTCCCTGCCCTAATGTGGATCACTTGTGTCTTGTCTAGTCACTGCTTTCTGTTTTGTCCACATGAGATCCTTGTCACTTTGTCATTTACCCCTTTTATTCTTGGTGGTGTTTTGGCCTGCCTTCCCTCCCTCCTGTCTCTCTGCCCATGTCTCTCTACCTGTGTCTCTGCCCATGTCTTTGCCCATGTCTCTCTGCCTGTTGTACCTGTCTGCTGTCTGAGCCTGTTGCCTGTGCTTGTCTACCTGTCGTTCCTCCGTCTCGGTTTTTTTGTCGTTTTTGGTTTTGTGCATCCTCAGTGTCTTTTTTATTTGGTAGTTTTGGTTTTGTTAATTAAAGTCCTATCTTCACACCTATTTAGTTGGGTCCTCACCCGCAACACAACACCATCCCTGACAGTAGCTGTCCTAGCTGCTGTCTGCAGAGCGACATCTGGCCAGCCAAATCAGCTGGAGTGGCCCACGTAACGATCCCACACAATCCCTCTAAACATGACCTATTTTTTAGCAAGCAGGGCACCAGGATTTTTTTTTTTTTTTTTTTTCACTCACTAAGGGTGAGTTTGACCAATAGTGGGGATGCTAAGAAAAGAATAAATTTTTGTGACTTCATTTACTTCATAAGGAGTTCTAATTTTTTCAATAAAAGCAACTACGATACACAGCACAAGCAATAGGCTACAAGCAGCCACAAGCCAATGGCAAAAATGTTTTAAGTGCAAAGGTGATAGAGTCAGTACTGGACAGCACCAGATGGCGCCCACGCGCCATGCCAATAACCAAACAATACATCCAAAATGCAACAAGAAGTGTATTTATTCTATATGCATTATTAATGAAAACAAACAACTATTTATTTGCAATATTGTTTTGGATCACATCATAACTTAAGAAATTAAATTAACCCGCAACGAGAAGTACAAACACCCTGTGCCTGTTAACTGGGCACACAATTAAAGGCTAATCACAATCTTGGGGATTATATTTCTATTGCAAACAAAAATACATGCCACCTCCTTCTGTGCATTTGTTCCAGTAACAGATTCAATGTCACATCAAATGTATCACAACCAGTCTATGATCGCAATGTCAAGAAAAAACTCACCCGTATGATTTTATAGGAGGACGATGCGTCTGTTGTGGTTAGGTGCACGAGTCTATAATCTTTTTATTTGTGATCACAAAACGATTCATAGCAAAGGACTGTAGGCTAGCTAGCCTTAGCCTAACGCGCTAACGAGTTTAAACAAAAAGACTCTCTCTCACACTCACTCACACACACACACACACAGGTTATAGGGTAGGCTACAACATGCAAGTGGGGATTGGATTGGATTGGAACAGAATGGCTTGTTAATGTTTTTAATTTAAAAAACAATATAAAATAAAATGTTTCTGTGTCTCACCAGCTTGTTGTTGTTTCTTTATAAAATAAAAGGAGTATCTGTCGTAGCAACCAGTAGCAAAAAACGTAAGTTTATTCATCTTGATTGACATAATACCTTTGACATATTCACATAATTTTGAACTTGTGCATTTTGGATAAAGCATGGCTTGATTATCAATTATCAATGGCATTGAAAACATACAGATCAAAGTTGTATCTAGTTCTTTGATACAGACTAATGTTAGCTATGTATGTGAAATTGTCTAGCTTTTAAACAAGCTCCACAGTGATTTACAAGTTACTAACATTGAGTCTAAGCATATGCAAAAATGTAAGCAAATTACACAAATTTCAGTGTACCTTCTCTGAGTTTTCAGAGTGGCAAGTCCTGACAATTCTTCATATCCCGCGATTTGGTTTTACTGGGTGCCAAATCTAGACTGGAGGGAGTCTTCTGAGTTTTCTGCGGCTGCAAGGTCATGTGTGGGTCACGCAACAAAAGTAACGTCAACCGTCATCATCGTGCTATGTCACTGTGCTCGTACTCTGCTCGTTGTCCCCTTTACCATCTATGGTTGTCCCAAGAAGTATGTGAAAGTAAGTAGAAGAATATTTGATTTAATAACCTATCCAAATAGATTGCTAATGGGTGTAGTTGCCTGTATTTGGCACTAAAGCATGATTACTGTTTGGCTACAGATTGCTTGCTAGCTTTTAATCTGAGTTCTTCTGTTCTGGCTAATATTTGCTAATGTTGGTCAGAGCCCTTGATATATCAAGGGTTGTGATGTTAGTTAGCGAACTAGCTCATATTTAATAGTAACCAAGCAGGTGTAATCAGTTCTGAATGGAATGATGTTGGGTAGAAAATGTTAGCTTGAGTGTTACAAGTTAGCTAAAGTAAGCTAGGAAGATGGCAGCAATCTAGAATGTAAAATTGAATAGAAATGCTTACTGAATTTTACTTCAAATTTTCAGACTGCAGACCGACCATCTCGCTGGAGGAGATTAAAAGAGAAAAGCCAACCCCATAAAAGATATAGAAGATAGGCTGCATTGGTGAGTTTACTTAGTGTAATTCCCTTTTCTGAAGAGCATGTAAAAAGGTTGCACAGCAATGAACATAGTTCTACTTTTGGTAGCCTTGTTTAAGATTTTAAATTTCTCTTTTCAGAATGACAAATCAGGAAAGAGCCCAGAAGAAGTCAGGAGAACATTAGCAACATTGGTTTAAATGGTTGTATTAAATGTGTTCAGGCCACAACACTATTATAATTGGTGTGATTATAATTTCTGTGAAAACTTTAAGGTTTTGGGTGATTTCATGGAGGGAGCAACAAATTTTGACATTAACAGTATAGAGGTTGAATAATTTTAGTCTGAGGCACTAAGTGATTTATTGACATTAGTCACCCTTCACTGGGGAACGGGGGGCATGTGCATGCCTTTTCCTTTCAAGCAGCAGATCCAAAAGGTCTCCCTCGTACCCATAAGGGGTTTGTAGATGATGCCAAGACCGCGTATTACACCGAAAGTACTATCAATTGAGTAAAAGGCCCTACTTGGCTCAGTAGACTTGGCAGTTATGACTTGATCGCAGGCACTGGCATTGATTATATGCACGCTGTACTAGTGGGAGTCGTGTGTGTTAATGTCTCTATGGTTTTCTACAGAATTCTCTCGAGCTCCCCTTTGTATGGCCAAGTCAGTAAATGAAATTGGCAGACATATGAATGATATTCAGCCGCCCTCTATGACACGATATCCCAGCTCTGTGTCCTTCTCACAGAATGTACTGCACAGCTTCAGAGTATCGGTTAATTCTGTTGTTCTGTGGGCCTATTGTGTTCTGTGGGATTCTTGGAGGTCAAAACTACAACCACTGTCTGCTTAAGAAGTTATCTTCATCCTTCTGATGGAGTCAGTGACCCATGCACAAATTGTGCAGAAAAACTATTCTGAAATTTCTGTTCTCAGATGGGTAGGCTTTATGGTGAACGATACCTACCAATCAACAATTACTTGTGCACTTAGCAGATAGTGTCAGATCTCTGGGACCTTTGTGGACTCCCTCTATTTGACAAAAAGGGACATTTATTTTGTCTTATTCATGGCATGCAAAATATACAGGGGCAGATGGTTAATGCTGTCAAGCTTATACAGTCTCTCCCAAGTATTGCACAAACCATAAGGTTAAATAATGCAGCTTGTGAATTCTTTGTCAAAATGAGAAGTTCCCGTTTGTGTCTAGCTGGTAATATGGTAAACAGAGTGACACTGCTCGGTGCATCCTATAATCTTAGTTTAGAACCAAACAATCTGTCTGCCTTAGAACAGTTACTTGGTCACAACCTATAGCTCAAATTGGCAGATCTACGTACACCTCAAAGCAATATGTGAAGGCAAAAAGGGGGAACAATTACAGTATCGTATTTTGCGATGGGAGGTAGATTAAGTATGGTCAGATCGAATTCTTTTGTCTCCACAAAAAAGCTCATCCCCAAATGAAATGCAACTTGCCTTTGTGAATGAATTCCCATGTGCAGGAATAACACTTCTGCGTGATGCTGTAACAGGTGGTACATGTTTCCACATTGTTAGTTTGCTAGAAACACCTGTCAAAAAGACAACTGTAGCACTTGCGAATATTTTGGGGAAGGTAGTCTTCATAAATGTGTCTTCAATCCCTGGTGTTGTGTTTGCTGCACATTTCCCCAACGCACTTGAGAGGGATTAAATAGGTTGAACAGTGTCATTTACTAAACTATGATTCATGTGCTTTAGAATTATGACGTGGTAAAAATTTGAAATGAAATGTTTGGTTCTTTTCATTTATTTTAGGTGTTATTGGTGAAACATAGTTACTTGTGTGAAAATGTGAACTTGAAAATATGTGAAAGTAATAAGACAATAAAAAGATTATATGTATAAATTGTGCAAATCTAAGCATTATTGAAGCCTTTTTTGAGATTTGTAAATCCAAAAATTACGAAAATAAGATGACTAGAATGAGAACAGTTCAAGACTGCGTAGAGACCTCTTTGAAAGAACAGACTGAGCCTAATCTGAGACTTACCAAATAGATCTGAAATGAGAATTACATGAGTTTATCAGGATCAGACTGAGGAAAGTATAACATGTATAAATTGGACAACACTGAGCATTATATAAGACATTGTTGAGATCTCACTGTGATCTCATAGTTGTCTAGGATAAACAATTGTGAAAGAGATCATTTTTTAAAAAATAGTTTCCTCTGGGTAGCCAGAGGAACCATGGAAACACAACAAATCTTTCCAACCATCTACTAAATGGCCATGGGATTAAACAAAACGGCAACAGTCCAGGCACCTCTCCTGAAGAAATGTTGGTTGAACTTTATTTTTGAGATTACAACTGTATTATTTTTATGTTGAAAACAACAGCAGAAGAACCAAGTAAACCTACTGTGAATTCAACTAATTCAACAAGAAATGTTGGTTGCACTTTATTGTGTACTGTTTATATTGAAAATGAGAGCAGAAGATTAACCTTCTGGTTGCACTTCATTCAAATAAAAGGCTAATGTATTTGCCATTAATTGTTGTTTGCTTGTTTATAACATCCATAATTAATTTCAACCTGATTTCCCTACAAAATACAACAGGGATCTCTGAAACTTCACCTGCACTGTCCAGTATCCAGGTATTTATTTCACAGGTTGAATTTATGGCTAAAAACTTACTGAATCAATTTCAAGTCACTGTGTGGATCGAATATCAAATCATTCTAAATTAACCAAGATAGCTGTTGAATCGAAATGGCAACCATGAATGGTGATTCAAATCGAATCGTTAACATGAACCGTTACATCCCTAGGAAACACCAATAACTGTAGTCAGTTTCTCAGCAGGTGCGTCACTCAGTGGGGAGAACATGAAATGATTGATGGTGAACTGCCTACTGCAATGCCTCTTGTCTCAGACAGTCACCCACCCATCATGTCTAGATCCCAGCTGCTCGGGAATAGCTGGGGGTGGGGAGTAACTCTGAGCTTTTCTAGGTTGGCCAACTACAGGGGACTGGCTAGCTACACTAGCATTAGTTGGCCTTGCTATCGTGTGGAGCTGCACCTCTAACTCATTCACTCTGTCATCATATCTATCAACAAGCTGCATTTTTGGCTTGTACCATTATCACCAAAGAAAGCAGATGAATAACTGAACATGAAGCAAACATAGCAGGACAAAATGAGAGCAGAAGAGGGAGAAGGAGGTAGAGTAGAGAGAGGGGAGCAAGGGGCCATTGATAATTGCTAAGCTAAGTTAGCAGGACTAAGGAATTGCCCGAGTGATTTTGAAATTAGTGAAAACTAAATGCTTAAATAACTGTGAATTTATTGTTAATAAGTTTGAGTGAATGGTTGATTGATTGAAATGACAAGAACCCACAGAGATAAACATACAGAGATGGGTGACCCGAAGTCAAACAGTAACATGAGGGCATGATATAACATGCCTACCGCCATGAAGTCCAGTTTCTACACACGCCAAACAGCCCAGACCTCTCACAAATCCCTCAAACACTTTGCTCCAGCTGTCGCACTGCCCCACTCATACCCAGTTTTGTGTGACAAATCCTATTTTACATATTGTCTCACAAGTTTGCTAATCACTTCTATGAAGCTGCAGCAGTAAGGGAAGGAATGAGTGAGAGCTGCACTGAGCACTGCATTTGTGTCTGTATGATTAGAAAGAAAGGTTGCTTAAAAAACACTCCTAGCTCTGTGGTCAGAGATAGGAGAGATAGCAGTCTCCTCCTGCTTTCCTGCCTCACATCTGCAATGCAAACTGCCCTGACAGGATCAGACCTTTGATTTACTCACAAATGTGGCTAATTAGCCTGAAATCTAACATTAAAGTTAAAACTTCAATGCATTTATGGAGTAGATAAAAAAAATAATAAAAAAATAAATAAATTAATTAATAAATCAAACAGCTGGCTGAAGTGCTGTACAACCATAGGAACACATAATTTCAAATTTGAGATGATGAGATTTGGTGATTTGGTGAAGAAGATTTGGTGGCTAGTGTAGAGGGTCCTGGATGTTGTGTAAAGGGTTTAGAGGCCTGTGATCTGGAAGAGACCAGGAGAGGGGGATATTCAAACAGGTTTAGGCAAGAACATGATGATGTAGTATGGAATTAATGAGGATAAGGGAGCAGCAGGCGTTGCAGGAACATGGGATGTCACTGAGTCACCACCTGCAGGATGAGGACAGGGAGAGAGAGGAGAGGAACTGGGAGAGACAGAGACTTCGGGAGAACATGGTTAGTAAATGCAGTACACATGCTTAGAACTGGGAGAAGCAGGGATTTTTAAGAAACATGGTTCTTATCAGCGCTTGCAGGGGGGAGGGAGGGGGAGAGAGAGAGATGCTCAGCCCTTCCCCCAATAGCCTAGGCCTATAGCAGCATAGCTAAAGAGTAGAGGACTTTAACTTTTTAACTATAAGCTCTGTCATACAGAAACGTTTTAAGCCTGGTCTTGAAAATTACTAAAGAGTCCGCCCCCCGGACTGATGCTGGAAGTTGGTTCCATAGAAGAGGAACCTGATAACTGAAAGATCTGCCTCCAGATTTACTCTTGGAGACTTTAGAAACCACAAGTAAACCTCCATCTAGAGAGCGGAGTGGCCTGCTAGGACAGTAAGGAACTATGAGCTCTCTGAGATATGATGGAGCTTGGTCATTAAGAGCTTTATATGTTAAAAGAAGGATTTTGAATTCTACTCTATATTTTACTGGCAGCCAATGAAGAGCAGCTAACACAGGAGAGATATGATCTCTTTTCCTAGTTCCTGTTAATATTCGTGCAGCAGCATTCTGAATTAACTGAAGGCCTTTTAGAGATTTGTTTGAACATCCAGATAGTAATGAGTTACAGTAGTCCAGTCTAGAAGTTACAAATGCATGGATTAGTTTTTCTGCATCATCCTGAGAAAGCGTGTTTCTGTTTTTCCTAATGTTTCTCAGGTGGAAGAAAGCTGCCCTACTGACTTGTTTTATGTGAGGGACGAAGGACATGCCCTGGTCAAAAGTTGCTCCAAGGTTTCTTACAGTGGAGCTGGAAGCCAAAGTAATGCCGTCCAGACTGATGAGATGATTAGATAGTATTTTTCTGAGGTGATTAGGGCCGAGTACAATAACTTCAGTTTTGTACAGTTTTGTCAGAATTAAGAAGTAAAAAAGTAAAAAATTTTGGGTCATCCAGACTTTTATGTCTTCAAGACATGCCTGCAGTCTGACTATCTGACTGACTTCATTTGGCTTCATCAATAAGTAGAGCTGAGTGTCATCTGCATAACTGTGAAAGTTGATGCTGTGTTTCCTGATAATGTTGCCTAGAGGAGGCAGAGTTAAGAGGATTGGTCCAAGTACCGAACCCTGTGGGACTCCATGACTGACTACAGTACATGAGGAGGAGCTGTTGTTAACATGAACAAACTGATGTCTATCTGATAAGTAGGATTTGAACCACCTTAGTGCAGTTCCTTTAATTCCAATTTCATGTTCCAGTCTCTGTAGTAAAATATTATGATCTATGGTGTCGAATGCAGCACTGAGATCTAGAAGGAGAAGTATGGAGGCTGATCCATTGTCTGAAGCCATTAGAATATCATTGGAGACTTTAACCAGCGCTGTTTCTGTGCTATGATGGGCTCTAAATCCTGACTGAAACTCTTCAAACAAACTGTTCCCATCCAGGTGGTCGTGTAATTGTTTTGCTATGGCTTTCTAAATGATTTTAGAGATAAATGGAAAGTTCGATATGAGTCTATAGTTGGCCAAAACATCTGGATCAAGATTTGGCTTCTTAAGGTGTGGTTTGGTGTGGTGACATATTTTAGTGAGCCTGACTCAGTGCGGAAAAGTCAGATTAAGGTACAAAGCAATGGGGAAGTTGCATATTTACTCACTAAATGAGATCTCTGTATGAAAAGATGCTATGTTTTTCCTGTAACATGAAGAGGGAGAAGTCCAGACTTACATCTTGTATTTAACTGAAACTGAAATTTACAGAAGAAATAACAAATATATTGCAAAAGGTATAAATTTTATTGCACAGGTTATTGACTAAATTGCACAGGGTGACAGTAAACGGTGCTTTACATTTTAAATGTTATATAAATGGCTGGGGTTGTGTCTTGTGAGAGTTTAGAGTGGTGGCACTTGGAAAAAAATTATAAGTCTGTTTGTTGTTGCACCTGTAGCACCTCCCAGAAGGAAGGAGCTCAAACAGCTGAGAGATGTGTTGAGCTCTGCTAAGGCATCTGGCATAGATGTCTGTCAGGGAGGGGAGAGGGCAGCCAAGAATCCTCTGCTCTGCTCTGACTGTCCTCATGACAAGAGAGGGCTCCATCAAATTTGTTGTAGCGAATTGTGAGATAATTAATAATTAACAAAAGGGGAATATTCCAGTCCAGTAGTGATGTTGTGGGCATTTTGCAGAGGATGTGTCCTCTTTGATCAAGTTGAGACTCTAGTGAGACTGCTAATTGTTGTCCCAGTGTCATCAGCTGACGCAGAGAGAGGGTTCAGTGGGATCCAGAGGCTGAAGACATGGATCAGGAGTACCATTACACAAACACGTCTGCACAGTGTGGCTGTGATCCTACATGATCCTGTGTGAAAAAGTAATTCCCCCCCTTGTTAAATGATGAGATAACTGTGATTAATCATATTATTGTGGAAAGCTGAGTTCAATTTCATAGCCACACCCAGACCTGATTGCTGCCAGACCTTTCAAATCAAAAGATCACTTAAATAGAACCTGTCTGATAAGGTGAAGTAGGCCATATGGAACTCAAGACATCATGCTGTGATCCAAAGAACTTCAGGAGCAGATAAGAAGAAAAGTAATTGGCATGTCTTAGTCTGGAAATGATTACAAAGCCATTTCTAAATCTTTGGGACTCCAGTTTCTGTTGACTGATGAAGCAAAAGTTGAACTTCTTGGAAGGAGTGCATCTGGTGTAAAGTGAACACAGCATTTGATTAAAAAAAAAACATCATGCCAACAGTGAAACGTGGTGGTAGTAGTGTCATGTTTGAGGCTGTTTTGCTGCTTCAGGACCTGAACGGCTTACTGTGATTGACGGGACCATGAACTCTGCTCTCTGCCAACAAATCCTGAAGGAGAATGTCCGGCCATCAGTTTGTGACCTCAAGCTGAAGTGCACTCTGCAGCAGGACAATGATCCAAAGCACACCAGCAAGTCCACTTCTGAATGGCTTAAAAAACAAAATGAGGGTTTTGGAGGGTCCTAGACAAAGTCAAGCAAACGTTTGACTGCAGTTGTTGCTGCTAAGGGTGGTTCAATCGGTTATTAGGTTAAGGGGGCAATTGCTTTTTCACATGGGCCACGTAGGTTCAGATGGCTATTTTTCCCCTTAATAAATAAAATCGGCTCTTAAAACTGCATTTTGTGTTTACTTGTGAATTATCTGATAAACTTATACTTTAGTTTTCTTGATCTGAAATGGCCAAGAGTGACAAAGGTGCAAAAAAAGTAAGAAATCGATAAGGGGCAAATACTCACAGCATGTGGCACACTGTGCTCAAAAATCTGTCAAAATGTTTTTGTGCGACTTTGGTAAGCCAAGAAGCCGTTTTGCTTGATGGATAGTCGGAGCATTCCCAGCTGACACAGGAACGTTATATTAACGTTGGTCCTTGGTTGGATATGGGCTGCAACGCCAGACAATGTTAGATAACTAATTATGTAGTGCTGGGAACAACCATCATCCAGCATTTAGTCAGTGTTACCTTACTATGATCAGACGTCAAGCCAACATTAGGTTTTTAACGTAAACCCAATTTTCAAATCCATATCATAATCCAATTATAATCAAATGTTGGGCGACAGCGTTGTTCCAACATCACACTAACTTCAGGTGTTTACTATCGCTGGCCACGATAAACCAATCAGAGAACAGGACGCAGTACGCTTCCCTCCACCACTTTTTGTAATACCAGTATGTACTGTGCCTCAAAAAAATATTACTATACGTTTGTGTGTATAAAATCGAAATCGCCCAACTGTTAAACTCAGACACTGAAGATGAGGGATTTGATGGATTTGTGGAAGGCGAATGTGAGTTTATTTTTCTGTATTTGTCACAACTGAACAATATTCTGAGTTATTGTGAGAGAGTTGAATAAAGTTCGACTTACCTGACTGTTTTATTTCGCTTTATGTTTGTTTTATCAAACGCCTTATAACCCGGTGCGCCTTATGTATGAAAATAAACCCGTTCATTGGTATTGCGCCTCATAATGCGGTGTGCGTTATGGTCCGCAAAAGACGGTGTTTTTTTTTCCGCTGAAACAAGGAATTAAATTTTCATTAATAAGCTTGGACTTCTTTTCATTTTATGCACGGATACAATAGGACATATGCTGTACTCAGTCATTTCATTAACTGCACTTTGAGTTTTGACAATCATAGACCTCCAATGATAAGATATTGAAAGATGAAATGAAAGATATCATTTAATAGAATCAAATTGTTCATCTTGTCTGATTATTCACACATTCACTTAATAAAGCTTAAGTGCTTGCCTGCAGTAAACATAAATTTAGAGCCAAAGTTACTAGAACTTTAGTTTGAGGGAAACCAGTGAGTACGCAGAAGTCTCTGCTGAGAGGACACAAAGAAACAAAACCTGCCTGTGTAGGCAGTATATGAAGGAGACCTCAAATTGGTACAACATAATCGTGCTGCAGTTTGCCGGCCGTGAACTGAGGCACAGCTACAGAAAATAGGAGGGGATTGCATGCTAAGTAGTCAACCATACTGTGATGGAAAATTCTGCTAGTTAACCCTGGTTACTGTAAACCTTAATCAGGGGACAAGGTTGGCAAAGTCCTTGCCCAGCAAGCAAGACCTGCAGCAGCATTTAGGCTCATGCCTAGTATTAAATCTCCATCAGGCACTCTCACCACTGACCCAAAATATTCTCTAAGTTTTACTCTTCTTCTTTATGCCTCCGACCACCCAAACCCCAGTACAGCTAGTGTATTAACCGCCATTGAGTTTCCTGAAGTGGATCAGGGGCTAGTGGAGAATATAGCTGAACCGATCTCCACAACTGAGATAATGAAAGCAATAACTACGTTGGAAAATCACCTGGTCCACATGGATACATAGTAGAATTTTATAAGAAATTTGCCCCACTTCTCTCTACAATTTTAAGTGAGGTGAATAATGAGGCTTTGATGCTTGGCCAACTTCCTCTATCCTGCCCTTGTTTTGTTTAGATAGCTTAGCAGATGGCTAACATTAAATCCTTAAAATGAAGATTCAAGAAACAGGAGTAAAGCCTGTTAGTGAGGATTTTTCCAATTTGTAAAACTGTAGAAAACATAAAAAATTGCATTACAAACTGCCCAGATACATGTACATTAACATAAAACTCAAGTTCCGCATGTAGCTATGTCTGACGAATAAAATAAGTATCCATCTGCAAAACACTCCAAAACAGAAATACACAATGATTATATCCTAGTAAACATTTATGTTGCATAGGCTACAGGAATACTTAGACCCTCAAAAGCTTCCAAAATGACAAGTGAAAAGTAATTGCAGCGTTTCTTCTCAGTAGTCAGAAACAACATGAGGAGCCTACAGCAAGAGAGGAGGGTAAAACATGAGAACTCACCACAATAAATGTTTACACCACTAGGTGTCTCCAAAACAACACAAATAATGTGGGGCAGAGCACTCCCCGCCTGGTATTTTACACCACTATGTCTCTTTACTGAGGAGCAGTACAACTTCTGACACAGGCCTTAAATACACCTTAGGAGTGACCTGTCTGATGATCTTCTGAATACGGCCATCATGGCTGGGAATGGCTCCCTTGATAACCCTGTTGGACTTATTCCTCTTAATTTGTGTTTTTTAGGAGTACCATTTCTCAAATTTGTAGGTTTTGGCATTTCTTATCTCCAAACCCAACCAAGGGGAGAAAATGGAATCCAAGAGTGGCAGTGCAGGAAGTGAAAGCCAATCTTAGGCATACAGAGATTGTGAGTAATGTGGGTACAAGTAGGCCAGGGAGGCTTGGGGCTTGACCCAGGCAAACCGGTGAGGAGTAGCGCAGGTCCCAAAGAAAAGAGGAAGCAAGTTGTGGGGCAGGTTCGTAGACAGGAGGAAATATTAAGGAATGCAAGGGCAGTGGCTCAGGCTAAGCAGGGACTGTGGTTGAACTGGGAAGGTGTAGAGAAGAAAAAGCTTAGCTGGAAAGAGCTGTGGAGTATGGAGGAAAGTAGTATTAGATTTCTGATAGGGGTATTGCCAACTCCTCAGAACCTAAAACTCTGGGCAAACGGAGACCCACTATGTTCGTTGTGTTCAGGTACTGCAACTCTAAAGCACTAGTCTGTCGCAAGGACGGTATACATGGCGACATAACCAGGTTTTAAAAAGCTTAGCTGCAGGCATTGAAGCTATACGGAGGCAGGCAATTTTAGGAGGGTCTAAGACAAAGAGAGTTGCAATACAGTGTGTTCAGGAAGGAGGGAAAGTTAATAAGATAATAAGGAAGCAAGGCAGCTTAGAGGATGCTAGTGACTGTTGCAGGTAGATTTAGGAGGAAAGCTTGTTGTTCCCCAGGAAATAGCCTGCACAAAGCTAAGGCCTGACATAATTTTGTGGTCTAGGAGTAGAAAGAAAGTATATTTCATAGAACTGACTGTGCCGTGGGAGGATTCAGTTGAAGAAGCATATGAAAGGAAAAAGCTCAGGTATGCAGATTTAGGTAAGGATGCTGAGCAGCGAGGATGGAAGGTTAGGATTTGTCCAGTAGAAGTAGGATGTAGAGGGTTTGTAGCCAGATCTGTTGTTGCTTTGTTGAAGGAGTTAGGAGGAAGGGGACAGAGGGTGAGGAAAATAGTGAAGGAAATATCGGATGAGGCAGTAAGATCCAGTTAGTGGATTTGGATTAGAAGAAGTAATAGTAGCTGGGGGCCCAGCAGGGGGAGCTCTTGAGATAGACAGACTCTCGGGAGAAGCAGGGGAAGAAATCCAGGAAGAGGAAGTGTATTTAAGTGGAGGGTGTGGCCTGTTTGAGCCTCTTTGAGACCAGGCGGTTAGTCCAGGTGAGTTGGGCTGTATTGGTTTGATTATAAGACTGTGCAGGTGAGCTTGTTTGCTGAATCTGCTAGTGTAGCTTGTATTACCTCCACCTCCTGCACCCTCTATACTTTCATGCCTCCTACCAGAACCAGAGTCTGTATCCCATCCCTATTTTTATCTCCACTCCTTCTATTTCTCTCCCCTACCTGAACCAAGGACTGTATCCACACCCTGCTTTCACTGGTGCAGTTGGTGAGAGGTCAGAGTAGTTGACAGTGGTGCTGCTTGAAATAGTTGTCTTTGTGTGAGGAGCAGTGATGGCTGGCATTAGGGGGGTGACTCCTAAACATTCTGAATATGCCCAGCTGCAGCACTCCTGAGGAAGTGGTGTCGCTGGATGCTGAAAAAGCATTTGATAGGGTGGAGTGGGAGTTTCTACTGGAGATGGATAGATTTGGTCTGGGTAAAGGTTTTATTTCTTGGGTAAAGTTGTTATATTGAGTTGCGTTGACTGCCTTTATTGTCATTGTCATTGCAAGCACAACGAAATTTGTTTATACCCCCATTAGCCTGCATACAACTACCTCAATTAATCACAATTATCACTGGTTGAATGTAATAATGGCACACATGTCACGGTGTTGAGGGTGGTGGTGTGGGAATGAGGACCCAAATGCAGGAGCCACAGACTGGGTGTAGAGGTGAAGGAAGAACTTTAATTGCAACAACCAAAAATTACAAAATAACAGAGGTAAAGGGACAATAGGGAGACAAGTAGAAATTCCAGCAGGGACATGGGCAGAGAGACATCGAGACAACATCATCAGTGACAAGGGTGAACCACATTAGGGCAGGGAAGACAATCACAGGATAGAACAACCAGGAAATAAATCAACGGGGAACACGACAGAACCAGGACTTCAAATTAAAACCGGAACACACAAACCGAACACACTAGACATAACTCAAAACATGACAGAACTCAAACCCTGACAGTGAAACACAAAGCAGACCAAACTCAAAACATGACCATGGAGAAACTCAAAACGCTGACAGTGAAACCAAAATCATGACAACACATCAGAATTTATATAATAGCACATATAAATTTAATTGTGTAAGTACACTAAACTTTGAACAGTGCGTCGTCCGAATAGAAAACAACCTCTTTTCCCTTTCATAAACTGTACAGACAATTCTGTGGTTCTGCTAATCTAACTAAACGATTAGCAATGCCTGCTAGCTATCTCTCTCCAACTCCCCCTCTCTAGAGTTCTAGCTCCACACTGTAGCTAGCCCGGACAGACGCCCCAATCACAAACTCAATGGCTGCCATCTGGCAAAAGACTCCGTTCCTGCATGGCCAAAACAGAGAGACTGAGGAAGAGCTTCTTCCCTCAGGCCATCGGGATGCTGAACTTACAACCCCCGACATAACCAACCAGCCCCCTCGCTTCCCCATCCCTCCAAACACACACCATTCTCACTACTCCCTTTTGTAAATTGTACATTTTATATTTTGTATTCATATTCTGTACTCAGTTATATTCATATTGTATTTCTTATGTACACTTATTTTGTTATTTTTATTTTATCTATTTTATCTAGCTCTAAATCCTGACTGAAATTCTTCAAGCAAACCGTTTCTATGTAGATGGTCATATAATTGGTTTGCTACCACTTTTGGAGTGATTTTAGAAATGAATGGAAGGTTCGATATGGGTCTATAGTTGGCCAAAAACATCTGGATCAAGATTTGGCTTTTTAAGCCTGGGTTCGATGACTGCGGTCTTAAGAGTCTGATGTAAAGGTTGGCATTCTAATTACATTTTGATATATTTAGTAATAAACAATAATATTATAATAATAATAATAATTATTATTATTATTAGTAGTAGTATTATTGTTATTATTATATAATAATAAATATATGTATTATTTACAATTGTGGCTCATCTTCACCCGCTCACACAATGGTATATTCTGAGGTGACTTTGACGCACTTTACGCTGGCTCGACGCTATGAAACCCGCCACCCAGAGCAGTATGCTAGCTGTCATATATAGTTTATATAACGGAACTAATGTTGCCACAGTAATGGTAACACTGTCGTCAGGAGGTTCAAGTGGAAGTTAACAGGTTGTTATCTTGGTTACCAGGCGCTTTCTAATGCCGGTACGTTTTGATCTGTAATTAAAGTAAATGTAAAGGGATCAAGCCAACCCTTGATCATTCTACACTAGCTTGCAGGGCCAAGTGAGGAAAGACTAGGTGGCTAGGCTAAAAAGTGGATTAGCTGCACAACAGAGCGCATTGCTACGCCAAACACAGATGAACCTGGCGTCTGTCCGGGCCAGCTTCAAGGTAGCTAAAAAAAAATTGTCGATGTTTAGGATTGGAATGGATTGGATCTGGAATCGTTAAGTGGGCGACTCCAATTGATTCAGGGGGTCAGGTCTGGCCCGGGGGCCATAGTTTGGGCCATAGTTCCTTACTGTCCTAGTAGGCCACTCCGCTCTCTAGATGGAGGTTTTCTTGTGGTTCCTAGAGTCTCCAAGAGTAAATCTGGAGGCAGATTTTTCAGTTACCAGGCTCCTCTTCTATGGAACCAACTTCCAGTATTGGTCTGGGGGGCGGACTCGTTAGCAATTTTCAAGATCAGGCTTAAAACCTTTTTGTATGACACAGCTTATAGTTAAAAGTTAAAGTCCATCTACTCTTTAGTTATGCTGCTATAGGCCTAGGCTACTGGGGGAAGGACTGTGCACCTCTCTCTCTCTCCCCACCCCCCACCCCTTTGCATGCGCTGACAATAACCATGCCTCTTAAAAATTCCCATTTCTCTCATCTATAAGCATGTGTACTGCATTCACTAACCATGTTCTCTGTCTCTCCCAGCTCCTCTCCTCTCTCTCCCTGTCCTCATCCTATGCTACCTCAAGCCATACGTGAATGGTCAGGTACATGAGCACTGAGCAGGAGCAGGAGGCACGGGTGCTACACACAGCACAGAGAGATAACAGTCACTCGAACACCCACACAGAGATGCTGGAAACAGGTAGGAATTGAAAATGAGTAGCAGGAAGAGAAGCAAAATTTTGATGCATTTCACTTTCATTGATCAAGCAAAGGCAGAATGGGTGACCAAGGCTTCAGCCTACCCATGCCTTGCACATGTGATGACAGAAACTGTGTCTTGTGGCGACATCCATCCCCTCTGAGCGAATCTTTTAAAAACAGGGCAAATAATGAGAGAGCGAGAAGGAACAGAAGCAGGGCAGCACAGCGGCGTAGTGGTTAGTGCTGTTGCCCCACAATAAGAAGGTCATGGGTTTGGTTCATGACCTGGGTCCATTCTGTGTGGAGTTTGCATGTTCGTCTGTGTCTGCATGAGTTTCTTCCCACCGTCCAAAGGCATGCATGTCTAGGTTAACTGGTGACTCTAAATTGACCATAGGTGTGAATGCAAGTGTGCATGGAGTTTCGTCTCTCTGTTTGTCTTTGTGTGTTGGCCCTGTGATGGACTGGCAGCCTGTCCATGGTGTTATCCCCCCTCACCCAATGTAAGCTGGGATTGACTCAACCCAGAAACATAATTAAAAGCGATAGAAAATGGATGGATGGAACAGAAGCAGTCCCTCAAAGCTGAGGCACTTGGCCTTTCTCAATGCCAATCTTCTCTAAAGACTAGCTGAAACTGTTGTGTTTTTCCTTTTGTTTTACACATGTTTATTTATTGTTATTGTTGTTATTTAGTTCTTTTGTATTTATTGTTGTTTCACACGAAATAGTTAAGAGTTGATGAATAAATAAGTATAGAATCAGATATTGGACCTTTTGTCTACTTGAGAAGGGTCTTTGGTTTTGTACTTTATTATATGTATTTATTTTTTGTGGCACTCTGCTCCATATAATAACCTATATGAGTAATGAACATTTGATATAATGTATGTTTTTTTTATTTAGTAATTATTTTTACATTATTATTTCTTATTCATGGTAATAAATTAAGCAGCAAAAAATATGAGGAGCCACTTGAGAGCCGAAAGAGTCGGCTCCTTTTAGTGAGCCGTGCCAAATGAACCGCCTCTCTAAACAGCCGGAATTCCCATTACTAGTTGACAGGACTCTTGAAGCAGGTAATAACCTGACGTCATCTCCTAATATGAAAACCTAACCTAAAAAAGTTTTAATGGCAGCTCTGATGGCATAAATCAGCACAAACGAATGGTACCATTCGGAGTAGATGGGAGGGCTGTGTGACGTCGTCTCCAGAAATTAAAGTATGTAATAAAACCGTAGCGTTTTTCCAGCACAAACGAACGGTACCACTTCGGGTCCATTCGGAGTAGGTGGGGGGGCTGAGTGAACTCTGGATGACTTAAAAAATAATCTTTAATAACGGAAAAACCGTAGCAGCACAAACGAAAATTTTTACGGCACAAACCAGAACAAACGAAGTGCGAACGAAACAGACTATTTCCCCGAAATTTTGTGTGGGGTGTACGAAACAAAGTTCAATAGTTATTTATTTACTTATTCAATTTTTTGTTGCAGGATAAAGTGGATCTCCTGTGTTTTGTTAGTATTTACAGTTTACAAAACTGGGTGCAGGTAGGCAGGCTACTTCTTGGACTGTTCAACGGGTTATTAAAGGGCTGACCAAGAGACAAATTGCCATTCGTGTTTTCACAATTTTAAGTTAGACTGATCATTTCAGTTGCTTTGAGATTAATGCTCTCATATATATCTATATATGTATATCATACAAAAGCACTAATAATAATAATAATAATAATAATAATAATAATATATTGCAATTAATAATTTAAAGTGTCGAAAACAATGTAGTGCCGCAAACTGGGCTCTGCCTCAAACAGTGAGTCACTCTGGTGGTGCTTTGAGAGACTGAAGTCTGAGCAGGGCCCTTTACCCCTTGCCATTTTTGGTTTTTCTGGGAATGAGGCTGAGTCAGGAAGTGACACCAGATTTCATTGATAGAAATAGGTGGACAGATTACTAGAAACACCTGTCAGTGTATTGCATCTATACTTAATACATTTCAGCAGCTCAGACTTCATTTAAATGATTAGTTAAGTGTGTACTGTCAAGTATGTATCTTGTATCCCTTTGTAGTCTTGTTCTATATGATATAAAATATAGTGTCCTGAAAATAAAGGATTTTATTATGATATTTTTTAGTTAGTGTGCTTACTTGTAGCGGTCTCCTAACTGGACTATGTGGCGGCTCGTTGCGGTTATTCCTTTAAATGTGATTACGCAAGAGTGTGGCGTATACAGCTTCAGACGAGACGCTCGTGCACATTCCCGCTACACATTGTACGGAGCGGATAAGTGAGAGCGGAGGAGGATACTGGTTGAACGGTCAACACAAGATGTTTTCCTTTCAGCTATCTGCCACAGACCAACCCCAGCTGCTCCTCTGTCTGACTGTCGGTGACAGCAGGTGAGTCGCTGCTTTAGCCTGACTCTTCTGAGCCTTTTCTTTCACCATCTCCGGACACGGTTCTTCTTCGGCCGGTTATATGAGCACGGATAAACCACTAAATCATCCCATTTATAGTCTGCGCGTGTCCCCGGAAGCATTTCGTCGAGCTGTTGAGTCTTTGCAAACGTGGAAATCTCACAGCGCATGCGCGAGAGCAGCTTTTTTTTGTCACCTAATGCCATATCATTTCTCTCTTGTTTTGCGCAGGGTGGCCACATTTGGTAGATGGCTTGACTCAGAATCTCCAAAGTCCGTCAGTTTCTGTAAATATTAACACGTTTTTTTACCATAATTTTTCCCAGGTGCAGTGCCTGAAAACATGTCTCACAAAGAAGATATTGAAGAGAAAAAAAGGTGAGCAGTAAAAGCAAACAACATGAAAGTTCCAGTGGTGCTTCTTTGGCCATTGGGGAAATCACTTAATCTAAATTCAATACAGCAGTGTCTTACTGAACACCTCTTTGACAATTTCTTTCAGCTTTCACCACACCGAATTGTACATCAGCATACCTCGAACATGTCTGCCAATTGTCTACCACCCAGACTACAACATCACCTTCATGGGCCTTGAAAAGCTCCATCCATTTGATTCAGGGAAGTGGGGGAAAGTCATTTGCTACTTAAAAGGTAAGAGAGCAAGAAGTCCAAGTGGCAGAGGGGGTGGGCAGTTCCTGGGGTCGTTGTACCGTAATTTCCGGATTATAAACTGCTAATTTTTGCACATGCTTTGAACCCTGTGTAGTTATAGAAAGCTCCCTGTGGGAGTCTGTGCAGGTACACAGATAAGACCCAGTGTGAATTTTAAGGCCAAAGGACAACAATCACACAGGAACTGACACAACTTCAAATGCTCTTGATGTCAAATTGTGGTATTGTCTTTGCCATGGATAGTGCCGTGCATACCTTAATGAACTCATAAAGGCTCCAGCTGTTAAGAAAGCAAACCAAAAGCCTATTATCTAAATTTACCCTTGACATAATTGATGAAATGAGAAAATTCTGCAAATTTAAGCAGCATTTTTAGAATACAGTTGGAAAGAACTTACTTGCTATAGATTTAATGAATCCTTCATGTTACATTGAAAGTTAAAGGCTTGACTTTTTAAAACATAGGACCGTAGAAAATTAGTGACTTCCCTTGGTCTAAGAAAAAACAAACTGTCTCTCCAACAAAACAGATAGTATAATATTAATCAAGAACACGTAGTCAGTGCCCTGGTCATACTTACTTGTGTGTAACTGCGTATTTTTTTTACGCTGTGAAGCACTTACTTGCTTATTTTCATGAAAAGTGCTATATAAATAACAGCCACTGTATTGTGGACTACTGTGTGATGTTATAATTCACCATATGGCCATATGTATGCTACAAATTATAGCAGATGTATTATGGTATTGTAATTGGGGCTGAAACAATTTTTCAAATAATTTGAGTACCTTGATTACAAAAAATGATCGAGGAATTTCCTCTGCCTCGAGGAATCATTTAATTTTTGCAGAGCATGGCATTTCGCCCAGACTAACAGACAAACAAATGCCCAAAAGCCACTGTGCGGTAGACCGGGCAGTAAGAGTCAGAGGCTTCAAGGCTGATGTGTAGCCGATTGGCGCCTCTCGTCTTACTGTCTGTATCCACTTCTCTCGTCTTAAAGGCAATTTTTTTCTGTTTGGCAGCTTCTAAAAACTTAGATCAGGGTGTGTTTGCTGGCACATGGAGAGTGACAAGAGACACCTTCACACAATACAAAGTCAAAGGAGAGCTCTTGATTGCTTTCCCCTTCGGTGTGGGCGAGACTGAAATGCAATCTGTCTCTAAGATGTGATGACGACAAAGTGAGGATAAAGATAAATGTTGACTGTTTAAAAAAGGAAAGCAATTGTTCATTATTAAGTGAAATTAACACTTTTTCATTTTCTCATGTATATTTATAATTGCTCTTTCACTAAACAAAAATATGTCTTTCAGTAGAATACTTGATTACTCAAATATTCGATAGCAGTCCGAATTGTAATCATAATATATGCAGCACTGGGTGAGGGCAGAGCACTTTCTGTGCAGGTCAACAATCTCTATATATATATATATATATATATATATATATATATATATATATATATATATATATATATATATATATATATATATATAGGCAAAAGCGGCCGACAAGACAAAGATAGAGGACCAATTCGCCAATGGACCAATGATCCCAGAAAGATGTGGCAGAGGATAAATCATATCACAAATTATAGAAGCAAAATCCTGGGCAACACCAAGACTGATGCCTTGCTGGCGGAAGAGTTGAACAGCTGATTTGCCCGCTTCAAGGCAGACAGACCAGCAGCCACTCCACACACCCCACCCTCCAGCACCTGCAGACTAACACTTCAGGAGCATGAAGTGAGACGTGTGCTGAAGTTGGTGAACCCCAGGGAGGCCACCTTATTACATTTGAGTTTACTTTAATGGGCTCCACAGCATTGAGGAATAAACTCAGCTATAGAAAATGTTTATCTGAAGATGCTGTGGCTAAATTTAAAGAGAACATTTGGTCATCATTCCCAACGATGCCATATCTAAATTCAAATGAGGATTTCTCCCATACACAGGTTGATGACCTTGTGATTAGCACTATGGCCACACTGTGTTAAAACCTTGATGATGCCGCCCCTCTCAAAAAGAAAGTATTCAATCTGAGGAGGCTGGCTCCCTGATATAATTACCAAATCCGTGCCTTAAAGCAGACATCAAGGAAATTAGAAAGAAATTGGTGTTCCATTAACGTAGAAGAGTCTCACAGAGCCTGGAAAGATAGCCTAAAAACATATAAAAGAGCTCTCTGCAGTGCTAGAAGTTCATATTACTCAGCACTAATAGAAGAAAACAAGAACAACCCCAGGTTTCTCTTCAGCACTGTAGCCAGGCTGACAGAGAGCCATAGCTCAGTTGAACCAGTGATCCCCTTAGCGCTAAGCAGTGATGATTTTATTAACTTTTTTACAGATAAAATTATAACAATCAGAAAAAGAATTTATCAGCTCTGGCCTACGTTAGATAAAAATCCCCTACTGAATACAGCAACTCCTGAATCAGCTGCGACGCCTCTTTTACATCTGGAATCATTCTCACCTCTGAATCTCTCAGAGCTAGCTTCTATAGTTTCATCATCCAGACCGTCAACCTGTCTATTAGACCCAGTACCAACTAGCCTCTTTAAAGAGATCTTTTATTTAATTGAGCGGTTCATTCTAGATTTGATTAATCTGACTTTATTTCTGGGTTATGTACCTCAGGCACTTCAGACCGCGGCCATCAAACCCCAGCTTAAAAAGCCTAATCTTGATCC
This sequence comes from Echeneis naucrates, assembly GCF_900963305.1. NCBI lineage: Eukaryota > Metazoa > Chordata > Actinopteri > Carangiformes > Echeneidae > Echeneis > Echeneis naucrates. The sequence goes on from NC_042515.1 coordinate 26,244,502, forward strand.
AGATGTTTTGGCAAACTATAGACCCATATTGAACCTTCCATTTATTTCTAAAATCATTGAGAAAGCTGTAGCAAGACAACTACACAACCATCTGGATGGGAATGGTTTGTTTGAAGAGTTTCAGTCAGGATTTAGAGCCCATCATAGCACAGAAACAGCGCTGGTTAAAATCTCCAATGATATTCTAATGGCTTCAGACAATGGATCAACCTCCATACTTCTCCTTTTAGATCTCAGTGCTGCATTTAACACCATAGATCATAATATTTTACTACAGAGACTGGAACATGAAATTGGAATTAAAGGAACTGCACTAAAATGGTTCAAATCCTATTTATCAGATAGACATCAGTTTGTTCATGTTAACAACAGCTCCTCCTCGTGCACTGTAGTCAGTCATGGAGTCATGGAGCAGGGTTCGGTACTTGGACCAATCCTCTTTGATTTGATTTGATCAGTCAGTCATTGCCTGTGTCTCAGAGGAGCAGTTCATCCATGATGGGAACATAGTGGGAGCCCTTGAAGCTACTGAGGAGGATCTGCTAGTGGTTCACACCAAACACTACCTCAACAGATTAAAGGTAATTTTATTTCTTTCTCACGGCCTTTCCACTGTTCTGTCCCTCTTTTATTCTGACAAATTTGCATGTTCTTTTCTCTGTGTATCATATGCATCACTCAGTTGTTGTTGCATGTGATTTTTAACTGCTTCACTTTTGAGTTTTTTCGCTGTAATTATGGTGCAACAGGTATAATAGGGGCCAGGAACTGCACAGCCGACCTTCTTGTTGTGGTAACCGTAATGCTAACCATTATTTATACCATGCTGCCTCCTCAAATCAATCAATCAAGAATATTAATAAGATAATATAATATAATATAGGAGATAGCGCCTCTGAGTCCTATGAGTCAATAAGAGTTTTTGTGTTCAATGTTGCTTTTTATTCTTTCTCCTGCTTTTTTTTGTATTTATTCAACACTATACAACACTAGGTGAGTTTTTCTATACCTTTTTATATCCAAAACCGTCGAAGTATCACCTTGTCATGAGTAGTTGAGAAGTTGTCTATGCATCCTACATTATGGCCACGTATGGTCATAACTGAATTCACTCACCTTCTTTAACCATTGAAGATTAGAAAAGGAAAATAACCAGAGGCAGTGATTCTAGCTTGCTTCTTTCTTGCTTTATCCGTTCTATCTATTTTGTTTTGTGGGTCTTTAAGTTATCTGAGGTAAAAATACGTTGGTGTGTCTGCTTTCTAAGTTTACAAGGGATGGGGTCCTAGCACAGGAAAGCAAAATATATTGTATGTGGTATGTCTAATTGTGCCTTTCCTCCATATAGTGGTCTCTTGTGGTGGCAACAATCACTGAAATCCCGCCTCTCCTGTTTCTGCCTAATTTCCTGGTGCAACGGAAGGTGCTGAAACCTCTTCGGACTCAAACAGGAGGGACAATAATGGTCCATATTTAATTTCTCCCAAATGTTTTTATACATTTTCTTTATCTGCCTACAGTACAATATTATCTGTTTGCCTCATAAATTATAAAGGTGCTGCAGTCATTATTACAAAAGGGATTGTTGTGGCAGAAAGAGGTGGAAAAGAGGAAATCAGGCTGTCTGGACACAGGTGTCAGATGGGGAATCTCTTTATTCACATCAGCCCTACTAACAACGTAGTCAGAGACAGAACCACCAGAAAAACATGTGACTTGCTTCTTATACCTAAGACAGGTTTCATGTGTGTGTTGTAGTGATTGTGATTGTACAACACTAGGTGTGTATGTGTGGTGTAGTTCTCTTCCCTGGCACCCAGATGTCTTCTACTAATTGTTTTGACTTGTTTGGCGCCAGAGCAGGTCCTGATGACCTGACTCTCATATTGACGCATGAACAGAGACAAGGCCTCTGAACTTTGTCTTTCTCCCACATTTATAGTAGGGCTGTTGCTATTGAATATTTTAGTAATCGAGTATTCTACTAAAATTCCACTGACTAATCGAGTAATTGGATAAAACATTTTTGTTTAGTTAAAGAGCAATTATAAATATACATGAGAAAATAATATATTTCACTTAATAATGAGCAATTGGTTTCCTTTTTTTGGACAATCATCATTTATCTATATCTTCCCTTTCATCATCATCACGTCTTTCCTCCATAGAGATAGAGCACATTTAAGCCCCGCCCACACCGGAGGAAAAAACAGTCAAGAGTTCTCCATTGACTTTGTATTGTGTGAAGGTGTCTCTTGTCACTCTCCATGTGACAGCAAACACAAACAACCATGCCCAAAAGCTGCTCGGTACACTACTAAGAGGCTAAAGAACCCTGATCTAAGCTTTTTTAAGCTGCTGAACAGAAGAAAAATTGCCTTTAAAACAAGAGGCGCTGTCGTTAGCTACACATCATCCTTGAAGACCGGGCAGTCAGAGTTGGCTGGTTTATGGTGGAACACAACTTCAATCCATTCACTTACAAAAAGAGTTATCGGCATCCAAAGATCTGTAATTTCTCATTGTTGTGTGAGTGTATATTCCTGACAAAAAGGAAGATAAATAACAAGCAATTAGCCCTCACTCGATACTCTTCTCATGCCAAGCTTTTGTTAGAATATTTTGTACCATAAGTGGTGTAATGTTAAAATGTATACAATTTATAAATTAATAAAAAAAATAATAATAATAATAAAGTTATGTGCATTCATTCTTTTTAACTCTAATTTAGGGTTAGGGTTAACCCTAACCCTAACCCTGAATTGGCAAGGCTAACTGTAGGAGTTGAAGCTAACCATGGTTAACGTACATACACCAACTACATTTTAACCCCATAAAATGTTTGAACCCTAACCCTCTTGAAAAGCTATTTTAAAACGATGATGTGGTAGTGTGGATGTGTTTGTGTTTACTGGCACACAGAGAGTGACAAGAGACACCTGTAGTCCGGGCGAAATACCATGCTCTGTAAAAATATAACAATTTCTCGAGGCAGAGGAAATTCCTCAATCATTTTTTGTAATCGAGGTATTCAAAGTATTTCAGGAATCGTTTCAGCCATAATTTATAGGCTTTGAAACTAACTTAAAAATAGTTATACCAATGCATTACTCCTAATGCAAGGGAAATCAAATTACAGCATGTGAAAATACATGTGATCATGGAAAAGAAATAGTTGATTCGTGGTAAAATTTTTATTTTAACTGTAGCTATACGCCCCATAAGAGAGGAAATTTGTTCCAGCGCCCTAGGTCATCACAGATTTTCTCCAGAAGTTGATCAAATTTCAAGTGGGCTTGCTCTGATAGTTGAGGTGAGATATTTATACTGAAGTATTTAATGTTGCATGTGGAGAAGGAAAGTTGGAGCTTCTGGGTTATTGGGAATATTGTTGATTTGGACCAGTTAATCGAGTAGTCAAAAAGGGCTGATATATTTTAGATACAGTTATAGGCTTCCTCTAATGATCTTTGAGGTTGTTGTAAGTAGAGTAATACGTCATCAGCATATAAATTGATTTTGTGTCCGGAAATAGTCGAGTGGGTACCTTTTGATATTGGTGTTCCGACATATTGCTGATGCCAGTGGTTCAATACAGTTAGTGCAGTCCTCCTTCCTCTCTGTTGGTGCTCCTTCAGGATCAGGTACAGCACTTTCCGCCTCTTGTTGATCTCTTCTAGGAATTAGTCGTTCATCCCGAAAGAAGTTCCTTAAGTTTGCGTCTTAACAAGCATCCAACATTAAACAAAACACAGCACGGTTTACGAACAAACAGTTACAAGCAAGCAACAAGTCAAAGTTGTAACTCGTCAGCTGAGTAGTTACAGAGGTCTTTCGCCCACTTGGGTTAGCTCCAACAACAACAGGAGCAAGGCACTGAACGAACTGTATCAGCATATCAGTGAACAGCAGACAGCTCACCCAGATGCTTTTCTCATCCTGGCTGGGGATTTCAACCACGCAGACCCAAAGACTGTTTCCCAAATTACACAAACACATCAGTTTTCCAACACGGAGTAACAGCACTTTGGATAACATCTTCACCACCCAGAGAGGAGCCTACAAGGCTCTGCCCCTCCCCCGCCTTGGTGCCTCAGACCACATCACTGTCATGCTAATCCCAGCATACAGGCCGCTGGTAAGAGTCACCAATCCAGTTTGGAAGAGGGTACAACATGTGTGGCTGGAGGGGTCCCGAGACGCACTTCAAGACGGTTTTTCTATCACAAAGTGGGACATGTTCAGAAAGGCTGCCACCTACAACAACACCACTGACCTCCAAGAGTACACATAGACTGTCATTGCATACATTGCCAAATGTATAGATGCTGTCACGAACACCAGGACCATCACTGTTTGGGCCAACAAAAAAACCATGGCTTACCAGGAAGATCTACTGGCTCCTGAGGCCAAGGAACACTGCCTTCAGAGCTGGAGAAAAGGTGGGCCTGAGAACAGCAAGGGCCAACTTCTTACGTGGCATCAAAGATGCAAAGAGGCAGTACTCCAGGAGGGTTGCTCATTGCTTCAGTGACAGCAGAGACACGCGGAGCCTGTGGCAGGGGATACAGACCATTGTGGACTATAAACCCACACTACAGACCATCAACACCTCCACCGCTCTGCTGAACTAGCTGAACAACTTCTTCAGCCATTTTGAGATGCAAAACAACACCCCAGCACAGAAGACCCCACCTGGTACCCAGATACTGAGAGCCTGAGTAGATCCCTCAGCAGGATCAACGCACGCAAAGCTCCAGGCCCTGACATCATCCCTGGTCGTGTAATAAGGGACTGTGCTGAGGAACTCACATAAGTCTTCTTGGACACCTTCAACACCTCACTCAGCCAGTTTATTGTCTCCACACACTTCAAAGTCTGCACCATCATTCCGGTCCTGGAGAAGTCTCCTGCTAGAATGACTACCTTCCAGTAGCACTCACTTCCATCCTCATGAACTGTTTCGAACAACTAGTCATGCAACATATCAAGTCTGCCCCCCCCCCCTCCTTGGACCCATACCAGTTTGTTTATCGGCCTAAGCATTCGACGGATGGTGCCATCTCCACTGCCCTCCACTCAGCCCTCACACATCTGGATACTAGGGCCTCATATGTCAGAATGCTGTTCATAGATTTCAGTTCAGTATTCAACACAATCATTCCCCAGCAGCTGATTCACAAACTGGACTATCTAGGGCTAGAGACCTCACTGTGCAACTGGCTGCTTGACTTCCTGACAGGAAGACCTCAGGCAGTCAGCACCACCTCTAGTACCATCACAATGTGTGCTGAGCCCCCTCCTCTTCACTGTGCTAACCCACCACTGCACACCAGCACACAGGTCCAACCTCTTTGTCAAGTTTTAGGATGACACAACTGTGGTGGGTCTCATTAGCAAAGAAGATGAGACATCCTACAGGAGTGAAGTGAGCCACCTGGCCATGTGGTGCAAGAACAACAGTCTCCCCCTGAACGTAGAGAAGATGAAGGAGATTGTTGTGGACTTAAGCACATGTGACCACACTCAGCACACTCCTCTGACCATCAATGGTGCTATTTTGGAAAGGGGAGCAGCACCAGGTTCCTGGGTGTGCATATAACAAATGACCTCTCCTGGACCAAGAACGCCACGCCACTGGCCAGTAAAGCCCAACAGCATCTGTAATTCCTCCGCAAGCTGAGAGGAGCCAGAGCCCCAGCCCCCATCATGTGCGCCTTCTACAAAGGCACCATCTAGAGCATCCTGACCAGCTGCATCCCTGTGTCGTATGGCACATGCACTGTACCCTGCCACAAGAAACTACAACACATAGTGAGAGCAACTGAGAGGATTGTTGGTGTCTCTCTCCCCTCCCTCCAGGAAATCTACCACACCCGCCTCACCCACAAAGCCCTCTGGATTGCAGGGGACCCCACCCATTTAATTAATTTGTATCTGTATCTGTGCATCTGTCCTGTAATGCGATTAGTGCTTCATCTAACGTGAAAGTAATGCTTAAGCACAATCACTTTTACAATAACACAAACACTTTTAATATTTAATTGTATGTTTATTGTCCATATTGAAGAGGTCACTCAAATGCTTATAAAATAATGTGAAACCCCAAATTAATGACATTGACAAAAGATAACAAGTGTCAGGACTCAGTAAATTGCTAATAATAATAAAACTGTAATAATTCATTGTGAATGGATTTACAGTCAAGTCTTCGTCAAGCTGGAAACAAACAGTGCATAAATGCAGATCATTTAGTTTTCTAGCTGCTCTCGAGTAAACTTTTCAAAGAACAGCTAAATGCTTCACAACACACAGGGAAAATGATGATGTTTTGGTTGATTTTATAAAGACCACTAAATATTGTGTAAATGCCCATTTACCTCATTACCTAACTATATAAACCTGTACTTCACTCTACCACTCTGCTATATGATTCCGTTCCATTCACCTATTCATTTCCCATGCTGCTCCAGTCTCCATGTTTTCAACCTCTTTTTCATCTTCTTGGAAACTACATCCCACCAGCCAGCTCCCTGCCTCCACAGCCTTTTTGTTGTGAGCAGTGAAACGGCTCCCCATTTTCCTAAATTTTGGTCCATCCAATCCAAAGACAGGCTACCTCCCCTACCAGCATTCCCCCTTTATTCGTCTTTGAACTATAGTAAGTTAGCCATGGCATTTGTGAATGATCCATCAGCCCGTAGTCCTGGCTATAGTCGTCATATACATCTTGCTCATTCTCCTTTGTCTTATCTGGGGTTGGAGTGATTTCTTCAACCTTAATAATTTTAACTGTTGGCTCATTGGTAACTGTACGGACCATAGTTACTATTCCCTCAGTCATAACTGTTGGTTCTCTCATTACTATGGTCACAGGGGTCATTGTCTTATTGGCTTTTACTGTGGTCGTAACTGTAGTTCCTTCATCTGACTTAACATCACTTGGTTTGGTCTGGGGTGTCACCCATTCTCATGCAGTGTACTTGTCTCGTCTAACTTGTGTCTCAGCATGTTTTTTACTTGTAACAGTTGGTGAACCGTAAACCTGGTGTAGGAAATCTGGTCTGGGCCCGAGCACTGCCTGGATGGATGTGTTCGTTTTTGCATCGTACTCCTCTGAATCATTGGGAGTAGCTCCTTTCATGGTCTGGTGCTTTCCTTCCAGTGTCCTGCAGTTGCTTGGATCTTCTTGGGCCAGTTAGGGGCTGGTTGGCTCTGGCCTCATCTGTCCCAGATTTCCTACTGACATCAACACGAGAGTGCTTGTCACTAGTTTGCACCACACAGTCATTCTCCTCATCAATCTCTCTCAGTTTTATACTGCTCTTCTTGTCTGTCAGAACCTTTTGGTTGCAGTGATTTAGGTGATACCAAATCTAGCTTCCTTCCACCTGGACAGCCATTGGTGTTGCTCTTACAACTTTGTAAGGTCCCTCACGCCTAGGCTCGTGCCACTTTCGTCGGAAGACTTTCACATACACCTGATTTCCTGGCACCACTGGTCGGGTTGGATCCTGGTCCTGGTTGACCTCTCGGGCTTTTTTCCTGCAAGTATATAGATCTATGGATAGCAGTTAGTTGTTTCATTGCTCAAGCGATGGTCCCTGATGAGGACCTCTTCGTTGCTTCAGGTGGCACGTTCGTGAGCGGTGTGTGAGGGTTGGGCACTTCTGCTGGTAACTCTTCCACCATTTAATTTATCATTCTCAGGTCATGAACCAACCTGTGTCTTAATTTGTCTGATTTTAACACAGGAAGAATAGGGGTATTGTATACACTACCTGTTTCAACCAATACTCCTTCTTCGATTAACTCTGTAATTGTTTTACTTACTCCTTCTTATGATTCCGGTTTCAGTGGGTATTGAGCGCAGCAAGGGAATCGCACGCCTTTTAGCTTTACCTGTATGTAGGTTGGCAGATTTCACGAGGCCAACGTCAGTATGCTTTGACCACAACACTTCTGGAACATGTCCTAGCATGTCCTCCTTCAACTCCGCATTTGTCTGTTCCATTTTGTTGGTTATTAGAACAGCTTGAGTCGGTATCACCTTGCGGGTTTTGCCAACATTGATGTGCCGCATGGGTTCTTCATCATGTTTGCCTTTAGGGACTGAAAAATCAGTGGGTTATCAGTTTTGTCCCACTGGAGTGTAGGGGCAGTTTCCATCATTGGTCCTAAGTCTTTATCTTTAAAATGTTAGTTTTTTAGCATGGTAATGTGTGGTGTTGATTTTGGCACATGAAACCATTCTGTGAGGAACGGGTTACATTCTACCTGAAATGCTGCTCCTTCTTGCTCAATAACAATGTACTGGGAACTCAGCTCAACTTTGATTCCTTTTGTCATTTTGTACTAATTTCTCACTTTTTGTTTCGTTATAGAACATTGTGCAATGATAGTCAAACGATGGCTTAGAGGCTGTTGGGCCCGGATGTACTTTCGCCACTTCTCTAACACTTGTGTTACTGGTGTAGAGATTTCACCTAGCCAATAAACTTTAGCCCTTTCAGTTTGCTAATCAACATTTGATTGTCCAGGCCGTCTTTGTCAACATAAACTCCCAAAGGAGAGCATCAAATTTTAATTTCTTAATTTACACAACGCATCTCTTCCTAGTAAATTGATTGGGGTTTGGCTTGACACTAATATTGCAATTTTGATTTCAGAATTATTAGTGGCAATTTTCACTGGAGCAGTCTTTGGAATTAGCTGCTTTATTCCTGAGAATCCTACCGTTGCAACAAATTTTTCAGACATGGGGGAGGTGAGTGGCATACTTTGGACTTACACAGGTGTAAGTTGCTCTCCAGTGCCTACCAAAATGGGCGTATGCTTGCCCTCTATTTGCACCTGCAGCATTTGTTCTTCATCAGTCCCTATGGTAACAGTCGGGAACTGACCCTAACCCGCAGCCCTAGTAGCCGTGTTTGGGCCCTGCCCATGGGTTTACTGGCCCTCCAGCTCCACACTGCTGAAGCCGGCCAAGGCCGTACTGAAAGTCCCCACCAATTCGAGGATGTTGGCAACATGTCCATATTCACCACAATTCCAACACCTCTTTGTGCGACCACCACCACGTCCACCTCCTATATACATCCTCCAAGGTTGGTAACGATTGCCAGGGTGTTGCATGTGTTGAGTTCCGAAAGTGAACTCGCGCATTCATTTGATGGATGCAGGAGATGTCCAAATCAATATCATATATTTTATTTGAACATCTAACAGTAAAATAGACAGTAAAAAAGACATTGTTTACTCTGGACCAGACTATGTTTCCCTGACCAGCAGACAACTCCAGCATCAGTTCACAAAGTCTGATGCTCTATCTTTCCCTGGTCCAGCTTATGTTATGGTTACACAAATGAAATGAGGTATGTGGGTGTAGTCCTCTTCGGAGTGCACACTTCCTCTTTGTATTATCTGGCTCCATTCAAATCAAAAGGAATCAAATCAGATTTATTTGTATAGCGCCAAATCATTAAAACCTCATCAATGCACTTGACATACAGAGCAGGTCTAGACCAAACTCTTTATAAATTTATTGAAAGAGACCCAACAGATCCCCCGATGAGCAAGCACTTGGCGACAGTGGCAAGGAAAAACTTCCTTTAAGAGTCAGAAACCTCGAGCAGAACCAGGCTCAGGGGGGGCGGCCATCTGCCTCGACTGGTTGGGTTGAGAAAGGAAGAGAGAGAAAGAGATGCATGGAGGGGGTGTAGGCAGGAACATGTTGCTATATGAAGTTCATGGAGAGGAGCTGTAGTCCAGAATTCATGAAGATATAGGAACAGCAGGCGTTGCAGGAACATGGGATGGCAATGAGTCACCACCTGCAGGATGAGGACAGGGAGAGAGAGGAGAGGAACTGGGAGAGACAGAGACTTTGGCAGAACATGGTTAGTGAATGCAGTACAAATGCTTAAAACTGGGAAAAACAGGGGTTTTTAAGAAGCATGGTTCTTATCAGCGCATGCAGGGGGGGAAGGGAGGGGGAGAGAGAGAGAGAGAGAGAGAGAGAGAGAGATGCTCAGTCCTTCCCCAGTAAACTAGGCCTACAGCAGCATAGCTAAAGAGTAGAGGACTTTAACTTTTTAACTATAAGTTCAGTCATACAGTTAAGTTTTAAGCTTGGTCTTGAAAATTGTTAAAAGAGTCTGTCCCCGGACCGATACTGGAAGTTGGTTCACACAGCCTGATAACTGAAAGATCTGCCTCCAGCTTTCCACTTGGAGACTCTAGGAACCACAAGGAAACCTCATTCTAGAGAGTGGAGTGGCCTACCAGGACAGTAAGAAACTATGAGCTCTCTGAGATATGATGGAGCTTGGCCAGTAAGAGCTTTATATGTTAACGGAAGGATTTTGAATTCTACTCTGTATTTTACTGGCAGCCAATGAAGAGCAGCTGCCAGGAGAGACGTGATCTCTTTTCCTAATTCCTGTTAATATTCGTGCAGCAGTGTTCTGAATCAACTGAAGGCCTTTTAGAGATTTGTTTGGACATCCAGCTACTGAGTTACAGTAGTCCAGCCTAGAAGTTGCAAATGCATGGACTAGTTTTTCTGCATCATCCCGAGAAAGGATGTTTCTGATTTCGATGTCGAATGCAGCACTGAGATCTAGAAGGAGAAGTATGGAGGCTGATCCATTGTCTGAAGCCATTAGAATATCATTGGAGACTTTAACCAGCGCTGTTTCTGTGCTATGATGGGCTCTAAATCCTGACTGAAACTCTTCAAACAAACTGTTCCCATCCAGATGGTCATGTAATTGTCTTGCTATGGCTTCCTCAATGATTTTAGAGATAAATGGAAGGTTCGATATGGGTCTATAGTTTGCCAAAACATCTGGATCAAGATTAGGCTTTTTAAGCTGGGGTTTGATGACTGCGGTCTGAAGATTCTGAGGTACATAACCCAGAAATAAAGTCAGATTAATCAGATCTAGAATGAACGGCTCAATTAAATAAAAGATCTCTTTAAAGAGGCTAGTTGGTACTGGGTCTAATAGACAGGTTGACGGTCTGGATGATGAAACTATAGAAGCTAGCTCTGAGAGATTCGGAGGTGAGAATGACTCCAGATGTAAAAGAGGCATTGCAGTTGATTCAGGAGTTTTTGTATTCAGTAGAAGCTTATTGTCTAATGCAGGTAAGAGCCAATGAATTCTTTCTCTGATTATGAGAATTTTATCTTTTAAAAGCAGCTTCGAGTTAAGGGGATCACTGGTTCAACTGAGCTATGGCTCTCTGTCAGCCTGGCTACAGTGCTGAAGAGAAACCTGGGGTTGTTCTTGTTTTCTTCTATTAGTGCTGAGTAATATGAACTTCTAGCACTGTGGAGAGCTCTTTTGTATGTTTTTAGGCTATCTTTCCAGGCTCTGTGAGACTCTTCTGACTTACTGGAACACCAAATTTCTAATTTCTAATTTACTAATTTCCTTGATGTCTGCTTTAAGGCACAGATTTGGTAATTATACCAGGGAGCCAGCCTCCTCTGTTTGATTCCTTTCTTTTTGAGAGGGGCGGCATCGTCACGATTTGAACACAGTGTGGCCATAGTGCTAATCACAAGGTCATCAATCTGTGTATGGGAGAAATCCTCATTTGAATTTAGATATCGCATTGTTGGGAATGATGACCAAATGTTCTCATTAAATTTAGCCACAGCATCTTCAGATAAACATCTTCCATAGCTGAGTTTATTCCTCAATGCTGTGGAGCCCATTAAAGTAAACTCAAATGTAATGAGGTAATGGTCAGTCAGGAGAGAGTTTTGGGGAAGAATTGTTAGCGTGTCAATTTCAATGCCATATGTTAGAACAAGATCAAGGATATGATTGTAGAAGTGAGTGGGTTCATTCACATGGTGGGAAAAGCCAATTGAGTCTAGTTGGGAAAGAAACCCAGAACTAAGGCTGTCGCTTTCTACATCAACATGTATATTGAAATCTCCCAGTATAATGATTTTATCTGTACTGAATACTAACTCTGATATAAACTCAGAAAACTCTGATCACTTATACAAAATAAATCAATATGGTGATCAGCTATGAGATTGTTAACTAGTAGAGATTTTGATGATAATGATTGAATGTTCAACAGTCCACATTTGATCGCAGATTTGAGACTGAATTTGTGGCTGTTTTAATTTCAGTTAAGTTTTTGTTTTTAGCTCCTCTTCTGTGTAATTTGGGTTTAGTAACTTTTCTAAATTTAGGTGGTCGGGGGAGAGACACAGTTTCTATAGACCTAAACATAGACAGAGACTTTATTCTATTCTCGGCAGGTGACAGCTCTGACTGAGGTGCAGAGGAGCGTGTTAAACTGCGGCTCTGGCTCCTGGTCTTGACTCAGGGCTATCAGGGTTTTGGATTTCTAATAAAATCGGCCATATTCCTTGAAATGAGAGCGGCCCCGTCCACGGTGGGATGGACACCATCTCTCCTAATTAGACCAGGTCTCCCCCAGAAAGACTTCCAGTTATCTATGTAGCCCACGTTGTTTTCGGGACACCACCTCGACAGCCAGCGGTTAAATGACGACATGCGGCTGTACATATCATCACTGGTCCGATTGGGGAGGGGGCCGGAGAAAACTAGTGTCCAACATTGTTTTAGCAAAGGTACACACCGATTCCACATTAATTTTTGTGACTTCCGACTGGCGAAGTCAGGTGTCTTTACTGCTGAGGTGAATAACAATATTAGCATATTTACGTTTACCCTTAGCCAGCAGTTTCAGATAAGACTGGTTGTCTCCTGCTCTGGCCCCCGGGATACACTTCACTATGGCCGCCGGTGTCGCTAACTTGATGTTCCTCAGAAAAAAATCGGCAATAACTAGAGCTGACTTTTCAGAGAACTGTTTTCTGTGCAACAGAAAGGAGAACAGACACAAACCACAAAGTCCACAAACCCAGTATATATCCGTCACTCAGTAATAAAAAGACCATGATTATAATATACTGTGTATAGATATTTCATAAAAAGTGTTTTTCAATCATGTCTATGTATTATCTTTATTATATTGTGCAGTAGCTACTTCATTCGTGTGGGTGTCACTCTTTACGCTATCATCAGTAGTTAGTTAAATCCAAACAGTATAATAAAAGTATAAAAACATTTAAGAGGTATAAACTCAGATATTAAAACAATATGTGATTCATTAGTTTAAAACAGCCTGATTATCAATCATACAAAGGTGTGTAAGTAACATAAAGCCAGACATCCCTGCACGTCAGATGGTTGTTGAAAGACATTGACCACTGGTGGTGGCTGAGGTTGGGGAGCTCCAAAAGCTGTTGGTTGTGTCAGTGGCTGGGGTGGCATAACGTTCTGTGCCCCCACCGCCAGGACAGGTGCAGTGGGTTCATTTGGCTGCACAATTACTGCTTGAGTGTCCTTGGTCGTCACGACTGCACCCTGTGACTTTGCCTTGCTCTTTCCTTGCATGTTTTTGTGCTGCTCATTCATTTGTTTTTCATCCATCCTGTGTTTGTCAACAGCGTACACCACAGGATCACGAAACTGTTCATGTGACATGGATGTAAATCCCACAACATCCTCCAACTTTCTTCCGACAGGGGCTGGCATTGCTTCCACTATGGCATTGCGAAACAATGTGGTAAACACTGTGTCTCTTGTTTCCACCTCCTCATTTGACGTGTTATGTAGGCTGCAGCATTTTCAGTCTCTGATAGGGGCTCCCCTTTTAACACTGATGGATCTACTTTTTTTGGATACTCACCACGCAGCGCCTTCCAGAGTATGGATCGAATGCATTGAACTCAGCTCCACCTGCTCTGGGATTCAACATCCAGCCATTTTTGCTGGCTTTTTGTATGTTTTCCATAACAGGGGCTCCACAACACTGTGCCCATATGGCTTTAATGTCTCCCAGGGCCAGCAGTTTGGACACAGTTTCTTCCTTAAAAGCTCTGATCCATTTGTTCGCACCTTCATCGGGCAGCCGGCCAACCAACCCAGTGAGTGTTTGCCACGGTACATAATGTCCTTCAGTTCCTTTAATTAGTATTGGATATTGGCTGTCTGTGTAGCGCTCAGGATTTTTAAATTTGGTCTTAGCCTAAAGTCATATGTTTGACCAGCATGCTGTCCTTCTGTTGATTTTGTAGCAGGTTTGTTCATGTTACTGGCTACCTGTGCTTCCTCCAGGTTACATTTCTTATTATGTAACCTGTCTATCTCTTCCTAAATTTCTTGAATCACTTTGTGATTTTTTTTTTTCCTGTTTGGTCAAGTACTAGCCATTACGACAACCCCCCTGCACGCTCATTATTTTTTGCATAACAATCTAGCACTCAGTGCTACAGTATATTTGGGGCATGGCTATGTCACTCTGTGGTGTTCTGTTTAACCCTGTTAACTGACTTCAGTTTATCTGAGAGTTCTCCTGGTTGCCTGCAGTATCATTTCTCATTTGAGTGTTTTCTTGTTTTCTTGAACCATCATTAGGGTCACATTGGCTCAATGCAGCCTGTGGCAACACGTCAAAATCACCTGAAAAGTTGACTACCCCAGCCAGGGATGGATACATCCCTGCTGGTTCCTGCTTGGGGTTTTGGTAACGCTGATTTTGTTTTTCTTTTAATTCAGTCAAACCTTCCTTCAGGAAATTCCTGTAGTTTTCTCCTTCTTTTTTAAACAAGTTTACATTTTTATCTCCAAGTTTCTTTTATCTTGTCTTTTCTTACTTTTGTCTTTTATTTTATGATCATTGATTCGCCTTTCCATGTCCTCACGCACTAACACATCAAACATGCCATCCTTGGGCCATGCAGAGGTCATTCCTTTTGTTCGCTTCTCCCATTTTTTAGAAATTTTACTAATTTGTTTCAAGTATTCTGGATACTTAGCTGCGATCAGGGCTGTTGGCACGATACTCATCTTGCTACTGGCACTTTTTAAACTGATGTTAACTGATGTGTAAAGAAAGAGAGGAGAGGAAAAAAAGTTCTGTTTCTGTACAGGACTTGGGAAAAGCACAAGGGGTTGGGGAACTATTTTTGGCTTTCTGCTTCTGTGTACTTTCCTCGGCCAGTTGCCAACTGAGTAGACTGTACTATCACGCCCACACACCAGTTACTCACTCCCACTGGCCACTCACACCAATCACACTTGACTAGGACAAGCCTCGAGGCGTTCGTCTTTGCTCATTCACCATTTTCCTTTGACTTTAACTTTACTTTAACTCCTTAAATTCTGACTTCATAATTTCCTCTCTGTGCCACAACCTGGCCTAAACACCTCACTCTGTTTGTTCACTTCCAGCGGTCTCCCCTCAACCAAAAAACACTTCTCTCTCATCCATTCACTTATGCCCAGCTTTGCAGATCAACATATATCGTACATATATACGTTACCCGACTTCGCCAGTCGGAAGTCACAAAAATTAATGTGGAATCGGTGTGTACTTTTGCTAAAACGATGTCAGACACTGTAGTTTTCTCCGGCCCCCTCCCCAATCGGACCATTGATGACATGTACAGCCGCATGTCGTCATTTAACCGCTGGCTGTCGAGGTGGTGTCCCAAAAGCAACGTGGGCTACATAGATAACTGGAAGTCTTTCTGGGGGAGACCTGGTCTAATTAGGAGAGATGGTGTCCATCCCACCGTGGACGGGGCCGCTCTCATTTCTAGAAATATGGCCGATTTTATTAGAAATCCAAAACCCTGACAATCCCGGGTCGAGACCAGGAGACAGAGCCGCAGTTTAACACGCTCCTCTGCGCCTCAGTCAGAGCGGTCATCTGCCGAGAATAGAATAGAGTCTCTGTCTATGTTTAGGTCTATAGAAACTGTGTCTGTCCCCCGACGACCTAAATTTAGAAAAGTTAATAAACCCAAATTAAACAAAAGAGGACTTAAAAACAAAAACCTAACTGTAATTAAAACAGCCACAAATTTAGTCTCAAATAACACTGCGATCAAATGTGGACTGTTGAACATTCGATCATTATCATCAAAATCTCTACTAGTTAACGATCTCATAGCTGATCACCATATTGATTTATTTTGTATAACTGAAACGTGGCTGCAGCAGGATGAGTATG
Organism: Echeneis naucrates; assembly: GCF_900963305.1. NCBI lineage: Eukaryota > Metazoa > Chordata > Actinopteri > Carangiformes > Echeneidae > Echeneis > Echeneis naucrates. The sequence continues at coordinate 26,260,579 of NC_042515.1, forward strand.
TTAGCATTAATGAAGCTACACCCCCAACTCATGTTAACTTTCATATCCCTCGTACCACAGGTCGAGGAGGTGGGGTGGCTGCAATATTTCAGTCAAGCCTATTAATCAACCCCAGACCAAAATCTGGCTGCAGGTCTTTTGAAAGCCTCACTCTTAGTCTTTCCCACTCAGACTGGAAAGGTGAAAAACCAGTTCTGTTAGTTACAGTATACCGTCCACCTGGTCCGTACTCAGAATTCCTATCAGAGTTTTCTGAGTTTATATCAGAGTTAGTACTTAGTACAGATAAAATCATTATTCTGGGAGATTTCAATATACATGTTGATGTAGAAAGCGACAGCCTTAGTTCTGGGTTTCTTTCCCTACTAGACTCAATTGGCTTTTCCCAGCATGTGAATGAACCCACTCACTTTTACAATCATATCCTTGATCTTGTTCTAACTTATGGCATTGAAATTGACAAGCTAACAATTCTTCCCCAAAATTCTCTCCTGTCTGACCATTACCTCATTACATTTGAGTTTACTTTAATGGGCTCCACAGCATTGAGGAATAAATTCAGCTATAGAAGATGTTTATCTGAAGCTGCTGTGGCTAAATTTAAAGAGAACATTTGGTCATCATTCCCAACAATGCCATATCTAAATTTAAATGAGGATTTCTCCCATACGCAGGTTGATGACCTTGTGACTAGCACGATGGCCACACTGTGTTTGAATCTTGATAATGCCGCCCCTCTCAAAAAGAAAGTATTCAATCTGAGGAGGCTGGCTCCCTGGTATAGTTACCAAATCTGTACCTTGAAGCAGACATCAAGGAAATTAGAAAGAAACTGGCGTTCCAGTAAGTCAGAAGAGTCTCACAGAGCCTGGAAAGATAGCCTAAAAACGTATAAAAAAGCTCTCCGCAGTGCTAGAAGTTCATATTACTCAGCACTCATAGAAGAAAACAAGAACAACCCCAGGTTTCTCTTCAGCACTGTAGCCAGGCTGACAGAGAGCCATAGCTCAGTTGAACCAGTGATCCCCTTAGCTCTAAGCAGTAATGATTTTATTAGTTTTTTTTCAGACAAAATTCTCACGATCAGAGAAAGAATTTATCAGCTCTTGCCTACGTTAGATAAAAATCCCCTTCTGAAGACAGCAACTGCTGAATCAGCTGCGGCGCCTCTTTTACATCTGGAATCATTCTCACCTCTAAATCTCTCAGAGCTAGCTTCTATAGTTTCATCATCCAGACCGTCAACCTGTCTATTAGACCCAGTACCAACTAGCCTCTTTAAAGAGATCTTTTATGTAATTGAGCCGTTCATTCTAGATTTGGTTAATCTGACTTTATTTCTGGGTTATGTACCTCAGGCACTTAAGACTGTGGTCATCAAACCCCAGCTTAAAAAGCCTAATCTTGATCCAGATGTTTTGGCAAACTATAGACCCATATCGAACCTTTCATTTATTTCTAAAATCATTGAGAAAGCTGTAGCAAAACAACTACACGAGCATCTGGATGGGAACAGTTTGTTTGAAGAGTTTCAGTCAGGATTTAGAGCCCATCATAGCACAGAAACAGCGCTGGTTAAAGTCTCCAATGACATTCTAATGGCCTCAGACAATGGATCAGCCTCCATACTTCTCCTTCTAGATCTTAGTGCTGCATTCGACACCATAGATCATAATATTTTACTACAGAGACTGGAACATGAAATTGGAATTAAAGGAACTGCACTAAAGTGGTTCAAATCCTACTTATCAGATAGACATCAGTTTGTTCATGTAAACAACAGCTCCTCCTCATGTACTGTAGTCAGTCATGGAGTCCCGCAGGGTTCGGTACTTGGACCAATCCTCTTTACGCTTTATCTGCTTCCTCTAGGCAACATTATCAGGAAACACAGCATCAATTTCCACTGCTACGCAGACGATACTCAGCTGTACCTATCAATGAAGCCAAATGAAGTCACTCAGATAGTCAGACTGCAGGCATGTCTTGAAGACATAAAAGTCTGGATGACTGGAAATTTTTTACTTCTCAACTCTGACAAAACAGAAGTTATTGTACTCGGTCCTAAGCACCTCAGAAAAATACTATCTAATCATCTCATCAGTTTGGACGGCATTACTTGGGCCTCCAGCTCCACTGTAAGAAACCTTGGAGTAATTTTTGACCAGGACATGTCCTTTGTCCCTCACATAAAACAAGTTAGTCGGGCAGCTTTCTTCCACCTGAGAAACATTAGGAAAATCAGAAACATCCTTTCTCAGGATGATGCAGAAAAACTAGTCCATGCATTTGTAACTTCTAGGCTGGACTACTGTAACTCATTACTATCTGGATGTCCAAACAAATCTCTAAAAGGCCTTCAGTTAATTCAGAACGCTGCTGCACGAATATTAACAGGAACTAGGAAAAGAGATCACATCTCTCCCGTGTTAGCTGCTCTTCATTGGCTGCCAGTAAAATATAGAGTAGAATTCAAAATCCTTCTTTTAACGTATAAAGCTCCATCGTATCTCAGAGAGCTCATAGTTCCTTACTGTCCTAGCAGGCCACTCCGCTCTCTAGATGGAGGTTTACTTGTGGTTCCTAGAGTCTCCAAGAGTAAATCTGGAGGCAGATCGTTCAGTTATCAGGCTCCTCTCCTATGGAACCAACTCCCAGCATCGGTCCGGGGGGCGGACTCTTTAGTAACTTTCAAGACCAGGCTTAAAACTTTCCTGTATGACAGAGCGTACAGTTAAAAAGTCCTCTACTCTTTAGGTATGCTGCTATAGGCCTAGGCTGCTGGGGGAAGGACTGAGCTTCTCTCTCTCTCTCTTTCTCGCTCTCTGTCTCTCCCTGTCACCCTCTCTCCCTCTTTCTCTCTAACTCCCTCCTTGCATGCGCTGATAAAAACCATCTTTCTTAAAAAAAAAAAAAAAAAAAACACAAAAAAAACACACAAAAAAAAAACAGTTTCACCCAGTTCTAAGCATTTATACTGCATTTACTAACCATGTTCTGCCAAAGTCTCTGTCTCTCCCAGTTCCTCTCCTCTCTCTCCCTGTCCTCATCCTGCAGGTGGTGACTCATCTCCATCCCATGTTCCTGCAACACCTGCTGGTCCCATATAGCATGAATTCTGTATTACAGCTCAACTCCATGAACTTCATGCAACAACATGTTCCTGCCTACACCCCCCCCCTCCAATGCCTGCCTGCCTGTCTCTCTCTAATTAATTTATTGGGAGTGGGAGAACTGGCCGGCCATACCAGTTCCCCCCTGCTGTGACCTCAAGTTTTTTCTCATTTTTGAACCTTTTTAAGTTGGAAATTAGAGTGGTCTAATATTCACTCTTAGCTAGGACTTATACACAGGTATTATAACTATAACTTATTTAATTATAAATTGCCCCAATCCAGGGCTGAGGATCTGACTGATTTTCTTGGACGAAATTGAACTTGTAGGTCTTTCTCTTTTCTTTTGCACTGTTACTGAAATGCATCTGTTAAGTTCAGCTTGTTCCTTGACTAGTGGATGAGGTATGATACTCCTCCACATATATATTTATTAATAAGTGAGTACAATTTGGGTTAGGGTTCCCTGGTTAAGAGTATTGCTGCCCAAAATCTTGACCATAGCCCCACCAATTTACAGCATAGCTCACATCCCATCTTCCCTTCTCATTTAAATCCTCAGCCTGCGGTTATCACACGCACACAAACCAGGGGGCTCAGAGTGCCGGCTCTTCACTTATCATACAGCGCTTCACAAAACTCTTATTTCCACAGCACACAACTCGAGCATCTCCGGCTCCGTTCTGTGGTTGGACAGCTTAACTTTTCTAACACACAACAGGAACTTGTCCCTCCTTTCTCTCAGACTGCCTATCCAAGCACTATGACTTGCCAGTCATACCGCCAGATATGTCCAGTCAGCCAAAATGGAATTTGCACGTACATTGATCAAGCTGCCACAGAGCACCTTCCGTGCTTCTCATAAATACATAACCATAATAACATAACACACACTATTACAGAATTTGCTAGCAGAATCTCCATATGCAGGTTTCACCTAGTTTTCACCTGAGTCCCCCTCTGATCCTCCACCATTTCCTCCTTCAAAAATGTTTTTGCTCCAATAGCCTCAATTCAAGGGTATTCATTTAAAGTGCATCCACAATAGCTGAGACTTTAGCTGTCACCCCCCGCAGCAAGTCTACTAGTGTAGGTTTAATTTAACCTACCTTATGCTGCGGCTTTGTTTGGCGGCCTCCCTCTCAGCCCAGGATCCAAACTTGGTCACATCGGGGTCACCATTTATGTGGTGGCAGAAAGAGGTGGAAAAGAGGAAATCAGGTTGTCCGGACACAGGTGTCAGATGGGGAATCTCTTTATTCATATCAGCCCTACTAACAACGTAGTCAGAGACAGAACCAACCAGAAAAAACATGTGACATGCTTCTTATACCTAAGGCAGGTTATGTGTGTATGTTGTGTGGATAGCCTTCACCCTTATCTTGAACTTCAACCATAGTGATTGTACAGCACTATGTGTGAGTGTGTGGTGTAGTTCTCTTCCCTGGCACCCAGATGTCTTCTACTTATTGTTTTAACTTGTTAGGTGCCAGAGCAGGTCCTGATGACCTGATTCTCGTACTGACGCATGAACAGAGACAAGGCCTCTAGACCTTGTTTTTCCCCTACACCCTTTATCCCCACACCCATCAGAAACTCAGGAGTGACAGGGTCGTGCAGTCATTTCCTCCACCAGTGTTCCAGCAACCTTTAACTTATTCCACTGACAATTCAAAGATTTATTTCATTTGTAGTTTATTATCCAAGAAGGCATCAGCTTGGCCTGTGGGAATGGCGAAAAGTAACTTACCCATTACTCACTCCTTTCAGTCATTTACAGCAGAGATTTTTACTAATCTGTTTCAGGGTAAGGAGGATAGTAGCAGGCTTCTCTCCTTAGGTCAGGGCTCAGGGAGAGTTTCCTCTTACTCCACTAACTTTCTAAATCTTGCAGACAAGAGTCGGTGGGATAAGTAAGGACTATGAGGTTTTTTTTGTTTGTATTTTTTTTTTGTTTGTTTGTTTGTTTGTGGGCTTAGTGAGGTACCTAACTGAAGGATGAGCTAGAAGCTTCTGACGAAATCTCCTCCATATAGTTGGAGTTAATTGTTGCACCATTTGTTTTGATAATCACCTCCATGAGAGACAAAGGGAGTGTGCACAAAGACACGGTACCCCTTTCTTTTTTAATGGCCCAAGACTCCTTGACCACCTTCCTCTACTGCACCTCCACTCACAGGACCATCGTCCTCCTGCAGCCTCATCACCCCTCAGCAGTGAGGGGCCCAAACAGCTGTCCTGGTACTGTGTCCTGGTCAAAAGTTTCCCTTCCCCTCCAAGTACTGGTGGATTCTGGTGCAGACAACAATTTTATTGTCTCTGATTTTGTATCTCAGTCTGACCTACCCTCCAAGCTCCTAGCGGAACCCACAGACATTTTTGCTATTGACAGGAGTTTCCTTGCCCATGTAAATCACTGCACTACCATGGTGTCACTGCACTGTACCTTGCTATGCCTTTTGGTTTAACTAATGCATCTGCAGTCTTCAAGGCTCTCATGAATGATGTCTTTTGTGACATGCTTAATAGGTTTGTGTAAGTGTGCCTGGATGATATTTTGATTTTATCTCGCACTTGCAAAGAAAATATCCACTATGTCAGACTGGTGCTGCAGAGGCTTTTAGATAACAGACTCTATGTTAAGGCTGAGAAGTGTCTCCTCTTCTGGGTTTTGTGGTGGAGAAAGGGAAGCTCAAGACCAACCCTGCCAAGGTTCAGGCAGTGACTAATGGCCCACTCTTCCAACAAAAAAAGCAAGGTTCAAAGGTTGAACTAACCAAACTAACATCTGTCAAAACTCCTGTGTGGTCATCTGTTGCAGATGCTGCATTTATCAAATTGAAGCCATTATTTTCTTCTGCCCCAGTGTTAGCCCACCCTGATCTTGCAGCTCAGGTTGTGGTCAAGGTTGATGCTTCTGACTCTAGTGTTGGGGCAGTCCTCTCCCAGCACTCTTGCTCTGAACCACCATCCATCATCCCTGCGCCTTCTTCTCTTGCAGGCTCACTCCAGGAGAGAGACATAACAATGTGGGTAACCAAAAGCAGCTGGCGGTCGTGCTGAAACCTTGAGGAATGGATGTACTGGCAGAAGGACACCACTCATCCCTTTGTGGTGTGGACTGATGACAAAAACCTGTCCTACCGCTGTTCAGCTCATAGGGTTAACTCACTCCAGGCTCGGTGGTCTTTGTTCCTGGGCTGGTATAATTTCTTACTCATCTACTGACGAGGCTCCAGGAATATGAAACCCTGTTGCATCACTTCACCCCTGCTGTGGAGTAAACTACTGAGGGCACTATTCTGCCTTCTTTCTGTGTCATGGGAGCAGCCAGGTAGGACAAAGGGTGGTACAGGAGGCTGAGGAGGACCATACAGCACCCAAGGGATGCCCAACCAACTGACTGTTTGTACCCCCATCTACCAGGTCTCCAATGCTCCAGTGATGGACACTGGCTCTTCTGCGGCCATCCATGTCTGCTGACATGAAGGAGTACATCATTGTGTGCTCTGTGTGCCCATAGTAAGGCTTCTCACAAGGCCCCCGCTGATCTTCTTTTCCCCCACCCCATTCCCCACCAGCCTTGGTCTCACATATTTGTGAATTTTGTCACTGACCTGCCTCCATCAGAAGGTAATACAACTATTATAATGACAGTTGACTGTTTTTCCAAAGCTGTGCACTTCATCCCCCTGCCTGGAATACCTTGTGCTCTGGAGACTGCTAACTGCTACTCATCCAGCATGTTTTTAGACTCCATGGCATTCCCGGGACGTTGTGTTGGACAGGGTACTGCAGTTATCCTCCAGGTTATGGAAAGCTTATTGTCAGACCTTTGGGGCATCTTTCAGCCTGTTATTAGGCTACCCTCCTCAAACCAATGGAAAAACTGAATGGGCTAATCAGGACCTAGAGCCTGCATTTGGTTGTGTCACATCACCTGGCTTCCTCGTCCACCAGCTTCCCCTGGGTTGAATAACAACTCTCTGGTTTTCCACCCAGGACTTCCCTCTCTAAATTGAAGCCTGGAAATTGGCACCCAGGTGCATCAGACCATATGGGATTGAACACATTATTAATCCCAGTGTGGTTAAACGGAGACTGGCTCCTTTTTTGAATGTCCACCCATTTTTCCATGTGTCCCACCTTAAACCAGTTTCTACCAGCCCTCTGAGCCCTCCAGCTGAACCCCCTAAATCCCCACAGATCATTAACGGCCGCTCCACTTTCACCTTCCAGCAGCTGTTGAATGTTTGGATACAACGTTGGGGTTTCCAGTATTTGGTGGATTATGAGGTGTATGGGCCGAAGGAGCATTCATGGATTTCTTGGTCCCTCATATTGGACCTTGAACAACCAGGCTTGCCACATGCCAGCTGAAATAGTTGCAAGGTGCCAGGATAAAAAGGAGAGTTAGTTGCATGCACAGTGAAAGCATATGTGAGAATACAAAAATCAACATCAACTCCTGGTGTGGCTAACCAATAACCTAAACACATACACAAGCCTAGCAGAGAGAGTCACCAGATCTACATTTGCATATACAAAAGTTAACAGTCTTGTTCTTAGCTGTGCCCGTTATATGCTAGGTTGGCCCAGTGAACATTACCCAATTCTTGGCAAAGCAACCTATCTTCTTGCTTTGTCCAAGTCCAGAGCTGCAGGTCTGAGTGGTTGAGTTTCTTTAGTTGGGTTTCTGGTGTTGCAGATGTGGCCAAAAGAGGTGTTTTAAAAGAGGAGTTAGATGGTTGAGACACACGTGTCAGATGGGGAATCTCTTTATTCAATTGGCCCTACTAACAACGCAGTCAGAGACAAATCCCAACATACGACATATGACATGTCTTCTTATACTTAAGACAGGCTATGTGTGTGTATGTGTATGCAAGGTCACTGGACCCTGTCCTTCCCCTACACAGATAAGTTAGCAGTTGATGCTAACTTCAGCCTTGATGCTTCCAGGAATCAGCACGGAGATGCTGCATGTCTGAGTGTAGGACCTCGCATCTCTACCATGGAAAGAGTGAAGAGTTGCAAAGAAAGTCAGGGCCAACCTCCTAGCGAGATCCAAAGTGGGGCCTCAGAGGGCCAAGAAAGCCAAGAAAGGATCCAGGAACCAAGCAAGAGGATCTAAAGAGGGTATGAAGGAAGCGAAGGAAGTGAAAGGAGTGTGAGAGGTTTTTGTTTGACCAATAGCAGTTGAACTTACAGTTTATGTTTGTCTTCTCACATACATGTGAAAAGATGAGCATTGTGTGGGGCTGAGTTCAGAGGACCCTCCTTTTTCTGTGGAGCAAAGGAGCATGTTGTCTTGTCTTTTGAATGGGCTGTGGTCCAAAATACACATAACAGGAGGGAGCACAATGATCATGCTTGTTTGCTGTTTCAGCTGCCTTGGGCTTAGACAACTCACCATCATCAAAATGAAAATTGATTACTATGATCATGCAGGATTAATAATTAAACTGTTTGTCTACCTGCTCAAGTCAAGTCGAAGCTGGTGATGCAGCAGGACAAATATCCTTCACATCCAAGTCACGTCCAAGTAAATCTACCACTGAATTACTTCAAATGAAGAAAATTTACCAGTTGTAGTACTGCAATCAGAACCAAGTATATTCTGTGTGTGTGTAATAATTGGTAGCAATTTTTCAAAATAGAAAACTAGAACCTTTGGTAATGACACAACATTTCAAGATTTTAATTATATTATTATATTATATATTATATTTTCGCTCTCTCGCTCTCTATATTTTTTTTTTTTTTATTTCATAACAAAATACTTTTTCAAAAATCAGCTGTTGCATTCTTGGTGATATGGCTGTATATGGTTTATTTTGAGGATATTTTCTTTCAAAAAGAAAAAAATATGCATCATCATATTAATTCATGTTTTTAATGTGTCTGTATCTATATTATCTATATTATATGTGGATCTGAAATATTGTTTCCTCCTCAGGCAGGAAAATTGGCCATTGACCGAGGATGGGCCATCAACGTAGGTAAGTCTTCAGTTTCAGGCATGGATAATTATCAAAGTCCATAAATAGATTATCAGTTTGTCTTAAATCATGTTTTACCTCCAGTCTTGCAAAGCACATTCCCTGTTGCTGTCTGTATCGAACCCTGGTCCCTCAGAATTTTTTATGATTATGCCAAATATTTATGTGGGAAAATATGGCTGCACAGTCAAAAATTAATGCAACTCACCAGATTTTTATCAGCCCCAATGCTGATATAAGGTTTTTCATTCATTCATCTTCAACCACTTATCCATTTCCGTGTTGCGTGGTTGCTGGAGCCAATCCCAGCTCACACTGGGTGAGGGCGGGGTACACCCTGGACAGGTTGCCAGTCCATCGCAGTGCCAACACACACTCGCACTCAGACCTACGGACAATTTAGAGTCACCAATAAACCCAAATATGATGTCTTTGGACAGTAGAAGGAAACCCACAGGCACAGGGAAAACATGCAAACTCCACAAAGAAAGGCCCCAGGTTCGGTTCCCAGGCCTGGGGCTGCCAGTCATATAAGGTATCAACACAAATTTTAAATATTGGAAAACAGATACAATGGGACCTGATGTGATTCTTGAGAGCTGGGACAAAACACGTCCATGACATAAATCAGTTTTTTAGTTTACAATGCGCATAATATATTTTAAAAACCTAACAAAGTCATAAACAGGGCAAGAGTAGTACCACTAAGTGTGTTTTGAAGTTGTCTAATATTTAGTTTTTCTTCTTAATGATATAATGGGTGACCAGTGCCTACAAAAACCCATGTCCGGAAGCAGGTTTCATCACACTCCAATGCTTTAAAAAGTCCAAAAATATGTATAAAATGTAATTTTTTAAATATTATGTGTAAAATTAGTAGTATTTACTTAACAAACTTAACAACATAAAAATTTTGAAATGCTTTTAATGCACTTTCTAATCAATTGAAAATAAGTCTGGACTTATTGTCAACACCATCTGACTTTTTTAAATTGGGAAAAAAATCAGGAATAATTTAGAGCAGTTATAACTTAAAGGACCCCTTCCTCCTTGGTCTTCCTGAAGAATCTGCTGCTCAGCCTGATATGCAATGAATTTTTGCATGCTTATCCATAAGAAACACCTGAATGCAGAATGGTATGTATGCATGTCAGGTTCAAATGGCGAGACAGAAGTGGTCTGTTGTGGAGTGAAGGAGAAGGAACAGAGAGTATCAAAAGAAAATGAGAGAAAAAATTAAGAGCCAGTCTGAGTTGAAGGAGGAGTTCCTGACAAAGGAGAGGGAAAGATGGAGAAAGAGGGTGAACGAGGGCAAAAAAGAAAATATGGGAAATAAGCACAGAAAGAATCAAGAGAATGAAAGAGCAAGGCCAGCAAGAATTAGATACTCCATCACAGTGTGCTTTAGACAACAGCGTTGAGAAGCAAAGGACCAACAGACAGCTTCAGAGGTCTTCAAATTTGTCCATGCCAAGGCCCCCTGCATTGATAGAGACAGTGGAGGAAGCCCAAGTTAGCTGACATTTAAAATGGTATAGCTAACCAGGCCAACATTAACATGTAAAGAGGCCAGTAGCGTCAAGTACTTTGTAATGCTATGTCAGAAATGTAATACTTATCAACAGACTAATATCTAAGACAGTTTGTTTTGTGATTATACTCTTTTGTATGTGAAAGATTTGTGAACACCCGTCTTAACAAAACTCAGTTTTTCAGGGGAAAAATACATTTTCAGATGTTTTCTTCATCTATTACAGTTTTTACTTTATCTATACAGTTTGATAAGAGAGTTTGAGAGTTCAGATGACCGTTTCAATGAGATTTTTCGAGTTGGTGATCACTTTATTGTTCCTGCAAATTGTCAACTCCGAAGATGCCTTGTCAACTCTATCAGATATATTTTTTAAAGTATTTCTTTGAACAAATATCCTTCAAGGAATAAAACAAATGTCCTTTTTAGAGACTAACACATTTCCAATGTGCATGTGTATTTTTAAATCTTAAAAATGTCGCTGTTAAATCTAAAGGTTAAAGACAAATATAATTCATGGTACAATTTCAATTTACTCACTTCTTTGGCTTTAAAAATGTTATTTTATTGATTTAAAGATCTGTGTGCACTATTAAAGGAAAACGAGTGAGCGAAAATATTTCAGAAAAGTATTATTATGTTTCTGATGGTGTTGACAAAAATAGAGTGGCGTACCAGCAAACACACAATTTACACAAAAAAGTGGGAGGTTGAACCAAAACATGTTTGGATAGACAAAACATAATTTGACAAAAAATGTGCCATATATTTAAAAAAAATATATATTTAATTTAGAAATATTTCTATGAAAATCAAAACCTTTTTTCAAATCAAATCAAATCAGATTTATTTGTATAGCGCCAAATCATAACAAAGTTACATCAAGGCACTTTACATATAGAGCAGGTCTAGACCAAACTCTTTATAAGTTTATTTAAAGAGACCCAACAGATTCCCCGATGAGCAAGCACTTGGCAACAGTGGCAAGGAAAAACTTCCTTTAAGAGGCAGAAACCTCGAGCAGAACCAGGCTCAGGGGGGGCAGCCATCTGCCTCAACTGGTTGGGTTGAGAGTGGGAGAGAGAGAGAGAGAGAGAGATAGGCATTGGGGGGTGGGTGTAGGCAGGAACATGTTGCTGCATGAAGTTCATGGAGTTGAGCTGTAGTACAGAATTCATGAAATATGGGACCAGGAGGTGTTGCAGGAACATGGGATGGTGATGAGTCACCACCTGCAGGATGAGGACAGGGAGAGAGAGGAGAGGAACTGGGAGAGACAGAGACTTTGGCAGAACATGGTTAGTAAATGCAGTATCAATGCTTAGAACTGGGTGAAACTGTGTTTTTTTTAAGGAAGGATGGTTCAGCGCATGCAAGGAGGGAGGGAGAGAGAAAGAGGGAGAGGGGGAGAGAGGGTGACAGTTATAGACAGGGAGAGAGAGAGAGAGAGAGAGAGAGAAAGAGAAGTTCAGTCCTTCCCCCAGCAGCCTAGGCCTATAGCAGCATACCTAAAGAGTAGAGGACTTTAACTTTTTAACTATAAGCTCTGTCATACAGGAAAGTTTTAAGCCTGGTCTTGAAAATTACTAAAGAGTCGCCCCCCGGACCGATGCTGGAAGTTGGTTCCATAGAAGAGGAGCCTGATCACTGAACGATCTGCCTCCAGATTTACTCTTGGAGACTCTAGGAACCACAAGTAAACCTCCATATAGAGAGCAGAGTGGCCTGCTAGGACAATAAGGAACTATGAGATCTCTGAGATATGATGGAGCTTGGCCATTAAGAGCTTTATATGTTAAAAGAAGGATTTTGAAATCTACTCTATATTTTACTAGCAGCCAATGAAGAGCAGCTAACAGGGTTTGATGACCGCGGTCTTAAGTGCCTGAGGTACATAACCCAGAAATAAAGTCAGATTAATCAAATCTAGAATGAACGGCTCAATTAAATAAAAGATCTCTTTAAAGAGGCTAGTTGGTACTGGGTCTAATAGACAGGTCGACGGTCTGGATGATGAAACTATAGAAGCTAGCTCTGAGAGATTCAGAGGTGAGAATGATTCCAGATGTAAAAGAGGCGTCACAGCTGATTCAGGAGTTGCTGTATTCAGTAGGGGATTTTTATCTAACGTAGGCAAGAGCTGATAAATTCTTTCTCTGATCGTGAGAATTTTGTCTGTAAAAAAGTTAATAAAATCATCACTGCTTAGAGCTAAGGGGATCACTGGTTCAACTGAGCTATGGCTCTCTGTCAGCCTGGCTACAGTGCTGAAGAGAAACCTGGGGTTGTTCTTGTTTTCTTCTATGAGTGCTGAGTAATATGAACTTCTAGCACTGCGGAGAGCTTTTTTATATGTTTTATCTTTCCAGGCTCTGTGAGACTCTTCTGACTTACTGGAACACCAATTTCTTTCTAATTTCCTTGATGTCTGCTTTAAGGCACGGATTTGGGAATTATACCAGGGAGCCAGCCTCCTCGGATTGAATACTTTCTTTTTGAGAGGGGCGGTATTGTCGAGATTCGAACACAGTGTGGCCATAGTGCTAATCACAAAGTCATCAACCTGTGTATGGGAGAAATCCTCATTTGAATTTAGATATGGCATTCTTGGGAATGATGACCAAATGTTCTCATTAAATTTAGCCACAGCATCTTCAGATAAACATCTTCTTTACCTGAATTTATTCCTCAATGCTGTGGAGCCCATTAAAGTAAATTCAAATGTAATGAGGTAATGGTCAGACAGGAGAGAATTTTGGGGAAGAATTGTTAGCTTGTCAATTTCAATGCCATATGTTATAACAAGATCAAGGATATGATTGTAGAAGTGAGTGGGTTCATTCACATGCTGGGAAAAGCCAATTGAGTCTAGTTGGGAAAGAAACCCAGAACTAAGGCTGTCGCTTTCTACCTCAACATGTATATCGAAATCTCCCAGTATAATGATTTTATCTGTACTAACTCTGATATAAACTCAGTAAACTCCGATAGGAATTCTGAGTACGGACCAGGTGGACGGTATACTGTGACTAACAGAACTGGTTTTCCACCTTTCCAGTCTGAGTGGGAACGACTAAGAGTGAGGCTTTCAAAAGACCTGCAGCCAGATTTTGGTCTGGGGTTGATTAATAGGCTTGACTGAAATATTGCAGCCACTCCGTGTCCCTTATCTCAGGAATCACTGAAAATTCATGACAAATTAAGCAGGCTGAGGGGACTGTCAGATCTGATGTGCACAGGAGAGAGTGAAACTGGGGATCATACTTTCCTTCCCTCTACTTTAATTTGCTACGCAGTTACTTATGGCACTTTCCATGTGATCAATCAGGTGTGACCAACAGCGTGTCCCACTGAAAGACACCATCAGATAGTACTATGGCAAAGCTTTGTTCATGATTGATAAATAGTTCAAACTGTAATTTAAGTTCATGAGACTGGACCCATTTTGGGCCATGACCTTGTGAATAGTGCTATGGCCAAACTGTGTTTAAATCTTTGGGTTCTTAGGATCTTAGGATCTCTGACTCCTCTGAAAAAGAAAGTCATGTAAAAGAGGGGGCTGGCACCTTGGTTTAGCCTTCAAAGTTGTCCCTTGAAGCAAATGCCATGGATATTGGAAGGGAAGTGGTGGTCCAGTCCAGTCCAAGTGCTTCTTTGAAGAGTTTCACTCAGGCTTTAGAGTAAATCATAGCACAGAATCAACACTGGTAAGGTTACCAATGACATTCTAATGGCTTCAGACATTGGATTGGTCTCCATAATTGTTTTCCTGTTAGATCTTAGTGTTGCAGAGAAAACAAAGGAAGAAATGGTGGTCTACACCTTCACAAATATGAGCTTTAACACTAAATACTACTAATGTGCTGGTTGGATGACTAAAAGGATAATAGGCTATCATGGACATCAGCCTCTCTGCCCCACACTGATGCCGTTCTGGACTTTTCAGTGGGACAAAAAAGTATTTAGTCAGCCACTGATTGTGCAAGTTCTCCTACTTAGAAAGATGAGAGAGGTCTGTAATTTTCATCATAGGTACACTATGAGAGACAAAATGAGAAAAAACATCGAGGAAATCAAATCGTAAGATTTTTAAAGAATTCATTTGTAAATTATGGTGGAAAATAAGCATTTGGTCACCCACAAGAAAGCAAGATTTCTGGCTCTCACAGACCTGTAACTTTTTCTTTAAGAAGCTCTTCTGTCCTCCACTCATTACCTGTATGAATGGCACCTGTCCACAGCCTCAAACACTCAGACTCCAAACGCAACCATGGCCAAGACCAAAGAGCTATCGAAGGACACCAGGAAGAAAATTGTAGACCTGCACCAGGCTGGGAAGAGTGAATCTATAATAGGCAAGCAGGTTGGTGTGATCAAATGTGGGCGCAATTGTAAGAAAATGGAAGACATATAAGACCATTGATAATCTGATGAATGACCTGCATAGAGCTGGGACTAAAGTAACAAAGGCCACCATCAGTAACACACTACACCGGAAGGGACTCAAATCCTGCAGTGCCAGGCATATCCCCCTGCTTAATCCAGTACATGTCCAGGCCCGTCTGAATTTGCCAGAGAGCATATGGATGATCCAGAAGAGGATTGGAAGAATATTTGGTAAAATTTTGGTAAAAGTCAACTCGTCGTGTTTGGAGGAAGAAGAAAGCTGAGTTGCATCCCAAGAACACCATACCTACTGTGAAACGTGGGGATGGAAACGCCAAGCTTTGGGGCTGTTTTTCTGCAAAAGGGACAGGACGACTGATCCGTGTTAAGGGAAGAATGAACGGGGCCAAAACCTACTTCCATCAGGGAGAGCATTGAGGGCAATGAAGGAGTGGCTCCGTAAAAAGCATTTCAAGAACCTGGAGTGGCCTAGCCAGTCTCCAGACCTCAACCCCATAGAAAATTTGTGGAGGGAGTTGAAAGTCTGTGTTGCCCAGCGACAGCCCCAAAACATCACTGCTCTAAAGGAGATCTGCATGGAGGAATGGGCCAAAATACCAGCTAAAGTGTGTGCAAACCTGGCGAAGGAAACGTTTGACCTCTGTCATTGCCAACAAAGGTTATTACAAAGTATTGAGTTTAAATTTTTTTATTGACCAAATACTTATTTTCCACCATAATTTACAAATATATTCTTTAAAAAGCCTACAATGTGATTTCCTGGATTTTTTTTCTTTTTTCCTCATTTTGTCTCTCATAGTTGAAGTTTACCTATGATGAAAATTACAGACCTCTCTCATTTTTCTGAGTAGGAGAACTTGCACAATCAGTGGCTGACTAAATACTTTTTTGTCCCACTGTATATACCCTCTCCATTGCCAATTTCCAGACAGCTTGGAAATTGCTGATCCAATCATTAAGAAGAGGAGGAGGTGGTGTTATCAATGCATTCGGGAGAAACAGTAGAACCAGCCATTACAGAATATACAAAGCATTAACCCTACAACACAGTTGTAACATATGTAATTAGAGAGAAAGCTCTGTGATTAGTTCAAACTGGTGTTGTCTGACACTGAAAAAGCTCTGCCACTTTTGGTTCGTTGGTTTGCCCAAGCACGGATGAGCCCTTCTCTATTTTGTGACCAAGACATGCTATTGTTGTTTTCTTGTCTTTGTATGATCACATTTTTCCTGTTATTCTTACCATAGTCTCCCACTCACTCACCCATCTACATCCGCTTTATCCGTTTTCTGAGTCACGGGGCTGCTGGATCCAACCCCAGCTAACATCGGGCGAGGGGCGGGGTACACCCTGGACAGCTCCTTCCCAGAGGTTAAAGTTATGCAGATAGAACTCAAGTCTAAGTGATGTACGTGTTGTGACTTTACTGTTGGATTTGCAGTCTTAATCGTAATCTTAGTTTTTTAAATCTACCATAGAAGGTGGCACACTACTCTGTAATACTTATTAAATTCATGTTCGACATGTCAACAATTGTTGCTTGGGGTGGATATAATGCTACTGACCTTCCTGCTTGACTTGCTTACCTCAACAACAGGACTGACTAAATAAAAAGGTCTTTTGTTGAAAAAGTATTCTCTATTCCCACAATTAAAAGGAAAGCCCATTTGGACTTTAACATTGTACTTCGAGCTAACTAAGCTACTTCCACATTTTGTCGATATGATTAGGGGAATATTGTCCTGCATCAATATATATATTTTTTTTCAATAAAGATATACAGAGAATATCAGATGGGATGATCATCTTTGTGTTAGGTGACTGAACACTTTGAAAAATCATCCTTTGATGTGGAAGCTTTACAACAGGCCACTTGTCGAAGCGTGGCACTAAATGATAAAAACATATTTTACCCTTTATCTCCCAGACCTTCATTGACATCCTACTCAACACTATAGCTCAATAAACACAGGCAGGGCAGAAGGGACCATAATTCTAAGCCTGAATAAATGGTTCATCATTGCAGTTTTAAAAATCTCTTCAGTGTCGTTCTCTATCTTGGTACATTGCTGCTAAGGTAACAATTGAACAGTTCCATTCTTTTGTCAATACAGCCATTGCTGTCAAATCAATAAAAGCTTTTTTTTTTTATATCAGCAATGGTGATTATGAAGAATAGACTGCTCAGATGTACATTGACCTGCTTGGCTTGTCTACTGGCTCTGATACTAAGCTAGTGAATTTTGTGTCCCCCAGGAGGAGGATTCCACCACTGCTCCAGTGATAGGGGAGGAGGTTTTTGTGCCTATGCAGACATCACTCTGGCCATCAAAGTGAGATGAATGTTTAAAGATGAAGCTTATTTGAAACAGTCTTAATTATTTTGTTAAAGTCATCATGTAACTATTAGGTGATGTTTTGATGCTATAGCTAATTTGTCTGATATGATTTTTAACTTATGGTGACTCGTGATGCTGGGGCTAAAGTTGTTTTTTCTTGTTTTTCGCTGCATAGAGAGAATACAAACAAAAAGAGCAGAAAAAAGGCACAAACACAAAATGGTTGTCATTTTGACGCCTGGACAGAGACTCTTGACTCTGGAGCTTGTCCTTCCCCTACAGTACAATACAATACAATGTAGTATTTTGAAATCAAAATGGGCAATGATGCTTTGCACTGAACATAGATTCACATCTAAGTTCCCTCGCTGAAGCTTTTCAGTGCTGACTTACACAATGTCGTGGTACAGTAAGAAATGCGGATAACAGGGCAAGCGAGTATAGTGAAGGTGGGAAAATAATCAAAGAAGGACAAACTTACAGACACGCTCCACAAACTCATTAGATATGAAAAACTGAATTTTCCACAAAAAGAACACCAGAGAATTGAACCGGGGTCTGTTCCAACAAACAGAACACTGCAATGGAAATTCTGTCTTTTTTTTCCTTACAGCTTAGTTGTATCAACCAAGTATCAGTCTGAGAGTCACCATTTCAATCCAGACGAGCCAGAATCATTAATGTGCAACACGAAGTGCTCTATTTTAGAGCTGCACAACTAATCCTTTTCTAAACAAACTACAATATTATTACAGGAAGTAATTTGTATTGCATGTTGCATTGTTAGTATCATAAATGTTGTGGTATTACAGGGCCTACGAACCCATATTCTTTAGAGTTAAACAAGCATGTTTATTTGGTACAACACCCTAAAAAACTTCATCATCATTACTGCTAAATTTATTTCAGTCATAATAAAATGAAAATAAATAAATAAATAGATAACTGACTGAAATCCCATTGCATATTACAATTTTTTTGTTCATTTGTTTGTTTTTTTTGTTTTTTTAATTTAAATGGTCCAAAATGGCCCAGCAAACACAGCAGCTCTGTGTATATGAGTGAATCAATGCATTTTGCTTCCCTCTGTTAATAACTAATGGCACTATTGGACATTATCTGCAATATTTTGAGACGTGAATACATTTTTGGTTCACTATGAAAGCATGTCCAGACAAATGTGTTTAAGGTGATGAATGGGAAATACAGTGGAGACCCTAGGACACCCTACTGTATGCACACATAGGTAGGCACATATTACTCTCTTGATAATCTGTCCAATACTGTAAAATCTATCTTACTGTGAATTAAGTCCTGAAGACTGTGTAGTGTGCTTTGTCAGCTGGCATGTGGGCAGTACTGGCATGTTAATGAATATGGTGAGAGACCAACATTTTTACAGCAGAGACACAAACATGCATGTGTTGCACACTGCTTTCAAAACAGAAAACATAAAAACAAACATGGGGGGTTCACTAAATTACTAAATCTTTACATAGAAAAATTTTTTTTTTTACTTGTATATTTAGTTTAAAACTAGTTTACAGAATCTTTACTTCTTTGATTGTCTGACAACATAAATAGAGAAACATTTAACTGGCTGACACTAGACTGGATGCACAGTTTAGAATTATTTAAATCATTGCGCTTCAGCCAAATTTATAATGCATTTATATGACAAAGATTATATTACTAGACTTGACGTGTAGAAATGTGTTGATAGTTGGACCCACTAATTGGGTTTATTCTTGCTGACAAGAGGAAAAAAGTACATCAACACCAGTTTTATCTTTAAGCTTAATTGGCCCTAATTTCTCATAATAGCCATTTCTGTGATGCCCAGAAGAAATTCCTCATTTTACATCCCTTTGATTTTGTTTGGGGAAAAGCCTTTTTTTAGGCCCAGAGCAAAGGAAGAACCAAAATGCCTGCCATGCAGCTCTGACTTCTTCTTAGTAAGACAGGCATTCAATTGCTTCCTTCAATATTTCCACACAATATTTTGATGTTTCTGAGCTTAAATGTGAATGAAACTCTACTGTGAGTGATAATCAACTGTGAGAAAATGTGTTGATATGTGATTTAAAATAAATATTGTCTTATTTACCCCTCAGTTTCTGTTTGAGAGAGTGCAAGGCATTTCCAAGGCTACCATCATTGATCTGGATGCTCATCAGGTGAGCCAATAACATTACCGCCTAACAGCTCACACTGGTCAAAGGCGGGGTACACCCTGGACAGGAATGGTCTGTTGACACTGATGTACATCCCTAGTTGAGTGTTGAGTGGAGTGAACACACCTGATTAGCTGATGAATCTGTCAATAAGAAACATACATTTGATTGACAGCTTTATCAGCCAAGTGACGTTGGTTGACCTGTGACATCAGATCAGTCTAAAAATTCAACATACAGATTTCATACATGCACATTCAGCAATTCAAACGCTCCGTGAATTTATATTACAAGTGTACCCCAAAATTACATTTGTGAAGTCTGAAATATAACTATGAAACAAAGCGTGTGAAATCGTCAGGCCAAAATACGACTACAAAACAAAGCATGTGCATTCGTGAAAATTTGTTTTGTCTGGGGATTTGGATTTGAAATCAGGCTCCTGTGGTTAAAACTGAGCCATAATGGAGTGCCTCCCAATGCCACTTGGGCAAGCTCATCCACTGATGTATATAATACTTTGTTTATCTTATTTACACATGTATCAGGGACTAAACAAAGTTAAAAGTTAAATAAATGAGTAGGCAAACAAAACAAAACAAAAGAGTTTTATCTACAGATGATTTATGCTTCTAACTTCTTCAAATCTAAAAGTCCAGAGTGACATGTATGGAATTTTTATTCTTCAATACTGCACTTTGGTTTGCATCCTGCTGCCTTCCATGTCCCTCATTCTTTTAATTTTTCCAACACATCTAGTTTTGTAATTAGGTTTAATTTGACAGCAGAAACTGTAGCTGCTGATCATCTTTAGCTCCTCACCAATATCATCCTGTTACCTGCTGAAGAATCTGATTCTGTCACATCCATTTTTTGTTGTCGTCCTGCCATTTTGATAATATTTTATTAAATAGTGAGGAATTGTTCCATCATTTCACACAGATGTTAAAATATGGTAATAGAAAAGTGAATGAAAAGCTCATTTTAAAGCTGCAGTGAAGGCTTTTAGCTGACACTAACAAATGGTTTGTTCTTGTAGAGTACAGTTGTGGGGAGTGGATAAGACGAATAAAACTGCAGGGAGGCAGCTACAGAATAGGCAGCATATAAAATCATTGAGAGTCTGATTCTGTCTTCAAGAGAGGAAGCAGAGTTTCTACTTACATGTTGTTTCAGTCATTGTAAGTATACGTGTATAGTCTTCAGTGAGATATCCCATTGTATTTTTATTTCCTCTATTTGAAATACAGATTTTCTATTTACATGTTTAACTATAGAGTAAAGTAAATACTTACTCAAATTTATTTTTGACTTATTTTGACCACTTGGTGGTCAAAGGCCAAATTTGCTGTGACCTCACACTATGTTTTCTGTTTTGTGAATGCAACTACATTTTTTGTATGCACTTTTTTAAGCATTGTTTCACCACAATTTAGTTAATTAGTACAATTAGATCTGCTGTAAAGGACTAGATGTTGATATCCCTTATTGCATGAAATTGGGATGTACTGTATGATCGATGACTGTCTAACCATGTCAAGTATTCAAGAGTGGGTGCACTTTGATACCATCCTTATCATAGGAACCAACCAGACCATGCATTAGTAAACAATACCTTTATTGCACTGAGCAGTGGATTATACACTCCAACTGCAAATGATGTTCAACTAACACATTTCCCTTTTAATTCAATAATACTAGACTTGGCACAATGCCTAATCTCCTCCTGACAGCAGTCAGACATATTGGGTGACAAATGGAAGGAGGAAAATGAAAAGTGATGAAGTAGCCATGACTTTTTTATATTATAGTAGTATTTTCACATATAATGCTTACAGATGATAAGATTATGTATCCCATGTCTGCTACTGTCAGTCAACACAGTGCATTTCAGTTAAATAAATAACCCTGTGTGACTCTTGTGTAGACTTGGCACAGAGGAGACATGCAGAAGACTAATTAAGGGCTGTCTGTAAAGAGGCAGACAACAATGAAGTGTTGGGTCAAAGTTGTGGTTCTGCTCTGTTGTAGGGAAATGGACATGAGCGGGATTTCATGGATGACAGGCGAGTGTTCATCATGGATATGTATAATCCCTACATATATCCCAGGGATGAATATGCCAAACGTGAGTGCAACTGAATCTTCCTCTCAAACTTCAACTTTATCATTTAAACATCAGTATAACTTTCTAGCCATTAATACAAATGCAAGAAAAAGTATGTGAGCCATGTGGAATTACCTAGTTTTCAGCATTAATTGGTGATTAAAATGTGATTCAATCTACATGTAAATCACAAGTATTGACCAAAACAATGTACTTTACCTAATGCCACACAAACAAATATACTCATGTCTTTATTGAACACATCCATTCACAGTGCAGGTGGAAAAAGTAAGCAAACCCTTGGCTAATGACTCCAAAAAACAAAGAAAAGCTAAACAGAGTCAGGAGTTAGCAAAGTTGGAGTTCAATCAATGAAATGAGATTGGGGCAAAGTGTAGACCTACTTTGACCTATAAAAGCAATCAAACTTAGATTCACATCAAGCCTCGCAGAAAAGATATCTCTGAAGACCTATGGTCAAGAATTGTTGGGCTGCATGACTGGAAGGGGTTGCAAAGATTTTAGGTATTCACCAGTCTATTGTTAGACAAACAACGATTTAGTACTGTGGCTACTCTACCTAGAAGTGGGCACCCAGCCAAGTTGACTGAGAAGGCATGATGCAGAATGAAGCAGGGAAATTACTCTAAACATCAAAGTAAATATACAACAGATTTACTAAGAAAATCTGCCTTTTGGAGTGTCCCAGTGAGAGCCCAGACCTGAATCTAATAGAGAACATATTGAGCGAGAGAGCTGTTCACACCAGAAATCCTAAGAATACAAATGAGCTGAAGTAGTTCCATCAGGTCCAAACGCATTGTGCAGGTCTGATTAGCAGCTACCACAACTGCTTGGTCAAGGTTATTACTGCCAACAGAGGTTCGAGCTGTCAGTAAATCCAAGGGTTCGCTTAATCCAATGACAGAATAAGCTATCTTTTCCCCCTGATTGGCGGTTGGTTGGTTGGTGATCTTGGAACAGAAGGGCAGCTTTCTCCAGTTCCAGCCCCTAGATCTGCTAGTTATTTTTATTATTATTTTTTTATATATATATTTTTTTTTAATCTGCTTGATATGTTACTTATTTCCTCGTAGCTCCAATGCCAAGTAGTTTTTGACACCACTTCCTTCAAATCTACAAAAACTAGCAAGAGTAGACTTAGGAAACTGCTGAGAATTCTGCCCTACATGCTTAAACATTTTTCTTTCCTGCTTTTGTAGCTTCATTTTTGAACTTTGAAACTTAGTTCTTTTTTCATTGTGTGCATAAATTGCTTGAAATATTGCCCAATGAAAGCCCTGCAATGCTTTTGCATAATTGAGCTTATAATTGAGACTCTGTAGTTATATCTTACATTGGAGTATTTACTGGTGAGTGGATTGAGTTCAACATAACTGCTACTATTTTATGATACTTGGTTTATTGGTGGTGTAGCTTTTAATTTAATTAATGTGTCATTAATCAAGTTATTTGTCGATATTCCAGGAGCCATAAAAAGGAAGGTAGAGTTGGAATGGGGCACTGAAGACTTTGAGTACCTTCAGAAAGTACATCTTCACTCCGAGGGAGCTCTGAATGAGGTCCAACCTGACATCATTGTTTATAATGCAGGGACAGACATCTTGGATGGGGACCCCCTTGGAGGACTCTCCATATCGCCTCAGGTACTGTATCTGCTGCATCTAACAGCAGCCTCAGAATAAAAGGTCAAAATACTTGTAAAAGAGTTCCTTTCGATGAGGGCTGGGTGCACAGAACAAGACAAACCAAAAGTTGCAATTATGCAAATTAATTTCTTCTAGCAAGGTTGGAAAAAAATATTCAAAAATTATCCCCCAAAAATGGATATTCAAAAATAAATATAACAAACTTACAGGCTTTAAATCAAGCATAGAGCATAAGCAGACTCTCATGTCATATATGGGCAGAGCTGTTGGCAGCGTAGTGCCCAACCTCTCCCTCCACTGTCAGAGACAAGAATGAGTGAAACTCCCTCGGCCAGGGCCAAATCTCCCTAGTGAAGGGCTGATACACAAGCGCACCTACAATTCAAATGACCATAATCCAAGAAAACCATTTCAAAACATCAAGTACATTATGACAGATTTTTGAGCGCAGTGTGCGCAGTGAGGAGATAATGTTTTTGCGCGACTTTGGTAAGCCACAAAGCCGCTCCGCTTGATTGTCAGAGCAGTCCCAGCTGACACAGGAACGTTGGTCCTTGGTTGGATATGGGTTGCAACGTGAGACAACGTTAGAAAATTAATTATGTAGTGCTGGGAACAACCATCATCCAACATGTAGTCAGTGTTACCTTACTATAATTAGACATCAAGCCAATGTTAGGTTTTTAACGTAAACCCAATATTCAAATCCATATCATAATCCAATTATAATCAAATGTTGAGATGCAACGTCGTTCCGACGTTACACTAACTTCAGGTGTTTACTATCGCTGGCCACGATAAACCAATCAGAGAAAAGTACGCGGTACGCTTACCTGTGCCACTTTCTGTAATACCGGTATGTACTGTGCTTCGCTTTGTATATGTTTTATCATGCGCCTTATAATCCGGTGCACCATGTTTATGAAAATAGATCCGTTCATTGATTCGCCTTATGGTATGCAAAATACGGTAATTTAATAATTATTTTTGTAAGACTTTTGTCAAAGAAAATCTGACCTTTCTGTCCTAATTAAATGATAAATCTCAATGACTGATACACAACTTTATATTGGTATAAGAAGCATAATCCTTGAGCCTCCCCATAATCCATTAGCCTTTACCTTTCACATAAGCCACTTCTGATTACAACTGATCACCTACAAGTCAAGTTGTTATTTCTTGTTCCCACAACTTGGGCTGCAATAAATTTATCCTGTGGGAAATTCAGTGGTTAAATTACTACAGCAAAACCAGGCGTGGTTGACATGGGTGTTGTCAAGAAGTTTATTATTATTGCATGTATAATGTATCAAATTACCATGAACACAGATGATCTCTGTTGTTGGTGACTCTACTCGACAGCAGTTGACTCATCAGGTTGTTGTCATTTTTGCATTTGCATGTTGCCAAAGTAGTTTGTCCTCTAGAGGACAAACTATTCAATGACAACATTCATAACATTTAATTTAATTGTCATTTAATAGGCCATTATTTAAAACAAATACAGATTAATCTGTAAATAGCTCATATTGGCATTATTGGTATGCTGATGAATCGGCCAGGCTCTAATTGCTTCTATGCAGTACTCTTAGAAGTCATTCAAGCTCTCTTTGTGCAGTTTGGTCCTGCACTGGGACTATGATCTTTGGTCCACATGGAAAAAAACTGAACTGATCTGAGTCATCATTTGAAACTGAGTGTCTGTTGTAACTGAATTGGGAACTGGGACACTCACTAATCAGCTACTGCACCAGTTAAAACTTTGATTGAAAGAATTCCTGCTCTATAAGACAGTTTTCCAAAACATGCTGCCACAAGAGGGTGAGGAAGCCTGAGCCAATCCCTGGTGACATTCAGAAAGGGTGGGATACACTGGACAGTCCATTACAGGACCAACACAGAGACAGACAGAGAAATTCACAGTCACACCTCACACATCTATGGGAAAGTAAGAGTCACCAACCAAATATGAAGGAGGAAGCCAGAGGGAGCCCACAGGGAAGTACAGAGAGAAAGTAAACACCCCAGGCCTCTTGTTGCTGTGAGACGACAGTGCCAAACCACCTTACTGCCCGCACATATTTAAGTAGAGGAGAAATGAAATTGGTGCTAATTGGTTTAGCCCTGCAATGGACTGGCAGCCTGTCCAGGGTCAGAGAGTAATATGTACACCTTCTCGTCAGACTTGACAGGTCCTTTGATCTTAGTTGACCTTTTGACTCCTCCCCTCTCGACCAATGAGAGCGTTTCCCCGCTCGTAACCACTCCCCTAGTGTTTTCATGCACCTGGCGATGAGGTCACAACCAATCAGATCATTCGAGGGCGGGGACGAGCAAAATGGCGGCAAATTCATTTCCAGGTTGACAGGCAAAGAGGGAGGACGTGTTTTGCTAGAGTGAAAGGAGCGGATTGAGTATGTATTTAAAAAAGAGGATGATATTCACAGTGTTTCTCTCTCTACGAAGAGGGAGTATATTGACAATACAATGGTATTCACACAACAAGATAGAAAAAAAGAGTTAAATCATCTGAAAGTTGTGTTTTCTCCCTGTGAAGCGGTTACTTACTGACAATTACTTTTGTAATTTTCGGTTTCGTCCGTTGTTCAAACCTCTGTTGTAATGAAAGGAGAGGATATTGACAGTGATATTCACCCGACACAGAGTCTTTCTCCCTACTCAGGGTTGACTCGAGAGGAGTGGGTTTTCACCCACTGGTCCAGCCATAAGCACTCCCTTAATGTGTCCACACCCCTGGCGATGAGGTTACAACCAATCAGATCATACGCGGGGCAGGTACAAGCAGAATGGCGCTCAATTCATATAGAGGATAACATGCAAAGAGTTTGGATGTGTGCTGCACTGAAACGAAAAAAAATAAAAAATTCAAAGTGTTGAGGTTTTTTTTTTAAGTAAGAAAAAATGGCTGAAAACAACATGAAATCAGAGTCTGCCGCCCTGAACGTGGTGATCGGCGAGACTCCTGTAACGAGTTATCATGAATTACGAGGAGCTCCGAAGAAGCGGGTGACATATTTGTGTCAGATTCAGACTCCAGCACCCGAGGCTGTCCACAGAGAGTGGAAACTGTTGGACGGCAGTGCCTGGAGGTACGTGTTCAACTATACCTCTCAAGAGATGTGTTTTTACCAGAAAAAGATGAGGTTTACAGCCCGACGGGATCAAGAGCGACACTCACCTCAACAGACTGGTCGGCACTGACGTTGGTGGGTCACAAAATTTAAAAGTGAATGGTGTGAAAAAAGAAGAAGGAGAGGGATCATCAGGAGTTCCGAAAAAAATAATTGCAGCCAGCATTGTGTCGGAGACCAAGAGCACCCCGTCGGGTCGATGGTACTACAGAGCCGCCCATTGGGTAAGTGAGTGGTGTGAGGACGAGTTTGTGTTGGAGTATTTCAACAACGAGTGCGGAGTGTTTCAGAGATGTTTGTACATTCCGTTCAAGAACTTTTTGACGGTGATGGAGGAATACACGGAGAAGATTAAGACTGTTTGCGAGCAGTCAGAGTTTCAGAGACATTCTGCTGGTGAGAAAAATTCTGGTGTATTAGACTCCACCCCTTCTACGCCATTGGTCTACGAATAACCCCTCAGCCTCCTCCTACTCCTCCTCCCGACCAATTCCAACACGCTTGTATGGCTAACACGGCGTGCGAGTAACTCTGCCTCCTCTCAGCCGTACTTTAAAAAGAACGACGAGAACAAGAAGATAAAATCATGTCTTTCATAAACACAACGGTCCGCCCGCCAAGTCCTCGATATCCGTCGAGCGGATATCATGCAATGCCGCCAAACTCCCCGACGGCTACACAGATTGCTCCTGACACAACCCCATCCCCGCAGGCGAGCCAATCTTCGATGGAAAGTGCAGCGGAGAGAGAGGATGTGACCGATGGACGGCTGTCCGCCGTTCTTTTGAACATGGTGAAAGCCGCGGTGTCTCATCACTGAACCACGTCATCTCCATTTTTTGTTTGGAAATCTGCTACGGCTGTATCACCGGCCACCCCAGTCAGAGGGAGCACGAGTGTCTGGAAGATGCACCGGACTACTTCTACCTTAAGTACTTTGAGCAGGTGACTTTGGACGGATAAATTTGTTCCCGCCATCGCCACGGCCTTGAAAAATCGCTCCATCCACATGTCGGGTGAGAGGATCCAAGGTCTGGCAGAAGCCAGACCTTCTTGACGATCTGAAATTCGAAAGACGCGTGAACGAGAAAATCGCCGACCTGTACGATGAACTGGTTGAAAAAGGAAACGCTCTGGAGTTGAAAAGCACCGAAGAAGCCTTCACCCTGTGGAACGGTGGAGAAGAGTTGAAGAAATGGGGGATTATTGTGGAAAATTGATGGCGCATTTGGACCACTGGACTACTGGCCGGTTAGTCTTTATTTTAGAAGGGGTGATTGAAAACACAACAAATGATAATCGTGTAGATGAAATAAGAAAGAGGTTGGACTCGGTTCGAAGTCACGCAGGACCTTTGTGGGGTTTACTCATCACGGTAGTCTCGCAATTCACGGATGAACGGTCATTACCCGAAGCATTTGATGAAATGATCAGAGAGATGAATTATGACAATGTGGATCATCTATTTATGATATATGCTTTGATTCTAGATGTCATAAATCATGTAGAAAACACTGTGCCTACACACGTCTCGAGTGAATTGCTGAAGCTGCATTGTGTTATTAGAGCCACCATTGGAGCCTCGGTGATAAGGACCGCCCTGTACAGCCTTGATGTTTAAATATTATAATGTGTGTGTGTGTTGATCCATCATACATTGTCAATGTATTTTGAACCATCATATATTTGCAACGTATTTCTGATGCTTTATGATGAATAAAAGTTGTATTAAAAAAGTAGAGTCTCACGTCTGCCACGACCAATGGTTCAATTTCAGGCCGATCTCTGCGATATGCAGGCTTTGGCCGAGCACAACGATGGTTATCGTTATCTCTTGACGGTCATAGATGTATTTTCTAAAAAGGCGTACGTGAGAGTTTTAAAGAATAAAAGCGCCTCGGAGACTGTAAAGGCTTTTGAATCTATTTTAAAGAGAGCCGGACAAGTGAAAAGTTACAAACTGACTCTGGTAAAGAATTTTTCAAAAAGAATTTCCAGAGGCCGATGAAGAAACACAGGGTAAAACATTTTGCCATGGCCAGCATTCTGAAAGCTTCGGTTGTGGAAATTTAACCGTACGCTGAAAACTAGAATGTTGAGGTATTTTACCGCTAAAAACACTCGTAGATACTTGGATGTTTTACAGGATTTGGTGAAAAGTTATAACAACAGCTACCATAAAAATATAAAAATGACCCCTCAGCAGGTGACCGAGGAAAATACCTCTCAAGTTTTTCAAAACCTGTGCGGTTCTTTTCCTCTCAGATACAAAACCAGGTTCAAGATGAATTTGAAACAGGGGGACACGGTGAGAATATCCCAACTGAGCGGAAAATTTGATAAAAAATACGAACAGAGGTTTACCGACAAGCTATTTACAGTGTCTGAATGCATACCGCGTCTACCGCTGGTGTATAAACTCAAAGACTACGATGACGAACCTATCGAGGGTACTTTTTACAAAGCTGAGTTGCAAAAAGTAAAGACGGCTCCGGATAAGCTCTATAGAGTGGAGAAAATTTTAGCCAGGAGGGTGGTGGGGGGTGAAAAGCAAGCCTTTGTGCGATGGAAAAATTGACCCAAAAAATTCAACTGTGGGATCAGAGCCGACGATCTGAAAAATGTATAAAACAAATCCCGCGAGCCGTCCGTGTACGCACATTTTATCCCTCGTACCGTTTGTACAAAAAATCATGAACGGGACGGATAGCAAGGGCTTTTACATCACCCTTCCCTCCAACACCAGCAGTCTTTAAAATTGATACAGCCTCCGTTTTCCAGGTGGATTTACCTCAACACATGCGCACACCTGGTTTAACGTACCAAAAGGCGCGGGGTACTTTGATTGGACAAAGAAACCTAAAGAGGATGAGGAAACGGGGGAAGAGGTGAAGGCTGTTCTTCTCGTAAAGAGAAAAGGTGATGTACAGGTAGCAGCGGTTGCAAGCGCGTCCAAGAAATAGACGGGGGTTGTCGTCAATGATTTACGGAAGGTTATTACAGAAGTGCCGAGCAATTTGCGGATGAGTTTCTTAGACATATCGAATCGGACATTAAACTAGTCTTAATGACGTTCACAAGAAATTTGAATATGCCACGACATCCCAGGTGTAAAGCCCGGAGAATGGATCAAGTTTGAATCGAAGACGGCTCCTTATCCCGCGGATATAAAAGTGGGGATGTACCACCTCTACTGTTACACAGACGTGGTACAACACCAGGTGGTGGGTGACGCTTACACTCCTCCCTTGAGAATCGTCAATGTGCAGGGAACATACGGGGACGTGATCACACAATATTTCAACCCCGCTTACTATCTGCCCGTGGCCAAGAACCACATTGAAAACAATCGCATAGAGATTAAATCGGATCAAAGCCTACCCGTCAATTTCACCTTTGGAAAGACTGTGTTGAAATTACATTTCAGGCCCGTCAAAACTCTTTCCGGTGTATTAAACATTATTAGGAGTCTCAAAACAAACCGCACCGTTTTGTGAGTTATTATGAAACTCAAGTAGGGGGAGCACTGCCCGGCTTCTACGGGTCCCCTGTGATGTACGGGAGAGGTATAGGCTCTGTATTTAGTAAGTTATTTCGTTTTGTAGCACCTTTGGTGAGAAAGCGCTTTGCGGTCGCTAAACCTCACATCAAAACGGCGGCCAAAAACATAGCCTCTGAAGTGTTTACCTGCGCCGTGGGTAAATTATCTAACCCTTTTATGCGCGCCGACATACTGTTTTGTTTTGTTTTTTTCAAATATGTAAATGATTTCACTTTGTTTTCGGCAAATAAACCACCGGCCACTGGTGAGGTAGTATTCCCTACCTGAGTCTGAATCTTTCTGGACAGGTGGGTGTGAGGTCCACCAATAAATAACCGAAAGGATCTTGAGTAGCGTCTTCAAAACTTTGAATAAAAAAATCTTTTTGACCGGGATATATTTGTTGAGCCAATATGTTGATTTGCAATTTATCCTGTGGGTTCTTAAACAGCACCAGGTAATTACTGTTTAAGCTGAGGGTGCAACTGTATTTACCTTTGTAAAATACATTTTGGGTCAACAGCATGACGCTCATATTTTTATGGTGTCTGTATTGCGTGAGAAAATTCTTACCACTTCCAGATGATCCGCCGCTTATAATAACACGTCGTCTAGTATAATGAGATGGTTTTGTTGAGGGGGAAATAATTGAGCGTCTTCAAAAGAATCCAGCAGTCCGGCAGTCCTTCATATTTTTGTTTTTATTTTGCAGTTCTTTGTTCATGCTTTGATAAGAAGTATAAATCCATACAATATTCTCAGGTACACGGTTCATCACATGTTGACAATTTTCCAATACATTTTTTACAAAAAATGTTTTTCCACAACCGCTGGGTCCCACAATCTGGCATGAAAAGGGCAGGACCAATCTAGGATCAAAATCAATTTCTTCAACAAGGTGTGACATTTTTTTAAAAACCAAAAGTACGACCTGGTAGGCAGCAGCCGTCTCTTGTCAAACACAACGAGAAACTTTTTCTGAAATGAAGAATTTTTTAAGAGAAATCCCCTTTTATCCCTTACAATGCCCTGCTGAGGGGTTTGAATGAACCCCTCCCCCTCTTCCTCTTGCTCCTCCTCCTCCCCACTCTCAGCACGCTGTCTCACACAGCTCTCCACCAGTCGTTTGACGCAGTCAAAGTTGACTCTTTGACAGCTGTCATGCGTCTGCGTAATGCCTTTGACTTTGAGCACCACTTTTTTCTTGTTCCTTGTTTTATAAGCGTAGCTTTTAGGACCGGCTGCAGCAAATTCTTGTATGCTGTCTCCGTCTAATTCATCGGTCAATTCTCACAGGTAGTTACCCAGAGGCAGTGTGTTTTGGCCCTTTCTAGTGGTGTTAATGAGGCTGTCTGTGTCAAAGTAAAGAACTCTGTCCTGCATCTGTTCCAAGTAACCGTACAATTTTAATCTGCCGTAGGCCGTGGTGAAAGCAGCTACAAACACATTGTCTACCTTGTTGGGAGGGGCGATGTAGCGATCTCTGTGCACCCACTGGATCAGAGCCACTCTGTCGTTGATGAAGTTAAAGTATTTGACTTTGTGCTTTTCTGAAAACGTAAAAGAGAAAAACTCTTCGGGTTCTGTGATGACAGACGTCTGACAGAGGTTATTTCTCTGAGCAAACTTTCCCCAGAAGCTGTTGAGACACAATTTCAAAATTTGTCTTTTAGCCGGATTTGGTTTAATTTGGGAGGCATCCAGCAAAATACCCTGATGCGTCTGATAGTCCCTTACATATCTTTCCCTGCTCTCCTCATCTACCTGGGGCGGGTAACCCAAAGCCTCCTGTTTACCTTTCAAAAACGTCTGCATGTACCTTAGAAAGACGGTGTCGTCCCTGCAATTGAAATGCCACACTTCTGTATCTTGGCCAAACGATAGCCCATCTCCAAAGCCTTGTTAAACTCTGGCGTGACCCAGACCCCCTTTAAAGCTCTAGCCTCATCACTGTGAGTGCACGCCCCCTGCTGAAAATTCATCTCTGTACAGGTGCGGCACAAAGTAAACACCAGTTTACCGGAAAGAGTTCTGTACGGTATAACAGGGAAAAACAAACCTCTGGGTGGATACACTACAGCTTTGATTAGCCCAAAGTAGCTGCTGGGGTGTTCAAAATCTTTAAGGATTATTTCAGTGTGACCCAGAGGATAAGGGAAACTGCAATTTACATAGGGATACAGGGAGGTCACGTCCACGTAACAGACGGTCTCGTCAGGATCTGTCTTCACGGCACATGTCCTGTCTCCGTACAAAGCCTCACCGGGTGACAGAGGCTGAGGAGTGTCGTAACGTCTGAGAAAATCTTTCACCCCTTTCATCTCTGCCCACCTGTGCTCCCTCATGACGACAGGTGTGACACCGTGCTCCGAACGCAACCTCTCTTGGCTCTTCCCAGACGTACTGAACGCCCCCTGCTTCAGTGTAACCATTTACAAAGTAGTTACCCAGCTGTTTTTCACCGGCATTCAGAGCGTGCTGTATAAACATGCCGCGGGTGTTAGAAACCCATTCTAACCACTGTATGCTGTTGTGCAAATAAGATTTAAATTGACGTTTGTAATTATCGGTAGGAGGAATGGCTAAGGTTTTGGCCTTGAGAAAATTAGTGAGAAATACTTTCATGCAGGCCGAGGCTATGGTCGACCTGCTGAAAGGATCCACACCCGTTTCCTGGATGTAACCGTTTCTGAAAACGGTACAAGCCTCAGAGAGAATGTCCACGTCGTTTTGACAAGAAAACAGCGCTTCTTTTTCAAAGTTAAAGACTCCGCCCCTGACCGTTTCGTACCACACCTCAAACTCCCTCTTGCCCGTGGCTGTCATGCATTCTGTGCAGTAATCCTCAGCTCGAGGGTAAGGGCCTTCGTACTTCAAACGCTGCTCAGAGCTAAAACCGTGAGGAAAATAGCCTTTGGTTTCATCAGCAAAACCTAAAGCTTTGAGCATGGCGGAGAGAGGCATGGTCAGAAAACTCAGGGAATCTATGTATTTATGATCGTAATCATTTTCTGAAAAACAAATCACTTGTCACGCCGAAAACACGGTGTGAGTGCGTTGCAGGGTGAGGACCCAGGTAGGTGACGAAAAAGACTTTAATCTGAACTAAATCTACAACATAAACTGAACGAGAAAACATGGACAAAACGACAGGGCATGGGCAAAACAACAAGGCAGGGCATGGACAAGCAACGAGGAACAAGCAACAAGGAATAAGCGACAAGGATCCGACCAGGACTAGACTGAAAACAGGACTTAAATACAGTGCTAGACAAGACACAGGTGATCCACATTAGGGCAGGGAAGGCCATCAACATGGGACACAACCAGGAAGTAAAGTAATGGGGAACACGAAGGAACCAGGACTACAAAATAAAACAGGAAGTTACAAGGACAGGACAGAATTAACTCCAAACCCTCCAGCTTTATGCCCAGCTCTATCATGGCATTGAGGACCAAGTAGCTGTCAAAACCTTTAGAATTATGTGCTATAAAGACGGTTTTCTGATAAGAGGCCGTTCTGAAATGTCTGACAAACTCTAGAATGCATTTCACGCCGTGGTTTTTGTGCACACCAGATATGGCATGTGCACGTCCTGCTCTTTCGTGAAGGTTTCAAAATCATAAAAGACTATTTTCTGATTGTGATCCGCGTCTGCCTGTAAAGGCTGCATGTAACACAGATGCTTCTCACTCCCCTCCTCATCACCGGTGACCTCCCCGCTTATTCTGCATTTGAATTTTTGACACACGTGAGGTTTGCTCTTGCCGTTCATAGCGACGTACCACTGTCTGTGACATTTTTCACACTGTTTGAACATCTCACATTGACTAGTGTTGAAGAAAAAAACAATCTGGGTCTAGTTCCAGGTTGGCTGAGGTGGTGTGAGTTTATTGAAGTTCCAGGTCATGGTGAGCCTACCGACACAGAGTGGGTCCGGTAACAGAGATTGACCGACACTGGCCGACCGACAGACTGACCGACAGAGACTGACAGAGACTCACAGAGAGACTCACAGAGGGACTGACCCAATGTAGGGCCAGCTAACAGATATACCCTGTCCCCGGGTGTGGTCACAGACAGTTCATGCATGGATCGTATAGTGGGATGTGTATTACCGATTACCACAGGAGGGTGAACTCAGTAGGGGGCAGGGATGGTTCCCAGACAAGGCCACAGACAAAGGAACAAAAGGACAAAGGAATGACACTCAGGTAGACACTGATCAGCAGGGGAGCGAAGACAGGAGGAAATATCATTTGGTTGGGTTTGCCCCAGACGTGTAATGGCAAGTCCCTTTTCAAAGGAAATGTATCTAAGTTTGTAAATTCTTCTTCACTAGCGTACGGCCCAAACCCTATTCTCTCAACGGGCTCCTTGTGTTTACTCAGACAGTAAGCAGAACAACACGTTCTGTTACAATCTACATGCTCAAACCTGACTTTACAACACGAGCTGTCCAGACACACGGGGCACCGCCCTGGACAGCGGTGGCTGCAAACGCTGTCATACCCCATGTAACAGTACTCACACACGTGATGGGCTCCTAGAAAAGATTGTAAATTTTTTATGCCATAATAGTGATTCTGTGGTAAAAACATAAACACAGTTTTGTCTTTTCTAGGGTTAGGGGTAAGGAATTTGGAGAGGGCTCATGTGCCTTTGTTTCTATAAAACACTGCAATTTTACAATCCAAGGCCCTCTCAAATTTTGAAACATCATCAAACGTCACCTCCATCTGATCATCAAAACCTACAGCCGTCTGAAACTCTCTGGCCCTCCTCTCAGCCTCTCTGTCGCAGAGATGGGGATGCAGCAGGTGTGCCAAATTAATAGCAAAGCACATTTTGTTGGGGAGATTTTCCACCACGTAAAAAAATCTTCTCCTCTTTTTCAAAACCTCCTCATCCAACATTTTATCTACTCTTCTTTTCCCTCCGCTGCGAGGGTTGCGTATCAACTCTACACTAATTCAAGACCGGTGTCCGTCATGACAGACATGTCTCCAGTTCATCCAGGAGATTCTGAAAGGTGGAGAGATCCCCGTCAGCACTTTCAGCTCTGACTATTGAGGACACGCATTTACTCAGTCTGTCCCCTCTGTCTGTCCCCATCCGTACAACGTCACGAGGCTGTGCTTGCGAGAATGCTCTTTCAAACAGCCCGTGAGCGGTTCCCATCACAGCACCGTAAAACTCTCCATAATCGGCTACACCTGTCGGAGTCGGGAAATTTAAAATTTGCCTAATTTCTATATTATTGAATCTATTTCTAATCACAACCCCCTCTGCCCCTCTGCCCCCCTCCCACTCATCCTCCACAAGCTCTGCCCCTCTGCCCCCCTCCCACTCATCCTCCACAAGCTCTCCCCCTCTGCCCCCCTCCCACTCATCCTCCTCTAGCTCTACCCCCTGCCCCTGTGAAAAAATAAATAAATAAATAAATAAAATAACTTCCGACTGAGCTATACACGGTTGAAGCAGCTTCGCTCTGTTTCACTGTTCATGTAGGTACACAGTTTGAAGTACAGGTTGATGTTTTAAATGTGGAAAAAAATCAAAAACTTACAACCTCTTCAGCTGGCGGCAGAGGAAGAAGACGAAGAGGTGCTCAAAGACTCCTTGGATCTTTTCCTAGATTCTCCTCGAGCTTCCTCCCGTCTTGAGACCTCCAGGTCCCGCAATAGTTGTTTATCCACGTATGGTCGCGGTTCTTCAGCCGTGACTTTCCGGGAGCCTCCGGCCTATGGAACTGTCTCTGGTACGGGCCCGGTCACGGCTGTAGCGGTTGCTGGTGTGGGAGAACTTTCTCTGAAAACTCTCTTGCTTTCGTCCAGATCTTGCGTACAAACTACCGAAAAAAATACAGTAAAAAATAAAAATAATAATATGAATATAATCTCGACAACATTAAACACTTACCTTCAGGAAAATCATCAAAAGTGAGCCACTCCAACTCACCCTCTAGAAGACTGCCTCTAAAAACAAGTCTTTTAAGAAAATATACACATCACAAAAAAACTTTTCAGAAACAATCAATTAACTGCGTTATCTTAAAATGACTTAAGGTGGTTCATTTCCTTCTTCCACCGCTCCGAGTGGTCAACTGATAACAACTTGTCAATCGATCGTTTTGTCAATACACAGGCTGTGCTCGCTGTGGCCCTCTGTGTGGTTCTTGGTTTTTTAAACCCCACCCTGTCACATCGGCGTAATTCATCTGTGATTGACGGTCAATTGAGTGTTTTTTGGTAAACGCAGTGTCCGAGATTTTGTCCCTCCAGACACACCCTGATAGTTTTTTTTACCCTTCATAGATAAAACGTTTTACCATATGTAATAAACACATCAGAGTCAGGGTCTTGTCCTTTCTTGGAATGAGAAGATGGACTAGTTCTTTGTAAGTTTTGCATAAAGAGAGAAACATAACTTTCAGATTATTTAACACACTCTATCTTGTGATGTGAAGACAGACTCACCGACCTTTAATTCTCACTTTGTTTTTGTAAGTTTTGCATAGAGAGAAACACAAATTTCTGATTATTTAACACACTCTCTCTATCTTGTAATGTGAAGACAGACTCCCTCAACCTTTCACTCTCACTGTTTTTTACAAGATGTAATAAACACATTAGAGTCCTTCCAGACTCACCCTGATAGTTTTTTTACCCTTCATAGATAAACAAAACATTTTACCATATGTAATAAACACATCAGAGTCAGGGTCTTGTCCTTTCTTGGAATGAGAAGATGGACTAGTTCTTTGACACTCTGTGTCATGTGAATATCACTGTCAATATCCTCTCCTTTCATTGCAACAGAGGTTTGAACAACAACAAACAAAAACCTTTAACCGAAATTTACAAAAGTAATTGTAAGTGAGTAGCCCCTTCATAGGGAGAAAACACAACTTTCAGATGACTTAAAACTCTTTTTTCTATCTTGTTGTGTGAATACCATTGTTTTGTCAATATACTCCCTTTTTGTAGAGAGAGAGAGAGAGAAACACTCTCTCTACCATCTCATGTGAATATCATCGATTTTTTTTTAATATATATACTCAGTCTGCTCTCAACACATTTTAAGTTTTTTCCTTTCACTGTTGACATCTACATGAATTTACTGCCATTCTGCTCATACCCGCCCTTGAACGATCTCATTGGTTCTCGCCTTATCGCAAGGGCTGGATCAGTGGGTGAAAACCTACCGCCTCTCGAGTCAACCCTGAGTAGAGAGAAACACTCTGTGTCGGGTGAATATCACTGTCAATATCCTCTCCTTTACAACAGAGGTTTGAACAATGGACGAAACAGAAAATTACAAAAGTAATTGTCAGTAAGTAACCGCTTCACAGGGAGAAAACACAACTTTCAGATGATTTAAAACTCTTTTTTCTATCTTGTTGTGTGAATACCATTGTTTTGTCAATATACTATACGAGAGGGGGAGGGGTCAAACGTTCAACTAAGATCAAGGGACCTGTCAAGTTTGACGAGAAGGTGTACATATTACTCTCTAGGGTCTATCAGTTTGAGGTGGGATTGGTTACAACTCCACACATGATCTGAAAAGAGATAAGCGGTAGAAGATGGATGAATGAATGAATGAATAAGTAGTTACAATATGAATGCAAATACATAAATAAAAAAATCAAGTTAGAATCCTGTTGATTTGGATTTTAGTTGTGTTCTTCCAAAGGTTTTCTTTTCATAAATTAATCCAAAATGTATTTATTTATTTTTAACCTTTGAATATAATAAGCTTTCATTTTTTACCAACAAAGTATAGAAAAGAATACGTCAAAATAAAGAGTAAGATAGATAATAATAATAGATCCAGCATAAAATCTGTGATCAAATCAATCATGCAAATCACAGACCTGGCTAGCTGTGGTAAACCCATGCAGGGAAAAGCTGAAAGGGCCAAAAAAAAAAGAAAAAGTCGATTGTGGAATAAGGTGTGGTAAAATGACAGGCTACAATATAGCCTCACTCATTATCACCCCTCCTTGATACTATATGTGCTCAGTCCACCTGGTCAGAAAAATCAGAAAAACTGACAGGATTTTTAGCAAAAAACATATTTTCTATGCTATATATTCTATATATTGTTATCCTCTATATATTTCACGTCATGTTGCTGATTTATCGGAAATTGTGTAAACAATCTTAAGAGCTGAAGTGAGTGCCAAATTTAGATCTATTATTTCATGTGCAATGATTTTCTGCCAATGAGCTGGCAAATTCCATGAACAAAGCAAATGAAGGTGAAGTGGGGATGGTACACTCATGTGTAGCACTTCTGAAGATGTGTGTCAGTTGTGCTTATTAATGTATACATTTTTCTGTGAAATTATTCTTATTCTGTGCTTGCTCCCGAGTTAAAGGTACAAGCTGTTCCCACTCTCAGCCCCTAGACAAACAGGGGTGTGTGCGTGTGTGTGTGTGTGTCTCTTTTCACTCCATCCCATATGTGTCAGTCTGAGAGGCTTAATGCTCCACAGTGGAACAGAGAAACATATGAACATCAGTCCTTTTCCAGCCTCCCTCCCTCCTCAGGGGAGGAGGGCAGCGTAGATAAAAACTTTAGCAGGCAGTTACACAGAAAACACAGAAATTAGCAGCTGACAACATGGATAAGCTGACAGCTCGTCTTTCCATTTCTTTGCTAGGGCATCGTAAAGAGGGATGAGATTGTGTTCAGAGCTGCAAGGAGACGAGGGATCCCTATACTCATGATAACATCAGGGGGATACCAGAAAAAAACAGCCCGCATCATAGCCAACTCCATTCTTAATTTGTTTCAGCAGCATTTGATTGGTGCAGAGGCCCTGGAGGGGGACAGGTCCTCATCACTTGTGACCAGTATGATGGGCCACTGTGGACCTTCAGGATCAAAATTCTCTGCTGTCTGAAGGCATCAGCTCCAGTCAACATACTCACAGCACTGGCATGCTAGCCAAATCACTTTATGATATGCACTAATCACGTGAAAGCAGTAATGATGACATGACAGGTGTTTACTTTTAGTCATTTTCCTTATGTGTGTGGGTGTGTGTTTATGTGTTAGCAAACCTTGTGAAATGGGCACTTAGTAATAATTTCAAGAGAAAAATTGGATTGAAATAGCTCTCTCTGGACTACAGAAGATTTCCATAAGTGTCACATGCCACAAAAAGAGTAAATGAAGGGTCTATGTTTTATGTATGTTCAGGGCTGCATCTTAGAGAGGTGTTCTTTGATCTGAGGAAATTATGTAATTTGTGAAGGATATATATTAATAGTACATAAAAGGGTATAGAGCTTTGATGTTTTGACAGATCTGCAGAGTATATTCATTATCCTCCATCCAGTAGATGGAGAAATGTAACTGTCAAATAAAATTTCATAGTGATACGCAACCCAACAGGAGGCATGTTTGCTCTTACCCTCACTCACACTTGAATTGGTGTTTTTATCTCAGTAACATTGTAATCATTATCCATTTAATGACATTTGATGAATCAAGCTCATTGAGTTTTTGTGGACTGAATTCACTCTCTGCTTTAAATCCACAAATGTGGAATTTTTATAGGGAGCCCAATGCAATTTACTGCAGGCACTCCTGCTTTTGTGTCTGAACAGAGTGTGTGAGCACTGAGGACTTTAACTTGCATCTGGTGACAGAGAGAGATTAATCATTCCCCAACTCCTGAAAATCAGTGTCCTTTGTAAAATGTCTTGCTGTCACCAAAGACACCAAAGTCCAAAAACTGAAAGGTGTTGAATGATTAAAGAGCATGCCTTGTCAGATCCTTGTCGTCAATGTCGTCTCTCCGGTGTCATCTGCTCTGTGCCTCTGATGTTGTTTGTTGTCTCAGCCTGTTCTCTGTCCTCAGCCTCAGTCATCTTGTAGTTTTTTGGTTTGGTCATTAAACATTCATTTTCTCACCTCAACCTCAGTCTGCTTCTCCTGCATTTGGGTCCTCATTCCCACACTCCCGCACCCCAAATGTGACAGAAGGATCTGACCAAGCATGGATCCAGCCGAGTCTGCTCCTGCCCACAACCCTTTTTGGGGAACCCGTCTGGCCCAGAGAGGCCCTCACTCTTTGCAGCGAGCCTTCAAGGCCATGCGGTCATCAGTTCAGCCTGCTTTCCCCCAACCTCTGAGACTCGGGTTTGTGTCATTGATGGCAGGTACTTTCGCAGCAAGGGGTCTCACCTGACCCTGGCCCACCTGTCTCCCGAGATAGGTGACAGTGGCTTTACCGAAGTCGCACTTCGCCAGGTTTAACGTCAAGGACGCGCGCGCAAGGCGGGAGAACACCTGTTCTAGGATGAAGACATGTTCCCCCCACGTCATAGTGTACACAATTAGGTCATCTAGATAGGCATTACAATTTGGCAGTCCGGACAGGACAGTATTAACAAGCCTTTGAAAGGTCGCTGGAGCATTACACATGCCGAAAGCCATCACCGTGTACTGTAAGAAGCTATCGGGTGTCACGAAGGCAGAGATTTCAGACGCGCGCTCAGTTAATGGGACTTGCCAGTAACCTTTAAGCAAATCTAATTTGCTAACAAATTTCGCGGAGCCAAGCGTGTCAACGCAATCTTCCATCCTGGGGAGAGGATAAGAGTCCTGAACGGTTACAGCATTAACCTTACGGAAGTCTGTGATAAAACGAGGGGAACCGTCAGATTTGGTCTCCAAGAGACATGGGGAACTCCAAGAACTGGAGCTTGGCACAGCTAAGCCGTTTTCTAATAGGTAGTCCGTCTCCTTTCTCATTAACTGGCGCTTCACGGGATTAATCCGGTAAGGGTGCTGGCGGATAGGCTTTGCCTCTTTGACGTCAATGTCATGTTGCAAAACAGTGGTGCGCGTGGGAACATCATTAAAGAGACATAGAAAACTATCAATTAATGAAGCTATGTCACTCTGTTGCGCGCAGGTCAAGTGGCTTAACTGAGAAGGTAACATTTTGAGCATCCTCGAGTTTGGCAGGCGAGCAGTTTGATGGGGCAAATGACGCGTCTTTAAATCATCCTCATCATTGCTACTGTTAGGAGGCTCAGTAACAATTAGCACACTGACAGCGACAGGTCTGGACTTTACGGGGACAACGGGTGGAGCAGAGTTTGGTTTACGCATGAAATACGCCTTAAGCATGTTTATGTGACACACGCGAGTTTTTCTCCTTCTCTCTGGTGTGGCGATAACATAATCAGTTTCACTGAGACGTTCACGAACCTCATACGGACCGGAAAATTTCGCAGAGAGCGCAGACCCAGGAATAGGCAACAAGGCCAGTACTTTATCCCCTATATCAAAGCAGCGCGAGATGGCAGAACGGTCATACTGACGTTTCATTACTTTTTGGGACAACAAAAGATTTCCCTTAGCGAGGGCGTTAACACGGTGCAAACGTTCACGAAATTTGCTCACAAAATCAAGCACGTTCCTCTCACTAGAGGAGTCAGAGGAGAGGAACTTCTCCTGTAGAGACTTGAGAGGACCGCGGAGAGTGTGTCCGAAGACAAGCTCGGCGGGACTGAATCCTAGAGATTCCTGGATGGCCTCGCGGGCGGCAAACATTACAAACAGGATTCCTTCATCCCAACTCTTACCCGTTTCTAAGGAATATTTTCGGAGCATAGACTTTAAAGTCTGATGCCAGCGTTCCAACGCACCCTGGGATTCAGGATGATAAGCGCTGGAGACATAGTGTCTTATCCCCAAGGTCTTAAGGACTTGAACAATCGCGACTGGAAGTTTGTCCCTTGGTCCGTCTGAATGATTCTGGGGAGGCCAAAGGTGGAGAAGAACTTGGTCAGGGCTTTGACTACAGAGCTGGACGTGATTTTCCGCAGCGGAATGGCCTCAGGGTAACGAGTGGCAACGCACATAAGGGTGAGTAAATATTGATTGCCAGTTCTAGAGGCAGCGGAGAGAGAGGACACTTTCTGTTCATTTAAATACACCACAATGCTCTCAGGCAAACATTTCTTGAACTCTTCAAGAAGAAGTAACTCTCGGAGTGAATCAAAGTCATTTGTTTTACAAGAGTTACACCATTTATCAAAGAGGTTTCTCTTTTCCCTCGCGAACTCAACATAGGTTTGTGCTGGGGCTTTTTTGTGGTTTCGGAACCTTTGCCGATAGGCTTCAGGAACCAATTCGTAGGCGCGTAAAATTGACGTTTTAACACATTCATAATTCAAGCTCTCCGCTAACGGCAGAGCAGCAACAGCTTCTTGGGCTTTACCGTAGATTTTGCATTGGAGCAGTAGAGGCCATACGTCATAGGGCCACCGGAGTGCAGACGCAATACGCTCAAATGCAGCGAAATAACTGTCAACCTCGTTGTCCCTAAATGGAGGGACTAGAGAAATGTGTTTGCTGATATCAAATGACTCATAGGTAGCGCTAGTGGAAGGAGGAGACAGACCTGCATCCGCAGATGCACTCGGTGCAGAACTCTCTTTCTTCAGCTGAGCTTCCAACTCCAGCTGACGTAGTCGGACTGCTTTGTCAGCCTCGATCTCCATTTTCTTAATTTCCAACTGAGCTTGCCGAGCCTCGGTTTTCTCTCGGGCTTCAGCCTGAAGCCGGGCCATGCGGACTTTCAGTCTGGCCTCACTCAGAGAATCGTGGCTTGCTGGGGAGAGGGGATCATAGCGAGGCAATGTGAACGGAGTCTTGGGCCGCTCTCTCACCTCACCAGTCTCCCTCTGTGGAGCGTAACCAGCGGCTTCACTCTCAGCTGCGGGTCTGTGGCTACTAACTCCATCAGACCCAGATGCATCCACAGGGGGTTCACTAAGCACCGGCAACACAATTTGTCCCAACTCCACCAACTTACCTATGACTAAGTTTTTTAAGTCTCTCTTTAAAATGGTTTTAGTGAACGGAACATTGAAGTGGACAGCTATAGCGATCAAATGATCTTTTCGGCACTTATCAATTTGCTCAAATGAAGGATTTCCCAAGAAACTGGCTAACTCAAAAGACGCCATATTCACTCTTATGTTTATCGCAATGTTAACCAAGTTTACCCTAATCTACTAATAACCTTTGGTTTCCGGGTCTCCTTTAACGGATTAATATCCCGGACGAGCCCCCATTTATGTTACAACCAGCTCATTAGGGGAAAGGGAAGTAACATAAACCCCACGATGTCAAGGGTAAAATAAAGTTATTTATTGACCAAAGTAAACAGGGTAACCAAAAAGAGTGGCGGCACAAGAAAACAAAGCCACCCAAAAATGCAGTTTAACACAAAAAAACACGAGCAGCTACCAAAAGAAAACAAAACAACAAAACACCAGATCTCAAACAAGCTGCACTTGACTCTACGCCAACCAAAAACACACCCTTAGCTTTTCGCATAGTTTACTCGGCTCACATTAATGATCACCGTCACACAAGCGCAGGTACACAGCGCGTAGGCGAGTCTGCATACGGGCAACACAGATCGCCACGAACAACCAACTGACAGTTCTTTTATACTCGGGGTGGAGACGGAGGGCGGGGCCAGCTGATCAAGGGAGATGGCTTGCAGCGGGAGCATCGAAGGTGCAGGGAAAAAGGCGGAACACTCCCAGGAGATCCCGGTGACGTCACGGGCATCCCTTCTCTCAGGGTCAGACTGCAACAATAGGCAAACAAGACAGGACACAACACCCACACACACAAATACACACATGGAAAGGCAAAGGTCCCCCGAATACGGCCGCGGCCGTAACAGTCTCCAACCCCCTTGCCCGGAGCCCGTTCCTGCCAGCAACCCTTTCTGGGGAACCCGTCTGGCCCGGGGAGGACCTCGCTTGGCTAGACAAGCCTTCAAGGCCAGGGTCCCACCAGTCCAACCGGTTAGCCACCAGCCACTAGTCAAGCAGGCTAGCCGCCAACCATCCCTGTTCAGGCTGGGCCGCCAGGGCTCAGGATTGCATCGCTGCTTTTTGCAGACGATGTGGTGCTGTTGGCACCATCTGTCTGTGACCTTCAGCTCTGACTGGACAGGCTGGGATGAGGATCAGCACCTCTAAATCACAGGCCATGGTTTTCAGCGGGAAACCGATGGGCTGTTTACTCCCGAGTTAGGAATGAGTCGTTATCCCAAGTGAAGGAGTTCAAGTATGTCGGGGTCCTGTTCACAAGTGGGGGGTGTTGGCCTATGAGGTCAGAAAGGCCTACTTGTAAACCCTGAGGCCTGACCACAAAGTCACCTTCCATTCCTTTGTTCTCTGGAGACAAAAGAATCCATCCACAGACTCAATTTCCCTTCATCCCTTGCAGTTCATACCTGAACGCAAGTGAACATGAGTTGGCAGGCTGTCATCTCTGATTGGCAGAGCCTTATCCACAACACAGGGAGCCAAGGTAACGGGACCTTAACATCACTCCACCTTTAAATATGGACAAGGCAGGAACTTTTCTTCTCCTCTTTCTGGTATTCTCGCTCAGGAGGTTTACTTTTTCGATCAGCTAGATCACCAACAAAGGTGACCGATATATGTGTACTTATTCCTCCTTTTTGAGTTTCACCCTTGCTGGACGGGACGAGACCCAACCCGG
Source organism: Echeneis naucrates (assembly GCF_900963305.1). Taxonomy (NCBI): domain Eukaryota; kingdom Metazoa; phylum Chordata; class Actinopteri; order Carangiformes; family Echeneidae; genus Echeneis; species Echeneis naucrates. The sequence continues at coordinate 26,305,179 of NC_042515.1, forward strand.
TGCCGTGACAGTCAGCTGCTTGCAACCCACTGACCTCTCAGCTATTACCTGCAGAAGGAAGAAGAAGTTTCTTCACTGAGACATGAATAACTTCTACGTTACTAGTCTTAAGTAACAAGGATGGAGCCGTCAGTACCATGCACCGGAGGACCCACTGCTGGATCACACTGATGGACTTATACACACCGGTTCGCTCAGAAGAGCAACACAAGTTGTCTGGGCAGAGACGCTAGACTTATGTGTTTCACGAACATAGTGCTCGTTATTATGTTTGAGTGTGTGTTAACAGACCGCCGGTCCGCCCTCTGCTGTACTCTGAGGAGTATGTTTAGTTTGTGTTCACAATGCCAATGCCATTGTTTTGTGTTATCTCACTTGGGATTATTATTACTTTCGTGTTTGCACCACTGTGAGTGAAAGACAAGTTGCTTAGTCAGTTTACATGTAGACTCTACAACCAGACAGTGACAGTGGCATGTCACGTGATCCAGGCTGGCCATCTTTAGACACACATATACACACACATGCTGTATAATATCTGTGTGTCTTTACACCGCTGCTGTTTCATGTGTTTTGCTCAGCATTAGTTGGTAACATTTATTAAATGAAACAATGGTTGGCTTTGTTAATTATTGTGGAAGTTAATAAATGCTATTTGTAGCTTGGAAGAGAGAGTCAGTGCTCGGATTTCACACCTTCACCGTTCACCGAGTGGTGCTGATATTTCAGATATTGGCTCCTCTAATTGAGCAACTGTTTATGAGGCACCATTTGCAGTTTTGTTATTGGTCCCAGACTTCTGGTGGTGCCCCACATTATTATCTGAATTTAATCAATTTAGATTTAAATTCCTATTTAACAGAGATAATTAAGAATTATAGCTGATAAGCAAAAGCACCCTTTTCAAACCCAACAGGGGACTTTGGAACTTGATAGTGGCCTCCTGGTTGCCTCACTGGGGAGGTGTTCCAGGCATGTCCAGCTGGGAGGAGGACCCGGGGAAGACCAAGGACCAGGTGGAGAGATTATATCTCCGCCTGGGAACACCTTCCCCCAGCCAGAGCTGGTCGATGTGGCCAGGGAAAGGGAAGTCTGGGTAATGTGTTTAATTATTCATTATCTTTTGCTGCTCTGGCTCCACTCTACTGTAAAAAAAAATTCACACAGGATTAAAACGGCTGTCTTTGAAAATCATGAAAATTGTGTTGGGTGCTGATCCAGGAGGCTGTTCGGATACATTCATAATGAAAGTGAAAGGAAGGCTGTGTTCGTGGTGTTCATGCTAATTAGCTAAATCCTTTGATCTGGTGTGCTGCTTTTGAATGCATGCTGAATTGTTTGGTGTAGTCTACCTGCTTAATACCAGATGCCATTCCAGATTTCACTTTATCAGCTGTGTCAGCCAGCCAAGGCTTCGAAGCTGCTCTGTATATATTGTTTGGCGTAATTGTGGTTTTTGCTGACATTGAATTAAAGCTAAGCATTCATGCTAGTATTGAGAAAATAATTCATTCATCTTCTACTGCTTATTTGTTTCTGGGTCGCAAGGGTTAGGGTTAACCCTCGAGCCAATCCTAGCTCAAATCAGCCAAGTTGGGAGTACTGGATAGGTCGGAAGGCCATCACAGGGCCAACATACAGAGACAGACAAAGACAAATAACCACTCAGACCTACAGGCAATTTCAAGTCGACAATCAACCTAAACATGAATGTCTTTGGACGGTGCGAGGAAACGGAAGTACCTGGGGAGAAAATACAAACTCCACAGAGAAAGGCCCAAGGCCTGGGAACCAAACCGACCAGCAACAGCAACAACCACTATGTTGTCATGCTGCCCCGTTGAAAAAAAATAAGAAAGGGTTTATTTTGCTCATTTATTTATTGTTTATTGTTTACTGCCCAAGCTAAAAGTATATTATGTGAGGAAAACTTGTTAGCGAAGCATTTCCCAGAATTTTCCATTGACTGTTGCTCTTCCCATATGGGTGTTTCTCAGCTCTGCCCCATACTGAATAATGTATTGACAGTCCCATACTTGTATCAAAGTGACTCAGTGAGAAAATAATGCCCCTTTGTCATGTAGCTCTACTGATAATTTTTTTTTGTGTGTGTCTGTTTTGTTCAAGTAATTTTATTTACAGTCCTACAGCTCATCAAATACCTGCCACCAATGTAGAGAGCCGTGGCCACAACACGTGTTTTGTGCCTTCTTCTGCCTCTCATGTTCCTGGCTTCCTATCTCCACACTCCACCATCGAGCCCAGCTCTTCATTCCCGCCACAGACAGGACTGCTCACTCCGAGCCTCTACCTCCATTCCTCACTCTGCTCAGCGACTCACTGATCCCATGGCCTCGCTGGCATGAGTCTTTCCAGACATTTATTGAGGCTTTTGGGCTAGCTGAGGCTAGCAACACGCGGCTAAAGGCAATGCTAATCCACAGTCTGGGCAGCGAGGGACAACAGATCTTCAGGACTTCTGCTCTTGTCATCATGTCTTCTGCTCTTCTACTTCTCTGTGGGTCAGCTCTTCTGACCCGCACAGAAGTACGCTGACAGTGTTCCCTTGCTGGCCATTTCGCTGCCCCACAGAACGTCATGGTATGGTGAATCGTCTTCCGCCAGTGCTGACAGTGCCCTGGTGAGTCGGTCCACGACTACGTCGACGACCTCCAGGCCAGCCTCTGTAAGTTTGTCAATTTGGAGGAGATGATTCAGGACCAGCTAGCGGAGCACATGACTGACTCCAGGCTGCATGAAAAACTGTTCATGTCGACACGCCGCTATCGAAGGCAGTGGAAATAGCCTTCTAGCTTGAATCGGCCACTCTGTTAACATCTCGGCTAGCGGCCTCGGACCCGGCCTCAGTAGTCCTTACAGCAGTCCTTACAGTAGTCCTTACTGTTCCGCTGTCTGAGCCCACCTCTTTTCCGTACGAGCTCGAGGTAAACGTCAATGGACACCAGGGCGCCACGGCATGTCAGCGTTATGGAAACTGTGGCTCTTTATCACATCCCACACGCGCACTGGTCTGCCCAGCCACGGGGCAGAGGCGCCAACCCTTTGGTAAGCTGAACCACTTCTCCAAAGTGTGCCGCTCTGCACCCGTCCCCACAAACCCCCAACCTTGCTCATCTGCTATTTCAAGCCCAACCTACAGCCACTCTGTGGGCTCCTGCACCAAGCCATTTAAGTGGTGCAAGGTGGAGCTGGATGGTGTATGCCTGCCGTTGTTGCTGGACATTGCAGTTTCCAGATCTTGCTCAATGAATCCATAGTCCGACAGCTCTTTCCCCGACTGACGATCAAGGCATTACGGAGGATCTGTATGGCTATGGCCATGCTAAGATTTGCATGGTGGGTACTGCCACCTTCTCTGTACGCTACGGCTCCAGAGCTCTGGCGTTCACCTTTCAAGTATCTCGCCATGGTGCCAACCTTGGCCATGGGCCAAGGGCTTCATGGGCTTCTCCATCACAGACAACATGTGTGCCACTATATTGACAGTGGCCACATCTTGGCTGCTTCACTGGCCTTCACTGTTCCATTGGCTGGGCTGCCTCACCACCTTCAACCACTAACTGCTCTTCAACCCTGCTGTGGCGCCGGTCATCCTCAGTGCTTTCGTGACCCACATGGGGTCTTCCAGTACACCTGCATGTCTTTTGGACTTAGCTCCGCTCCCAGCTGTTTCCAGAAGATCATGGCAACCATCTTTGCTGATGTCTACACTGCATGGCAATTGCCTTTCCAGGGTGCTTGACATGCTCACCTGCCACAACCTCACACTGAATAGGGAGAAGTTCATTTTTGCTGTGCCCGCCAACGAGTTTGTGGGATTCTGCCTGACCGCTGACAGCCTGAGCCCACTCCACTCCAACATCAATGCCATCCTGCTTCTACTCGAGCCCTCCTGCCCTGCGCGTTCCTGGAGATGACAGCATTTTATAAAACGCAGCTCACTTCTCCACCTGTGCTTGCCCACTTTGACCTGCAGAGTCCCACGTTCATGACCTGCTATGCATCCAACACCACTGTTGGTGCCATTTTGTCCCAGCTCCATGGAGGGGCTCACCATGCTTCAAGGTCACTTACGCCTGGACCCTGAGTTTACTCAGCTTTACACTTTTATCCAAAAGGGTTGGCTCGCTAGGGTGCCAGAGGAGCTAGCACCTTTCCACCGTGTAAAAGGACGATGGTGAAAGACTGTACAACTTGCCTCCCCAGTGGAAAGACAGGCCCAGCCCCACCTCTGCCATTGCAGCCCCTACCATGGACAGCAGCCAGGTGGACCACATCCAGTTGGACATCTGTGGTGACCTTCATGGCATCCCTCAGCACCAACGTTTCCTCCTGGTGGCCTACGACCTCCAATCCAAATGGCCTGAAGTGCTTCCTGTCTGGTCTGTCACCACCAGGGTGGTCACCGATTTCCTTTCCTCCTTGTTTGCCCACTCGGGTGTACCTGATGCCATCACCACCAATAACACCCCCTAGTTCATCTCAACAGACTTTGCTGCCTTCACAGAGGGGACGGGGATCAAACATATCAGAACCGCCCTGTACCAAACGTACACCAATGGTGGTGTGGAGAGGTTTAACCAGACACTCAAGAACAGACTGAGAGCACACCTGGCAGATCACCTCCCATTTGCATCAGCATTGCAAAACTCCTTACTGCATTACAGGGTGATGCACCACGCCACAAAAGGCAGTTGCCCAGCCCTCTTGATGTTTGGATGTGAACTTCAGCTTCCTTTGGATCGTCTATGTCCTAAGAATGAAGACACTCCAGCGGCGAAGCCCTCCCCCGGCAACAAAGTAGCGGACAGGCATTACTGCATAAAGCAGTGCTTTGACAGGGTGCATCGAGTGAAATGTCCCGCACTCACAGTGTCAGACTGGGTCCGGATCCATCGACCCAGCCGGTCCCACAAGCTGCTTTCCTTGGCTGATGGATCACTTTGGCATGCCACCCGTCTTAGATGGGTCACGCCACTGTCTGCCTCAGACCAGGTGGCTGCAGCTGATCAACATCACATGGATGGGGACTGGAACTATTCTTCGGTGCAGCCAGGAGCCCCGGTGGCACATCCACCAGAATTTGATGCACCAGCTGAACCCCTGCAGCCTAGGTCCTGCTCTGCTTGGGCTCACCAGAGACCTCCTTACCTCAGAGAGTATGTTTTAAGTTCCTTACCAATTATAGAACAGTGCATAGCCTGTCATGTGGCAGAATAATCCACAAGGCTATGCGGGTAAGCTGGCAGTCTACCCGCTTTACCCAGTCAAGTTGGCTATGTTCAGGCCTCAATAATGTTCCTTTTGCCCCGACTTGTTCGGGGCAAAAGTCGGGGCGGGGGGTGGGATGATGGTGGTGAATGCAAAATACAAGTCACAACAGCGTGACGTTACTGCCGTAAAGTGTGTCCTGTAGAGTTCAACATATAAATGGCCATTGAGAAAAATAAAACACAGTGAGCACACACAGTGGTCGTCTGTGCATTATTAAACATAACACTGGCACCACAGCACCCCTTCCACAAGGAGTTTGTGGAGGTAATGTTTCAAGCGGTTGCTAAACTGAATATTGCCTGGCCGGACCCCTGGCACGTCCCCCCTGAATGCTCAGTGGTGCGTATTTTCGATGGTCAGCTATGCAGCCATCCCTCCCTGAGGCAGATGCCATGCTGCGATGACATAAAGCAGTAAGTCCGGCTCTCTTTGGGGGCGCTGCACCAGACCAGATCTCCCATTCAAGAATTCATGGGGTGGTCCTCCATTGACACTGAGTCGGAGTTCAACTATTTGAAGATGCCACTGTTGAAGGAATCTGTGGCGGCTCACCTCTCCGACAAGCCTCAGCTCCACTCCAAAGCCTGCCAGCCCACAGCCTCGCTGGCCGAAAAATCCTACAAGGCAGCAGGGAAGGTGGCGACCATGACAAATAAGCTGGCCCTCCTCCAGGCTTACCAGGCCTGCCTCCTGTGTGATGTGAAGGGTAAGGCCATCACTGAGACCTATATGGAGCTCCAGAAAGTGACAACCTTCTCCCTACGCATGATTACATGCACTGCACAGGACACAGGGAGGATAATGGGCTTCACCGTGGTCACCCAGCACCATCTCTGGCTGAATCTCAACCTAATGTCCAAGTGGGAGAAGAAGAGGCTCCTTAATGCCGAAGTTTCCACCACAGGACTGTTCGGCTCGGTGATTCAGTACATCGCACATATATTTGAGAGGCAGCAAAAAGACTCGCCGGCCTTTAAGTCGCTGACACCTCGACGCTCCCATAATCCCATTCCTTCCCAACTGGCCCTTCCTAACCGACCAGGTCGGAGATACACATCGGGCCAGCACTCTGCCAGCACCTACTGCTCCTGGGAAAGACCCCAGCAGGCGGCGGTGAGCCAATCCACAGCTAACCGGAGCTGGCTTCCTCATCCACTCCGCCAGCAGCAGCATAGCCAGCCGGGCAGAGGGAAAAAGTCTCGTAGGACCTAGTTACCGCAGCGCTGTCCGAGAGGCTGTAAGTATGGTAGTGGCTCTGCCCTCGTTCCCTGTTTATACTCAGCACTCTGAAGAAAGGCTACACCTTGCAGTTTGCTCACAGTCCACCATACTTCGCTGGTGTTATTCAGTCAAGTGTAAGAAAAGTTGCCTTGTGCCCTGACAGGTGACAACGTTTTTGGGTCTGGAGTTGAATTCCCTATCCATGTGAGTGCATTCAAAGGACGGCTCAAACTCTGTGCCAGAGTCCCACGGTCTCACTGGGTGGCTGCAGCATCAGCAGTGGTCCCGCTCGGCCTGCTGCGCATGCGGCCTCTCCAAAGTTGGTCTATCAGTCAACACATAAACCCAGTAAAGGACCGTCACTGCAGACTTGTACAGCAGTGCCGTTGGATCCTAGCAGCCTGGACGGACCCACTCTCTTTTTCAGCCGACACGGGCTGTGCCCAGTAGCGCTGACGCTACCCTGTGGGGGTGGGACGTGGTGTGCAATGGTTGTGCAGTAAACAGGTTGTGGTGAAACCAGGAGGAGCACCACATTCAACGTGCTGTTGGAAGCAGTCTGCCGAGCTCTTGCATGTTTTATGGACTGGATAGTGGGTCATCATGTGCTGATTCAGTCGGACAACACTGCTAGAGTCTCGTACATAAAACAACAGGGCGGAGTCCATTCCCAAGTCCTGAAGCAGGTGGCAACTCAGCTGCACCTATGGGTGCACAAACACTTACTTTCCCTGTCAGCGGTTCACATTTAGGGCCAGCTGAATCAGGGAGCGGACCTTCTATTGAGAGGCAACACGATCTGTTCACATCGTGGCTCACAACTCACTGTCCGCTGTGGTTCTCCATCCACAATGACGACCCACTGTTAGGGTACCACACTCTGGAGCACCAGTGGCCAGGGGAAAAGCTGTGTATGTGTTTCCTCTCATCCTGCTGATCCAGCAGGTTCTGGACAGAGTGAGGGAATGCAGGTTGCAACTCATCCTAGTGGCACCATATTGGCCATCACAGATGGTTTGCCAACCTGTGCGCTATGGCGCAGGGGGTTCCACGGACGCTTCCAAGGCTCGTGGACCTTCTGACTCAGGCAGGTGGAGAAATTTTCCACCCTTCTCCTCAGAAGTGGAAGCTGATGACTTGGTTCCTGAACAGGAGCGCCCGCTACGTGAGGGGTTAACTTTAGCAGTTGTGGAGACCTGTACTCATCTCTGTATGCGTATGAATGGCAAGTCTTTATGCACTGGTGTGCGGCATATAGGGAGTGTTACTGAGTTTTACTGCGGTATAAGGGTTGTTTTTTGTTTCCTTCAGAGCTTACTAGACAAAGGCTTGTCAATTTCTGCCTGCCATGTTGACATCAACGGAAGATCAGTGGGGTGCCACTCTTTAGCGTTTCAGTTCATGAAAGGCACTCGCCGTTTGCATCCACCTATAAGATGTGTTTTTCTAAGGTGGGATTTGGTGACAGTGCTTGAAGGGCTCTCAGGACCCCCATTTGACCCTGTCGGCACAGTCAAGTTAAAGTACTTATCCCCGAAGACGGTGTTATATCTAGCTAGAGGCGAGTTTTAGATCAAGGGTTGTGGATCTATTAGCATTCTGCCCCCCTCCCTTTGCATCAGTGGAAGAAGAGCGCTTGCATAGACTGTACCCGGTCCATACACTCTCTGTGTATTTGGACAGGACGCACAGACTGCGCCATTCTGACCAACTATTTGTTTGTTATGGGCCCAAGGTTAATTCCTCCTTGGGTCAGAAAGGTTGCGCATGGCTGTGTCCTTTTCTTGGCCAGCAAGGGTGGTGGTATGCGTTGTAGCATGAGGAAGAACTGGAGTTCGAAATGAAGTAAAACGTTGGGGTTGTGCTACAACCCAGTATTTACAAGTGAAGGACAAGAATTCTTACTATTTCAGCCTTGCTGGTGCTCCGTATGGGGCGGGCTGAATATGCTACTGTGGTTGACGATGGCAGGTGCTCGGGGAGTAATATAGACATTGGGGTGGGCTCAGACGCGTCATAGCACAGGAGCCTATCACCTGACTGTTCAGGCCAAGATGGACTTGGGTGGTGGTAGTAGTGTATAAATAAAATTTTATTCAGCAGCGCTGCCTATGACAGCTTGGTAGCATGAGTAAGTACTCTTGTTCTTCGTTTGGAAAATCTGGGTTGTAGCAACCCCATCATTTTATTAATTATTATGCTCCCATTTAGAGGAAAATAGACCAAAGGAGGGAATGGATTGGGGGGCAGGGCTGTATGATCAACTGACTGTACTACCCATTCAGGATTGAGTACAGAGCAGGTCAGCAATGCCATAAAAATGCAAGGAAAACATACAGATGTAAATAGTGATCAACACATGTTGCCACTAAATCTGCACTAGTAAATTTAAGCAGAACAAAAAACATTGGGAAATGAGTAATAGTGTGCAATGATAACTAATGGTGATTGTTGCAGCATGGCAGCATAGTGGTTATGGCTGTTGCCTCACAATCAGAAGGATGTGGATTTGATTCTTGGGCCTGGGGCCTTTCTGTTTGAAGTTTGCATGTTCTCTTGCTTGCGTGGGTTTCCTGCAGGTACTCCAGTTTACTCCCACTGCCCAAGTCATCCATGTTTATTTTGATTGGTAACTAAATTGCCCGTAGGAATGAGTGTAATTTCTGTCCGTCTTGAAGTTTTGGCGCTGTAATGGATTCGCGACCTGGCCAGGATGTACCCCACCCTCACCCAATGTGAGCTGGGTGAGACCTGCAAGTGGATGGATGAATGAACTGAGATAATTCAGCACCTGTAGGACAGTGACAGGAAAAGAGAAGTCAGGAGGAGGGAGAAACCTAGGCTATGGGAAGAAACAAAGTTGGTGACACGTAATGTTGTGATATACAGGCACTGGGGGGGATAGAGGTACTCAGTGCCCCCCAAGCAGTATAGGCCTATAGGAACATAACAAAACCAGAACATCAAAAACTTAAACTTTTTAACTGGGCTTCATCATAAAGGAAGTTTTTAAGCCTGATTTTGAAAGCTGCGGAAGAGTCTGTCCCCTAGACTGATATTGGGAGTTTGTTGCATTGAAGATGAGTCCACTAGCTTAATATTTGCATAAACTTAATGTAATTGTCAATAAAAGCCTTTGAAATGCTTGTAATAGATATACCATAAAACATCTCACAAAAGGTCTAAAACTACTTAAGCGGCAAATGCCAATACTACAGTCTCAAAACTTTAGTCTCAAAAATGTTCCTCCCCTCACCTATGAACATTAACTTTGAGTCACGACCAAAACGCGAAGATGCTGAATAGAAGTGGCCCAAATAAATTTTTTGTGCATGGCGGCAGGGTGCTTCCCTAGAGCTGAGATGAGGAGCTCTGTCACCTGGAAGGACCTTAGAGTAGAGCCACTGCTCCTCCACAACAGGAGCCACCTGAAGTGGCTTGGTTTTGGATGCCTCCCTGGGGAGATTTTCCGGGCAATGCCTGGGGATCCCCCTGAAAGACCTCCAGGAAGTGTTCCAGGAGTGGTCTGGGCTTTACTGCTTAGACTGCTGCCCCTGAGACAGCCATTTTTTTATTAAGTGATTTGATAACTGATTTTGTTATTATTTGTCGTTATTTTCTCTTGTGAGGTGAAAGCACATCTGATATTTGTTAAGATGCTGATCTTGGAATATGGTGAAATTGTCAAGTGTTTTTTAAATGGTTTCAAAACAAATGTCCTTTGACCCAGTAGTCTGTGATAAACTGTATATTATGTTTTGTCTATTTCTTAGTCACAGACTAACTAATATGTTAGAAACCGCAGCAGCTCAGGGGTGAAGCAGGGGGTCTCGCCCAGTGAACCTAGGGCGAGGGTGTCTGTTGTGAAACCCGAAACACCCAGTGAACCTAGGTGTCAGAACATGTTCTGATATGGTCCCGCCCACAGCTCAATGAAATATGATTGGCTTAGACACCTGTCAAACAAATTCATGCACACATTGACCTGAATTACACAGGTCTTTGTTACAGCCACCGAAGGTCCAGCAGGAGGAATCGCTGATTTAATAGCCTACCCAGATACCATTGGAAGAAAAATTGTGATTGGTCTGTTTCTCATTCTATCATATTAACCCATTATTTCCCAAAACATATTAGTCCAAATATATGACAATGATCAGGAAATTATTACAAGTACCGACCGAATAAAACTCATTTAAATTTTAAATAAAAATAAATAAATAAATAAATTAAAAAAAAAAAAAAAATATATATATATATATATCATTAGTAGTGAAAAAACTCTTTATTAACTCAATATTTTTTCTTAGGGCTTCACTTTATACCTTGAAGGATGAACTGGAATCCATGAAATGGATGAACTGCATGAGGGAGCTGAACTAGGCATGAGCCAATACTATCCAGTACCCTGTTTAGCTTCTTCCACTAAAATCTGACCCCAGTGGCATACATGATATATTCACAGCCAGTTTCATTTTCAAAAACTGACAGGGTTAATGAAATGTTAATTTGCTCAGGATTTTGCAAATATGCAGTAAAATGAATGTTTTAATCAGCCTCTGATGTACTTTGTGTCAGGTGCATGCAAAGACACTGAAGTGATACACATATATCAGCCATATATAATATACATGCTAAAACATGCTTTTACAACTTTACAACTTTAATGCTGTACTCGAAATTTTTTTGTCTTCATTCTGAGTCCCCCAAAATCTTGACTTCTATTGACTATTACTTGACTATGAAACAAACACTATTTATTTCCAATGACTGTTGAACAAATGATGATGATGAACAAACCACCGGACATTTAAAGCAAAATTATGTCACACTTTTTGTTCTGCCAAAGCAGACATCACTGAAAATTAGATGAAGCTAACTGGAATATTGATTTTTAATCATGTTGATCGGTGTGTGGATCATTATTCAAAGCTTAGATGTAACAGCTGTAGTTTTTCTTTCCAGTTCTGTTCAGAGTCTCTTCTTGTTATTCTGAGCTGTAGTGATGATATGGACAAAAAGCGTCACTGTAGGAAACATGTTTATTCAAGAATCTGTGTCAAGTTCAAATTAAAGTTATTTAATTTAATAGAACTGTGTGACACTTTCAAATGCTGAATGTCAGCATGGTGATTAAAGAAATTTAAACCTGAAATTTCTGTGTACAGATATAATACAGACTTCTGATGGTGCTCTTTGGTAACTCTATGGATGCGATGAAGATGCACTTTATGAGGCTGAAAGCCAGATGATTCTCAGCTCACAGATGCAGCAACCAAACCCCTCACCTGATCCTTCTGTGTAATCAGTTGAACATGAAGCAGTCCTGCTCCAACTCAACACAAACAGCTTCACAGTTCTGTTCTAACTGTCAGAGTAAATCTGCAAAGTAAACCAAAAGTATCTCAAGTAAAACCAATACAAAACATTATACATCTCAGGATTAATGTAAAAAAAAAATCTCTTCTGCTAAGATAATTTCATTAAATAATTTTGACTCAAGTTAAAAGCTGTGTGACGGGGTCAAAGAGTTTTCTTCACACAACTAAAACAATTTTGCATGCAATAATTGGGGATTACATTATTAGGAAAGCTCAGTAGTCCTGGTCCTACTGGGCCAACACGCTCTTTCTGATACATTAGATCACGACATTCTGTTTGATAGGCTTGGAAACCCAGGAGGCCTCTGGTACTGGTGTTTTTCATATTAGGTGGTGGGCTAAAGCCACGATTCCCTGTATTTAAACAATCCCTTTCGGGGGTGGACCCAGATTTTTGTTGACAACTTCTTAAGTTTTCAATAAGTCAAAAGAAAATTGTTGCTACCGGTACTTCCTGTGCATTTTTGTAGATCAGTACCTTTATGATATCTTTTTTATGGCAAACAGAGCAGACAGCTATGTTCGGGGTCCGACATGCATGACATCATTGTAGTTATCATCCAATGGAATGCTTGGAAAAAAGAAAAAACTTGGAAAAATTGCGCTGCATGTAGAGTCATACATAGAGCCATCAATACATAACTTGGTCTTTACACATTAAGGACTTTTTTAAAGTCTATGTGGGTACCATGTATATTTTCTCTGTGAGCTTTATACAAAATAAACATATTTGATTTCACAAATTTGAGGTCTGTGATCTTGCTGGGGAACTTCACCTGTCACTGATCTGTCAAAATGATGAAACATCATGAAGCGACTTCCATCCCCCCACTAGATTAATCTTTGTTGCTTTTTTTTTGAAAGACTGGAAAGACTGACTGGAAAGATTTAGGCACTGAAGAGTCTTATAACTGAAGAGGCAGTGTGGAGATTTAACTTTCACAGCCAGGAACTTGCTGAATATGCTATTCCAGCTAACGCTGGCTATCACAAGGACTGCTACATCCATTTTACTAATTTAACAAAAATAAAGCGAGCCCAGAAAAAAGAAAAGGAAGCATTAATTCAAAAGGAAAATGAACAGAAGGTTGGTATCAAACATGCAGTGAGAAACTGTTATTGTGAGGTCCGAAGAAAAGGGGGATGTGGAGATTCCAGTCCCCCACATCCCTCAAACTTCGAAGAGACTATTGCCTCCAACCGAGATTTCTCAGGTCTCTGTTAAGTGCTATCCTGGACCCTTATCCAAACCGGGCATCTAGAGACCCTGATTTCCTAAAATCATAAATTGCAGTCAACGTCACAAATCAGCATGAACCTGCCTCACCTACAGAGAGGTACCCCTTCTCTGACCCTCCACTCAGGCTGACCTGGTAACCTTATCAGGCAGCGAACGCAAATTGGCTGCACCGCACTCAGGCTCAGCATCCCAAGTTGCCTGGCAACCACGGCCGCTTGACCTGAGCCAGTCCCATCCGTCTTTCATTTCCCCCCTTTTTTTTTTGCTTTTGCTGTTTGAATTGATCTCTTTTTACGAGGCCACAAACCCCAGACGTTGAGTGGATTATCAAACCACCCACACAAGAGACAACATTGATGCTCCAGAGGGACAAGCCAGATCGACAGCATGACGGGAGGCCATGACGAAAGATCTCACCGGGGCCGCTCTAGCCGGACATCTCCTCTGCCCTCTTTGTGGCCGGTTGAGTCGTCGTCCAAAGTAAGGTGACACTTATCTGCTTCCTCAGTGGGTTGTTCTGAGTGCTGTGAGGCATGGCTAGCAAACAACACTAAGCCAAAATTTTAGTTCAGAGCTCTCCTTCCTCAGACAAGCTGTCCCTGATACTCTGACAGATGATATGCCTTTCATTTGCCCAAATCCTCTAGAGTCACGCTTTATCAGTATTGCCCCAGGACGTCATTGCATTGATACATTCGAGTTGTCTTCATACCTGTAGTTCTGCTGTAATCTGCGTCCCTATATAATGAGCGCACATTTTGATGCATTCCTCACTAGTCAATAAAGGGAAACAAACCCTAACCCTAACCCTCTAAGTCATCGTTACACTCTTTCTTTCAGTAATTTCTCTTTAGTCAATCCACAGTAGATAACACCCTTCCAGACTGAGATTAATAAGAGGCAACACTATACACAATCCAAGACACTGTAAATGTGGATCTTGAACTTCAAATCTAAATCTTGAACACTGAAGCTTTAAACAAAGAAAAGAAATTAGGAGCTACAATGACATCCACAATCAGGTTCTGACAACTGAAGTTTATTGTGTGTAATTCACTGTTCAGACATAAGCTTTGTATTTCACTCCTAAAATGAGCAAAATCCTAGTCAAAATCTATTTGATAAATCAGTTCACTGTATTCTCATCCATTTGATTCCATCACAGGAGGGAGTCATTTTCCCATCTAGCTACAGTAAACACTGTTGAGATGAAAAAGAGTAAGTTAAATTAAACCCCTCACTCATTCACATTACTTCTGAAGTCCAATAAAGTGCTCAGTAACATTCAAAAACTAAATTAAGAAGAACATGCAGTTTTTATTTAATCTCAGATAAGGTGACCAGATTTCTGAAATGAAAAGCAGGAACAATTCATTTCCAGAGCACAGAAATCATTATATATTGATCATTGATGGTCACCTGTACTTCCATACAGCCAAAGATAGAAACCCACACATTGTTGACATTAACAGCCTTCATGCCCATCTTGGCAAAGACAAATGTGAAGCCCTTGTTGGTCTGCATGCCTTCTCTGATTGCGACACTGTGAGTGCGCTGCATTGGGTGGGGAAAAGCAAAGGCATCCAAGAAAATAAATTCTGAAGTTGAATATGCCAATCTATTGAGACAATTAGATACAAGCTTCTCTCCATCACCGGAACTCCTTCAAGCACTACAAGCATTTAAATGTGACCTATATGATCAATAGGACTACCAGGACATTAACATTGTGAGGGCTAAACTTTTCAAGACTGCTCTGAGAGACAACTACTGCCAAACAAAGACTCCCTGCACCAGCACATCAAGTGAGCAAACTTTCAGGCAGCAATACACAGGAGGAGCCTTGAGTGTAGGCCAGACATTCCTCCTCCCATAAGTCATGGCTGGAAGATGGTAGGAGATTTTTACAAGGTGGAATGTATGACACTCCCCCCAGCACCAGAGGCGATACTGGAGCTTGTGCATTGTGCCTGTAAAATAACAGACCCACATGTAAACTGCATGAGCTGCCATGTACAAACTACAAACTTGTGTCAATGCACAAATTGTGATAATGGGCCTTTTGAAGAAGACTAGGTCCATATGGCTTCATCCTTTGAGTAGTCAGTGGTCTGTGTGATGACTCCTGCAGGAGGGGAATATAGCTTTCTATATAATGTATGTTATGCTTTGTTTCTTTAGGGTTAGGGTTACCCTAGCCCTAACCCTCTCTATTGCTGCACACGTGATTTACAATCAGTTCGAGCACTTCTCAAAAACTTAACTTTTTTCATTTAGCTGTTAGTTCTCTTCTGCTATTTCCATTGAGGTTATGAGAGGAAACTAATTAAATGACAATGTTTACACATCATCATAGCGTGTTTGCTTAGTTTATGAGACTCTGTGATGTTGGTCAGCAGATACTCGAATAAACGTGCAACAATCCCGGTTATTTCTACCACAAGGTCTTAAGAGAACTAATGTAAACCAATCAGAAATAAGATGCAAGGCACTTCAACTTCATTTTACCCATAAAGTCTGTAAAGCTGCTAGCTACTTTCAAAATGCCATCATATGTTTGAAAGAAATACTACAAATCACAAGGTGCAAGTGTAACCCTGGTTAGTTTCCGCACAAGTGTAAAGTACAAACCCCCTTGAATGCACCATAGTTGTTTCTCGTCTGTTAATTGAATTCCTGAGCTTACCTGAACACACTACATGCAGCTCTCGGCGTGTGAAGGTGAATGATGGCCAAGAAGGATAGAGAGGAAAAAAGAACTACTTCTGAGCTTGTTGTCTGTTGCTAGAAGTGGACACGGAGAAGTACTTACCTGGCGTATCCAGAATTGGTCACACGAGCAACTACGTTTTGCGAACTTCTGAACTATTCTGGATGTTTTTGTTTTTTTTAAGGAATGAATTTTCAGTTCAAGTATGTCCCATATTGATGCCTCTGCTGTAAGGACACTCCTGGTTGACACAACCTGCATCACTGGCTGCCACGTAGTGCAGACATGCAGTGTGGTAGACTTAAGGACAGGAAACAGTTTTTCCCTGGAGGATGCTAAAGGACAATTAACACAGACAATTAAAGGGACAATTGATATTTTTTAATTTTGTATTGATACTTAGCAGGTTCAGCAAATATTTTTCATTTCTACCACGTGAGAAGAACCGCATTATTATTTTGATGTCGTTGAGCTGAACATTTTCTGTTGTGTAATATTTGATTATACACAGTCACACCCCATTCTGTGTTGTGTGTGTTACTGTGGGCTGGGGGTCAATCGCTCTCAGGTTGAGTACTACAGCCAATCTCCTTTCCCGATCGAGCTAATCCAGAGGGAACTCAGGAAGACTGAGAAAAAGGTTGCACAAGTCATGCATTTGCACTCAATACTGTACAAAACAAACTGCAAAAATTTTTTAATAATATGATAACGTTGCTTGCTTCTCTCCACCTAACGGTGTCTATCTGCCGACTCCATTGAACTGCTGTGCTCAGTGTAGCTAAATCCGAAATCCTAACGATGGCCATCATTCGAAATCTTAGCGTTCTATTGGTCAAACAGTGTTTGCCTGCATATTAAACAAACTTTAAATTATAATTGTGGAAAAATGTGCAAGAATGGTTAGTGGCAACAACTCAGATCTGATGAAATAAAATAATCTTCACAATTTTACAAATCCTGGTTATCCCTGCATGGAGATCATTATTTTAACTAACGCAGATACATGGCTTCAGCTCGCCACCTATATATATCCCATCGTAGATTCATGTAAGTACATGAGCACCTTTACAGCGTCTTCAGGTGGTTGCTGGTTTTGGTAAGCATGTTACATCATTTCCAGTGCTCTGTGTCACGTTGTGTGTTGTCTCTGCTACTCTTTCTGTCAGAATAATGTATATAAGTTATCCCACGTTTGCTTAAAGTTACATGTATTAAAGTGTGGAAAATTACTGGCGTGCTGTAGTGTGAAGAAGAAGAAGATTCACAACTCATTCTGCACAGATAAGATTAACCAAGTCACGCAGACCTTGAGACAGAATGTGTCGCCCTCTGTGTATTCAAAATAAGAGGTAACCACTCCTATGTAACAAGGATAACCTAAAGAAATAAAAAGAGAGGAAACGGAAGGACGAACTCAGAGCGTGTTGGAGATTGTAACTGAGTACGTCTCTGACCGTTCTCCTCGCGAGTAAAATAACATCAGTTCCAGTTGTCTTTCTTTCCTAATGCAATTGAGAATGTTCTAGGTTGTTTGAACTTGACACTTTCCTATTCACCCGATTAATCTGACGGCAAACTGGTATCACACTTACACTGGTATAGAACTCAATCTCTCTCCCCTTTCCTAAGCTTATAGACAAAACTGATGCTCCGCTAATCAACCTCTCTCTACTCTCTCTTCCTCCTTCTCCCTCTCCTCTCCTCTCCTCTCCTCTCCTGCGTGCCTCATGTCTAGCTATTACTCGGCCTCATTTTTTGATACCACTTCTTGAAGATGAATGTAGAAATGGAGGCGAAAATCAGCGAGTTAGAGTCGCGACTCCGCTGAAAAGTCAGCTGTAGTGATTGGCGATTCTATTCTGAGGAACATGAAGTTAGCAACACAGGCGGCCATAGTTAAGTGTATCACAGGGGCCAGAGCAGGCGACATCCAGTCTTCTCTGAAACTACTGGCTAAGGATAAATGTTAGTATGGTAAAATTGTTATTCACGTCAGCAGTAACGACATTCGACTTTGCCAGTCGGAATTTCCAAAAATTAATGTGTGCAAATTTTCTCTGGCCCTCTCCCCAATCTGACCAGTGGTGACATGTATAGCCACATGCTGTCATTAGTTAAGGTCAAGGTGGTGTCCTGAAAACAATGTGGAGGAGAGGTGATGTCCATCCCACCGTGGGTGGTGTTGCTCTCATATCTAGGAATCTGGCCGAGTTCATTAGAAAGCCAAAACCCAGACAGCCCCGAGTCGAGACCAGGAAGCAGAGCCGCAGTTTAACACGCTCCTCTGTGCCTCAGTCAGCGCGGTCACCTGCCGAGAATAGAGTAGAGTTGTTTGGGTCTATAGAAACTGTGTCTTCCCCCAGACCACCTAAATTTAGAAAAGTTACTAAACCCAAATTAAACAGAAGAGGAGCTTAAAACAAAAACTTAACTGAAATCAAAATAGCCACAAATTTTGTCTCAAATAACACCGCAATCAAATTTGGACTGTTGAATATTCTATCACGATCATCAAAATCTCTACTGGTTAATGATGCCAAAGTTGATCATTGTATTGGTTTATTCTGCATAGCAGAAACCTGGCTGCAGCAGGATGAGTCTGTATGGGAAAGGAATACTTCAGCTCCAAGTATCTAGTCTAGTGGAGGAGTTCAAATGTACTAAGGTTAGGACAGAGCTCCTGTTACACGGAATAAAGATGTGGTCATTAGTAAGGTGGTTCCAAACCCTACCAAGGGGAGAAAATGGAATCCAACTCATAGGCATACAGAGATTGTGGGTAATGTGCAAGTAGGCCGGGGAGGCTTGGGGTTTGGCCCAGGCAAACCGGTGTGGAGTAGAGCAGGTCCCGAAGAGGAAGCTAGTTGTAGAGCAGGCTCGCAGACAGGAGGAAATATTAAGGAGTGCAAAGGCAGTGGCTTGGGCTAAGCAGGGACTGTGGTTGAACTGGGAAGGTGGATTGAAGAAAAAGCTTAGTTGGAAAGAGCTGTGGAGTATGGAGGAAAGTAGTATTAGATTTCTGATAGGGGTATAGCCAACTCCCCAGAACCTAAAACTCTGGGTAAACGGAGACCCACTGTGTTCGTTGTGTTCAGGTGCTGTAACTCGAAAGCACATCTGGCCAGGTTGTAAGGTTAGTCTGTCACAAGGACGGTATACATGGTGACATAACCAAGTTTTAAAAAGCTTAGCTGCAGGCATTGAAGATATACAGAGGCAGGCAAATTTAGGAAGGTCTAAGGCAAAGAGAGTTGCAATACAGTTTGTTCAAGAAGGAGGGAAAGTCAATAACAAGGAAGCAAGGCAGCTTGGAGGATGCTGGTGACTGGGAGATGCAGGTAGATTTAGGAGGAAAGCTTGTTGTTCCCCAGGAAATAGCCTGCACAAAGCTAAGGCCTGATGTAGTTATGTGGTCTAGGAGTAGAAAGAGAGTATATTTCATAGAGCTGACTGTGCCGTGGGAGGATTCAGTTGAAGAAGCATATAAAAGGAAAAAGCTCAGGTATTCAGATCTAGGTCAGAGCAGCAAGGATGGAAGGTTAGGATTTGTCCAGTGGAAGTAGGATGTAGAGGGTTTGTAGCAAGATCTGCTGTTACTTTGTTGAGGGAGTTAGGAGGAAGAGGACAGAGTGTGAGGAAAATAGTGAAGGAAATATCGGATGAGGCAGTAAGATCCAGTCAGTGGGTTTGGATTAGAAGTAATAGTCACTGGGGGCCCAGCAGGGGGAGCTCTTAGGATAGACAGACTCTTAGGAGAAAGAGAGGAAGAAATCCAGGAAGAGGAAGTGCATTTAAGTGGGTGTGGCCTGTGAGCCTCTTTGAGACCATGTGGTTAGTCCAGGTGAGTTGGCTTGTATTGGTTTGATTTGGTTTGAGTATAGGAGTTTTCAGGTGAGTTTGGTTGATTGAATCTGCTAATGTAGCTTGTATTACCTCCACCTCCTGCACCCTCTATACTTTCATGCCTCCTACCAGAACCAGAGTCTGCATCCCATCCCTACTTTTATCTCCACCTCTTCTATTTCTCTCCCCTACCCGAACCAGGGTCTGTATCCCCACCCCGCTTTCACTGGTAAACCACCATCTAGAGAATGGTGCGGCCTGCTAGGACAGTAAGGAACTATGAGCTCTCTGAGATATGATGGAGCTTGGACATTAAAAGCTTTATATGTTAAAAAAAGGATTTTAAATTCTACTCTGTATTTTACTGGCAGTCAATGAAGAGTAGCTAACAGGAGAGATGTGATCTTTTTTCCTAGTTCCTGTTAATATTCATGCAGCAGCGTTCTGAATCAACTGAAGGCCTTTTAGAGATTTGTTTGGACATTCAGATAGTAATGAGTTACAGTAGTCCAGCCTAGAAGTTACAAATGGCTCAATTGGCTTTTCCCAGCATGTACCAAACTGAAAAAAATAAAAATAAAAAAAAATGTGTGTATATATATATATATATATATATATATATATATATATATACACACACACACACACACACACACATCACTCAGCAATTATAGACATTAAGAAACTACTCATGCACACACGCACACCAAATGAAAAAAAGAACAGGAAGCTGCTGATGAAATGTTTGCATACTGGGCACTACAGAGGGTGAGTCTATTATGCAGTAGTAAGGGGAAAACAGGACCATACCATTTGAGGATGGACCATCGGCATGGGGGTGTGACTATGAAATAATATTATGGCCATTTAAAAAATAATATACACAAAACAAAAGGGGCAAAGGATAGAGTTCACATTGCAGTTTTATTTTCACAGGACTAAACTAAATACTTATGGTCCTAATTGGGCTGATCATTGGACATTCGACTTCTCTCCTTGACATTGAGAACCACATCATTGTAGATAGCGCAGAATTTAATCAAGATCAACGCTGTGCGTGACAGATCTTCAACTAAAGTGACAACTTTATTTAAAGCAGCTAGGACTGGAGATGCCAAAAATTGGCAACAGGTTGGAATTCCCAGACCATATGCATGAAAGTCCCAGGTTTATTCTGAGGTCATAATGTACACAAAGAATTACCCAGGACCTTCATACGATAGAGTTTGAAGGGTGTGGTGATTCTGGACTCATAGTTTTATTCTGAAAGACTGTCGCCGGAGTTCCTTTTCCTGTCTATGCTGTGTGTGGGTGGCTTACCTTTCCCCAGAGACTGCTCCCATCCCCCGCTGTGGCTCTGAGGCTGATTGCACTCACCTGTTGCCAATCACCATCACCAGGCCTATAAGACAGCTGTGGACTTCAGCCTCCGTGTGAGTATTATCGCCTCTACACAGTGATACACAGCTCCTCCTCAGTTCATTTGAGTATTTTGGAAAGAGAAAGTTATTGTGTTGCCTTACCTTGATGCTAATCTTCCTATTTTCTCTTTTTTCCATTGTCTCCCTCTTCAGACCAGCACTCTCTGTCACCTTTTTCATTCCACCCTGGACTCTTTTGGAGTTTAGTTTTACTTTCTGGACTTTTTTTTTTTTGTTTTTTTCCCCCTTTTTTTTTTTTTTTTGGCGCCGTTCTAGCGGCAGCCTGTAGCTGCAGCTCCTCGCTGTGTTTCGTGTAAACTTGTTAATTTGTTGGTTTGCTCTTTTGTTGTGTGTGGGTTTTTTTTTTTTGTTTTGTTTTTTTCTGTTCAATCACAACCTTTCTGTTAAAGTTGCGAAATGGCTTTAGTTGGTTTGGTTTTTCTCCTACTTTCCCGGCAGTTGATTTGCGCTGTGTAAACCCGCGCTGTTGCCTGGAGACAGGCCTGTGGTCCCGCAGGAGCTACGGAGGAGACGCCGGGGCTGCAGGTCCAGAGCGAAACGGAGGGGAAAAAAGGAGAAGACACAAACCAGTGGTCCCAGCGATCATAACGGGGAACGTGAGGTCTTTGGGGAACAAGATGGATGAACTGGCAACACTTGTGAAGACCCAGAGGAAATACCGTGACTGTAGCATATTTTGCTTCAGTGAAACATGGCTGCACTCGAACATCCCGGACAGCAGCGTTGAGGTCCCAGGTTACAGTTTGGTACGGGGAGACAGAGACTTTTCCAAATGTCATGAAGGAACGTCTCTATAACACAGACATCGAACTGCTGGCTGTAGGAATGCGCCCGTGTTGTTTACCAAGGGAGTTCACGTACGCCATTGTTATCACTGTTTACATCCCCCCCGTCAGCTGATGCAGCGCTAGCCTGTGAAGTCATCAGCTCCACTGCTGCCAAACTACTGACTGAACACCCAGATGCATTCATGTTATATATTTTATTCCCTATGTGTAATGCTGCTGTTACACTGCAATTTCCCAGTCTGGGATAAATAAAGTATCTATCTCCGCACTACACTGTGTGCCACAATAAAACCTGTTTTACCGTTCCACCTGTCTGGCTGCTTTTGGGTTCTTAATCTTCATCTCGTCACAAAGGGTGTCACATAAATGCTGTGCGCAAAATGAATAAGTTGATCATCTGTTTTTCTGGAAAATGAAATTATATTAGTGCATACATCATTCAAATCAAAGTTTGGGTCCCAGTCTGGTATATAAAAGATGTGTTCTGTAAATTAAAACTAGCCTTAATATCTTGAAATGTGCACAGGCCATTTCCATCATAAATATCACTAAGCAGATGAATCCCCCGGTCTCAACATTGTGGAAATTAAATAGGTCTGCCCCCTATTCTAAAGTTATTAAAAATTGGGGTATTCAAGTGCCCCTGAGTTGTAATGTTACATAGCTTTTCCACACAATGCCAAGTTGTGATCAGATGAGATATAATTGAACCAAATCGCAATTTGCACATTTTAATTGTTAAATTAGATAACAGCACATATCTGAGAACAAATAAAATTATCTATACAAAGCAAAATCATAGCAAAATTTGCCACAAAGTTGGCAATGACATACTCCTTTTAACAGGGAGAGTTAGCGAAGTTGCACAAGAAAAACTCTAATAGAACAGCCAAGACAGTGTCTCTACTTGTATAGAGTCTGAACAATCGGGCCATGAATGGAAGGAAAACAAGGGTTTTGTACTACATACTTATGAGATGATTGCCTTTACAGGACCCTGCCCTCAACAGGGGCCTCTGGGCATTCAGTGACCATCAGCAAGGCATTGATTCCAGGTAGCAGAACAGAGGAGTGCTGATTGAACCTTACCCTGTTCCATTTGCCCATTAGTCTGGAGGTGGTCCCCAGACGAGAGGCTGCGTTGGCCCCAGGTCCTGAAAAAAGCTCTCCAGACCTGAAATGTAAATTGTGGGCTCCAGTCCGACACAATGTGTTAAGGAATGCCATGGAGCTTGAACCCAGGAAGGATCAGCAGAGCTGCTGTCTCAGTAACTGAGGGCAAATTACAGAAGGGGAGAAAATGCCCAGTCTTAGAGAAGCAATCAGCAATAGCTAAGATGGTGGTGTTACCTTCAAATGGTGGTAGGCCTGTGACAAAATCCACCTCAATGTGGGACCTTGGACCACGGAGGGGATATAACAAGCCAGTAGGGGTCTTGTGAGAGGCCTTACTGTGCATACAGATGCTGCAGGCAGTCACAGAAGCTCAGGCAATGTGGGCCATTCAAGGCCACCAAAAATGCTGCTTGATGAAGGTAAGGGTGCGGTGGAAACCGGGATGCCACGTTAATTTTGACGCATGCCCCCACTGCAACATTTGAGACCTAACAGGATCAGGAACAAATTAAGGTGAGAGTGAAGTTAAATTGCCCTAGAAACAAGGCACATTTATTCGTTTAGCAGAGCAAATGTGGGAGAGGTTTTTGTGATCAGTCCATACAACAAATGGTTGTTCAGTTCCCTCAAGTAAGTGCCTCCACTCCTCCAATACCAGAACCATTGCCAGCAGTTCTCTGTTTCCAACATCGTTGCACTCTGTGGGGCAAAAATAGGTATCCACTTCCACAATAAACTGCCGAGAGCAATCAGGGTGAACCAACAAAATTGTTTAAGGCCTGGAAGGCTGCATCAGCATCAGGATTTTACTGAAAAGGACAGGCAGGAGAGGTGAGTTGTGAGAGGAGCTGCCACCTAGCTGTAGCCCTGGATAAACCGTTTGTAAAAGTGGGCGCAGACCACGCCACCACCACCAACTTTTCCTGGATCTGTCCTTAACTTGTCCTGCTCAATGATAGACATCTCACAGAAGACAGTTGAAATTTACACAGCTTTAACATAACTTTTACTTAAAATTTTCTCCAGTAACTGGCATAGCATGAATCTAGCATGCTGAACATGCTCTTCCATGTTGCAGGTTAGGTTAAAAAAGAAAAAAGAGTATGTCATCCAAATATACAAAAATTAAACAATTCAGCATATCCCAAAGAACATCTCTGACTAGCGCCCGAAGTACAGCAGGGGCGTTGGTGAGGCTGAAGGGACAATGAAGTACTTGAAATGGCAGAGAGACGTGTTGAAGGCTGTCCCCTCCTCTGATTTGGATGAGAAAGACACTACAATTAGGAATGGTGTCAGCAGACCAGTCGATGTGATGGTGCCATGGGTGATGCAAGCCAAAAGTTTTCCCATCCAGGGCTTTAACATTTTTTGGATTCAGGGATTATTTCCAGGGGAATGCCAGCCTGAGCCACATGAGCAGTGCCAATTAAATTATCATCTGCACCCAAGTCCACCAGAGCTAAAGGAAATCCTATCTCTATTGACAGAAAAGTGCAGGAAGCAAGGAAATGGTCAGCTTTGCAACAAAAAAGACACAACCCAACCCTCATCCTGTATTGGTGCTTCTTCTGGAGTGAGGAAACATCTCCTGAGTTGCGTGGGCTCCTCTTCTGAAGAAACACCCAATAAGCTGGTGGAAGATAATGGAGGAGCTGATGGAGCTGAGGGTGGAGCATGAGAGGCACAACTGCTGGAAACAACCAGTTCTCAATATACGATGTTCACGCAGCTGATTATAAAACAAAAGAAACCAGAGAGCTCAGGTCAGCAGGTTCATCACATTAGGGCAGTTCTAATTTTATTCACTTAATCCACCCATGACAAATACTGTCATGGGTGGTCCCTCCTGATCACTCACTCTCCTGTCATTGCAGGTCCTGACACACCCATCTGTCTTGCAATTACCTCATTCCACTCACCTCTCCGCCCATCTCTTCATCTGGATCCCATTATGCTCCTCACTCACTACCTATAAACACTGGCCCAGAGTCTCATGCCCTTTGCAATATTATCTAGTATTTTTGCGTAGCTTTACTTGTACTTGTACCTGTACCTGTAGGGCTGCCTCCTTCCGCCTTAGAGTTGCCAGAAAAGGTCAAAAAATCAACTGAGTAAGAGTAAGATTCAACAGGCGGCCAGCTTCATCCTCCTTATAACTGGGATTGTCAAACACTTCCTTCATCCTCTTAATGAAGTCAGCATATGACCAAGTATGCCCCAGCTGATTAGAATTCAAATCAAATCAAATCAAATCAGATTTATTTGTATAGCGCCAAATCATAACAAAGTTACATCAAGGCACTTTACATATAGAGCAGGTCTAGACCAAACTCTTTATAAATTTATTTAAAGAGACCCAACAGATCCCCTGATGAGCAAGCACTTGGCAACAGTGGCAAGGAAAAACTTCCTTTAAGAGGCAGAAACCTCGAGCAGAACCAGGCTCAGGGGGGGCGGCCATCTGCCTCGACCGATTGGGTTAGAGAGAGAGAGAGGGTGAGAAGGAGAAGGAGAGAGACTATTGTGATGCTCTTCTTAAAGCAGATTCAGCTGATCTGCAGCCCATGTCCTAACCAGGACCAAAGCTAGACAATCTTCCATCTCTATTGTATTGATTCATTGACTTGTTTTTAAAAGTCTTTGTTGTCTTGCCCTGGCAGATTTATCAGCATATTGATGTCTTGATACTATATGAACATGCAGCTCCTCAGGCAGTCATGTAGCTGGTCCATAGTGCAGGACTAAAATCTTTAGTGAGGAAGGTTTTAGCTTTATCGAGCCATCTCCGCAAGGACCTGAGAGCAACCAAGTAGAGATTTTTAAATATAAACTCAAAATGTACCTAATTCATCTGGCTTTTTAGCCAATCATTGATTCATCTTCTACCACTTATCCATTTCCAGGTTGCAGGTGGTGTTGGAGCCACTCCCAGCGCACATTGGCCGAGCCTGGGGTACACTCTGGACAACAACCACTCACACTCATGCCTATGGGTAATTTAGAGTCACTAGTTAACCTAAACATGCATGTCTTTGAACGATGGGAGGAAACCAGAGTACCCAGAAGAAAGCCTCACAAGGATGGGAGAACATGCAAACTCGACACAAAAAAGTCCCAGGCCTGGGCAACAAACCCACGACTTTCATGTTGTAAGGCAACAGCACTAACCACTATATCACCATATTACCATCATCACCATTTATTCCTTAATTATTCACTATTCCTTTTTATTTAGTATAAATCTTCTACTTTTCCTCTCTTTTCTTGTTTTCAAAATTTTCTTCAGTTTCTAAATTTTTGTTGTTGTCATCTTTCTCACTTCATTAGTCCTTTTACCTACCAAGCTGCTGATTGATTATAGAGTGAAGAGAAGTGCTGAAACACAAGATGAAGACAAGGCTCTTTCTGTTCTTTTAACCAATGTTCAGGGATCTTTGCCATTATTAAGAGTAGATTCTTGTTGCTGTTGAACATTATTGAGTGTTTCTTTGTAAAAATGTACACTGCAATTTGTAGGTTTAACAGCCAATCTGTCATAATTTAAAATGCCTAAGATGATCAGTTTCACCAAGGAAGCCCTTCCAGAAAACTGTGATATATTATGAGTAAGCCTTTCTCAAAATGAAGCACATGGTTGGCGTTCTGCCCTTAGCTCAGTGGACACTCAGCACTCAGCACATTCACTGTAACTGAGGGCCAAAACAACAAGACCCAGATGTATGTATATATATATATATATATATATATATATATATAAACTTTGAACATTGTGCTTAGGAGTCCATGCTATTTGTACACACACGCAATTTATTACAGGTCACATTGTTTCCAAATCCCACACTGGAACTCTTTTCTACTAAATCGGGGGATAGTTCCAGTGAAATCCTGAGTTTACAGTAACATCTCTGGATTATTCTGAGAACAATAAAAACAAAAACATCTACATTATACTGATCAAAACCTTTTTTCACAATTTTGCACCCAGAAACTTATTTTAGAATTGACTCACTCACTCATCTTCAGCGCTAGTCCATTGCAGAGCCAACACACAAGGACAAACAACTACACATGCTCGCATTCACACCTATGGTCAATTTAACATTGCCAGTTAACCTAACATGCATGTCTTTGGACAGTGGGAGGAAACCCATGCAGCAACGGAGTCTTATTGTGGGGCGACAACGCTAACCACTACGCCGCCGTGCTGCCCTAGAATTGACTCTTGCTTTTGAAATCAATCTTGGATTCAGTAAAGAGAAGCTTAAATTAAACATGCGCAGACTGGCTAAAGCAGCTTGATGGAGCTAAGGGGAATGTTTCCAATGGGGTATTCCAGAAAGTGGGTTATGTGAAAACTAACTGAGTATGTTAACCCTGAGATGAGGGAAACTCTGAGTTATCGGTTCCAGAAAGAGGGGTATCTGAAACTTCAAGTCAATCAAACAGACTCTGTGAACATAACCTGCTCACTGGTAGGTTTTCTTTAAGAAACCCTGAGTTTCTACCTGTCTCCTCCCACACAAAGAAGGCTGTTGGACATGGATTGCCCATTCTTTCCGAATCCGATTGATATCGAATGCCAAGTAATTCAAAATGCTTTACGTGACGAGAGAATCTTCCTACCAAGATTAGATGTCCTGGTGTTTTCAGTGCGAACACTACAGTATCATTTATCTCAATAACATCCTCCGGCCATACATCATCAACCTCACATACATACACATAAGTTTTTTTTGCAAACAGTAGTTATCTTTACAATGTTGGTGATGCAGAGCACTGTGTACAGTGTGTAGAGCTGTGAGAAAAGTAACTTATTGCACTGAAACAGCTGCTGCCAATGATGGTGGTGTTCCCAGGACACAAACCAAAGCATTGCAGGAAATCATATATTCTATTATTTTAAATGATATACAATCTGTTGTTCTCCATGTGGCAGCAGACAGTGTTTCTTCTTTATCATCATCATCACCATCATCATCCTCCTCCTGTGATGCAGGAAAAGATACTGTTTCAGGATATTTTGAACAGCCACCTGAGGCCAGAGCTGAGTCTGGAATATTTACAATCTCCGGGTGTTAAATTGTTTCAGTCAGAGGCTGAACGAGGCAGGTGACACCTTCCACAACTGTTACATCTGATGTAAGCACTTGTGTCCTGGGGGGTGACAGGCTCAGATGAGCTTACCCCCGAGAAACCCTCGGCCACTGGTTGTTCCAGCTCCTCAGCCTCTGTCAGAGGTAGTGGTGGTTTTTTCGGGCCCCTGCCTTCTTTCTGTTTGCTAAATAGAATGGCAATGTTAATCTCTTTTTTGAAATTAGTAGATTTTAGTGGTATATTAAATGAGATGACGTTAAAACAACATTTTGTCAGGGTTTTAAATTACCACTTGAATATTTACTTTAATATCTTAAGTCAATTTAAAAAAAATGAAATTTAAATCACAGTGAGGTACAATCATAGCCCAGGAAAATATGCCTTACCTTTTTGAATGATGTTTTTATATTTTGTCTTTTTTAACTGTTTCCAAGCACACTTCTCCCCGATGGATTGTACCTAATGAAAATCAGATTTTATTCCTATTTATAAATGTTAGTTGCAATCTTGGCGACTTGGTAGCATTTTTTACTCATGCCGTTTCTCTTTCACTGATGCAGCGGTGTTAGATTTACGGTGAAACACATGCTCATACTCTCCATGGGCCTGCATTAAGACCTCCATCTCCATCGGGGTGAAATAAGTGGATTGCTCTCGGTTGCCATGGTGACTTGTGGTATCGGGGCTCCATTGATGATGGCTTTTTATAGTGGTTGTGCATGCGCGCAACTCAAGGTGAACATACTCAGAGTTGATTGAACTTGTAACAATAGGAGCTATTGTTTCCATACATGTTCCCTAGGAACTAGTGTTTCTGTTTTACAGTGTTGTAACAGGGACAGTTTGAGTGAGGCACCCCAAGTGAAAAGGCTGTCAGCTGAAGTTAAAAAGTAAACTACGGCCCAGTTGGGTATAAATAATAAATTCTGTGGTCACTGAATATAGAAAGAGGCAAAATCTAACATGGCAGTGGACGTGACCTGTTGAGTCAGCGGTGATTAGTGGACAAGCTAATGCTAAGAGACTAGCCTATGGAGCGATAAGAAGGGATTAAAACCACCGCAAACACTGTGCTTGGACTCCAGCAATGAGTTTGTGCTTTATGTGGACCTGTCACTGACATGCGAGGAAGAGGATGAAAAGAAAAAGGTGAAATTTTTCAGCTATCTCATAGGTGCAAGTGGCTGAGAACGTCTGGATACACTGATGGGCGAGATTCCCAAGGATGCATGGAAGTTAGAAGACATCATTGAAAAATTTGATGACCATTGCAACCCCAGTGTTAATGAAACTGTGGAACGTTATCGTTTCTTTACAAGAAATCAAGGTGCCAGTGAACCTATTCATAGTTATCTTTCAGGACTGAAATTTTTGGCCACAACTTGCAACTTTGAGACGTTAAGAGACTCTCTTATTCAGGGTCAGACTGTGTGGGCATAACAACACGCCCATGACCGAGAGACTGCTCCGTGAAAAAAAACATGACCCTCGACATGTGTGTGTAGCTGTGCAGGGCTGCAGAGTTGTCACAGGAAAACATCAAAGCCATCTCAGGACTGATGGTGGAGGAGGTGCATGCAATATAAGGAGCATCGCACCAAAGACAAACTAACAAGACTGTGGAATGCAAGTTTTGTTGGAGAAAGCATGATAAAAGCAGAAACAGAAATGCCCTGCATATGGTAAGACATGCAAAAATGTGGCAAAGACAACAATTCTGCAGTGAAATGTAGAGCAAGCCCAAAGTTAATTCAACCAAGGATGATATAGGACTTGGCTTCTTGTTAAGAGCGATGGTGATGGTTTTGGTAATTGTTACATCCTCCACACACTTCTGAATGTAGGCCAGGATTATACAGCCAGGCCACGATTAGACAACAGTCTTTCATTTCCTTATGGCACAATCTCAGCCTCAGTAAGTCCATCTTGTTGTCCAACATATGCATGTTGGATAGGAAGAGTGATGGGATGGCAGATCTGCCGGCGCAAGCCTTTAGCCTAGTTAGCAGCCCAGCTATTTTGCCTCCTCTCTTATGTTTTCTTGTAGATGGCCTCCGATTTCTACCGAAGCAGTGTAGTCTGCTCATCCATTCTGATGTCCTAAACAGCTATGCCAAGATGCGCTTCAAGTTTCGTATGTATGTAATTGGAGCTAAATGGTAAATGGCTAAAAGGCCCTTCTGGCCTGTCCCTCTGGCTGCTAGAGGACCTTGGCTCTTCAACAGTTGAGGGTGGTGGTGAAGGGGTAGCAGGGAAGGTTAGGCCATCACCACCTATAATGTTTCTGTTTCTATCTTTATTTTTGATCACCTCTAGCTTTGCCCATGGCTCTTTTAGCTGCCCAGTATGGCATGTAGAGGCCCTGTACTCTCCATTTTTAACAGTGCCAGGTGGTAATGGTGCAGTAACAGTCCTCCTGCTCTGTTCAGCCCTGGACACTGGCTGCCTGCTCCCTCCTGCCCTGCTCAGCCTGGACTGCAGCTACTCATCCCTAGCTGTCCATATCACTACCTCACTGTTAAATAAAACTTTTCTTACCGTGCCCTGTATTTGTGCCTGAGTCCCTTGGCTAGCCCATGGCAGGCTGGGGGCATCAAGCTCGTGTTGTCAATGTTCAAATCTTCCATTGCCAAAAGCTGTGGTGGAGTGCTATGGCCTCAAGGTCACCTTGTCCATTGTGCCAGACACCATTGGTCAGGGAAGCTATCTGACTGAAGAAGGAGGCCTTCTGGGGTATGTTATCTCAGGGGACTCTGGAGGGAATTGCAGGACACTGACGGGCCCAAAGGGATGCAGCGGATGCAGTTGCTGAGGCAAAGCAGAGGCTGTGGCAGCGGTTCAGAGAGGACATGGCGAGGGACTTTCAGTCGGCACTGTTGTGCACTAGTAGGGGTAATCTGGTGATTGGCAATTAATATCAATGATTATCAAACTGATTATTGATATCTAAAATTATTCACTATGAGTAGTAAAATTCGGGGCACCATGTCCAAATTTGCTAAATCAATATCAAGTCTCAAAAGGGCTAACAGAAGGAGTAAATCTGAGCACTTGCTGTTATAAATCCACCAATTGTCACAATTATAGCCACAATAATCAGCGATAGCAATGATAATCACAATGGCATAGCAAAAGCAACCGCAATCGCACCAGTCTATCTATCGATCTTGAGGGTGTGTGTGTGTGTGTGGGAGTAGAGAGAAGGAATGTGTGATCGTGTGGGCGTGTGTGTGTGTGAGCAGTAAAGATGGCCGGAGAGTCATGTGGGTGACGTCTGCAATGGTCACCGCGTGTGGATGTGTGTGAGGGCAAGAAAAGGAAGGAGGAAGAGATCGCAGACGACATCACCACAGTTGATTGTTACAATATCACTACACAATAGCTGAGCCAGCGAACGGAGTTCATGGGTCGGGTATTGGTCGTTTAACTAGTGATATTGCGCACCAATGAGTCAATGGTGATGTTATGACATTCATATCACCTCTAAATCATTAACTATGAAGGATATAGATATAGATAGATTATAAGAAAAGATGGCACCAGTGTGTTTCTTTGTGTTTCGACACTCACCCAATAATTTTCAGTAGAGACACCCTGTTAAACATTAGGGAGTCCTCTCTGGACACTTTTTCCTTATTCCACACAAACCCAGAGGGCTTTTTTAGAGCTTTTGTTTGGAGGAGTAGCACCTCTGTACGGGACATGGAGGAGACGCAGAAGAGGTAAGTGGGCCAGCGCGCTCGTTAAGCTCCTACAGAGCGGCCACCGCACACTTCTTCCATCCATTTACCTGGCAAACTTCCGCTCCCTGCCTAACAAAATGGACAAGCTGCTTTTCCTCAACAGATCCAACAAGGATTTTGTACGTTTTTCTGCCCTTTGCCTCACTGAAACTTAGCTCAGTGAAGACATACCTGACTACATCTGCCGGGTTTTTCTCTCCCCTGTGCGGACCTTGTCAAGGAGCTCTCAGGGAACAGAGGATAGTGGAATATGCTTTTATATTAGCAAAGGTTGATGTACATCTGTCACAGTCCTGTTTGAACACAGCAGCCCAAATCTGGAATCCTTTACCATTAATTGTAAGTTCTTTAATTCACACGGGAGTTTTCCTCCATCAGGGGTGGAGTCATCACCTCACCCAAGCCAACGTGGGTGAAGTGCTGCAAACTCCCACCAAACAATTAAATAGCATTGAAGCCAAATGCCCAGACTTGCTCTCTATTGTCATGGGGGACTTTAATAGAGTGGGAATAAATCATGAACGTATAATATATAAGCAGCACATCAGCTGTCCCACCAGAGGCAGCAACACACTGGACCACTGCTACATAGTCATTAAAGGAGCATACCACTCTGTTCCCCAGGCAGCTTTGGGTCACTCTGACCACTGTTTAGTCCATCTCATCCCCACTTACAGGCAGAAGCTAAAATCTGCAAAGCCTGTGGTGAAGACTGTGAGGAAATGGACCAATGAGGCAAAGCAGGAACTACGGGCCTGTTTTGACTCCACAGACTGGAGTGTCTTTGAAGCTTCTAATGAAAACCTGGATGACCTGACAACTGGCCTGACCAACTAAAATCCGCACTTTCAATAATAACGAGCCATGGGTCACTACCAGACTGTGTCAGCTCAGCCAGGTGAAGGAGGAGGCTTATAGGAGTGGGGACAATGTCCTGTATAGGCAGGCCAAAAACACACTGAACAAGGAGGTCAGAGTGGCTGAGAGGAGCTACTCTGAGAAGCTGAAGAACCAGTCAGTCTGGAGGGGCCTGCAAGAAATCACCAGCTACAAGAGACCCTCCCCCTGCCTCGAGGCAAACAAAGACCTGGCCAACAATCTGAACAACTTATACTGCATGTTTGAGAGGGATAACTTCACACCCCTCACCCACCCAAGCCCACTCAGGCCAGCACTACCATAACCCCTGTGACAACACTAGCCACACTCCAACCTGCCCCCCTGTCACACTCAGAGTGTGTGAAGAGGTGTTGAGCTGGCTCTTTCAAAAACTGAAAATCAGGAAAGCACCAGGCCCAGACAGTGTGACACCCTCCTGTCTTAAAGCCTGTGCTGACCAATTGGCTCCAATATTCACCAGGATCTTCAACTGCTCACTGGAGCAGTCGAGGAGAAGTCCCCTCTGTCTTCAAGCACTCCACCATCCTCTATCACAGGACCAAATTACTACAAACCAGTGGCTCGAATGTCTGTGGTCATGAAATCCTTTGAAAGACTAGTGTTGAGCCATTTGAGGACTGTAATAGGACCCCTGCTGGACCCCCTGCAGTTTGCCTACCAGTCAAACAGCGCAGGGATCCTGTTTGTGGATTTCATCTCAGTGTTCAACACCATCATCCCTGAAATCCTCTCCTCCAAACTCTCCCATCTCAATGTGTCTCCATCCATATGTCAGTGGATTACCAGCTTTCTGACAGACAGGAGACAGCAGGTGAGGCTAAGAGATGCCACCTCAACATCCCGGACTGTTAGCACTGGCGCCCCCCAGGGGTGTGTCCTCTCCCCACTGCTCTTCTCCTTCTACACCAATGATTGTACCTCCAAGTACCCAGCTGTAAAATTCCTGAAGTTTGCAGAAGGACATAACAGTCATCGGCCTGATCCAGGATGAAGACAAGTCTGCATACTGGCAGGAGGTTGAGCGGTTGAGAAGTTGGTGCAGCCAGAACAACCTGGAGCTGAACATCCTCAAAACTGTGGAAATGACAGTGGACGTCAGGAGACAGCCCTTGCCACCACTCCCCCCCACCATCAACAACAGCCTTGTATCAGCCTTCGAGTCAATCTTTCAGGACATGAAGTGATCCACTGCATCCTGAAAAAGGCTCAGCAGAGGATGTCCTGCGACAGCTGAAGAGATGTGGCCTCTTCAACAGTTCTACATTGCTGTCATTGAGTCTGTCCTGTGCACCTCCATCACCATATGGTTCGGGGTTAGCCACACAGCAGGATAGAAACAGAATGCAGAGCACAGTTAGAACTGCTGAAAAACATCACTGGAGCCCCATGCCAACTTCCCCAGGAACTGAGGACATAGCCTGCTGGGTGGGTTCTGTCTGGGCACGCAGGTTCCCCGATGCTGATTTTCTTGTCGAAATCATGGTGTCAATAGCGCTGAGAGACCAGTTGATCAATTGCATGTTGAAGTTTGGAGTTTGGAGGGTTCACAGCTGAGTTGAGGTAGGGCTCGTCAGAATTGAGACAGAGACAGAGACAGAAAAGAAAGAGAGGGTAGAGAGAGGAGGAGGAGTGTGACTGCTCTCACCAAGGTCCAAGCTCCTTAATAAGTCCTTTATAAGTCCTGTTCTCCCCTGGACCCAGATCAGGACATAAAACTGTAGTTTAGCATTTTTCTCAAAACTCTCTCCATTGGCTTTGTATGATAACAGAATAACTTGGAGAAGCGACTGAAGGTGTGCGCCTTTATCCCCATATGAAGGATTCATCACCCATCTCTCTCTAATCCTTCACACTTTGTCACTTCATCAGTGGATCCATTGCCAAACAAAGCATGTATAAGGATTCCTTTATAGGTGTCCATTTGTTCACTCGGTGAGAGGAAGCTAGGTATAACTGAACCGAAGGATTTAGAGTTGTCATGTAAATATGTTTTTCTTGGGTGAGAAATAAAAGCTTCCGTGCCATCTAAGGACGAAAGGGTGGTGGTGTAAATGAGGCTGAATATGGCAGGCTTTTCTTTCTGTGAAAATGTTCCAGCAGCCCACACCCCATCCCTTGCTGCAGCCCACACACTGAAAATGTCTGTCACTTCAAGTTAATAGATTTCATTATTTCCATTATTTCATTCAAGCTTTGTCAAGGTACTTGTGAACGTACTTTCCACAATAAACAAACATGTTTTTAAAAAACAAAACAAAACAGAATCTGCAGGTAATAACTCCCTGAAGTTGCAGCTTCATGAAGCTTGGAGAGTTTCTGCTCAGAGTTTCTACTTTTTTCGGCTGGTGTCTTGTTAC
This sequence comes from Echeneis naucrates, assembly GCF_900963305.1. Taxonomy (NCBI): domain Eukaryota; kingdom Metazoa; phylum Chordata; class Actinopteri; order Carangiformes; family Echeneidae; genus Echeneis; species Echeneis naucrates. The sequence goes on from NC_042515.1 coordinate 26,340,315, forward strand.
TTCAGCAAGCAACTTTTCTCTGAATCAACCATGTAAAATGTTTTCAGCAGCAAACAGCAGTTGGAGAGCAGCTGATCCCCTGCAAGGAAAATATGCTGGGTGAAGGATCATTGACCTTCCTGCCGTTGGAGAACAACATAAGTTTAGTTTTAGGCACATTTAAGACTGAGCTCTGAGGAACACCAAAAGAGACATTTAAAATACTGAAAGAACAGCCATCATAGTAAAAGTGGAAAGGTCAACAAAGAGAGCTGTGCAAAAGTTTTTATGATCCAGTGACTCTAATATGTCATTTATGACTTTCAGGGAAGCTGTAATGGTGCTGTGTTGTTTCCTGAATCCAGACTCATATGGAGAGAGAATGTTATTTGTATTTAGGAAGTCTTTTAACTGTTCATTCACAAGTCTTTCAAGGACCTTGGACAAAATGCACAACTTGGAAATAGGTCTATAGTTATAAAAAGAGGCAGATCCCACCTCTTTTAACAGAGGGACGACGCAAGCGGTATTCCAGATTTTATTTGTTGAAATTTTATTTGTTGTAAGAGTGAGGTTAAAAATATGTTGAAGGGGTTTAGCAATAAAATCAGCTGCTAGTTTTAAAAAATATTGTTCCAATTTATCTGGGCCGGCAGATTTTGTGGAGTCAAGTGATACCAGAGCTCTTTGGACTTCTTTGAGCGAGAACAAGGGAAGAAGGCAACAAGGAGGAAGCAAGTACCTGACCCAAATAGGTATGATGCAAGCAGGCATACAGGAGCAGCAGGCCTCAGTTGGATGGATAGGGCCCAGGATGCTTGCTGACCTAGAACCAATTTTATGTGACATCATCTGGACATTGGAACAACGCTGTCGCCCAACATTTGATTATAATTGGATTATGATATGGATTTGAAAATTGGGTTTACGTTAAAAACCTAATGTTGGCTTGACGTCTGATCATAGTAAGGTAACACTGACTAAATGCTGGATGATGGTTGTTCCCAGCACTACATAATTAGTTATCTAACGTTGTCTGGCGTTGCAGCCCATATCCAACCAAGGACCAACGTTAATATAACGTTCCTGTGTCAGCTGGGAATGCTCCGACAATCCATCAAGCAAAACGGCTTCGTGGCTTACCAAAGTTGCACAAAAACATTTTGACAGATTTTTGAGCGCAGTGTGCCACATAAAATTGGTTTGAGGTCAGCAAGCACAAGAAGAATACATACATAAGGCGCACTGTTGAATTTTGAGAAAATTTAAGGATTTTAAGTGTGACTTATAGTGCGAAGAAAACGGTATTTTAATTTAACCGTTTCCTTTTACAACTTTACAATTACAATCGAGTTGATGAAAATGTCTTTTTCATCTAGACTGCCTAATCCATCGTGTCTGAACAGAAGTAAGCATCATGTGATCTCGTGATAGATGTTGTCTGTTCTAGCCTCGGTGTTTTACTGCCGTTACTGAATAAATTTACATGTCATACTTATCAGCATTGTAGATCTCAAGTGAGCCCCCTCACCCCCTCTGTCCGGCCTGTGTTAGGGGCGGCCCTGCCGGTGGAGCTTGCTGCTCCACATGAATCCGGATTGGATCTTTTTTAGAGGGTGAATCAGGGCAGTTGTTGGTCCCTCCCCCTCCGCCCGCCTGCTATTCCTGGCAGCGCCTTCCTGGTCTGTAGGTTCCCACTTGAGCACTCAGAGAATCGGCAGCAGGCGGCTTTCCAGTCCTTCAGTCCGCGCCAGACCAGGCAGAGACCGGTGTCTTCTTACGGCTTCGGCCGCCGCACCTTCCTGTGGGACCGCAGCTTTTCTCCCTTTCTCTCTGTTCGCCTGCGTCAAAACATGAACTCATGGATGCTGGTAAGAACTGACAGAAACAATCTCAAAGTGAAAATTCAGCCTGATAGGTTTATTAAGCTGGATGAGAGTTTTTTTTTTTCAACAGGTTGCAGAGCAGTTTGTACAGCAGAGTCTGCAGCGTTGTTGATGTGTGCAGACATGACACAGCCCAACAATTAGAAGGTTTTAGTGTCTGTAAAATCTGATTCTAGAGAACAGACCAAACTGTACTATACACATCATCTTCATCAAAGAAATGCTCTTATTTTTCTCTTGTTATTGTCTATTTTGGCAAAGGTGGATGAGATCAGGGACTGTGTATAAGTATGTGTGTGTATGCCGGCAGAGAAAGAGAGGAATCCCCATCCCTTGCTGCAGCGGGGATCACCAGGCTGCTCCGTATTTTCTGCATGCATTCTTTAGCAGCTTTTATGACGTCTCTCTCAGTGGCCTTGTATGTGAATGCAGTGATAGTCACTTCACAGAAAAAATCCAAGTTTAGTGTCAGGGAGCCTTGGGGGTAGACTGCAGGGATTTATTCCCCCAGAAAGCTTTTGCAGATGGTCCAACTATGAGAGGAAAAAAGCGTCAACTCAACTCCTCTTCCTTTAACAATCCTCTCCAACCCAAATAATCCAAAATAAATTTTTGGATTATTTGGGCTCGCCTTCCTGTTTCTTGTTGACCGACTCACTTGTGTCAGTCGTTGTGTGTCCGACTATGCATGCTTTCGTATTTCTGTAAACAACACCAACCAGCATGGATTTCCATGAGAAAATATGCCAGATCTTATTGGCATTGCCTGTCAAAAAACATGTTTGCAGTGGAAGTAATTAGTAACCTTTTTCAAATTTTCTCAAGTTCAGGAAAACACAAATTCTTCACCTAATTTTACATATTTATCAAAATATTTTACTATTTGATTTCATTATTCAAGTCATGACTGGAGGTCTTTGCTTTCTGCTCCCTGATTGTGAAATTAACCAGTAAAATGTACATTTTGGTTCAGCTGAACTACAACAACAGCAGTAAGTAGTCAAATGAGACTGCACTTCAATTTGTTCGCATAAAGGGAAAAATGTTAACCAACAAACAAGAGACAACAACAACAATCAAGAACATTCATGACACATATATGGATAGTGGATAGTAGATTTCTACATTGATATCATAGAAATACCAGAATGTATGTGCAATACAAATTTCATCATTCAGGCTCCATAATATAAAACAGTGTGCTGCTGCTGATGGCTTTTAATATAGTCTTGTTGTCAGGCAACCATGAGGCTGAAAAAATGGACTCCTGTGAGTTCAGTTAAAAAGCCAGATTTTGGTCTGCTTTCATTTTGAGAAATAAGTTTCTGTCTCTGTTTCTCCCTGTGTCTTATTTCCTGCAGAGTAGAAGGAATTCAAGTGGACAGAATGCACCAGAAACCTTGAAGATAAACTGAAGTTCTTGGATGATTTCATTTGATTGTCAAGTGTACATCTGGTGCCATGACCTGTCTCATAAGAATGTTGTTATTAAGGTTTACATTGCTTCTTCTCCACCTGAGTGTCTGCTGGTGCCAGCATGACTGTACCGGTGTGGATTGTCCTGTGCTGGACAGCTGTATCGAAGAAGTGCTGGAGAGTGGTGCCTGCTGTGCTTCATGCTTACAAAAAGGATGCACATGTGAGGGTTACCAGTACTATGATTGCATCAATGCTGGATTCAAGAATGGCAAAGTGTCTGAAGGAGATTCTTATTTTGTTGACTATGGCAGCACAGAATGCTCTTGCCCTTTTGGAGGAGGCAGGATAAGCTGCAACTTCATCAGCTGTCCAGACATACCACCAAACTGCATTGAGGTGTCAGAGCCTGTAGATAGTTGCATGCAGTGTGAACGCATTGGGTGTGTCCACGGCAGACAAAAGTATGAGGCTGGACACTCCTTCCACATTGACCCCTGCCAGGTCTGCCACTGCCCCCATGAAGGAGGGAAGCTAATGTGCTACCCTGTACCTGACTGTGACCTGAAGAAAGACCATAAACCCATGTTAGCTGCTGCGACAAAGGAGGTCACAGCCAGGAGGAGAAGTGGTTACTCCAACAGGTTTGACCAACAAAGATTTACAGATCATTTCTCATCACCCTACCATCCTCTTCCAAATGGGAAGCTTCATCTTTTTAAACAGATTAAGGAGCCAGAAGACTATGATTATGGTCCTACAAACCTTCCGGAGACCTACCCTCAATATCTTGTCTTCCCCACCCTGTCCTTCTCCTCTAAAAAGGTCTCATCTATGTCTGGAGGATCAGATCAGAATCAGGGCAGAAACTCTGCAATTCAGAATTTGGATAGACAAGCCAAGCTGGAGCTGAGAGAGCAATATGGAGTTCATGAACATTCTCCTGACAAAGAGAAAGTGTCAGAAAATCCTCTGAGTAATGAGCAGAGCACCGTCAGGTTACAGATGCATGAGGACACTACTACCTCTTGGCAGCTCACGCAGGGTCCGACAAGTGTGCAAAGCGTCTCTGTCAATGATCTGAGTCTACGGACAGATTCTGAGAATCCACTGGATGCACACAGGAGTTACATCCAAGAAGAGGAGAAACACCCAGACCATATGACTGGAGAGGGTGTCACGCAATATCAAAGGGGCTCTGAGGTGAAGACGCATCACCAAAGTACATCAGATAATATTCTACACAGAGGTTCACACAATCAGATTAGCCAACCAGTCAGAGGTGCAGAGAGTCAAACTAATAAGCACAGGCAATCAGAGACAGTGAATTTTCAGTTGTACACCGTGACAAGTCCAGAGAACACAATCCATCCCCAGGCAAGTGGTCAGAAAGTGTTACAGGGATCAGTCACACCAGACAGTGATGCAGGGCTGAGTGCAAAAGAGATGGAAAAAATGGTAACTCCTCAGACTGTCACTGAGCCTGAAGAAGAGGATGTGTCCTTTACAATGCAGTCGGCACAACAGGAGAGAAGCCATGAGGACACCAAAAGCACTGAGTCCAGGCTCAGCACCAGCCCCACCACCAGGTCCAACTTCCAGATAAGCCCCAGTGTCAATGTGGATTTTATCACAACCACCGCCGCCCAGCCTCCAGTAAGGTCCACACTGGATGAGACAGAGCTGAGCAGCAAGCCCGCCCAAAAGCTGTTCAACCCTCACAACAAAGACAGAGAGGAGGTGAAAGCAGAAGGTACGGAGAAAGAGGAGATAGACCAGACTTTTTCATTCACCAGACCAGATGAAAGTAAGTCAAAATACTCAAGCCCTTTTTCACACACACTTAATCAGTTTATTATTTCCTTTTATTCTTCAAACAAGACAGAGATTTCCATTTCAAATTATGTATAGTCAATTTGTGAAAAGTTGAGTTTAGAGTTGAGAAAAGGTTTTCTACTTTATAATCAACATTTCCATACTTGTTTCTGGAGCTGTATGATTTGCAAATATATAATAAATACATTCTAAGTTCTAAGTTCAACTCTGAAGTGTCTCTGATGATCACTCAGAAAAATGTCTATTTCATACCAATAAATGTTGGAATGTTGTAGCAAAGGCAGCAATAGGCTGTGTAATTTTTTGTGCTGCCAATTTAGTTTTTTATCAGTTGTCTTTCTTACTTCACTACATGGCAATACCACACAGCACAGCACACAATCAGAGTTGCAATTCAATATTAGGGTTGAGCTGGATACACGGTTGAAACGAGTATCCGATATGGATATAGCAATTTTAACGAGTATGAGTATCAAACAAATAATAGGAGTCAATATCCGTGCTCTGGCTGAAGGAAAATCCTCCTCAGGGCGTCCTGTTATAGAGACAAAGCGCAACGTGTCATACTCCAAAAGCCTACTGGAGGGAAAACCAATCGGCGGCACAGTTTAAAAGACACTGTCCAGTAGTTCGCTTAGAACATTATTTCAACACGCTAGGTGATTGGAGAAAAAACGATACAATGAAAAACTCACATCTATGGGTCTTTCCCGCTGAATGGCCGGAGGTGACATTGATACAACTACCTGATCAAGTCCCCCGGTAAGATTATCATTTAACCTGATAGCGATAAAAAGTAGGGCTACATCCACACTACCACATCATCATTTTACAATAGCTTTTTATAACCCAAACATTTCAAATCTATGGAGTAAAAGCCTGATTCGTAACAGATGACGAGCGTTTCTCATTCTCACTTTTTCGTCACCGGGTGAGGTTCACTGGTCAGCCCGCTCTTCTTACAAACTAAGCTGTAAATAAAAATAAACATAAATATAAAGATACACCTTTTGTATAAACCACACCCAGGAGTGTGGGTTAAGTACCGCCCCTTACGAGTACGAATGCAGATACAGATGATGTAGATCACGATTGTGGCCGTGGGCCAAATCTGGCCCTTGGTGTAATTATATTTGGCCTGAGAGATCATACCAAATATGGCGGGCCAGCTCTAATACATATTGGATCGCATACACAGCTAATACTACAAATCCCACAATGCTTTGCGTTGCCGCGTCATCCGAGACCGCTAAGTACCCCCTCCTTTTCTGTTTGACAATTACTAGCATCCATTCTAACAAGAACCTCGGACAAACTTATCTCACCCGCTGTGTTGCCTAATGCACAGTTTGCTGAAAAACTCAGCGTCGAGTTTACCCGACGTTTTACCGACTTTGAAGCCCAGAGACGCAGATTTGGACAGCTCAGTTATCCGTTTGCGGTTGACGTGGAAAGTGCACCAGCTAACCTCCAAATGGAGCTGACTGAAATCCAGTGTAGTGACACGCTCAAGTCAAAGTATGAGTCTGTGGGTGCTGCACAATTTCTATCTTTCCTCCCTGACACACTGCCCCAACTCCGTGCCCAAGCTACTCAAGTGCTCTCTATGTGAGCAACTGTTCTCTTTGATTAAGACAAACAAAACACTAGGGAGTCGTATCACTGATGAACAACTTAACTCAGTCCTGAGGATTTCTTTAGCTCAGAGCCTAACCTTTCAGAGATGTCTTATGATGTGCATCAGAGTAAATCAGTGCAAACTGAGCTTGAATGAATGTTGTCTTGATGCACCTTTTCTACTCCAAGGCAGGGACTGTTAATAGTTGAGAGATTGCATTTTCATTGAAGGGAATTATTATTATTTTTGGTTGTTTTGTTGTTGGCCTGTTAAACAAGATTTACATTAAGTAGGATCTTGAAAGGTAACAAGTGGAGAGAGACATAATAAGAAACAAATACAACTGATGTGTGTTTTATTTCAAATTTTATTTCTCATGTGTTAATAATATTAAGCTTTGGTTATTCTAGATTAGGCTGACCTCTTTTACCCGGACATGTCCACCTTTTACTTCCCGTCCGGGGCGTCCGGGGTTTTTTATTAATTAATGGTAATGTCTGGTTTCCTTCTGTGTGTATATGTGTGTGCCCCCCTCCCCCGGTTGTCATTGTTTGGGTTAGCGTGTGTGACATAATCCCCGAGAGGCTGCCTATGGGAGGCTGAGTGCATGTGTCTGTCCAATAAAGGTGCCGGGGACCAACAGCTCATATGAACACAGTGAAACATAAAAAGGCAGTGCGAGGTGAGAGTAGTTCAGCAAAGTTGATTGAGTTCTTTGTGAAACCCTTTGTGAGCAACTGAAACTGTTGGGAAAAAACAGCTTTACGGCAAAATATGGATGGGTAGACAAGGAGGATGAAGATTACTAAAGATTTTGTTTTCTGTTTTTTGTTTTTTTTTTTAACAATTGAGGCACAATAAAGAATTTTCAGTAACCTCTGAGAAGCCTATCTAAATTTCTGTCTTTGAGAGATATTATAATATAACAAAATATTCTATCCATACATAACATAAACACATAAACTTATGAATATGGTCACCCTATTCCAGATTCAATGTTTATGCAAAAATAAAGTTTCTATATGAAAAGGTTCAACATTACATGTCTGGAGAGAAGGGAAAAGATGCACAGTTGCTGTCCATTTTTAAATAAATATTGAGTTTGGCCTGCGACTTCGTCCCAGTGTTTAATTTTGGCACACAGTGAATTTGAGTTTGACACTCCTGATGTAGATGGTTGAACGGATACGGATAGTGGTGTACTTGCTCATCCCTATTAAATTTGTGGTGAGGTCTGAGGTTCCTGCACATTTGTGACAGTTGTGTCTTTCAATACCACGACTGTTGTGTGGATTGTTGAGAAATATTTTTTTGCAGCTGTATGAATAGTTTTCCAACACTGTCAAATTTGGGTTGAGTATATGGAATTGTTTACTTCGTGTTCCAATGCCTATTTATTGCCTATCTCTCCCTTAGTGTTGTTGTTAGGTCAGGTATAGTAGATTGTTGAAATTAAACTACTTGTTATTGCAGATTTAATGTTATACGGTATAGACAGCAAATGCTGCAATTTTGCCATATTTCTTAGTTTTTATTAATTGTACTTTTATTTGTGTGTACTGCTGTAACGAGCAACTAAGCATTTCTCTGAGGCAGTCGAGGATTTAGCACAACATTGTCTAACAATGTTCCCTTTTTCTAACCTCTACTGTAAATACCAAGCCAAGTCGTATGCCATTAGGGCCCAAGGTATCAGAAAAGGAACATAAATAATGAGCCCAGGGTCTGTGTGGAGCAGGTTGTCAAACACTCTTGCCATAGTGACAATCCTCCCACCGCTGCTTCCCAGCAGTCACCTCACTCAGCCAGCCACTGCTTTAGGTTGCTCCAGCTGTCTCAGAGGATCAGCTTGAATTTGAAAGCTCTTCAATCTATATATTATATTTTTTACTTTACATTGGATGTGTTACTGTGACATGTGCATGTTTCAAGTATGAGCATGATCCCTACTGCTGTTAAATCCCAATTCTTTCTTTTCACTTACAAGTGAATGGTGGAAAAGTACAAGTCATCTGTTGCTTTAACTCGTCAAAGTTGAGTCAGAAACAAACTCTTAAAACAGCAAATGGGAAAACTTTCATATGCTGGCCATAGAAATTTATTTATTAGGGTTTAAAAAGAGAAGCCATGAAGAATAGTTTTACAGTTTTTAGCTGAAAAACTTTGGACTGTTTTAAATAAATAGGATCATGGGACATTGCAGTGGGCTTTTGATTCACATTCTAGTAGCCCTTCATGACATCATAGTAAAAGCATTTTCAGAGCAGAAATCATTAGTCAGTTCATCTATCCCTGATGTCTGTTAAAAAAAAATTTGCAATTTTGAAGCTTTTTCCCTTTTTGCAAAGTATCTTTAGAGGTTTTGTACTGTTCATTGGTACCTTCAAAGTAAAATCTTTCAGTAACTAACTTGTTACACATTAAAGCACAAAGAGATTTTCAACCAATGATGTTTGCTAAGGGAAGGAGAGACATCAAATGAAATAAAAAAAAAATTATTTAGTGCCATTTTATAACAAAGTAATTTCAAGGCACTTTTCACATAAAACAGGTCTAGACCAAACTCTTTATAGAGTTGTTAAGGAGACCCAATCTGGAAAAGACAAAAAAAAGAAACCGCATCTTCTGCATATACACTTCTGGAGTCAATCCCAGCTCACACTGGGTGAGGGCGGGGTACACTGGACAAGTCTCCAGTCCATCACAGGGCCAACACACAGACAGACAGAGAGCAACAACCACTCAGAACTATGGACAATTTAGAGTCCCCAATTAACCCAAAGATCAATAAAGGGGATCAATAAAGTTATATCTATCTATCAATCTATCTATCTTTCATTTTTAAATTGGTACATGGAATAGTTAAAAGGTTTTGATTGGATGATCTAAGTGGATGAACAGATGTATATGGGTGAAGTAATTCAGAAATATAGACAGGAGCTAGGCCATGTAATGCTTTGTAAGTGATTAAGAGAATTCTGAAATGGATCCAGTGGAATGACACCAGGATGGGGGTTGTGTGAGCTTTTATGAGAGTCCTACAGAGTTATCTGGCAGCTGCATTTTAAAGAATCTGCAGACGAGCCAGAGCAGTTTGACTAAGGCAGGTGAAGAGGAGAATTGCGGTAATCCAGGTAGCAGGTGGCAAGTGGTTGAAGGTGGGGATGAATATTGTTGGTGATTATGAGTTGAGATTATTTAGTTGCAGGAAATCGAATGACAACCAATTCCTTATTACATCTAAACAGATGTGGAGAGCGTCTATCTTACTGTTATCGCCTGGTTTTAAAGAAAAATATAGCTGTCAGCCTGTATCAGGAAGTCATTAGTGACTCTTAAAAGTGCAGTGTCAGTGCTTTGTTTTTGCCGAAACGCAGATTGAAATTTATCCCTTCAACAGTTCCCTTCCCTTTGAGATAGGTCTCAGATTACTTTGTGGGCTCGAGACCAGGTTTTTTTTTTTAACAGGTGTGGACACTTGCAGATTTGAATTGATCAGGGACGATACTAGAGGTGAGAAACAGGTTAATGTGATAAGAACAGCAGGGCCAATAAGAGGAAAGACTTCTTCAAAAAAATTGGGGGGAAGGATGTGTGCAGAGAAATTGTTTCCATCAGGTCATTCAGAGTGATTGTGAGTGAGTGAATTGTGTGGATGAATATTGAACAATACTGGGTGGTTGTAACAAAGTTGGTGTGGGCATAATGTTGGATCTGAGAAAATTGATCTTAGATACAAAATATAATAAATAAGATTCACAGTCACCATTTAAGGTGGCAGAGATGGCAGGGGGAACCGGTTGTACAAGGTGGTTGATTGCGGTAAACAGAGTTCTGGGATGAATTTTTTTTGGTGGTGATTAGGTCAGAGACGTAAACTGTTCTTTCATACTTGATTTTTTTGATTGAGAGCTGTTTCAAGTGTAGAAGATGAATGTTGAGTTTTGACTTCCATCTGCACTCAGCTCTCCTGCACTCCTGCTTACAGGCACATCATCCATGGTGATAACAACGGGAGCGGTTGCATTATTGAAGCTTTTAACCAGATCACTTAAGTCAGAGGGTTGAGCAGAGTAATTGTATATTTTAGAAAAAACATGAGAATGCTGAGGCAGACTTGTTATTGAAGATTCGAGAAGCTATGGTTCTCCTCTGGGTTGGAGGAATTGTTTGGATGCAGGAGTCAAAGAAAATATATTTATGGTCTGATACCAGGGCCTTTAAAGAAAGTACACCTTAGTAGTACACCTTGGTGAGTTCAGAAAACTATAGTCTGCAGGACAGAGTTCAGTTAACTGGGTGGAGTCATTAGATTTTAGCCATGTCTCAGTTAGAATCAAAAAGCCTAGGTTGTTAGAAATTATTAAATCATTAAGGATGAGAGATTTATTTGATAGGGACCTGGAATTAAGTGGAGGAAATTTAGCAGGAGAGATGGATTGCATAGACTGTTTCTTGCTAATAGGGATGTGGATAAGGTTATTGTGATTGGCAGAAATTGTGCGAGTGGAGATGTGTGTCATAGGCAGGAAGTTAGAGATAACAGGGATAAGTGAGGCAGGATTTAGGTTATGATGAGTATGTGAAAACACTGAAAGGCAGTCGGAGAAGGCCATGCAAGATCAGAGAGTGAGTTCAATGTTCATAGATAGGAGACGAGATCTAGCAATATTTGGATGAAGGCGGTCGTGTTAGAAGAGGCATAAAGAGGAAAGAGGTGAAGTTGTCCACATAAGCAATGCCTCTGCTGCAGCAGTAGCCTTTAAGCCAGAATTGAAGTTGTCTGAGGTGGCTGAATTTAATATCACCAAAGCAGGGGGGGACAAAGGGGCCGAAGATGATGCATTGTTTATTGGAGCTGAGGATATTTTCGATTAGGGAGATGTAATCTTCTTTAAGTTTCTTTGATTGCTGCAATCGCATGTTCCAAGTTAAGCTGAGTTAAGAATTTGTCCCAGGCTGATGTATTGTTTGTGGTAGCTAATCCCATTTCATATTTTCTATTTTGTGCGATGTGAAATCTGTGAATGGTTTTATACTGTATTAACTGTAGGTTTGTGTTAGTGGTCATAGAAAAGATGTTTTCATTGATTTGTGTCGAGAAGGCGAGGTCCTTTTCCCATTTGGTGGTTGGTAGAGATATGGATGAATTTGTGCCGGAGATAAGGTTATATAATTTGGAGATATTTTTTTTCGATGTTTTAATTTTGAAAATTTCTTCAGGTAATTTCGAAGGTTGCAGTGAATTATTGGTAATATTAATTTTGTATTTGATTATGGTTTTTATTTGATATTGGAGGAACTGATCTCTCCCAAACCCTTATTTCTCAGTAACGGTGTTAAAGAATGTGAATTGTTTTTTTTGTTTTTTTTAAGGTGATGGAAGGTGAGTGATTCCATTTTGTTGCCAAGATTGAAAGTGAACGGGGGTGTTGTGAAGTCTGGGTTGTGCCAGAGTAGGGTGTATCTGCAATGCGATGATTTAGTGATTTTGTTGGTTTTCCACCAGGGTGCGATGTCTTGAGTTTTTTAATTGATTGTGCTAAGAAGGTAAGATATTAGATATTAGTCTAGTCTTATTTTTTCTTATGTATGATGTTTTCCAGATTTGTTTCAATTCATTCTGTAAATGTTTACTTGGATTATTGGAATATTAGTTTGGCAGACGTTTTATTTGTTCTTCTAGATAATTTTCTTGTTCCTTTTGCTGTTTTTTCTTGTATGATGAATATGAAAAAAAAATTCCCCTAATGACAGCTTTACCTGCTTCCCATAATAGTTATAGAGTGATTTCTAGAGAGTCGTTTATCATCAGAAAGGATGCTTGCTTTCCATGGATCATTGTGGGGAAGTTATGCTTTTCTAGGAGAGATGTGTTAAAGCGCCATCTTGTTGAAGGTCTCATTGGTGACTGAGTGTTTATTGATAGTGAAACTGGTGCATGGTTGATGATTATGATTGGATGAATAGTGTTTTTCTGGATATGTTGGGTGAGTGAGTTTCTTACTGGAAAAAAGTCAGTTCTGGAGTGGGATTGATGGATGGGGGAAGAATATTAATGTTCTCTCAGTGATGGGTAACATCCTCTCCAACTATCGCCAGAACTATCCTCTCTCTCCCTGTTCTCATCCTGCAGGTGATGAATCATCATCACCCCATGTTCCTGCAATGCCTGCTGCTCTCATATCTGAATGAACTCTGCATCATATATTCCTGCTTGCACCTGTATTGAATATCCCTTCCTCCTGCTCTCATTCTCTCCCTACTCTACCCAACATTTCTCCCCCAAATGTGTTTCTCTCTCTCCCACTCTCAACCCAACCGGTCGAGGCAGATGGCCGCCCCCGCCCCGACTCTGGTTCTGCCCCGAGGTTTCTGCCTCTTAAAGGAAGTTTTTATGTAAACTGTCTTGATGTAACTTTGTTATGATGTGGCACTATATAAATAAACCAGATTTGATTTGACGTTCAAATCTTCCATATATATTTTTTTATTATATCGGTGGAGTGCCAAATTCTTAAGTTGCCAGATGTGCTAAAACACTTTGGGGGTTAGTAACGGTATTGAAGTCTCCTTTCCAGTAATTTTGAGTAGACTTTTCCCGGTAAGCTTAGTAGTGTGATGCCCCTGTAGTTGGCTCACACCTTCTGGTCCCCTTTCTTGAAGAAAGGAAACGGTTTCCTTCTCAGGCTGTGAGTTGGTGGACATGGTGGAAGGTGATGTTGTATCCAATCTCTTGTTGGAACTCAGTTGGAAGTTTGAGAGTTGGATTGGCTCGTCTGGGGAGCTCTGGGATTCCTGAGAAAATCAGATTGTCCTGCATGGTCCTGGGCTGTACGCCTACAACAGTTTCTTTAAGAAGTTTATTTTCTTCTTTGAGCTGGTCTACCTCAGCCAGAGGAGATATCAGCTTGAAGCTCAGTGTTCTCTCTCTGCAGGTTGTAGATCTTCTGATGTGAGAACTGATGTGAGATCCTTGATCTCCTGGTGTAGTAAGCTGAGCAGATCAATTTTTTTAGAGTTATCCAGGTTTTAATAATAGATCCTGTGTGTCAGTGGAGGAGTTGGCCTTCTTCTTCTTGGCCTGGTTGTCTACAGGAAGCTCCATGACGCACCGCTGATAGTATCAATGAAGTCCTCCACTCTCCATTTTTACATTTTAAATTCCATGTGATAACTTCTGTGTGATTCAGGGGATCAGAGGATATAATTCAAAGAAAGAATTTGTTATCAATCTGATCAAGCAGCGCAATGCCTCTATGTAAGGATTCAAAATCTCATTCTGTCTCACGATCTCAGAGCATCTCATGTGATGAACCTCCCCATTGCATTTTGAGATTGACAAAATGCCAGTGTTTTTAAAGTAGCCCAGTGCAGCAACTACAGTGTATGAACAGGTAGCTACACATAGCTTCTTCACCTCCGTATTACATGCAGCTTGGCTTTTTTCCACTCTTTGCTAGTCCCATAGCTTTTAAATCTGAAAGAGCTGCACATCTGTCCTTAGCCCCCTAAGACCCCTCATCTTTATAGGAGAATATTACATTTTGGATTCTCTGCATTATTAAACTTAATTTGCCTTAAATTAGACAGGAGGTAAAACCTGTCAGGGTTTTCACTGGAGCCACCATTCCAGTGATTCTAGTGATGGGAATTTAGGCTCTTTTGGCTCAGTACACTACAAAGCGCTGGTTTGTTCAGCTCCCAAGTGGCTTAGATTTTTTTGTTGCTTACATTTATTTATTACAAAAAGTCATGGACAGACTGAATCCTTGGTTTCTCACTAGCTTAGTGGGTCTGCACTTTACATGCCCTAGCACAGTGATTCCCAACTGCTGTGCCACAGCGTGTAGGTGTGCTGTCGGGGGTCGTCGGGTGTGCTGTGGAGCAGTGTCGTTTCATCTGATTGGTACTCTAAGCCTTGGAGTGCCAGTTGGGTGAGGTTGGGTGGGACCGGGTTTGGCACAAGCAGTGTCCAATGTCAAGATTTGTTCGGGGTTAAACTAAGATAATAGGGTGGGCTCCCATACAGACCTTTTTTTCAGCTTCTGTTAACAAATTTCTGTTAAGCAGCATTTTGTGTTAAGGACACTATAAGACAGGGAAAATATGCTGTAAATTGCTTTGTGAACAGGTGATTTTTAAAATTCTTCTTTGGTTTTTAACTTTATTATAACTTTATATGCATATGGTTATAGTTATTGTTCTTTATGTAAGGTAGTAGTAGTGGGGCAGATGGGGAAGCTGTGCAACCTAAATTTTGCCCCTAACTGTTAGGGGATACTAAAAAAAGTATCCATATTGTCCTTCCTTACAAAATCCAGACTGCTAGCAAATGGCTTTTATACCACAAAGACAGAAACAAAATTTTCAGAATCTGTAACCTCTCTGCAGAAATTGAGCTAATCAAGCAGACTCTGTTAAACATATAGAAGTTGTGTACATATGTTCAGTAAATGTAAGACAAGAGTTTCCATCTGTTTCTCTGTAAACACTTCTTCCTGTGGGATATACTGTAACATATACTGAGCAATGTGTGCTCCAGAAAAATAATACTTTTTTCAGACTTTGATCTAAAGTTTGGATTGTGTCCATCCAGGGTAGTATGATCATGAAGCTTTAAAGAATGTATCTGCACATCTGGATAACTGACTGAAATAATTCACATCTGAAAAGGAACGATTATACAAAGAATGCAAACTGAGCTCGCTCTTTAAGACCAAATCCTGTGTGATGTTGGGGGAGGTGACTGAGACTGGACTAAATTGCATCACATAACTTCGAGTTAAAGGATTTGGACCACATAGAAAGCACAAATCCACTGCAATGTTTCATGATATTGACAACTTGTTAATTGAAAGCAAGAGTATTGCACTACTCAGTTCTACAATATTTCAAATATTAAATAATAGCTCGGAAATTTCCTCACACAAATTTTGAAAGTGCCCCTGGGGGCTGTTGCCAATGGAGGGAAGGCTGTGTCTGTCCCACAGTAATGTATGAACAAAGTTAACAACACTGACTTTAGCTCTGTGTGTGTCTATTCTTGTATGTCACTCAATATGTGTGTGTGTGTGTGTGTGTGTGTTTGTGTCTGAATATCTATGTGTGTGTATGTATGCTTTTTGTTGTAGGTCTGTCTTGTCTGTGTATGTCTGTCTGTATTCATGTCTGTACATGTCTAAGTGTGTGTCAGTTGATAAGCTGACACAGATGCATGGACTTGACCCTCTCTGGGTGTGTGTTTCTGTGTATGTGTTTGTGGGTCTGTGCCAGTTGATAAACTACTTTCATATCAGTGGAGTCTGCACCTGAGGCACACGCACACACATACACACACAGACAGTAACTCCTAACACAGAACTGACCAGACTGTGATTGCTACAACAAGTTCCGTAAGCAATCTATGGTGTCTCTTGAGCCTAAAATGCAGATAAGAGAACAACAGTTCTGCTGTTCTCCTGAGAAATTGTGTTGGAGCAAATGGCAGAAAGGCTGAAAGATACACAAAAATGTGTATCTATGCATAGCTCACCAATTGAGTCTGAGTCGAACAATTTCACATATAATACAAATCAAAGTCAAGTCAAGTCAAGACAAGTCAAAAATGTAAATTTTGACAGAAGAGGAATAATAATAAGAAAAAGAAACCTGCAGGATAACAATTGTGACTCTGGGCCCTGCCCAAAGTCAATGGACCTCTATGGCAATATAGAGCAGTGTGTTTTTCGGCTATACTTGGTAATGATATGCAGATTCTGTAACTCAGACTTGCCCTACTATGGGACTTCCCTCCCATCCACCCATACCCATCCTTTTCTGCTGTCTCTGCTAACACAGGATCCAGGTTCAGGATCTTGTTTGTCTCTGTGTCAAACATCTTATTTGATTCATATAGTTTTTATTGATGGATGACTATAAAATTTGAAGGGCAATGATGAACTTTATTTTAGAATATGCAAACAAACCACCCCCCTTTCATGGACAAAAAAATACAATAAAGGAAATGTATTGGCTGTGTGCATGCTGCAATGGTAAATAGTCACTTTAAAATGTTTTCATCCTAGCATTTGGTTTCTCACTTTAGCTCTTTTACTCATTTTTAATCTCAAGCAAAGCTCTTTTCTTCATTCGGGCGTCATTGTACTTCACTGTCAACTGACCTCCCTTCAGTTTCACTGCAAGTAAACATCCATCCAGCCGTCTTCTACCACTTTTCCATTTCCGGGTCGCGGGGTGCTGGAGCTAATCCCAGCCAACGTTCACCAGCCAATTTAGAGTCACCACTTAACTTGGACATCCATGTCTTTGGAGAGTGGAAGGAAACCGGAATACCTGGAGGAAACCCACGCAGACACAGGGAGAACATACAATCTCCGCACAGAAAGGACCCAGGTTGGGAACCCATGACCTTCTAATTGTAGGGCGACCACTACATCGCCATGCTGCCCTACAAGTAAACAAAACATTAGGTCTCATTAAGCTGTCTTTTATTAGAAAGACGTTTAGCATGATACTGATATTATTATTCCCAACAATGGAGAGCGTTTTTTAAGATGCTTGCATTTAAAGCTACTGGCTAATAATGGATGATACTGATTCTTCTGCTTTACTGGCATATAACTCCACTTGATGGCTTTTTTTTACATATCTTATGTGGATCTGTGAAAGATCTGTGGAAGCCCTCTCAGCACTACATCTCCAGCTTTGTCTTCAGCTGTTTTCAGATCCATTTTGCTCACAGCGATTTTTGGCAGGAAGCAAATCCTGCAAATAAAAGCGGATGATGAGGGAGCATGGGCCCCAATGTCACTGGGGTTGTTCTGCTTATCTCTCAATTTGGAGAGGTAGCTGGGTCAGCGTGTCCTGCCTGCTTTTTGGCCCCATTCACACTTTCAAGGGCTCAAGCACCAGACAGTCACTAAACACTTGATGTCATGTGATGTCAAACACAAAAAGATGTTTATTTCTTCTTGAGGAGGAGTGGAGATAATTATTTTTGCACGCCACCAAGCCATTAGGCCCTTCTGTAATAACATAGTTTTGTGAGGAGAGCATGTGAAACAATTTAAAGACCTGAGGCCAGATGTACAAAACTCGATTCATGACTAAATCTATGTATATGCACAAAACCAGAAAAATGCATAGTTTTTTTTTTTTCCCTTTGGCGTTATAAAGGTGTGCAAATGTGTGATACCCTATTATAAATCTTTTACACTTTTACATAATCAATCCATCAGTTTGTAAACAAAATTGTGTCAAACGTTATCAGATGTGGCTAAAAAAAAAAAATAATAATAACCACTAATTAATTTATTTACTTAAAAATTAAACTCATCATTAAACTTTAGAACCATAATGATAAACCACTGTTGAACTGAACAGGAGCAGAGACATCTTCCTCAGGGTACATCTGAAACTAACAGTAAATACTGAAATAACGTTGAAACACAACGGAATGACAAAGATATATACTAAACTATGCTAAAGGAAACATCCAGCATAAAAGCACACTTATTTCTTATTTATTTTACACTTATTTTATGTTGATTTACGTTTATGAATAGTGTTTGCTACACAGTTTCAACATATACTCTGTCTACATAGTCTTCTCCAGGAAGTGGGGCTAGCATGTTCATTATGTATCTGATCCTGGGTACAAGGACATCTGTGGCCAGAAGAGTCAGACCTGACAGCTTGTGCTTTTTACAAACTGAAGTCACATATTGTAAAAGCAAAAAGTAATTTCTCATTTGAATCTAATGGTAAGAAATGCCACCTCTTTGCCCATTTTTGGGCTGCAAGTTATTGGCAGGGTAAGGCGTATTGGATGTATTGGATGAGCTAATAAACTTCTGACCTCATTAAAATTTCCCAGGTGATGGAATGAACATACTCAATGTGGCCAAGCTTGAAAGATTTAATACGAACAAACATTAAACAAAGCACAACACAGATTACTACATTAAACAGTTACAAGCTTGCAACAAGTCAGATTTGTATTTAATTTGTCAGCTGAGTGAAGAGAGAGTTCTTCCTCCCAGGTGAGTTAGAGAAGTCTGACAATTACTCTGTGACGCAAGTCAATTTTATACATGTAACATCTGGGGAGGCCCAAGGGTTTTGGTAGTCCTTTGTCCATTGTTTCCCTGGTGGGGTCAGATGAGCCTTCCTGTCCTGTGGTCATTTTTATGACCTCGGGGAGCAAATGCCACTTCTTGGCTATCTCCACAGGATCTTCTCAAATGAGGCCTTCAAAGACAAGGCTAATCAGTTGAAGGAATCAGTCAGGAGCCACATATGTCTTAAAAAAACAGGGCATCTATGGTATCACTGTTCAGATTTCCCCCAAACTCTTCTGTAGGTAAAACATAAAAAAATTATTTATATCACATTTGCATTTTGGCTGTCCTCAGCTGTGTTGCTATAGGCCAGATTTCAGATGTCAAGTGTAGCCCTGAGTGCAGCTTTTCTACACCTGTGTCTGGTCCACAAATCCAGTTAAGGCTGCAGGTCCTGGTGGTGGTGGATTCCTTCCAGAATGATCTTACCTGATGCTGGCGGCATTAAGCATATGATAGAGAGAGGATAACAGATTATGGACAGGACTCATTCTTCACTTTAAATGCGAGTTTACAGTTGGTCAGTGCTATAATTTTGAAAAACTGTATTATCCTACAGACATGGCAGTCATTCAACACATTTGTAGCTAAGTTAAAGGAACTGTACATGCTTCATGTGATTTTCAAAAACAAAAAGAATATTTTTTGGGCCAGATTTGGACCCTTGACATTTGTGCTGCACTGTGTTTCTCATTTTGAAACAGCAGTAGCTATTTCTCCCAGGTCAGCTGGAGCAGTGCTTAAGGCGGGGGTGAACTGCTGTTGACAGGTGTCAGGTTTTGAGAGATTGCCAGACATGAAAAGAACTGTCTGCAAAAAGGCAGTCTGAACATAGCAATGGAACAGCAATGTTTGGAAAGGAGGTAGATATAACTGCTGAGAGAAACACAAAGTTCAGAGATTCTGTGTGTTAGAAACAAGCAACAAAGAGTAGGTGGCGGGGCAGAATGGCGGCATAGCGGTAAGCACTGTTGCCTCACAAGACTGTTGTGGGTTCGGTTCCTGGGCCCTTTCTGGCAGTTTGCATGTTCTCCCCTTGCTTGTGTGTGTTTCCAACAGTTGCTCTGGTTTCCTTTAACCATCCAAAGACATACATGTTTAGGTCAATTGGTTACTCTGAATTGAACTGATGGTTGTTGACCTCTGTCTGTCTCTTTGTGTTGGCCCAGTGATGGACTTGTGACCTGTCCAGGTTGTACCCCGCCCTGCTTCAAAAACATGAACAGCATGGCGGCATAGTGGTTATGGTTGTTTTTCAAGCAGAAGCTGGATAATCAAACTAATTAATAGCTTAACTAATGTAAAATCTTTCTTATGTTTATGACTTTTAATTAACCCGTGTATCCTTGTGGAAACACTCATAGCACACATCTATTTCCAAATGTACAGGCATACATTTCATGTTGCCATACACTTAAAAGTTTTCATACGTTTTTCTGAGTAACTCTGTCAAAGCACAGGTCTCAGCCCAGTGGAAACCATAGCTGAATCTTGACCGGTTTTTGACGCAAAGCTTTGACAGAACCCTGATCCACGGAATAGGAAAAGAAGAATCAATGTAGTACACATGAAATAAATTGAAGTGACATTTGTTTTTGATGGTGATCATTAGTTTCAATTACACTTATTTGAGCAGAGAGGTTGGTTTATCAGAATATAATCTGTCTTTTCAATGATGGAAACCATCCAAAGAAAAACAGTTTGATTTGGCCAAGAAAATACCCTCACAGGCATTGGGAAGGCATTTTGTTTTCCGTTCTGTCAGCACTTTGCTTTGACCATTTAAAGTTGGAAGCAATCCTGTCCTATGTAATATTTCATGGCATATTGATAAATGAATGTTACAATGTATGAGAGTGAGAAAAGCTGTGATTGTACCCAGTGTTGAGCAAGTTACTGAAAATTAGTCACTAGTTTGTCAGGACTGGGGGGGCAGAACGCGGTGAGCGTGTTGCGGGTAGGACCCAGATGCAGGAGCCGGAAACCAGGTAGGTGGAAAAAAGGACTTTACTCGAGGAGCAAAAAAATCTACAGGGCATGGGCAAGACAACTAGGCAGGGCATGGACAAGGCATGGACAAGGCCACAACACGGAGACCGGACAGCGGCAGCGGCAATGACAGCGGCAGCGGCAATGACAGCGGCAGCGGCAATGACAGCGACAATGACAGCGACAGCGACAATGATCCAACAAGGACAAGACTGAAAACAGGACTTAAATACACAGTGGTAAACAAGACACAGGTGATCCACATCAGGGGAGGGAAGACAATCAACATGGGACACAACCAGGAAGTAACATAACCGGGAACACGAAGGGACCAGGACTACAAAATAAAACAGACAGTGACATGGACAGAACACTAACCCCAGCTTTAACCCAAAACCTGACAGTACACCCCCCCCCCCTTAAAGGACGGCTACCAGACGTCCCAAAACATCAAACATGGGATGGAGGGCCATCGGATGATGGGGGGAGGAGGAGGCCAGGGCTCAGGAACACGCGGCGGCGGCGGCCCAGCCGGGACAGGAACAAAAGGCGGCGGTGGCAGCCCAGCCGGGACAGGAGCGCAAGGTGGCTGCGGCGGCGGCAGCTCAGCCGGAACTGGAGCGCAAGGTGGCTGCGGCGGCGGCAGCTCAGCCGGAACTGGAGCGCAAGGTGGCTGCGGCGGCGGCAGCTCAGCCGGAACTGGAGCGCAAGGTGGCTGCGGCGGCGGCAGCTCAGCCGGAACTGGAGCGCAAGGTGGCCGCGGCGGCGGCAGCTCAGCCGGAACTGGAGCGCAAGGTGGCCGTGGCGGAACGGGAGGTGGCTGCGGAGGCAGCCCAGCCGGAACTGGAGCGCAAGATGGCTGGGGCGGCAGCCCAGCCGGAAAAGGAGCACAAAGTGGCTGCGGCGGCAGCCCAGCCGGAACAGGAAAAGAGGACTGCTGCGGCGGCAGCCCAGCCGGAACAGGGAACCAGGACTGCTGCGGCGGCAGCCCAGCCGGAACAGGGAACCAGGACTGCTGCGGCGGCAGCCCAGCCGAGACCGGAAGACATGATGGCAGCGGCGGCAGCCCAGCCAGAACGGGAGCAAGAGGTGGCTGCGGCGGCAGCCTGGAGGTCCGCCGCCGTTGTTCCTCCAGTAACTGCAGCGCGGATGACAGCCGATCCACTGCTGCCATACACGCCTCATGCATAGCCACCTGGCGGGCGAGCTTGGGATCCAAAAAGTCAAGTTCCGGGAGCTGGGGAACCGCAGGCTGAACGGACGGCCGCACGGTCCCCAGAGCAAGCACCGACTCCGCTGGGTCCATTGGCGGTTGGATCATTCTGTCAGGACTGGGGGGGCAGAACGCGGTGAGCGTGTTGCGGGTAGGACCCAGATGCAGGAGCCGGAAACCAGGTAGGTGGAAAAAAGGACTTTACTCGAGGAGCAAAAAAATCTACAGGGCATGGGCAAGACAACTAGGCAGGGCATGGACAAGGCCACAACACGGAGACCGGACAATGACAACGACAATGGCAATGACAGCGACAATGATCCAACAAGGACAAGACTGAAAACAGGACTTAAATACACAGTGGTAAACAAGACACAGGTGATCCACATCAGGGGAGGGAAGACAATCAACATGGGACACAACCAGGAAGTAACATAACCGGGAACACGAAGGGACCAGGACTACAAAATAAAACAGACAGTGACATGGACAGAACACTAACCCCAGCTTTAACCCAAAACCTGACATAGTTCAATCAATCTATCTATCAATCTATCTATCAATCAGATTTATTTGTATAGCGCCAAATCATAACAAAGTTACATCAAGACACTTTACATATAGAGCAGGTCTAGACCAAACTCTTTATAAATTTATTTAAAGAGACCCAACAGATCCCCTGATGAGCAAGCACTTCCTTTAAGAGGCAGAAACCTCGGGCAGAACCAGGCTCAGGGGGGGCGGTCATCTGCCTTGACCAGTTGGGTTGAGAGTGGGAGAGAGAGAGAGAGGCATGGGGGCGGGGGGGGGGGGGGGGGAGACTTTGGAAGAACATGGTTAGTAAATGCAGTATAAATGCTTAGAACTGGGAGAAGCAGGGATTTTTCAGAAGCATGGTTCTTATCAGCACATGCAGGGGTGAGGGAGACTATAAGCTCTGTCATACAAAAAAGTTTCAACCTGATCTTGAAAATTATTAAAGAGTCCGCCCCCCGGACCGATACTGGAAGTTGGTTCCATAGAAGAGGAGCCTGATAACTGAAAGATCTGCCTCCAGATTTACTCTTGGAGACTCTAGGAACCACAAGTAAACCTCCATCTAGAGAGCGGAGTGGCCTGCTAGGACAGTAAGGAACTATGAGCTCTCTGAGATATGATGGAGCTTGGCCATTAAGAGCTTTGTATGTTAAAAGAAGGATTTTGAATTCTACTCTGCATTTTACTGGCAGCCAATGAAGAGCAGCTAACACAAGGAATGCAAGCAAGGAAACCCTTGCTTGCATGGGTTTCCTCCAACAGTCCAAAATCCACATACAAAGTTCCCAGGTCTGGGAATCAAACCCACCATCTTCTTGCCATGAGGCAACTGTGCCGCCGTGCTCCTTGGCTGAAACTGGAAGCAGCTAATTGAGGTAAAGAGTTTTAAAGCCAAACTAAAAGATGGAGCAATTTGATTTTGTTGATTTTTTTCAATGTGTCTGTGTTTGCAACAGCCATAGCAAATCAGCAAATAGCAAATCAGAATTATTTTGTTAGTCAAAGGTCAAGCTCACAGTCACCTGACAAAGCACAGCTTTGGCCTAACGTCCTGAGGGATGTAATATTGGATGCTCTAATGCATCCAATATTAATACATTAGGTTTATGCCTTCAAAGTTCTGAAACTTCACATCAGAAAACAAAAGTTCTTTGTCAGTGACTTCTATTCAAAGGGCACAGAGTGAAATGACGTGTGTTGGTGTGTGTCCTTGAGTGTTCATTCTAAGAAGTGGTATTGTGGAAATTCTCTGCTGCTGGTGAAGAATGAAATAGAGACCTCTGCTGGCCAACAAGTTTTTATTTTCTTTGCAAAGAGAAGGTCGATCATTACACGAGCGGTAAAAATGAAGAAAGAGCCCATGCATGGGGAGGGCTAAACATTTATACTTGAGGAATGCCCCTCAATCCAAAGGTGTTTTTTCACACCCTTTGGTCTGCTGTAGGTTTCGGTGCTGACTATCTGGGGTGTGGTCAAATTAAAAACCCAAAAGGATCTGACATCCTGGTGAAGAAAAGGGAAGTGGGGTATTCCAAGTAGATCAAATGTAAGGAACTGAAATTGCCATTATACTAGATAAAAGCAGCAGTGTGGAACTGCTTGGAGTCTGACGTAGAGGCAGTGGGGAAAGTTACAAGCTTTACAGTGCCAAGCAACAGCAGCAGTAGCTCACCTCACAGTGTGTTTCTTCAGCAGCTTAGCTCCATGCAAAGCAGCCAGACTTACTGCTACTCACTTGGCAGTGGGCGGCCATTTCAGGCTCTGTGACGCCTGGACAGTAGCAATGAATGTGAGTGATTTCCATGATGGCAGCTTTTGACGTTGGCAAAGTACTTTTAAGCACCTAATTGAAAGCAACACATTTTTTTTTTTTCTCTCTCAAGCATCGGCACAAATGAGAGGTTTAGAAAAATAATTGTGCATTATTATTAATTGTGCATTCATGAAGCAGTGGTGATTAAATGAGCTTCATGGTTTAATGTATCTAATGCTGGATGGTGGTTGGATGGTCTGACTTACAGTTTGAAGCTCAGTCAATGATTGATCCCAAATTGCTCCTGGGCAATGGTGTGAAGCTTGACTTTACATGGTTTTGCATATTATAACTGAGTCAGTGCTACACATTTAATGAAAATTACCTGTAAAATGCAGAATTGTTCAATCAGTGGTTCCACAACATTATCTGCTTCAATATTATAAGCATCTCATTGTAATGCCACACTTTCCTGACGGTCCCCTTCCCATTCTCTGCTCACCTAGCGATACTGACCCCTACTGGCTACTGACTGACACTGCTTACTGATTTTAACAATGGAATTTTAATTAACGCCTCCCCATAAACACACATAAGACATAGGAAACATAAAACAATACTCTGACCCAAAATTCATTCATCATTGTGCCACATATACACATCCTTCTCCATGTGTTTGTTCAGCCATGTGAGCAAGTTGTTTGGGATACGAGATATTTCATCAACTATTGCATGGATTACAATTGAATTCAGCACAAACTCAGGGGATTTGGATGGACAACGTTGGTTCACTGACATTTGGTAAAGCCCCATTTTACATCTTGACAACTATTGCTTAGAAACTTGACTTAAGTGGATAAAATCCAAGTCAACAATCCTTTTCATCTACTGTCAGTCAAGTTTCTATGTGTATACTTTGGTTTAACAATCACAACACAACAAAAATATTGTACTCTCTATCTATCAGAGAATGTTACCAATCCTACCTACATTGGTGTGTTAATATCGTCATGAGTATGATGAGTATGAGTATGTTAACACACTAACCTTTGCTTATGCTCTTATATATAGGTGTTGGCAAAAATGAGGGTTATTGTGGTTATTAGGGATATTTTGTTAAAATATCTTATCAGAGGTCTTGCACTATAAATAGGATTAACTGTAGTTTTCCATAAAGCCGAGTGAAAGGTTCCCAGTCATAAAATTTGCTGCTGTATTTTGGCCTGCACCTCTTGAGTCAGCTGCAGATCTCAAAGACGCCTGTGAGGCCTGGTGCAGTCTACCATATGTGGCTGTCTGCTTACTGCAGTGCACTGCCAGGCTTTCTCACTGTTCCATATAGTGTGGCTGTGCAGGCATGTGGGATTTATTGCAGAACTGTTTTTATTCCATCACTCAAGTATGTACTGATGTATTTGTACCTGTTTGCCCCTGGACTGGGCTGTGGTTCCAGGTGTCTCCTCTGAAGATATGGTGCAGAGCTGCTGTGCTGCAGGGCATTCATGGGCCACTGAAAACCTCCACTGTAACAACATGCCTACTCTGGACAATAAAAAGCGCTCCATATGCAGGTGAGTGATGTGGCCTTTGGTGCCAGAATGCAGTTTTAATTATTTAAACGTCTTTGGAAGTTGCTCTTGAAAAAAAGGTCACTTGTTGTATGAGTGGTGTATTTTATTGAAATAACTGTGAGACTACTGAAAGGGCCATCCCACTGATTTTACACAGGAAGATTAATGAGCCACATCCAATATGATGCAGAAACCAGGAAGGTTACCTCACTGTACGGTCATCATGAAGGACATTGGCTACAGACATAAAACCAGTTTCTTGCCAGCCAAGTATTTATTAAAAAAAAATTGCAGTTGTATGTAAAACTGTGTTTGGTTTAATTATTCACATTAAAATGTCAAAGAATTTTTACATCCATGTAAAATGTTTTTGTTCAGAAAGGCATGGTGCCAACACTATAAACGAAAATAACATGCGTTGACTCTAACCTGTTCATTTGCTCTCTGAAAAGAAAGAGACTGAACAGTTGCCACGCACACACCATGCTGGCAGTGATATCAGGCTGAAGGAAGGGAGTTAGGTAATGAATGAGTTCATTGATGAATCAAGTTTAGCTAGAATGTGTGTGTGATTATGTCTTTGTGTCAGTGCTGTACAGAAACACTGCTGCCTCAGCTCACTGATGGAGGGCCAGTGTAAATATGGTATGACTTCAGCCAGAGGAGGGGACACCTGTGAAGTGGATCAGGAGGATCACTGCCCAAGTGACCCCTACCAGGTACATGATCTTTTTACCAATAGAGAGCCATTCAGTGCTGTTGTTTCTCAAAGGTTAAAGCATCTGCCAAAATTTTGCTTTGTTAAACAGCACATGAAGTGAGAGTGGTAGGGAAGAAATGAAAAAAAGATGGTGGAGTCAAGACTGAATAGCATGACATTATGGATAGATAAAACAAACATTTTCTACCCAGCAAATTCTCTATAAAACAAACACTGAATTGATTAAAGGTGGGTACATTTAATTCTGGAATAGAAGATGAACCATTTGAAACAGTGAGTCACACTCGACCTAACTCAAGCTGTGACAACGAACATTTCCACACCTCAGCAATGTTGAGTACAATGGATCCTTTGTCACAAAAACATGCAGACAGTTTTACTTTGCTTTACTTTTTTACTTTTTCAACTTGAAACGTATCCTGGAATGAATCATTGTTTTGACAAAGTCAGATTCAGTTTCAGATGCATATGCCAGCAGAGGGGCTTTCATATAGACCAGACAGCTCATTTGTGATTATTGGAAAACACGTTGAACTCTATCGGAAACAGAGTGCCAATTTCTCCCATTTCCCCTCATCTCCCTTCATGTCTATGAACACTTCCACATGGAAAGTGGACTCATACCTTTGCTATGAGTCAGTCCAAATAGCAATCTAGGCTTCTCTGAGAGGAAACCTAGTGGTTTAGCCCTCCAGCCAAATGTTCATGTGTTATTGCAGTCGAGCCAAATCATTGTGCCAGGTCATTGTTATAGGAAAGTGAATAAAGTCTGCTTTTCTTTGAATGACATGTGGTTCAGCTGGGGGCAACAGCTGAAATTTTTTGCAATGTGCTCACAGGGATGAACTATCCTGCCTGCCTGTACTTCTGTCATGCCCTCACTGCTGTTTAGTAAACAGGCCTTAAACTGGAGGGGCATGAAGAGAGCTGTTAAGGGAAATATGAAGCACCCCAGTGAAATACTCCTAACAGGCTCTGCTGCTGTCTCTGGATGACCAGGTGTGCTGCAGCTGCTGTGCACTTGGTTTACGACTGCACACTGAAGGATGGGGCTGTCATGCCCACCAGTACCTGGGTGACCCATGTGCTTACGCTTTCCTCACCTGCTGTAAGGAAAAGGAGGGTCTGAGCCAGATGCAGTTGAAGAGAATGCAGAAACCCAGCCCAACTGCTGTGCCCAGAAAAGGTATCTACTATTCACTGTGTGCAACCAAGTTTATCACGTCTTGGCTTTCAACTTGGAAAGCACATTCAGCAGCTTTAGGATATACTGTATGTTTATAAATAGTCACATAAACAAAGCTTCCTTGAAGCCACATTTGCTTTAAGGAAAAGGCAGGAGTTAAGTAAAGACAAAGCCGCAATACCAATAAGCCATTGCAAACACTTGGTTTACAAAACTCAAGGTCCATTCATGAGTTATTGCTGATTTGATATTTTATCACATCTTCACAAACATGTTAACTGTTAAGACAGGTGGGTTAGAGGTGTTTCACCTTCAGTTCTATGGCAAAATGATCTGCCCATGAATATCATATAATATGAATTTGTCAGACTTGTTTAAACAATCTGTCTTACTGAGACATCACTATCTTGGGGCCTCACCTTGAGGTCTCACAGGACCGTAGTCATCTCTTTGTTTATGGAACACTTAGTTCGTGTCTTCTCTGTGTCTTACAGTGCTATTGCGGGACTACGCAAGCAATTTATGTTTAAATTAACATATGATAAAGCTTACAATAACCGGGGTTAACTAGCAAAACAGTTAAATGTCAGAATTTTCAATCACATTTACTTCACAATAATTTCCTGTACAAGGAACAGGGATTCATGTACACTGAGGAGTGCAACTTTAGTCCAGGCAAAGCCAGGCAGTTGATAGAGAACTTGAGCTTGATCTTGTGATGGGATCAATGCTTAAACATGTCAGGACAAGGACTGGCCAAAAGCTTACTGACATGTTTTTAAGTGATGTCAAATATACAGTCCATCACACATCACAAATAGAAGACAAAAACCCTTAAAAGGTAAGAAAACATTTTATATTGTTGTGTAGGTGTGAGGCTGCTCCATTTCCTTTATACATTTCAGGGATAATAGATTTTTTGAGTGTGGTAAACTTTCTCAGATGTTCTTGGTGATTGCAAAATGACACGGTGATAGAAGTGGTGTGCAACAAGCATTGCTTTCTCCAAAGATTTCTCCAAACAATACTACTCTTGTACTTAGTGAAGTACATGAGAGCCTTTTTCTCTGCCCGTGTTGAATTGTGCTGCTAAAACAAGCTTGGTTTCACAATGGGCAGTTGAAAAATCATCATCATAATAATTGTAGTTTAATGCAGCACAGCTTCACTGTAAAATATGACCAACTACATTGCCCACAGTACAAGTCACCCTCCAACTACTCAAATGAAAATCTGGATATCTTTTTCTAGTAATGAGCAAAGAAGCCTGATTTTGCAAGCACCAAGAAAGACATTTGTTATTAAACTAATCTTCAGCTCTAATAAAAGGTCAGTGAAAGAATCAAAGGTCTACAGAAAAGTCATTGCCATCTGTATTCAAAAACTGATATTTAAACCAGCCGTCAGAACTCCTTTAACTTTGTGATGTCACAGCAAAACGGTCACTGCCTTCACCATTCAACCATGCCCCATCCACCTGGGTTCAGAGCCTCTTTTCTGATTGGCTGAATAACCTGTTGTCACAAGAGCTTCAAAGAGAAACCTGAAAGAGGAGATGTAAGACCGCCAAAGACGATAACTTAAGTTCTGCCTCCTCATCAACTCTGTCTTATAAATATATGTTTGGTTACTGGTTTCAACAAACTGATGTCGAGTTTAGTTTAGTTCTGATGTTGAGACAGATGCTCATAGTTGATTGGTCAGGAGTCAAGTTACCATTCAGAGTAAAGGGGAAAGATGTATTCAAGCTGTGATGAAACAGAAACAGATGTCAGCTCAGACTGTTGTCTGTCTACTTGCCAGCAAAGTTTTCCTCATTCCCTGATCCATCAAGTGCATAACACCAGTGATATTTGCAGCTGAGGTTGGGGATAAACAGGCCTCAATCAAATGGACTCCAACACTCATTTGTATGCCTTTAATTTGCAGATTTTTGTTAGAATACCTTCTCTGTTCACTGTAGTGGCTTTTGAATATGACCCGTATATCTTGATTGCAGCTGTAAGCTTAATGAGAAGGGCTTTGCCTTTTTTACATCAGTGACATCAGTGGTGTGGATGAAATGAGACTTTAAAATTAATGATTAATGAAGATTAATGTATGCTTGGATATGTTTTTGTTTGTTTGTACTCTTCTGTGAAATTAAATTCCATCAGGAAAGTGAAATTTTTTTTAGTTCATACACTAAGACCAATTTTAGTGGTTGGGCCATGATAACTGCGATAGTGAAGTAAGGTCAGTCCCCACCGTCTGTTATTTCACATCAGAGGATTTCCACCTTATCCCACCCTTTAACAACCACTGTGATTTTCAACCATCAGCATTTCTCATTTCCTTCAGAATTAAAAGGAAAATTTGAATGATGTTATTTTGAAAAAGGAATCAGCTAACATGCTGAAAGCTATGAGAATTTTAAGTGCTGCAACAGAGTATTTCTTTCTCTTCTGCATGCACACTACATGCATGAAGGATGCCTTTATTTTGGGACTGAGATGCACTGTAATTATTTCCATGGGGGATAGTTTTTCAGTCCTCTGAATCACTGCCTTTTAATTAAAAGAGAAAACATTTAAATACTGCTCTGAATTTAAATATTAGTTAATGAATGTAAACTGAATTTCATTGCACTGTGTATATACAGTGTGTGGTTGGCATACTGTAAAGTTGTGTTTGTAACACACTGACGTGTTCATGAACAGTTTTTTGGCCTGATATAGAATGAGAGGCATTCTGAAAGTGCCAAACTGAATAATACTAGACAGAACCACACAGATTAAAGGAGTAATCCAGCATTTTTACACGAGGATTAGTTTTGCCAATCTTGAATATCTGAAATTAAATCAACTATGACAATCCTTGACATTATTCACAGTAGATTTCTAAACAAAGTATTGGAATTTTATACATAGTTAATAGTCCCTTAGCAGGAGATTTTTTTGACGTCCAATTTTAAACATTTATGATTCAACAATTCTCAAAAACAAAAAAACCTATTGAATTTCAGAGTAGACAGACACACACACACACACACACACACACACATATTCATATCAGCCAAACTCATCCAGTGACTCCCTCTCATC
The DNA here is from genome assembly GCF_900963305.1 of Echeneis naucrates. Taxonomy (NCBI): domain Eukaryota; kingdom Metazoa; phylum Chordata; class Actinopteri; order Carangiformes; family Echeneidae; genus Echeneis; species Echeneis naucrates. Next base: position 26,371,225 of record NC_042515.1, read on the forward strand.
CCCTACCTCCCATAATAACCTATAAAAATTGTAAGTTCGAAGGTCTCAACATATTCTAAGATATCATTCAAACACGCTATTGTCTGACATTTAGCACCATTTAGTTTAGCAGTGCAGAGTTCCAATGATACAATATCCACAAAAAACTGTTCCCACTGAATCAATCAAAGAGTGTGGAGGTTTCCATCTAAACTTTTTTTTTTTTTTTCTGTTTTACTTCCAGCCAGTCAAAAACGTCTTTGGGCAGCATTTAAAATTAACATATCCTTATCATGAAAGAGCATATATTTTGGACAGAGAGGAATATTAATCTGAAGTGCTGTAGAAAAATATTTTGTGTCCTGGTTCCAGAAAGAGTAGACTGTGGGACACTCCCACATCATGTACAGGAAGGTGCCTATTACATTTGATGGACAGATTGAGAAATAAGGAGATTTGTTAAATTCATTTAAACATGTTTTAGAGGAGTTAAGTATGTTCTATGTGCAAAAAATTTAATCAGCTTCAATATAAAGCTGTCTGTCTTCTTAGAGTACAACATGTTAATTGACTAAAACATGAATGAACACATCTGTGCATTCAGTGGGAGTCAGACCTGTGTGAATAGATGTATGTTTTGTCCACATAGAAAAGGGTGGTTAAACACCCTATGTGACATAAAGCAACACATTAGTCTAATAAAATGTGCGCCATCAAAAGCTCTTTGAGACTGGGAAACATACAGTAGAAGAGGCAACATGTGTCTCTTGAAGCCATCAGGACTGGTTTCAAGGTTTTGACTTTGTTGTGACATCACAACAAAGCAGCCACTGCACTTAGCCATGGCCCAAGCCCTACCCAGCTGAAGTACCATCCAGCTCTGCAGGAATCAACACACCTGTGCCCATCTGCATTTATAGTTTGGCAACTTGAACTAAAATTTCTGCATCATCATCTATCAACAGCTGCCAGCTTTAACAAGTTGAATAGCTCTGATTGGGATGGTGTGATATGCATTGTAAAAGCAACTCAAAACATGTTTGTCTATAAGTACCTCATTTATCTTATTCTACTCATTCCAATAGCTGCTAAAATAGACTTGTGTCAAGCAGAGACTCAGACAGGACTCAGATGCAGAGGCTTTGCAAGACACAGACTTTACATTACATAAACATTAACTTAAAGGGATGTCACTCGGTTCTAAATCGCTAGAGAACAAAATCCTGAAGGAGGTAAAAACTCTTCACTAGAGGAACCAAACCAAAAACAAAAAACGCTCCGTAGAAAGGAAAAACCTGACTAAGAAAACAAAAGAAACTTACTCAAGCTACTAAACGGAGGAATAAAGGTAATTCTATAAAACGTTACTAGAACTTGAGAACTTGAAATCAGCCATCAGGACTCCAGTGACTTAATGATATCACAACAATCTAATAGATCCTGAAAACACATCACATTTTCCCCTATTCCTTCACTCTCCCAACTTGTTACTGCTGGTTCCTTATGAGATGTTGATTCTGTATCGACGCTCTGGATAAAAGACTCGTTCAAAAATACTGATTGTAAAAGAGGAACAGGTGTTGTTTTCATGAAGTAAGCATGCCTCTGCCCCTCCTCCTCCCTTCTCTCTCTTATTACTTCCAGTTTTTGAGGGCAAATTCCCCAAGCAGGCGCTCTCAATCAGTGCCACGGATGAAGCTGCCATTGTGGTGGAGGAGCATGAGGATGTGGATCAGTGTCAGCTGTATGCAGGCCAGCTCTGCCAGCACAAATGCATCAACATCTGGGGATCGTACCGCTGTGAGTGCCACCAGGGCTTCATCCTGCAGCAGGACAGACACTCCTGTGCCCCAGGTAACTCGCCTTTTGCAGGTTGTTTCACACACAAACTATGGCTTTAAACGACTTTATTCTAAGAGTGAGCCAGGTAAGCTTGTTTCTCTTAGTCTGTGTTAAGGATTTGGATTTTCACCATTGTAAATGCTGATTCTCCAGTCAATTATTTATCTGATGGGTCCAAAAAAATTACAGTGAGCTGCATTTATTGCTTTCATACTGGGATGATACAGTATGCTAAATCAGTCTGCGCATTTTAAATATATTCTTGATGGACCAAAAAAGGGCTGTTGAATTAACGTCCTAAGACTGCATCCTCATTGCATTTCGGGGTTCCTTTGTTATGAATTTTGCTTAACTGAGACCTGTTCGCCTCATCTATGGGCTCTCATGTCTGTCATCTTGCGGTTGCAACCAGTGTACAATCAAAATGGCCAACAAGCTATTCACCTACTTTTCCAACTGAGCGAAATGTTTTTTTTGCAGCATTTCATGTTTTTCATTCATTCATCTTCAACCGCTTTATCCGTTTCCGGGTCGCAGAGCTGCTGGAGCCAATCCCAGCTCACATTGGGTGAGGGGCGGGATACACCCTGGACAGGTTGCCAGTCCATCACAGGGCCAAAACACAAAGACAAACATAGACAAACAACCACTCATGCTCACATTCACACCTATGGTCAATTTAGTGTCACCAGTAAACCAGAGTACCTGGTGGAAACCCATGCAGACACAGGAAGAGCATGCAAACTCTGCACAGAAAGGACCCAAGCCAGGAACCAGGAACTCGCAACTTTCTTATTGTGGGGCGATAGCACTAACCACTACGCCGCTGTGCTGCCCAGCATTTCATCTTGGGGGAAAAGAAATACATAAAACAAATAAAAAATGCAATAATTGAAAAGACAAATTGAAAAAAGCACACTTAGTAGCAAGAGCTAATTGACTTCTTTCATATTGATGACCAGTTTGCTTTTCTGTTCGGACTGAGGGCAGACGACTGTGAAGAACAGTGTCATTGGACAGATTCACTGGAGGGACAGCAAACAACTATCCACAGTGCAACCGACGGGTTTGTCCCATCTCTTTGCAGTTTCAACCAGTTGTTGAGCAGATAAGGTCCTGTATCTACTGCAGAGGTCAACAACTCCGGTCCTGGAGAGCTACTGTCCTGCATGCTTTAGATGTTTCCTGCTCCAACACATCTGATTCAAATGATCAGCTTGTCATCAAGCTCTGCTGAGGTCTGATCAGGAGTTCTCATTTAAATCAGGTGTGTTGGAGCAAGAAACATCTAAAACATGCAGGACAGTAGCTCTCCAAGACCGGAGTTGGACACCTCTGATCTACTGCATGCTCATTTGACATGATTGGAGCCTTTTCCATTGTTAACACAAGTCTGATTTCAGTGAGTTTTAGCAGTTTATAGTTTATTGACAATGTTGTGTGGTCATTGAACAACAGTAGCATTGAGCTGGGCCTTCCAGGTTTTTCACAGCTGGTTACCTGTGTAATCTGCATGTCTAAGAATCTGACAAAAACTGAACTTGGATTATTCAAATCAAATCAAATATTTGTATAGCACCAACATAGCAGACACTAAGGTCCAATCCCAATGTTCACCCTACTTACTACCCCTCGCCCTCACCCCCTACCCCTAACCCTAAAAAAGAAGCCACAAGCGTTAGGGCTTTAGGCGTTAGCGTTAGGGCTAATCTCCCCTAGGAATTGGGACACTACTTGCTACGTCACTTGTTTAAGTTCAGGCATGCAAGCAACTGTGTAGTCCCAGCAGCAACATGGACACTAGGGTTCATGTAAAACAGGCATGATTTTATTTTCGTATGTAACACCCTCAACCTGTTCGTACTCTGTTAGTCAATGTAAATTTTATCAATAAAAATAAAAAAACTACGAAACAAAAAACAACAACAACAACAAAAAACACAGAGTCTATGGTCGTGCTAATTTTTTTAGCGTTCATCATGCTTTGGTTGAAGAAAACAATCAAGAGAATGGAGAAGAACATGGAGAAGAATAGACCATCAACGTCTGTTGTCTCTTGTGAATTTTCTGTGGCTTTTCCTTTCCGACTTCTCCACATCCGCTCGCTCTCTGGGGTTTGCTCTCTAGCCCTTCCTCGGCAAGTCAGCATTGGAAAATTCTCAATCTGAAGGGCTGCACAGCGGGCTCCAAACTACTGTCCGTACACTCGCTCTGTGTAGACAAAGCAACCACTGCTCTCCTCTCACAGTCGCAGGACCGAGAATTGCTTTCCCTTCTTTTCGATTTCCACCCTCTCTCTCACATGCACACCTACACATCCATTCAATCGCCCACAGCTCACTCCACACATCTGATCATCAGATAACGTGAGAATAGCGTCACCTTATCCCTTTGTTATCCACCATCAGATTTGTGGGTGTGCAGGAATGCCTCTGACCACCAGGTAGCACTGTCAGTCATTGTCAACCGGAACCTTCCAGGAGCTCCGCCGGTTGTTTACATGGCACACACATACACACACACACTGTAGTTTACCTATTTTGCCTTTACTCTGCTGCTGTCTTTATGTGTTTTGCGTAGCATTAGTTGGTAGTATAGTATTTGTTGATTGAAACAATTGTTTGCTTTGTTTGATTGAGAGAGTCAGGGCTTGGATTTCACAGGCTCCCCGTTCACCTGCTGGGGCGGATTTTTCAGATATCAGCTCTTCTAATTGAACAACTGTTTATGAGGCGTTTACAGTTTGGCTACTGGTCTCAGACTCTGGGTGGTGCTTCACATTATTAATTGAATTTAATCATTTCTGATTCTATAATTCCCAATTATCTCTGATAATTATCTCTGATAATTGGGAATTACAGCTGATAACCAAACGCACCCTTTTCAAACCCAACAATACCAAAATAAAGTTGTGCATCAGTCATTGAGTTTTATCATTTAATTAAAACTAATTAAAACTACATACAATTGTAAAAATACAGAGCTGATTTTTTCAGTCAAAATTCAGTAAAATACAGTAAGTTATAGTTGATAAATTCCCATTATACAGAAATATGACATACATTTAATGTCAAAAAACATTAAAATCAGATATCTTTCAGATTAATCTCTGTAATTTCATGGTATACCTTATTTATTTTAGGAAACAGCCAAGTATATCTGCAGTAATTCCACTGTTATCTGTTAAATACTGTTATCCCATGTGCAATAACAAAATTATAACGTAGAAAAAAGAACTAGGTTCATAAAACTAAGTAAATATCTGCAAATTTATGGTATTCATTTGTCATTTTAGAGAATTAGTAGATTAAAAAACAATTATTGGACAGTGGAAAAACAAGCTGAATACATTACAAAGACATAAAAAAATATAGTTTTTAAGGACAATTCCTATAAATTAAGGGTATTCAGTAGTCATTTAGTCTAGTCATACAGTCTACACCGATTTGCTGCATAATTGTGGTTGCCCAACCCCCCACCCCCACCCCCAAAAAAAGACACAATGTATAAAATAAAAATGAATAAATGTATTAAAAAAAATGGACAATGGAAAATTCAACACTTTACATCAAAATACATTCATAGGTATATTTAAAGATCTGTAAGACATCTGTAAAAGTAGGGTGTTTAACATTTTAGTAAACTGAACAAATATTGTTAAATATTTCATTTGACAGAAAAACTAAGATAGTAAGTCATTACACATTAAAACACTACTAACAGGGTAAAGAACTCTGTTCTAAATTTTTATAAGCTGCTGAACAGAAAAAATTAGCCTTTAAGATAAGATGGTGGAAAGTGATGACGATGAAAGCGAAGATAAGAAAGGGATGCTAACGTTAGATTCAAGGCTCTTCACTAGATGTATGAAATGATGTGTATGTATGAATTAAAATATCATTCACGTGTTATCTGGGATACTTACCTCAAAATGGTTAGGGCAAGTCTTTCCCCTGCATAACTGATTGAACAGACACCAGCGCTTATCCCAACTAATTGTCATTCTTCAGTTACAGATGTACAAATAAAATAAACTGTCTTTCAAAACACAATATTAATGTAATCTTAAATCATGATTAATTAACTTTAATGTTAAACGTAAAATATAAAATTACTGAAAATATTTGTAAATCTACAAGCACTTTGTTGTTTTATTGGAAAAAATCTGTTTAATTTTACAGGAAATGTTCTGTAATTTTTATTTCATTTTACTTTTTTTTTTTACAGTGCATGAGCGTTCCAACAGGTCTGCAGTATTTGTGGTGATTGGGATGCAGTTCAGTGGATGATTCATTAGAAAAATCAACCTTCTGCATATTTTCCACTGTTCATCCTTTCTGCAAGCTTTGGGCCTTGACAAATACAACATGATTTTTTTGTTGTCTTCTGTTTAATGCTGGTTTGTGAGCACTGATTTGCTCATGGGGACCACTACGTGAGATAATTCGACAAACAAAGATATAGGGGTTTCTGGTAACCAGCTCTCATGTAGCTCTGCTAAAGTTGAACAAGGGCTGGCCCAACTGCAGCCCATGTAGCATGTAATTTTAATGGACACTGTAGTCTAGAGTGTGTAGAGAGTGTAACGTTGTGGGAGAGAGAAAAAGTGAGTAAAAAGGGCTATAAATGAACTTCTGTTGATTCTTTCTCATTTTTTGCCATTGAAACAGACCATCACTTTTCTAAATAACTTCATGACTGTAATTAGTGCTTTGTTGAGAGCCATATTGCATAGGAAAAAAATATTTTGTCCTTTATTGTTTAATGTTAGAAGATAGAGAAACCAAATGTCTGATGAAACTTTGCATTTATACCCAGGGTTGGATCAGAGGCAGCTTTGCGCATGCACAGTTCATTTGCTGTCTGGTCTGGATCGATGTTGATAGCAGGCAGAGTCAGAAATCTTTTGGAAAATTTTAAACATCTCACCACAGTGACATCTGGTGGCAAAATAAATTTGACCTTAAAATACTACAAACAACAATGTCTTATGTGTCTTATGTTAGGTGAAAACAAATATAATGCAAAACACAAACAAACCCAGAAAAATGACTGTATGCCTGCTACAGAGAAATGGTGAAGATATGACCAAAACTACAAGCATAGTTAAATATGGAACGCTATAGAAATGAATAACTATGGAGACAAATGGTGTGTTCTTGCCCACTTTGTCACAGGTTCTTTTTATACACACCTGGGAATGTGTTAATCACAGTATTTGTCACTGGTGGAACTCTAATCTGTGATTGGTTGAATTGTTTAAATGCATGAAAAGACTTTTGTCCAAGCAATTTAAAACATTTCGATGCACCATTTCACAGATTGACACGTCCCTGACTGTCTTTATTATTGTTTCTTTTTGCAGTGAGTCCTGATGAGGACAACAGAGTCAGAGAGGACACTCCTGCTGCAGTCCCAACAAAAACTTGTACCACCACCACTACTCAGAGCACGACCACCACTGGCCACCACTCCATCCACTTTAATCCTTGTGCAGGTAAAACCTTTATTATAATGCCATACATGGTGATAATGCTCTGCATAGAAATCGGGACAGTCATGCTAGCCTTAATAATGCACTCTCTGTGGATGTACATATTTGACAATATTTAATATGAGTAAGTAACAGAATTTTACAGACTGCTAAAAGGGAACAAAAATTACCATTGCATCATTGTTGATGTTAGGCTTTCCGAATAAGGATATGGTGTTGAGCTGGATAGTCGGCTGAACCAAGTATCTGGTATGGATTTTGACGAGTATGAGTACCATACGAGTAAGACGAGTCAATATCTGTGCTTGGGCTGAAGGAACATCCTCCTTAGGGCGTCCTGTGATAGGACAGAGCGCAACATGTCATGCTCCGAAAGCCACGCCCTCCGGAGGGGGAAAACAATTGGCAGCACAATCTGAAAAACACCCTAACCCTATCCAGTGGTTAGCTTAAAACATAAAGTCAACATGTCAGATGATTATTTCAACACGCTAGTTGAGAAAAACGGTACAAAGAAAAACTCACATCTATGGGTCTGTCTCATTGTCCCTTCTGTTTGCCTTCATTTTCATGGAGAAATGATCCCGCTGAATGGCCGGAGGTGACTACGATATTTACAACTACCTGAACGAGTCCCGCAGTAAGATTATCATTTAACCTAATAGGATTAAAATATTAGGCTACATTCACACGACTACATCATTATTTTAAAATAGCTTTTTATAACCCAAACATTTCAAATCTGCCCCACTTTATGGAGTTATGGGGTAAAAACTTGATTTGCAACAGAAGCATTGCTTGTGCATCGTGTTTCTTATTCTCAGTTTCCTCACCAGCTCAGCTCACGAATACGGATACAGAAAATGTAGATTGTTCAACAGATATGGATACGGATAGTGGTGTACTCGCTCATCCCTAGTGTTTAATATAGAGCACATTTTCAGGAAAATTGTACCTTTTATTACTCACATACCGTTAATTTTAGGGAATTTTAGTCAGTATCATGGCCTTCACTACACTTCTGCTTCATATTGTTTGTTTTGTTTGCTCTTCACTGATGTGCGGCATGAAAGATGTGCAAAAAGTTAATCAAAGATGGTACAGCTCATGTTGTGTGAGAAATTTCAAATTTCACATGCTAGCTTCTGTGTGATTCAAAGAACCTGAGTTATCAATTCACCATTGAAAACTCTTGCAAGGTCGCAAAAAATATAAAACAAGCAGCAATTTGATCTAGTTAGCCTGTTCATTCAGAGGCAGTTTTTGGCAATTTCCTCCTGTTTTTTTTTCACTGCAATTAAAGCTTTATGACTACAAAAGTACTAATCCCACAACTATGGCCAATGAAAAAAACATTTGTCCCTTTACATCTATTGACAAATATTGAATTGAGTAATTCCATAAAAAATATGGGTTGTGAAAATGCAATATTTTTTGGAAAAATAAAAAACAAGTTTGAAAATTTTTGTGAAAACAGTGATATTTCAAAATCTACTATACACTATAGAAGTTTTACCAAACAATGTCCCTTGGTGATCTCCAGTGTGCCAAACCTATTGTGCACACTGCAAGGTTTCAGTGAAATTAAATTTTTTTTCAACTGATAACCTTTTGGGGCCAATCACAGACATGATTGCTTTTAGGAACACTAGAAAACTGTCCAAAACCTAATCAACACGAAAATGAAATATTTGAAATATGAATTTATGAAATTTCATGTATTGTCTTTTACTATTTAGGTTCATTATTACATTAAAACCTGGGGCAGTAAAAACACACTTTTTGTGGAGATGTCTATTGTTTACTTGTTGACATTGGAGATGGAACAAAGGGACCAGGGTGGGTGTAGGCTGTTGTCGTTGATGTCGCCCTCTTTTTTGTCCTCACTTTACAATATTTGCAGCACTTCCATCGTAGTAAACACCTTATTGTTCATGTTGGTGCAAAAAAAATGGCAAACTCCTCAATGACAATAACAAAAACGAGGGTAAAAAGCGATTAAAAACGGCGCAAAAGAGACATCCAGGCTGACAGCATTGACTGTGTACGTCACTGCGTGTATGTCTTGTGCACCTCAACTCCAGTTACGCAGGGCTTATTTGGGGTGAAAAATTTGCCCAATCAGAGATTGTTATACATCAGAGGATACCTTAGGGTCTGTACTATTTGATGAAAAAATTGTGACCAGCGTGACTTGACAGACCCTACCTGTGCGGAAAAGATGCGCAATCTGACCGACCTTTAAATTAGCATTAGCACAGAGGGAAAAGATGACAAAATGTCCGATTAGCTGGACACGATGGATAAAATTGAACTGCGGATTATTGTTGGGCACATCTTCAGCTTTAAAATGAGGCCAAGCTTGTGAATTTATTCAATGTTTTAGTCAGGGTTTGATCGAAGAATGTTCGTATTCCATAGCAATAGAAAACAACGTCCGACTTTTTTTTTTTGTGAGAAGGCTTGTTGCTAACTTTATTGGGATATAAATTCCATATTTGTTCTTTGTTTTTGTTTCTATGACACTATATGATTTTTTTGGAGGTGAAAGAAATGGTGTAAAGATGCGTGCACATATGTTTACGTGTTGACGTGACGTCGCTTGTTGTCTTGCCGTCGTCTTCCATTGTTCGAGACATTTTCAGTAACTATGCTAAAATGGGAGCACCTACAAACTTAACAGATTTTGTGCATGTTGCTGAAAGTGTCCTCAAAATGTCTGAAATTTTCATTAAACCCTGCCTACTTTTGTTGTATAAAGTTTGGGATGCCAGCGTCCCAACCACTAGGGGGACTGAGTAAACAGGAGAATGTGCAATAGCTGTCAGGAATAGAGTCCTTGTCTTCAACTCCACAACACAGACTCCCCTGTGGATTTCTTCCTAAAACTGAGAGACAGGAACAAAACAACAACAGCAGTTCTAAAAGACCTCAAACAAGGCAGCAAATTTCCATCCAGCAAGATGAAGAGGTGGCATCAGACGAAGACGCCTATGAAAGCGGGTATGCAACTGCTACCTTACCAGATGTTCAAGAGAAGAGGTTTATCAAGGTATATGAAGTGCCAACATATAGTCTTGCACCTGCCCCAGGTGGGCATAGTCAAGGCTCTGTGAAATCTCACCCACACGTTGTCAATGCAGAATTTAGCTCCAGCAGCTGTAAAACCAAATGATACCTCTCAGCCTGAAAGAGCAATATGTCGATATGCTGAAGAGGAGGAAGCAGTCGGTTATTCAAAGGACCTGAGGAAACACAAAATCTACCTGAAATGGAAATGGAAAAGTCACCTGGATCGGACATAGAAAACTTTCCTGAGATGGAAACTTACCTGGAGACCTTCTTGACACTAGTCTGGACCCATGAACCCATGGAAGGACGTTCCATGGAATCAGAAACTAAAAAAGAGGCAGAGATACCAACCGAAGGGAAGACAAGCAGTAGTAACAACAGTAGACAAAGAGAAGTCTCCATTTTGGTCCATAAGAGACTACTATTTACTTGAAACAGTATGCTAACTTACCCAGAAGGCCAATACATCATTATTCAGGCATCAATCTTATGGTGTGGTGCATTAAAATCTTGTGTAGGGTGTATGTGATGTACCTAGCTGTGGCTGTGAGCAGTAATGTAGTGGTAAGTGTGTGTGGTGGGTGAAGTGTGATGTAAGTAAGCAATTTACATGCAAGTGAGGCCCTAGCCCTCAGCTGGAGGGCTGCAGGTGCAGTGGCCCAGGGGACCCACAGGTGGGGAGCCCCATGGAATCCAGAAGTCCCCCAACCGGACCCCAACCCCCAGCGTAGAGCAGCATTGCAAAAGGGGGCGCCATGGCTGCCACAGCAGAGACAACACTGGCCAGCCGTCGATGGGCACCACCAGTCCCCCTTCATCTCTCGGGAGGCCAGGGCCACCCCAGCATGCATGGGGACTCCATCCACTGGAAGAATTCAAACGTTAGTGGACAGAGACAGATCTGGCACGGAGGTATTACAGGTGGGTTATGACGAACAGGATGTGGGGGTAGCCACAGGTACATTTAGTCTCTCTCACTAGATATAAAATCAAACTCCCACTCACACAAATCGAGCAACTTAGCCTAATAATTCCATTCCATTCATTTTGTAGGTTATACCTGGTTAGTTTCAGCATTAGAATGGGGGAGGTGAGATATGACCTGGAACAATAGTGTGAAAAGTATGATTGATGTCAGCATTTTAGGGTGCTTACAGAGCCTATAATTCGATTGCTTTGGTCCGCTCCGGCAGAAAAATGTTACAATGTAGCAAACAGACGTTGGTACGGTTCGCTTTCACATATGCATATTTCTAAATGAACCAAACTAGACTGCAAAGATATCTCTCACGCCACTTTCATTCAGTTAGCATGGAGGGACAGCTTTGCATTGTGCATTGTGAACCCAGGGACCAAACTCATTTAGTGCGCACAAAATGTCGTTGGTGTGAAAGCACCCTTTAATGCCGTGGAACAATAAAAAACTTTGTCTGAGCAAAGGCAACAGTACATTGGGCATTTATTTGACATTTAAGATTCATGGGTAAATAAATGGTCATGGACAGATTTGTAACAAAAGTGATAATTTAAGAGTGGTAGTTTCAAACCTGCAAGCCACTTTGAGAAACTGTGCCATGCAAGACAGGCCCACTGCGCCCACTAATGCAGGGACGTGGGAATTCTTATTATGCTCACTTGGACCATTATGCTTATGTTCCATTGCTACTGTGATGACACAACTGGCATTTTGACTGGCGAGCACTTTTATTTTCTCTTGTGCTATTACTAGTGTTACTTTACGTTTGTAATTTAAATACATTTTGAGCAAAAAAAAGAAAAAAGGCCTGCTACACCATTCTGTTGGGGTGATCAAGGCCAGTGGGGCTTGACAATGACCCCCCTGTCCAAAGTGGGGAATGAAAAAAAGGGAAGAACCACTAAGAACCATTAAGAACCACTGCCCTATACTAAAAGTCTCAAATAATTCTGTGTTTCAGAAGTAGGTTCTCTTGGAGTTGGGTGATTACTTTCTGCTCCCAAGTGCTAAGATGAAGAGGGACTTTGTTAGTTACAAAATCAGGGTTGTACCAGATACATACAGGGTTCCAGTTGGGAACCTGTGGTCTCTAGAGCTTTCCACTCTCTGATTTTTTGAAAAGGTTGTGACACTTCAGGGTCCCACACAAGAACAGAGTGGAGGCTTCACTGGGCGATCAGGACAGCAGATGCATGTGGCAGGGACTTCGGAACATCACGGATTAGAAAGGACGCAATGATTCACTGGCTGCTGCAGATCCTTCACTAGCGGAGGAGCTGAACTCCTTTTTTCAATGCTTCGAGACTGCCAGCATTGCAGCTAACACTAACGCGGAGGTTCCCAGCATCAACACCACACAGACCCACATGCTGTCTGTCTCAGAGCACGACGTGAGGAAAGCTCTGGGATGTGTGAATAGCAGGAAGGCTGCTGGCCCTGATGGCATCCCTGGGCGTGCACTGAAGTCCTGTGCTGAGCAGCTGGCCCCTGTGTTCACCTCTATCTTCAACTTCCCTGGTACTCTCTGTTTTCCCTACCTGCTTCAAAAGGTCCATAATCATACCTGTCCCAAAAAAGCCCCGCCCAGCCTGTCACAATGACTTCCACGCAGTAGCACTGACCTCTGTGGTGGTGAAGTGCTTTGAAAGGCTGATTAAAGACTTCATCTGAACTTCACTGCCCTCCTCTCTTAACCTCTTCCAGTTTGCCTACTGCCCAAATAGGAGCACTGATGATGCCATCAATCACGTCCTCCACTCCACCTTCACCCACCCAGAGCGGAAAGGGGAACTATGCGCGCCTGCTGTTTACTGACTACAGCTCAGCATTTAATACCATAGTTCCTCACAGGCTGGTCAGTAAGCTCAGGCATCTGGGGCTGAACTCCTCAATCTGCTCCTGGGTCCAGAGCTTTCTGACAGATGGACAACAGGTTACAGGATAGGAAAACACACCTCCAGCACATGCACCCTCAACACCAGTCCCCCCCAAGGCCCCGTCCTGAGTCCTCTGCTCTACTCCCTCTAAACTGATAACTGCAAGGCAAATCACTGCTAACATCATGGTCAAGTTTACGGACGACACGCTGGTGGTAGGCCTGATCTCCAACAGTAGAAAGACAGCCTATCTGGAGGTGGATGCACTGCTGTCATGGTGCCAGAGGAACAACCTGGACCTAAACGTCTTCAAAACCAAGGAGACGATCGTGGACTTTAGGAGGAAGAAGCAGAAGAACCATCACACCCCTCATGGGATCTACAGGACCGCGGTGGAGAGAGTGCAGACCTACAAATACCTCAGCATCCACATCTCAGACGACCTAACATGGACCACCCACATCTCCACTCTCACGAAGAAGGTGTAGTAGTGCCTGTACCACCTCAGACGGCTGAGGAAATTTAAGATCTCCACAGCGCTGCAGAGGACCTTCTACACCACAGCAGTTGAGTCAGTACAACAGGAGCATCACCACAAAATGTAATTGTTATATTAGCAATACTTCCTGGAGGTATAAATCCATGTTAAACATCAAATGAAACAGCAGAACCTGGACTCAAAAGTGATCTAAAGCATGTTTACATGCTCCAAACGCACTCAATGAATAACCGAACACAAGAAATACCATAAAACATCACTAAATCGACCAAATTGCCACATTTCTGCCTCTATCGTCATAATCCTTTGTCTGGGACAGTTCTACGGCACCTAGAATGGAAGCCAGCACTCAACTGAGTCTGTACATATGTAACTCGGCACCTTCTGGTGGACCCTCTGTGGGACACAAACCCAACAGCAACAACAACACAAACTGCTTCGAGAAAATATTGTTGTAAATTCTCTCTTACTTTTGCTGTTTCGCCATGAAATGTTTATTTCACTGGTAAATCAACACTGGACTACATGAGCCAGAGGTCCTGTGCTACGTTCAAGAGTACCTCGTTGAATGTGGATAGCGTTAGCACCCGGCTGGTGGAGCTGAGGTGAGGAATCAAATCAAATCAAATCAGATTTTTTTGTATAGCGCCAAATCATTACAAAGTTACATCAAGGCACTTTACATATAGAGCAGGTCTAGACCAAACTCTTTTTAATTTTTAATTATTTAGAGACCCAACAGATCCCCCGATGAGCAAGCACTTGGCGACAGTGGCAAGGAAAAACTTAATTTAAGAGGCAGAAACCTCGAGCAGAACCAGGCTCAGGGGGGGCGGCCATCTGCCCTGACCGGCTGGTTTGAGAGTGGGAGAGAGAGAGAGAGTGACATAGGCATTGGGGGGGGGGGGGTGTAGGCAGGAACATGTTGCCGCATGAAGTTCATGGAGTTGAGCTGTAGTACAGAATTCATGAAGATATGGGACCAGCAGGTGTTGCATGCAAGGGGGGAGGAAGGGAGAGCGAGCGAGATGGAGGGAGAGAGAAGTTCAAAGTTTTTATTTTTTTTTTTTTTTGGGGGGGGGTGTGAACCTAACTTTTTCTTATTTTTTCTGTGTCCCATTCCGATTTACTCTTAACCAGTAGGGTGTATGGTAATATTTTTCACATCTGGACAAATCTCACAAGTATTCCCCTCAATATATCACTAAAATTATTCAAATAGACCTTGTGGTTGCAGAGATATAACCTTTTTATTGAGAATATGCAAGTTTCGAGGCAGAAACTGACAAATAGGCTCAGGCTTAAAAGGTCTTTAAAAGCCTAGTAATGAGGTGTTAAAACGCTATGTGATGACTACCTACTCCCACACAGAGTGATGGCAGAGCCTTGCATATGACTACGTCATATGATGTGGTGTTGAAAAAAAGAGTGTGTTTAGAGGCTTTGCTCAAAACTGTCATTTTTGGACTAAATTTGTGCTCTAATGTCTTGAAAAAATTTTTGAAACATCCATAATCTTTTCAAATGGTATTTAGACAAGACAAGATCTAGGCAAGATTATATATAAATTTGGAAAAAAAATTGACCTGCAATGTTTCCTTAAAGGACTGTGGTTGATTGCCACTTTTTTTGTGTGTGCTGAGTTGTGGAAGCAAGTGATAGACGTATTCAGGACTATGTTAAAATCCCCTCCTATGATCGTAGTTCGGATGACTGATATGTCAGATAATTGTGAAAAAAAACTTGCAGAAGAATGGCGGATCATCGTTGTTATGAGCATAGATATTCACAATTTTGTGTAATTTATAGGGATGAGCGAGTACACCACTATCTGTATCTGTTCAACCATCTACATTATCTGCATCCGTATTCGTACTCATAAGGGGCGGGGTTTATACAAAAGTTGTATTTTTCAGCCTGAAATTGTTATGGGTTGATCAGAAGTTGCTATGTTTGCTATGTTTGCTGTAAGCCTCAATATATTGCTGTAAGCCTCAATATATTTCTATTTACAGCTATTTACAGCTTCAGAGTGAGCCGACTGGAAAAAAAAAACCTGAGCCAGTGAAGAACAGTGAGAATGAGAAATACAATGCGGGCTGCATGCAGCCCTGTCTCGTCACACAAGCGCTGCTTCTGTTGCAGTTCAAGTTTTTACCCCATACATTGGGGCGTATTTGAAATGTTTGGGTTATAAAAAGCTATTCTAAAATGGTGATGCAGTAGTGTGGATGTAGCCTAACTTTTTATCACTATCAAGGTTAAATGATGATCTTACCGATGATAGTTGTCAGACCAGATAGTTGTCAATATTGATGTCACCTTGCGGTCGTTCAGTGGGATCATTTCTCCATGAAAATGAAGGCAAACAAAAGGGACAATGAAAAAGACCAACAGATGTGAGTTTTTCATTCTACTGCTCAAAGAGTCCTTCTTTGAGTTTAATTATTATTATTCCGCTGCATAAACTTGTGCAATAGAACCTGATTTCAGACTAGACTTCAGATAAGCGGTTGAAGATGGATGGATGGATTGATGCATAAACTTTTCGGGGACTTTAACATATCCTGGATCTCGGAATGCAGGGATGCATGTAATTTTGATATTTTGTTGATTGTATAAATGCCTGTCACAACATGGCTCAACAGCACAAACAATGTCCAGTCAGGTCTAAATTAAGCATACATGATCAGAGTCCAAACCTGAACACATCTACATAACAATACTGAGTCAGATTTTGAGCACATAAAGTCGGCCTCATATCCCAACCATTGTTCAATTATAACTATGACATGATATGTAACCGGTGGGTACTCTCTAGTGCCACACAGTGGAAAAGGGAAAAATGCCATATGCACACCACTCCGGAGAAAGGATTTTCAGATTGATTGGGTGGGGGTGAGTCCAGAGGAGTCTGAATTGCACAGGTGTTCTAGGGCCCATTAGCCACTGCTTGCAGCTTTAATTCTGTTTGAGACTCTTAATTGATCATTCCCTTCATTTGTCTGATACTGTGTTAGATTGCTTTATGTGTAATGAGTGATGACAAGTTTTGAGGCTTTAGATAATGTTTTATATGGGGCAGTGAAGTGTACAAGCAGTCACTGGAGCCCTGATACACCACTCAACACTCACATCAGCCATCAGCTGCTTTTATTAAGGCAAAGCAAACAAGTTGAGCTGACATGGTGTGTTCAAGTGCTGCCTGACTGCTCTGAATGCTCCCTTGTGAACAGATCTAAAACTAGGGTCTGCTCCCTCGCTGCAAGCACTCTCACTGATAAACTGTTCACCTGATCTGCAGCTGTAACTTGGTGAATTCTGTTAAAGGTCAGGAGGTCAGGATTGCAAACCTTTTGAGTCTGTGCTCTTTCAAAGTGTGCTTCATTGTTAAAATCTCCTGATCAATGGATACAGTGAGGAACTGAGGAAATTGTTCCAGGGACTTGGTACTTTGTGAGGACTGTAGAGCTGGCAATTAGGAACCAGTGATTCTCTTACATTGACTGAGGGGAAGACACCTTCTGCAAGGAGTGATCATCGCTTGAGGGAATGAAGATGGGATCTATAGGAGTCTTAAGAGAGCACTTGAGGACATTGAATCACTAGGATCACGCAGACACAGCACAAAGATGAGAAATTTCAGAGAGAGTGATTGTCCTGGACATGATTGTAGTCACTTTGCTCATATTTTTGTCTCCTGTAGAAAATGGCCATTGCAGTCAGCAGTGTATGGTGATCGCAGGCCAGGCTCGCTGCTCCTGCTTCCCAGGCTTCTCACTGAAGACAGATGAACGCATGTGTGAAGGTAAGGGCTGTCACACCTCCTCTTCTTCTTGTTGCCAGTATTTGGCAGTTATTGGATCAATTGACAAAGTTTGCGTGTGTCCTGAAAGATTTCTCCCTCAAGCTGGGAAGTGACAACCTGTCAACAATACTGAATAAATGAACAACAAACACATACAAACATGACAAAAAATCAAATGTGCAATGGAGCAGTTTGTCCAGAGATTGGGACACTTTTTAAGTGGATGTAGTTGCTCATGAAAGAGAAATATGCAAATATTTTGTGATACTAAATAATGCACCAATTGATTGGGCTTCCTGTGGTGGAGACGGTCGACAGCTGTATGAGTCAACCATAATCTATTATTCTGAGGCAGCAATAGCTTTAAAACACCACTTAAGACATCTGTACCCTCTGCAATGTTTCTTAAAAAGCCGACATTCACAGCTTCCTATCAACATGTACTTCCTGGTGCACTGAAGCGGTGGATAGTGCCATTTCCTCACAGCAACATAGTTATTGGTTTGGCTCCCAGGCCTGGGCCTTTCTGTGTGGAGTTTGCATGTTCTTTCTGTGCCTGTGTTGTTTTCTTCGAGGTATTCCAGTTTATTCTCGCAATCCAAAGAAGTGAACATTTAGCTTAATTGATGACTCTGAGTGGTTGTTGGTCTTTGAATATCTCTGCATGTTTGTCCTGCGATAGACTCGAGACCTATCCACGGTGAACCCAGAAGTTCCCAAAACATCAGCTACACCACAACAATGTAGTAATGCCTGCCATGACTTCAAAGAGATTTACTGTAAATCACTGACAGAAATGAAAAAGCGCTCTGATTAATTTCTTTCCAACTTGTTATTTAGTATTTATTAGTTGAGAGATAAATAAGAGAATGTCATTTTAATTTTATTTTGTTTTAATCATTATCGCTTAGTTTTTTTCTCATTTTCGATACGCTATTCATTGCTGACCACGTTAATGATGCCCCATGGTGAGGCTTCTGTTTAAGGGTATGAAATTGCTTGTGTGACAGAGTGATATTTGATCACCTCCTGGTTAAGATTTCACTTAGCCTGTGCATTTTACATGTCTGTGAACAAAAATGTGCTGGTGTACATCATCCCCTCCCTCATGCTCTGTCATGGGTTTGGATTAAAAATAAAGAACTTTATGTTTTTAAGAGGTCAAAAAGCTTTAAAAATTCTTCAGCTTCCCTTCATGACTCTTCAATGTACACAGCTCACTCTTGAGGCCCACCATTCATTCACCATTCTTTGCAATCCTAAAACCCTCCTGTCTCAAACCAACTCTGCAAATAAGCCAAGTTTGACTTCATGTACCTCAGCTTGATTTTTTTCAAAAAGAAACTCTTGGTCTGCTGGGTCCAGTGTGAAAGAACAACAGGGTGTGTGTTTTCTTCAGTGCTCAATGTTGCTGCCTCTCTCACATTTGTACTTGTGTACAACCTCCTCCAGACAGAATTCTTCAAAAACTACAACTTCCTTCATACTAGGCATGTGCATCCCAAAGCAGTCTCTTTGTTTATTTGTTTTGTATTGGATCATTTCACCCCTTCCGTCCTTGCACTGTGGGTCTCTCTGGGGACCAACCATGAAAGGTAGGGACCATAAAAAAGCAGGCACATTTTCCTTTATTTTTTTTTTCCCTCTTGAATGATGCACTGGAAATAATGCCAGACACTTGAGGCCTGCAATAGAAGGAGAAGGTGACTTTCTGCACTACTGGCGTTATGTAAACAGTCTCGTCTGTTTGTAAGCTTACTGGGGGCAGTGCATGGGGCATATGATGTGGCGTACTCAGTGTGATTTGTCTCTGGAAATATCCTTTATACAAAAAGTGCAGCTGTTTCTTGGGAAGATTTGTAAAGACAGATCTCAAAAAATGTCATGACTTCACTGCCTGTACAGCTACATAGACTCCCTAGTTCAGTAAATACTGCTGACCATTACATGTTCTTTTTGGAGGCAAATGTGTTATCTGCAGCTCCATAGAGGGTTTGTAGAAGACAGTGAGGTGTGTCCTTTACTGTGATTTTTGAATAACCTAATACACCAGGTACATGCTGAAGATCAGTGTTCTCCCTCCTCTTGTTCCCCATGTGAAAACAGTGTAAGGCAAGCAATTCATTTAAATTCCTGACGAGAAAAGATTTGAAAAGTTGAAGAGGGAATTTCAGTGAGAGACTGCTGACAGAAACATGGGCAAGGCAGGAGAATATGTTTCCCTCTTCTCTAGCTTTTTGTTTTTAAACCTTGGTTCCTTCACGTAGCTTTGTACTAGACCTGTTTGGCAGGTTCCCTGTGAAATGTGACATATTTTATAGCAATTTTCTGCCAAAATCTTACATGCACACAAATGTGAAAGAACACGCAATAACCCCAGTACAGACCACCAGATTATCAGCAGTGTGCTGCATAATAAATGTCTCAAGATCAACAACAGCTGTTACCACCTACAGCAATCTTCAACTGAGGAAAAATTACAAGCATGAAACTGCACAAGCAAAACATTACTTAGCTCCTGCCAAAACCCAATTCTCAATTTCACATGGGATTTAGTCTGTGGTCAAATTTAATACAAGGCCTAACAAAGGGCACATTCTGTGAGGGGAAGAGGGGATTTCCTCTCTCGGGCACTCAGTCATCCAATGAGAAGATGCAGAGAAGAGCTGTCTCTCTATTTTGTTTGGCTAACTTGGAGTAACACAAAAAACTGTCAAAAAACTGATTTCAGGTAAATGCTTAAAGAAACCATATTCTGTAAGGTTGGTTCCAGTGAGTGGGGCTTGGGGTGGTTTGTTGTGATATCACCATAAGTCCTGATGGCTCAGTTTGTGAATACAGGCTGAGCATTTCTCTGTGGACTGAGCAGATTAGAAACTAGTTAGTCAGTTATTGAACATCTTAAACATTTACTTGAAAAACTTAAACATAAGTCACAGTAGATCTCACTCACATCTTCATCCGCTTTATCCGTATCCAGGTCGTGGGGCTGCTGGAGCCAATCTCAGCTCACAATTGGCGAGGGGCGGGGTACGACCTGGACAGGTCCCCAGTCCATCACAGGGCCAACACACAAGGACAAACTAGCACTCACGCTCGCATTCACACCTATGGTCAATTTAGAGTCTCCAGTTGACATATACATGCATGTCTTGGACGGTCTGGACGTGGGGAGGAAACCGGAGTATCCGGAGGAATCCCATGCAGACACGGGGAGAACATGCAAACTCCGCACAGAAAGGACCTAACTCGGGAACCGAACCCACAACCTTCTTGTTGTGGGGCGACGGCGCGGCTGTAAATGTGAGCAAGAACATTCTAAAGCTAGTTTCACTTAGAAATGCCCCATCTTGGTGAGGGAGAGAAGGAAATTGATGGCTGGAATGTTTACAGGCCCTGTCCATCAACAAACTAACTGCTGCCTCACATGCACCTCCAAATCATGAAGCCTCTGTCTTTCCTCCCCTCCATCCTGTCAACACATACAAACTATTTTTTTTTTTTTTTTTTCTTTTTCTGCAGATGTTGACGAGTGCATGACCAATAAACACAGCTGTGGGCCCCATGAACGCTGTCTGAACACTGTGGGTTCATTTGTATGTAAATTGCAGATCACTTGTCCTGAAGGCTACCAGCTGAGGAACAGTGTTTGTGAAGGTAAGATCACTGTTACTTATTGTTTCATTTAGACAATTTATCACACAGTCCAATGGAAGAGGTCTTTCTTCAATTTGCATGTCTCGCAAAAATTAGCTGTGACATATTTGAGGGAAAGTAAATTGTAAACAATGGGGCTGATGTTGATAAAATGAAAAATTTGGTTCAAAAGGCAGGTGTTAGATTCAGCTGTGAGATGGAGCACAGACTTCTGCATGAAAGTCAAACTCACTACCACCTACAATCTCCACTTCTTCTCTTTCCCATTTGCCACACATGCAGCAACCTACTTCTTTTCTCAAGACTAAATGTTGGAAATGTCAGCCTTGAGCTGTGAATATGTCCAATATTTTTGTATTCACAATGGGCTGTAATACATGCAGAAGCAACCTATAATAATCACTCATATTGTTTGTAGTTTCAGCCTTCAGATATTACCTTCAATTCATTTCCACCAACAGAACTTGGCACTTACATTTGGCTGAAGCTCATTTACTTTAGAGTGGGAGACTTGGTTTGCCAGCACCTTCTGGGAGAGCTATTGGCCACCAACACACATTAAATACATGACTGCTGTATACATCAGGATGGCATAGGATACAGTTGTTTTCAAAGAGGCTCTTTAACAGAAACAAGATGTATTTGAACAGTCAATTTTAATCTATGTCCATGTTTATTTTTGTAATATAAGCATTAGCAACACATCAACAACACATCAAAGCAAAGTGTAAAAATCAAGAAAATGTATCATTATGGACTTTTGTCTTCCTTCTGAGATACTGTGTCAATCGTCTAATGATTTAAAGTCAGTACAATTAGCAAAGCTTTATGAAGGTTTATGGTAATGCTTTTAGGCCCATTAGTGATGTTTGTCCCTCACCAGATGCCCATGTTCAGTATCTGATCAGATGAGCGCCCACAGAGGCAGCATTGCAGAGGTAGTCAAATATGTTGACCTCTGTCTCTGACTCGTTTCATCAGCACTTGGAATCAGGGAAGGCTCATCAATGCAGCTACATAATGAAGGTAATATTTAGTTGATCTTCCAAAAGGGGAAATAATAATTGGCTGGTTGAAAGAAAGGGGAAATGCTCTCTGATGTGGGATGTCCTTTCCTCTGATGTTGCTTGGTGGAGAAGAGACCAAATTAAAACCTTGAGAGAGAGACCGGCGGACTCTTTAGCAATTTCAAGGTCAGGCTTAAAACTTTCCTGTATGACAGAGCTTATAGTTAAAAAGTTAAAGTCCTCTACTCTTTAGCTATGCTGCTGTAGGCCTAGGCTGCTGGGGGAAGGACTGAGCTTCTCTCTCTCTCTCTCTCTGCTCCTGCCTACACCTCTCCTGCTCTCATTCTCACCCTACACCACATCCCCCACCCCCCACACCCCCGTGCCTCTCTCTCTCTCTCTCTCCCACTCTCAACCCAACCGGGTTGAGGCAGATGGCCGCCCCCCCTGAGCCTGGTTCTGCTTGAGGTTTCTGCCTCTTAAAGGAAGTTTTTCCTTGCCACTGTCACCAAGTGCTTGCTCATCGGGGGATCTGTTGGGTCTCTTTAAATCATTTTATAAAGAGTTTGGTCTAGACCTGCTCTATATGTAAAGTGCCTTGATGTAACTTTGTTATGATTTGGCGCTATACAATAAATCTGATTTAATTTGATTTTGAAGTAAAAATCTCAATAATGGACAAATAATGTGAACTCTGTAGAAATGCACTTGCAGCAGAAAGGAAAAAATCTTCTAATTTCCATTGCTCAGGGGACTCAGTAACTTTCATTTAAGACGTTTGGTTCCACTTCTGTTAATTGCAGAGTTTGGAACAAGTGATATACAAGAAGGAATTTTTCCCGGAGTGAATTTCTGGGGTGCTACCTATGTTTATTCTGTGCTTAAGCCACAGTGCCATCTACTGAGCAGAGACTAAGGCTGAGAGCCAAGCGTTTTACAACAAGGGAGTGTGTGTATTGTTCTAGTTCCTCATGGTGACTCATTGCATTTATGTTCATCTGTTCTTTCTTTAGATGTTGATGAATGTGCACTGCAAACTCACAACTGTGGTGTTGGCTTTATATGTGACAACTCAATGGGGTCCTTCCTGTGTAAACCTAAACATAAGTGCATCAGCGGCTTCACACAGGACTCTCGTGGCAACTGTATCGGTAAGAGACTGGGAGAGACTGTTCTCTGCTGGCTCATGTAAACTCATAACACAGGACCATGAAGTGGGGAATAGATGCTAATTGCGTTACACAACTACCTGAAGGACTTTGACGTACCAGCCACATTCACATGGCCATTCATACAGTGCACCCTTAATTTTTATGGTAGTATTATTTAATGGGTAATTAGATCATCTTGCCAAAGCCACTTCAACATCGAGATCAAATCAAAGCAAACCACCAGCCATCAAACTGCTAGGATCAGGGGAAAGTGACTTGCAGGTAAAAGTTTGACGTCTATCTCATTCTGACTCAGTGTCACTGATGAGTGTGGCTGGATGGCGCAGATGTTTGCTACATGATACCACTAAATAACTAATAGTGACAGCACACCTGTTAGGTGAGATGCTAAATGGCTGGGGCTCAACAAAAACAAACCCATGTGTAGGCTGTGTGTGTCTGTTCCCACAAATGTACATCCAATATTCACTTCTTAATGCTGGTCTTGTAGATTCTAAATGGTTTAAAGTAATACTACAGTGACTCATTAGACAAGCATGATAAAACACATGCTATGAATCAGTTTAGACAGGAAAAGTCATCAGGACATATAAATGTCTTCCATGTCTTTTTTTCATTCAGTCATTTGCTCTTTATTCATTCATCTTCTGCCATTTATGAATTTCCAGGTCGCGGGAGCCAAACAGGTGGGGTACACCCTGGACAGGTTGCCAGTCAATTGTAGGGCCAACACACAGAGACAGACAAGTACTCACACCTGTGGACAATTTAGAGTCATCATTTAACCCAAACATGTATGTCTTTGGACAGTAGGAGGAAACCAGAGTACCCGGAGGAAACATGCAAACTATGCACAGAAAGACCCCAGGCCAGGAACTGAACCAGTGACCTACTTATTGTGGGGCAACAGCACTAACCACAATACTGCCGTGCTGCTGTGCTACCCTGTCATTTGCTCTTACTGGATGAAATAGTTTTATGATTTCTAATGTAGTATTACAGAGTTTTGGGGACTCAGTAACATGTTGAAGTTTGTGAAACTGCCTTTTATGCATAAATTCTACTGAAAACTCTATTTTGGGGCAGGACACAACAAATACATCCATGATATAAATCCATCATAATCATAATTTAATGATGGATTTCTTGGCTGGATGCAGTGACATTGTGGAGAGTAACCATGAGTAAATTCCAGCAGCTTCCTGCTTCCATCTAAGACAACAATCTGCTGGATAACTCCAATAAAGTCTCTATTTTTGTAGAATTTTTCTTTATTTTTTTCTTCTTTCTTTTTCATTTCTCAATCACTGATTTTTATCTGGGAGCATGGCAGCATAGTGGTAAGGGCTGTTGCCTTACAGCAAGAAGGTCATGGGGCCTTTCTGTGTGGAGTTTGCATGTTCTCCCCATACTTGCTTGGGTTTCCTCCCACAGTCCGAAGACATGCATGTCTAGGCTGACTGGTTACTGCAATGGACTATTGGCATTGGGTGATGGTCACCCAATGTGACCATTTCCAAGCAGTTTGAAGTTCCTGTGACTACAGTTGCACATATTATTCAGAAGTTTCACGTCCACTGGACTGTAGCCAACCTCCCTGGCTGTGGCTGCAAGAGGAAAATTGATGGCAACTTGAAGAGGATAATATGAATGGGAACCCAAGAAGCCCAGAACAACTTCAAAAGAGCTTATAAGTGAACCCTAAGGTGTAGGTATATCAGTGTGAGATTGTACCATCTGTCGCAGTTTGAGACAAAGTGGACTTAATGCAAGTGGTTGAGGAGGATTCCACTGTTGAAGTCAAATCATAAAAAAGTTAGACAGGAATTTGCACTAGGCTCTGTGATGGACTGGCAACCTGTCCAGGGCACACCCCACCCCCACTCAATGTGAGCTGAGGATGGCTCCAGCACCCCCTGCCACCCAGAAACGGATAAGCAATAGAAGACGAGTATACTTTTTAAATGCCTTTGGATTCCCTCTCTTTCTGTACAGACATTAATGAGTGTGACAGCCTGAACGAGCCATGCAGCTCAGCCTCTAACTGTATCAACACAGTGGGCTCCTACACCTGCCAGCAGAAGATTATAAGGTGCAGCCATGGGTACCATGCCAGCCCTGATGGAGCCAAGTGTGTTGGTGAGATTCACCTCTGAAACACAACAGCATGGGAAGCATGAAAAATTTGAATGTTGTGATATCATTCTGGAGTTGACTATGACACAATTGCTCAAATAATTTGCAAGCATGAAAGTCTAGCCCAAAGACTACCTAGCTAGGGTCAGTTATATACAGACCCAAAAGAGTTCAAATGATGTCATTTAGAAATTACAAAATAACACATAGCTCATTATCATGAATTCTTTGCAATATATTGCTGGTCATTTTTAGATTTTATTCTAGTAGTTAGACCATGTTTCTATTTCACAACATTTTCAGTCTTCTCTATTATAATGTTAGTTTATATGCCCATGTCTGTCAATGAAGACAAACAGGTTGAGAGTATGTTAAGTGATTTGCTGTTGCATTTGTCTGAATGAGCTGATTGTCAGTCAATCAAGACTGAAAACATGAGATTTTGAAACATTTTTCAGTCCCACCAAGTATACAATCACAGTGTTCAATTTCACATAAAAGTAAATTTTTAAGAGATACTGTACAGATGTAGACTGTGGTCTCCTTTAGACTAATCAATGATTCAGCATGTACAGTGCTCTGAAAAAGTATTTGTCACCTTCCTGATTTCTTACTTTTTTTCATGTGTGCCACACTCAACTGTTTCAGATCATCAAACAAATTTAAATATTAAACAAAGATAAACCAAGTAAACATAAAATGCAGTTTTTCTGTGATGATATTATTTGTTAAGAGAAAAATACTATCCAAACCTACATGATCCTGTGTGAAAAAGTAATTCCCCCCCTTGTTAAATGATGAGATAACTGTGATTAATCATATTATTGTGGAAAGCTGAGTTCAATTTCATAGCCACACCCAGACCTGATTGCTGCCAGACCTTACAAATCAAAAGATCACTTAAATAGAACCTGTCTGATAAGGTGAAGTAGGCCATATAGAACTCAAGACATCATGCTGTGATCCAAAGAACTTCAGGAGCAGGTAAGAAGAAAAGCAATTGGAATGTCTCAGTCTGGAAAAGATTACAAAGCTATTTCTAAATCTTTGGGACTCCAGCGAACCAAGGTGAGACCTGTTATCCACAAATGGAGAAAGCATGGTACAGAGGTGAACCTTCCCAGGAGTGGCTGACATATAAAATTACCCCAAGAGCACAGTGACGACTGATCCAAGAGGTCACAAAGGTGCCCACAACATCTAAACAACTGCAGGCCTCACTTGCCCCAGTAGAGGTCAGTGTTCATGACTCAACCATAAGACCAAAGAAGAACATAAAGGCTTGTCTCACTTTGCCAAAAAAACATCTTGATGATCCCCAAAGCTTTTGGGAAAATATTCTGTGGACTGATGAAGCAAAAGTTGAACTTCTTGGAAGGAGTGCATCCCGTTACATCTGGTGTAAAATGAACACAGCATTTTATTTAAAAAAACATCATGCCAACAGTGAAACATGGTGGTGGTAGTGTCATGGTTTGGGGCTGCTTTAGGACCTAGATGTCTTGCTGTGACTGAAGAAACCATGAACTCTGCTCTCTATCAACAAATCCTGAAGGAGAATGTCTGCCCATCAGTTGGTGAAGTGCACTTTGCAGCAGGACAATGATCCAAAGCACACCAGCAAGTCCACTTCTGAATGGCTTTAAAAAAAACAAAATGAGGGTTTTGGAGTGGCCTCATCAAAGTCCAAAACTGGACCCAACTGAGATGCTGTGGCATGACCTTAAAAAGGCGGTTCATGCTCGGAAACCCTCCAATGTGGCTGTGCTTGACTGCAGTTGGCCAAGAGTGACATAGGTGCAAAAAAAGTAAGAAATCAGTAAGGGGGCAAATACTTTTTTTTTTTTTTTTTTTTTTTTTTTTTTTTTTTTTTAATTATTATTATTATTATTATTATTTTATTTTATTTTTTTTTTTACAGCACTGTATGTTAGAAGATGGAGCCCAAAGTGTCCCCTCCAGATATCCAGAAAAGTCTTGCTAAAAAATTAGACCAATTATTTAATGATTGAAACTGTGAATGTGTTTGTCTTAAATCACGAAGTAGGTATTAATATTGATCAATTACTGTCTAGAATTTTTGGTCAATTACTCAACTGATTGCTTCAGCAGTAATTTATACAAAGCTTGCTTCAATAGCAGTTAACAAATTATAGGATTTTGGAAGGAGTATTTGAAGACCAAATGATTTTGCAACCTTTGTTAAAGAGCATGATATTTACGTGCATTTGTAAGTGGGTGTACTGTGCCTGGAATTCAGGATGAACCTAGACTGGGTCATCACTGAGGGGCTTTATGTTCCTCTCTCCTGTTCCTCTCAAATGTCTAGACATTGATGAGTGTCAGACGGGGACACACCACTGTGGACTGGGCCAGATCTGTCACAACCTCCCTGGCAGCTACCGCTGTGACTGTCAGACAGGCTACCAGTATGATGATCTCAACAAAGTCTGTACAGGTACATATAGTGTGTGTGTGCGCGCGCGTCCCCTGATGTTTCTCTTGCTTTTTCTTCAATTGGCCCACAAGGTAGGTGTAGGTGTGTCGATTTTTGACGCGAAATCGCGAGAGGAGCGGAGGGAAAAAAAAAAGCCTAGATGGCTAAAATGGATTGTGTGGGTGAAAATCTGAATATTTTACCACATTTTATCGCAACAAAGTGATCGCTCTGCACGCAGAAGGTAAGCATGATTTTTGTTCAATTTATATTGTTTATATCTTAGTGACGTTAATTACTTTATTACAATAATTGTTCGCTGCTCCCATTAGCTAGTGTAGTTAGCTGCTAACGTTCGCGATATTATAGGCTAATATTGCGGAAGTGGGAAAAAAAAATTTTTGTTAGATGCTACCATTAGCTACTTGTGGTTAGCGGCTAACGATCGCGGTATAATAGGCAAATATTGACAGAGTATAAAACTTCATTATAATTGTTAGCTGCTATCCTTAGCTACTTGTGTTTAGCGGTTAACGTTCGCGACACAATAGGGTTATGTTGACAGAGTGTAAAACAAAAAATTACTTAATTACAATAATTGTTAGCTGCTACCATTAGCTACTTGTGTTTAGCGGCTAATGGATAATGTTGAAAATGTATTAAAACATAACTATCCTATTAACAATATTTACTACAGTTATTAAAATTAATTTATAGATAATTAGATCTAGGCAAGACTTACTGAACAATTCTTATACTGAATGTGTGGTAATGATTCCAATTATTTTCAGAGTCATTATGTCCAAAAGGAAAGGAAGATTAAAACCTGCAGATGATGCAAAGGCACATTTTCTGCCTTGCACTGACAAGTCGGGATCTATGGAAAGATTCATTGACATTTTCAAAGGTAAGTGGTAGAAGGTTCCCTGAAGCAACTTATGTATTTCAAAAACAAAACAGTAAAGTTTGTACAGGGCATAGTTTATTTGTTTCAGGTCTTATGTGGGTTTTTTTTTTTTTTTTTTTTTTTTTTTGTGTTTGTCACAGGATTTCAGTGTATGTGAGTACTTAAGTAAAACATTTTACCAAAGTGTACAGTGAAGTAGAGACTGTTGCTGTAATGAAAGAAGTATATCTCTGCAACCACGATGTCTATTTGAATATGACTTGACTACTAAAGGGATCAGTATATGTGTTCCTGGTGAAGAGTGGATTTCAGGCTCACATAAATTAAAAACTATTTAGGATGAGTATCCTTTAGAATGATGCTGATTTGACTACCAAAATTTCAGACAGGGTTTCCAAAATGCCCATTTATGGCACAGTTTGGAACCATTGTTCAAGAGTCAATTAGTCCCAAACAATTTATAAAAAGTCACTGAAAACCAATCAACCCAGAGCCTGCTGCTTAATTTGATGTGCAACATGGCTATATTCTTTCATGATTACTGCAGTGGTCAACTTTGTTTGCCATGTATTTTTCACAGTCCCCCTTTAAACCTCCCAAATTGCAGTGTTTACTTTATTATATTCTTGTAGGAAGAGGAGTGTTCGCCATGCACCCCATTGAACCAGAGGACTTTGTCTTGGAGTACAGGGGTGAACTCTTCACACAGGCAGAAAGCCAGTCACGACAGTACTCAGAAATTGAAAGCACATTTCTCTTTGACTTTGAGTGGCAGAACTGTCGCTTGTGGTGAGCATGTAAAGATAGATGTTTTGTATCGATGAGAGAAATTCTAAGTTGGGTCTAAACTAAGGCACAAATACTCCTTAGAAAATTCTTTTTTTTTTTTTTTTTTTTTTAAAATCCATTCCAATAAAACTGCTTAAAATTATACCTGTTAAATTATTTTTTTTTCTTATACTTTTCAGCCTTGATGCATCTAAAGAAGATGGATCTCTTGGAGGACTAGTCAATGACAACCACAAAAATACAAATTGTGTCATGAAAAAAAATGGTAGTTGACAACAAGCCACACTTGTGCCTTTTTGCCCTGAAGAAAATAGACATAGGATCTGAAATTGAGTGATTCAAAATGGCCTTGGCGCAAGAAGGTGATTTGGTTAGATTAAGCATGAAGATTTTATTTATTGATAAATTAAAGCATAAAAATTTGCCATCATGTAAAAGCAAATAATATATTAACATTTCCACTCTTGAGTGCATCCATAGGCATGCATGTGATCTTTGATCTGTGTGATGTGATTCAACATCAGTTCTTGTTTAATTGAAATCCAGGTGAAAGGCCCTCAGACTCCTGCAGCAGTCGAGACAGAGACCAGGCCTGAACATCAGATGTTCCAAGAAGAATCAAAGCCAGATGAGACGAGCATGCAGGTAAAATGGCATTGTACAGTCATCACAAAAATATCTGTGGTGACTTGTATGTCAGGGTTGTCCCACCACCAAAACAGGCCAATGTTCACGTTGCTTTAATGCAGTCAGGATTACCTATTGGGTGGTGTGATAAAGGCCAGTAAACATCTCTCCCTCACACACGCATGTGTTTTTTTTTTTTTTTTCCCCCCCAGTCATGTCCTTATGGGGGTCATTTAATGTCACGAAAACTGATTGTCTCCTGGGTGGGGGATGGGAACATAACACACATTTATAGTCTTACTGTATGGGGTCCTTCTGTGTGACTCTCACTGAGAGTTTCTATGGCACTGTCCACCACCTGGCATAGTCTCAGCTTTGTTTTTTTTTTTTGTTTTTTTTTTTAAGTGATTATTGAGAATGTGAGCCACTGCAAACCTTTGTAAGGGGTTATGAGAGTTGTTGTTGCATCAGAAAGATTAAGCTGTGCTCTCAGTTTGAAGTTTTCAGACTGTTTCAGAAACTGTCTTACCATTTGGTGTCCTTATTAGCCTGTGAATGTCTCCATACGATCATGAATTCTGTCAGTTGTAAGTGTCCTCTTGTCTGGTATCTAAATTTCAGGTGAAAGGCCCTCAGACTCCTGCAGCAGTAGAGACAGAGACTAGGTCTGAACATCAGATGTTCCAAGAGGAATCAAAGCCAGATGAGACAAGCATGCAGGTAAAATGGCATTGTACAAACAGTCATCAAAAAAATATCTGTGGTGACTTGTATGTCAGGGTTGTCCCACCACCAAAACAGGCCAATGTTCAACTTGCTTTTCTGGATACAGGTTTTTAGTTGCATAATTTCATGTTTGTTACTGCTAACTCAGGAACAGTTTATGCCTTGACTAACTCATCTAGTTGACAGATACAGCCATGCATGAACTTTTTTAAAGCTAACAAATTTTTGCTGTTGACTTACGTTTAGGTTTTTACTGTCCGAGGGTTTTCGCTTGTTTGTTATTCCGATAGTAATGAAACTGATGAGGATTGTATGGAGAACACTCTCACTCCACACAGTGATGTCCTAAGGAAGAATACAGAAAACATTCCGGTAGGTCTCCAATGATTTGAATTCCATTAATGTTTTTAGTCAAGTCATTGTATAAACCTTCATGTTACTGTTTAAAACACAGCAACCTCTGTTCTGCTACATCTCCTATGTGTTCATGTTTCTGTAGTTTGAGCAGATTGTTGATTGGGGAGGGGGGATCATGTCTCCCTTTTTGCAGATGGATAGGGTACAAGATTTTGCTGGCTGTCTCTATGATTCAAGTGATGACAGCAAACAGGGCACTCTAAATTTTAAACCTGGAAGGCATTCACAGAGGCTGAGAAGAAGCTCTTGCCATCCTGTAAGTCTTTTTATTTTTATTTTTGTGTGTCTTCATGACTGAACGTCTTTTTGTTCTTGCTGGTGAGCCTGGTACTGACTCAATTGTATTTCCCTATTTTGTTTTGTAAATTAATACCAAGTCTGTTCCTTTTTTAGGCTTTATTGTATATGGCATTCAGGTTGTTTTAAAGGATTTAAGTAGGGATGGGCACAGTTAACAGTTTACAGGATGAGGATTGAACTTTATATTGTGGGTAGCTTATAATTTTTTGTATGACCAATTGAACATGAAGCTATAGGCTATGTGTTCTCTTGCTGTATTATGATTTGAGCCACTGGTGTTATGCCGAGTTCTGCCTGCTCACAACTGCATGCACCTTGTGAGAGTCCACAATGGTGTAGCTCCATAGTACCAGGCTTGGTTTCTACATATTCGCAATGGGTTGGATCGGGCCTTTATTTTCATGTCCATTGAGAACTCTAACAGGGTTACAACTCATTTATCACACGCAATATGTTCTTGTTTGACTGGAAACACTAGCGGAACAAATGTTAAGGGTCAGACACGTACCTACTGGATTTATTTTTATGGCTTAAAAAATGTAAGTACTCGTTCATTATATAATGCAAGTAATTGAATATTAAAATAACTGAAAATCCCACCCATCCCTAGATTTTAGTAAATATTTTTGGATAAGATTTACAGTATGTCTTTCTAATTTATAAATTTACTTAACCTGAGTGAGAGAGACAGACTCAAACATAGGTAGTGAAGATGAGTACATTCCATGTCCCATGGATGAAAGCACAGAGAGTGATAGCAGTTTGGATAACCAAGAAGATTTAAAAAAAAAAACAAAACAAAAAAAAAAAAACAAAGGTGCATCTAGTAAGAGCAGAAGAAAGTCTTCCAATCAGAGCAAGTTCAGGCCCAGGGATAGTGGAAGTGAGTCCTCCAGTAAGAGAAGAAGCAAGTCTTCCAGTCAGAGCCAGCTTGGTTTTAGCCAGAAGAGACCCTTCGAAATGACTCATGACCGCACCAACAGACTTGATGTGAATTAAAAAGAAAATAGTGGCAACATATTCCAAAAAGGATGTGAGTGTTTCAATGCCCCTAGAAGAGCAGTCTGTCTGTCCAGTTTTAAAGGAGAATGGATCTAGAAGTTATAACAAGAAACATTTCTGCTTTTATTGCAGAAAGTTTGTCCAGAAAATGTCAAGACATTTGTGGCGTAAACACCAAGATGAAATGGAAGTTGCAAAAGCACTCAGCTTGCCAAAGAACTCAAAAGAAAGGAGACTTCAGTTAGACTATATACAAAACAAGGGGAACGTTGAGCACAACAATGATGTTTTGGAGACACGGAAAGGTGAACTCATCCCATGGAAGCAACCAGGAAAAAAATCTGATGGATGGGAATTTTTACACTGTGTTCACTGCTATGGCTTGTTCTCAAGAAGAGCCATGTGGCGGCATTTTCAGGTGTGCAGGTTCAAACCTGAGAATACTAAACCAGGTAAAAGTAGAGTTCAAGCTTTGTGTGCTTTTGCTGAACCTGCTCCACATGGATTTAGCGATGCTTACTGGAAATTTTTAAGTATAATGAATCAAGACATGATTGCAGTTGCAATTAAAGAAGACCACTGCATTCGAGTGTGGTTAGACTGTTCAGGAATAATGAGAAGATGGCCAGTCAACATCAGTATATTAGGCAAAAACTGAGAGCTCTTCAGGCTGTTATTGGCAGCAAGAAAAATTATGCAAGTGAAGACCATCCGAGAGCTCATAAAACCTGAAAAGTACAGTCAGGTCATCACTGCTGCAAAGACTATCTGGATATAGTGAGCAACCTGGCAAATACCAACGTCCATCTCTTGCTCGCAAGGTTGGACACAGCTTGCAATCTTTGGCCATGTTTATCAAGTCTGAAGGCCTGGGGGGGAAAAAAGATAAACAAGCCATTCAAGATGCTGAGGAATTTGCACAGCTTTTATCAAGAAAGTTGGAGATTTGATATTGCAAGGTCACTTGATGCTCTGAGAAGAGAGGAGAATGTGGGGTCATGTGTGAAAATAGATATGTTTGCATTACCACACTCCATTGTCCATTGCATAAGGGCTTCTGACTGCATAAGGCAGTTTATGAAAGAATGCAATCACATCAAAAATCCTAACGCATTGACATCAACAAAACTGAGGAAACATATTGCCACGCTCTCGACTGTATTGAACCTTAAGACCACAGAACTCGATCAGTTGGCAGACTTCCTTGGGCATAATATTGCTGTCCACAGAAAGCACTACCGCCTTCTGGAGGGCACTCTCCAGTTGGCCAAAATCAGCAAAGTGCTCCTGGCAATTGAACAGGGACGCCTGGGAGAATACAAAGGAAAGAGTCTGGATGAAATTCAAGTTGACGTGAAAGGTACTAAGTCTTATTATATTTTAAATGTTCATTATGACATTTAGTCTTCAGCATTCAGTATGCAAGTATTTACCCTGTAAAACATAAGGGAGTAATGGTAATTGACGAGAATGGCAGTACTGTTATCCCATGTCTCTAGTAACTTTCACATAGACAGATTGCCCACAGTTTCAGCTTTACAACTAAATTATATCAATTAACATTTTAGAGACCGTTGGCATGGAGGAGCCTTTAGAAGAGGGCATTGAAGGTATGATTGTTTTCAAATTGATTTCTCTGAGCTGTCATTTATCTGTGAAATACAACTCACACCAAAGATTCAGGACAAGTCCAAATAATTTTAGAATGTTTCAGGGAAAAGTTGCAGCAGTGTGACTAGGTCATTTGCAGAGCATCTGAAGTCGTTGCAAATACTTCATAAAGGTCTGTCTTGTATTTCACCATTTCAGAGACGGCACAGAACATGACAAGTGGTGACGTTTATTAAGTTAGATAAATATTAATAATAGGTCATTATTCCATGTTCTACCAAATTAAAATGGAGAGGAAGAATAAAGAATGAGCACTGACACCAAAACATACAGTAAACAGGACAGACATTTGTACAAAGGGAGGGAGAATAAGCTGACCAGCTGTTTGAGGAACCACTTTCACTTACTCCAGTCAGACAACTGGATTAAATTAATGTCTTTTATTGGTTATTAATAATTATAACTACCAGCAAGCAAGTTGGTGTCAGGTTCTGTCTTGGAATATTCATTCCCTGATTATAATCTGCCTGAGAAGATGTTACAATGAATGAATGGAAATGATACCCCTGGGTTATTATAGAAACAACCCACAGGTGGATGCTGGGCAGGAGGTGGGGTTGCACACTTAGGTGCCATGTCCACCAAATGTGCTGACAGGGCTCAGGCTGTCTCTCTCTCTCTCTCGTCAGAATGCAGTTGTTGCTAGGTTACAAAACCACCTTCTTGGTCCTGATTTGTCAGTGTGCGGAAAAAGTGGCATGTCTCTGTCTGTCTTGCATGGTTGAATAAACCTTTTTTTGTCCAGATGTCAGTGTGCAGGAAGAACAGTGGTCAGAAGATGAGGTCAGCATTTCATCTCTGTACTGCCACATCACAAGTCCAAAACCAGGAAGTGTCTGCAACAGGTGAGCTGGAATGATTAAAGCAGTTTGTTCTTGACCACTCATCTGTGGGAGGAGGGAGGAAGGCAAAGTTGGGTAGAGTAGGGAGAGAATGAGAGCAAGAGATGATATTCGGTAGTAAAGGTAGGCAGGTAGGTAGGAAAATGATGCTGTATGGAATTCATGAAGATATGAAGCAGGAGGCGTTGCAGGAACATGGGGCAGGATGAGGAGAGCAACTGGGAGAGACAGAGACTTTGGGAAAACATGGTTAGTAAATACGGCACACATGCTTAGAACTGAGAGAAGCATGGTTATTGGTATGTCCGCGCATGCAAGAGGGGGAGGGAGAGAGAGGATAGGACCTGATGAAGTCCTGGATGAGTATTTATCCATGTTTGCAATGAGTTTATCACCTCCACTGGGTGGAGTTTCTGAATCACTGCCAGTTGAATGTAGCTGTATGATTTACTGTGGCCCTCTGATTGGCTACCTCTGACAGGGTAGGCTCTATATCTGCCTGTATTGTCACTGTTTTCAAATCTCTGCTTGAAAAGGTCCAGAGGACCAAAACATTGTTATATACGTTTTTGCAAGTTGAAGGATAGTGCCCGGGATTCCTTTTTTCTTCCTACTTTTCTTTTTTTCTTGTACTTTTTAAGTAAAGTTCTTTCTGTGTCTAGATGTTGGTATGCCAGGAGAACATGGGTCAGAAGATGAGGTCAGCATGTCATCACTGCATGAATGTACCTCCACATCACAAGTCCAAAACCAGAGTGTATCTGCAAAAAAGAGAGGTAATCTTTTGCTGCAGTAGAAAAACACCTGAAGAGGTGCATGGTGAGGCAAACTGTTCCAGGTAAAGAGGACTGAGCGCTGCATTTCTGCAGAACCTCAAGCGCTGCAAAATAGAGACTGGAAAGCAGTCAAGTATTTCATAAAAAAATAGAATAACTGCCCTGAGAAGAAAATTATAAATGAAAGCAGTACACTGATCAGAGGTATGGACAGATTTTTTTTTTTTTCAGTTATCCCTCCATTTCCCTTTCTTCAGTTCAAAACACAACTGTTCAGTAATATCAGCTGAGTTCACTTAAATCTGAATGAAAATATATATTCATTCATTGTCTTTTCTGTAGACTACTGTGTGTGTGTGTGTGTGTGTGTGTGTGTGTGTGTGTGTGTGTGTGTGTGTGTGTGTGTGTGTGTTTTTTTTTTGTTTTTTTTTGTACGTTTGTAGTCTGCTTGACTTAAGTCTGCGTAAATAAACACATGCTCCTTCAGGATAACATGTTGAAAGCATTTTGTTTTATTGTTAGCCTGCTAGTATAGTTGCCTGAAATCATATTTTTAGTTTCTTTTGCATTTTAATGCACAGTGATTCAGTAATGTTAGGTGAGTAGAACTATGCAGATTTCACAATTTGGCCAAAATGAGGCTAATGTTACGCAATGTGAAGAACTGTGCTCAGTTGACTCCAGGGTGAAATAAAAAGGGAAAAAGTGTTAACCCTTTCAAATTAATGAGTCCCAAGATCTAATTTTAAGTGCTGATCATTGTGATTACCACGTCACTACCCTGTCTTCCGGTGGATTCTGGTTGTTCAGATGAAAGCACATGCAGGAGTTAATGAGCAAACAAGGCATATGACTTTGCGGTGAAAATGGAAAGATGGAATGAAGGAAGTAGAAAATTTAATTTGAAATGTATATCCCTAATCCAGTCAGTGTCTATGTGCAATAGAGACCCTTAATGGGCCCCAGATAGTAGGAGAGGGAGAGAGGGGGGAAAAAAAGAATTGTTGATCAATTCCCAGGCCATTCTGTTTGAAGTTTGCATGTTCGCCCTGAGCTTGCATAGCTTTCCCTTCAGTTACACCAGTTTCCCCCCCACAGTCCAAAGATATGCATATCTCTTAATGCTGTTAAACAACTGAATTTCTTCATCTTTGTATGAGAGATGGAGATCAGAATTAGGTTCTCTAGCAAGTCAGAAAGGACTTCAATTAGATAATTGCTTGAACACTGGATTATCAACTCAGGAAGAGAGCCTCAGTTTAGGCAATTATTCCATGGTATCTGAGTCGAACTTGGTGTGTATTTACTCTTACTTTCAAGCTGAAAAGCCCAGAAGAGGATGGAACAGGTATAATTATAGGTTGCTCTGTAAAAATTCACTTTGCTAAAGAATTAGCTCTCATAGAACTCACACTACATAAGAGATCCATCTAAATGGTTTTGTGTCCTGTTAATCAAATTAGTGGGAGTTCCCTTCTTTGAATGTGACTCACATCTTGCTTAAAAGTTATCTTTAGGATTTGTTGAATCTGCTTGTTTTTCTGAAACTTGTTTCTCTGAAATTGTTTGACCTGGAGATGCACTTTTCTGTCCTTAAGAGAATCGTCTCTCTCAAAGCCATAATTTTTTACATGTGACTGATTTGGGTGTGTTCGCGTGTCCCCTTAACCCCACTCTGTTTGAATGTGTTGGTCAAAAACTAATAACAATTGCTTTAAGGAAAACAGCCTTTCCTTGCTTTATTTTCCCTAAAAAGCTGTTTACCATAAATATGATGCATGACTTTTTTTTTTTTTTTTTTTTTTTTCTTCTTCTTCTTCCCCCCAAGCTTTATTGAAAGTTTGCGGTGACTGATTTTGTATATTGCATTCAATAAAGTTTTGTGGGGGGGGGGGGGGGGGGTTTTCTCATCAAATTTGAATAAGCACCATCTTTATGTCTGAATATCTACACTACGCGCAAATGATATCACGGTGAATCAGGCCAAGTAAACTTGTTTTAACTTTGGATACCTGAATCTTTTTTTTTTTTTATGTCAACCCCGTCATACACCTTTCTGATTGCCGCGCACACCTGCTTTATTTCGAGCGGTGTCAGGTTGCCTGTTCGGCCGCGGAGGAAGCGGAGATGGTAAGTGCTGAGTTCTTTACGTAATTTTTAATATAATATTGTGCTGCTAAATATGACTTAGTTGAATAATGTTCGCATATGTACCGCATACAACAAAGAGCGGCGAAGTTGCAGCTTCACCTAAATGTTTAGCTAACCTAGCCTTATCTAGTGTTTGCACTAATTCACTCGCTCAAAAGTCGAGCATCGAAATGTTTTAGTTTTATATGAATGAATAACACGTTTTATTGTGTCATGCATACAACTATGCCCAAACCGCATAGACGCAAAACACCCAAAAACCACGTATAAAACAAGTCAGGGTCAGAATGCATCCTGACGTAATAATCGCACACCCACAGCTGCAGTGTCTGTCAGTAGCAGCATGTGAAACCTACTCTCTGATGGTTGGCTCTGAGGCCGTTGTTAACACGTCAGAACTCAATTAGAATGGGGGGGGGGGATCATTCAATATGCTGCAAATACTTTTTTTTTTTTTAATTATTATTTATAATTTATTCACGTTCATAAGGCTACCAAGTGTAGGTCATTCAGTGGACTGTGGCTGAAAAACGTTGAGAATTTACAAGAAACCAGATAATCACTAGTTTATTTTATGACTGAATCATGAATTTTCTGATGTTGGACCTTGACGTTTGACTAATTTGTAATTACAGGATGAATTTTGGCAGCTTTGAATACACAGGTGAGAAAGATGAGATGAAGAGTTTGTATAAATGAGGATTGTAATAAGTAGTCATTCCTAAGCTAAAATTATCCACTTCTGAGACTTGTGCCTAAATAACATATATATTTGATCTAATGCCTTCCTGAAGGCCAAGTTCATGCATATTCATTGCATCAAGCTGATCAAAGAAAAGTATGAAGCCATCTATTTTACTTTCCATGCTGTCATATTTATAGGTAGTTCTTCAGTTCTTTTATCAATCAGTTTATTTTGAAATTTAAAATGGCTGTTTAATTTTCACCAACAAGTTAAGGGATGCATGCAGTAATTACAACAAGCTAAGATGAATGCAAATAAACATTGTTTTATGTATGGTATATGACTGTGAAAAGTCATGACTACTGCATTCCTTTAAACATCCGCTGTGTCAGAGCATCTTGCTTTGTAGTGAACATGCAGATTGTGAAAGGAACATATGTGCAATCGATGGTTTTTATAATTGCCAATTTATGATTGAATGTGGGCGTGCATAGGATGGGATAGTTCTTTCAACTATAAGTAATTGCATGCTTGTATGAAATTATAAGTCTCATATCATGTTGACTTTAGTAACTGCAGATTTTTATCAAAATGGTGCCACTATTTTCACTATTATGATGGAATAATTCAGGGAGGTTGTTGATTTGTTTTCCCAAATAGAGCATTTTCTTGGGTTTTCTAACCCTAACCCACTTTAGGAGGGAAATAAAACATGAATGGATGGAACATGCATTGTTAATGAACAGCATCAATTTGGCATTTGTTCATCTTGAATGGTATTAACATTTTCATCTTCTGTAATTTAGTTGCAAGTGCTGCTGATGTGATAGGTGACTTTGATCCTGAACAGAAGAAAGAGGTAGGATATGTTGTCATCTTTGAGTTCTTAAAATCAACAAAACAATGTGACACTATACCATTGCTTTCATCAAAGTCTCCTGAAGACTAAACATGCAGTTGACTTGAATAGATGCCAATTACATCATGTTAGTGGCCACAAATGACAGCGGTGAGAGAATGCTGCGAACTGTTTTCATGTGAATCTCAGGGAGGATTTATGGATAGTGTGAATAACTGAATTTTCATTTAAGTGAACTATTACTTTAAGAACTGAATCATATTATGATTTTTGGCCAATAGGTTTATCATATCGGTGATAACCAAAGCAAAACTGTGACATGGCATTTTAAGTGGGATACAACTGTGATGATATTATAGCCAGCCACTACAAAAAATTGCTAAAATGGAAATCATTGCAAATCTGCATTGAAGTGAATAGGTCTTTTAATTTCTAGTGGACTTCAATTGTTTAAAAAGTATTTTCTGATGTTTATTTTCAGTCCTATGACATTGAGGGTACCATTGTCATAGAACCCACTCCAGCTGATTTCTACAAGGACAAAAGCATACCTGAGCCCACAGAAACGGTCAGTGCAATTGTAAGTTAAATTTGTAAAACTTCACATGCTAAGTGCCATGGCATCTTTAATTTGTCCTGTGTTCAGGAAAAAACTGTGACAGCCATTTTTTGAAACACCTTTACAATATTTAAGTAGTTCCTAAAATTAAATTTAGCTTCTTTTTTTTTTTTTTTTTTTAAAGCTTACAAAGCAAATGCTTTGTAAGTTAAATGTTTGAGGGACCCACTTGTCCTCACTGAACTCAAAACTCAATCTGCTGACGGAGAGTGAGGCGTCAAAAGATGAGTTTTCTTGAACTTATCAAACAGTACAAAGATGGGAAGAGAAAGATGCAGAGAACATCTACACCTAACTCTCAGGAAGTAGATGTCCAGTCATCTAAGTCAAAGAAAAGGCGCATGACAAGTAACAGTTCAACAAAAGATATTATGCAGCTCAAGAAGCACATACATAAGGGCAAGAAGAAAAAGAAACAGAACACGTGAAAGATTCTAGTTGCCTAGCTGCAAACAACACTGGAGAATCCTCTTTGACTGATGGTTCTGATGTTCACAAGGGTCAGAAGAAAAAGAAACGGTGAACGCATGTGAAAGATT
This sequence comes from Echeneis naucrates, assembly GCF_900963305.1. Taxonomy (NCBI): domain Eukaryota; kingdom Metazoa; phylum Chordata; class Actinopteri; order Carangiformes; family Echeneidae; genus Echeneis; species Echeneis naucrates. The sequence continues at coordinate 26,412,091 of NC_042515.1, forward strand.
CTAGTTCCCTAGCTGCAAACAACACTGGAGAATCCTCTTCGACAGATGGCTCTCATGTGACTGACACTATTGAAGAAAGAACATGGTGGCAGACTTTACACGAAAAGGTTTTACTGCATGTTTTGCTCTAAGCCTTTCAGCAAAGTGGCACGTCATTTGGAATCAAAACACAGATAAACCAGAAGTGGCAAGATCAGTTGCATTTCCAAAGGGGTCTAAAGCGAGGCGAATACAGTTGATTTTACTGAAAAATAGAGGGAACCGTATGCACATCAGGTGCTTCGAAAAGGAATGGTGATTTTCCCCATCTACAACCCAGTGTACCTGTAAAAGTCAGTGATTACATGCACTGTGCGAACTGTGAGGCTTACCTCAAGAGGAAATCGCTTTTGAGGCACATGCAGAGATGCCACCTACACAAGAAAATCAAAGGCTTAGAGCCAGGAAAAACAAGAGTTCAGACCTTTTGCACGTATACTCAGCCAGTTCCAGGCAGTGTGAATGCCAGATTTTGGAAACTGGTGCTTGACATGCAGCAAGATGACATAACAGATGTTACCCGCAAAGAACAAAGCATACGGAAATTAGGGGAAGACCTCTTCAATAAACAAAGGCATGATTCCACAAAACATGAGTATATCAGACAAAAGATGCAAGAAACAGGGTGACTAGTTCTGCAAGCAAAGAAAAATGGCAAGTTAAAGAAGGTGTCAGATTTCTTTGTACTAGCTAATTTCACTCATGTGATAGAGGCAGTGAAGAATGTGGCTGGTTTCAATGAGGAAACGATTACAAAACACCGTCATTGGCATTGAAGTTTGGCCACAACCTCAAGAAAATGGCAAACATTCTGGAATGTGAACCACTGATCTCAGGTGATGACGTCATTAGCAATGTGCAGCTTTTCAAACAAATCTGTGACACTAAATGGAATGAGTGTGTGTCATCCCAGGCCCTCAGGACTTTGAGTGAAGATGTGAAAAAAAATGCACCAGTATCTCGGCATAAAAACAAAGGAGTGTCAAGCGAACCTTGAAGAAGAAGCCACCAAGAAGCACTGGGCAGAACTTGCAAAAACAACTTTTTAATAGAAGAGAAGAAGTGTCCAAGATGTCACTTGCTGCTTTTACACTGAGAGATACTTCTGTGACTCATCCAGACGTAGAGCTTGCTTTATCTGACCTGAGGGGACATTACAGCTGGCGAAGATAAGTAAGGTTGTTATGGCCATGGAACAAGGACAGCTGTCTAAATTCAAAGGAAAGAATCTTGACCAGATCAACCTTGATCCACAAGGTAAAGTAGATCTGTGTAAATAACTTAAATGTATTTACAGAATTACTAATGTTAGAAATATACCAGTAGATTGAACTCTGCAATGTGGTATTACAACCAGCAGATGAAAAAAAAAATGCAATCGTGACACTTTGAACATTGTAGTGGACTTGCAGTATCATATAAATCTTGAGATTTCAATGAATCCATTGAACACCATGTTGGCTTTCTGGGAAAGGGGTGAAACATTACTCCAAAGTTTAACAGTTTTACTGAGAGTGAACTTTGCAGGGGCCCTTTTAAGATTGCAAGTCCTGCAAAGTGATCATCTCACACATGCACATAGCGATGTTCAAACTATAGATTGTGCAGCCTTACATTGTACCCTCTAGCATTGTATCAGGATGTTTATTTGTCAGGCAGTCCCAGCTCTGCTTTCTTAAATTGTTTATTTGATTGGTTATTTTCCATATGGTTGCTTGTTTTCCAGAGAAAATAGCTGTGGACAGTGATGCATCAGGCACTGACAATGAGGATGACACAACAGTGCGTTCACCTTCTCCTGCATCTACAAAATCATCAACTTCACCTTCATCTTCAAAAGCATCAGGTATGTACTGTAGGCAGCTCTTGAGAGGGAATAAGCACACTGACTGATCACTGTGTTGAAGATTCAATGCTAAAAGAGGGTATTATAAGGAGATTATAATTGTTTGTTTGTTTGTTTTTTTTGTTGTTTTTTTTTTTTTAATCAATTATTACAAGGTTACATGAACTACATATATAGCAAATCTTGTCAGTTTTGCTCATGTTTTTAATAGATGGGTCGCATGGAAAGATGCCACTGGTTGGGGAATCGCATACAACAGAAGGTAAGCTGGTCAAAGTTTTTGGCTGGATTGCTGAACAGCGATCAGACACCGCTCAATTACTCTACTACTACTACTACTCAGTACAGTATAACTATCCACTATGATGTCAACAATAGACACAAAGTAGAATAATTACATTTCTGACAATGTCAACAAATTCTGAGAATGTAAAAGTGGCATTTAGTGCAAAGCTACTGGATTGAATTAGATTGCACAGGTGTAACTAATGAAGTAGCTGGTGAGTGTAGATTTTTTTTTTTTTTTTTTTTTTTTTTTTTTTTTTTTTTTTTTGGCATTTTGATTTTAGTCCAAATCAGTTTTTTCACTACTGGTCCTACAATTTTGACCAATGGTCACCAAATTTGCAGCAGAACATCCCCGGACCAAGCCGGAAAGTTACTTTTTCAGATTTGCAACAGTTTTATAGCTGTCTATCAAAGTATAGTCTCATTCATGAAGAATATTTAATTGTCCGCTTTTATTCAGGGTTATCACAAACCAAAAGAAAGAAGTGGACTGAAGAAGAAATCAAGGCAGTGGAGAAAACACTCATGTACTATATCAGGTCTGGAAAGGTTCCTGGGAAAGCCCAGTGTGTCAAGTGCATAGAGACTTCACCAATAGAACTTTGAGAGAGGAAATGGGAGGGAGTGAAATTTTATGTATAAAAAAAAAAAAAAAACAACAAAAAAAAACGCATTGATGCTTCAAAGGGAGACTGCGAAACAAAGGTAAGCTTGGACCTAGGACTGTTGCTTTCAGAAAGCTGGAAGATAAAAGTTTTTTTGTTTAAGGTAAAGTTTTTGCTGTTTTAAATGTTGAAACGCAATTGATTTATTTTGGAATATACAGACATAAATAATGTCACAGATTTGTTTAAACAGCCACACATTGCATATTAGCGCTAGGTAGTGTCTAAACCTCATGATACAGAGGCCATAACACAAAATGTATGTGTTTTGAATAATGTCCAAGTCCAGACTTGTTCTCTGAAATGTTCCACTGTCTTTGCCTTCAGTTTTGCTGACGATGAATAGTTTTTCATTCATTAAATGATTTTGAATTGAGATGTTCTGTTTTGACCTTTCTGTATCCTGCACCTGTACTGTACAAAAAGTGTTAACTCTTTTGTTTTATTTCTAGTCAAATGTCTTCCAGTCCAAAGGCATCTCATTACACTTTAAATAAGACTGACAAATTTACCTTTCACTGAAGCTTATTTCAAGTTTTTGCTTTTTTTAAGCAAAAATGTCTGCTAATGGAACATTTGATTTGCTTGAAACAAGATACTTTATTTATCCCAGACTGGGAAATTGCAGTGTAACAGCAGCATTACACATAGGGAATAAAATATATAACATGAATGCATCTGGGTGTTCAGTCAGTAGTTTGGCAGCGGTGGAGCTGATGACTTCACAGGCTAGCGCTGCATCAGCTGACGGGGGGATGTAAACAGTGATGATAATGGCGTACGTGAACTTCCTTGGTAAATAATACGGGCCCATTCCTACAGCCAGCAGTTCGATGTCTGGGTTATAGAGACGTTCCTTCATGACATTTGGAAAAGTCTCTGTCTCCCCGTACCAAACTGTAACCTGGGACCTCAACGCTGCTGTCCGGGATGTTCGAGTGCAGCCATGTTTCACTGAAGCCAAATATGCTACAGTCACGGTAATTCCTCTGGGTCTTCACAAGTGCTGCCAGTTCGTCCGTCTTGTTCCCCAAAGACCTCACGTTCCCCGTTATGATCGCTGGGACCGCTGGTTTGTGTCTTCTCCTTTTTTCCCTCCGTTTCGCTCTGGACCTGCAGCCCCGGCGTCTCCTCCGTAGCTCCTGCGGGACCACAGGCCTGTCTCCAGGCAACAGCGCAATCAACTGCCACAACTGCCGGCGGCGATCTTCCAAGTTACAAAAAGTAGGAAAGTAGGAGAAAAACCAAACCAACCAAAGCCATTTCGCAACTTTAACAGAAAGGTTGTTATTGAACAGAAAAAAAAAAACAACAAAAGAGCGAACCAACAAATTAACAAAGTTAACACGAAACAGGACGAGGAGCTGCGGCTACAGGCTGCCGCTAAAACGGCGCCAAAAAAAGAAAGTGTAATGTTAAGTGTAAATGAAAGATTTTTGACTAGACATTTTGATAAGACAAGATGCACTGATGCATATATTTTTGTTTTAAACTAAGCTAAACTAATATGTACAGATTTATCAGTTAAGTGATTAGTTGTCTTTTTTTTTTTCATAATTTGAGTAAAAGTAGTATAGTAATAGTTTGAGCAAATTTTAAAAAACAAATCTCTGATTAATTGGACTTTTTTTTTTTTTTTTTTTTTTTTTTTTTTTTTTTTTTAAATACCTTGAAAAACTAACCTGACAAAACATTGTGACACTTGACAGGTTACAAATAATTAAAAGAACTATTTGCAGCCCTACATACACAATACTAGAAATTATTAATTTAACTTTTTAAGTTTGGCGCGTAGACCATATAAACAAGGTGATTCGTTTTCTGGCTCAGGGTGGTAAGGTCAAAGGTTATCAGCAGAATGTTCTCCTGTGTTCAAGCACACAGTTATTAAAAGTTACTTTAAAGCTGTAATTTGGGTGACTACTTCATTTTAGATGCAGTCAAAGGAAAAGTGATAATGTTGTGTAGTGAAGATCACACTGCAACATGAAGTAGAGTAATCAAGTTATTTAAGTACAGTGTTGGTTTTATATGACTGAAAAATATTGTTCAACCCTTTTGAAAGCTCTGACCATAACAGGGTTGTAAAATTGAGTTCTCTATACATTTTTGAGTCTGATATGCATAGATCATTACTCAAACAAACACTAGTCAATAGTGAATATGAAAAAGCAAAATAAAAGTTAGGGGAAAAAAAATACAAACACTTCATTGTTTGTCTTGTACAGCAGCGGTCCCCAACCTTTTTTGTGCCACAGACCAGCCTTTAAGGTGTGGGGTATAAATGCAACAAAATAAAATTATACGATCGGCATAAAAACTGTGCTATTTTCTAAATGTCATAATAAACATGAATCCACTGTGCACTCGTATGCAACTTTATTAGCAGCGTCATCGTAACATCCTCTCTGCCCCCTAACCCCGAACCGAAATGCAGCTTTCTTTTTCATGGAAGTCACAGGCTCTTCTTCTGTCTCCTCACTGGGCCTTTTCCCCTTCACAAAGCAACTATCCTTTTTTAATCATTTTGCTAGCTTGTGGGTTTAATTTTAGCGGTAACGTATCACGTGACCGAGACAAGCTCAAGAGTGAGTCATAGACGGATGTAACGGAGAGAATCCGGTCATTTTTCAAAATGAAACATAGCTCAGATTCAGATAATAAATAAAACATAAATAATGTATGTTATTTATTCTTTCTCCGCGGCCCGGTTCAAAAGACCCACGGACCGGTACTGGTCCGCGGCCCGGGGGTTGGGGACCGCTGTTGTACAGGCTTGGAAATGTATAAATCCTCTTGACAATATGTAACAATAGTTTTATTTTTACCTTAACCCAAGGTCTTCAATGTGGGCAGCAGCAAGTAGGTTCAATATTTATCACCAAGCAAAGACTTTGAATATTAATGTTTATCATCTTCTAAAAAGGGGGAATTGAGAAAATGTCCTGAGCTAGATAAAGTCCTTAAAATCCTTCTTGAGGATTATCTAAGAAGTGAATCGTCTCAATGATTTTACTGTAACTGATAAGAACATTAATCAACATTTAAGAAAGTTTACCATTTCAGTTGCTTTAATACTGTCATCTTTGTGATGACACTCGGGTCCTTTTCTTCATTTCTACTGCATCCTCCTCAACTGACACTGACAGCAGTGCTACTGGCAGGAGGGGTTTGGCTCTTGCTGTTTTTGGTAATGCACATTTGGTGTCACTGTGAAAAAGGTTGTGAAACCTTTGGTAGTTTTGGTAAAAACAGTTTTTTCCTCTCACCATATCTTCTCCACTGCGGTACTGGTGTAGCTCACACGTGGAACATGGGAATAGTCAGTGGGGGTGGGGAGTCAAAACGATCATAATTGATTAAGCATTTTGATGTGTGTTTTAAGCGTGTGAATTAAGACTAAAACAATAATGATTGTCTTAAATTGAGAAGGACTCTTTTTAATTAGCTTTGATGAGACGTTTGGGGGCCCCACGCAATTACCTGCGTTTGCCATAATAGCGACTCTGCCCTTGACAGTGCCCCCTGGTTGTTATTTGCGATAAGACCCAATGGGAGCGTTCCCATTGGGATAGAAAAATCTGGAAAAAAAAGTAAGCTCTCTAAATTTAAGAATTTCATACTAGACCTGAGTTTTGGGATTTAAAAAAATCCCAAAAATTCTAAGGTAAAATCAAGCCCGTATCTCGTTTAGAAAGTGGTGTCCCCATCTGTAACCACCCAGTCAGGGCAAAATTTAGGTCCTCATGATGTAACAAAAGCGTGCGTGTGTGTGTGGGGCAGATGTGAACATGAATGCTGAGTATCTACATGGCTTTATGCATTTCACAGCTGTCACATCATTGGATGAACATATGCATGCACTTTTGCCTTTGACTGCACTACCAAATGACTTAATTGATTGTGACTTTATCATTTGGTGCCCACTGATGCACTGCATGCAGAAATATTGAAAACGAACAAGGTGAAGAAGTCACTATACACACTGACGGGGATACCGGCACATAGTGTGTGTGACATTATAGTGTTTTGTGACCTGTAGGTAATTGCCTGCTGTCTAATAGCTCTTGCTCCTGTACTGACAGATGTAAATGAGTGCTGGCACTACCCTGGCAGGCTGTGTGCCCAGACCTGTGAAAACACTCCTGGTTCCTACCACTGCTCATGCACAACTGGCTTCTCCCTAGCATTTGATGGCAAGAATTGTGAAGGTAAGCAACCTTGCTTAGATGTATTGTTACTTTGCATTAAAAGGTAAATACAGGCTTCACATAGACATTTCTATTGATTTGAAAGTTTTGAGTTCTTTAAATTTTCAATAATAAATAAAACCCAGTGGTGCTTCAAAGACCTTGACCAGGGGAATGAATGTGAATTGGGTCTTATTTTAGAAGCTTGCGTACATTTCTTTAATTTACTGCAGCCATATCAGAGAAAACTCTAATCGTGTATTTTCTTTTCTATAGATATAAATGAATGTGACAAAAATCCCTGTAGCCAGGAGTGTGCCAACATCTACGGCTCATACCAATGCTACTGTCGCGAAGGTTACTACCTGAAAGAGGACAGACACACCTGTGAAGGTATTTTCTGCCAAAGATTTAGTGGACCAGTAAACCTGACAGTGACGGAATCAACTCCAATAGTAGAGTCACATTATATGGGAACTGTGTTTGTATAGCCTGAATAATTCCTGTTAGTTTGGTCTCTGCTGATCCCATGACAGGTGGCTGTCCTAAGAACTGGTTTTAAAGAACCAAAGACATATTTGACGGCTCTTACCTTCCTGTGTGGTAGTTCTATCTTCTAGTCTTTGGGTAAACTTAGTTGCCTTCCACAAGGTCAAAACGTATTCACTGGAGTCTGAGACTGTTGGGTTTTCCTATTGAGACTGCTGGAGGACAGCAAACATAGACCGCGTTCACACAGACATTCCCCTAAGCAACACTGCACCATGCAGAGAAACAGCGGAAACATCTTTTATTTACAACTCATCATGAAATCATCATCACTGCATTTTCCGATTGCATGTTAGCATGTAAGCTCATTCCTTCAGCAGTATTCGAACCATCACACAACAGTGTGTTCCATTGTTTTGGCAAATTTTTCTAACACACTGGTTAAAATTTGGCCTAGTTCAGTTCTCATAAGCACTCAAATAAGGCAGTGAGGTGCTGCGCCTTCAGCCTTCCCTTACTTTAGCGATTCACCACTTTTGCAGTCCCATCAAAACCAGTCTTCATTTCAAATGTTGACAAAGCCAAGCAGATTGAAAAAAAGTGTATAGATGGATGGATGGATGGATACATTACATATAGCAGAGCAATGTACATTGAAGAAAGGAGAGCAGGGACATGTCTCACTTGGCAGACGACATGAAAAGAAACAAACCAGACAGTTATTTATTTTTTTGGTTGACTGACACACACAGGCAGAGATAAAGTGAAATCATTCACTATCACTTAGCTCTAATGTTAGAATAAAGAGACCAATCACAAGGAGTTTTGTGTTGTGGTAAGCATGTCGCATCATTTCCGGTCACTGGTGGTTATGATCTGTTAACTTGTGTACTGTCTCTGCTATTTACCTGATCAATCGACAGTAAACTTATCAAACTTATACTAGCCAAGAACTCAATCTCGTTCCCCTTTCCTAAGCTTCACAGACAAGACTGTAGCTCTGCTAATCGAACTAAACGATGCAATGGCCTCTAGCTCTCTCTCCCCCTCTCCTGTCCAGTGTGCTACATGTGTAGTTACTTTTCTGAGTCATTATATGATAGTACTTCTTGTCAAATATGCAGAATGATGGCAGAAATGGAGGCGAGAATTAATGAGTTAGAGTCGCGGCTCCACACCTTAGCTAGCCAAGCTTATGCTAGTGTAGCTAGCTGCTACCTGTTGCCGGTTCGAGGCGACCTTGAGCAGCTCCTATAGCCGCCAAGAGAGTTTCCTCCCACCAAGCAGTCAAGATTTAGTCAGGGCGGCTGGGTGACTGTCCGAGACAAGAGGCAAAGGTTATGCAGCAGCCCCCGGTTCACCACCAACCAGTTCAGTTTGTCCCCACTCAGCGACACACCCGCTGAAAAGCCAACTCCAGTGATGGGTAATTCTATTCTGAGGAACATGAAGTTAGTGGCACCATAGCTAAGTGTATCCCAGGGCCACAGCAGGCGACATCCATTCTTATCTGAAACTAAAATTGTTATTCACATCGGCAGTAACGACACCCAACTTCACCAGTCGGAGGTCGCAAAGATTAATGTGCAGTAGTTGTGTACTTTTGCTAAAACAATGTTGGACACTAGTTTTCTCTGGCCCCCTCCCCAATCGGACTAGTGATGACATGTACACCCGCATGTCCTCATTTAACTGCTGGCTGTTCAGGTGGTGTCATGAAAACAATGTGGGCTATATAGATAACTGGAAGGCTTTCTGGGGGAGGCCTGGTCTGATTAGGAGAGATGGTGTCCATCCCACTGTGGGTGGGGCCACTCTTCTTTTCTGGCTGAATTTGTTAAAAGGCTAAAACCCTGACAGCTCCAAGTCGTGACCAGGAGGCAGAGGCACAGTTTAGTATGCTCCTCTGCGCCTCAGTCAGAGCGGTCACCTACCAGGAATAGAATAGTCTGTTTAGGTCTATAGAAACTGTCTGTCCCCTGACAACCTAAATAAAGTTACTAAACCCAAATTAAACAGAAGAGGAGCTCAAAACAAAAACTTAACTGAAATCAAAATAGCCACAAATTCAGTCTCAAATAACACTGCAATTAAATGTGAACTGTTGAATATTCTATCACTATCATCAAAATCTCTACTGGTTAATGATGCCAAAGTTGATCATTGTATTGGTTTATTCTGCATAGCAGAAACCTGGCTGCAGCAGGATGAGTCTGTATGGGAAAGGAATACTTCAGCTCCAAGTATCTAGTCTAGTGGAGGAGTTCAAATGTACTAAGGTTAGGACAGAGCTCCTGTTGCACGGAATAAAGATGTGGTCATTAGTAAGGTGGTTCCAAACCCTACCAAGGGGAGAAAATGGAATCCAACTCTTAGGCATACAAAGATTGTGGGTAATGTGCAAGTAGGGCGGGGAGGCTTGGGGTTTGGCCCAGGCAAACAAGTGTGGAGTAGAGCAGGTCCCGAAGAGGAAGCTAGTTGTAGAGCAGGCTCGCAGACAGGAGGAAATATTAAGGAGTGCGAAGGCAGTGGCTCAGGCTAAGCAGGGACCACAGGTTGAGGAGCTGCAATATTTCAGTCAAGCCTATTAATCAACCCTAGAACAAAATCTGGCTGTAGGTCTTTTGAAAGCGTCACTCTTAGTCTTTCCCACTCAAAGGGTTAAAAACCAGTTCTTTTAGTTACAGTATACCATCCACCTGGTCTGTACTCAGAATTCTTATCAGAGTTATGAGTTTGTTGTGCCTTGTATTGTGTATAGGGCTGCCTCTTATCAAATCTCAATCTAGAAGGGATGTTCTTTACTGTGGATTGATTTAAGAACAATTACTGAAGGAAGGAGTGTAACAATGGCTTAATGTATGGGGGTTTTATTAATTAAAAAAAGGGGAAATAAAACATGCTCATTATATACAGGTGCAAATCAAAGCATAAACTGGGTGAAACAGGTGAGCTTGGATATGTAAATGGAATGGCATGATGTAACAATGATAATCAAGCCGCTGGTGACTCTTGAGGATATGGGCGACTGAATAGCAGATCTTTTATTAAAATACAAGGGGGAGTCTGTCTGAAAAAGGAGAGCTCTAAAACTAAATTTGATTCACTGTTGTCTAATAGTCATGCCTCGCACCACTCAGAACAACCCGCTGGGGAAGCAGATAAACGCCACCTTACTTGGTAGACAACTCAACTGGCCACAACAATAGCAGATGTCCAATGAGAGCGGCTGTGTTGAGGTCCTTCGTCATGGCCTCCCAAGCTAGACTGGTCCTCAGCTGAAGTGGCTGTCGGTCTGGCTCGTCCCTCTTCAGCGGCAGTGTTGTTTTTCGTGCGATTGGCTTGGTTATTAAGTCAATATCCGAATTATCCTTCTCTTTGCTGATGAAAACAGACTGGAGCCGTGGGTGGTACAAGCAGCCCTGGTTACCACGGCAATTCGAGACGCTGGAGGCTGAGTGCCGTAAAGCCAAATTTGTCCTGGTCTCCAGCAGCTTCAGCATCAGCTTCAACTTGGAACTTTTAGCCGCTGTAGCTTAGCGGCTAAATTCTGACTTCTGAGTTTCTTTTTCTGTTGTGGTTGTTATTACTTCGTCAGGTCTCCTGGGGAAGCTCTCCTCTTCAGAACTTCCCCAGAATGCCCCAAGACTCCAAAAAAAAAAAAAAAAAAAAATAATTTTGACTGCTTTTATTTGGAGGCCTACCCATGGGTGTGGTCTGTTTGGCGTCGCGAATAGGGCATAGCAAGGGCGGTGTTTGGATTTTAACTACGTCTTTCATTCACCCAAATTTGAAGTTATATGTAAACAGGGATAAATGTATCGTTTGATAAGTACAGTTTTCTCTGCTTGTTGTAGGTACTTCGGTGGACATGGTTTTATCTGATTCACTGTAAAACACAATTAAATGGTTATTAGGCAATCACGACATCACTGAGCACACAAACAAATGAACTAAGAAAAGATCATTTTCATGCATATGTTGACTGTCTGTGGCCACCATCAGAGACGTGGCTATGGACAGTGTATGAAATGTCTTTCTTTTTCTCTTTCTCAGACATTTGAGTGGAATTCAAGTACATAGGTTATGGTGTGGTGGCAACACGCCATTGGTTTCAATGGCTCGCCGTCAGGTGGTGCTGTGGCTGCGTGATTGGAGTAGTTCATTATTCAGTGTCAGTCCTATCTCTGCCAAATTAGTTCGTAGAAAAACGGTTCGAACAGCTACAAAGTTGGTTCGCCGTCTTTGCAGTCTCTTACTTGAGTAGAGTATCCTATTTCTTATTATATCCACCCTTGTGGCCTTATGAGTATGAATGCATTCCATTTTGTTTGCTGCCTGATAAGGTTATCAGGTCAGCCTGAGTTGAGGGTCAGAGAAGGGGTACCTCTCTGTGGGGTGAGGCAGGTTCATGCTGATTTGTGGCACTGACTGCAATCTATTGTCTTGGGAAAGCAGGGTCTCTAGATGCCAGGTTCAGATAAGGGTCCAGGACGGCACTCAACATAGACCGTTGGAGGCAATAGTCTCTTAAAAGTTTGAGGGGTGTGGGGGATTGGAATCTCCACCACAGAGTTAGTACTCAGGACAGATAAAATCATTATCCTGGGAGATTTCAATATACATGTAGATGTAGAAAGCGACAGCCTTAGTTCTGGGTTTCTTTCCCAACTAGACTCAATTGGCTTTTCCCAGCATATGAATGTTCTAACATATGGCATTGAAATTGACAAATTCACATTTTTTTCTCCTTCACAATTTCTCTTTTAACCTACCATTACCTCATTACATTTGAGTTTACTTTGACTGCACGTTGAGGAATAAATTCAGCTGTAGAAGATGTTAATCTGAAGATGCTGTGGCTAAATTTAAAGAACATTCAGTCATTTGCAGCAATACCATATCTAAATTCAAATGAGGATTTCTCCCATACACAGGTTGATGACCTTGTGATTAGCACTATGGCCACACTGTGTTCAAATCTAGACAATGCCGCCCCTCTCAAAATGAAAGTAATCAAACAGAGTAGCTGGCTCCCTGGTATAATTCCCAAATCTGTGCCTTAAAGCAGACATCAAGGAAATTAGAAATTTGGTGTTCCAGTAAGTCAGAAGAGTCTCACAGAGCCTGAAAAGATAGCTTAAAAACATATAAAAGAGCTCTCCGCAGTGCTAGAAGAAAATATTACTCAGCACTCATAGAAGAAAATAAGAACAACCCCAGGTTTCTCTTCAGCACTGTAGCCAGGCTGACAGAGAGCCATAGCTCAGTTGAACCAGTGATCCCCTTAGCTCTAAGCAGTGATGATTTTATTAACTTTTTTACAGATAAAATTATAACAATCAGTAAGAATTCATCAGCTCTTATCTACATTAGACAATAATCTTCTACTGAATACAGCAACTCCTGAATCAACTGCAACGCCTCTTTTACATCTGGACTAATTCTCACCTGGACTCGTGGGTCTTTTGAATCGGGCCACACAGAAAGAATAAATAACTTACATTATTTATTTTTTATTTATTATCTGAATCTGAACTGTTTTATCTTGAAAATTCTTCAAGATTCTCTGCATTACAGCCATCTATGACTCAATCTTGACATATGTCAAAACGCTTGTCTAGGTCATGTGATACGTTACCACTAAAACTAAACCCACAAGCTTGCGAAATCATTAAAAAGGGAAAGTTTCTTTGTGAAGGGGAAAGGGCCCAGTGAGCAGACAGAAGAGCCTGTGACTTCCATGAAAAAGAAAGCTGCATTTACGTTCGGGCTTAGGGGGCAGAGAGGATGTTACTCATGTTATGTTGTTGGCGCGATGTTACAAGGACAGCATAGCTAAAGAGTAAATGAACGTTAACTTTTTAAACTATAAGCTCTGTCATACAAAAAAAGTTTTAAGATTATTCTTGAAAATTGCTAAAGAGTCCGCCCCCCGGACCGATACTGGAAGTTGGTTCCATAGAGGAGGAGCCTCTTGGAGACTCTAGGAACCACAAGTAAACCTCCATCTAGCGGAGTGGCCTGCTAGGACAGTAAGGAACTATGAGCTCTCTGAGATATGATGGAGCTTGGCCATTAAGAGCTTTATATTTTAACAGAAGGATTTTAAATTCTATTCTGAATTTTACTGGCAGCCAATGAAGAGCAGCTAACACAGCAGAGATGTGATCTCTTTTCCGAGTGCCTGTTAATATTCGTGCAACAGCATTCTGAATCACCTGAAGACCTTTCAGAGATTTGTTTGGACATCCAGATAGTAACAAGTGACAGTAGTCCAGCCTAGAAGCTACGAATGCATGGACGAGTTTTGAGACAGGATGTTAGATTTACTAATGTTTCTCAGGTGGAGAAACACTAGGAAACGGTTAGGGTTAGGGGTCTTGTTCTGCCTAAGGTTTCTCCCTCTTAAAGAAAGTTTTTCCTTGTCACTGTCAAGTGCTTGTTCATCGGGGGATCTGTTGGGCCTCATCAAATAATTTTGAGGAGTTTGGTCTGGGGTTAGGGTTTTTATGTAAAGTGCATTGATGTAACTCTGTTATGATTTGGTGCTATATAAATTTGATTGTTACTGATGTGATGTGTTTTGTTTTTTAACAGATATTGATGAGTGCTCCCAGAGCATCGGGAATCACTGTTACTTCAAGTGTGTCAACATTGCAGGCAGCTACCAGTGTGCGTGCCCTCCTCAGGGATACACAATGTCAGCAAATGGACGCACCTGCAGAGGTGAACACTAACTGAATATGCAGCATGAGTTTTGTTGGTTGGTGACCTCGCATCATTTCATTTATTCAATCATCTTCTACCGCTTATCCATTTCTGGGGAACTGGAGCCAGTCCCAGCTCACTGAGTAATTCAAATGTGTATTGTTCACATCAACATCAAGTCTACCCCTGATATTTAGGACTAATTAACAGATATTTTTAAATACCAGCCTAACACTACTTAATTTAGTGCCACGGGCTATAGCCCAGAGGCCACTACTTCTACACAGTAGAAGTAGTGGCCTCTGTGCAAAGCACGAGGCACTACTTAATCTTCTCCATACTTATTATTATTATTCCGTCACATTTTCGGCGATTAATGCAGGTCGTACCGCTGGACGAAGCCCTACAATATATATATCAAAACGTGCGGCTCGATCGTGACAAGTGTGCTAAGTTCTGGTGAGTAGATTTTCTGATTTTTCCCAAAGTTATTCCCAAAAAACCAACCAAAATTTTCCATCCAGAATGCATGGGAGCCGACGAAAAATCGCCTCCGAATTTCACCTATTTTCTCAGTCGCATAGTTCTGTCATACATGCACCTAGAAATGTCATTCAAACGTTGTGCTCTTTCCAGACCATCAAACCTAAATATTATACTTTTCAAACTGCGAGCGTTCAAAGGAGGAGTCCGATTCACTTTTTCCTCAAAGTTAGAGTGGAGACGCTCGTTAACTAGAGTGAGAGCACTGTGAAAAAGTCACCCACATTTTCATTTTTAACTCGAGCTCACGGCCAAACCGTGCAAAGGAGACAAACAATTTTTTGGCAAAATGTAGACACGGGTCTTGGGATTCAGAAAATCTAAGTTTGAGAGCTCTACTCCTCACCAAATTCAAACAGGAGGGCTGAGAGCGTCAGCAACACCTGGTTTTGCCCCAATTGACTTTGTCACAGAACTACACAGAGACAGATATACAGAAGCACTCACACATATACACAGACACACACACACAGACAAATATCCAGACGCACTCACATATACACAGACACACACAGACACAATCACACACACGAGCATATAAATATATATATATATATATATATATATATATAAATAATTCACTACAATAATTCACTACAATATGCCATAGCTCACTTATTCTATGTCCCTTTTTAACTTTTTCTAAACTTTTTCTAAAAGCAGACAAAAAACAAACGGAGAACAATGTTTTGGAAATGCAGAAACTGATGCTCTTGTTTTTCTTCAGCCCCTTGTATGTTTAAAAATAATGAAAGAATGAGATTAAAGCCTGTTTAAAAGTATAAAGACTAATTAAAAAAACAGGACAGCAGGACATATCCCTAAATTGTGTATTTTGAGGGTTGCTGCAAAATGCACAGCTTTGATAATGGAAATGATGGACTGGTAGTAAGAGCTAAAGCTTTTAGTTAAAATTTTTATTACACTTTTTTACTCAGTCAACACATTTCTTTTGATTTTAACATCCATATGTTTTTATAGAACACAGTGAAATAATCAGTCATTCAGATAAATTTGAAACCTCGTCAGTACAGAGAGCCAGAGTTAGTATTAACACTAACACTATGGCATCACTTTTATAAAACTAATGTAGGCGGACTGTCTGGTGCCTTAGGAGGGGAGGGCTGCCCTCTGCCCACACCGGATATACACAGGACATTAGTGAGATACTGTCTTCCACTGAAAGAGTACTTAAACAATCTGCTTAATTCCACAAGCAGGTATTCTTAGGAAGCAGAACTAGGTACCACTGAGGTGGCTCAACTCATCACAAGGGCTTCAAAAGTTTCTAAAGGCGGAGGATATTGAAGTGTTGTCTTTGGTGGCATGCCACTGCAACATTGCGTGGACATCGGGGACAGTACATCTGGAGTGGCAAACTGAGGTGGTGGTTCCCATTTTCAAGAAGGTGGAGCAGAGGATGTGTTCCAACCATAAGGGGCTCACACTCCTTAGATAAATAAATTCTATTTATTTATTTTTATTTCATGCCTCTGTGTTGATCTGTGCTGCTAAGTCCATTTCTACCAGGTGGATTTTATTAGTCTTATTTTGCTTATTCTGACTCATTGAAGATAATGTATTGAATTGCTTCATTGATCTATTTTTTTTTCCAGATATTGATGAGTGCACAGCTGGCAGCCACAACTGCTCATATGGACAGAGCTGCTTTAACCTGCAGGGAAGCTTCCGATGTCTTTCTTTTGACTGTCCTCCAAATTACAAGAAGGTGTCAGACACGTGAGTGACATTTCTCTCTTAGCATCTTATTGCTTTAATGACTCTTATCCTATAGCAGCATATCAGGCCTCATTGAAGCATTTTCATTCATTGGAAAACAGACCCAACCGAGTTACTTTTCCCAGGTTATATTATAGTTTTTATACAGGGTATTAAAAATCTGGTATCACTCAATTAGTGTAATGGTCTTCTGATCCACATTGGTCATCTGCAATGCTGCTGCTAGAGTTTTAACCAGGACAAAGCGATTGGAGCACATTACAGCTATACAAGCTGCCTGCTACCAATTTCTTTGAACACTATAAGTGTCAGAAGTCAGATGGCTTTGACCAGCTCGCTACTTCCTGGGGTGGTCCCCACTCTCATTCCTCTGCAGTACAGTGGGCTTCCTGCAGTCTTCATCAGTGTTGTCAAAAAATGCCTTATTAACCCTGGTTTGACATGGCCTTTCTCTTGATTGCAAAGCATCTTTCATTTGAGTTGACAAAGGTCTGTATGCTCACCATGGGTAGAATGAATGTCACCCTCTTGGTGCCACCTGGAGTTTGACACCAACAGCTTCCAAGAGACTTGTTTGGGATAAGAACAAAAAGGAAATTTAAAAACCTAAAATCTTATTTATTTTACAGTTTGGGTTTTTTATGCTTTCTTTGATTTTTTTTTTTTTTTTATGTTTTTTAGGAGGTTTGGTGACCAAAAAAAACCAAACAGTGCTTAAGATGAGAGATGTGTATGTGTTATTATTGAGCTGCAGCCTACAGTGATATTTCAAGGCCCAGTTGAAATCAGCTGATAGATGTGCAGGAAGATTGTTTCCTGGGTGAAGAGCAGACAAATTAAAAGCTGCTTCACCTGCTGCTGGGATTACCTTATTATCCCCACACACAACTGCAAGCAGCAGTGTGATTACACACATTTACAGAGGGCACACACAGACTCAGGGGAGGAGGAAGAAGCCAGGAGCTGCTGGAGTCAATCCAAGCTCACATTTGGCAAAGGTGGGGTACACCAGTTCATCACAGGGCTAACACACAGAGACAAACAGAAACAAACCATTACTCACACTCAGACCTACAGTCAATTTAGACTCACAAATGTAACTAAATGTATGTCTTTGGATTGTGGGAGGAAACTGGAGTACATGAGTAAATATTTAAACTCCGCACAGTAAGGCCCCATGCCCAGGAATTGAAGTCACTACCTTCTTGTTGTGAGGCAAAAGTCCTAACCACTATGCCAAGGTGCTGCCCCAGCTCCAGATCGATTTTCCTAAAAAAGTTGGAGTCTCTGTGAGAGAGATGAATCAGATCTTTTTGGTCAGAGTTTCTGGTTAGACATCACCTTGACAGGTGAGTGTCTGTGACATATCAAGAGAAGGAGGCAAAAAGGGTTGTAAACATAACACTCGGCTGAAGGCCAAGCAAAGCTGGAGCCAATAAAATACTTGCATCTAGTACAGAGTCATCTGGGTCTGAGTGCCGATTTTAGGCTTACCTCTCTTACAGAGCCTAATGTTGTCTTTGAAGGTTTATGACCAAAAGAGCTTTAACTGTAGAGGTTTATGGATGTCAAATAGAATCAATACAATCTAGCAGCTGAAGTTTGGGGTCTTGCTTCTTTAAACAAAGTCTTTGACATCAGCACATTTACTCATACCATATCAGCACAGTAATGGAGGCATAAGATTAAAAAAACACTTCTGTGTATTGACTGTTAATTCAACATTGAAGCTAAACACAGATATGGGAACGAGAGCTGAACTCACAAAAATGCTTACTGAACTCCCCTCTCTCCTTTCCAGGCGCTGTGAACGGATCACCTGCTCCAGCAACTCTCTGGATTGTCAGAGCTCTCCTGTGCGCATCACATACTACCAGCTCAGCTTCCAGACTAACATCATCATCCCAGCCCAGATTTTTCGAATTGGACCTTCTCCTGCCTACCCCAGTGACCACATCACCATCAGTATTTCCAAGGGTAACGACGAGGGCTACTTCAAGATCCGAAAGCTCAACAGCTTCACAGGTGCCATTTATCTGCAGCGACAAGTGCGCAAGCCCAAAGACTTCCTGATCGATGTGGAGATGAAACTGCTGAGGCAGAGCACCTTCACCTCCTTTCTGGCGAGGATCTACATCTTCATCACAAGCACAGTGTAAATCAAACAGTTTGACAAAGAAACTATTATGTATGGACCTAAGTTTTTTTTGTTTGTTTGTTTTTTTTAATACACATGTAGACAAAATTGTTGGTACTCTTTCATTAAGAAGGAAAAACCCACAATGGCCCCTGAAATAACTTAAAACTGACAAAAGTAATAGTAAATAAAAATGTATCGGAAACTAACTAATGAAAATCAGACATTGCTTTTGAACTGTGGTTCAACAAAATCATTTAAAAAGAAAAATACTGTCTTTGACAAAAGTGATGGTACCCTTAACTTCATATTTTGTTGCAAACAATTTGAGGCAATCACTGCAGTGAAGTGATTTATGTAATTGTCAAGACTTCAGCACCTGTCGACACATATTTTGGTCAACTCTTGATAAAGAAACTGCTCCACCTGTCTCAGGTTTGAATAGGCATTATCGCAGATTCAGTCATTCATTCATTCGGGGGGTGCACCCTGGACAGGTCGCTAGTCCATCACAGGGGCTATCGCAAATTCTAGTCTCCCTTTTTCATGATTTGCTTTCAACAAAGGACTCCTCAGTCGTCTTGCATTAAGTCCACTTTGGCTCAAACAGCAACAGACAGTGTTATCTGACACTGAAGTACCTTGACCTTGAGGTTCAACTACAATCTCTTTGGAATTTGTTCTTGGCTCTTGTTTTCCCTCTTGTGGCCACAGCCAGCTAGGTTGGCTACTGTCTCGTGGACCTAAAACATGTGCAACAGGAACATCAAGCTGCTTGAAAATGGTCTTATAGCCTTTACCACGTTTGTCTATAATTTTCCTTTTAATCTCCTGAGACAGCTCTCTTAGCTTCTTAGTATCATGGTATGCACCACACTAAAAGTGGACCACAGGAAGATAAGGAGGAAACTAAGTGACACACCTTAGTTTAACATGTCATTATGATCAAAATATTTCCAGTCTTTTCTAGGGGTACCATCATTTTTGTGCAGGCCAGTTTTGTTAGTATTTTTTTAAAACAATCAGTCAAACCATAAACCAAAAGCAATGTATGATTTATGTCCACCACTTCTGTTTCTGGGTTGCAGGAAATGTTGGACCCAATCCCAGCTGGACAGGTCATCTCTGTCTCTGTGTGTTGGCCCTGCAAAGAAATGGCGAACAACCACTGACACACAACTCTATGGGCAATTTTGAGTCAACAATTAACCGACACATGCATGAACTTCTTGCTGTGAACCAACAGTGCTAAGCATTAAGCCACTATGCTGCCCCCATACATTAATTTTCAAAAAATCTTTATTACTTTTGTCAGTTTCAAGTTATTTCAGTGACCATTGTGGGGTTTTCTTTCTTTAATACCAGGGCATTAACATTTTTTTTCCATATGTTTATCTGCAGACTCTTGTTGTTATGCCCCCGCATGATTTATTATTTTTCAACTTATTTGAATTAGAGGACTCACCCAGAAGGTGACCACTCTGGGTTGTTGCTTGGTGCTCTCCTCCTTAGCCTTGACCTCCCTGTAAATTCATTTTCAGAAGTCTTTAAAGTTTGAAGTTTGAACCCAAACTGATGAGATTTACCTGTGATGTTGCTCACTAAATTTTTTCTTATTTTTGTAATTTTTCTTTTTTTTTTTTTTTTTTCATTTATCGGACCTGTATGTGGTGTTGATAATGACATGGTCTCTATGTATGTCCAGGACATGGATTGAAGCAGGTTGTACTTAACTCTAAATCTTTTTATGTATTTCAAACTATTAAAGATTGTTCATTTTTGATTAATTCAGTTTTTTTGTTTTTGTTTTTGTTTGGGTTTTTTTTTTGTTTGATTTTTTTTTTTTTTTTTACTTTTATCAGTTTGGGCCTCAGCAAACACCATCTGGTTTTTAATGTTGTTAAAAAAAATTGTATGAATAATAGCAGTCTTCAGCATTTAGTTTATATTATTTTAAAAAAACAACAAAAAAAAAAAGATTTTACCCAGTTAATTTTAGAACTGCAAATTCAGGGCACACCTCATATATAATGCAGTGTTACTGATAGTCTTTTGTTTATTACTGGACATATATTTCTATGTTACTGTTTTGTAATTAACTCAGGGTAAAAATTGTGCAGTCAGACAAATTCCTGTGTAGTGTGCGGGAATAAAGCAATGTGCTGATGTAACTCTGGAGTGGCCTCACACAGCATGTGCACTTTAAGCTGTCACATGACATTGATATCTATAAACCCTTAATAAATGATGATCAAACTGTTATCACTTGCTTAATAAAAGTTAAGATTAAATTTGAGCAGTGTGTCAGAGTCAGGTTATCCCGTTTTGTTCACTGCTACACTGTTGTCTTTTCTGAACAATCAGAAGGCCAGGATTTCTTGTCTCATTTCTGCTATTAAATCAGATAATGAAGTGTTAAATCTTTTATTGATGTCTGGAGGAGTTTTTAAGGAAAATTATCTCTCTCCTCGTCAGAGGTTAAACCCTCTGGTAATGCCTGTTTTCTCAAATGTAGACAAAGAATCTATCCAGGTTTTCTTCAGAGAGGACCTTGAAAGACCAATAACACAATCTGAAATAAAAATTGCCATCGACAACATGTTTAAGATGGCTGAAGATGAAGATGGCTATAGTATTTATTTATTTTATTTTATTTTTTCAAACGTGCTCCCCAATTTTAATTGACAAATTGGAAAGGGTTTGTTGAGGTTCAGAAATGGGGGGGGGTGATTCCGATCTCCCACACCTCTCAAACTTTGAAGAGACTTTAAAGAGACTGTTACCTCTCCACAGAGATTTCCCAGAGCTCTGCTAAGTACCATCGAGGACCCTTATCTGAACCTGGCATCAAAAGACTCCTGCTTTCCCAGCACAATAAATTGCAGTCAATGCCACAAATCAGCATAAACCTGCCTAACCCCGCAGCAGAAGCAGTCCTGGCTAGTTTTGCACCCTGGGCAAAACATCCCAACCCCCCCTTACCCCCCCCCCAACATGCAAATACGGGAATATACTATATTATTTATGTTATTTTATTACATATGTTATTAAGTACAAAGGTTAACTAGAATAGAGAAACAAATACAAAAATACGATAAATAAAAAAGATAAATAAATGAAATAGAGTATGTAAACACCAATATAACCAACAAATCCTGCATCACACAAATACAAATATAATAAAAAAAAACTACTACTACTATCAACAACACCATAAGAACAACTACTACTACAAATGAATAAAATAAATAATACTAATAATATTATAATTTTCAGGTAGTGCTTGATCACATGAAAGTGCAGGTGTAAAGTGCAATCTAAAACCTGACCTTTCTAGCCGACTTTGATGGAAAATCATCAATAACATCATCATACAAATCTGTTGTATAATTGTATGATTGATGCTCGTGCACCACCAAATAGATTGCCCATAGCAAGATCCGGCTTTGCCCCGCAGAGAGATACCCCTTCTCTGACCCTCCACTTGGGTTGGCCTGATAACATTATCAGGCAACGGCTGTAAATTTCTATGCCCTAAAAGAGAGAAATTTGATTGGACCTTCCGCAGGAGACCTGACGCAGCAATAACAACAACAGAAAAAGAAACTCAGAAGACAGAACTTAGCCAGTACACTACAAGAGCTAAGTCCCAACTTCAAGCCAAGGTTGCTTGAGGCCGGAACAAGCTTGGCTGCACTTCACTCAACCTCCAGCGTCTTGAGTTGCCGTGTTAACCAGGGCCGCTTGTTCTGCTCCAATGTGTTTTCATCAGAAAAGAGAAGAATAATTCGGATATTAACTTGATAGCCAAGCCAATCGCTCCAAAGACAACGCTGCCGATGAAGAGGGACAAGCTGGACCGACAGCCACTTCAGCCGAGGACCAGTCTAGCTTGGGAGGCCGCGACGAAGGACCTTGATGCGGCTGCTCTCATCGGACATCTCTTGCCCTTTTCGTGGCCAGTTGAGTCGTCAACCAATGTAAGATGGCGTTTATCTGCTTCCCCAGCAGGTTGTTCTGAGTGGTGCGAGGCATGGTTAGCAGACAAAATTAATAGTTTTAGAGCTCTCCTTCCTAAGACAGACTGCTCCTTGTATTTTGATAAACGATCTGCCATTCATTCGCCCAAATCCTCAAGAGTCACCAGCCGCTTAATTATCATTGTTATATCATGCCATTCCATTTACATATCCAACCTCACCTGTTTCACCCAGTTTATGCTT
Source organism: Echeneis naucrates (assembly GCF_900963305.1). Taxonomy (NCBI): domain Eukaryota; kingdom Metazoa; phylum Chordata; class Actinopteri; order Carangiformes; family Echeneidae; genus Echeneis; species Echeneis naucrates. Next base: position 26,434,962 of record NC_042515.1, read on the forward strand.
TGATTTGCACCTGTATATAATGTGCACGTTTTATTTCCCCTTTTTTTATTAATAAAACCCCCATACATTAAGCCATTGTTACACTCCTTCCTTCAGTAATTTTCCTTATCACAGTCCCGCTTAAGCCAAATAATGGCTTTACAAGGTGTAGGATACCGCCCTATCTTTCTCCTCATTTTGGAGAGGAAAATCCTGGCAAGAAGATTAGAAGGAATTACACCCAAACTTATTCACATAGATCAAATTGGATTTGTAAAATCAACGCTCACTCCAGCTAGTGGTATCGACGCCTCTTTGGCATCGATACAGCTATTTATTGATTATAATTATATTCCTTTGATATATTCACGATAATTTGAGCCCCTTGCTCTTTATTTTATTATTAGAACCACTGGCCATTTCAATTAGGAATAACCATTATATTAAAAGTGTTGCAGCCCTGGTAACAGAAATAAAACTAAGCCTTTTTGAAGATGATATATTGTTGACAGTATCTGACCCACCCAGCTCCCTTAAATATTGTCACGCCCCAGTCTAGGGGTTTGTAACACAAAAAAAGACCAAAACAAACGGTTACCAAACAAGGTGAACACCGGCCAGCAGTCCGGATATGTGTCTACCTAATTAATTACCTACCTAATTAACGAAAACAGGAGAAAACAGTGGCAGCTCACCTGCTCACCGTGCTAGTACTATATAAGTCATTGGGATCTCTGACTAACCATGCTGTTTTATCCTAATGAATCACATATTGTTTTAATATCTGATTTTATACCTCTTACATGTTTTTATATGAAATATCTATATACTATATATAATCATGGCCTTTTTATTATTGAATGAAGGAGAAACACTGATATTGTGGACTTTGTGGTGTGGTTTGTGTCTGTTCTCCTTTCTCATCCACAGAAAACAGGGACCTACAACAGCAATTGGGGGCTGATCGCAGGAATGGAGCCAGATAATATGAGGAGGAATTGTGCAATCCAAAGAAGTCACACCCACATACCTCATTTCCTTTGTGTAACCATAACAAAAGCTGGACCAGGGAAAGATAGTGCATCAGACTTTGTGAACTGGTGCTGGAGTTGTCTGCTGGTTAGGGAACATAGTCTGGTCCAGAGCTCTGTAAACGATTTCTTTTTTATAGTATATTTTACAGTTTGTATTCATATATGAAATTGATTTGGACGTCTCATGCATCCTTCATCAAACAAATGCGCGAGTTCACTTTGGGAACTCAACAAAGTGAAAATGGATCGTGCAGATTATATATAAGTGAATATGGCGTAGCATTATCGCGAACACCTGGCAGCGGAAGGATCAAACAACAAACAAAAAAACACAGGCAATGAGGCACAGGCAGGTTGGACGCGAGTGAGTTGGACAGTGACAGCTGTGAAATTACCCTCCTTGAGTTTGACAGCTTCGAAAGTACTTGTAGGCCATGGCTCCCCGTCAGCACAGGCCACACATGTGGACGAACCCACCAATCAAAGACAGAGTATACCCTGCAGGTTCTTCTGCAGGAGAACAGCACCGGCTACGCTAGCACTGGCATCCACTTCTAGTTTAAAAAGACAAGAGAAGTCGGTAGCCGCCAGGACAGGAGTGCTGCACAGGAGGGCCTTACGGGACTCGAGGGAGTGCTGGCAAGCAGGTCTCCACGCAAAAGGCTTTTTGACATTTGTCCAACTAGTGAGAGGGGCAACAACAGCAGCAAAATTATGGCAAAAACTGCGATAGTACCCAGCCATCCCCTGGAAACAGCGGAGCTCCTGCCTGGTTTGGGGTACTGGATATTCCAGAATCACCTGAATTTTGGCATCAAAATTGACCTGTCCCACCTGCCTCCCAAGGTTGGTGGCTGTAGCTCTGTCGAACTCACACTTAGCTAGGTTCCAAGTTAGTGTGGCCTCCTTTCACTTGTCAAAAATCTTCTCTAGGGTTCGCATGCGCTCAGGCCATGTAGCTGAAGCTACCACGTTGTCAAGGTACACCTCAGAGTTTTTCACATCAGCCAGGACAATGTGCATAAGCTATTGGAAAGTGGCAGGTGCGTTCCAGAGACCAAAGGGCATGAGAGTGTATTGACAGAAGTTATCCGGAGTTACGAAGGCAGAAATGTCAGAAGCAAGGGACTTGCCAGTAACCTTTCAGTAAGTCAAGATTTGTGACGAATGTTGCTGAACCAAACCTCTCCACACAGTCTTCCATTCTAGGCAGGGGATATGAATCAGTTTTTGTGACATTACTTACTTTTCTAAAGTCACTGCAAAAATAGGGTGTGTTGTCAGGTTTGGGCACAAGCAGACAAGGAGAGCTCCACGCACTGGGGGTGGGGACAGCTAGACCACTATCTACCAGGTAATTGACCTCTTTTTTCAGAAGAGCGCGCTTGGTTGGGCTAACCCGGTAAACGTGCTGTTTGATAGATGGTGGTCACCAACATCGATGTCATGAGAGACAGTCATGCAGGATGGATGGTCTGAAAACAAGGTGTGATAGCTGTTATTCAGATCTATAATATCTGCTCGCCCTGACGCCCTGCTGCAATTGGGCTTGCAGATCTTTCAAAAACTCAGAATTCTGCAGCCGTGAACAATGAGAATTATTCTCGTGTAGATATCTCCTGAGGGCATCAATCAATTAATCAATCTACTAGAAAAAGGCGTTTCCCACAGGAGAAACATTTGCAAGGTGTATTTACATTTCAACCCTGACATATAAATACAAAATCACAACATTCACAACACACAAAAAGACACCACAACCACCTTTCACACACCTCATGAGTTGATTTGGTGCAGTGGGCCAGACTGTGCATGCTCCCAATCTACCCAGGCACTACAAAAGCCAGCCAGACACAATGCTCAGGTCATTTAACACTGCCCAGACCCAGGAAGTGCTGCGGTGAGGAAAACACATTTGAACAATGATTTTGTAGCCTTTGAACAATAAACAGTTAACAAAACTGTGGTTGTGCGTTTGTGTACAACAAAGAAAATATGTTAGTGTAATGAAAGAAAATAGCACAGGAAACCTGCTAAGTTGTTAAATGTAGCTTAGTTTGTGCACCCACTAAACTGTAGCATGCTACCTGGCTAACATGGTGCAGGGTGCTATCAGTGGCAGGGGAAACTGCCACATTGCTCCCCCCTCCTCTCCCGGCGTAGCTGGAGTGTTCAGCCAGGACAGGTAGTCAGCCAACAGATTGCTCTTGCCAGATCGGTGCCTGATCTGGAAACTGAAAGGTTGCATATTGAGATACCATCAGGTGATTCTGGCATTATGTTCATAGTGTTGATCCATGACAAAGCTTGGTGGTCTGTTTCCAAGTCAAACTCTCTTCCAAGGAGATAGTAGCACAGACTTTCTAAAGCCCATTTAATGGCTAAGGCCTCCTTCTCAATTGTGGAATACCTAGTCTCCCAAGGTTCCAACTTCCAACTTAGGTGCAGCACTGGTTTCTCCTTCATCTTGTGCCCTTGTGTCAACACGGGCCCACTTCCGAGGCATCCACCTGGACCCGGAAGCGCTTCTGAGTCAGGACTGCAGAGAGTGGAGTAGTGTGGAATAAAGTTAGAATACCACCCAACAAGGCCCACAAATGACCTCACTTGCTTCTTGGTGCGGAGGCGCTGAGCATTGCGGATGGCATCGACTTTGTCCACAAGAGGGCAGACATGTCCCCCTCCAAGCTGGAACTGCAGATATTGGACTTCACTCCTGACCCACTCACTCTTCTGAGCATTGAGGGTCAGGCCGGCCCTTTCAATGTGACTCAAGACCTGTTTTAGATGGAGATGGTCCTTCCAGGAATGGCTAAAAATGACGACATGGTCCAGCTAAGCAGCACTGAAGGATTCAAGCCATGTCAGAACAGGATCCATCAACCTTTGGAAGGTCGCAGGCGCTCCATGCAGTCCAAACAGCATTACTGTAAACTGGTACAGTCCTGTTGGTGTACGGAAAGCAGCGTACCCCTTGGACATCTCCTCCAGTGGAATCTGCCAATATCCCTTGCAAAGATCCAACGTTGTTATGAAGGTGGCAGTCCCCACGTGCTCCACGAGGTCATCTATGCAGGGCATGGGGTAGGCGTCGAAGCAGGTGACAGCATTGATCTTCCTGAAGTCAATGCAATGGTCGTTGAGAACCGTGCTTCTTCGGTACCATCACCATGGGACTGGACCACTTGCTCTCAGATGGCTCAATCACACCAAGATCAAGCATCATCTGGACCTCATTCTTCAGAGACCCCGCCAACTTTTCTGGGATGCGGTATGGCCTCTGTCGAATGGGAGGAGCGTCCGCCTTTTTGAGTCAGATGGTGTGCTGTCCGTGCCGTCCATCCTGGTCCATCACGGAACAGTCCTTGTAGCTCCCGGAACAGCAACTGCAACTCCTGTTGAAGGGGCAAAGACAGGTGCCCCAGATGGGGGGGGTTTGGCTGAAAAAGCTGTTGCAGATTAGAGTCAAACTCTCCATCTTCCTCTTTCACTTGGCGCACCAGGAACGCCTTGGTGGGTTCCTGCTCTTTCCACTATTTGAGCAGATTAATGTGGTAACACTCGGATGCTTTCCCCTTGTCCAGGTGAGCCACTTCGCACGTCACCTGTCCCATCTTCTTCAACACCTCATAAGGTCCCTGCCACTTGGCTAGCAGTTTGTTGCTACTTGTTATGTCCTGATGGCTAGGGGTATCTCAGGACAAACAAAAGTAGTATTTTTAAACAAAAAAGAACGAGTAGAGATGGATAAACAGACTGGTAGGTATGAGCATCAAATGAGGTATTTTAATAAGGTAGCTCAGTGGCACACCAAAAATAAATCCTCACACACCTAAGGATGATATAAGAAATAACAGAAAACTATCCTCTCAAAAACAGGAAGGAAGTAAGAACAACACTTCAAAACCCACTGTCTAACACACAGTCAGCTTGCGGTTTGCCACTTCACTGGTGCTGCTGCCTTACTGGCGTGTTGGGGAGAGAGAGCCACTTTCCCTCTGCTCCTCTTATCGTTATTGGTCCAGGCAATCCTGCAATTAGCAGACACTCACACACAGAGACACACCCACACAGACAGTTCATAGAGGCACTTCACACACAGACACTCCCACACAGGCATATCTATATAGAGGTCCGTAACACTACTGGTTGGCAGCTCCCTCTGTCGAGCCCTTTTGTCATACCAGCACTTCTGGTCACGCTGTGCCCTCTCCAGGTGGACCTAAGCCTCATAACAGTATCTCTCCAGACGTTCGTGCATTTTGAGCACATAGGACAGGATACCTTCTGGGGCTGGTTTCTTGGTTGCCTCCCACTCCTTACTCAGGAGATCCAATGGGACTTGTACTGGCCAGGTACAGGAGCTTGAACGAAGAGAAGCCCGTGGATGCTTGAGGCACCTACTACACTCCTACACGAGAAAAAAGCTGGACAAGGGCTCTGATTATCCTTGGTGTCTTTATGCTTCGGAGGGAAAGCTTCAGGGAATCGGGTTGCATAGTCACAGATGACAAGGATGTACTGGTAACTGGCACTAATCTTCTCCAGGGGACCAACCACATCCATTGCTATGTGCCGGAAAGGGGTACGGATGACAAGTAATGGATTTAATGGCACTGGCTTGGTTTTGATGTGTGTGGTGATCTGACACTCTGGGCATGCAGTGCAAAAATGTTTAACATCAGTAAACATTGTCGGCCAGTAAAACCATGACCCCAACCTCAAGTAGGTTTTCTGTTGCCCTAGATTGCCTGACCAAGGTATTGTGTGGGCCAGATGTAAAACTACAGGCCTACAGCTGGTTGGCACCACTAAGTGTTTGCCTGAACCCCCCATTGCATACAAAATATCATCTTCTACCACAACACTTGGACCGGAATCTTGCATGCCCTTCCCATCCTCAACCCTCTTATACAAGAGAGACAAGTCATAAAATTTCAAGTTGAACAGAGTGTGATATGTTTTTGTTTTTGTTTTTTTGTTTTTTTTTTTTGTTTTTTTTTGCAGCTTAACATGGTGGTGGGTCATTTTTGACCTGCAGGACAACATGAAGGTTATTAAAATGAATGTCATCCCAAGGATAAGTTTCCTATTGGTTGTCATTCCTCTTCCCCTGGATAAAATGTTTTTCAAAGAATTTGAAGCTCTTTCCAGAAATTTTATTTGGAACAAGACCCCCGGAGTCAGTATTAAAAACTTATACATGGACAGGGGATTGGGAAGCCTAGGCCTCTCAAATGTATATAAATATTATGGTGCACTCCTATACGCAAAAAAAATCACTTTTCTTGCTCTACATTGAAAAAAATTCAGAATACGATCAATTATAAAGTTAACAAATCCCAAATGTCCTCTTGTGGAACAGGTTTAGCTGAAATGGCAAACCTCTCAAAAACAATCTTTGGGAAAGTAAAGGTATAAGGAGGATTGGTGACTTGATAAACCCCAGTGACAGAAAACTTAAGTCTTCTGCTAAACTTTCAGATTCATACAGAATTGAAGATAAGGACTACCTAACTTATATGCAAATAAGATCTCATCTGGTTTATTATTTCGTGGAAGTGGTTAAAATACCTTCCATGACAGAGGTGGAAATTATACTTGAATCAATGGTCAAACAGAAATTCAACATTGTTTCTAAACTTTATATAATGTTAAACAGCCCAACAGGAAACAGTTGGAATGTAGTTCAAAGAAACTGGGAATCTTATCTGGGCAGACCATTGGGAATGGAAAAATAGAGTAAAATTTGGAAAAACTTACATAAAGTATCAAAACGAGTAAAGAGCAAAATGATAAATTATAATACACAGAACATATTTTACACCTGTTCGACTGCATAGTATAAACACCTCTGTCTCTGACTGCTGTTGGCACTGTCAACAAGATAAAGGTACATTTTATCATATGGTATGGGCTTGTCCAAAAATAAAACTGTTCTGGGAAAGTATTACACAGTTTCTGGGCGGAATTATTGATCTCTGTGTTGTTTCCGACCTGGAAATATGTTTGTTGAATTATATGGACAAGAGATTGTGGCCGAAATACAAAGAACAAATTATTAGAACCAGCTGTATGACAGCCAAAAGACTCATCGCTACTAACTGGAAGGATGCAGACCAATTGGAAATAGGCCAATGGCTAATAAGCTGGTCTTATGATACGCAGTTTACCCTCATTTCAGAGGGCCTGAAAAGATCCCCATGAGCCCAGCGGGGTTTGAATTCAGTCTGTTCACTCCTGGACCATAATTGTTTACTAATTGTATCCCCACTCCCACTGAGCTAATACAATTTTTATTTTTTATTTATACATTTTTTGTTTTTCAGTTCTTTCTTCTTTTGTTCTTTCTCTTTTTCTTTTCGCTTTTCCCCCCTTCTCTTGTTTGTATGTAAAAACTATTGGTAATTATGATTACATTGACCATGTCTTACTATGTCTTGACTTTCTGGCTGCCAATACAAGTTTAAATGGAATAATCTTTTCTGAACAATAAGTCAACATCCTCATCTACTGGAGAATGGAGGAAGTGTTCGATTACTTTCTCCTGGAAACAGTAGATAAACTTTTTTTTTCTCTCATGTGGTAACATTTTATTTCAGTTTAAATTTGAAAATAGTCTGCTTAACATTAAGTTTGAGCATTTCTCATCTTGAATATTTTCATCCTGGTTTTATCACTTCATCGCTCCACAAAGAACATTCAGTGTTTTACACCTTCCAACATTCCCACCCGGAAAGTGTGCATGCTCTATTAATACAACAGATAGCCTTTCAAATGGAAAGTAGGGTGAACATTTCCAGGCTACTATATAAATAAGTCTGAGCAATGCAAGCTTTTAGCAGGTACTATCAACAGCAGTAGTTTTGTGCTCAAACTGCTGATGACACATTGAGGAGTAAATGAACATATCCCAGTAAAGTTTTTCTCTGAAAGGTTCAATACAGCCTGCAGGCCCAGAGCCTGTTTTCTGCATGATTGAATAAAGATATAGCAGATTTTAGGTGAACTTAACAAATCCCATTAAGGTTTGATGGTGCGTCCATATAGGTGGCGACTGGGGGCAGTGACTGCTTATTGTGACATCACAAAGTCCCAGATTTCCTGTTGGCTTAGTTCAAGACTTAGTTTCTGAATACAGGCTGAGCATTTCTTTATAAACTGAGGCCTGATTTAATATAGAACTTAGGCCCAATTTAGAATCAAAGATCACATGGAGGTCTACCTTTAGGCCATATGGACTTTTAACATATACCTTTAGACCATATGGACCTATGTGTTTGTGTTTCTTCAGGTTTACCCTTAATGACCATTTATAGATGTTGATTATTATCAGTTTTTACAAGACCTTTGTTTGTCTGTTGACATTCAATTGTCAACAGACAAACAATCCAATTGATTGTAATTCAACTTAAATAGTTGAAAATGTTAAAAAGCTGTGAAATGAAGGGAAAATGAAATCTATCCGATTAGATATGAACCATTATATTCACTGGAAAATATTGGGCCAACAGACTCTTACAGAGAGTTTGCCCTCTCACAGTTAGTGTACCAAAGTCTCAAATATGTGTAAACAACTAATGTCTGCCTACTGAATTCCATCTTCTACCAATTCTGGTTGAAGGTAGAATTTCCATACTGGTCCATCAGAGCCAGTTTGGCACTGGATTATACTGTTGAGCCAGTAAAGTGGTGACCCTGTCCTGCACTGGGTGGCCTCTTTCCTCTCTGCTCAACACATCCGGCCATTGAGGTGGCATCCCACACAATGAGGGTGTGATCTCTGATTACATGTCTGTGCTTCAAAGCCTTATCAAGACAACTAAATATATGTGTTGAGGTCCCACCTTGTTACTGTAACACGAGAGCAAACAGCCCTGCAGGAACACACTGCTAACACCCTAAATGCCACAAAGTCACTGCACAAGACCAACAGACAGCCTCAGCCTCAGGATATTTTATACATAAGGGTCAATTCAGCAAATCCAGTGTTACTCACAGGTGACATGTTCTTTTGACTTTGACATCTTTAGAGCAGTAAGAGGGGTCAGCAAACAAACTGTTCCATCAGTGTGATCAATGCAGGAATGAATGTGTTTTCCATCTGACTGGGTAGAAGCACTGCTCAATCAATCCCATTCGCTCATATACTATATTCACCAGCAGCAGTACAGCACTCTTTTATCGAAACGCGTTCACAAAACACACACACAAACACACACAATGATGTGTCTGGAGCCAAGGACTGAGTTTTCATTGTTACCAAAGTTTTTATTAGCTTCAAAAATAGGCCCATATTTAAATATGGCCCTCGCTTGAAAAGTTTGTATCTGACTCATACTGATGCTTTCAAGCTCTATGACAGAGGTGTCCAAATCCGGTCCTGGAGTTCCACTGTCCTGCATGTTTTAGAAGTTTCCTGCTCCAACACACCTCATTCAAATGAGGGGCTCCTGATCAGACTTCAACAGAGCTTGATGACGAGCTGATGATTCAATACCTCTGCTCTATGAGCTGCTGGCTGACAGCAGGGGGCAGCAGGGGCAGGAGAAATACCAATCCAGCGGCCACAATCTGCTGATGAAAGAATGTGCCCTTGCTTTACACACTCACATAAACAAGTGTTCGCTCATCAAATACATGACTACATTTTCCTTTCCAGCATATGATGATAAACACGTTCCCATTCCACAACCACACCAAGATAACCCCTCACCACTTCATTCTGTCGTTGTCATGGTGTGGCTTCCAGGCCATTGGTTGGTGGTTATCATCAGAAATCTATGTGAAATCATGAGTAAGTTTTCCATACATTTCCAGCAGAGAAATGGCTCTGTGACAAAAATACAAGGCCTCAGCTGCAATTATATGTTGCCTTTGTTTGGCTGATGACGTGCTGGTCACTGCATGCTCTGTCTATGAGGCCTGCCCACCCCCTTCCACCGATTCCGCATACACACCCCCCCCACACACACACACACACATTGACAAATCAAACAGCAGAGGTTTGCAGTTTGGCTTATCAGCCTGCATACAACTCTCACAGATTGTCAAACTTGTGTCATTCTTCCCAGTTAGATGTGTTTTAGAATCATTAATTATGTGACAAGACTCATTTTGATTACTTCTACTTTGTCACAATCAAATACTATTTTTTTTGGATGAGTCCATTACAGAAAGTTCCTACTCATTTTATCATTTGTTCTCCTGCTGCTCTACAAAATGCTGCAGTGAGTGTATGTGTACATCTACACAGAAAAAAACTAAACATCCACCTTCATCAAGATTTGCCCCCCGTATTTAATCTCTCCATTTGTCTACGTAACAGCTTCTTTTTCATGTTAACTGTACATGACCTGAAGCTTATTTTCAATGGTTTATTCCACTTAATGGGTGACAAAAACCCTCAGCATTTCAACATCTTTTTTTTCCCACGGAAAACTGACTTTTTAAGGCCCTTGATTGTACCATTAGCAGAAACCAGATACACCAGTTGGTAGTTGCGTTTGATCGGTGCAAAGAAAGAAATTCAGTCAAAGTAAAATAACAATAAACCATTGACCTCATATTTCTTCTTTAAGAATATTAGAGGCCTGTTTGGGATGAGGTCACTGACAAGTCCATAATGAAAAATACGTTCCTGAAAATATTTCATTGAGTATATTATAATTAAATAAATGTTTTGATAAATGATAACCATGCTATTTGTGACATAATAAGCCTGAGGAAAGAAAATTATTTGTTGACAAATCTTTGGCTGCATTTTGGCATAGTTTTTTTCTCTTCATTTCATTGCTTTTTTTCCACTGTAGCTGTGCTTATTTTACACAGGTAGTCAAGTAAAATAATAAATAGTTGCATAGTATAAATATCATTCCAAAATCCAAATGCAATGTACCATTTTGTAAAAAAACAAAAAACAAAAAACAAACAAAACAACAAAAAAAAAAAAAAACAGCCTGTCAAATGTCTATCTGAGGGGGAACCAGGTCCTGGTCCTTCAGAACTAACATTTGCTGGAGGTTTTCTTAGCTTGTACCTGCAAAGTAGAATCTACTTTACAATTATAAATGTATTTATTAATTTAACTTTAATTATAAATTCATATCTATGGACATGAAGTAAGAAAACTGTTGTGTCTTTTAAGATTAACGGTCTGAGGGAAAATGTTTTTATATTCATTTCTTTCACATTTAGGGCTGGACAAGCTGCAGTGTGCAGTGTTATTTGCTTAAGGTCTGTGAGAGGCACTTCATGATGAGCAAGTGCGAGAAAATTAGCTTTTTATTGGAGAATTGGGGACTGGGGTGCAGGAAGGGTCTGGCCAGCTGGGAACTGAACAGCAGCTTCCTTGCCTTAAAGCAGTTGCACCCACATGGTATGTGCCCTGACCCATCTAACCCTAAGATAGTCACATTATGGGGGTCACCCATCTTTGTTGTCAAAAGAAATCATAGAAATCATAGAGGACATTGAGGAAACAGTGATAGCAATCAGCAAAACTGGCAAAAGTAATGATGGTTATGTGCAAAGAGCCACTAAAATGTGATTGATGGGAATCTGTTTTACATTTACAACACAAAGGAATTTGTACTTTACAGTCAAACATGTAAATCCCTGTTTTGGCAACCAAGAGGAACAAGTGCCAATATAATATTTACATAGATATATGACCAGCGGAAGGACAGCTTTCCCTAACATACCAAGTACTGACTTTCCCTCTGGCACTGATAGTAAAAAAAGGGCAAAAGACTTGAATGGTCTCTCTATCATGCCTCAACATACTTGTTTCCGCCCTTCAGGGAACCGGGCTGACATGTAACTTATCACTGTTAACTTCAGCTTTGATTCTTTTGCATGAACTGTATTGCACAATTCACCTTCTACCATTAAACTTTCTTTAATACATTGAGATAGCATTCTAAATGAGAACAGGGTTCCCACTGATCCTTAAAAAGTCTTAAAATGTCTTAAATTTAAATCCGGGTAATTAAGGCCTTAAAATGTCTCACCTAAGGTATTAAATTTCTAGGCGGTGCATTTAATGCCGATGGGAAAGCAGAGTAGTTGACCTTAAAACATAGTGTGTATTTGTTTGATTAACTTAGTACAAAGACTCTGTCGTAAATGAGAGACTCTGCGATTAATAGCCGTTTCACGGTATGTCAGTGACAGACTGAAGTCGTGCCACCATTACGCGCAGTGGTTGTCGAAGTGAGCGGTTGAACATGCAAAGATGAGGAAGTGCAAATTTAATGAAAAATGGATCGAAGATCCATTTAGGAGTTCATTGGTGCCAGCTGAAAACAACAACGAGACATTGAGCAAATTCTGGAAAAAGACTATTTCGAAATGGGCCATAGGTCTCAAAGCCATCAAGTCACATATGAAAAGAGGAAAGCGCCAGCGATACGTGGCAGCAGCTAGCCACAGCGGGGCCAGGTTTAAATTGTCTTAAAGTAAATAATTAAATAAAATGGAGAAAATTTGTTGAGATCTTAAAAATGTCTTAAAAAGCATTACATTTTACTCTTAAAATGGTGCAAGAAACCTGGAGAAGGAAACAAAGCTGTGATAAATAAGTACAAATGCTTGTCTCCCCCCCTTTCATTTTCAGCACAGTGATTTTCAAATTTGCTCATTCTGAAGGGAGGTTGTAGTCATATCTGATTTGTCTGTAACAAAGATGTGCACAAAGATCACCTTATCTTCAAGAGGTATTTATTTTAACCATGTTTTCAGGATCTAACCAAGACACAACTGTTATCATAGTAAGCATGGCAACAAAGGTAGGTACACAGTCCTTGGTCTGCTGTTTATTGGAATGCAGTGAACTGATGGCTATTAGGGCCATGTGTTGTGGTTAAAAGACCCTGCACTGCTCCCTCACCACTGCACCCCCCAACTCAGGAATGATCTGCTACCCAGGTTTTCTGAACAGTACGCGATGCTTAATAAACATGACATGACATGTTAGTAACAGAGCTGATCGTGGCAGGAGCCATAAACATTTTCATAGATTGTAAGATGTGGTTTTTGTAATGATCTTGTCACACTACATGATATAATGTGCCAAACCTGATTGTCAGGAGTTTTGAAGTTGTCCAGCGGTGTTTGTTGAGGCTGGGTGGGTTCCATTTTGAGTCAGCTTGGATGCCACGGGTCAGCTATGTTAGGGGTCGGGCTCATAGCACAGGCCTTTGTACTGAACAAGTGATGCTTGCACAGGTACAATGAGTTGCTCTGATCCTTGGGTCAGCAGAATTAGCCATAGGTCACAGTGAGCTGTGATCATGAAGCTAAAAGCTGCTCTCAGGATCATATGTTTCATCTTTTGGATTCCCTGTACTACTCTATCAAGATTTCATAATTTCATCTTATATTGAATTGGTAGTAATATTGTACCATAAGCGTTGGCTTTCTTAATTTCATGCTAAGAGCTGCCTGATTGAGACAGAAACATTAACAAACTGCACCAAAACCTTAGAAATACCTCTGATATATATTTCAAAGCTTCATCTAATATGTTAGAAATCAATTGCTTATTTGTGGATTTGAGTCTGAGTAATTTTGAATCTCAGCTAAGTAATATCCATAACTTTAATATTCATACATTTTGCTATTAAATGCTAATTCCTAATGTTTTGTGTTTATTTGGTGTGAAGTAAAACAATGAGCTAAAAGAGGGGCAAATAACCTCATAGAGCTGATATCTGTGGTTTTGCTATAGTGAGGAAATATGAAGAATCAGCTGTTCTGTGAGTAAACACACCCACTATTTTATATCCAAACATGTTTGCAACCTGTGAATATTTGCTTTTGTCCTGTATTATGAATAAAGAGACAGTTTGCAGAGGTAAGCAGGTACTCACAGTTCAGAGCAGTTCATATTCTTTGAAAGGTGGCAAGAAACTACAGGTAGCTGTTTAATTACTCACTGCATACCATGATGAGTGCAGTGCCACTATTATCAGCTCTGCCTCTGGCCCTGGGGCACTCTGGTAATTCCCTCTGCTCATCTTCCAAAAGCTCTTATTTTACAGGCTCTCTATATGATGAAGTTACAGAGACAGCAGACATTATTTTCAGGCTCCTCTTCTATGGAACCAACTTCCAGCATCGGTCCGGGGGGCGGACTCTTTAGTAATTTTCAAGACCAGGCTTAAAACTTTCCTGTCTGACAGAGCTTATAGTTAAAAAGTTAAAGTCCTCTACTCTTTAGCTATGCTGCTGTAGGCCTAGGCTGCTGGGGGAAGGACTAAGCTTCTCTCTCTCTCTGTCTCTCCCTGTTACCCTCTCTCCCCCTCTCCCTCTTTCTCTCTCCCTCCGTCTCACTCGCTTTCTTTTCCTCCCCCCTTGCATGTGCTGATAAGAACCATCCTTCTTAAAAAATACAGTTTCACCCAGTTCTAAGCATTTATACTACATTTACTAACCATGTTCTGCCAAAGTCTCTGTCTCTCCCAGCTCCTCTCCTCTCTCTCCCTGTCCTCATCCTGCAGGTGGTGACTCATCACCATCCCATGTTCCTGCAACACCTGCTGGTCCCATATTTCATGAATTCTGTACTACAGCTCAACTCCATGAACTTCATGCAGCAACATGTTCCTGCCTACACCCACCCCCCAATGCCTATCTCTCTCTCTCTCTCTCTCTCCCACTCTCAACCCAACCGGTCGAGGCAGATGGCCGCCCCCCCTGAGCCTGGTTCTGCTCGAGGTTTCTGCCTCTTAAAGGAAGTTTTTCCTTGCCACTGTCACCAAGTGCTTGCTCATTGGGGCATCTGTTGGGTCTCTTTAAATCATTTTATAAAGAGTTTGGTCTAGACCTGCTCTATATGTAAAGTGCCTTGATACAATATACAATACAATACAAATAAATCTGATTTGATTTGATTTGACATTGCATGAGCTGTGTTAAAAGTGCAGAGTGTTAACATTTATTATTGTTCAGTGCAGTGATGGCTTTGGGGAAGAAGCTGTCCCACAGCCTGTTTGTCCAAGTTCTGTGAGACCTATACCATTGGCCCGAGGGTAGCAGGTCGAACAGGTGGCTGCTGGGGTGGTAAGTGTCCTTAATGATGCTGGTAGCTCTGCTGAGGTAGCAACAGCTGGCAATGTCCTTTAGGCTGGGCAGAGAGAGAGGTCTGTGAGGAAGTCCTTGATCCACTTGCAGATGGGGGTGGAGGCAGAAGTGCAGCAGGCCTGTAGTCATTGATGCTTTCCACTGTTGAATTCTTGGGGACGGGGATGATGGTGGAGGCTTTCAGGCAAGGTGGGATGAAAGCCTGCGACAGGGACAGGTTGAAGATGCTGGCTAAAACTCCAGCCAGTTGGTTGGCACATGCTCTGAGTACCTTAACAGGTACTCCATTGGGGCCGGTGGCCTCCCTGGGGTTCACCAACTTCAGCTCATGTCTCACTTCGTGCTCCTGAAGTGTTCGGGTGGGGATGTGTGGAGTGGCTGCTGGTCTGTCTGCTTTCTTGAAGTGGGCAAAGAAGTGGTTCAGCTCATCCCCCAGTGAGGCATCAGTCTTGGTGTTGTCCGGATTGTTGCTTTTGTAATTTGGGTGTGATTTATCGCCTGCCACATCTTTCTGGGATCATTCACACTCAAGTGGTCCTCTATCTTTGTCTTGTAGGCCGCCTTTGCATCACTGATGTCTCTTGTCAGGTCAGACCTGGCTGCGCTGTATAGGGCCCTGTCCCCTGACTTAATGGCGGTGTTGCAGCTTTTTAACAGGGCCTTGATTTCGCTGTTCGTCCAGGGTTTCTGGTTTGGAAAAACCCTGACCCTTTTGTCCACGGTCGCATTGTCAACGCAGTTCTTGATGTAAGAGAGTACAGTGTTGGGGTACTCCTGCAGGATGTGGCTGGAGAATAAATCCCATAGTCTGTTGGAAGCAGTCCTGTATCTGGGAGAGGGCTCCCTCTGGCCAGGTTTGGAAAAGCAAGCACCATATTGGAGAGCTAAGAGCTGCTGCACCTGTGCGCGCCACCATTTTAAAAGACATAGGTCAGTTTGTCGTAAATATGTTTTATGTCTCATGGGACTTGAAAATTATACACTTCTCTCTCACTTGCTGCTATAGTGACAAATGTATTACTTTCAGTACAGGCTGAATATGATGAGATAGGATACTAATTATTTACTTCATCAAATCACATCAAATCAAATCAGATTTGTATAGCACCAAATCATAACAAAGTTACATCAAGGTACTTTACATATAGAGCAGGTCTAGACCAAACTCTTTATAAATGTATTTAAAGAGACCCAACAGATCCCCCGATGAGCAAGCACTTGGCAACAGTGGCAAGGAAAAACTTCCTTTAAGAGGCAGAAACCTCGAGCAGAACCAGGCTCAGGGGGGGCGGCCATCTGCCTCGACCGGTTGGGTTGAAAGTGAGAGAGAGAGAGAGAGAGAGGGTGAGAGAGGCATGGGGGGGTTGTAGGCAGGAACATGGTGCTACATGAAGTTCATGGAGATGAGCTGTAGTACAGAATACTTCATCAAGTCAGCGTATAACTAATTCCGGTTCCAAATAAAAATGCTGCCTAAATAAAGTTCTGACTCAAGAGTTAGAGTGGGTAGTCCACTAATTAGAAGTTGGGAGTGTCCTTTAGGGGCATACTGGTTGTGAGGCAACAACGCAAACCACACAGCAGGAGGGTTGCAGGTTCAATTCTTGGGCCTGGGGAGTTTGCATGTTTCCTCTGTGTGGAGTTTGCATTTTCTCCCCGTCCCTTAGTGAGTTTACTCTCTGTACCCAGATTTCCTCCCACAGTCCAAATACATGCATGTCTAAGTTGACTGGTGACTATAAATTTCCTGTCGGTCTGAGTGTGATTGTGAATTATTGTTTGTCTCTATCCCTCTCGATGTGTTAGCCCGGCAATAGACCTGTTAAGGTTGTAGCACCGCTGTGGCCCTGAAGGATAAGTAGCTGCAACTGCCCTTTTAAGAGTTGTTAATGATCTTTCAAGTTTTGATTCAGGTAACTTCACAGTTTTAGTACTTTTACACTTGACCACTGCCTTCAATACAATCAATCACTCGATTCTTTTATTGAATGGCTCCAGTTTTATCTGTCAAAAAGGAGTTTTCTCCATCTTGGTGCATTTTCTTCTTTTATGGCCCCTTGCCCTGTTGCTCCCCCTGGGTTCCATCTTCAAAAACATATGATATCATCTTCCACTGTGCAGATTTATTTTACATAAAAAACTAATACTAATGACTCTCTTTTGAGAAAGCTAATTGAAAGATTTTGTTTGTTTTTATGGTTGGCAGAGCATCTTCTTATTCATGTGAATCTTACTGTACACTTTTTAGGCCATCCACAACCTCACTCCCCTCACCTATTGTCACCTCCTCCCACTTCCTCAGGTCTTCCTCCTCCCTCCACCTCCCTGTGCCCTCCGCCCGTCTCAGCTCCATGAGGAGCAGAGCTTTGGTCTCACCTGACTTGTGAGACCAAAGCCTAATATCTACAGATTAATGACTTAGCAGCTCTGTGAAGATGAAGCAGTGACATCTTAAGCTGCTGTTGACTTTAGCAATCCTTTGATGGCAAGTTGATATACATCTCACAGTAACAGTCAAATTTGAGACTTCATGTTACAGTAATACTGCCATGGAGGGGTACTATCAAAGGTCTCAGTCCACAGAGAAATGTTTAGCCTGTATTCAGAAACTGAGCCTTAAAACTTCTCGGACTTTGTGATGTCACAACAAAGCAGTTGCTACCCTCAGCCACACATCCAAGCCCCATTCACCTGGACCCACCATCCAGTTTTACAGGATTTGGTTTCTCTGAGAGTTGACAAAAAATTTGCCATATTTTTGTGGATCACTCAGAAAACAGTCAACCAATCAGAAGAGAGGACCTGGGGCTCTTTGTCATGACATCAATTGTTTGGTGCAGTGAATCCGTGCTCTGCTACAGCGGCTCATTGAGTCTCAATCGAGTCATTCTGGCCTCTTAAGTGGTTCTGAAGTTGTGCTTGACTTGTGATGTGAGTCTGAGGTAGGGGTCTGATCTGCAAGGAGCAGTTCTGGGTGATGGGGAACAACATGTACTGAACTTCAGAGATTAGAGAAACATTGCTTTCTTTTTTTAAGTGGTGCAGCGTTGTGAAGGCTGAGCATTCCTGGAGTTCAAAATTGCATTAAAGCAAGGCACCCAGAAGATGCTGCAGATTGCTATCTCTGAATAGAGAAATTATGAAAATCTGATGTACATGGGTCCTTGCTCCTGCTTGTTGTTGCTGATGTTAGCATGCAAATATTGACTCCATGATTTATCACACAAAAAATCTGATAGCTGATTTTTTATTTATTTATATACTCATTTTGCATGATACACTTGCACTGGGTAAGTAAGTTGTCTGACTGAAAGTTTCTGCAATGGGATCAGAGCAAAAAGGACACTTGACCAGCCATCAAAGTACAATTCTGTTTCCATTCCATCAGCTGCCTTTCGACACGCAACTTTGTGTTTCCTTTTAATTCACCTCCCAAACCAGCCAGACGTTTTTGTCCCTCTGATGTGGTAGATATTTTACAGAGCTTTCTGTTTGATAAACAAAAAGGTTTCAAGGATCTGTGTCATCCATTCAACATCTTCAAATCAGAGGTGATAATGAATTTTGGGGATTAGCGTGAGCACTAGCATCTGACATTTCACTTAAGGCTTTATGAAGCATGTAGTTTGCAAATCGGTCCATACAGCTGTTTTTTGTTGTTGTTGTTGTTGTTGTTTGTTTGTTGTTGTTTTTTTGTTTGTTTTTTTAGTTTAGTTTTGTTTGTTTGTTTCAGTTTAAAAGGAAACCCCAACCAGTTATTCATGATAGTCTGTAAGTCTTTTTCAGTCTGTATGTTTGTATCTGATGAACAGACAATGTGACAGTGTAAAAAAATCCATCTCAGTCTCGGGAAGAGCTCCAAGACATGGATTTTAACTTCTGGCTCTGACTAGCCCACAGCTGAGGACCTGCTGGGGTGTGGCAGATTTAAAAGAGGAAATGTTGACCAACTGCCTTACACACTCTTGCAGTATTTACAGTGTAAACTACGAGGCTGGCAGAGGAGTGTGTTCTTATTTATCTTGGCTATGGGCCTATCAGTGGAGATTGGAGCTGTTATGAGAAACATTTTTGTGGGTGGCCTCTCTTGTGTTTGTGGTTTGGCTATGAGGCATGGAAGGAATTAACTCTAGCCTTCTGTGTTGTCCATGTGCACACTCATCTGAAAACACCTCACCTCATTTTTCATTTTCTCTGCTGTAGAAATGTGGATATAAGAACAGAAAACTATTTAACACAAATAAAATTGTATAAATATTGTATTTTCTTGTAAAAGTGCATGATATGTTAAAAGGTTCTCCTCCAGAGGCCTTGGCAGATATGAGATTAAAAGTTTGATACTCTGTGGAGTTTCCCCTTAAGAGGAAGACCCACAAAGGTGCAGAGGAGGAATAAATCATTGAGGGGATGAGAGCTGAAAGAGCATATCTCTTCTCCATCATCAAAGTAATGTAGGAGTACCTGAAAACAAGATGGAGAAGCTAGGAGCCCTTGTGAGGGATCAGAGGAACCTAAGTGCAGTGTTTCACAACAGACAGAGCAACAAGGGGATACTCCCAAACGCCTTAGTGGACAACCAACAGGTAGTTCAGGATGAAATGTGTCTTCACTCAGGTTGTTAGCTGCAAAACCAGAGGCGATGGGACCCTGGGCCTGGTCCATGCTAATGTTCAGTTCGGACATTTCACTTCACACCTTAGTGTTTTTTGTGTTTACTTACTGTGTATTTCTAACTCTGGCTTGTTCAGTTGCAACATGTTCCCCTGCAGGAGTCTATTAGGTTTTTGATTCTGACTTTTCTCTGAACAGTTACAAGTGCACATGTTTGTAGTCATGCCATTGTCACTACACAAAATGTTTGTACTGAGTACTGAATATAAACTTTCATGAGTTTCATGAAGGTAGGGGAGGTCACTGGAGCTCAGTGTTCATTCATCTTCTACTGCTTATGTTTCCGGGTTGCAGAGGGTGCTGGAGCCAATCTCAGCTCACATTGGGTGAAGGCAGGCTACACCCAGGACAGGTAGCCAGTCCATCACAGGACCAAAAACCACTCACACTCACACTCAGAGTCAACTAATCAACCTAAACATGGATGTTTTTGGACAGTTGGGGGAAACCCACACAAGCCCAGGGAGAACATACAAACTCCACACAGGAAGGCCCCAGGCCCAGGAACCAAACCCGCGACCTTCTTATTTTGGGGCAACAGCACTAGCCACTATGCTGCCATGCTGCCAGATCTCAGTGTCTTTGCTATAAATTATTGAATGCAGATACTGAAAAACATTTATTTGAGGGATATTTCTCAACATATTTTAGCTATAACTGCTGATATAGCCTGCCTTTTCATTAAAAATTTTGCCATACATGAAATTCGTATTGTAAAAATAGCCACACAGGGTTAGGGTTAGGCAAGTGGAAATGAGATTGAGTTTGGATGTGAGAATTTTAACACAGTCAGTGACAGGGATGCAAACATTTCCTTCTTATTGAGTCAAATGGACTTGAGGGTTCACCCAGGTGAACTTTAACCTTAACTTTCATCACCTGATGTAGGTGGATCGGGCTACAACAAAGAATAATGGTTCTGATGATGGATCCCAGTGCTGTCTATCTGTGTGGCATGCAGTCTTCCTCTGTGTTGCGATTGCGACACACACACACACACACACACACACACACACACACACACACACACACACACACACACACACACACACACACATACACACTTGCACAGACTGTGACATTACTTTAGGCTTCAATCAGAGCTACATGTTGGGCTTTGCCAAGATCAGCTCAGTTTCAAGTTGATTTATTTATGCTGTGAAAAGACTCCACGGAATACAAGTGAATCACACTCATACGGTTTTACCCATGTACATACATGCACATGGAAAAACCAGCAAGCAATGGCAAGCAGGGTTACTCATAGTCCGAGAATGCATTTTTGCATCATAATTCAGATATTATTATTATTATTATTATTATTATTATCATATTTCAAAATTATTTGTCAAGGCTTCTCTATAAACCCTGAATTAGAAGGTATGTTTCAATCATTACTGATTGCTCTTCTACAGTTTCTTAGATTTTATTTGTAAGGGATTCTTGTGATAAAACCAAAATCTAAAACAGCAAAATTTCATTCCTAAGGAGCTTAACACTCTCATGATAACTGGATCTCCACAGATTAATCTCAATAACCTGCAAATCCATTAAAAGAACAGGGCCACACAGAGTCAATTTTGGACCAGGCACTTTAATTTAAATCATATCAGATTTACTTGTTTGTGACTTGTGCCAAATCATAACAAAGTGACATCAAGGCACTTTAAATAATTTTAGAAAGAGTTTAGTCTAGACCTGCTCTATATGTAAAGAGACCCAACAGATCCCCTGATGAGCAAGCACTTGGCAACAGTGTCAAGGAAAAACTTCCTTTAAGAGGCAGAAACCTCAGGCAGAACCAGACTCAGGGGGGGGCGGCCATCTGCCTCGACCAGTTGGGTTGAGAGAGGGAGAGAGAGAGAGAGATAGGCATCAGTTGGTGTGTACTAAAGTGGTTTTGTTGCAGGCTCATAATTCTCTTCAAATATCAGTTAGTACATGAGCTCAAACATGTTCACTGCTAGCTAGTGTTTTGATATTAAGTTCTCTTAAGAGTTCTCTTAAGTTGGTATGTCTTAGTTATCTGGATTTAATGTCATATTCTCAGATTCACCGCCATTAGATATTGAACATACAGATGGAGTGGTATTATCACTGCAAAAGTGATATTGAAATTATATGATGAAATATGCAGAATAATGCCTTAGTCATCAATTAAAACCTGTATTTCAGTTTCAATAGATTATTTTAAATACTGCATACTTTTGTTCTCCTTGGCTGTGTGGAACGCTCTTCCACTATGCTCTGAGCTGAACATTCCTCTACGCTTTTCGTTGAATTCTTGCCTTAAGTAACAAATCAGCTCAGGAATGCATGTTGTCTTTTGCAAATGGATTGAGGGCCAGTAAATTTTCCAAAGTAATGGACAGATTTTCATGATGAAGTTTGAGAGGAACAATGCTTCTGGAGAGGTTAATTTGTCATAATGAAAGGCTTTTTCACCATAGTGTCGAGCAACCAATAGCTCTGCCCACCCTCTGTTAAACCTCGCCTGCTCCCAGTGATATTTCTGTGGACAAAATCCTCTAAATGAACTCATGTTGTTGGCTGAATGCTGGCTTAACTGGTGCTGAGCTGTGACTTGTTTGGACCACAAAAGCCATGCACTTAAATTAAAATACACTCCCATCCACAGCTAATGAACTTTCTTTCTTTAGATGACAAATTAAAGAGACAAAATGTATCTCATGTTGTCATAAAGTGCTAATCCCTCCCTCTACTGTGGATGTTGAGAATGTGAATTTGCTCTGTTGTGCAGCAGTTAGACAGACAAAGAGCTGGGCCATCAGCGACTGTCGGACACACTAAGCATCTGGTGACAGATCAGTCAGGATGCATGACCACTTTACACTAGGCTGACTGTGTGTGGGAGACCTGGATAGATACATGGAGTGTTTTTACTGCGTACTTAGTGCACACCTCAGGAATTCCAATGCAGTCGTGTCCTCACTAGCAAAACCTGCTTGTGTCCTCTACTCCAAACGTGTTTAATTGTCTGTGGCAGGAGCCAGCAAAATGTCTTCTTTTTCTTCAACTGACACATGAACTTTTTCCCCTAGATAATTCAGACCAAAAAACACGCTTGTTGTTTATCTGGCAGTTTTGCAGACGCTGTTTAATGATTCAGTGATGATGAATCAACACAATGATAATTGTGCTTTTGCTTTTAAAAGTCACAGTTTTTAGAAAAACTCCACAAAACCATTTCAAGATTGCAGGATATTTATGCTATTTATAAAACATCCCACATGAGATAATGTTGTCTTTGGAAACAGATGTCTGTCAGTTGGATCATGACAATAGCTGACCCATGTTGTAGCCCAATCACACCTGGCATTTCCAGAAGAAGACCTTTTACCTTTTTGCTCAGATGAAGGAACTCCACCTCATTTTCTCACCATGTTGCAGCCATGTCTCTGTCATGTTCTCTATATCATAAGAAAAATCAGGTCTTACCTGACTCAGTCCACCACTCAGCTCTTGGTCGAGGTCTTGGTAACCTCTCTACAAAATGTTCTTCTTCATACACAGTGAAAACCACCTTGTCTCCAATCAGACCGGATGGAGACAAGGTGGAGCGGATGCCACTCAAATCAAATCAAATCAAATCAAATCAGATTTATTTGTATAGCGCCAAATCATAACAAAGTTACATCAAGGCACTTTACATATAGAGCAGGTCTAGACCAAACTCTTTATAAATTTATTTAAAGAGACCCAACAGATCCCCCGATGAGCAAGCACTTGGCAACAGTGGCAAGGAAAAACTTCCTTTAAGAGGCAGAAACCTCGAGCAGAACCAGGCTCGGGGGGGCGGCCATCTGCCTCGACCGGTTGCGTTGAGAGAGAGAGAGAGAGAGAGAGAGAGAGAGAGAGAGAGAGAGAGAGAGAGAGAGACAGGCAGGCAGGCATTGGAGGGGGGGGGTGTAGGCAGGAACATGTTGTTGCATGAAGTTCATGGAGTTGAGCTGTAATACAGAATTCATGCTATATGGGACCAGCAGGTGTTGCAGGAACATGGGATGGAGATGAGTCACCACCTGCAGGATGAGGACAGGGAGAGAGAGGAGAGGAACTGGGAGAGACAGAGACTTTGGCAGAACATGGTTAGTAAATGCAGTATAAATGCTTAGAACTGGGTGAAACTGTTTTGTTTTTGTTTTTTTTTAAGAAGGATGGTTTTTATCAGCGCATGCAAGGAGGGAGTTAGAGAGAAAGAGGGAGAGAGGGTGACAGGGAGAGACAGAGAGCGAGAGAGAGAGAGAGAGAGAGAGAGAGAGAGAGAGAGAGAGAGAGAGAGAGAGAGAAAGAGAGAGAGAAGCTCAGTCCTTCCCCCAGCAGCCTAGGCCTATAGCAGCATACCTAAAGAGTAGAGGACTTTTTAACTGTACGCTCTGTCATACAGGAAAGTTTTACGCCTGGTCTTGAAAGTTACTAAAGAGTCCGCCCCCCGGACCGATGCTGGGAGTTGGTTCCATAGAAGAGGAGCCTGATAACTGAACGATCTGCCTCCAGATTTACTCTTGGAGACTCTAGGAACCACAAGTAAACCTCCATCTAGAGAGCGGAGTGGCCTGCTAGGACAGTAAGGAACTATGAGCTCTCTGAGATACGATGGAGCTTGGCCATTAAGAGCTTTATACGTTAAAAGAAGGATTTTGAATTCTACTCTATATTTTACTGGCAGCCAATGAAGAGCAGCTAACACGGGAGAGATGTGATCTCTTTTCCTAGTTCCTGTTAATATTCGTGCAGCAGCGTTCTGAATTAACTGAAGGCCTTTTAGAGATTTGTTTGGACATGCAGATAGTAATGAGTTACAGTAGTCCAGCCTAGAAGCTACAAATGCATGGACTAGTTTTTCTGCATCATCCTGAGAGAGGATGTTTCTGATTTTCCTAATGTTTCTCAGGTGGAAGAAAGCTGCCCGACTAACTTGTTTTATGTGAGGGACAAAGGACATGTCCTGGTCAAAAATTACTCCAAGGTTTCTTACAGTGGAGCTGGAGGCCAAAGTAATGCCGTCCAAACTGATGAGATGATTAGATAGTATTTTTCTGAGGTGCTTAGGACCGAGTACAATAACTTCTGTTTTGTCAGAGTTGAGAAGTAAAAAATTTCCAGTCATCCAGACTTTTATGTCTTCAAGACATGCCTGCAGTCTGACTATCTGACTGACTTCATTTGGCTTCATTGATAGGTACAGCTGAGTATCGTCTGCGTAGCAGTGGAAATTGATGCTGTGTTTCCTGATAATGTTGCCTAGAGGAAGCAGATAAAGCGTAAAGAGGATTGGTCCAAGTACCGAACCCTGCGGGACTCCATGATTGACTACAGTACATGAGGAGGAGCTGTTGTTTACATGAACAAACTGATGTCTATCTGATAAGTAGGATTTGAACCACTTTAGTGCAGTTCCTTTAATTCCAATTTCATGTTCCAGTCTCTGTAGTAAAATATTATGATCTATGGTGTCGAATGCAGCACTAAGATCTAGAAGGAGAAGTATGGAGGCTGATCCATTGTCTGAGGCCATTAGAATGTCATTGGAGACTTTAACCAGCACTGTTTCTGTGCTATGATGGGCTCTAAATCCTGACTGAAACTCTTCAAACAAACTGTTCCCAACCAGATGCTCGTGTAGTTGTTTTGCTACAGCTTTCTCAATGATTTTAGAAATAAATGGAAGGTTCGATATGGGTCTATAGTTTGCCAAAACATCTGGATCAAGATTAGGCTTTTTAAGCTGGGGTTTGATGACCGCGGTCTTAAGTGCCTGAGGTACATAACCCAGAAATAAAGTCAGATTAACCAAATCTAGAATAAACGGCTCAATTACATAAAAGATCTCTTTAAAGAGGCTAGTTGGTACTGGGTCTAATAGACAGGTTGACGGTCTGACCTGTGCTGGCTACACATGAACACCTGAATGAAATTAAAGTCACTAACGTTACCTTCAGATTGACTCCTGGGTCTGTACCATCTACTTGATCACCATTCCTGTAAACAAGACCCTCCTAGGCTGGATTCTTCTGGACTGTGGTTCTCTGGAACAAACCCCTGAATCCTTTTAGACAGGGACGTCATGTCTGTTGTCGTCAAGAAGCTCTTGAGAACTCATCTCTTATGAGAGGACCTCCTCTCCTACAGGCCCCAGCGGCATGAGGTACACTTCTTGTTTGGCCTTGTAACACTTATTCAGTAGATTCAGAATT
Organism: Echeneis naucrates; assembly: GCF_900963305.1. NCBI lineage: Eukaryota > Metazoa > Chordata > Actinopteri > Carangiformes > Echeneidae > Echeneis > Echeneis naucrates. Next base: position 26,460,949 of record NC_042515.1, read on the forward strand.
TATTAATGTAACGGTTTCCTACTGGACTGAAGGAGACAGACAGCAGGAAAACTGGAGTCAGTGGCAGGAGTAAGATGGGGAAAAAACTGCAGGCACAGAGAGCACAGGATTAGCAAGGCTGAATTCAAACAGTGCAGGTTGGACCATGATGGATTGGTCGGAGTCTATAATCTGGCACCGTGGCTGATCTGTGGGTACATACACTGCGACTAATAATGATGTATGGCAACTGCAAGCCTGGCTCCTGATTCGCTAACTACAATCCAGCAGCCAAACAAAGAAGGCAGGTAGAGAAAGGCTGTGGTTAGAGTAGTGATTCTCATTTTCAAGCCCCACCTGCCCCCATCGCCCAAAAGATATGCAAATGAAATTACGTCAAGCTTAAAATTTTCATCAAGTAATGTCATGTTTCATCTGTCATCAACTTTTGTGGTCCCTGTCACAAACTAATCCATTCTGCGAAATTATAGCCCACACTAGCCTGCCACTCCTCTATGTCAAAGTTTGTTTACTGTTCTGTTGCAGTTAACATGTCAACATTAATTATTATTTTCACACTTTGCTTCAAATCACATTTTTCTCCTGGGCTCCAGTCTAATGTTCTTGTCATTTAAGTTACATGTAGGCTATTAATGATTAATTTGTTTCGATGTGGGTGTTTTGTCTTGAATAAAGGGTCTTTGTTTTCAATAAAGACAGACATTACTAACAGTAGACATAAAAGGAAAATTTCCTCCAATTCATTGTGCCCACCTGTCATATCTCTAGAATTGAGAAGGTGGAGGGCATGACACCAGTCATAAAATTCACCAAAAAAAAACTGAAGAAATAAAAATGCATCTAACAAATGAGTCTAAATATGACTCTGACTCTAGGTTGGATTGCTGTATCACAAGGAAACAATGCAGATTAACATTCTATCTCTTCTCTATCTCAAGTTCACCTAGAAATAGCTTAGTATTTTTTCAAAGTTTACATTTGCAAAATGACTGAATGAATTTTACAAAGAATCCTTCCAGATGAATTTCACCTCCAAAGGAAAAATAATATCATTTTAACCAAAAGGTTTTGACAAATGGTGAAATGATCCTTCCCTGCATAAGAGCTGCAACACAGGAGCAAATCCTCCAGTCTCACTAATATTGGCTTTGTGTAAAATCATATTGGGTCTATGTATGGTGGAATTACTACAGCTTCAGAATATAATGTTCACATTCACCACTAGTTGAGTTGATAAGAGAGCTCTGCCAGTGCTTTGGCTACAGCAGGAGGTGGTGCAGAGTTCAGCTGCAGCTAAAATGGCCCTAACAGACTGACCTGGAGCTGTCTGACTGCGGGGAAAAAACAGGAGGTCAGGATGGGGCTGACAGATGATCATAGCTGAGACATACACACAAAAAGGAAACATTGTTCAGAATAGGCCATCTCCAAATCAACCACACATGGTTTATCTGTGTTAATAAACCAACTGATGACAGTAAAATGAAGCTTATCTGGGCTTCCCTAAAATGTAACACAAATACATTTAAAGCTCTCTGTCTGATCACATGATCAGTGCTTCAAATTTTTTATTATGACATAATATGGGATCAGCGAGGTGGCATCTATTAAGACACAATTTAGGGAGTTAGCCAGCATCCACTGACTGTGACAGTCAACCTCATAAACCAGGTGTTGGACTTCCTGAATACAGACACTGTGAAACATTATCTCTATCTATTTATGTATGGGTAATGAGAGGCCATTACCCATAAATACCCTCTCCAGATGACCCCTGACTAGCCAGTGGTTGTACTATAAGTTAAACTAATGTTAGATTTATGAGGAATCGTGTCTCTTTTGTCCAGATTACTATTTAGACTGAAATCTTAATTTTTTTTTTTATGTTACAAGCAAATGGGATTTGACTCTTCTCAATTCCAGAGGGTGGCAGAAATGCACCATAAACTGACATCATTGTTAAAGTCCATGGTTTGCATCCTTACTTCTACTACTTACTTACTCGCTACCTTGTTTAGTTAAGTTAAAGCAACAATTTTACAACTTTAGTTAAGTTAAAACTTGATTGTGCTTTTGAATAAACTCTGCCTTGGATGTCTATCAGCATTTCTGATTTATTTCTGCCACTGTCTGCACATGAAGTTGCTAAAACTAATAAGTGTACTATTTGTCATGTCACTGATGTATTAAGATTCAGCATGCAGTTGGCAGGTGTTGCTGGTATAATGACAGTATTAGTTAGTATGTTTTGGACTTCCCCTGACACATAGAGAAGGAATGAATGCTGTCACAGTGCTGTCACTAAATGGCTCTCTGATTCTCAGCCATCAACAGGGTCAAGAGTCATTACTTGCCAAAAACAAATACCCACGTTTGGCTCAGATTTCATGTAATGGTCTAGCATATGATACGTGACAGGCATCATGGCGGCATTGTGGTTCATGCTGTTCCCTCACAACAAGAATGTCATGTTTTAGGTTCCCAGCCTGAGGCCTTTCTGTGCAGAGTTTGTGCCTTTGTGGATTTCCTCCAGTTACTCTGGCTTCTTCCCACTGTCCAAAGACACGCGTCTTTAGGTTAGCTAGTGACTCTAAATTGTCTGTAGGTCTGAGTGTGAGTGGTTGTTTGTCTCTGTCTGGTTCTGTATATTGGCCCTGCGATGGACTGGAGCCCTGTCCAGGGTGTACCCCGCCCTCGCCCAATGTGAGGCGGGATTGGCTCCTGCACCCTTTACGACCTGGAAATGGGTAAGTGGTAGAAAATGAATGTATGATTCATAACCAATTGAAGGTGCATTCAAAACTTTTACTGCTCTGACTCAGGGTAGCAGAATGAGTATAAAAGGCCAGTGCTGTAAGGTGGGCACAACATATGTAATGCACTGTTGTTTGTAAAATAATAATGCATATATATGGCAACTTTTTGTAGAGGGGCCTTGGCTGAAAGACTTTGAAGCCCTTAACATGCATAAAGCTTTAATAGTACATCTGTACAATATCTTTGGAAGTGTTTGATTAAAAATGGGTTAGGGGAGATTTCAGGCAATCATACAGAAAAAGAGGATTAGATAATGATCTTCTCCTGTCATGGAGTTTGAGGCAGACATGTCCTGACATCCTGCCCTGAGTTGGTTTTGGTTCTCAAAACAACAAATATATTTTCTTTAGGATATTAAGACCTGAATAAAACACCCAATAAGTTTCAAATATTGGATGATGAATATAAATGTCTGGAGCCTCTTAACCTTCTGCCAGCTTGCCAGTAAATATCTCTACATCAGCACAAAAATAATCTAGTTGTATACAATATTGGTCTAATAGGATATAATATATCACAACGTAAGTGCAGCCAGACACATTATTATTATTATTATTATTATTATTATTATTATTATTATTATTATTATTATTACATGTTATTTATTTATGTATTCATTTGCATTTTTTTGCATTGGCACGAGCTATAAACTTATCTTTTAAAATTACAGCTGCTCTCTGTTACCAAGTCTCAAAAGACACTAAAGTGAGTGAGTCCCAGCACAAAGCCCCTTGTACCTATTATGGTGTCATTTGTGGGCTCGATGCTGGTATTATTAAATATCACTCTCTATGTCTTTGCAATAGTGATTCTGTTTTCACAGAGAACATCCAACTGCCACTGTCAGCTACTGTGCTACCAGAGGTTTCAGAGTAGTGACAGTCTTTCATCAGCCTCCTGGTAGGGCCTGTGCTTCACATTTATCTTGTCTGCCATGGTGGAGTGTTCCTTCACATGGGCCTGTGATAGATATGGACAGTTCAATGGTTTTCCTGCTATCTGAGTTATCAGGGTGTGTGAAGATTTAATTGGTTTCAGAAGAAACTTCAGTTTTAGACATTTACTACAAACATTTTATGTTGTAACTTCTCTTTGAAAAGCAGCCGGAGAGATGCATCTCACTGTTGTAGATGAGACAAATGAAGATCCTTCATTTGCATTCCTTTTTAAGTCTGTTAATCCTCAAGCTTACTTCTCTCAGCACCTCTACTGATAAAGACAATTTAACTCCAAAGTATGTGATAATAGAACAGATAAAACAGATGCACTGTAATTCAGATCATTTATTTCATTAAGGCCACCCGGTGCAGATGTGAACTGTGACCTTGATCTCTGATAATGTTCATCCACCAACTTCAGCATCATCTCCATTCCCCAGCAAAAACTTGTAATAGAGATGTATTGTGACAGATTGCTGTGGGCATATGAGGGGAAATTTCTTCCTTCAGCCAGGTCTCCCTTCTGACATATAAGATTATTTGTATTTGCGTCAGTCAGCTAAATTCTTTCCCTTTTTTTTCATATTTAGTTATTGTATTGTATTAATTATATAATAATATATAATTATATAACCTGGATCGGGATTAAGGAAATTGTGGTCCAAACCATGAGGATTAAACGACTCACTTTTGGTATTATTGAGCCTTGGAGCTCTGACATTTCCTGTTTCTCACTCTCTCCAACTGCACATTGACAGGTGAGGTGGAGGTTTTTAAAAAGAAAGCCATCAACATGAGTGAATCGGTGCTACACAGCGCACCTTGGGGTGATTACAGGGGCGTGGGCAGGCTGGCTGTCACAGTGTGTGTGTACTTTCTGTTTCTGTATTGCTGCTAATGCCAAAGAAACCCTTTCCTTATTCCTCCATATTCCATATTTCCTTATTCCTCAACAACAGATCCAGAGTATTGTGTGCATCAAACTGCCTGTAACTGCAGGCTGTCACCGGCAGCACATGACTTAAAAATCAGTCGATATTCACATAGTTTCTTAAATGGCAACCAAGAAGAAAATATGTTTATTTCATATCTCTCCAGTGTTTTGTTTGTTTTTTTTTTAAGTATTGATGTCCCAAAATAGATATGCTCTTAGTTTTACATTGGTTTACATCTTCATTGTGGATTCATAACAAACAGTCAGCCAGCGAGCGATCTAGAGGACAGGATCTGATAAACAGTAATCAGATAAACATGTAGCAGATTTCAGGTAAATACTCCATCCATGAGCTGTCAACCTGGAGAGAAAATTCAAACTCCACACAGACAGACAGGAATCAATAATAAACCTACTCATTCATACAATTACTCATACAATGAACCTGGCATCAATGGAAGAACAACTAAACACTGTTACGGCAAAAAAACAAACAAAAGAAATTGACAATGTACGTTTTTAAAGAGCTTGTGCTGAAACACAGCAACATTTTGTTGTCTTTTCTCTGTGAAATCAAGTAAAATAAAGTGGATTTAGATGAATCAGTGTGTGTGTAGTCAATAGGCATTGTTCATTTTAAAACTATTGAAAGATTGCAATGTTACTTGCACATCAGTGAAAGTGAGCATGTAAAAGTACACCTCAAATGAGACCTATGAATAAGGGCATTTATTCTTCACACAACTTCACCCTGAAGATGGCGTTGCAGTTCCTGAACTCTTTGATGAATACCTTGGTGTTGAGAAAGTTGAATGCATTAACATTAAGTGGGAATAAAGGGCAAATATCAATTCATCTACCCATCTAAGATTTGAAGTTGTTTAAGTGTCATTAAATGTACCCTGAAGCTTTTAAATCACTGTCTGAATTCCAGTGCTAATAGTCAGGGTACTGGTTCAGGTAACATTTTACCATTTTACATGCTAAAGAAAAAAAAAAAAGTCCTGATCATGTGGTGAATTCTGTCCCGTGGCATGTAAATGGATCTGTGTTGTGTTTGCTTGTTTTCAAATAGAAGCATCCTGTGTCTTGCAGTGGATTCAGCCAACGTCAACAGAGACCTTAGCTTTAAACAAATTGTGCTTTAGGGATAGTCAACTGGCTAGCCTAGAGCCAACAACCACTGAGTTGGGGTCTATTAGGAGAAAAAAATGCTTCCATGCATTTTTCAGAAAAAACTTATCTTATGAATGAGCAATACAAGCTGAACAATACAACGCATTGCTCAGCTAAAGCACAGATAGAATGCAGAAATCAAACCAGATTTTCTTCCAAACTTACCAAAGAGAAGGCGAGATTCATAATTGCTATAACAGAAAATCAGTCTTGAACCAAGAGCTCCAGGTAAAGGAATTTAGGTATTACTGTTTGCAGTTCAGGAGCTACAAGCCAACTTATACAGCACTTTAAGGATGACCATACGGTTCCACTTCCTGAAAGAGAAACTCATCTCCTCTTCCTCTCCTCAAGGTACTTGAGGCTGTACCAGCATCCATATTTGGCACTTTAATCAGCCCCAGATTTAGCCTTTACTACTAGGTGGGGCAGGAGAAAGTGACAGAGGGGTGGCTTTCAGCAAATCCCCCAAAATCCCAGAAAATGCATAGAAAACTATGCATTTTGTATTACACAACTATAATACAATACAAACAACCCGTCTTACACCCGCATCAAGCTACTGCATTACACTTGTTGCCGTATCTGACATCTACCCTGAAATCTGAAAGTGAACCACTAAAATCAAAATGTTCCTTCCTTCAATTGTCTGAATAACATTTTAATTCAAAATAAATTCGCTAAAGAAAGAGAGGAGTTGGCAACCAGCAGCGGTGTGTCTGTGAGAGACTGACTGGTGCTTGCTCGCTCCTCACTACGCAGCAACGGCAAATCAAGGCAGAGCATTATTTTGAATTGTGACACATGAATCTGGTGGTGCGATAGTTGTAGCATAACATTTTAACAATACTTTTAAATATAGTAGATTTTTTTTTTCATTCCATCTTGTTTGGTGGGGCAGTCAGGGCATTTAGGGCATTGCCCCTCCGTGCCCATGACCAGATCCACCTTTAATACACATTCCGTGTCAGAAAGAAAAATACAATCATGGCGGTAATCTCTTTTGTAAAAGTCAAACCTCACTTACTCGTGGTCAAGCCTCAGAACTAGAGATGCTCTGCACCCTAGCACTGGGAGAAGATGCTGAATGACCTAACCTTTTCTGTGAGCTGCTCACCATGGCTGGCAAGCTGCCATTGGAAACAGCGAAAGTGGGAAAAGGATCGTGAAGCCTCTTAATTGGCGTCCAAAGCTAAGCTTAATGAGGCCCCTTATCTTCCTTCAGGCAGGATCGCCAAGAAGCCTGTCACTTTGACTTAATCCATTTTCTGCTTTGAGGGAAAGTCACCTCTTAGTTTTAACACATTTGAATGCAAACAAGGCCAGAAGGGAGCAGTGTGTTAATTTGGAGGGCCTGTGAGCTTCTCTGAAAGGGTTGTCAAGGAGAAAAATGTGACAGGCTGCTCTGTCATTGCTCACCAGTTAGACCACCGAAGAAATATTGCCTCTTTCAGGTTGCAGCCCTCTTTTGGGGAGCCTGTTGAAAGGAGGGGCCTGACACGCCAGGGTAAGGGTTAGCTTCTCCACTGCTGTTGATTGCCACTTTATGGGCCCTCAGTTTCACCATTAATATCAGGTTGGCACTTAAACATACATTTATTTGTTCAAAATGATTTAAACATAAGTCAGCACACAGTCTTAGTTTAATGGTCAGCTTTCTTTATGTAACTCTTTGACCTTGCATATGACAACATTTTTTTTTCTGAAAATATCTTTGCATTGTAGGTTGGATGCACCTTTTAACTTACATTACATTACATTACACAGACATCACTAGCTCCGTATGACTTAATTATGTATGATCTGACACAGCCGGTCCGGGAGCCGATCACAAGAGAATCTTAGTATGACAGAGGGCAGTGGCTGCTTTGTCGTGACATCACAGAGGCTCAGTTCATGAATACAGGCTGTGTTTTTTCTGATTTCTAATAAAGACAACCTCTCATGTCATTATGTAGAATGACAGAGAGAAAAATCACTATCATGAGTAAGAAATTTGCCAAAGTCAAGTTGGAATAAAAGGAAATATCAACAAATGCTGGTTGTTCCAGACCACAGATTTGTTCATTATATCCTCCAGCTACCATACTGGTGTGACAGCTGGTTCTGAGCCAAATGAAGAATAGGTTTAATAAGTCTATAGCTCACAGTTACACCACTGGCAGATGACACAAAACAATGTGTGTTTCTATGTGTTTGAAAGAGCATGTAGAACACATGTACAGACTGGCTTTATGGCCCTCAGGCTGCCTGTCTTCTCAGCCAACCAAGTCAGTGCACTCAGAGATGATTTCACACAGTCTAATGAGTCTCAAAAATTGTCAGAATTTAACTGTTGTTTTATATTGTAATAAATCAGAGGAACCTTCTTCAGAAGATTTGGTTTGGTTTTGGATCGAATAAAGTGTCATAATCAACAGGCTGAGAAAAGAGCACTAAGAATCTTGAAACAGGGGATGTGATGGTAAACTGTCCATTGTGCCAGTGGATGTTATGCACATGCGGTGTGCCTTGATGTTGAGAGTGGCATGAGAGCTGTATCTCAGACGTGGGAAAGATGTAAATTTCAGGACATATCATCAGAAGTGTACTATTGAATCATGGGTTGTTTCGACCTTTCAACATTAGACACCCTCATCAAAGTTGGCCAGCTACAAGGTGAGCTTGTGTCCCATGCCCAATCATGAGAATTGCCTAGTTGTTTAAATTGTGCAGCCCACGGCAAGGCAGGGGACGTCCTCTTCCCTCAGTCAAGCCTAAAGCTGACCGCATACCTGGTTCAGCCTCCTTAAGAGATGTGACTGGGGTCTCAAGTAGGGGATGGGGTGGGGAGATTATAGTAAGCAGGTCATGCTGAGGCTCTTTGAGCTGAGCTTTCTCTTCTCATCTGGAGGCTTACTTTAGAGCACTTGTGCTCTTCGGTGAAACTTGTGAAAGGCAGTTCGAGGACCCCTTTGCCATAGTGGCTGATGTTAGTCATGCAGCGTGGGACACTGAGTCCCTTCTTCACCTATGAAATCATTGTTTGCTTCATCTTTTCCACAGTTGTTACTGGGAGCTTGTAGATAGTGAGTGGCCACATTACCCAAGGGAGAAATCCAAATTGCAGGCACTAGAACTTGAGCTTCCCTGGCAGTCAGGTCTTGTTGATGTTTTCCAGACTGTTGGTGATGTCCTGCCTCACTCGTTGCACTTGGTCTTTGTCTCTGAAGCTTGTGTAATGCCATCTGCCAGGCTTTTAACAGGTTGCTCAGACACTGTTGGTATTGGGTCGTCACCAACGCAGACTTCACATGTTTAAGCTGTCCCTTGACTATCTAGATGTTTTGTGTTCTCCTGCAGTTTTCCAACTAGCCACCTGGTGCATCCTGTAGTCATGGTTAAAGTGGTCACGTCATCCATGTATGCACGGATAGGTGGGAGGCGGATCCTGTTCTTGGTTCTCTCACCCCCCAACCCCCAGGCCAACTTCCATGGCCATTATGAAGTCCATGGGTGAGATGTTGTAAAGTTGGCTGTTGTGAAGGATTCACAGAGGAGGTTATGGGGAACTGATCCAAAGGAAGATACCATGGATGTCTCTTTTGTCCTTCTTCACTGTTTGGATCTGGCAACCACAGCAAACACAGAGCCCAGGAATGCCAACCTTCTGTACAGACAAATCAACATACTTGGTTATCTCCAGGTAGGTGGACAACTTCTGTGCTATCACACTGAAAAAAATTTTATCCTCAATGTTGAGAAGGCAGATATGCCAGAATTGACTTATATCTGTCGCATCCTTCTCCTTAGGAATTAGCACCCTTCCAGCCCTTTGCCACACCTTAGGTTCTTTGTTCTCTTGACACCACAGGACATTCATACTTTGTTCTTCTTGCGAAGTTTCCTCAAGTTCTGTGCTCTTCATAAGGTTGTCAACCAAAACTTGATGTCCCCCTGGAGTAGTATGAGACCCTATCTCTCTGCATCAGAGGCATTTTTCCACTGCTTTCTCAGCTGCCTTCTCTCTCTGACCAGCCTTATGATCTCTTGTGCCTCCTGGATTTGTACTGGTGTTGTTTTGTCACTTCTCCTTATGTTCACTCCAAAGCATTCTTCTCCGTGATGGTAGATGATGTCGCCCATCCTTTCTAGATTTTTTTTCTGCAATGCCCACTTGTAGCGCAAGGATTTTTGTCAGGTTGTTGTTGGCTGTTGACTGACCCACTCTCTCTTTTCAAAAGCTTTGGGCCACTTCACACTCAGTCTGCTCTTTTCCTTATTGGGAGGTCTCTGTGGTTGGGTGGGTTCCTCAACCTGCATTTCTGTGCTTGTATCATCCTCCTCAGTGACATGCTCTGCAAAGTGTTGTTTTCGTCCTGCCACTGTGCTTCACTCGACTGATTTGACGAGTTGCTTCATAAGAAGTCCTGGTCAATGCAAGGCCCTTGCCGCTGCTCTCTCAAGCACCCTCTCTTTCCTTGATATGCCCTCAATCTCCTGAATGATGTTATTTTCGTCCAGCCACAACTGAAGTGAGTGTCCAGCTGCTCATGTGGTTATCTCATGTGCCATGTTCTTGCTCGTAGTCATGTCCATTCCTGGGTCTGTAGCCATGTTGTCAATCGTCGAACCAACTTGCTCCGCCGCTCTCACAGGCTCTAGGGGTATGCTCCTTTGTTCACTTTTGTAGCACTTGGTGGGTTTCTCCAACATGCTAAAGCAGCACCGGAGACTGCTGCCATGGGTAGCTAACCCATGACAGCCCCAGTGAGGACTATTCCCATTCAGCTGTCTCTCCAAGCTAACAAAAAGTTAACTGACTAAACTTTACACAAAAATGTCAGCTCATAAAAAGACCCCAAAACAACAGTCTAAGGACAAGAAAGCATAAAATTTACCCATGTCAGATGCAACTCATATTTACTGGACTTAATCAACTTCCAAAGCGGAGGCTGTAAATGAGGACTACAATATTGAACTCTCTTATTTTTTTAACTCTGCCTGCTAATACTCATGAGGGATTTCAACTGGGGACCAGCCTTTCTTGTACCCACACCTGAAACCACAGAATCGTTGGATTTCAGGAAAAGCAATTTATGTTGAATGTGATCACACAAGTATCATCTGAGAGTGCCCTTGGCACATATAAGCTCAATAAAAGTACTGTAGCTGAATTAAGAGCTGCTGGAATAGTATAGCTTTCCCCTCTCTGAAAAAACAGTGAATGCAATTTTGCGACATCATCTCTCTACTTTTAAAATTCACACACAAGGTTGAAATAACACACGAACACTTCTTTTATTGCCGGGCAGTGATTGTTTGCTGAATGAGGAACAGCCTCCAGGAACCCATGATGAATTCTAGACGAGCACTGGATTATTCCTGGGGGGGGGATAGCAATTGTGCCTCAGTTACGTGGCTTAGAAATAAATTGGTAAATAGCTGGATTGGGTGTGATTTTCTCCTTCAAGTCAAGTGCCCAATGGGTGTACATTATTACAGGTATACAGTATTGTTTTATTAACCTCCTAGAGTCTTCCTCCATGGAAGTGGGTTTATAGGGTGACTTACAGTAGATTTAATAAGTTGATGTTACCTGCAGAAGTTTTATAATGGCCTGTACACAGCTTTACAAGATAAATGCGTCAAATTCAGATTTTTTTTTTTTTCCTCATTTGCCTCTCACCATACGTAGTCATAAAAGGGTTAGGGTTATTTGTGATATTGCAAATTTAAGTCCTTCCTTTTCTGACTGCTCATCATTGGACAATTATTTTTCTAGCCAATGGGCATTATGAAAAGCAATGTAGAAAGCCATGGGGCTGGGGGGCAGGCCAGCAGCAGCAACACTAATGTTTGGACACATGTTGCAGTCACAGAACTTCATTGAGGTAAGCTGATGTGAGAGGTTTCTCAACTTACAGTTTGTTATATTATCAAACTGACCATTCGCAGGACAGAAAACACCCTTCGTCCACTCCCTCCCCGTTTATGTTTCCCAGTGGACTGGTTGCCACGATCAGTGAGAACATTGCTCAACAAAACATGAGTTCTCTTCTGGCATTAAATATTATTTAGATAACTGGCAGCTCTCAGACTGACACAACTTTAACATAGTTTAACATAGTTGTAAGTCGCAGCAGCATTTTGTGATTTTAGTTTCTAGCCCCCTCTTAAATATTTGGGTCCTTTAATTAGGCCTGTGTCAATCAGCTTAGCAAGCATCAGTCATTTAAGTATCATCTTCAGTCTGACATCACTGATCTGGCCAGCTGTGTTATTCTGAGTGCTGGATGACATTGGTGGACACCTCTGACCTCATGCTGAACTGGACTCTCAGCCAATCAGGTGGCAGCTAAGGTTCTCTTTTGCAGTCAGTTATCACTAGAACACACTCAAAGGCTAAATGGACATGGAACATCTTTCTTAATCTGAATAAGAAGAGCTTCGTGGAAAATGTCTTAGCGGAGTGTTCAGTGATGCCTGGGTCCTGGCTGAAGCTCCTCATGCTTATGGTCAGTCTCAAACATAAACATCAACTTTCCCTTTTTGAAGAGGCCGCAAGCTGTCAAAACAATGAAAGAGCAGGGAAAGCAACAAGCAACATGAGACAGCCATGGGAAAGCAGAATGCACATCTCATAAGGAGAAAAAGAAGTAAAAGGCCTTTATTTTTTTTATTCTGGTAAATATGAACTTAGATGACAATGTAATGGGTTCAGTTCCTTGGCCCATTCTGCACAGAGTTTGCATGTTGTACTTGCTTGGGTTTCCTCCCACCATCCAAAGAGATGCATGTCTAGGTGACTCTAAATTGCCTGAAAGTATGAGTGGTTCCTCTTTGTATGTTGGGGTGGGTCGGTCGGTCGGTCGGTCGGTCTCTCTCTCTCCCTCTCCCTCTCTCTCCCTCTCTCTCTCTCTGAGTGTGTGCTGGGAGTGGAGGTCGGTGAGAGTGCGTGAGTGAGTTTTCAGACTAAAAGTCTATTTTTCTCTTTTCTTTTCTTTTCTGTATGTCATTGTTCGGTTACTGGTTTAATTGTTTAGTGTTTAGTGACTTTTTGGTGTCTTTGTTGGTATTTTTTACCGTGTTTCGTGGCGGGGATGGCGTCCTCACAGATGCCGTCCCTGAAACATGGCCCAGCTCCTCCGTGGAGCAGGTGCTGCTGGCGGTGGGAGAGCAGGTCGGCCACGGGAACATCTGCTATGCTTCCCGGATGAACAAAGCCGTGGTGTTATTCCTCAAAGATCAGGCCTTTGTTACCCAGCTGATCGAGAGCATGTTTCTGGACGCTGGAGGTGTCGTTCAGAGTGAAGCATGAGGACAGCTTCTACATGGTGTACGCCAACTCCGGGTGCGGAGATGTGGGGCACAAGCGGGTCGCCTGTCCGCACAGGCAGCACCCGGCGGGGGCCGCTCCGACAGCATGGGGCCTGCCTCCGGTCTCCGGGGCCGATGGCACCGGAGCTGCGGCTGGAGAGTGGTGGGGCTGAGAGCCCCCCAACAAGGGGCGGGTCTGAGGCTGAGCAGGTGAGCGCTGACCATGTAATCATGGCAACGGGTGGTCAGGAAAATACTGTGGGCGGGGCTGAGCAGGGGCAGGAAGGTGGTCAGGGAGGGAACAGGGGCGGGGCTGAGCAGGGACAGGAAGGTGGTCAGGGAGGGAAAAGGGGCGGGGCTGAGCAGGGACAGGAAGGTGGTCAGGGAGGAAAAGGGGGCGGGGCTGAGCAGGGGCAGGAAGGTGGTCAGGGAGGAAAAGGGGGCGGGGCTGAGCAGGGGCAGGAAGGTGGTCAGGGAGGGAAAGTGGGCGGGGCGGAAAAAGAGCAGAGCTGTAGGGAGGTAAGTGAAGTGGGAGGAGCTAAGCAGGACTGTAGTGAGGTAGGAGAAGTGGGCGGGGCAGAGCAGGGGCAGGCTATCTTCTGACACGGCGGAAATGAGGAGGCATGCTGCGGATTTTTATTCTGACCTGTTCCGGGCAGAGGACTGCGATATGGACGCTGCCGCAGAGCTGCTGGACGGCCTTCCTCGGCTGAGCCCAGAGGACCGTGATGCTCTGGGTTCGGACCTGTCCCTCCAGGAGCTGACCTCGGCCGTCACCCAAATGGCCTCAGGGAAATCTCCTGGCATCTCCGCGGAGCAGGTGCTGCTGGCGGTGGGAGAGCAGGTCGGCCATGGGAACATCTGCTATGCTTCCCGGATGAACAAAGCCGTGGTGTTATTCCTCAAAGATCAGGCCTTTGTTACCCAGCTGATCGAGAGCATGTTTCTGGACGCTGGAGGTGTCGTTCAGAGTGAAGCGTGAGGACAGCTTCTACATGGTGTATGCCAACTCCGGGTGCGGAGATGTGGGGCACAAGCGGGTCGCCTGTCCGCACAGGAAGTACCCGGCGGGGGCCGCTCCGACAGCATGGGGCCTGCCTCCGGTCTCCGGGGCCGGGCTGCCTGCTTTTTTTTTTAAACACAAACTGGGACATGACCTGCTGGATGTTTTTAAATAAAGTCTTATAATAAAGGGAACCTCCCGGCTTCCTGCCACAGAGCAGCGATCTCTGCTGCCCAAAAAGGGGGATCTAATGCTTTTAAAAAACTGGAGGCCTGTGGCTCTTTTATGCACTGATTACAAAATTTTATCCAGGGTTTTATCCAACAGACTAAAAGTTTTTATTGGACAATTGATTGGGGTCAACCAATCATATTGTGTCCCAGACAGATCCATACAGGACAATTTGTTTTTAATGAGAGACATATTTGACATTTGCAAATGTTATAATCTAAATGTGGGCATTTTAGCAGTTGATCAAGAAAAGGCATTTGATCGTGTGGATCATTCTTTTTTATTTGCCACTTTGCAGGCGTTTGGTGTTGGGGAGCACTTTTTGTCTTGGGTGAAACTGTTATATAAGAGTGCGTGTTGTGTGGTGAAGGTGGGGGGAGGGCTCAGCTGTCCTGTAGAGGTGGGAAGGGGGATCAGGCAGGGCTGTCCGATCTCAGGGCAGCTGTACAGTATTGCCATCGAGCCGCTCCTCCTCAGACTCAGAAAGCGGCTGAAAGGACTTAGTCTGCCTGAGCTGGCCCCCCCTGTAGTGGTGTCAGCCTACGCAGATGATATCAGCATTCTGGTCCAGGATCAGAGGGATGTCGAGGAGCTAGAGAAAAGCCTAGCCCTATATGAGAATGCTTCCTCTGCTCGAGTAAACTGGGGGAAAGAGTGAAGCCTGTCTGGTGGGGAAATGGAGCAGGGGGACCACTCCTGGCCTTCCTGGAAACTTGCAGTGGGGGAGTACAGGGGTAAAAGTTCTGGGGGTTCAACTGGGAGGGAGTGCTGGGGAAAGTGCAGGCCAAGTTGCTTAAATGGACATGGTTGCTACCTCAGCTGTCCTACAGGGGAAGACTTCTGATCATCAACAACCTGGTCGCCTCGTCCCTGTGGCACAGGCTGCAGGTGTTGGTACCTCCACCTGATCTCCTGGAACAAATAAAACGGCTCCTGGTGGACTTCTTTTGGACGGGGTGTCATTGGGTAAGAGCGTCGGTCCTGTACCTCCCTGTGGCAGAAGGGGGTCAGGGCCTGGTGGACATCAGGTCCAGGACTACGGCCTTCAGGCTTCAAGCAGTTCAGCGGCTGCTGTATGGACATCCCCCCTGCTGGTCGGCATTGGCCAGCCTGCTTTTTCGGAAAGCCGGCCGGCTTGGACTGGATAAATATCTTTTCCTTTTAAAACGGGCTGGAAGCGACCTGGAGGGAGATGCTACGGACTCTCTTGGAGGAAGTGTGGTGTTCACTGCCTGCTCCGCTGAGGGAGTTTGCAAGGACCATGGCTGACCAATGGAGAGAGGGCCAGGACTACATCTTCCCCTCGGTTAGTGTGAGCCCTGCTATTGGGGAGTGGACCGAGGAGAGCGGTCAGCTCCTCTCCCTGAGGACACCAGTACTGGGCACATTCAACACATGCAGCAAACAACTTCTGTACCTCAGCTGCATCAAGGTGCTGAACCTCCGCTCGCTGTCTGGAGTTAGGGAGTCGAGGTGGACCGGGGTGTTGGGATCAGACTCTTCCCCTAAAGGCTGCTGGCGTCTCCTGTATAAGTGTCCCGTTGAAAAACGGATGGCCGATCTCCAGTGGAGGATTATACACGGAGCTATAGCTACGAACAGACACAGAGCTCACTTGGACCCCGGCACTGAGGAGAACTGCCCCTTCTGCCCTGAACCTGAAACCCTCCAACACCTGGTGCTGTCCTGCGCCCGCCTGACAGGACTGATGGACCTCCTGAAGGAATGGGTGGAGAGGCTAGGAGAAACCTTCTCTCCATCCCTCTTTGTGTTTGGTCCCAGATAAACCCCCGGGAAGAGACAGTCCCTGGTTTTGATAAATTTTATCTTTGCAGCCGCTAAATTAGCAATCTGGAAAACCAGAAAAAAAATCGGGTGAGGGGTGAAGGCTGGACTGACCCGGTCCGCTGTTTGAAAGGTTTGGTGGTGGCTCGGTTGAAAGTAGAGCGAGCGTTTTTCACCCTGACTGGGAACATGAACGGGTTCAGAGCCTTGTGGGACTGTGGGCACGTCCTGACCTCACTGGGGGACAGCCCTCAACTTGGCCTGGCTTAGCTCAGTTTGTCTTAGCCTAATGTAGTTTGGCTTAACCTATTTTTCTACCACCGTAGTGTGAATGTAAGTTTTCTTGTTTTTTGTTTTGTTATTTTTATTTAATTTATTTAATTGTCTGATTTTTCTTTATTGATTTTTTTATATACATAAGACTTTTCACTTATTTGTAAAGTTTTTAAGAATAAGCTATAAATAAAGTTTTGTTAAAAGTCAAAGTCTCTCTCTCTCTCTCAACATACTATTTAAAGGTTCTTTCTTATTTATATTCAAAAGCAGTTACTTCACATAAGTCAGCACCTGCTTCCATTTAAAAATACCACCTGCAGGACTTGCACCTGTGTCTCTTGTACTGAAGAGACTAGAGATGCGATTTGAAAATAAGTTGGTTGAGGATGTTGATTAAATTAATCAAAAAGGCATATGTGAAACTACATCTGCAGAAGCAAAAAAGCAGTTTAACCAATATAATAAACTAATGAGAATTAAGCCGCTTTATTAGTACAAATCTTAAAATAGGCTAACCAACAAAAGCTAAAAAAAAATCCAGCAGTACATCCTCTAAATCACTAAACCCAATAAACTAAAAGTGAACTAAGTATACAAAATAAATTACCACATTCTCTCTTGAGCATCAAACTCGTCAAAACAAACTTAAAGTGCAGCCTATTGTGACCCAGTGCCAAACTTGCATGCAAAAGGTGGAGGACCCCCTCACCCTGAGTGCTTGGCCTCCCAAACTAGTAGTCTCCACCACTGAAAGGAAACAAACTAATTATAACAAGAAGAAATAAATAAGCATACCCAGTTGGTAAATAAGGCAACTTGACGAAGCAACAATTGGATCAAAACCAATTACTGCAATATACCAAAACTGAAGGTAAAGGAAGAAGGTAATGTGGAAAACTACAAAGGAAGGATTAAAGGAGGACACAACAAACTGCAGCATGGTTAGGCCTGCAATGAAACAAAAAAGAAATACAATTAAAATATAGCACTTTACACCAATTTAATGCAGACATACCGACCAAGCCACCCAACTCACCACCTCGAAGCTAGACAATAATCTGCAGCTACAGGATGAACGCTTAAGGGCCAGGAGCTACACGAACCAACAAATGTAATTTAATACACTTTATCCAAAGATAAAGGCTACCTTCAGTAGTCAACACACACAGCAGCAAACCAGGCAGGAGCAAGAGGCCTGCAAGAAACTCCAGCTGCCTTATATAAGCTTGCTTGATTGCTAGGAGGAGCGGTCAGAGTGAGGGAGAGAAAGCTGCAATCCAAAACGGCACTAAACTGCAGCTCTCTCACCTGCTGCTTAAACATCACAGCTCTATCATCAGGCAGGAACAATGACATTAGATGCTTCATTAAACGTCCCTGGGGAATTGAAGACCATGCACATTTCTGAGCTTAGGGGATGGCGTTCAAGCTGAAGGTGACACACTGCAACAAGGTGAGTGAAAAGAACACAAATTAGTTAGTTACTTTTTCAGACATGTACAGGCACTGAACAATACCGGTCCAGCTTTGTCCAATAGTTAATTCTTATGGGTGCCAAGGTGAAAGTTGGTGCATTGCATTTTAAGCCTGCTCTTCTAAACAGATGTATACAACTGCTCTTCAAACAATAACAAACAGTGGATCTGTAGCCCCATCCTTTCTGCTGGTTTCAACAACAAAGGCCCTTAAAAACTAAATCAAATCAAATCAGATTTATTTGTATAGCGCCAAATCATAACAAAGTTACATCAAGGCACTTTACATATAGAGCAGGTCGAGACCAAACTCTTTATAAATTTATTTAAAGAGACCCAACAGATCCCCCGATGAGCAAGCACTTCGTGACAGTGGCAAGGAAAAACTCCCTTTAAGAGGCAGAAACCTCAGGCAGAACCAGGCTTGGGGGGGCAGCCATCTGCCTTGACCGGTTGGGTTGACTGCAAGTGAGAAAAGTTTCAGAGTATAATTGTATTATAGATGTGGATAAAGTTTTGATCTCAGTCTCCCTTTTTACCTTTGCCAGGTAAAAAGAAGGCTGCAGCAAGATGAAAGGTCACCACAGGAAAAGTGCTGTTGTTGTTGGCTTTGTTTTCTCTGTAGTATCATTTGCTTTGCAGCTGACATGTAAGTTTACTTGCTAATTGGTCTCATCAGCCTACAGATGATCTGCATAATGTTCACAGACAACTAGTATATGTCTCATTCAAAGCTTGATATTTGGCACTAAAGATAGTTGATGTTTTTTCTCCCAGTCAATTCTGTGCCTTCTCACTTGTTGAAACTTGTTTAAGAGCAGGGGAGAACTCACTGATCCAATCCCAGACTAAGGTTGCCAGCACAAATTACATTCATCATTATTATAAAATTTCCTGGTTTCCACAGTTTATAAAACTGGCATTGTAGTGACCTTACAGTGAACTTCAAAACCATCAAAAGTTGTTGCTGTTTGCAATCAACCTTTGGGCAGAAAACATGAGTTCCTTGAACAGTGATTAGGAGTGCTAACACTTGGGCTGTTCAAGCATGTTTTGGTGCAAACTTCATGCACATTTACAATATGAGGGTGTCTTATCTCAATAATTCCTCATGCCACTCATAAAGATATGTACAGGATGGTTGAAAGCAAATGGGCTTCCTAGCTAAAGCAATGCAGGCTGGTGACTGTAGGTAAAGATACCATGTGAAAAAGTCCTGCGAAGGTTGCGTAAGCACACCCACAACTCAGAGCACCAAACAAAGTTTAGGCTTCCTGTGTGCTCCTGATCCTCAGAAAGAGTCAGGGAGGCGACAAGCTCATAGGTTTGAAAAATCTTAGCTGTCTTTCTTTATTGTGATTTGATGAAAACATTTTTGCTTGGACAGCACAGCGGCATAGTAGAGCTTGCATGTTCTCCCCGTGTCTGCATGGGTACTCGGGTTTCCTCCTTGCCGTCCAAAGACATGTGTGTCTAGGTTAAACGGTGACTCTAAACTGTCCATAGGTCTGAATGTGAGTGTGAGAGATTGTTTGTTTCTGTCTCTCTCTGTGTGTTGGCCCTGGCGATGGACTGGCGACCTGGCCAGCATATACCTGTCCAATGTGAGCTGGGATTGGCTCCAGCTTCCGCTGTGACCCAGAAATGGATAAGCAGTAAAGGATGAATGAATAAACAAAATCCAGATATCTGTTCGTCTGTTCACTTACCCATTTCCGGCTCACCTTGGGCAAGGGCAAGGTACTCCCTGGACAGGTCGCCAGGTCATCTCACGGCCAACTCAACATGCACAATTTAGATGTATTTGTCAGAGAAAAAGGTTAATGTAAGGCTGCTCAGCTTCAACGATAATTTGAAGCTGATAATTTTACTCTGACAAAAAATCTCTGGAAAACGAAGAGTTGTAGAGTTAAACTATTGACAGAAAGGTTAGCAGCAAGCTCTGCTCTGTGAAAATGTTCTTGCTTAGCCTCAATTGTTTTGTTTGTCATTAAAAAAAGGAACATCTGTAGAAGCTTGTTTTTGTTTCAGTTTACTTTGGGTGTGCGGACCAGATATTTGCTTTACTGCAGAGAAAAAGACTGAAAATGTCAAATCCATCAGTAATCCATCAGTCACTAAAGGATCAGGCTGATGAACAGGGAATGATCAGAAACACAACTGCTGATTGCTCTAATGCAAATTCAGCAACTGTGTGTAATAAGTGCAAGGAAAAGTTGCAGTCTTGCTTTCCATCTATCATTCAAAGTGTTTGAAGAAAGTGCAGTAGCTTTGGACAAACAGTCTGTCATCAGTCTGTTCATTACTGAAATTTATTTTAGCTGTATTTTAGACTGTCACAACTGTTTTCAGCTTCCTCCAGCAGCCCTCACTGCTTTGTGATGATCCACCACATTCCTCTGCTTAAATCAACCACTGAAAGGTGTGAGGTGATGAAAACATGAAGAATAACCAAATTTTTCATCGGAATTTAAAGCGTACTTGCTCACTCAAAATAGATTCAGTTCACTGTTCACGTGGTGGACTTAATGAGGATGCAGACTTCTATTGGCTGTTGACTGAATTTTTCCACCCACACTCAGTTTCAGGCTTCAGATATCAGTGTCTTCTAATCATTTAATGGCACAATATGCTTCAAGAACTTTTTACATCCTTTTATTTGGGGAAAAATTACAGCTTGCTGGGCATCAAGCAGGAAGTAGTTTGTGTTGCTGATGCTTGAATACAGGGACATACCTCCCATGTCCTGTCATTGAAGTCATTCATATCGTGCATGCTATGTGTCATTACTGCATTCTTCACCCAGTTTTACAGTCAAAGGAGGGTGTACTGTCTGATGTAAACCTTTGCAAGGACAACTCATAATCAAGTTTGCCCTACACTGTAAGCTTTAATAAAAACCTCTCGATACTCCACAAATTGGTATGAGCTGCAAGCTAACACAAGTACAAGAATAATTTCTAATCCTCTTCATACGTGGAGTGTAATTTCAGATGCACACCACACATGTGGTAGAAAGGCCTGCAAGAGGAAAAAAGTGTAATTAAGTGCGTATAGATGTTATTTCCTTTGGCTTCTCTCGGATTAAGCTGCCTGTCAATCACCACAGGAAACAAAAGGGGACTGAGACCTCCTGCCTGGCTTCATGTCTTAGTGTGTAACCACAGCACAACTGCATGACGCCTCAGTGCCGATGGCAGGATATCTGTACCTGCTCCGCACGTTGATCTTTGTTTGGGCTGAGATAGTAAAAGCGAGTTGTTGGCATAACTGAAATATGAAAAACCCATATAATCCTTTAAATATAGACTTCATTGGAATATTTACAAAATTTGTTTTTGTCACAAACATCAAAAAGACATTGTGTCTACACTACACCTTCCCTTTGCTAGGATTAGCAGGAAGGGGATTACAAGTATACATTTTAGGGGATTGGATTGGGCTTTTTAACGTCTGTCTTCAAACATAGCCTATATATGCAATAGAAGAGTTATATCCCTGTCAATACAGGCTGTGAGATCATGACGCATAAGCAAAACCTGGACAAAATCAATTTAACTCAGAAGTTTTATTTAGATCAATAGGCTACCCACATACGCAGCTCCAGTCTTTTCAACTCCAGCGAGTGTTATCAGTGCTATTTTCTGCTTTTCTATTGATCTGTTGGTACAGACCTAATTATTGACAACCTTATCTATATATTATATAGTATATGTTATACCTGCAATGGAATGGCAACCTGTCCAGGGTGTACCCCTACCTCACCTACACACTACCAGTCAAGAGTTTGGACACACTGTCCTATGAATAGGGTTAGGGTGTCCAAACTTTTGACTGGTAGTGTATATACACATGAATTCATTTGCATGATTAATTTGCTAAAAAATTTTAACACAATGAACTTGGTTTCTAAGTATGGTACACACGTATACCAAACAGTTTGGTATGAATACACAGACAATTACACCCCTAATACATATATACATACATACATATACATATACATATATATATATATATATATATAGAGAGAGAGAGAGAGAGCGTTTCGAGAAAGTCCTTATCAAACCCTTCCCATTCATTTGGAGCAGTCAATAATAAAATATTAGATGACACAATATAGCATCAAAAACAATAAAGTAATTTGAGAGAATGAAAATTAGGTAATAATAATAACATGCTAAAGAATAATGTTCTGTTCTTTAATAACAGAGTCTGTTGGGTGATTTAAAGGTTTGTTTGTTTTTTGTTTCCTTCAAGATGAATTATAAAGTCTAAGGTTTTGCTTTTTCATTTAGAGCCACCATAAGGCCAACATTTTATCCTAAATAGTTGTAGCCAGTTGTATTAGTTTACAGTTGACATCTCTTATCTCACTGGAATTGTACAAAAAAAATGGATGTTAGGATTGTAAAAATGGATTAGCAATGTTGATAGCCTTAGCGATGGTGATAGCTATAGCAGTAACATTAGTAATATCATATGCAGCAACACTAATGAATAGCGATAGCAATGACAATCACAATGGGGCCGGAACAGCAATCACACCAGTCTATCTATGGGACTTGAGTGTGTATGTGTGGGTGTGCGTGTGTATGTGCGTGCAGGGGAGAGAGAGGAGGAGTGTGTGTGTGTGTGTGTGTGAACAGTAAAGATGGCTGCAGAGTCACGTGGGTGACATCTTTCCATGACCAAGATGGTCATGGAATGACCGTCGCGCAGCCGGAGTAGGTCAGTGGCCAAGTACTGCAGCAGACCCTTCACTGGCAGGTGAACAGGCAGTAGGAAGAGCCAGGCACAGACCAGCAGGATGTAGATCCTACTGGTCCACATTGTGGATGAGGACATGGAAATGTCCAGAAACGCCAGGTGAGCTACAGGTGAAGTCTCACACAAACGCTAGTGCCAGCAGATCATGTAATTATTCCAAATGAAAGTAATTGTACTGTCAGATTAGGGCAGAAAGACCACAGGATGGATCAGGACAGTCTAGAAGGTTAAAACGTTAAAAAGTAAAAAAAAAAAAAAAACAGTTAGCAGTGAGCAGCGGCAGCAAGTTGCGCCAATGTTAGTGGTACCTGGGTCCAATGCAGGCAATGGCTTGGCATTTCGGTCACAGTATGGACGCTGGTGTGACTGCAAATCTTGTATCCTGTCATGAACATGCTGTGGGGTAGACTGCTTTAGCAAAGCACTGGAGCATGGAAGTGTGCTGCGCAGAGCTCTTCGACAGTTGCACAAGTGTCATGTTCAGCCCTGTCACTGGCATGTTCCTTAGTGACAGCAGTACAAGATCTGTGCCAGTTTGCATTGCTTTGCATCGGCTCCTTCTGCTGCTGTGGCTGAAATTGCCGGCACTGAATACATTTCTCCACTGTCATCTCTATGTTATGTGTCATGTCAGGCCAATAGAGGACTTTTTCTTGTTTTGGCTTTTGTGCACTGGACTCCCTGGTAGGCTAAATGGAGTTTCTCCAAGATCACTTTTCTGAAGCTAAGTGGTATGATGATTTTTTTTGCCTACCATGACAATATCATTCTGGATGCTGATGTTGTGTCACATTGGCCAGTAGCTGTGAAGGCTCTCATCCAGGCTGTGCCTTCTCGTAGGCCAGCCGTCCAGATGGTTCTTACACACAGCTTGTAATACACTGTCTGCAGCAGTGGCGGTTTTCAGCTGGTTGAGTTTCTCCTCACTCAATGCATCTGTGGCCTCCATGGTGTACACAACTTTATCGTCACAGGGGTTCTCGCTCAAAATTTCCTCATCTCTGATCGCAGTGGCTCGTGACAGTGTGTCTGCAATATACATGTGTTTGCCAGGGGTGTATGGAATGATCAGGTAATATTTTTGCAGTTGCAACAACGTGCCTTGTAGTCGTGCTGGTGCTTTGTTCAGCGGCTTTCGAACTATGACCTCCAGAGGCTTGTGATCTGACTGCACAGTCACTGGTCTGCCAAAGACGTACTGGAGGGATATCTTTTGGCTGCAAAGACTATGGCAAGCAGTTCCTTCTCTATTTGAGCGTACCTCTTCTCAGTATCTGTGAGGGCACGTGAGGCATAACAAAGACGCTGCCCTTCTTGTAGAAAGCATGCTCCTAGTCCATCCTTTGATGAGTCTGCTTGTCGTGTAAGTGGCTTATTGTGGTCATAAAACCTTAATACTGGTGCCTGTGTGAGAGCAGTCTTTTCGGTTTCTAGTGCTGCACTGTGGTGTGGACACCACTGCCACACTGCGTCCTTCTTAAGGAACTGTCTGAGCAGTGCTGTCAGTGAAGCCTCATTTGGTACGTACTGCGCAAAGAATTTAGTAATTCCCCCCAGGAGTTGGAGGCTTTGTTTGTCCTCTGGCAGCGGCATGTCAACAATTGCCTTGATCTTTGCGTCATCAGGCCTCTGTCTTGCTGAGGTGATTATGTGTCCCATATATTTCACCGTGTCCACCTTGTACTGTATTTTGTCCTTGTTAAATTTCGCATTTGTTGCCTTTGCCCTTTCCATTACTTTATGAAGGATGTTGTCTGCAATGATGTGTACACCTGGAATGTCACCAAAGGTGTCACAGTTCTTTTACTGGAATACTTCGCTGGCTGACTTAATCCCAAAGGGAAGCCTGAGGAAGCGGTATCGACCCCATGGTGTGTTAAAGGTGCATAATTTTGAAGATGGCTCACCCATCTTAATCTGCCAGTATCCGTCTTTTTCATTTAAAGATGGTTTTTCCTGCGAGTTTGCTGCACTAATCTTAAGGAGTAGGAATGGAGTAGTGTTGACATTTGACAGCTTCATTCAGGTTACTAGGGTCCAAACACACCCTAAGCAAACCATTTTTCTTCTTCGTGGTGACAAGGCTGTTCACCCGCTCAGTCAGTTTGTTGACAGGTTTTATAGCCTCTCTCCTCTCTAGATCTTGCAGTGTGTGTTTCAGTGAGTCCATGATCGAAAGAGGTATGTTTCTGCAACCATGAATCTAAGCTAGTCTAAGTCTAGGGGGAACAGATGAGTCAATCTGTATATGATGTACTCCTGGAAACGGTTCGATCAGCTCCTTTTTGGATGATGGGGGGTTTGGTGGCTGTGAGGGTGTTGTTGTGAGTGTTTCTAACCTCTTAACCAGCCCCAAATCTGTACATGCTTCACCTCCCAGAATCGCTTTGTCTGCCTTTCTGGCTACATGGAACTCTACAGTGACTGTGTGTCTGGCGGTCTTGCACTGCAGGTATGCAACGCCATTTGAAGGCAGGCGGGCTCCTCCAAAAGCAACTAACACAGCCGTTGTGGGGTGCAGCAGAATGGGACCTGCCAGCTGCTTAAAAATGGACATGGGCAGTACACTAGCATCAGTATCGAGTTTGAATCTTATTGCTACACCTCTGATGCTGGCTGTCAGACCACCTGCTGTCCTTTGTGTGGCTCACTGCTTCTTCTCCATCATTGCTTATCATGCCAATATACAAGGAATCCACTTCACTTTCAATGTTACTTACAGTCTTGTGGGGCTCATGTTGTCTTCCACATTTCTGGCAGTTCATTGTCCTTTGCTTTTTGGCCTTGTTAAATCTGCTGCTCATTCTCTTGTGACCTTTTGTTTCTGCCACAACGTCAATTGCAACATCACACGTAGCAGGGGTCATCTGCATTGTCTGTATTTGTGTCTTGGCATATATCAATGGCTCTCTGAAGTGTAAATCCATTTTCACGGATTAGTGATGCTGAACATTAGCTTATCCCACAGCATATCATCTTTACTTTGGCCAAACTCACAGTCTTTATTTTTTTCATGCAGCTCTGTGAGAAATCTGTCAACTGTAATGCCCGATGACAACGTATGGGACCAAAACTTATGCCGTTCAGAGACAATATTCTTCTGTGGGATACAGTACTCTTTGAATGCTGTGATAACATCCTCCATCGTTATGGCATTATCTTCGGATGGAGCAACGTTGAGTGTGTTATACACTTCTAATGCTTCCTCGCCTACAGTATGAAGCAGGATGGCTACTTTAACCTCCTCCTCTTTCTCTGACGTTCCTGAGACAATCATGTACAGGCGGAAGCGTTGTTCCCATCTGCACCAGTTTTCAGCGACATTACCGGTTAGTATCAGCTGTGACGATGCTCCATTCTCACGCTGTTGCTGTCCGGTGTGAGCAAAATGCTAGCCCTTTCAAGTTTGCACAGTCCCTCGGCTCACTCTGCAACTCCGTCTTCTGACACCATGTTGTGGTTTTATACCGTGTATGTAGTACTGCGTGAATCGTGGGTCTCAACTGTTATACTGAATAACAGACACGGATGCGAGGCTTAATTTCCATGTGTTCTCTTTAGTGCCGGACAACTTCCGACCACATTTATAACTCCAGAACCAACACCACACTCTGTGCCTCAATCTAACACATTCGAGTCAAGTTACCAAGTGTTCGATCAGGTACACTACAGTTCGCTTGTTGGCCATTTTCCACCAGCCCTATTAGCAACGTAGTCAGAAACGGAATCAATCAGAGAAACATGTTACATGCTTCTCATACCTAGGACAGGTTATGTGTGTGTGTTGTGTGGATAGCCTTCACCCTTATCTTGAACTAACCCTAACCCTTTTTTTTTTTTTTTTATTTCCCTCTGACCATTTCCCAAACCTTAACCCTGAACCCCCACCCCAAAAATAAGGAAAAAACCTTTTCAAAACATTTCACAAAGTGAATATGCCACCTGTGCCAGATCAGCTCAGAAAACCAAAGAGCCTCTTGTCACCTAACTTAAACCATAGTGATTGTGCACGGGCCGGCCTAGAACAGCTCCTACGGCAGGTGAGGAAGTTTCCTGCCACCCAGCAGCTCCCAAGCAGCCAGGATCTATTCAGGGTGGCTGGGTGACTGTCCGAGGCACAGTCGTAGGCAAGTTCTCCCCACTCAGCGACACATCTGCTGAAAAGCCGACTCTAGTGATTGACGATTCTATTCTGAGGAATGTGGCGGCCATAGTGAAGTGTATTCCGGAGGCCAGAGCAGGAGACAACCAGTCTTATCTGAAACTGCTGGCTAAGGGTAAACGTAAATATGCAAATATTGTTATTCACGTCGGCAGTAACGACACCTGACTTCACCAGTTGGAAGTCACAAAAATTAATGTGGAATCGGTGTGTACCTTTGCTAAAACGATGTCGGACACTGTAGTTTTCTCCGGCCCCCTCCCCAATCGGACCAGTGATAACATGTACATGCACAGGTGGTGTCCCGAAAACAACGTGGGCTACATAGATAACTGGAAGCCTTTCTGGGGGAGACCTGGTCTAATTAGGAGAGATGGTGTCCATCCCACCGTGGACGGGGCCGCTCTCATTTCTAGGAATATGGCTGATTTTATTAGAAATCGAAAACTCTGACAATCCCGGGTCGAGCCCAGGAGGCAGAGCCGCAGTATAACATGCTCCTCTGCACCTCAGTCAGAGCGGTCACCTGCCGAGAATAGAATAGAGTCTCTGTCTATGTTTAGGTCTATAGAAACTGTGTCTGTCCCCCGACCACCTAAATTTAGAAAAAAATAATAAACCCAAACTAAACAGAGGAAGAGCTTAAAAACAAAAGCAAAAACTTAACTGAAATCAAAACAGCCACAAATTCGATCTCAAATAACACTGCCATTAAATGTAGACTGTTGAATATTCGATCACTATCATCAAAATGTCTACTAGTTAATGACCTCATAGCTGATCATTGTATTGATTTATTTTGTATAACTGAAACGTGGCTGCAGCAGGATGAGTATGTTAGCATGAATGAAGCTACACCCCCAACTAATTTTCATATTCCTCGTACCACAGGTCGAGGAGGGGGGTGGCTGCAATATTTCAGTCAAGCCTATTAATCAACCCCAGACCAAAATCTGGCTGCAGGTCTTTTGAAAGCCTCCCTCTTAGTCTTTCCCACTCAGACTGGAAAGGTGAAAAACCAGTTCTGTTAGTCACAGTATACCGTCCACCTGGTCCGTACTCAGAATTCCTATCGGAGTTTACTGAGTTTATATCAGAGTTAGGAGAGATAAAATCATTATACTGGGAGATTTCGATATACATGTTGATGTAGAAAGTGACAGCCTTAGTTCTGGGTTTCTTTCCCTACTAGACTCAATTGGCTTTTCCCAGCATGTGAATGAACCCACTCACTTCTACAATCATATCCTTGATCTTGTTCTAGCTCCACAGCATTGAGGAATAAATTCAGCTATAGAAGATGCTTATCTGAAGATGCTGTGGCTAAATTTTAATGAGAACATTTGGTCATCATTCCCAACAATGTCATATCTAAATTCAAATGAGGATTTCTCCCATATGCAGGTTGATGACCTTGTGACTATCACTTTGGCCACATTCAGGAGTTGGTGTTCGAATGCCGCCCCTCTCAAAAAGAAAGTAATCAAACTGAGGAGGCTGGCTCCCTGGTATAATTACCAAATCCGTGCCTTAAAGCAGACATCAAGGAAATTAGAAAGATGTTGGTGTGAATGAATGATGAATGAATGAATGAATGAATGAATGTTGGTGTTCCAGTAACTCGAAAGAGTCTCACAGAGCCTGGAAAGATAGCTTAAAAACATATAAAAAAGCTCTCTGCAGTGCTAGAAGTTCATATTACTCAGCACTAATAGAAGAAAACAAGAACAACCCCAGGTTTCTCTTCAGCACTGTAGCCAGGCTGACAGAGAGCCATAGCTCAGTTGAACCAGTGATCCCCTTAGCTCTAAGCAGTGATGATTTTACAGACAAAATTCTCACGATCAGAGAAAGAATTTATCAGCTCTTGCCTACGTTAGATAAAAATCCCCTACTGAATACAGCAACTCCTGAATCAACTGCAACGCCTCTTTCACATCTGGAGTCATTCTCACCTCTGAATCTCTCAGAGCTAGCTTCTATAGTCTCATCATCCAGATCATCAACCTATTAGCCCCAGTACCAACTAGCCTCTTTAAAGAGATTTTTAAATTCATTGAGCCATTCATTCTAGATCTGATACATGTGACCTTATCTTTGGGTTATGTACCTCAGACTAAGACCTGTTGTGCACTAGCAGGGAGATTGGCAATAAATATCAATGATTATGAAACTGATTATTGATATCTAAAATTATTTACTATGAGTAGTAAATTTCAGGGCACCACCCTTTAACCAGGGACCAATGCCCAAATTAGCAAAATCAATATCAAGTCTCAAAAGGGCTAGCAGAAGGAGTACATCCGAGCACTGGCAATAATCACAAACAACGACGGTTTAACATATAACAGAATTTATTCACAGCAATAATTATTCAAAATAACATCACTCTGGATAAATGGCTGTTATAGTTTGATTATTTAATGACACACATCTACTAAACTACAACAGAAAACACACATGTAATAAGGATGGGTTAGTAATATGGATAGCCTTAGCGATGGTAATAGCTATAGCGGTAACAATAGTAACATCATATGCAGAAACACTAATAAATAGCGATAGCAATGATAATCACAATAGCACAGCAAAAGCAACCGCAATCGCACCAGTCTATCTATGGATCTTGAGGGTGTGTGTGTGTGTGTGCGTGTAGGATAGAGAAGGAATGTGTGAGCGTGTGGGAACGTGTGTGTGTGTGTGTGTGTGTGTGTGAGCAGTAAAGATGGCCAGGGAGTTACGTGAGTGATGTCTGCAATGGCCAAGATGGCGACAGAGTAACGTCGGCTATGCACTCGTCGGAGACAAGATGGCGACGGGGTGATGTCAATAACACACCCGTTGGGTGGCGACTAGTCACCCCGTGTGAATGTGTGTGAGGGGAAGAAAAGGAAAGAGATCGCAGACAATGCCACTACAGTTGATTATTACAATATCACAACACAATAGCTGAGCCAGTGAACGGAGTTCACAGGTCAGGTATTGGTCCTTTAACTAGTGATACAAACAGTGATCATGGTGACGGCCGATCTGTAGCACCAATCGCTCATGGGATTTAAGGGAAATAAAACAAAGCAAACGAACAGAACTGAATCCCAAATAAGTAAAAGAAACGGTAAAGCAAAATGCAATGCACGCTATTCTAATTGTCTGCCCAGACCTAAAGCCTCTTATTTTGGTTGCTCCGCTCCGCCTAAGTGAGGGAGTGAATTAGAACGAGTGATCCACTCCGAGTGTCCGCAAAACGTTCTTCAGCTCGGTTGAGCAGTCCGTGTTCTCCTCAGACAACAGTGATGTGATGAATCCCTCGGCGGCAGCGGGGAAGATCACGGGAGACGATTGTTCTTTGTTAGCACATGGATCAGCTGATTGTGCGGCGGTCCGCGCTGGGTTTGAGGAGGGAGGAAAAAAAGGGAAAAACAAACAAAAAGAAAACAGCAGTCTGCGCTCGTCTCGCGAGTTGAAGACTGTGACCCAGGTTTTGTGGTGGCAGAATCCAAATGTTTGGTGTTGCTCCCTGTGGCGAGCCGATTGAGACGAAAGCTAGGACAGCTCTCTACTGCAACTGGGGCACGGGAAAAAGCAAAGATGGAGAGCCACGGAACGTCTTTATTACCTGTGTGACGTCACAGGAGACCCCTGCTGAGGGCACTGGCGTCCAGCCAATGCCTGTTCAAACTCAGAACCACAACCAAGGGGTGGTTACTGGGGTCATGGCGCCATTTTCAAACAGGCAGACAACTCTGGCTCAGGCTTCAGGAGGGACATGTAGGCCTCTCTTTTGTTCTTCTTGGATCACGTGGGAAGTGATCCCAACAGACCGCAGTCATGAAACCACACCTTAAGAAACCAAATCTTGATCCAGATGTTTTGGCCAACTATAGACCCATATCAAACCTTCTATTCATTTGTAAAATAATTGAGAAAGCAGTAGAAAACCAATTACACGACCACCTGCGTAGGAACGGTTTGCTTGAAGAGTCTCAGTCAGGATTTAGAGCCCATTATCGCGCAGAAACATAGCTGGTTAAAGTCTCCAATAATATTCTAATGGCGTCAGACAATGGATCAGCCTCCATACTTCTCTTCTTAGATCTCAGTGCTGCAATTAACACCACAGATCATAACATTTTACTACAGAGACTGGAAGATTTGATTGGCATTAAAGGAACTGCACTAAGGTGGTTCAAATCCTATTTATCAAATAAACATCAGTTTGTTCTCCTCATGCACTTTATCTTCTTCCTCTAGGCAACATTATCAGGAAACACAGCATCAACTTTCACTGTTATGCAGATGACACTCAGCTATACTTATCAATGAAGCTAAATGAAGTCACTCAGATAGTCAGACTGCAGACATGTCTTGAAGACATAAAAGTCTGGATGACTGGAAACTCTGACAAAACAGAAGTTATTGTACTCGGCCCTAATCACCTCAGAAAAATACTATCTAATCATCTCATCAGTCTGGACGGCATTACTTTGGCTTCCAGCTCCACTGTAAGAAACCTTGGAGCAATTTTTGACCAGGACATGTCCTTTGTCCCTCACATAAAACAAGTCAGTAGGGCAGCTTTCTTCCACCTGAGAAACATTAGGAAAATCAGAAACATCCTCTCTCAGGATGATGCAGAAAAACTAGTCCATGCATTTGCAACTTCTCAGCTGGACTACTGTAACTCATTACTATCTGGATGTCCAAACAAATCTCTAAAAGGCCTTCAGTTGATTCAGAACGTTGATGCACGAATATTAACAGGAACGAGGAAAAGAAAACATACCTCTCCTGTTGGCTGCTCTTCGTTGGCTGCTGGAATTTAAAATCCTTCTGTTAACATATAAAGCTCACAGTGACCAAGTGACCCCCCCCCCATTGCATGCACTGAATTACCATGCTTCTTAGAAATCCATGTTTCTCCCAGTTCTAAGCATGTGTACTGCATTTACTAACCATGTTTCCATGTTTTCCCAAAGTCTCTGTCTCTCCCAGCTCCTCTTCTCTCTCTCCCTGTCCTCATTCTGCAGGTGGTGACTCATCGCCATCCCAGGTTCCTGCAACGCCTGCTACTCCCTTATCCTCTTGAATTCCATACGACAGCATCATCTCCATGAACTCCATGCAGTATCATATTCCTGCCTACACCTGTTTTGAATATCTCCCTCTCTTGCTGTCATTCTCACCCTACACTAACCCCCTCCCGTCCCTCTCTTGCTCTCACTCTATCTCTCTCTCTCTCCAACTCTCAACCCAATCGGTCGAGGCAGATGGCTGCCCCCTCGAGCCTGGTTCTGCCCTAGGTTTCTGCCTCATAAGCACTGTCGTCAGGGGATTTGTTGGGTCTCTCTATATCATTTTATGATGATTCATTTCATTGAAGAGTTTGGTTTACACCTGCTCTTAATATAAACAGAACACAATAAAGTGCAACCAACATTTCTTTAGGAGAGGTGCCTGGACTGTCGCCATTTTGTTTAATCCCATGGCCCCCCAGTAGATGGTTGGGAAGATTTGCCGTGTTTCCGTGATATTTTATTTGGCTACATATTCTACAAACAGCGACTGGCATATTTAGAAAGTCTTTGCAAAAGCCAAAATGTTTTCACAAACAGGATTGAAAAGGTGGCTTGTAAATTTCTTTCTCACCATCTCCTCTGCCATGCTACATTTTGTTGTCATTCTGAGTTTCGCGCTACATCATGCCGATGACACCACAGAGAGGCAGGCTGAATCGAGTAACGTTTAATGTGTCTAAAGTGCTTAAAACAAATAAACACATCCATACAATTTTTGTGTTTAAATCCAATGTGCAGTTTCCAAATATTGCTGAAAATTGATTCTTTACCATTTCAAATGATTTTAATCGATGTATGTCGCCCACAATTGTCATGGTTGTAGTTTTGCAGGAAAGCTGCCCGACTAAACAAGTTAGTCGGGCAGCTTTCTTCCACCTGAGAAACATTAGGAAAATCAGAAACATCCTTTCTCAGGATGATGCAGAAAAACTAATCCATGCATTTGTAACTTCTAGGCTGGACTACTGTAACTCATTACTATCTGGATGTTCAAACAAATCTCTAAAAGGCCTTCAGTTAATTCAGAATGCTGCTGCACGAATATTAACAGGAACTAGGAAAAGAGATCATATCTCTCCTGTGTTAGCTGCTCTTCATTGGCTGCCCGTAAAATATAGAGTAGAATTCAAAATCCTTCTTTTAACATATAAAGCTCTTAATGGCCAAGCTCCATCATATCTCAGAGAGCTCATAGTTCCTTACTGTCCTAGCAGGCCACTCCGCTCTCTAGATGGAGGTTTACTTGTCGTTCCTAGAGTCTCCAAGAGTAAATCTGGAGGCAGATCTTTCAGTTATCAGGCTCCTCTTCTATGGAACCAACTCCCAGCATCGGTCCGGGGGGCGACTCTTTAGCAATTTTCAAGACCAGGCTTAAAACTTTCCTGTATGACAGAGCTTATAGTTAAAAAGTTAAAGTCCTCTACTCTTTAGCTATGCTGCTATAGGCCTAGGCTGCTGGGGGAAGGACTGAGCTTCTCTCTCTCTCTCTCTCTCTCTCCCTGTCTCTCCCTGTTACCCTCTTTCTCTCTCCCTCCCTCTCGCTCGCTCTCCTGTCCTCACCCCTTGCATGCGTTGATAAGAACCATCCTTCTTAAAAAACACAGTTTCACCCAGTTCTAAGCATTTATACTGCATTTACTAACCATGTTCTGCCAAAGTCTCTGTCTCTCCCAGTTGCTCTCCTCCCTCTCCCTGTCCTCATCCCGCAGGTGGTGTCCCATATTTCATGAATTCTGTACTACAGCTCAACTCCATGAACTTCATGCAGCAAAATGTTCCTGCCTACAATCCCCCCCCCATGCCTGTCTCACTCTCTCTCTCTCTCTCTCTCTCTCCCACTCTCAACCCAACCGGTCGAGGCAGATGGCCGCCCCCCCTGAGCCTGGTTCTGCTCGAGGTTTCTGCCTCTTAAAGGAAGTTTTTCCTTGCCACTGTCGCCAAGTGCTTGTTGGGTCTCTTTAAATAAATTTATAAAGAGTTTGGTCTAGACCTGCTCTATATGTAAAGTACCTTTGTTATGATTTGGCGCGATACAAATAAATCTGATTTGATTTGATTTATTGTGGGTTTCTTTTTCTGTTCTCTCTCCCTACTCTACCTACCTACCTACCCTCCTCTTTCTGTTTTTCAGGCAGAGGGAGTGTGCTTTGGAGGTTGTGGCTGGTTGTGTGACACTACAATGAGGCTCACCGGTTGGTTGTGCAGCTCTGTGACAAGGCTCACCTGTTTCACATCCACTAATCAGTCCTGCCATAAAAGACTGGTCAAGTCTCCACTCCTGTGCCGGATTATTCCCGTTGCTGTTGGTAACGCAGAGCCTGTACTCCCCTGATTCTCTGTTTTTATGCAGTCCTCCTGTGGGCCTCCAGTGCAGCCTCTGTTTGCCAGCCACCTACAGCCTCTACTCCAGCCAGCTGTCTACAGCCACCACCAGCCCAGTTTTTCATTTTTTGGCTTACAGTAAACCCAACTTGGACTAAACTCCCTGTCTTTGCACCTTCTTGGGGTCCAATCTAAAACTCAGACCTAACAAGAATACCGATTTGCCTAGCATAGATTGATGCAATTGGATCACAAGAACATAAATCAATGAATCGATGAATCGTTACGCCCCAATTTATTGTATATATTTATCTTATTCTTGTTGGTGCCTTGTTCTTGATCTGTTGCACTCTGTGTCTGGCAATGACAGAGTCCCTCCTCCCTGTGGCCAGTTACTGTTTTATGTGCCTTTGGTTCATACAGAGCTGCAGAGTACTGTGAGTCAGCAAATTGGGCAGCATCAGATATCATTTATTTCCTAATCCTAGATTAAGTAGTTAAAGTCTACTTCTATCTTTGCGGTTTTCTTTGTTGTTTGGAGCGCATGAAACATTACCTGTAAGTATATGTTTTGTTAATGAAATAGTTTGGATATTGCTAACTTGCTAACAGCTTTGCTATATGTATGTATGTATGCGTACTAGCATATTAGCATGTTCACTAAATTTACTAATGTCAGAAGTCCTTTGAGAGTGCTAGACAAAGCCCACAAAGTAACGGTTCATTCATGGAATCATTTGTCAGTTTAAGCAGAGATGATCTCTAATTGTCTCATTGAACTGTTTTAGTAAATTCCTAGTACATGCAATTGTAGCCAACTAATGTATTAGTTGGACCTAGTATAAAATTATTATTTAATATTTAGTGATGTCTGTTTTCTTCTCTTGTATTGTCATTGCCTCACAGCAAGGAGTTTATGTGTTCGAAAGGCCTGGGGCCTTTTTGTGTGGGTTTCCTCCAGGTACTCCGGTTTCCTCCCACCATCCAAAGACATGCATGTCTAGGTTAACTGGTTACTCTAAATTGTCCGTTGGTCTGAGTGATTGTTCTTCCCTGTGTGTTTTTGTGTGTTGGTCCTGTGATGGACTGGCATCCTGTCCAGAGTGTACCCCCTCTCCTTCACCCAGAACGTTGGCTGGGATTGTCTCCAGCACCCCAGAAATGGGAAGTGGTAGAAGATGGATAGAGAAACCCCATCTATAAACAACATTAAGCCAAATAAGTGTGTGGGTGGTGTCTTGAAATTCATAAGGAGCATTCATAACTTCATCCCTGACCAGATGCCCTGTGGCGATTCTAAACGCCCCCAAATCAGTGACCTAGCTCTTAAATCAAGTTTTTAGAATTAATTACTTTACACAATCCAAGCACAGGGGACCATGCACTCTTCTGATTCTTCTGCTTCCAAAGGTCCAGAGAGTGTTCACTCTGATATCAAAGAGGCCTCTGTGAAGGAAGCATTATCACAGAAGAACCAACAACCAACTGAGAAACAATATCACTGATTTTAACAAAACTTTCTTTTTTACAAACAAGTCTCGAGACGTAACTTGAGGAGATTTTGGGACCCACTGTTCTACCTTGCCCCTGCAGCTTCTTGTACTCAGTTCCTAAAAGCTCAAAACATCCAGTGCTTGCACAACTCACACAATTTTAAGTTTTGGTCAGTGAATATTGAACAATAGTTTTTATTATAAATTTAGAGAGCCTCCATCCACGAGTGTTTTGGTATGTCATGTTGATGTGAATAAAAAGAGTCTGTGCTGCCTGAGATACCACATTATGTTGTT
The DNA here is from genome assembly GCF_900963305.1 of Echeneis naucrates. Lineage (NCBI taxonomy): Eukaryota > Metazoa > Chordata > Actinopteri > Carangiformes > Echeneidae > Echeneis > Echeneis naucrates. The sequence goes on from NC_042515.1 coordinate 26,497,002, forward strand.
GTGTTCCCAGTGACAGACATTCATCCTTATGCTAACCAATGCTGTTTGTCCAGCTGCCTTTTTTTTAGAGCGTCTATTGAGACAAACTTTAGCTGGGGAATGTTTTGTACTAATTATTCTCGGAGTTAAGACCTTTACCATTGCTCTGATTGAAATTCTTCTTGACATCATCCCCTTGCAAATGTAAAGCCCCCCTCCCTGCTTGCTTCTTATTTTCCATTTCCACCAAATAAATAGCATCCAAATTTTATCTGGGCTTTGCACGGTTACCATCTTCTTAATGGGCAGTCTGGCCTCTCGATAAGACAAGCATTTTTTAGGGACACAGTGTGGTTGTTGGGACAACGCTGTGAAGAAGTGAATAAAGCAGATGTCAGAGTAATCCATCAGGCGGCAGCTCCACACTCCCACTGCACACAGAGTAACACAAACACACACTGCTGAGACCCCTGCAGCGTGACCCCAGATACACCTTCTTCATTCTGCCATCATCGTCAGACAAATGTGGAAAAACACAAAATCACATTGTTCCGTTAATTCCGAGAACATTTATTAAACAGAAACACACAAGTCTACATGGCAGAATTCAACAAGAGGCTCTAATTTAGGAGTAGTACAACTTTTGGTTGATAATTTCCTGAGTTCAGTCTCATACTAAAGAAAAAACCTTTAATGATTATTGAGTCCCTGTTTTAAGTGTCTTTGTTTGGGCAAGACTGATGTAAAATGATAACATAATTGAAATGACAACCAAGTATGATAAAAGTCAGATATTTTTGAGCATTATTTAATGCTTCAGTGGGTATAGAAATGTCAAGGAAAATATCTTACAATGACATAGAAAATAAATAAAACAATATTTATATAAAAAAATAATCTCTTACAAAATATATTCTATCAACCAACAATCAAGGAATTTTCTGTCTGGAAGCTCATGTTTTCTCCTGGTGATGTCAACTTAGCCTGAGTAGTCAATATGGCCACTTGCTCACAAACTCCACAAGTTTCCAGACAACTAGCAGCAAACTGAAGGGGGAGGGGAAAAGGATAAGCAGAAAACAATACCATCATACTGAGTACCGAATCAGCAGTTTAATGATAATCTATACGTCGTTTTCAGTTCTGACTGTTCCAGGTTTCAGCTCCAGTGTTTGATTTGTATTTTAAAAAAGTAACAAAAAATATCTGTTTGCCCTTATGCGCACATGAATTGTCTTTTCTTTTTTTTTGTCAGCAAAAATATCGGGCATCTACACCAACCAATTGAAAAGCTCACCAGGTTTAGCTGACAGAGGAATTTCAAAATGATAAGTAGTTTTCTACCTGAATAAATTATTAATCTAGAAAAAGAAATAATATCACTGTGAGTCAGGCCACTAGATCAGTGTGGCCTGAAGAGAAAACAAGCCTGGGACATGAAAAGGCATTTGAGAAAATCATTATAAAATCTAATGTATGGATTTAGGCCACAGATTGAGTCCAGTGTGATGGCTCTCGTACACTGATGTCCGTGTAGCAAGCAGAAGTTGGAGGAAGTTGCTGCATCTGTGTATCAGACATTGACAAGTCTTCTTCTTCTGAAATAAATCGCAGCCCAGTCTGTGTGCATAAAGGTCCAATAAATATGTCTATTTACAGGTATACACCTCTGTCCTCTCACTGCAGGTGTTGCATTTGACGTAGCAGCACCACAGGAACTTGCAATTGCACTGCCAAACATGTGAGTACTGGTGTGTGTTATATCCCCGACCACAGCACATCAGGTCACAGCTGTTAGGCTGCTGTGCTGTTTTGTTGCACAGGCGCCCCTGCGTTCCCATGCTGCCTGTCAGAGGGTCTGCCTCGCAGTAGTTAGGTGACCTCTCGATGTAGACCAGCTCTGTGTCCAATGGCTTACGGTAGGAATGGGGTTTCTTTATCTTAAGGAAGGTGGGACGCTTGTTGCGGCTGGCTCGCACTGGCTCCACGTGTATGGCCTGGTTGTACTTGTCCTTCAGCATATATCCCATCTGACGGAACTTTGGTAGAGTCGTCCAGCATGTTTTCGTGGTGCAAGATCCCGAAACACCATGACACTTACACTCCAGACGCATGCCTTTCTCCAGAACCTACAAGACAAGTATTCATCAGAGTATTAAAGTATTAAACATAAAGTTTTAAATAGGTCCAATACTATGCACTTTTTGTTGCTGTTGTTCAATAATGAACAGGAAGGAAAAACCAGTTCAAAGAAATACTCTTGACATTGTGTGGATAGCTCAACAGGTTGAGACAAAAGGTTTTAGCATTCCAAATAAATGTAAGCATTCCTGAGATCTCAGAGTTGCTACAGTATGTCACTTTATGGCTGCTAGCTATGTATGCTCCAGTCTTTCACAGGACAGTGTGAGCCTCAAAACTTGGACCCATAATCTTTCAAACAAATACATCAGAAATCTTCTTAGGCTATTAAATGTGTTAAATCATATCCAAACAATCTCCTTGTTTTTTTTTTTTTGTTTTTTTTTTTGTTTGTTTCTTTGTTTGTTTGTTTGTTTTTGTGTCAAAAGAACAGCATGATGAAAGGCTTGAAAGGATTTCCCCATCAGGATACTTGTTACCTTGAAGAAATAACTCAAATGTCATAGTGATCTCATGAGGAGAAACTCAAGCCCCCAGACATGGGGCACGAGAAAAGTTTGGTACAGCAGCTGCACAGGAGGCTGTTCACAATAATACACTGTATTACAATCACATGATAAGTCTTTAAAATATTCAAACCTATATATCTTGCCATACAACTTTATTGTGAAAGAATTTTTGTCATTATCTTTGTTGGAGCATCCTGATCAGAATTTAGTCCATTTGGTCCAAGCCTGGAAGAGCCTTATGACTGAATGATTTCTGAGGCTAGCTTGCTGGAGGAAGTCTCCAGTCTAATGTTCATTCATTCATTCATCTTCAACCGCTTATCTGCTTTCGGGTTGTTGGGGTGCTGGAGCCAATACCAGATCAGGGATTGGATACATGCAAACTCCACACAGGTCGGGAACTGAACCTGCGACCTTCTTATTGTAGGGGTGACGGCGCTAGCCACTATTCCACCGTGCTGCCCCCCATTCTCATTTTTATGGGACAAAAACCACGGTAGATCATGCAGGCTCCTTCAACTGACATGTCCATTTAGCATGGGACACTGTTCATTTCTTCTTCATACATTGACAACTGTCTCAGCTTTGGTTCAGAGAATACTTATCTAACCGAACAACAGGAACAGAAAGTTAGAATATTTTAAATTCAGACATTGACCTCTAACAAGTACCTGACCTCATGATATATCAGTTATCAGGCTCCTCTTCTATGGAACCAACTCCCAGCATCGGTCCGGGGGGCGGACTCTTTAGTAATTTTCAAGACCAGGCTTAAAACTTTCCTGTATGACAGAGCTTATAGTTAAAAAGTCCTCTACTCTTTAGGTATGCTGCTATAGGCCTAGGCTGCTGGGGGAAGGACTGAGCTTCTCTCTCTCTCTCTCTCTCTCTCTCTCTCTCTGTCTCTCTCTCTCTCTCTCTGTCTCTCCCTGTCACCCTCTCTCCCCCTTTCTCTCTAACTCTCTCCTTGCATGCGCTGATAAAAACCATCCTTCTTAAAAAAAACAAAACAAAAAACAACAGTTTCACCCAGTTCTAAGCATTTATACTGCATTTACTAACCATGTTATGACAAAGTCTCTGTCTCTCCCAGTTCCTCTCCTCTCTCTCCCTGTCCTCATCCTGCAGGTGGTGACTCATCACCATCCCATGTTCCTGCAACACCTGCTGGTCCCATATTTCATGAATTCTGTACTACAGCTCAACTCCATGAACAACAAGTTCCTGCCTACACCCCCCCCCCTCCAATGCCTGTCTCCCTCTCTCTCTCTCTCCCTCCCACTCTCAACCCAACCGGTCGAGGCAGATGGCCGCCCCCCCTGAGCCTGGTTCTGCTCGAGGTTTCTGCCTCTTAAAGGAAGTTTTTCCTTGCCACTGTTGCCAAGTGCTTGCTCATCGGGGAATCTGTTGGGTCTCTTTAAATAAATTTATAAAGAGTTTGGTCTAGACCTGCTCTATATGTAAAGTGCCTTGATGTAACTTTGTTATGATTTGGCGCTATACAAATAAATCAGATTTTATTTGATTTGATTTGATGATAATGTTTAATTCCACATAAAATATGTTGTTTTTTCTTCTCTAATTTTGAATAAGATTTTACAAACCATTTTTTGCTGAAGACATACACACAGTACAGGGTTTTTAACCCTATGCCTTCATTTTGTGCTTGAGAAATGCTTCCAATAAACAAAATACTTTTTATGTACTTGAATAGTAATTTCAAAATGGACAGAAAAACAGAGAAATGCAAATGAGCATTTAATTAATTTCCGGGCTCAGAGATCAGTAGATGTCCCATTCCACAGCCTTTTCAGAGGATTCTGACTCTTGGGCACAGAATTACAGTGCCTTAACTGTCTGCTTTACTGTGAACAAGAACTATGGAAAACACTGAATACAAAAGTTGTCTTTCTATATGCAAACAACAAAATGAAGTTGTATAAGGTTAATTCAGACTTGAAAGAGAGACAACTTGTTCTGTCACCATTCAGACTGGCAGCAGTAAAAGGCTTTTTTAGGGTTAGTGTGGATCCAAATGGTGTGTTTGGCAAAGCAACCAGGGTATTCTCTTTGTGCCTCAGGCTGAATGACATCAGCCCACCCTCCTCCATCCTCACCCTCGCAGGCATTAAAGAAGCCTCAACCTGCTTTTTAATTATTCCACTCTGATATGCCCTCAGACTTTCTGGAGTCTCTTGGGGTAATTGTCAAAAGCCTTGGATGCACACAGCTTAGTGTGGTCATGCTCCCGAGATCTGACAAACATATAATTCACGGAGTTCAGTGAAGTGAGATGCCAAGGAAGCTCCCATTGTTTGTCTAACAGAGACCTTGTAAGCCTCCTGTGGCACCTTTTACACTATTGTTTATTCTTCTCAAGAAATGTAAAGGTTGACATTCAAAACATACTCTGACATCATCTCCAATTAAACATGAAAGCCTCACTACAATAATTACAGAGGTATCAATTTAGTAAGTGTATATTAAGAGATTGTATCACATTTTGACTGATACCTGACCTCACATGTGAAACTTTACACAACCAAAGACACATCAAATGAAACAACTCCTCTTTGTCCCTGTATGGGACCACAAGCTATTACTGTGACACTGACGTGAAATCCATCAAAGTAAATTTCCTCCGCAGCTGAGTACAGACCTCTAAATACACTTTTTCATGCTTATTCCTCGACCAGAAATAAAAGGACATTGAACAATTTTGACCAAGAGAAAGAACAATTCACATTTTATTTGGCTTTTGAAAGAAACTTTTACGATAGACCTGCCATTACAGATGCAGTGGATAATCTGCCTGTGTGAAAAAATTCATCAAATAATTTTCTGAGGACGTTCAGTGGGAATCTTTACCTCTGACTGGGAGGAAGTTTTCAACCCAGTCTGTTTGTTGGCTACAGGAGTCTGTAAAAAGTACTGTGCCTACTTGGACAAACTTCATGTTGGGGTGGGACCAGGGCCAGGAAGAACTCATTAATAAAAGCAGATCCAGACCATTAACAGTGAATTACAGACTGGAGTACCTTTTCTCTGCTTGTTTTGTATTACTAGCAGTCAATGTAGCAGCTCTGAGATGCACAGCTTCTGGAGAAATAAAGCTAACATGAACAGGGTATTATATTCACAATAACAAATGCTAACACATTGGTGTTTATCAAGTTATTAGTGCAGATAAGCATGTTTGTATGCTAACATTTGACCTGAAGTTGGCACTGTCAGACCGCTGTCATATGCATTCATCTTTGCTCAGTCGATAAAATGAATTCACTGAATTACTTCAGAAGCATCTCAAGTAAATCTCAGCAGCAAGTCAACCTGGAACACCATTTTCATGGTCATCCTTTTTTCAGCAGGCTCTTGTCTCCCTTGCTTGTTCCCTCAGCTGCTCCCTCATCCACCCAGTTAACCTCCACAGAGGAAACTGCGCACCACTTTCATCCAGAGTTTCCTCAGTTTGCTCTTGAAAGGCTCATGACATGACAAACCCTCTGTTTCTCTCATGACTGAGTTTCATCAGCAGACACATCATATGTTCTAATATCTTCCATATTTAATGAATTATTGTGTGTCTCTTTCTGTTAATGTCTCTGAATTTAACTCAGAAACACAGCAGCTTTCAACCCTTTAGTGGGCCTGTGTGGGGGTTCTCATGGGCCTGCTTCGGCTTTTCCGATTGATTTCTTGTGGTGTCACTTTATATTGATCTATCGTTTGGCTCTGTTGGATCTGCCCTCTGATTGCTGGTTAACAACATCAGAGTCTGACCAATCTACTCTTTTATGGTATCACTTCCCTGTGCATCTCACTGGAATCTGTTACCTCTTGGCTCGACATTACTTTTGGTATCAATTACCTTTTGTGCTCAGTGGCTCCTGATGCCACTCCGCCTGTCACTCACCCTGAACATGTCCTATTCATGTTTTAAATTGTTGGAAATGCAGAAGTAGATCCAACTCATCAGCTAATCACAAATCACCACTCTGAAAAGAGATTATATATTGAAACAGCACCTAGACTTGCTTATGATGTAAAGTGTGTGACCCATAGACAAAGCACATAGCAGATTAATCTACAAGTGAGTATTTCTGCCAGCAGGAAAACAACAATTTAACTCTGTGGCACAGAAGAATAAGATACACCAGATTTTGATTATACACACCCGCTTAGTATGCAGATTTTTGGTTTTGCTAGAAAAAAGTATTGAATGCTCTTCAGTTTTATCCATTAAATCTTGCCTTCACTGTTTTTATTAGTTCTTAGTGTTTTGGGCCTTATCACTTTGAACAGCAACTTCAAATTACTTCTGGTTTGTGATTATGACGTGATTTGGATGACATGTGAAATGAAAGCAAAACCAAACGTACCTTACGTCCCACCTCATTGTTATGTAAATTCATGAGAGTCCTGGCATTCTGCTTAATTTCCCTTGCATCCACAAACACCTTGGAGAAGCCCAGGCCGTAGTGGATGTCTGCAGAGCATCCACCCCACTTCCAGCCTTGCTCCTGGTTGTAGAAACCCTGTTTCTCCTTGTCACAGCCACAACCGCTCAGACTCCCCTGGGTGCAGGCAGCAGTGACTGAATGGGCAACCCCTGCAGCAATAATAGCGTAGGTGAAGGCAACCTCCTTACTGCCTGCGAGGAGGAGAAAAGATGTTTTTATTCATGATTGCCAACAAAAGGATTCCCGTTGTCAAACCTCCTTACATACTTGGAATAGCTGCTTCAAACCAAATCATAAACTACATTAGCTGAGCCAAGCCCAGTTCATTAATCATGCTCCCTTTAAATTGATAAACTTCATGAAGAAGCTCTGACCCTTTCAGAAAATGATAATAATAGGGAGAGAAAGGAAACCCTAATGACACACTGGTGTACTTACAGTTTGACCAAAGAACTTTCAGTGTTAAGTGTTTGAAAATATTTGGAGAGTAATTTAACAACATATAACCAATAAAGATTACATTTTGAAACCATACAGTGGGGGATAAAACAATCAGTGTTCAGGCATCATATTGGCCCTTGCCCCAGTTCCCATTACAACCGGATCCACCCTGTGGAGGTGAAGTTGAAAGGCATGCAGAGACTCCCTAGCTAGATGTATATCCATGCCATAAATCTGAGTGCTTCAAGTCTACAGCCTTCTTTAATTAAAATAAATATAGTTTCTATGGGAGTGGGTGTGGAAAATGTCCAAAAATGACCATTAAGTCAAGTCAATCATCCTTAAGCATTAAGCTGCCATCACTGTGTTAGATGCTGAATGTGAATTTTTGGGCAACTGTTGGGTTTTGTTGGAACAATTATGTGACTTTGTTATGGATGGAATGCAACAGCACCATATTATTACCAGATTGGTGAAGATTAGTGAAATGTATTAACAATTTCAGAACTTGCACCAAACGGTCTGTTAGCTACTCCTTCAGCCATTACCCACACTGACCAAAGTAGTCAGTTTGGCAGATTGGTAGGATAATTAATCCTTATGCTGTAATACTAGATCACTGCCAACAGCAATCTCAAATGAATGTGTTCTGTCAGTTATCACAGGTCCAGTCTGCCACAACAAAGCAATAGTTTCAGATGGGCTCTGTGCAGGGCAGCTGGAGCTGAACCTGCCGTCTCCTGAAAATCAGCCTGATTCCCATCCAAGCATTAAAAGTTCAACTTTGAGTTGATGTGTTCTCAGTCATCTTCTGTCACGGAGTACTCTTCAAATCTGCTCTTATGTTTTAATGAAGTTGCTTCTCCCAAGCAGTGAAAAATAAATCTGTTAAAATTGTCCTACAAAACACACCCCCAGTCAAAAGCTGCAGAACCTAGTGGTTAAGTGTGTAAGCTTAGAATAAATTACTTTACTTTAAGTATTTGGAGGGGAAAGTATTTTAAGAACATAGATGAAGTTAGTTTCACTGAAACAAGATAAAGAGCATGTAGGTACACATGTTACAGGCTATGAAACAGCAAAAGGGCGATAAGCAGATGCAGTCATACTATAACACACTGAAATCATTAGACATAAATTCCAGTGTATCATCTCAACCAATCCCTCATAACAGGAACCTCTATAATATATAAAGCTGTAGGCTGCATGCCTGCTTGTATATCAACATATATACAATCGACATAATCTACATATTGCATCTTTAAAGTGTGTGAATATTTCTCATAATATAACAAATTAGTTGTATTAACAACTATTTTTCATAATATAACAAATAATATAACCAATAAAAGCGGAAACCAGCATTTGTGAAAGGCCTAAATTAAGTGATGTACAATCTTGAAGTGAAATTTGACAGTGAAACTTTATCTCTGTGGATAACTGTGTGATTCTAAAGGATGACAGTTCTTTGTTAGCTAGTTCTTTGCTTGTTTTCCACTGCCCTGTCTCTGGAGCAAATTTAGCCTCCAGCCTTATTCCACACACAGGATAACATCTGCAGCTTCTTCTTCCAATCCTCAGAAATAAAGTCCTACACATTCAAAGCTTTGTAAACTTCAGAAACCCTGTATCAGAATTGACCTATTCGGTACTGAGACATGGGGTCCACCAGGGCTGAAGGATGAACATTAATTCTAAATATCTGTGCAAGTAAGACTGAGATCCATTCAGACAGCAACATACCCACTTTGAGCTCTTTCCCGAACACGGTCCTCTCCCCAAGGGCAGAGCAGTTCCAGCGTCCATGTCTGAATTGGAATTGGCACTCATTGATGCCCATCTGAACCCCCTCCCCGATTACTATGATGGCATCGGGTCGGCTCTGACAGATGGCCCTCTGACGGGGGGCCAGGCCTGGGATTTTGTTACAGATGATGCTCGCTCCCAGAGCGACCACAGATGACAGACCCCTGCGGTGAAGCCAGAAGGTTAAAATGGGACATGATTTCTCTGGAGATTTTTGCAGGCGAGTCAACACTCCGCTCCTCGGATCTGGCTCACCAACTCCTGCAGCACCTGTTTGTGATGCAAACACAACCTGTGGAACATCCCAGTGACTCACCCGATTTTCAAATACACAACTCCGAGGCACAGGAAAAAATGCAGAATCCAGCGCCGAATCTTCCTGTTCATGGTGATCACCGCTCTGCTGCTGCAATAACTGTGGCTTTCTCTACGGTTCCTGCGGGCTCTCCGTGTGCTCCGGTCGGCTGGCGTGGGTGAACCTCCTCGGGACAAATCTCCTTGTGTGGGATCGGACTAGTCCTGATTTCCCGTGGTAAGTGTCCCGCGGTGTGAGGCCGTGGTGGAGCATTGGGGCTGTTGTCTTCAGGTGAGGCAGATCGGTTGCTCGGTCTGTCGGTCCTAGTGCTCTCTACCTTTTCTCTGAGGGCGTGTTCAGCCGGAGAGCCGCTCAGTCTCAGCCTGCAGGTACGCGCTAAGGTCGTCGATGCTCTCTGCTGCAGCCCTGTACTCTGTCAGCTCATACACACCGAGTCCTCCACGGGACACCGGAGTCCATCCCGCCACTGAACAGTAGCTGTGACTGACAGCCAACCATCCCACTTAATTAATGTGCCAACAATCAGCGCCCCTCCCACTCACACTGCTATTTGGACTTTTTTTCTTATTCAAATGAATAGGAGAGTATGTTCAAATGTTTGACTGGTAGTGTACATTATAATACACCAATAAAAAGAGGGTAGTAATTAAATAAGTCAGTCTCTCATGGACCGAAGGTAACTTATTTATTTATTTCACTTTTCATTTGTGGTGAGGCTGCTCTAAGACAACTTAAAGGTCCCATGCATCTCATGACTTCAGGGTTTTATCTGAACTTCTTATCTCCATTAGAAGAAATATTTGTGTTTTTAGGAACCAAAGAGCTAAACTCCGTACTTTAAAATCTCCTTTCTGACTTCTTTCTGCAGCTGCAGGAACAACAGGTCAGTAAGGCAATCATCGGAGGAATGAGACTCAGATTTCAGCTAAACACTCAGAGAACCTAGTTCTAAAACTTTTGAAATAGGGTCCCAGTGGGGTTAAATGTAAGCCATAAAACACTTTATTTAAAATCAACAGTATTAACAAGACTCGCATCCTGGCACAGCAATTGCAGCTGCATTATATAGACACACACACGTATAAATGTCCACTCATTCGTTCATCTTCTACCGCTTATAATTTTCGGGGTCGCGGAAGGTGCTGGAGCCAATCCCTAACCCAACCCGAGGGCGGGGTACACCCTGGACAGGTTACCAGTCCATCGGAGAGCCAAAACACAGAGACAGACGAAGACAAACAACCACACACACTCACATCGCCGGCCAATTTAGAGCCACCAATCAATCGGTACGTGATAACTTTGGACGGCGGGAGGAAACCGGAGTACCTGGTGGAAATCCACAGAGAGCATGCAAACTCTAAACAAAAAAGAAACCAACCATAGACCGTTTCCAAAATGTTTGGATACTTTCTCATTCATTTGAATGAGAAAGTATGTAACAACGTTTGACTGGTAGTGTAGATGGATTGATAGATCGATAAATACAATGACGTAAGTTTGGGTCTACCATTGGAGGGGTTAAATATTTTTATTAAATCAGAATGATGTGGGGGGTATATTGGCTGGATCTAATTTTTGCAGGGGTCATGACCCCCTTATTCCCCGTGCAAATTACGCCCTTGGATAAATATATGAAGTGTGTAAGTTCTTTGCAGGATTTTTTTTAAGGACTCTATCACCATCTGCTGTTACTACATCATCACTACAGTTAGAGGTCATAGTGGTCTCCTGCAAATTGATATCAAGTTTACTCATACCAACCTCCATTTGATTTAGTTTTACTTCTTTATTTGTTGCAGTTTAAAATACACAGAAAATGAGAAAAAAAGATAACTTCATAGCACTTATTGACAGTCACATCTTGTCCTTGTGCTGTGCGGATTTATTCCTCCAATGTCCAATGTGATGTAAAAATTGTATTAAACACAGTAAAAGGCGTTTTATTGCATGAAAAGTTCAATTCAAAACAAACGGCTGTATTAATGAAAACTAGATTGCATTGTTTCACATTTTGACTTGTTGAACTAACATGCACTCATGAAGAGTAACTCTTGGAAAGACTTTTACTCAAAGGACTAACCAAATGAAAAGTTAAAGTTAATTATACAGTAATTACACACCTCTATACTATGAATCAATGTACACTAAAACTTCTTTTACCATCACTTGCTGCATTATTAATATTGATCAAATACTGCCATTGTGTAATATAAAAATACAACTGTCAACCATTCTGTACAACATAGTTTCAATAGTTTAATTGCAATTAAGTGATAACACTCACCTTATATATGTACTGTGCTTATCTGAAAGATTGTACAAAAAAAAAAAAGAAATTGAAAAAGCGATGTGTGGACATTTAATCAATTAAATTTAAATGTCATTCTGCTGTGAGGCCACAACTAGCTTTCATATCGTGATAGATTTTATTATGAGCTCATAGAAATACAGAAAGTGTAAGTTCATGTTTACACTGCTTAAATGTGAGGAACAATGTCTTCACAAGTTCAGCTATTATAACAGAATATATGTATTTATCTGTAATCAGAATTCATTTGAAGGTGAAAAAAGAAACACAATAAGCAATTGTCAACGTGAGAAATCAGTCAGTAAAATAACCTCGAACACCTTGTTAGATATCTGCAGGATATACAATAGTTTGTAATGGAGATGCATCAAAGAGGATAAATAGTTTGAATATGAATCCTAGGATGCCACTCCTCAGGGAAGGCAATAGATTGTATAGTTACCTTCCATACAGGGCAAAAACACTACCCTACAACTATACAATCTACTACCTCACACCGAGTGAGCAGCTGACTAAAACAACGTCAGAGTCCAATAGCAAGATGCTGTCAAACTGCTGGTCTTCAGGATCCCCACAAGGACAACTGAGATGTGTGCTTGGCACTTTGAGAAAGACAGTAGGTTGAATAGTTATCTCCTAGTGTGGGTGTGACCCTAAAACTATACAACCTACTACCTCAACCCACAGTGAAAGCAAATCTGTCAAACTGCAGGGGAAGAGCAGATGAGAGGTGATTAGTCCATGTTAACAACCGAAAGAAAACTATCAGCAAGTGTTCCAATGCAGGTCAACAAACTGTGGAGAGTCAAACAGATGAGTAGATAAGTTCCACAACTGAAATATAACAATGTCAGTCCAAATTATGAAGAGGGAGAGACTTCTATGTTCAGTGTTATATTATCACTGTAAAGCAGATTACACATCAGTGACGTTTGGAAAAAGCTACTGGGTTCTGTGTTGTGGCTGTATTCGTGTTATCCTGCAAGAACTGTTCCCAGAACTTATTTGAATTGGCATGAGGATACAGATTTTTCCTTATGACCGAGGAGCGGAGGGTGGAAAGTAAGGCTCAGCTAAGCACAAGCAGTAATGGCTCAGGCTGATTTGGATCAGGTTTCTGCTGCCCATAATACTCAGGTTAACTTGTCTAAAAAAGTCTAAAGGATTGAATGGGGTAGGGTTTAAGACTAGGACTAAATGGCACTGAATTCCATGTGCAGGTATACCGGTATGTGACAATCGTAAATGTATCCCTCCATTGGATGTAACACTGATGGGGACTAATGTCTGCTGCATTTTTGTTTAGAAAACCAGCCTGATGGAGGCCAAGCTAAGAAAACGGTGGTCTGAAGTTCAGTACCACGGACAGCAGCTAGCAGCACGGACACTTTGACTCCTCATTTGAAGACACACACACTATTAGTGTACAGCTGGATGAATCTCTACTGTTAATAGTGATTTAAAAGTTTGTATGTTTCTTATTTGGACAGTTTCCTTTGTCAGTACTGAAGCTGGCTGGCCACCCACCTCTTACATCACTTACTAATAAAAAGAGTAAGTATTCATTTAACACAGAGAGGCAGCAGACTCCACATTAAAGGCAATGTTCCTATTGTGAAGAAAGCATTGCTTCTAAACGACAGTGTGCCCACTGCTGCTAACAGTCTGAAGACAGAGATTTAATATGTCCATCTAACTAGTTTTCTACTCAATGAAGAAATTAACTTCTCACCAGATCCACCTTGTTCTGGAGTGACCGACATCGCAATCAGGATCGAATCTTCCAACATGTAGCTACTAGCTAGCCCCTTCTCCCAAACCATCAACGTGACTGGGCATATAACAAACACCCCGTCTTCTGTGGACGTTTTCAGGGGAATTCAAACGAAATATCCCCAGTAAACCCAATTTGCTGTCCCCTCGCCCGGGTGGTGGTGGGGGGGGGGGGGGGCGCCACCACACCCCTTCTCACTGCTCGCTAGCTAAGTTCATGGAGCTAGCAGCTAGCTAGCAGCACGTTCAAGCATGGTGGAGCAAAGAGCGGCGGTAAGACCTGCAGCAGCTAGAATTGCCACAATGAAAGTCACCCGCTGATGTTTTGCAGCCTGATGGTCCCCAGAGCTCCGAGTACTCACCAAATACGGGGAAATAAGGTGTTATTCCAGCCCACTCACCTGTCTGCCATGTCACAGAGTTCCCTTACACGCCCTCATTCTTCTTCTGGGCTTTCTAGTGCAGCGCAGTCACAGTGGTGATGTCGCCCCCGCTGGCTCGGAGGGCAGACGACCACAGAGACTGGAGACCGTTCTCAGGGTCTGCTGGGATTAAACCCGCCTTCGTGCCCACAAATTAGGTTGATAGTTACATGCAAGAAAGGTCCAATTTTAACAAATTAAAGGGGACTGCAAAATAAACCCAGATACTATTTTGACTCCCAGGTAACAACAAATGTGGAACCATATAAAGAACAACCTGGGCCCAAGGGTGAAGGCTGGTCTCCTGGCAGCTGGATTCTGTTTTTTATGGTTCTCAATAGTTCATGACCTACACCTAAATATTTGAGCCCTTTATTGTATGACATCCTGCCCCAGGATGATTAAGACAAAGTCATTTTCATCCAAACGAAGTAAGTAAGATTCTCTCCATCAGTTCACACTCTCTGGACCCTCATTCTTGGGGATGTATGGCTCCAGTCCAGTAATGTTGTGCTAATGTTAGAGCCAGTACTGAGTCAGTTATGGATTCCTATTTTCATATCAGGGTTGGCTGTCCGTATGAAACTGTGGCAATGGGTCATTAAATCAAATCAAATCAAATCAGATTTATTTGTATAGCGCCAAATCATAACAAAGTTACATCAAGGCACTTTACATATAGAGCAGGTCTAGACCAAACTCTTTATAAATTTATTTAAAGAGACCCAACAGAACATTACTTAGCCCTATTAGCTGTACTTTAGAGAGAACATAGTATCATAAGTAAAGTTAACAGTCCACTTCAAGCTTCTTCACATACATTTGCTGGGAGACTTCAGTAATTAATTCCTTCTACATGAAAATTTTCCCCTCAATTAGATATGTGTTTTTTTAGTTGTTGTTGCTGGGGTTTTTTGGGGATTATTTTAATTTTTTATTTTTAATTTTTTTAATTTTTTGAGAACATGTCTGCAATAATCTGGACCTATGTACAATATTTCCCAGACTTAGAGACAATACTTTTTGCATGTTAAGAATTAGATCTGATGGTGACGATAGTCATGTTTCAGTTCTTTTCTTAGTACACAGTGGCTCTATTTGAATGGTGAATGGAAACAGTTATCCAATGGAGAGAACAATCGCATTTGAAATGGTTTATTCCCCTTCTCCTTCGTGTTGGCTTGTTGAGCAATAATGTTCAGACAGAACATTTGAAAACAGATCAGTAGGCTACCAGCTGTGTGACCACTGTGTTGTCTTTAGTTAACTGAGAAGCCAGGATAAAAACTTTTCAAAGCTGAAGTGTGTTGAATTAATATGAAAGATGGCAAAATGATAATTGTGCAATGTTTCCCCAGTGAACTCAAATCATAGCCTGCACCAAATACAGATCTGAAATCAAAACTGGCTGTGTTTGTAACAGATTAAGAACAGATGATGGAGCTCTGTCCTTCCTGGTTATTTAACAATTTTCTCAGTCACATGTCATCATCCAATTCAAACAGCAGAAAGAATCCGAGCATGACCCCAAAAACAGAAATATTAGAGGGGAAAATTATGGTCACCTGATGTACAAGCAGCTGTCATGTGATGGCCTGGCACAAGTGTCACAACACACAAGTACATCAGGAACAGAAGCTTTATGTGAGCTCTCCTCCTCTTTCAAGATAACTGTGCTAATCCAGGACAATGATTGGACACAACAGACAATCTTGCAGTTCACAATAAAAGGCTATGGAAGCTGTAATATTTTCACACTGCCATTGATTATGTCAGGCTCCATATGGTAATTTGTATGTATTTCCTGTTTTATTTTGTAGTTTTTGGTCTGTTGGTCTGTCTGTTCTGCCAGAATGTGTTCCACCTGTGTCTTACTGTCTCCCCTCTCCTAGAGCAGCGGTCCCCAACCCCGGGCCGTGGACCGGTACCGGTCCATGGGTCTTTTGAACCGGGCCGCACAGAAAGAATAAATAACTTACATTATTTATGTTGTAATTTTTATTTGAATCTGAACGATGTTTTATTTTGAAAAATGACGGAAGTCTCTCTGTTACAGCCGTCTATGACTCACTCTTGACGCATGTCAAGATGCTTGTCATGGTCACGTGATACGTTACCACTAAAATTAAACCCACAAGCTAGCGAAATGATTAAAAAGGGACAGTTTCTTTGTGGAGGGGAAAAGGCCCAGTGAGGAGACAGAAGAACAGCCTGAGAAAGCTGCATTTACGTTCGGGCTTAGGGGGCAGAGAGGATGTTACTCATGTTATGTTGTTGGCGCAATGTTACGAGGATGCTGCTAATAAATTTCCATACAAGTGCACTGTGGATTCACGTTTATTATGAAATTTAAAAAATAGCACAGTTTTATGCCGATTGTATCACTTTATTTTGTTGCATTTATCTGCCACACCTTAAAGGCCGGTCCGTGGAAATATTGTCTGGCATTAAACTGGTCCGTGGCGCAAAAATGGTTGGGGACCGCTGTCCTAGGGTACTTACACTGTGCTCCTCCCCTCTGGTGCCAGATTGTTTTAGTTTCCTCTGTGTGCAAGCTCTCTGGCGTTCTGATCTCTGGTTTCCTCCTGTGTATGACTGGTTTTGGTATTTTCAAATTTTGGGATTTTTGCTTGTTCCCTGTCTGAATTGTCTGCATGATTCAAATCAAATCAAAATCAGATTTATTTGTATAGTGCCATATCATAACAAAGTTACATCAAGGCACTTTACATACAGAGCAGCTCTAGACCAAACTCTTCATAAAATGAGTTAAAGAGACCCAACAGATCCCCCCAAGAACCAGGCTCAGGGCCATCTGCCTCGACTGATTGGGTTGAGAATGGGAGAGAGTGAGAGAGGCATTGGGATGGGGGGTTCGGGTGTAGGCAGGGACATGGTGCTGCATGAAGTTCATGGAGATGATGCTGTAGTATGGAATTAATGAAGCAGGCGTTTCAGGGACATGGGATGGCGATGAGTCACCACCTGCAGGATGAATTCAGCCTTCCTTTTTGGATTTCAACCATTTGTTACCTCCTAGATTAAAGAGCTTGTTTTTTTGGACTCTTTTACACTTGGGTGCACACACACTGGCATTCACAGATTGGAACAAGAATATTGCATCTTTCTGTTTGAGTCAGAGTAAGAAAACTAACTTTTTATTATCTCTACATACTGAAATGGTTCTGTTAAAAATCAGGAATTAATGACCTGCTGCCTATTGCTGCCTCTGGGGGAAATATAATCATGTCTTTTATACAAATAAACCTACACCACACTAGAATATAGTGTGCAGAAGCAGTAGAAGAACTCCTGCTTTTTGTTTTCTTCATGCTATTCTTGGACTGGACAGGAATGATTTCAGGACTGGTTTTGGCATACTCTTTTGCTTCTGAAAAGGGAAATAGTATCAGATATCAGATGTGCTTCCTCTCATATCTACACTTTTATAATCCAACATTCACTTCCACAGACCACCTAACTCACTGACTCTAAGACTTTACATACTGATGGCAGCAGAAGGCTCACAAAGAGATACATGCAGACCATTCCCCACATTCATACACACAATGACTGAATACTTTCTTTTTCTCCATCTCTCACTTAACTATAGTACCCTGAAAGGTGCATGGCATTTGCTTGTGGGCAAAAAAAAAAAAAAAGTAGGTATTCTCATAATACAAGAAACCCATTTACTGAGTCAAATCTCTTTAAAATTTCTTATAAATTTTTTCACTTTGTTACAATGGAAGATTGAGAGGAGTCTCCATTCTGATCCACAGGAGATTGCTAATTATTTTAAACAGTATGGTAACAGACCCAGAAGACTGATACATCATTATTCAGGCATCCATTTTTAGTAAATGATCTATAATTGTGAAGCTCTATGCTCCAATAATGATGATCAAGCCTTCTTCCACACAGTTTTCTTACAATTATCTGACATATCAGCTACCCCAACAAAATTCATTGGAGGGGACTTTAACACGGTCCTGAATGCTTCAATATAGCGCGACATAAATAAAATCATAAAATAATTAAATCAAGATGATTAATACAATAAGCAGCCGTTAAAAGTAGTCCAGTGCAGGTTTCATTCATAAGTGCTTGAAAGGAGATATGTTTTTAACTTTGATTCAAAAGTATTAACATTTGGTGCTGATTTATTTAGGACTCTGGTCTGGACTAGCTGACATGAGTCCATGGATCTAAGAGTCCTACTAGGTTTATATTTTCTAAACCTATCATAGATGTATTCTGGTCGCAAACCGTTATGTGATTTGTAAACTAGTAGCAGGGTTTTAAGATCTATTCTGTTACTGACTGAACCAGTGTAAAGATTTTAAAATTGGCATAATTCCCGACTAGACTAGCCTCTTTAAAGACATCTCTTGTTTAATTGAGCCGTTCATTCTAGATTTGATTAATCTGACTTTATTTCTGGGTTATGTACCTCAGGCACTTAAGACTGCGGTCATCAAACCCCAGCTTAAAAAGCCTAATCTTGATCCAGATGTTTTGGCAAACTCGAACCTTCCATTTATTTCTAAAATCATTGAGAAAGCTGTAGCAAAACAACTACACGAGCATCTGGATGGGAACAGTTTGTTTGAAGAGTTTCAGTCAGGATTTAGAGCCCATCATAGCACAGAAACAGCGCTGGTTAAAGTCTCCAATGACATTCTAATGGCCTCAGACAATGGATCAGCCTCCATACTTCTCCTTCTAGATCTCAGTGCTGCATTCGACACCATAGATCATAATATTTTACTACAGAGACTGGAACATGAAATTGGAATTAAAGGAACTGCACTAAGGTGGTTCAAATCCTACTTATCAGATAGACATCAGTTTGTTCATGTTAACAACAGCTCCTCCTCATGCACTGCAGTTCCACAGGGTTCGGTACTTGGACCAATCCTCTTTACGCTTTATCTGCTTCCTCTAGGCAACATTATCAGGAAACACAGCATCAACTTCCACTGCTACTCAGACGACACTCAGCTGTACCTATCAATGAAGCCAAATGAAGTCACTCAGATAGTCAAACTGCAGAGATGTCTTGAAAACATAAAAGTCTGGATGACCCAAAGTTTTTTACTCGTTAACTCTGACAAAACTGAAGTTATTGTACTTGGCCCTAAGCACCTCAGAGAAACACTATCTAAACATCTAATCAGTCTGGACGGCATTACTTTGGCTTTCAGCTCCACTGTAAGAAACCTTGGAGTAATTTTTGACCAGGACATGTCCTTTGTCCCTCACATAAAATCAGAAACATCCTTTCTCAGGATGATGCAGAAAAACTAGTCCATGCATTTGTAACTTCTAGGCTGGACTACTGTAACTCATTACTATCTGGATGTTCAAACAAATCTCTAAAAGGCCTTCAGTTAATTCAGAATGCTGCTGCACGAATATTAACAGGAACTAGGAAAAGAGATCATATCTCTCCTGTGTTAGCTGCTCTTCATTGGCTGCCAGTAAAATATAGAGTAGAATTCAAAATCCTTCTTTTAACATATAAAGCTCTTAATGGCCAAACTCCATCATATCTCAGAGAGCTCATAGTTCCTTACTGTCCTAGCAGGCCACTCCGCTCTCTAGATGGAGGTTTACTTGTGGTTCCTAGAGTCTCCAAGAGTAAATCTGGAGGCAGATCTTTCAGTTATCAGGCTCCTCTTCTATGGAACCAACTTCCAGCATCGGTCCGGGGGCGGACTCTTTAGTAATTTTCAAGACCAGGCTTAAAACTTTCCTGTATGACAGAGCTTATAGTTAAAAAGTTAAAGTCCTCTACTCTTTAGCTATGCTGCTATAGGCCTAGGCTGCTGGGGGAAGGACTGAGCTTCTCTCTCTCTCTCTCTCTCTCCCTGTCTCTCCCTGTTACCCTCTCTCCCCCTCTCCCTCTTTCTCTCTCCCTCCCTCTCGCTCGCTCTCCTGTCCTCACCCCTTGCATGCGCTGATAAGAACCATCCTTCTTAAAAAACACAGTTTCACCCAGTTCTAAGCATTTATACTGCATTTACTAACCATGTTCTGCCAAAGTCTCTGTCTCTCCCAGCTCCTCTCCTCTCTCTCCCTGTCCTCATCCTGCAGGTGGTGACTCATCGCCATCCCATGTTCCTGCAACACCTGCTGGTCCCATATTTCATGAATTATGAACTCCATGAACTTCATGCATCAACATGTTCCTGCCTACACCCCCCCCTAAATGCCTAGCTCTCTCTCTCTCTCTCCCACTCTCAACCCAACCGGTCGAGGCAGATGGCTGCCCCCCCTGAGCCTGGTTCTGCTCGAGGTCTCTGCCTCTTAAAGGAAGTTTTTCCTTGCCACTGTCACCAAGTGCTTGCTCATCGGGGGATCTGTTGGGTCTCTTTAAATAAATTTATAAAGAGTTTGGTCTAGACCTGCTCTATATGTAAAGTGCCTTGATGTAACTTAGTTATGATTTGGCGCTATACAAATAAATCTGATTTGATTTGATTTGATAATGTGCTCTGATCTTTTTCCTCTGGTTAAATGTCTAGCAGCAGTGCTCTGGATGAGCTGCAGCTGTTTAATGCATCTTTTGGGGAGTCGGGTCAGAAGACCATTACAGTAATCAAGTCTACTGGAAATGAACGCATGGATAAGCTTCTCTTGGTCATTTTGGGTGACAAAACTTTTAATTCTGTTAATGTTTTTGAGTTGGTAAAAAAAAAACCCATCTTGATGATGGCTTTGACATGGCTGTTGAAAGTTAGATCTGGGTCAATTAACACACCAAAGTTGCAAACTTGGTCTATGGTATTTAGAGCTCAAGAGCTCAATATTTGCTAATGCTGACCATCTTCTTCTTGTTGCCAAACAGAATAATCTCAGTCTGTCTAGTGACAGACACATCAAATTTTGTGTCATCTGCATAACTGTGATAATTGATATTAATATTTATAGAAAGATATCACAAACAGTTAATGTCTTAAAGGAATATATGGATGACGTGGCATTTGCTGGAGAGGAAAAATCCTACAAAGAGGGAATTGACTTTTCCTGTCAAACAATTCCATTGCACAAAGTATGTATTTAATCATCATTAGTGATCACGCACCAATGTCCCTCCACCTTCAAATAGAGTCCACCCTGAAACCATCCCCCACTTGGGGCTTTAACGCCTCAATGCTAAGGGATCCAGAATATGACACATTAACTTTTTGGAAATAAATGACTCTCCATCTATCTCCATCTCTGATTTGGGAAACTGGGAAGACTGTAATGCAAAAATATAATTTACTCCTCTTACAAGAAAGAACAAGAGACAATAGGATTAAAGAACTAACAGAACAACATGCAACTAATCAGAAGGAACAATTATGAAGCCAACTACAAAATGCAAAACTACCACTACTATCCTATCCAAAAAAAAAAAAAAGAGTTCACTTATCATCTTCATTCCTCTTCTACTGTTTATCCGTCGTTTCAGGGTCACAGAGGGTGCTGGAGCCAATCCCAGTTCACGTGTGAGTGAGGACGGGATACTCCCTGGATAAGTCTCCAGTGTATTGAAGGACCAACACAGAGACAGACGGAGATGAAATACCACTCACACTCATACCTAGGGGTAATTTTAGAACCACAAATCAACATAGACATGCATGTCCATGCAAACACAGGGAGAACATGCAAACTCTGCATAGAAAGGAACCAAACTTGTGACCTTCAACAGCTCTAACCACTATGCACCCATGCTGCCCATTATCAGATTTAGTTCAACTGAATTTTAACCCACTCCTGGAGAAACTCTGCGGTAACCTGGGGGACTGGAACGATCCTCCTATCTCCCTTCTGGGGTGAATAACCACGGTTAAAATGAAAATCGTACCAGAACTGGACTATCTCAACTATTCTCCATGATTCCATTCCAAGTGGTTCCAAAACTTACACCCTTCTACTAAAGAACAAAAGAGTAAAAATTTTCTAATCTAAGCTGAAGGAAGACTAAATGCACCAAATTTCATTAATTATCACTTGATTAATCAATTGCAATATATCACCAAATGGATACATCCAAATGACAAATACAATTCCTGGCTTGAGCTCGAACAGATTGTAAAAACATCAGAATCATTGACCTCCCTTTCATCATCACGAACCTCAGGGATCATAAATGCTTTAAAAACCCAATGATTGCCTCCACCTTCTCTGCATTGTGGAAAACAATGCCAGAAATGAGCTGAGCTGCTCTTTCATTCCATCACTATGTACACAGAAACCCTCTGGACTCTCTTAATCCTGAGTGAGGTGGCAGGAAAAGCACAGCATCCTTCACTCCACTAGTTCCTACTCGTACCACCTGCTTCCCCCCTGCATTCACTGAGGTGTTGCACTGCCCTCCCTGCCACCCAAAGGTAATTTCACTCAATAAAAATTTACAAACTACTGGAAACTAGTTTGTTAATAAAATCAATAAAAATTAACAAACTAGTTTCCAGTAGTTTGACAATTTTTATTGAGTGAAAATACCTTTGTATGGCAGGAGGGCTGGTGATAGGTCTCACATGTGCTGAAATAATAACATGAAAAGTTGACACACTATTTACAGTGAACATTGTGGTGAGTAAAAAGTGATGTAAGTGGTCTATAAGAGGCTATGCAAGTGGGGGCCCGGTCCCCCAACCAGAGACCCGCAGGCGCAACAGTCCACCGGCCTGCAGATGGGGCAAGGTTCCTAAAGAACCTGCAGGTCCCCCACCAGGACCCCACCCTTGGTACAGTGCAGTGACAGGAACATGCCAGCATCCACTGTGCACCAATTTAAGCTGGCCACACCAGGGAACCCTCCCACTGTAAACCCCCACAGCCATAACATGCCAGGAACACAGGACATGGACTTGGCGACATCAACAAGATGGTACAACTGACTCCACCCCCTCAGCCCACGGTGGTTAAATCAGACACAACGACAAAGTGAACCCTAGAGCCCTCTGCCAGAACCCCCAGCAGAGGCCAGCCAGCCCTCACGCTGGGCCCCCAGGCAGCAGAGGCCAGCCAGCCCTCACGCTGGGCCCCCAGGCAGCAGAGAGCTCCAGGCCTCCCGAGGAAGGGTGGGAGAAAGAGGCAGGGGAGAAAGCAGAAGAAGGGGGTCAGTGGGGAAGACGCTAAGGAAAGCCGGGCCTTAGACAAAGGTTAGGAGTTGGTGGCGTTCCGCAGTCTAAGATGGCGGAGAGTTTCAGTGTGAGATAAATAATTCCTTCCTTCTCCGAAATGAGAAAAAACTTTTACTATTTACATGTCCTTTGCACTGCACTTTGTGTTTAAATGTGCTTGAGAAATTAAAGTTGACACTAAACTGTTTTGAAAGACCTCAAGTGGTGCTACAACAATTAGAGGGAATACGTTCTCTATGGTGGGAGACGCCTTTGTCTCTCCATGTGGAATAGAGGGACTATGACTTGTCTAGTTCTGAGTGCGTAGAGGGCAGGGAGAGGATGTCTCCAAACTCCGTCCCTTTATTAGGTTCTGGTAGTTGCTTGTCATGTGCCTTGTCCTCAGTAGAATTTCTCTGCCTGGTGTGCTCATTTACTAATATATGTGATCATTCTTTAATCAGGAAAGGCCAGTTATTATTGGAAATGTTTTGTTACCTATGAAATAATTAAGACATTGTATTTTTTGGCCCATGCTATAATATTCTCAAATTTTTGACCCCTGATATTAGGAAATCCTGTAAATCAACACAAATTAAATGAAGTAAATGCACATACAGCTTGCAGTCAATTGTTTAATTCTGTAAGAAGAAGCCATAGCTGCAATGACAATGAAAAAAAAAAGTGCTTGTTGAAAATTCCTGACAGTCTCATGTTCAGACTCACACCCTTCATATTATCAATATTAGTGTTCCACATTCAGCATGTCAGCAGATCTACATTACACTGCATCCACTCATGAGACATATGAGGTGAGAGGCAGCCTGTCTTGTCTCTCTCTCTCTCTCTCTCTCACACACACACACACACACACACACACACACACACACACACACACACACACACACACACACACACACACATAGCAGCCTCGTCCAGACAGAGATCAGTTCAGTTGCGGCAGTATTTTGCTAATGGTGACAGTAGAGGCAGATTGACATTTTTACAAATGTACGTACAGAACTGTATAGTGAGTTCTTGTTGCACAGAATATTGAGAATATAAAATGATTGAAAGATAAATGCAGTCTGGTCTCTTGAGTTTGCATTGCCATAACTATGATCCTTCTTTGCATTTGACTCTAAGAAAAAGCTTACATTAAGGAACATAAAAAAAGTGCAACCTTGAAATTCATCAGGTTTTCACCTATAGACTGTCTGCATTTCAATTAAGATTTGAATAAATAAGACACATTGCAGCATTTGCACAGTGTAAAACATCATTTGGTCTAAATAAGACAACCCATAACCCCCCCCAAAAGACCAGCTTTGATAGCTGTGTTACATGTGTAAATAGCATTACATTAATACTACAAGAATGTTTCTCATTCACTTCGAACTATAGCAACATGACAAAAGCAACTTTGTGTTTCTCACAAATATTAGTAAAACTGATGAAAATCAAAAAAGCACAGTAGCACATTACACAAAGAATAGCAGTACTTAGTCTATTAAGCACTTTAAAGATCAAAATCCAAACTCATCCTATTTCAAATCTTCAATCTTGAAAGATAAAAGATTGGAAGATTTTATGTGAAACTGATGCAAAGAACTGGCTTAAAATTCAGTAATGCCCATTGGATGACAGTGTATTTGCCCTTCTTCCTCTTTTCAGACTGATGATGTTGAGGTTAGATCAGGTTTCTTCATTCATTTCCATAGCTTTGTCATGCAGCTCGTGAAGAATGGGAGTCAGGATTGCTTTCATAGTCATATATAGAGACTCAGTCTTCTCTGAAGGAGGGTCAACCTACAGACATAAAAACACAAACCAATGCAAACAATCTTATGTAATTTAAACACACATCACAATATATTTTGGATGCTGCTTATGTCAATAGTCACCTTAGTAAACACTTTTATTGTTTGGTTGAGAAAATTAATTTCCACGTCTTCAGGCATTGGAAGAAGATGAGCAGCACAGTTGAGGACACAGAGCAAAGTGAGCCGGTGACCCTGAGGAATGGATGAAATAATCAGATCACAAGACAACAGGATTTAAAGTAAAAAAGACAAAATAAAAAATGACACCAACTTCCAATTGTTCTAGTTTTCTTTTCTACACAAATGTGAGCAGAGTCAACCAACCCAAATTAATTTAAATTTGACATGAATTTGAATGTATTCATGACAACGGATTTACCAGAAGATGGTTGGAGTAGATGGTGGGTCTATGCTTATATTTAGGCAACAAAGGCATTGTAAAGGCCCAGCTGATCTACAGGTAGATGGTAATGGTCCATACAGTCTAAAGGTAGACTTCCATGTGGTATATTAATAGAGTGAAAGTATAAACAAAAGTATAAAACAAAAATGCTCAACCTATATTCAGAAAATGAACCTTAAAACCAGCTGTCATGGATTCTCTGATTTTGTGATGTCAAAGCAGATGAGTCACTGCCCTCAACCATAGCTCTGCTACATTCTCATTGTATGAGAAAAAGTCAGCTAATCAGGGTTAGATCAGACAAATCATAACAAAGTTACATCAAGGCTCTTTACATATAGAGCAGGTCTAGACCAAACTCTTTATAAATTCATTTAAAGAGACCCAACAGATCCCCCGATGAGCAAGCACTTGGCAACAGTGGCAAGGAAAAACTTCCTTTAAGAGGCAGAAACCTCGACCAGAACCAGGCTCGGGGGGGCGGTCATCTGCCTCGACCGGTTGGGTTGAGAGTGGGAGAGAGAGAGTGAGATAGGCATTAGGGGATGGTAGATCCTCTCCTCCAATTAAAAATAGAGTTTGTCAAAGGTCAGCTTTACTGCCCCTTCTTTCCTTATATATTAGCCTTTGAATATTTTGAAGATTAGAATCTTCAATCTATTTAAATAGCAAACTATCTTTATTAAAATGGCTGAAGGCAGATTAAAAGTTGTCATTGTTTGAACATCACATTGCCCTATCGCCCCGAATTGCAACGTTTGCTCTGATTCTGACACAAGTAAGTGTTTCCTCCCTGTCCATACACCCAGTTACAGTGTAGTCTGAACAAAGCAGCTGAATATTGCGACAGAGGAGTGTTGCAGTGTTTGTTTAAACAGTGATGCACCTTTTCCAGTGAATCCAGAGTAGTCTCTGGGTTCATCTTCTTCCCACTCAGAGCTCTTATGTCCTCGCTGCTAATGATCGGGTCCTTGAGTTGTTCAAGCCAAGACCACATCAGACTGGAGAGGAGCAGAGGATCTCTCTCCATGCAAAGCCTCTCCCAGGCCCCCTCTCGGGAGTTCAGCTCTGTCTGAAGATCACAGCAAAGAGCATTCTTACAATAAGCTATGTCGCATAAGGCATCAAAAACTTTAAATCAGGAATAGCCTGAGCAGGTTAGTGTGCCATAATGCTCATTAGTCTCTCACAGTTTTGGACGCGGTTCCAAAATGATGTATACATATGTAGACAGCTGATTAGAAACCCAGATACTCAAACATTATCATGAAATCCAGCTAAGGACACAATATTTATCCGTTCTTCATCACCACGTTTCCCTGCAGTTTTTTATAGCTGATCTGCCACACCTCATTTTTTTGAAGCTTTGAAGGGAAAACAGGCAATGCTGCTACATACAGCAGAGCCCACTAAAGCACTCAGGTGACTGAAGTATCACAGTTTGAGCAACAGCTCACAGTGTGTTGAAGAGGTTTGTTGGGCGGATACACACTTCTCACAGCAAGATAGTTCTGGGTTTGAACCCCAGAACATAAATGTTCTCCCTGCTCCTGCACGGGTTTGATTTACATGCGTTGGCCCTGTGATAGCCTGGAGACCCTAAAAGCTAAAATGTCTGATTACATTGTAGCTATCTGCTGCAGGTGCAGAGTCCTCTGATATGAGAGTACTTTATCAACTGACACAAACACACACACAGAGATAAAAACACAGACACTGACACACACACACACACACAGGGTTAAAATCAATGTTGTTCACTTTGTTCATACATTACTGTGGGACAATGAAACACACAGATATCCAACAAAAGATACATATACACAAACATATTCACACACACACACAGTCACAGAATTATCACAGAATGCATTAAAGTCCATGTTGTTCACTTTGTTCATACATCACTGCTTTTGCAGCTAGTGGACTGATGGTGCTGACTGCTCTGCCTGCACCCACATACAGAGAAGTTTGAACTTCCCTGCCCCTTGACTTTGGTAACAGAATAATGACAATAAAAACAAATATTTTGCCCAGATTACTGCACTTATTTCAGTCTTTACCTATTCCTATCCCTGAAGCCAATTTAGCAAATGGGATAAGTGAGTATCCTGATTCATTTGGAATTGCAAGGCCCCTAGGATAAGATACACATTATTGGGCTTTCACTTTTAGATAGGCCTCCTCAGAGTTTACTAGGATACTCATCAGCTACAAAACATGATATCCATAGTTGGTGGGTTAGGTTTTCAACAGAAATCTGGTCTGGTCTAGTGAAAAAACTCACAATTCAACAAGAAATTCAAATATTAATGTGGTCAGTTAACAATCCAAACTGTTCAAGCCGTGAATGACAGCAGCTTCACCCAATGGGTGAGTAAAGGAATTACAGCGCTCTGTCTTGTGGTTGATAATCCGGAATTCATAGAACTATATCTGAAGGATATGACCTTGGTCAACAGGATTTTCATAGGTATTTGCAACTCCGACATTATTTTGATAAGAATGTTAAAGGACCTATGCCAAGCAATGTCAGGTAAGCAGGTATTACTAAGATGTTCATCAGGGGACTATAACTTGAAATTATCTAGATTTGGAAAAATTGTGTTTGATTTTTTTATAACACCAAAACAAAAGTCCAAACAGGTGGCCTTACAACCTAAGTGCTGGAGAGAGTGTGGCCACTGTATGGCAGACCACACACATATATTCTGGAGTTGTCCTGGCCCCTCCTCCCATCTTTTTGGGATGAGGTTCATAAAATTATCAGGGAAGTCCTGTGTTATGACATTGACTTCTCCTGTTTGTCCTTTTACTTGGGGAACATGGACTTGGAAATATCTAAGGAGGACAGATATCTCTTGAAAGTCTTCATGGCAGCAAGCAAAAAAGTTATAACAAGGTGTTGGCTTCAGAAGGAACCTCCCACTGTCAACGATTAGTCAAACATAATTAGTAGCATTCAATGGATGGAACGGATGACCTTCAGTCTAAGACTGCGAAAGGATAAAGGAGATGGTTTCTGGGGAAAGTGGGACAAGTAATGTGCAAGGAGGAAACAAAGAGGAACAAATTAATATAGACTGCTATCATAGTCTGTATTCATTTATTAGTGCCCCCCTGTTCTTGCTCTTGTTGTTTCTAATGTCTGTTCTATATACCGCTACTGGCCATGAGTGTATTTACTATAATGCCATTTTAGTTACTTACTTCTGTGATCACTGTATGGTATGTGTGCAAATACTCAGAAAAGAAGTTTGAACTAATAGTGGTGGTAATAAATGGTGTTATTCCTCTGCATGTTATGGAGAAGCCTACCTGCCACATCAACACCTTGGAGGTCAGGTCTTTGTCCGTCAGGTCCATAGCCAGAACTCTGGCCACCAGCAGGCGTCTGCTCTCTGGACCGAGCGTGGACCCTATGAGGGGAACCTCTATGTACCTTTCTGGACTATCATCTGACTCCTCGTTGCTTACCCCTCTGCTCCTGGTTATTAAGCCTGCCACTGTGGCATTACAGTGGGATTTTCTTCCTTGCTCTCTTAGATCTAAAGGCAAACTCTGATGCCCCTTATGTAGCTTCTTTTTTAAAAGAGGAGGCCTAGTATCTTGATTTGGTGCTGTATTTGCGACATGAATGCTGCTGATATCCTGAGGAGAGAGCTCAAGCCAGGCTTTACAGCCTGGAAGGCTGCTGTGGGACAGGGAGCGCTTGATTAGCCAGCTGATTTGCTTGTTGTGCTTCATTTTTTCAAAATGAAGCAGCTGTGGTTCCTTGTGAAGGAAGGAATCACTAAGACTCCTTCTTTTAGACAGAGAGGATCTTCGAGGGCTCTCTAAACTTTGCTTGATCCATAGAGGATCAAGGTCATTATCACTGATGAGAGGCTGATCATGTGAGGGTCTAGAATGCAGAGCTGGTGGGCTTAGAGGATGAGATAAATATAGTGGTACAGGAATCCCCTTTCCCCTCATTTCCTTCCCCAGCTGCTGAAGGGCTTGCTGGGACACAGTATTTTCTACCTCTGCAGTGAGATCAGGGATCTCCAACCACTCCTCTTCAATCATCACTTTTCTGTTGGCTGCAATGTCGATGAGAAGTCTGCACACTAGCTGGACAATTTTTGGCACATTCTTCATCTGCCGAGCTTCATAGCCATGCAGCAGGTGGCGCTGCCTAGTGAGATACTGGGACAAGGTGACAGCACTTGCTTTGGGTTCAGCACAGGAGAAGACACTTCGGAGGGGAATCAAGAACTGGGCAAACTCCCTGACACACAGCAACTGGCCTCTAGTCTGGATGGAGTTGGGTCTCTTGGCTCGCACAAAAAGGATGGCTTGGTCAGCACTCATACGAGATGTGAAGACCAAATAGCAGGCCAACAACACACCTACACAAAGACATATAAAACAAAACTTACATTTTAAAAGCACAAGTGAGGATTGAAAGGAGGATTGCAGATAACTAACCAGTTCTTCCAAGACCAGCATGGCAGTGGACAGCCATTTTTCCCTCTTGGACAGCAAACGACATGACTTTCACCATGTCAAGGATTGTAGTCAGAGATGCCACACCATAGTCTTTCCAGCCAAAGTTGTAGTAATAGACTACAACACACAAAAACAAAGGATGGAATTTAGAGGCACCATCTATCTAAATAATTTTATAAAGAGTTTGGTCTAGACCTGCTCTATGTGTAAAGTGCCTTGATGTAACTTTGTTATGATTTGGCGCTATACAAATAAATCTGATTTGATTTGATTTGATCTACTATGTGGTAATATTTAGATTTTCTGTCATTCAGGTACACTAAAAACAAGTGTGATACTCCTAAAACATTATCTGACTCATGACAGACTGCATTAAATCAGCGAATTCAGAGATTTTCTGTTTCATTTGCCTAATTCTTCTTCTGTGCAACTGTTTTTTCTATATCAGCACTTGCAGTGAAGTGACATGACTTCAGGGTGTGTTTCAGATAGCTTAATTTGAAGATACTAAAAGCTTTTGACACCTTTTACCATATTCCGTATCCTGGAAACAGACTGATCTGGTCTGATTTAAAAATGAAAATCTTCATGAGCTTAAATGGGGTCTTTTTAAGTTTTTCATATTTCAGCAATCTTATTTTATCTGTGTTCAGAAGGCTGTTTACATCTTAAATGTCTTTCTGAGATGTGCAAATATTCTGGTCGGGAACCCTTCTGGAAACTTTCCATGTTCATGTTTCCTGTGCAGGACTTGAACATTTTTTTAAATGTTGCCTTTAGAATAGTCCGAAATCAGTGAAGCCCAGTCCACCATTAGATTTTTGCTTTTTAGAAAGGAGAATTCTGAAAAAGAGGAGCAAGAAGTAAGGATGACTGAGTTAAGATTTCAATAGTTTGTTAGGATGAGCCCTCCTTCACAATGAAATCCCTCAGTACTCAGTTACTAAGAAGCATATCACATTCAGCAAAACAGAACATGGATTGCTTCAAGGAACTGCTAAATCTAGCTGAGTCTCGAGCGAAGCATTAGACCATTATAAAAGTAGTGTATCTTCATTGTTTGGCAAAAGGGGGATTCAATCTGATGCATGTATGTCCCTAATGAAGGACATTATTTGACATCCTGATCTGAAAGTTGTAATACAGGCTTTATGTGTCTTTAACCGGCACCTTAATCTAGACTGGACAGCCGTGTTAAGTGTGAATGCAAATAGAGGATTAGGGGTACTGTGATGAGGGAATTTCACCTGCAGTGGTTTAGGATGGCACACATCGCGGTGGATTTGTGTCAGTCATGCACAATTAAGTCGAGCTATGGTTATAGCTTGACAATAAAGCCATCTAATCGAACTTCTGTCCTTGTCCCTGTATACATGCATGGAAGTGAAATTGATTTATTTGTTGAAATCATGTCGCCTCCACTTCAATAGGTGGTGATATGCACTCTTTTGGCTTCTGGGTAATGAGCCACTACCGATTGATCTATGACATCACAGACCACAACAAAGACCGATGAGCAAGCCAGTCACCAAAAGTGAATACTCTGTTCTGACTTTGCAATTATAAAAAGATCTAATCACTCACATCACAGTGACACACCTCTTTTCATCCAAGAATGTGTTTGTCCTTCCATCACTTACCAAATCTCTAAGTGGCACTACATATGCCTGTTGGTTTGTGAACTGATTTCGTTGTGTTAGTGAGAGTTGATTTAGAGACTCACTGCCTGCTTCCATGAAAGTTTCAGGCCGATAAGTGAAGCCACTCTCCTGCTCCAGAGTGTTACCACAGCTGGCATGTTCTCCAGGCCGCTGCAAGTTAATGACTGTCTTCAAACCACACCTGACCACACAAATAAGTCAGAGATATTGTACAGGGCTAGGGTTAGCCGATACAAGCCAATACAACAAAACCTAGACAATGACATCATGGCAACTGATAATCTCAACTTCATTTAACTGTTAACTTGTGTGCTAATTTAAAATCACATGAAAATAAATCAAAGTAAGTATTTCAATTCTAAAAATGTTTGATAGATGGAGACTACTATACCTTTGAAACTGTTCAATTATATTATATTTCTCTATGATTTCAGTGGAAGGCCTTGCCATAGCTAGCAAGTTGTCAGTAATCCTGGAAGTGGAGAATATAGCAAGTTATGGGAAAAAGCAAATGGAAATAATTAATCTGATAGTTAATCTTTTTGAAAAAGCAAAAGCTCAACTTTCAGGACCCAAAGATACCGACAAGAATCCAAAGATTGTGGAAAGATATATAGTGACAGAAAATGTTACTATTTCAGTGATTTCATGTTGACACAATCTCAATGAAAAATAAAAACCAGGAAAAGTGTATTGGCTTTTCATATAACTATTGAGCAGTGTAGCATTGAGGGGAAAAAAACAACACAAACAATATAGTTTAAGTTTAAAGCTCTGAGAGAACATACCAGGACGAATAGAGTCCTTTGATAGCTTGCTCTTCATCACTCCAACGAGAAGGATTTTCATATTTACAAGCTTTTCCTCCACAGGCCATTGAGCACTGCATGTGACCAGGTATGACATGCCTCAGGGTCTCCCCCATTTTGGTGTACTTTGCTGTGGGGACACTCACAATGACTGGAGAAAAACAAAGCAAAAAAATGTTAAAGATTTTGAGATACTGATCAGTTCTGAGTTTGATGGCGCTTTACAGCCTAAGACAACACATCCAAATGATCAAGCAATAGTTTAGTGTGGTTTAATCTGCCAGTCTTGTAATTAGAAGGATGCTGTGACAGATTCACGCTAATGGCCACGGTGACTCTGTGGGAAGAGGAGGGGAGCTTCTCCAGAGTAGAACTGCATCTGTGCTGCAGGACCTTCAGCAGAGAGTCTGCAGTCATGCCTCTTCAAACACGCTGGCATTTCACCAGCTAAAGAGTGCTGTCCTCTATGCAGCTGCATTTTGCTGTGTGGGTTGTGCCATGACCACGGAGAGTAGCTCTACACTAACAAAAGCTCCTGACTCAACAGCTCTGAGCCCATGGTGAACCATCGCTGAACAATCCCCCATTGGCAAACAGAGGCAAATACAACCTGTAAGCTCACCAGCAGCATTTGAAGTGTCGCCATGACAACCACCTCCAAAGTAGAGGTAGATGGGGGTGAGTGCTGCACATACCTGCTCACACAGACACACACACACACACACGCACGTTCACACAGATCTAAAGAAGGCAGCTTGGATACAGCCCTGAAACCACAGTACCAAACAGCTCCAAGGATTTATCAGACAAATACCCTATTCAGCTTTGCTGACTGAGTAAATCCAAGTGGCGATCATAACAAAAAAACGTCACGACTATGAATTCTGTTATTGCAGCCTTTTTCTTTAATCTTCTACTGAATACAGCAACTCCTAAATCATCTGCAATGCCTATTGTATATCTGGAATCATTCTCACCTCTGAATTTCTGAGAGCTAGCTTCCATAGTCTCATCATTCAGATCATCAACCTGTCTATTAGACCCAGTACCTACTAGCCTCTTTAAAGAGATCTTTTACTTAATTGAGCCGTTCACTCTAGATCTGATTCATTTGACCTTATCTTTGGGTTATGTACCTCAGACTCTTAAGACTTAAAACTCATTAAACCCCAGCTTAAAAAGCCAAATCTTGATCCAGATGCTTTGGCCAGCTATAGACTCATATTGAACCTTCCATTCTTTTCTAAAATCCTTGACAAAGCCATAGCAAACCAATTACACGGCCATCTGGATGGGAATGGTTTGCTTGAAGGGTTTCAGTCAGAATTTAGAGCCCATCTTAGCACAGAAACAGTGCTGGTTAAAGTCTCCAATGACATTCTAATGGCTTCAGACAATGGATCAGCCTCCATACTTCTCCTTCTAGATCTTAGTGCTGCATTCGACACCATAGATCATAATATTTTACTACAGAGACTGGAACATGAAATTGGGATGAAAGGAACTGCACTAAGGTGGTTCAAATCCTACTTATCAGATAGACATCAGTTTGTTCATGTTAACAACAGCTCCTCCTCCTCCTCCTTTCACTGTTATGCAGACGACACTCAGCTGTACCTATCAATAAAGCCAAATGAAGTCAGTGAGATAGTCAAACTGCGGAGATGTCTTGAAAACATAAAAGTCTGGATGACCCAAAATTTTTTACTCGTTAACTCCGACAAAACTGAAGTTATTGTACTTGGCCCTAAGCACCTCAGAGAAACACTATCTAAACATCTAATCAGTCTGGACGGCATTACTTTGGCTTTGAGCTCCACTGTAAGAAACCTTGGAGTAATTTTTGACCAGGACATGTCCTTTGTCCCTCACATAAAACAAGTCAGTAGGGCAGCTTTCTTCCACCTGAGAAACATTAGGAAAATCAGAAACATCCTCTCTCAGGATGATGCAGATAAACTAGTCCATGCAACTTCAGTTGATTCAGAACGCTGCTGCATGAATATTAACAGGAAGTAGGAAAAGAGATCATATCGCTCCTGTGTTAGCTGATCTTCATTGGCTGCCAGTAAAATATAGAGTAGAATTCAAAATCCTTCTTTTAACATATAAAGCTCTTAATGGCCAAGCTCCATCATATCTCAGAGAGCTCATAGTTCCTTACTGTCCTAGTAGGCTACTCCGCTCTCTAGATGGAGGTTTACTTGTGGTTCCTAGAGTCTCCAAGAGTAAATCTGGAGGCAGATCTTTCAGTTATCAGGCTCCTCATGGAACCAACTTCCAGTTGGACAGGACTCTTTAGCAGTTTTCAAGACCAGGCTTAAAACGTTTCTGTATGACAGAGCTTATAGTTAAAAAGTTAAAGTCCATCTACTCTTTAGCTATGCTGCTGTAGGCCTAGGCTACTGGGGGAAGGACTGCGCAATTTTCTCTTTCTCTCATCGCCATCCCATGTTCCTCAACGCCTGCTGCTCCCTTATCCTAATGAATTCCATACTACAGCATCATCTCTATGAACTTTATGTGCCTGCCTACACCTGTTTTCAATATCCCCCTCCCCTGCTCTCATTCTCACCCTACACTACTATACTCGACTCGCTCTCTCTCTCCCACTCTCAACACAACCGGTCGAGGCAGATGGCCGCCCCCCTGAGCCTGGTTCTGCTCGAGGTTTCTGCCTCTTAAAGGAAGTTTTTCCTTGCCACTGTTGCCAAGTGCTTGCTCATTGGGGGATCTGTTGGGTCTCTTTAAATCATTTTATAAAGAGTTTGGTCGAGACCTGCTCTATATGTAAAGTCCCTTGATGTAACTTTGTTATGATTTGGCGCTATACAAATAAATCTGATTTGATTTGATCTGCATATGGTCTTTTATTCTAAACCAGGTCTAGGTTCTATATTAATACAATTTATCAAAGGTCTAAGTACACAGAGAAAGGTTCACTCCCTGCATTCAAAACTTTGGAATGTCACCTGGACCAAACATCCAACCTGCTATGTTTTTCTATATCACCCAAAATCCCCACACTATTCATATAAAAAATGTATTAATTGAACATTTTCTCTGTTGTCTTTCATTTCAAAACAAAGAATCCAGATTTGAAACTGTATCTGTATGATTGTTTTATTGACTTGGAACTAGTGTATTTGACATAAAATATCATTACTATTGCCAGCTTACTACTAAGCACTGGTTTCCTCTCAGACAAGACTTTGTAAGTGTAACACAGACATTGTGTTTGAAGCTCACTGAACAATTCAGCAGTCAGTCCAACTGGAGCCAAAAGGTGAAATGATACTGCTGAATCAGTGAGCCTTTCAGTATGAGTGTGGTGATGGTGGTGGAGGTTAGGACTTCAGTCATTCCCTATCTTCTGTTCTACCTGTTGTTTTCAGTCATTTAACGTTTTATTGCATCTTACAACCTGTCCCAGAAAAAAGAGATTCATGAAGCAAGTCCAAATAACCATTAGGTAGTCTGCAGTTAGTCAAAGTCAAGATCAGACTTTCCTTGTACCCAAATATTTCAATTTAGAAGAAACCAGCAATCAGAGCAGAGTAGCACTGTAATGGGTTCCTGAAGGAAGGATACACCGTAAGATACTATACATAAACTTAGGCACATTAAATCTATCTAGAGAAATTGTTACATCAATTTATAGGAAGCAGCGACGTAAACAGCATTCATTAATTTTCATGAAAAATAATAATGAAATGATAATGAATAAAGCTTCACTGTAGCTTCATTATAATTCCAAACTTACTAATTATTTAAGTTAATTGAGTGAAACAACAATAATAACAATCATTCCATAGTCATTAAAAATCTTAATATTAGTTAGTTCAATCTGTTGTGTATGTGTTGCAGAGCTCTCCTACCTGTCTCCATCTCTGTGCTGTTGTCTCCACCGCGGGCTACAGTCATGGAGTAAGGCAAGTCACTCAGTACACTGACACCAGCTGCCATTGCAGGGGGGCTGCAAAGTGTGAATAAACATGATGTCAAAGGCAATTGTGGAAAAAAGGAAATCAGCTTATGGACACAAGCTTTGTGCTGATAATTCATGCAGTGTCAAGGTGCACACACAAGTGAGATATGGGGACTGTGAGCTTCGTTGCCTGGCACGAAAAACCCAGGGGGAGAGGGAAATGTGCTAACTGAGCCACCAAGTCAGCAGCTCATGTGTCGGTCTCCCCATTGGTCCTCTGGGAGCAGGTACACATGGCCTGGGGACAACAGGGGGAGCTCATCAGAAATCTGAGGTGCCCTGTCCACAGAGAACACGAACATGTTTCAGGACAAGCATGCATCAAAGAGGGCTCATCTGAGTTGCAGCCAGTAGGCAGTTTAAACTGCATCAGAAATTCCTCTCTTCAAATTCTGATGCCACACTTTTAGCACACTTTTCAATTACTCAAGCATATATATACACCCGCTATTATCCAGTTTGAGAGCAGCTTGTACATGAGATTTATTTAGCCTCACATTACAAATGTCATATACATCTCCCAGAGTGTCAGTTTAACTCCAGGGACCAACAGTTTTTTTATGTTACACCGAGGGCTCTCATAGGATTAACCACTCATTAAAATGTGCTCCTTTACCCATCTCTGCCTCACTCTGGCCATCATCAACTGAGCAGCTTCAGTGTAAACACCATTTTCAAATAGACTTAAACTCAGCAGCCATTCTGTTGTTAGGCGTTGCTAATAAAGCTAACTGGGGCTCTGTCCCAGCAAGCCATGTAGCTAAATGGAATTGAGCCATCAGTAATTTATCACTGTATACAACATGCTAACATTTTCCATTAAGTACATTATTTATTGCAGAAAATCATCTGGATAGTTTAAATTCTCAAATTTTTATTCTTTACTGCAGTTGTATACTATTAATATTGTGCTCTTCATTTTTAATTCGATAGATCATAACAATGGAAAGTCATATGGTCACAGGTGTTTTAGAAGATCAGTGAACTACAGGTGTGTTTTTCATGGTGCCATTCTGAATGTTCTAGGAACATCTGTAGATTTTAACTCAACCCCTCTAAAATAACCATTTGGTACATTGAAGATCAATAGTTTGTTATTAATCATGAATTGGAAATAGGGCTTTCAATACTTAGGCTTGGATAATGCTTACATATATACACTTAACAGTCAAAAGCTCAGACACACTTTCTCATTCAAATTAATAGGAAAGTGTACACCCCACAACAAAAACTGCACATCTAGTACCGTATTTTCCGCACTATAAGGCGCACCTAAGAGCCTTCAATTTTTTCAAAAGCTGACCATGCGCCTTATAATCCGGTGCACCTTATATATGGATCAATATTGATATTGATCCATATATATATCTGCCAGTGGATCGTAAATGCCTGGGCTGATATATCAGTCTCAACTGTGGTCCGAGCTTTCAGGAAGGCAGGAATTGTCACTGAACTGCCAGACAACAACAGCGACACTGACTCGATTAATGACTTTGATGAGACGGAGCCAGGCGTGTTGGATGCCGCATTCGCCCAGCTGTTCAATTCGGACACTGAAGAAGAAGAATTCGAGGGATTGGTAGATGAGGAATGAACTGATAAAGTGAGCTTTACGTGTTTCTTTTGTATGTTTACAGTTGAACAAGGTTGGTCATATTGTGAATATGGACATTAACGCATAACGTAACGTAACGTAACGTAACCCCAGCCTCTACTGTAGCGCCTTATAATGCGGTGCGCCTTATATATGGAAAAAGTTTTAAAATATGTAATTCATTGAAGGTGCGCCTTATAATGCGGTGCGCCTTATAGTGCGGAAAATACGGTACTTTGTATTTTTTCTATGACTTTTAATGACAGCACCAAGCCTTCTAGGCATTGAATGAAGAGGTTGGCAACATTTTTATCTTTTTCCACTCTTCAAGAATGACCTCTTTTAGAGACTGGATGCTGGATGGAGAGTGATGCTCAACTTGTCTCTTCAGAAATCCCCATAGGTGTTCGATTGGGTTCAGATCAGGAGATAGACTTGGCCAGTGAATCACTTTCACTCTGTTCTTCAGAAATCCAACAGTGGCCTTAGAAGTGTGTTTAGGTTCATTGTCATGTTGGAAAAGTGCACGGAGTGATGGTAGCATCTTCTCTTTCACTATAAAGCAATAAATCTGTGAATTCATGATGCCGTCAATGAGAAGCAGCTCTCCAAAACCAGCGGCACTCATGCAAACCCACATAGGGTCACTGCCAACACATCTCTTTTGCGACACCATCA
Organism: Echeneis naucrates; assembly: GCF_900963305.1. Classification (NCBI taxonomy): domain Eukaryota; kingdom Metazoa; phylum Chordata; class Actinopteri; order Carangiformes; family Echeneidae; genus Echeneis; species Echeneis naucrates. The sequence continues at coordinate 26,535,733 of NC_042515.1, forward strand.
GATGAGATTTTGGCCCATTCTTCCACACAGTCTTCAAATCTTGAAGGGTCTGTGGGCCTTTTCTATGAGCTCTAATCTTTAGTTTTTTGCATATATTTTCTATTGGATTCAGGTCAGGTGATTGGCTGGGCCATTCTAGCAGCTTTATTTTCTTTCTCTGAAACCAACTTAGAGTTTCCTTGGCTGTGTGTTGGGGATCATTATTTTGCTGAAATGTCCACCCTCATTTCATCTTCATCCTCCATGTAGTTCCCTATAGTAGAGCTTTGTTTGTTAGTTTTTAACTTTGTATTCTTTCAATATTTATGCCCTGAAGAAGTGTGGCCAGGTTTATTTTTTTTTATATAATAGAACTAGGGCTGAACGATTTTGAATTGAATTGCGATTTTTCTGGCAGATATTGCAATTAATGCGAATAAAGAAAAGTAATGGTAAAATAAAAAATAAACTCTTACTAAAATAAAATAGCTCTACCTTTTTCCATTTACAAAATGCACTATGAAACTCAGGTATGGCTTGGTTGTTCGGCTTGACCACAGATCTGTAGTTGTGGCAAAATACTCTATATTTTCAAGCTCTTTCAACACATTTTCTTTGCATTCAGCATACAGCTGTGGGATGGCAACCTTAATTGAAATATGTGCGTGACGGAAGCACATACCGCTTATCCAGCGTGCGGAGGGGACTTTTAAATGACTCTTTGGCGACGATGTTGATGGGCACCATATTCTTAGCAATATAGCGCGTTATAGCTGTCGTTATCTCCTGGTGTTAGGGAGTTACACTGGCGAACAAAGCCGTAATTGTCTGTTTGGCCTGTGTAGAAGTTTCGCTCAACGTTTCCCTTGACTTTTTTGCCATGCACTCGTCATGCAAATGCATGTGGTGGACTTTTAAGTGTTTGTATTTGTTGTGTTTCCACTGGATGTGGCAACTTTCACCCGACAAGTCTTCCACAGCACCTGTGTCTGGTGTTCGTTGCTCGCCTCAAATCCGAAATACTCCTAAATCACAGAAGTACTGTTTCTTTTTAGTTTTAAAACCCCCGACTCTGCCAATGGTCCAGCTGAAGCCATTTTATCGATTGATCACAGCTTACACTGATTGGAATGTAATCAGTGACTGACTGGTCACTGGAGACATGTGACCAGTCTCCGCGCAGCATTACACTTCTGATTGGCGAGCTTGTCAGGATAGTAAGGCAGACGGCATACATGTGTGAAACAGTTGACAAAACAAATCCTGGGGCAAAAAAAAAACAAAAAATCATAACTTTGACAATCTTAAAATCGCGTTGTCTGAAATCACAGTTTTTGGTCTAAAACGACAGATTGTTCAGCTCTAAATAGAACTGATGGTTAATATAATTTTTTTTGTGACATATTTGGCAATGTGTGGACATAGGTGCCGGTATGCTGGTTCTTTGTAATTCGGGTTTGTAGTTAAACAGGTAGCTTTTGTGTTCTTTTCTTTTGGTGTCAAACTGATAGAGGTACATAGCTCAGTCAGAGTGAGGGTTAGGGTTAGGGTTATGTTTTATTCCTTTTATAATTTGACCAGCATCCATCGGCCCTCTTCCTCAGTTTTATTCCTTTGGTTATATTACCCATTTCCTTTTTTTTTCTATTATCCAAGGCAATAAAACCTTACATTGCCAAACTACATCTGGCTTTTTGTGTTGCGTCCTACTTTCCCTAGGTCAGGGTCGTAAGACTGAACCAGCTGATATTAATTTGCACTGACAGGGGGCGGGATTGCATGCTGATTACTGATAGATTTCAGCTGGTGTCTTGGTTTTTAGAGCCTTTTTGGACCTCCATTTCTTCATGTGTTCAATACTTTTCCCCTGTGTCATGACATTTTATTAATCATAACTTAATTTATGGACATCTAAGGTTTGATTTCCTTGCATGTGTGGGTTGCACAGGTTGTTACCGACATCTTGTGAAAATTTAATGTCAGTAGCACCTATAGAAGCATATTTACTGAAAAAAAGGTCATGTGTTTAATACTTATTCCACCCATTGATACTGCAGTGAACTTGCATGCCGATTTTCTTCACCCCTTCTCAACAGAAGACATTCTTGTTGAGGTGTTAATTTTTGTGGACGACCTGGCTGTCTCTCTGAGATAGTTGCAGTTCCATCTTTTTTTATATTTTTGTAATACTTTTGTAAAGCTTTGCCGATCTTCTTGTTGCCTTCACCTTTGTGGTTTTCAGTTTTACTGACTGAAACCCTTCAAATAAGCCATTTCTATATAGATGTGCACATAATTGGCTTGCCACTGCTTCATGAATTTTAGAGATGAAAGGGGGGTTAGATATGGAATTCTAATTACCCAAAACATCAGAATCCAGATTAGGTGTTTGAAGGAGAGCTTCAATAATGGCATTCTTGAGTCTGTGATACATAACCTAGAGATAAACTCAAATTGTACTGATCAAGTATGGAAAGTATTCAGACCCCCTTAAATTTTTCACTTTTGTTACATTGCAGCCATTTTCTAAAATCATTTAAGTTAATTTTTTTCCCTTACTAATGAACACACAGTCCACCATTTTGACAGAAAAACACAAATGTAGAAATATTTGCAAATTTAAGCTGAAATATCACATGGCCATAAGTATTCAGACCCTTTACTGTAACACTTGTATATTTAGCTCAGGTGCTATCCTTGAGACGGTTCTACACCTTCAATGGAGTCCAGCTGTGTTTTAAATTAAGTGGACTTGAAAGGCACACACCTGTCTGTCTGTAAGACCTTACAGCTCACAGTCAGAGCAAATGGGAATCATGACATTGAAGGGACTTTCCTGAAGACCTCAGAGACAGAATTGTGGCAAGGCACAGATCTGGCCAAGGTTACAAAATAATTTCTGCTGCACTTAACGTTTCTAAGAACACAATGGCCTCCATAATCCTTAAATGGAAGATGGTTGGGACAACCAGAACTCTTCCTAGAGCTGATTGGCCAAACTGAGCAATCAGGGGACAAGAGCCTTGGTGAGAGAGGTAAAGAAGAACCCAAAAATCACTATGACTGAGCTCCAGAGATGCAGCAGGGAGTAGGGATACAGCGATTAACTGATTTTACTATTAACTGCACGCCACAGTTAATTTAATCCCAAAGGCTCTTACTCCAAAAAAACTGACACTATGCCGGTACAACATTTTCGGCGCAACCTGCACGGAATGACAACAAAGTTACACCAGAGGTGCAGCTGCTTACAAGGGGATGGATGCTATGCTACATTAGTTAAACAAAGGCAGAAAGACCAAGCAGCGAAGCTTTGTTTCCACCCAAGGAAAAAGTGAAGTCGGCAGTGTGGGAATATTTCGGACAAGCAAGAATTACCAGGGAGCCATTCAAGATGACGGATTAACCATCTGCAAAACCTGCTGAAAAAAAGTTGCAGCTAAAGGTTCAAATACATCAAACGTGATGCAGCATTTGCGGGATCACCACCAAGCTTATTTTCAATGTTAGTGTTATTTATGTTTGAAAAAAGATATTTTTTTCCACCATGTTTGCAAGTTCTGTACTCAGGTCTAAAAGAATCATAGAAAGAATACCCAAACTGAAAATATTAATCAAAAGAGCCATGCAGACAGAGGTCCTGCAGCCTTTGATTCCATTAGTTTTTTTCAAAAGGGAAATACTGACAAAGATGTTTACAGAGCAGGTCACTTTTATTTAATTCCAAAGGGCGAGATAGAATTTGTTTATATTTATTATTTTGTACTGTTTTATTATATTACTGTGTTTTTTCCGACAGCAATAAATACCAATAAATAAATTAATTGAAGTTTCTAAAGAATGGTCATGTGATTTTATGCATTTACTCATTAGTAGTCTTGTGAAATTAATGAATGCATAATAATTGCGAAAATGTAATTATTCCTCAGATAATCGTACAATCAAAAGCTATAATCGTAGCATCCCTAGCGGAAAGATGGGAGAAAGTTCTAGAAAGCCAACCATCACTGCAGCCCTCCACCAATCGGGGCTTTATGGCAGAGCGGACCAAGGGAAGCCTTGCCTCAGTGCAAGACACATGAAAGCCTACACAGAGAAATAAGATTTTCTGGTCTGATGAGACCAAGGTTGAACTTTTCAACCATGAATTCTAAGTGGTATGTATGGAGAAACTCAGGTACTGCTCATCACCGACCCAATGCAACCCCAACAGTGAAGCATGGTGCTGGCAGCATGCTGTGCGATTGTTTTTCAGCTGCAGGGACAGGACGACTGGTTACAATTGAAGAAAAGATGAATGCAGCAAAGTACAGAGACATCCTGGATGAAAACCTTTTCCAGAGTGCTCAGGACCTCAGACTGGACCGAAGGTTCACCTTCCAACAAGACAATGACCCTAAGAACGCAGGTAAAATAATAAAGGAGTGGCTTTGGAAGAACTCTGACTGTTCCTGAATGGCCCAGCCAGAGCCCTGACTTAAACTCAATTGAACAACTCTGGAGAGACCTGAAAATGGCTCTCCACCAACGTTCACCATCCAACCTGGCAGAACTGGAGAGGATCTGCAAGGAGGAATGGCAGGGGATCTCCAAATCCAGGTGTGAAAAACTTGTTGCATCATTCCCAAGAAGACTCATGACTGTATTAGATCAAAAGGGTGCTTCTACTCAATACTGAGCTAAGGGTCTGAAAACTTGTGACCATGTGATATTTCAGTTTTTGTTCTCTAATTAATTTGAAAAAATGTCTACAATTCTGTGTTTTTGTCAATATGGGGTTCTGTGTGTACATAAATGAGGAAAAATTTGCTTAAATGATTTTAGCAAATGGCTGCAGGGGGTCTGAATACTTTACATATGCACTGTACATGTTAATTGGAGGGAAAACACATTAGTCTTGGGTCCATATGCTCATGCCCGCCTGGTAGCCAGTGTGTTCTTGGATGTGGAAAACATGGTGTGAGGCTGACAGCCAACTTTAAGAGTTACTGATAATGAGTGTTGAATGCGAGTCATTTCCACTGAGAGTGTTGGTAAAGAAAAGGTTGAAAACATGGCACTACCAACAACATGTTTTAACTGTGATGTGATAATGTGATAATGCCCTAATAACAAGTCCAGAAAATTAGTGGGACAGACAGTCTTCACAATACTATACCAAATATTCACTCACTCAGAATATGGAGGGAAATTTGTTTCACACACTATCAGAAGTCCAACACAAATTCTATGCCAGTCAGAATCAACATGTTGCTCAGCCACCTTCAGCAAGCATTTTGCAAGCTAAGAGAGCCATTTCCTTATTTTCAAAGTAAGAGTCAATATGTGAGAACATGGTTTAGTACCTTGAAAAATAATCAACGAAAAGTGTTGTACTGTGTGTAAGATATGTGAGAGGGTTTATCACATATATTTATATTATTATTATTATTATTAATAATAATAATAACAATAATAATAATAACAATAAATAATGCTTTGATGTAAGATGTACATCTGTTTTGAAATTTTCAAACCACCTAAAAAAAAAATGGCAAAAAAAACATTAAAACATTCTTCTTTATTGGTTTTACATATTTGTTTGGAGTTTGAACTATTATCCTGTTTAAAATTTTGTGAATTATCTGGTGAATAATTCATGAGCAAAAAACAAGAATCTATTATGAAGACATTTAACATGAAAGCCTAAAACACACTACCAAGATGGTGTAAACAGAAGGTCTTGGTTTTAATTTCTGTCTTATAGTAGGTACATTTTTCTAAGGTGATGTGTGGAGCTTTGATCAAAAATAAAAAAAGAAAACAATGATTGACATCATACCAGCAACACAGAACTGACACCTTCCAGTACAGTTATGGAGTCTGGGCTGAATGTGACTAAGATTCAGACATGAAAATATAAATGCTATATTTTTGTATTTTCTCTCCCTCACAAACTCCATGAAAAAACAGAGGGTAGAGGTGGCAGCAGCAGCAACACAACAACAGACACACAGTCAGTTTGAACACATGCAAAATGTTCAGTGATGCAGCTGCCAATTTTACTCTGAACTAACATGTCGGTTATAATTTCTGCACATGCACAATTTTCCTTTTAGTGCTACACCTCCAACAATACCTCAGGTTCCCTCTGTTCCAGATGCAAACATGCACCTCACACCACCACACCACATAAACTTTTCCTGGAGTTTTCTAAAAGAGCTGTGATTGTGTCTGTCAGAGGGAGAGGCACAGGAGAGACACTAAAGCAAGCTTCCTGCCAAAAAATTCATTTTAACTATTTAGAATCCTTGTCTGTGACATGGCATTTTAACTTATCCAACATGGAACAAGAGGCATAGTATACATTCCATGAGTGGAACTAAGATTCACCATAATTTTTATACAAATTACTTTAAATAAATGTCAAAAATGCTAAGTAAAATCTTATAAAGCTCAAAACTCTTTCAAGGTTTTAGTTGCACTGTTCACTTTTTTCTGGATTAAATTGTGCAACAATGATTGCTTCTTCAAATTATTATTTCATTAAAAAACAGGAAATATTTAGTACGTGTTACCTTTAGGGGACGTGGCATGCACTTGTAATTGCATATATATTCGATCAAAAGTAAACACTCAGTATTAAAGCAGCGAAGGGTTGTGTACTGTAAAAGCGCCATCACTAATGTCATTTGATACATCCTTCCTATGACTGCAGGTGAAGATGTGATCGTTGCACACTCACTAGTGGATCCTGGGTGTGCAGAAAGTGGACAGACACTCATAAGTTCCTCAGCTCTGATCTCCACGTGCCAGTGAAAACACCATCGTGAGCTGTCAACCTCACCAGCTGGATTCCAGCTGCTGTCAGAAGCCGTCAGCTGACTGACATCACGGTGGCTCTAACTGTTCCGTCACGACTGAGAGACTCACGTCGTGCGAACTTGTTGAGTGTTGTGTAACGCTGAGTGTTCACACTATGAGTCGAGTGCTTAACGCTAGCTAATTGGCTTACTGTTCTGCTGCTTAGCTAACACAGAGGCTACAGAGACCGAACTCACAGTTTCCTGACGTGCAACTCCGGGATTCTTTTTAAGGTCATGACGTGGTCGGTTCATCTCCCCGAAGACAGTTTAGTTATCTGACCAGGAGGGTGCGAGGGGGTGGTGGGGTTGGGGGTCCTCCACAGGCCGCATCCTTGAGCCGGCTAACAAAGCTAGCTCATCCAGCTAATTTAGCAACCTGGAATGTTGTCATGGTACGTCACATGACCACGCCCCCATACTCGCGCGGCTCCGCTCCTACAAATTGGACAGATTATCAGATGATTTACGGTGTGATGTTAATCATTAATTTGTCTAAATAATACAATTAAGCGTCTTTCTAATTTTTATAATGTATTTTTATTTTTCTGGAAACTGCAAATTTTGCAGATCGCAGGTATATTCTGCACCACAGCTCTGGAGCAATTATGTTGATTTTTACACCCATCCTTTATTTTCTTGAGTGTTTTATCCTTTGTCCTCTAATAATGCTGAAATTCGAGTACCTCATAATTTTGAATATTTAATAAATAAAAACGTGTAATTTCATAGTTTAAATTCGCAACACTGAGTGTGTAGTGACCTTATCTTTTGGTGTTGAATTCAGTTTTATTTTTAATTTTACTCCGTCTAACCTTGTGATAAACACATCGGGAATATTTAACTATGAATATGTTGTTCATTTATAAAGAAACATTCAACTTTTTAAAATGAGATTTTATTTTACTCTGAATGACTGGGGCAATGAAGTCATGTCAGTGTTATTTCTAGCATTTGCATTAAAATGTGATACTAAAACGACTTCATATCATATTAAATATCTTCAACCTAGATGTTTTCCAAGATATTCACAGGCATTTCTAATATAGCTAAAAACATATTAGTCTTACTTTTAATTAGACTGGCTTGCATGCACCAAAGCTCTAGACAGAGGCCTGCGAGAGGAGAAGTAAAACTGCACTAAGATGGTTGTTGGTTCTTAAAACTGTAAATGTATCTTCTGAAGGATATCAACATAGATAAAACAGAGGGATTCGAGAAAATAAGGGACCTCAACTGGAATCAGAAACTTTATTGGACATGACCTAAAGGTGACAAGACAAAATAATTTACATTCAGTAACTCAAAGATTTCCTCTTTGAAAGTTTTGAGGTTTTTATTTATTTAAAAACAAACAAACAAACAAAAAACTTCTGTTCTTAGTTCTACTTTTACCTCATTATAAAATCCACAGTATTATTCAGAGGCCAATCTGTATAAATATTTGTCAATTTATCTGTGATACTTTGCTGAAAAAAGATGTAGTGTTTGTTACGTTTTCAAGGTCACTCATTACACTGGTACAAATTATGTATTGGATAATGATTGACTCTGGTATCACTGCACAGTAAACAGACATCATTTTACATGAGAAGAGAAAGAAACAAGCATGAAAACCTTGAGTTCTGCAGATAAATATCTCAGCTCAGGGAACATCAAGCATCCCTGTGAACAGCAAATAAAACTGCATAAATAGATTGTATTACACAACCAAACAAATTCATAGTGACAGATAGTGACTACACCTAGATAACAATGGCACCACAGCCCCTACATATATGCCATTTATTATGTTCAGTTGGTGTTGTTTCAAAGGCATCCTCATTTAGCATGGTTTAACTCGTTTACAGAAAAAAATAAATCTCTATAAACTGTGAACGGACAGACATGAGGAACTCTGTGATTAAAGTGTACATAGTGTGCAAATGCGAGCACAGTAGCTGATGACAGACACAGGTACTGATGGTCATTGCAGTTTGAAAGTTTACCACCAGATAGAGCCATGTTCCAACAAATCTGATCATCAGGCTGCAGGTATACTGAGCAACTCAACACTGTTACTTCTGCACTGAGAAGACCAAAGACAGCTCAACTGAAAGCTGCAGGATCTTTATTTTTCTATATTTTTATTTCAAATCAAATTTATCATTTTTCTGTATTTGTTTTTTGTATGTTAGTGTTAGACAGAAACAGAACTTTGTCCAAGACAAATTTGCTCGATGTGGTAACAAAACTAAATTTAGATGCTGTTTTTTACCTGTGGAATTTGACTTACTAATTCTAATTCTTACTAATAAGACTTACTAATTCACCTAGAAAAAAAAATACAATCTTACACTGCTGTTATTGCTTTCTAAAAGCTCGTGTGACTTTAAGTTATTAAATCCATTTTAGTTTGTTGAAATAAATTTGGTAGTTTTGATTAATTTAAGCTCTGTTATCTAAATTTTGCTGTTGTTTTGCTCCTAAAGTTTGTTGTGACATATTTTAAACACAGCTTTCAAACTAAATCTGCTATGTATTTTAAGGAGTCAATAAATGAAAGCAAAGCTCCTACTCTGACAATCAGAGGTTGAATACAGATGCGTGGGCTTTTCGCGGCACTGTGGGAGCTATTTCACAAGCTATGGGCGAAATAACCGCAGAGGGAACATATCCAATCAATGATCTGAGCTCTGATATGACCTCTTGAAAGATACATTTCTGTCTGTGACGCCTCGGAGGTTTTTCTCTGGGTCTGACCAGCCTGAGGGCGGGAACTGTGGCTGCCATAGGCCGAGGTATAAATAGTCTGTCAGGATTCGGCAAAACACCACGATTACACTATAATACACTATGTTGGAACAGACACTGTAGCAGAATGAGGAGTCCTTGATGACTTTCTCGGAAAAACATTAACTTCCTTATACCTATTTTAATATTAAAGTTAGCCTCTAACCTGAGATTTCTATCTTGCAGTAACTGCTCCAGTGCATCACCACCAACACCATCATCATCGTGGTCTAACGTCCTCTAAGTGTGGGCTTTTTAAATAGTCCATCCTTTAAGATCCTTATTTTCTTCACTTATGGAGATCAATCCATGGAGGACTCGAGTAGCTTTGCATGTAAATTCAGCTGAGAGAAAGGAGACAAGCCCTGAGAAGAGGAGGAGCCATGACGACCTCATAAATCCCAAAACTTAGTTCTCAGCCCACTGCCAAGGTGAGGCGCTGCGCAGCTGACAAATAGGTCCGACCTGCTTGGCTCTCTCAAACACACTGAAGTACACGCACGCACACGCGCACACGCGTGCTTGGAGGGGGCATGAGAAAAGACAGATTATGGTCAAAGTTTTCCTCTCGGTCTCCAAGAAGAACCAAAGCTGATCTGAAGTAGCGCCTAAAAAACACAGAAGAACACAAAAGTAGCAACTGTGCTTGTTGTTTGATTTACGCCAGAAGCTACGGATCTCTGAGCGTCAGCATCGAACTCCGGACTGTAGAGGCAGCGCACAGGGAATATGACAGCCGGTCAGGGCCACTGAGGCCGGCGGGAACTGGTGTGAGCGCTTGGTGCCTGTTTCAGAGACCTCACGGCCACATGATGCAGCATCCTTTGGACATGGGGGCTCATTACTATCCTCCGGAAATTCAGCCCGATCACAGGACACACCGGTACAGGAGTTTCATGATTGAGGAGATCCTGACCGATCACCCAGAGCACAAAGCGTCGGCCCCGACCGGAGAACTCCTCAAATTCGGAGTCCAAGCTCTGCTGTCCGCCCGGCCTTTCCACAATCAACTCGGTAAGAGAGAGGACGGAGAACACATTTGACCCATTTCATGCTGCAGATAACCTGCAATAACAAAGAATTATCCTAAATGATTATTATTAATGATCAAATTGATTAAAAAGGCTTGAAAATAAATTGCAAATAGAGTCAACAGGTGGAGTAAGATTTTTTTTTTTCATTTTTGAGCGACAACAAAAAAAGAACAAAGAAAGAAAAAAGTAAGAACCAAGTAACAAAATAATAATAAATAACTTAACCTTTAAATCAGTGGAAGTGGAAGTGTTTTATCTTTATCCAAGAAATTATCCCAAATATGTTAACTATCCCATTTTAATGTTTCCAAGTGTTATCTGTCCTCGTGTAAAATTAGGATTTTCTTACGGGCTGTTTTTCTGCCATCTCTTTGAAGGAAAAATCCTTCATGAGCTGCAGATGTTGCAGTATTTATTCATGATCCGGCAGAAAAGGAGAATACTTTTTGCGGCCAAAGTTTGTTATGTCCTTAGAATGTAGGCCATTACGCAGACCTTTCTGGATGAAATGTGTATCTGATTATCAACTGAAACTCCAAGTGTTTTACATAGAGATGACTTTTGACATGTGTTTCATTTCCATTAAAATATAGATACTGAGCATCGGGCTTTGGTTTATTTAACAATGATTCATGAGTCCAGCCGCTGGATTTTATTGGATTTCAAAATTTTGAATCTGAATCTGATTAGATATTGGAACAGGACTGATAAATTGGCTTTTAATCAAATTTTTGAGCCCCATTAGACCAATGAGGTCCCGGGTCGATGCTCTGTCTAATTACATGGTCATATTTAGTATAAAAGCATCAAAAGTGGTTCCGTTATACATTGTGTCAGCTGTGGTTGTACACTGCGTCTGTTTTACTGTAGGCCTGTTTGGTTTGATGTCTGAGGACATACACCTCGGATCAGTGCAGTGTGCATGCTTTATGTTGAACGTTTTACTGAATTTCTAACTTTGTATTCGGCTGCATGGAGCCAATGTCCTTTTACGTTGCTTCATTAGTTCTCCTCTTGCTGTTCTCAGTGTTAAAAACAGACCAGACGACCCTCCTAAAGTTCCCCATGTCCCCGCTGTCCTGCTCGCTCGGCTCCCCACTCGGCCCCGCTCTGCTGTCCGCCGCTCCGGGTCTGCAGGTCGGCGCGGCGTCGTCTCACCACCTGCCGTTGGACCTGCAACTCCGTGGGAAGCTGGAGCATGGAGCCGATGGAGTCAGCAAAACGAAGAAAGGTCGACGGAGCCGCACCGTGTTCACCGAGTTGCAGCTCATGGGCCTGGAGAAACGCTTCGAGAAGCAAAAGTACCTATCCACGCCTGACAGGTGCGTTCTGGGTGGTTGGATAGATATTAATTTGAATAACTACTCAAGTTTTCTGTAGTACAAAAAATAAAACAAACTAACTAAAAAAAAAAAAATCAAAAAACCCCAAACGTCTATTTGTCCATTTTCACAAAAACACACACACACACACACATATGTTTATATTGTGATGCAGGCTAAGCCTGTGCCCCTGTTCCTCTTGTAAATTGATATTACTAAGACTTGGATGTTATTTGGTATAATTATTGATTGATTATCTCTCCAAACTGTAAAAGGTGTTATACTCCAACATAAGTCATCGACCTTATCTGATCTTGGTTCATATGAGTTGTGGTCTGATGTTTGATGTGTGGTCTTGTTGTTACAACAGAATAGATCTGGCTGAGTCTCTGGGTCTGAGTCAGCTGCAGGTCAAAACATGGTACCAGAACAGAAGGATGAAGTGGAAGAAAATTGTGAGTAATTTTTCCAAATCAATATTTTAATCATAATGGCCATAACCATGGTGATGATGATGCTTGATACAAAAGATTTCTCTGGCAATTTTATTTTAGTTGAGAGGATGGGGTTAGTTGTAACCATCAACACTTTCACCTGCACAGAAGATGGTTTACCAACCCTGGGTTCTACAAAGTGTTCTGTACTCAGATTAAATAAACGAAAGCTAGAATAGTTTTGATTGTTTGCAATCCTTGTTATATAGCCAATGTTGGTGTACAATGAATTATATATGATTTTATTTATTCAGTATATTATTTGTCTGTATTGGCGTTTTCCATTGCTGGCCACTAGTACAGCAGAGTACATTCAGCACCACAGTGTGCAACTGAACCTTTCCTGATCATGTTGCAGGTGTTGCAAGGAGGAGGCCTAGAATCGCCAACTAAACCAAAAGGCCGCCCGAAGAAAAACTCCATCCCCAGCAGTGAACAGCTCTCTGAGCAGGAGAGATCTGGAACTGACGCTGACCACCAGTCTGAAGGCTCCAGCTCTCACTTAGAGAACACTCAGGAGGAGTGACCCAGTCTCGGCCTTCAAATACTCTGGCTCCTATTGCTTAACTTCCATAACACTGTGCATCCTTGGGACCTCGCCGGACCCCATGATGGCATGAAGGTGTTTGCTTATGTTTGCGTGCAAAGCAAAGACTTGGAAGCACTGTCCAAAACTGTACAAGGCAACATCTTCCAACTGCCATGTGTCTTTGTCATAGCCGTACCATGCATTCCCTTGTGATGAACTTGCTGCTGGTGAGGAGGAGAGTCAACTTTTTGCAGTAGGTCCACACTTTATATTCTAAGGATCAACTCACTCATCTGTTTTGCATTCCTTTTTGTGTAACTGTGCTATGTTTAATTATTAAATATATTTTCACTAACACTGTTCTGTGTTTATTATGAGGGACACAGGCGTGTGATAAGCTTTGAATTCACTGTGTGAGCAGAGCAGGTGAAGATCATATTGAAAGTTTGTGGGATCGTCAGTCTCACACAGACACGTTCACATGGCCAAAGTGGTTACATACCTTCACAATAAGTGAGTGCCGTGTTGGTATCTTGTGGGGTATGAAGTCATAATGCACACAACTCATGTATCCAAGTAAATAACAGGTTGCTCTCCAGTGTGTATGAGAAAAATTAGGTTGGATGTCCAACAATTTCATCGAGCTGAACTTCATTATCATTAGATTTTACAGGAACTTTAGATTTCACACTGAATCAACTGTTGATTGCAATTAGTTTAAATGAAGGAAGCAAAAAATTAAAATATATTTCCATCAATTTTAATCTTATTTCGCTTTGTTTTTTTGTTTTTTTTGCTGTTGAAAAGGAAGAAACTAATTGTGTATATGTGGTCATTTATTAGCTTTTTTTGGTGACTTAACCAAAACCCAGTTAATTGGTGTGAGAAATGTTTCTTCATGGTACAGCCTACAATAACCACAGTATTCTTCATCTTATTACCATCATCATCACCATCTTTTGCAGTTATTATATAAGCTGTAGAACAGCTTATTCTCAGTGATTTGTGTGTTTGTGCTTATTTCTTCTGCTTTTCCTTTCTTGTGTTTGTTTGATTTATTCATAATTTGCTATGAATAAATCATTCTTGCTGTCTCAGGGTTTTTATATTTTTCTTATTTTTTCACGAGTAGCTACATTTCGTGAAGCTGTGTTGAAATTTTAACAGCAGATTCACCTAGACATTTCATTATAGTCACTAAAGAGCATTGGCTTAAACAATTACTGATAATTATTAGAATATTAAATCATATTTTTTGATGACAACTGAATCGAAGTGACAGAGTTTAGACGGTGGGAATATCATCTTCTACCAGATGTGTTAAAGCTCAGTGAAAACTGAAGGACCATCTAGTTTTAGTTATCTAATATCTTTATCATTAGGGTTATCTGTATTATCTGCTTGTTAAGTATGCGTCGTGTGTGTCAGACTTTGTTTATTTGTTTTTTGTCATTTTGTACAGATTTTTTATACTCGCGGCACTGAAGTAAATAAAATAGACTCAACAACAGCTATATAAGCCCGTTAGGCTTCATTATTATTATTGCAGGTTTTTTTGTTTGCTTTTATCTTCAACTTGTAGATGTGTCAGGAGAGTTGTTCTTTGTAGACACGTAGATTAAAGCGGATCCAGGTTCAGGTCTCCGGTGACGCGGTTCTGAGAGTTTGATAAACTGAAGTAATGATGGACTTGGAAAACTTGAAGGTTTGAGTTGAAGTAATAACCCAAAAGTGTTGCGATACAAAGAGGGGATTTTTTTAAAATATGACATTTCCGATCCAAAAATGTAATTAATTTTTTTTTTACATAGGCTATATTTTTAAATATGCTCGTATTTTTATTGTGGCCTCTAAAGCCCCTTGTCTCATTATATGAGAGAAAGACTGCGGTGGCTGCATGGATGCGGTATGGAGCCCCAGATGTAGCCGCAGTTACCTCGCACCGTCGTCAACAGTCTATCACAAATATGATTCATCTCCTCTATAGAAATGCAATGCACTCTCTGACAGCAGCTTATCACTTCAGATTCACAGATTTTTTTTGTTTGTTTGTATGTTTATTTGTTTTTGTTTTTTGCGCACCCTCAGATACACATTATATTCTTCAACCAAAAAAAATATATTTAAGTTACATATTCGAATGAGTTTAAACAGCCAACAGCTCATAATGAAAGTTTAAATGCACAGCGGCGCGTTTTCTTCACACTCACACTCACCAGGTACGTTTTTTATGTGGAAAATCCATCGGATGATATGAAAACATTCCCAAAAACAGCAGCAGGTGGTTTAAACAACATGAACCTGGGAGACAAAGATGAACAATAATTTAAAATAAAGATTGAAAGAACAAGGACAATAAAACCAAGCTTTTTCCCGCGCTGCTGCTCCTTAATCCTGTAAGCATTTCACCATGACAAGCTTTTGTACCAAAACTCTCTCAACAACATGATTATTACTTATTGTGGACCATCTAGAGGGAAGCCCAAAACACCTTTAAAGCTGTTTAAAAATTACATTAAATTTGTTTAAAGCGCCAAGAAAATGGGGCATTTAAAAACCAACACCACAGCCTGTAAAATATATTTTGCATAATATAAAGTCCATTGAACTGTAATTCAGTACAGTTACCATACACATTGTCTTTGTTGGCTGAAAAGAAGCTCACACGCTGGGAACCAAAAGGGTTTACATCTTTTAATGTCTCGGATTGTGTCTGACATGTTTTGTTTTTTTTTTTTTTCTGTTTGTTGCTGAGTTCAAGTGTCATTCCCACATCTCTGCTTTGGGCCTGATGACAGGCTTGGGGTGAAAGGTGTTGTCCATCCTCCTGGAGTGTGTGGGATCAACAAGCAGCAGCCTTAGAAAGTGGCTCATGCTTCGTGAAGTACTGTAAACAAAGAAAAACAAAACAGGAGTGAAGAGATCAAAGGATTTCAAAGGAACCATCTCTTATACATGTCTGAAATGTTAAAATTAAAGGCCCCAATCTCTCCGTCCTGGCTGAAAACACACAATTTTCTTTCTTTTAAACTTGTGCAAGTTTTAATCTGCATCAACACAGTATACTGAGAGGTTTTTGTTTGTTTTTTGTTTTGTTTTTTTTTTTACAAATACTATTATATTTTTTATAAACAGTTTACGAAGATGAAGTCAGTAATTTTCCTATAATTCATGTAAAATGGCAAACCTGCTTTCATCATACATTCTCTGTATTTAATTGAATTCATAAAGTAACATAAAATAACATAAAACTTTAGTATATTAACTACATGTAAGTACTAAAAACTACTGATGTTTTCTAAACTTACACATGCCTTACACATGTATGTATAACGGTGTTCAGTTTCACCCAAAGATCCTTAAGGACATCTGCAAGAACCCCCCCTTCCCCCAACCACCAAGCAACACACACACACATATTCCACCATCATCATTGAAGCAAATGGCTAATCAGTCCCTGCTCCAAATGTCAAGTTGATGTCAAAACTTAATAATGTGCAGATTAATTGCAGGTTAATAAACATCAGCGCTGAGGCTGGCGGGGGTGTCGCAGCACTATGAAAGAAAAACATGACACATTAGAAATGTCCTTAAATATAGTACATTTCTGCATGGCAGGAGGGGAATGTGTGCGGTTGCCTTTTTTTCACAGCTGCTGGATGATGCAGCCTTCATCCACGTGCACACTCTCTCTCCGGAGCTTTGAACGGCCTGAGCATTGAATAGCAATGATTTCCGACATAAATTATAATCAGGAGGAAGAGTCAGTCGCCAGGAATCTGCAGTCTCGGAACATCCATAGTTGACACACTTTAATCATTAACGGGACCATTTGTGGTGGCATGAAAGTGCTGTGGTGCAGGCAATGAGAGGCTGACCCCAATTTTTGGAAAGCGGGTGTTTATGAAGTCAAAAGGTCTGTGCTTAGACAGAGCCCAGGCTGGGGGTCTGAAGGTCTTGAGGAGTGGGGGGTCTGAGCGTCTGCCCCGCCACGCACAGGAAAATTTCTCCACAATTAAAGAGCCCCTGATTAATCTCACATATGTGCCAAAACTGCACATGCGGCGTATGATCCCAATTAGACTGAAACCTAACTCTGTGCAGGCCAAGCTCCACATTAGCTCTGCCAGTCTTCGCTTTGTTTTCCCTGGACACTGCCTGAAAACAGGCCTCTACAAGCAGACTGCTATGGGTTCTGTTTGCATAGATAATTATTCATGTCGAGCATTGGCATGTTATCCTTGTTAAATATGCTTCTGATCAGATTTAGGGGCTAAACAACTGAGGATAAAACGTTTTGCCAAAATTTTCTAAGGTCCAGCCAATATGGCCAACCACTTTAACAACTCCACAATAAGATCAGTATCAAATGATCAGCAAGAATGTGTTGTTATCCTGGGGACAGTAGAAAATTGGAAAATTAAAGCATCAGTTCGTTCACATTGCATGTAATCAGGTGGGACGTAATTTAAAAAAATGTCCAGAAATAAATTCATTACGTTCATTACTGCTGCAGTAATCGTGATATAAATACATGCTGCGAACAAAATAATTTTCATGTATTAACTCCCCGTTTTCCATAATTCAGTTATCCCAATGGTCCTCTGCAATTGCTTTAACATGTGGTGTGTTCACAGACTCCCAGTTTTACAAACAGATCAGTGTGACTCTTGTTCATTATGAAGCTGAAGCCTCAGAGTCCAAAGGAAATGTGAACGTCAGAGCATCATTTGCAGTTTGAAGTAACAGCAAGGAATAAAGTCCGAACTGTTTGACTCTGTAAAACAACTTCTGTGAGCAAGTGGGCACTCCCCAAAGGCTGCAATTTAAGTAAATTCTGTTTGTGTTCTATTGTTTTTATCCACCCAAAGTTTCTTAGCATAATCATTGCATTCGACTTCTCATAAGCCTTATTTGAAACCTAACATTGTACTCAGTTTTCTATTACTTAATTTTCATTACTAAAGACGTTAAAATGGTATTTTCACCTAAATGATGGAATGAATATAATTCCCCACTCATCTCTACATGATGAGAGTGATCTTTTACACACACATTTCATTTCAGGACACTTTTGTTTGCTATAGATTCCACCAACTGAAAAAAAGAACAATTTCACAGATATGAAATAAATATTTGAGTAAATTAAATAACAACTTTTGCTTCCCGTGCAGGCAACTGTCGCATAACATTTTGAAATTCTTTTACATTTATTATCAGATTGTGAAATGTCTACAGGCAATTTTCCCAGGATTTGTAGATTAGTTTTGTGTGTGTGGAGTTTTAATACTATTCACAGCATTTGAACCACAAAAGGCATGTTGTGTTTAAGTGCTGGTGGAAAAAGTTAATTTTTTAAGTGGGAAATATGCCTTTACTAAAAGATGACACAAATTCCTACGAGGTTATCACATTGCTCAACAAGCAGGTGATGCTCACACTTCTGACAAATACCATTAAAAAAAATGAAAGGACCTCTGCTGAGTGTTTTGGCTCTGAGTGCACCATGAAGCTATTTGGTAGAGCAGCTTTTGACTAATCCACTGATCCACAGGTGGTGCTAATGAGCCGAGAAATACAGCAACACGCTAACAAAGTTGGGGGAGAAGACATGGATAAACAATAGTGGATTTACAATAATTAAAAAAATTGCTTTTAAAAGGGATGAAACAACATATCTTTTACAGCTAAAGGATTCATTCATTTTGTGTTGTAACTGAGCCCATCAAAATAAAAGGACTAATCCAGTCATACAGACACTGCTGATGTGATCAGCTGTAGTATGTTACACAGCAGCAGTAACATATTGTGAGCTCCTAAAAATTTGAAAATGAAACTGCCTGGTTGCTCGCAGTAGCCATTGATAGTTATGGTTTAACTTATTTCTCAACCACATACACCAAAAGCATCCACGTCATTTCTTTTTGCAATGTTTTAATACCAAAATACCAGCAGTTAAACACTATTGTATATTTCTTTTTTCAGTTGTTACACATTAACTGACCATGTAGGGCAAATAGTTTTAAATGGACAGCAGATTCTCTTAAAGGAGGATTATAGTTCTTTTTTTTTGCAATTGAGCTTTTACTTCAAGACAAATAAAATAACTGTGGTCAGAGCTAATAGGAGTAGTCAATCACATAACTAGAGATGAAAAAAGGATTTAATTCTCTGAATTCACTGAAAACCTGTCAAATGTCTTTTCTTGCTCAGACAGAGGCCTGTCACCTGCCAGGCACACTGCTGTTCAATCACAAACACTCTAGGATCCCAGAGTGAGTTTAAACCCAAAGAGAAGTTTTAAAAACACAATCACTGATGGACGTGTCTCACGTGGACACTCTGACAATGTTAGAGGAGAATTAACCCGGGATGAGACTAACACCCCATTCAGTCAGTTAGCACGGCAACGAGTATCTCACTCAAAAGTCAAGTCAAACTCAGTCAACTTTATTGTCACTGTCTCTGTGTTTGCCCTGTAAGTTCATGTGATTAAATCACTCCTCTCAGTTGTGTACATTCTCCAGCTGAGCAGAAAGGAATACTTTTCATATTGTCTGATATAAAAAAGAAATTAAGTTTTTACTGGAGACAAATTAGTTCTAATGAAAACTTCCTTGGTTGGTTTTTGTGGCTTATCCAGAACAACAGAATTTCACTGCTTGTAAATTTTTACAAGATGGATTTGTCATTCAAAATGTCACACATGGTTTCCAGGATACACTTGTCCTAGAAGAGACTAATCTGTTGTAAATACTTTGTAAATAAAGTTTGTTTAGTTGTAAAATCCTTTACTCTTTCTCCTGTTTCCTGACTTTAAAAGGCTAAAATATTTTGATCAATATGTTTATGTCAGTGCATTTCCCATGGTTGCTACGTAGCATGTTGCAAAAGAAACATTTTAATGTGAGAGTATTATGGGTTGTTACTTGTAGTATTTCTGCCTTTCACTGTCAAGATACAAAACTGCAGTTTAAACGTAACATGCTGGTCTCTGAGCTCTTCAAATGCACTCAGAATAGTTTTCAGACCAAATGGAGGGTTAGGGTTAGGGTTAGGGTTTGTGTAAAAGTTTTCCCCTGCCTGCGTCATGTGATTTCCTGTAGTTCAGATCACAGCTCTCAGTCACGCAGCTAATGGGAGAAGGCATTAGAGGACATAAACAAGAGTACATCAGCCCATCTTCCATGATGCTACCCTCTCTGTCCACTGCCTCTCCCGGCTGCACTGCAAGCACAGTTTGAAGGAAACGTCAGCCAGCATGATTGATTTGAATTGTGCGATTCCCTGACTTCATGCTCCTATAAAGCAAGACAGCTGTTGGGAAAAATCAAATTCCTGCAGGAGTTGGATTATTTCTTCCATCTGTTTAACTAAGAGGCTACCTCTCGCTATATGAGTAAATAAAAAATCATGGCCAACAGCGTGAAAGTCAATCCCACTTTTGTGGTCTTTTCTTAAGTAAGATATCACAAGGTTGTAATTTTTCTTTGGTAAATACTTCAAGATTTGCTCTACCCATGATGCACTGCAAAGGATTTAACAATTTTCAACATTCGTTTTCTTCAAATTACAACCAAATCACACACTCTTGGTCTGTTGAAAACCAGTTAGATGCTTAATTGTTTGAATTGCTGATTAGCTCACCCATATATCTTCTAAGGCCTTTACCCCAGTACTTAAAACAAAACGCAAACGTCCTTTCTGAGAGCTGTTCAGACAGATTCTTCACTTAAGGTGTCCTTGAGGTGTGGTAAGATTTTAATTTCTTTTTATAACACTTTTTATAACACTATTGCATTACTGAGCTGTAGAATGTGCACATATCTATTTTTGATGTAATGGATAGATATTACATGACAGAAATAGATATGTCTGTAGTAGCTAAGGTAGTACAGTGGCCGTTGTGCAATTTGTGTACTTAAGTGATGCAGATTATGAAAACAGATGAAATCCATGAAGTTTGAATGGCAAAGAAACACTGTAAGAAAACATTAGTCTTTAGAGCTACTGCACTTTTGACTCCTGATTCTTATCATCGAGCATCACTCACAAAGCTAAACAGAACATGTTTAGTTCAGAAGTTATTATCTGGAGCAGTAGTTGAGATTGGTGTGCTCAGTGCAAACAGGTGGATCTGCAGAGGATCTTTAAAGAAGCTGCTTTAAAGCACCACTTGATCCTCTCAAGGTTGTTTTCTCATTAAGGATTGACTCATGGCTCTACTGTGTGCTGACATTATGAACATGAATCCATTTTCAGTGCTAACACATACATTTATATAGGAGGATAAAAAATTTCATGATAAGTTTAAACATCTTTCAAATGATTTATACTTGTATGCATTATTTTACAAGCTTGTGGGTTAGGGTTAGCAGAATTACTGAGACAATTTTTCCAATTACATAAAAGGTCTGCCACGTATAATATTCCTACAGCTGATCAATAAAAAATAAATAACTTGTTGGAATGATGCACCAGTTTTTATTTTGTTGGACGGCTCTAATGAAGTGATTCACAACCTCACTATTTTAGTTCTCACATTTCCTTGCTGATTAAACACCTTACAGTGTTTCTTTCCATGTTTGTCACAATTTAGCCACGTTAAAGTATTTCCAGTTCTAAATTCTTTTACACGCAAGAATCCATGTCAGGCTTGGAGCTATTTTCTTGACCAATCACCTGTGAGGGAGGAACTCCTTACAGCTATAAAGAAGAGACTTATGATTCTTCTTCTTTGTACATTTTATGTACAAATATTCCTTAAAAATATGGCATCAATTTTGTTTACAATTTTTCAAAGCTTTCAAACTGTGTCTTGCATTTCTTCTCGCTCTTCTACAATGTCACGTGACAGACAGGTGGTTCATCCAATTACTTGCCACATATTTTATAGCTATAAGCCACTGCCCTTTTCCAAACAGTTTCCAGCAAAGCCTTCACAGACGGTTATGTGTACCATCTGCTGTGTCAAGCAATTGGAGATTTCTGTGTCAGCAGAACCCTTGGCTAAAGGCACAAAAACATTCCCTTTAACTAAACTTCAGAATGAAGAGAACAGTATTTTAGGATTTGAGTATTTCAAAAGAAATGTATATGCTTTACCATCTTGAGTTAGTCCATGCACATCATATTTTAGTTTACAGTCTAAAGATTTAATGGTCTGTACGGTCTATAGGCAGACCTCCATGTGGTCTCTGATTCTAAACCAGGGCAAGGTTCTATATTAATCCAGTGAGAGTATCAAAGGTCTCAGTCCATAGAGAAATGCTCACAACCTGTATTCAGAAACTCTCACAACAGAGGAGTCACCACCTTCAGTTACGCTTCAAGCTCCACCCACCTGGACCTTCAATGGAACGTGTTTATGTGAAATTTACTATATCTTTATTACCTTGCACAGAAAACAGTCAGCCAATTATAGGAGGGCATTGAGGTCGGAAAGAGGAGACTACAATAGATGGTTTTTGGCTCCTAAAACTGCAAAAATATCTTGGTATCTCATTGTTATCAAAACATCATGTAAAACATCAAAATATGATTAAAGGTGAGGTACTGTCTACATGTCCCACTAAGTTTTTAGAGGCTCACTTTTCTTGATTAGTGAAAATAACATTTAAACTTATGACTGACGTGTTTAAATCCAAAACATGTTATATATGATTTCTAGGGCAGCTAAACTGGCCATCATTTTAACAGTGTTTTATGTTTGTGTGATCAAGTTTGCTGATAACAATCTGAAGCAACTGAAACAATGCAATGAAGCAATACAAATACTCATGAATGAACAGGATCAGAATACAGCATCCTGCATTACTTTTCCCAGCATAACTTGAATTTGAATATGTAATGTAATAACAGCATGTGTATTTATTTAAACAATTAATTCCCTGAAATCTGAAAGAAGAGCTGCAAGACTGTAAATCTGATACCTGATACCTGTACCAAATATTTATACATCACATCTTTCATCTTTCATTTTTACTCAATCTAATTACATGTTTAATTGATGGAAGATTGAACATTCAGTTTTTTCCCTGACAATGGGAGACAGTGATGATTAACATATTGTTGAAATGCTGTTTGTGAATCCACAAATTATTCCCCTTACAGCTATTAAAAACAAGTACAGGGAATTTTTTCAGCGTTTATGATATTGTGACAGCTTGACTACAGCTGCATCATATTACTGCAATTATGAGTAATCCTGAAACGATTACCCTGATATCAAAGACAACGAGACAAAAGCAAAAAATTAGTGAGGCTGCTTGGAAATGAAAAGTTTTTTTCAGGGTTTTATTTTTATCTGGGGTATTTAATTATTTCAGATGTCTGTATTATGAATTTCTACAAGTCTTTCAAGAAATGCGCATCACTCCAGTTTCAGAACACAGATCTGGATATTTATTTGAAAAAGACATGCAAAACACTGTCCAATTTCTGGCAAATGTTTTTAATTTTACAATGGTTTGATTGCAAGCTGCTTGAATATTCAGAGTGGATTAAAATAACCGAGGGCCTTTGGTGCTTGTTGACGGGAAGACACAGTGGTAGTAATCTCCCAGATGTGCCTCACATGGCTCTAGAATCACTGGAAAAGGTTCCTTGCTGGCTTTATGTGCATTTCAGCAAAATCAATCAGGAATTGTATGTAATTTTATGATGGCCTTGGAGACAATAACAAGCGGTGACAGATATAATCACCGTTGCACAGCCATGACTAGTGGCAAGACATGTCGTAGGGATTCCTTGAACATGAATGTAAAAGATGTTCACAGAAAACATGTTGGACATGACTTGAATGAAACTCGAGGACCTAGTGTCCCATCCAGGATCTGTCCAGGTTTTATGATCTATTCATCATGCACCCAATTTAAGTCCTCCCAATTAAAAACAACGGCATCAGTTGCTTCAACCCCAGAATGACATATGTTTTTTGTTCTGGTGACAGAGCCCTCCACATGCATTGGGATCTTTTTCATGTAACACCACAAACTCTAATTGGTTTATGGCACAAACCAGAAAGAGAGGTTTGTTTGTTTATCTGACAGCTAAAAGTGCTCAAGCAGCCGTCCTCTGGTTTTAGCTTCTTTTTCCAATTTCTTTTTAAAATTTTATATTTATAATTTTTCAATTTGATCCATCAGTTGAATGAATGAATGAATGAGCATTAGTTTTCACCTAAATACAGTTTTATTTCCTTCGGTTTTTCTAAAAAAGGTGCAATGTGCGTTCTGTTTGTTATCGCCTGTCCTTGGGATATGTGTATTAACATTTTAGACCGTTGTCTTTGAGTGAAGTAATAATTCTGTTGAAATCTCTTTAATATCAAATAACTGCAATTGTCTGAGCATTGAAATGAATAAATACTTTATCATTATCCAGTTTATTATTATGCAACTTTATGTAATGATTATTGCATTTGAGAAATGTGCCCAAAATGGAACAATGCTATTACTATAAAAATTACAATAAATTATAAAAAAAGTGCAATTATACTTGAATTGACCCTAACCCTAACCCTGATCTTCAAGCTTGTGTTATTTTTCAGAATTAACTGTCAACAATTTGCATCAGTTGACGGAGCGTAACGTTTTAATGGTTAATGTTAAAGGTTCTTTAGCGTAATTTAGCACTCCTGCAGAAAATTAATGTTTTTGCTTTGGTCATAAATGACTGCATATTAACACAATGTTAACCAATATAGACTACAGCTGTCAGGCCTTACATGGACAAGTCCACAAGAACACCACCAAACATGCACACACTCAAAAAAAAAAAAACAAAACATTGTATAAGAGCGTGGTGCCCAAATTGGCAAAAGCTTTGTGTTCACACAGTGGGGGGTAGAGAAAGATATGCCAGAGAGTCCCATTAAAGACCCGCTGAATGTGCATTAAGGAGTTGGCTCTCTTAAACATACCAATCAAAATATTAATGGTATGTTATAAACACTGTGCCTTTATCTGACAGTGATTTACCTTACAAAAACTTTAATCCAAGCGCGTGAGGCAGCTCTGCTCATTAGCTGTGGCCTTTAACTCACACTCCAGGGTGACACATGCAGGTGGAGGCTGAGCCTGAAGTGACTTTTGTGTTTATGTTATCTTTTCATAAGCTCTGTTTGAAATTTGTCAAACTGCATCACTGTTTAACTATGTGCCAATCAGAATCCAGGCTGCCAGATGGGTGCCTTTACTGCTAACCTTGCCCAAGGCTGCTCAGCCACACAGCATTCATCCTCTTCTAGCTTTTACCTTCTTTTCTGCCTGTTGACCCTTTTTCTTGTCTTTCTTGTGTCCCCAGAAATAAAACCTCTGACAAATTGAACAACATACACTTTCATTTCTTTTTAAATGAAAGTGTATGCTGGCTCTGAATAAAGGTTCATGTTAGTCGTGATAACTGCCAACAAGCTGACAGCATAACACCATAAAGGTTCTGTGGTTTCAAGCAGCAGAATTGTCAAGCACAGACATCCCATTATAAACTCAGTGAAGTAAGTGTCAGTGTTTATGGAAACAATGAGAGAAAGCTTTGAGAGAAAACTACCCAGTAATTAGATGCAATTTAGATTTACCAATGAGACCAACCACACACACACACACACACACACACACAGACTGAAGGAAATTCAGTACCCGCTACTCACTTTACTACTTTACTACTTTATCCTTGATCATAGAATATAAATGGAAAGGGAAGACCATCTCTTTGTTCCAATGGCTGTTTCCACTACTTTAAAATTTTTAAACATATTAACTAAAAATTACATGTATAACATACATACATCACAACCAAGAATATTTATAAATACTTAAAAATAATTTGAACTATTGAGTATTATTAATTACAAATATTTAATACATGTATTTTTCCTATTCAATTTAAACAGCTATTTTACAAATGAAAGTTCCTACATTATAAAAATCCAACTTATTCCAACTTTTTCAGAATTTATTTTCTGCTGCGATTTACAACACAATATTGTTGTGAAAAGTTTAATGCCTTAAGTACCAAAATGGAATAAAAATGACAAATGTTACAACAGAAAATAATTGAGGAGCTTCCCTCAGAAAACGTGAAGCATTTGCCAACAATATCTTTTAAAGACGCACAGAAAAAAAATATTCATAGGACCAGCTATATATAGACAATCCAGTAATTTCAGTAATTTTCCCAGCATGGAGTATATTTGTTATTTCCATTATAAGTTTAACGAAAGTCCCTTCTCGTTGTTGTCTAAGCTGCAAAACTGTGAAGGGAGCTGTTTGAACAGATGTCAGGCGAGTGAGTCAAGAATCTGTCTTGAACAATCATCCAAAGATTAAGGATGTTAAAAGCAATTGCAGGGCTTTGCTTTGACAAGCTGAAATATTCCTCAAACCTAATATTTACAGCAGACAAGCATCATCGCACTAGATACTACACCAGTGGATGAGCTCCGTAAGTGTTTTGCATCAATTTAGCCAGCTAATCTCCAAGTTGGATTGTGAGGCGGATTCATGTCATCAAATGCCATAAATAAGGCAAAATCTAATGTCTTTCCGTGTTGCCTTCTCCTCTGTTATTATAAACGTTGTTGGATCTAATGATGGAAAGGCCCAGCTGGCCCTATCAGCCCCAGCTCCCAATCTAAACACATTGACATAGTGCAGGTGTCTGCCTCCCCCTCTGGCACCTCAGTGGAAAACATTAGATCTGAGCAGGGCTTCCTTTATAGCTTTTAAATGGAGACACAGGTCAAGGGCTCCCATCCAAGGCCCCAATCAATACCATGGCCCCCACCAAGTCGACCCACTTTGGCCTGGAACCCAGAGAGCGGTGTAAACCAGATGCTGACCAATGACCCACCTGCCAAAGACCTGCACCTACAAAGGAAGCCCCTGATGGATGGCAGCTGAAGATTGCTCTTGTTCTGTGTTTGTATATAAGAATGCAAATTTTTTATCCCTTCTTGTGTTTTCATTATACAGCAACACTCTTCTCAGGGTTTTAAGGTCTGTCAATTTAGAAAAATCGAGTTTGTACAAATGCGCAAGGTCTATGAAAATAAACATATTATTATTACACTTTTCAAGTGTTTTAGAAACAGTTTGGCTCATGGTGGATAAAATTAACAGCTTCAAGTGTTTCTACTGTTTCTACTCACCACAAAAGAATTACTCAGCTCACATTGAAGCTCCTGACCTGTCATGTGATTGGCTGATGGCACACTTTAATGCATATGCAGGTGTAAAGGAAACCTGATGCAGAACATGTTAATTTAGCTTTGGTAATTCAAAATTCTCTTATTTTTAGTGTGCATGGTGGGACCAGGTAGGTGGGACTTAGGAGCACTGAATGAATATCAATATAATGTTTTATAAATGGTAAAATTTGTATATATAATAATAGTTATTGATAATTACCACTGAGGTAATTATCATGAGCTACTCAAGTTAGTTTGTTGGCTTTTTTGACAAAATCATTGTTATGAGCAATCAAATGAACTTCATCCATCAATAAAGGACGTATCCATCAATAAAGGACGTATCTGCACTTATCCTGGTGACTATGATGGTTTTCATTGGTGTGTGCATTACACATTTTGCTCTCAGTCTGTTATATTCAGTTGAGGACAAAACACAAGCTTAATGGACAAAGTTAATGGTTCAGCTATCATCTGTTTGGAACGGCTATCATACATTGTCACAGTCAGTGGCTTTCATAGCCTTGATGAGCTTTAGCCAGGCATTAAAGCAGTTATTCACAGCTTAGCTCTCAGTCACTGTTGAGAGTTTCATCTGCTCAAAGCTTCTCATCTGTTCAGTGACATAGGTGATTCAGTAAAATCAGATCAGATGTTCATTCACTGCAGACAGAGCAGTTCAGAGTTGGCTTCGTGCAAAACAAGCTCATGCAACTTAAGTACACATTCCTCTGTCCCAAGTGATAGGTTGCATCTTATTAAGGGAGATCTCTCAGAGATTTTGGAAAGGAGACATGAATTAGCAAAACACAGTCATTCTTTCCATTGCAATCTTTTCATTAAACCTCTCATATTTCCACCACAGAGACGAGGCCTTTCTTGTACATTATTGAAAGTTGTTAATCTTTATTCAAGATGTCGAAGTAACATTTCCATATAATGAATCCATAAGGTTTAACTCTGCATCATCAAGTTTCACTGAATGGATCACAGTGCAATTCAACAGATATTCCTACCTTTCAATAAAGTATTTGTCACCATCTGTCAAAGTGATCACCTGAGATATTTTCCAAGTCTTCCTCCCAACACCAGAGGAATTAATATCACAGTTAGTGCATTTGAATAAAAAATAGAAGTTTACAGAATATAATAACAACGTGTCCTCATTTAAAATTTTTCAAAAAAAAGGAAAATATTGTTCCTTGAAATCCACCGCATTTATATCAAGCTGACATTTATTTAGCAGTTCAAAATTCACCAATAAAATATCATAATGCCAAGAGAACAACAATATAAAATGAGGTATTACTACAGACTTAATTTAATATAAGCTCCCTTTGACCAGTTACAGTGCTCAATATTTTATTTTTGTGTTTTTGGATAAGTAATGTTAAGTTAATGATATAATTTAGAATAATTTTGCCCCTGAAAATGTAGAAGTCAGTTTGATGCAGAATTTTAAAAACACATTTCCTCTGATATTTTGTAGTTTTAATGCAACACTTTTGCTTTGGAGTGTTGGCTTTACTTAACTAACTTTAGTTATCAAACTGTAATTTTAAATGTCCAATATTTCACACTTTTTCACTTTTGAATTTGAAGTTTTGAAAGAGAGGAGAATATATTTCTGTATTAAGTACCATTAAGTACCAAAAAAAAAAAAAACCTCTCTTCTAATCAGCTGGCTCTTCTCTGATAAATCAAATTCTAATAGGTTGGATAGGTCGGGCTGAAGCTTAGGGTGGTGGCTGCTTTGTTGTGACATCACAAAATCCCAGAAGTCCTGACAGCTGGTTTTAAGGCTCAGTTTCTCAATCTAGATTGTGAACATTTTTCTATGAGCGGACGCCTTTGGTACTTCCACTGCATTAATATAGAACCTAGACCTGATTTAGAGTCGGAGAAGACATTAACATCAAGTCTTTCTCAAAGTGTAGAGACTGCCAGTGGTCCACAACCGACCCCTGCTGGTTCACGGGTAAATCTGTCTGTTAGTGATCAAAGAGCCTTACTTGTGACTTAAGTTTATGTTTTCATTTTAATATTAATTCAACATAAAGTACTATAATTCGGACCCTTTGAAAAGTTTGAGAGGAAAGTCCATCGACTGGAAGGATGCTGTAGATGGAGTGCAGATTTCAGTTCTCCATTAATTACTCAATACACTTCCAGTATCCAATATAGTTTTGTTTAAGTATGCGAGTCTTGCATGGCCCGAAAATATTTGAGAAAGTATATTTTAGACTACATAGGATCTTTAAAGTCAATCTAACTTCGCCTGGATTCAACATTTTCTGCAGAATGTCACTTTGATAGCTATTGTTAATGAGGCTATGGTTTAAAAATCAGAATGACAGAGGGCCACACACAGATATGATACGTACGTAATGACTGAATCAGTGTTTTGTCTTCTACACGAATTACCACCGTGATCCCTCTGTAACTGTCGTTCTTTGCTCTGCAGTTGTCAGAACCCAAAAGTCATATTTCACTGTGATGTTGTGATGGCCTAACTCCTCTGTCTACTTTCAGCCTGCAAAATCCAGCATTTATTGTCACACAAGTGCAAACACCAGTGAAAGGGACAGTTGTTAAAACACCCTTCTGAGCATGGGCTAATTTTGACATGTTTTGGTTTCATTAACACTATATTAATCCATACAAGCTTCCAATACACCTGTACCGGGAATACCATTATATTCCTCTATAGTTCAGCATTCCTCAGTGACAGCTCAACTCATCATGCCTCTCCATGTCCAGGTCTCCACCTGTGGTAGTCACAACAATTTATCCCCCCATTCCCCCATCCTAACATTCACCTCCGACTGACTCAGCCATGTTGTTTTGACAGACACTGTGGAAAAAACAGCTGCTGGAAATTTACGGCAAAACCTAGACCATCATCTAAAAGGTTGTTGGAGTGTTGGCTGACACAATCAAAATATAATCCATTAAGAGCTCTTGGATGATAGCAGCAGCAGTTTGTAAGTCATCAGCTTTGTTAATGACCTGTCTTAATGTTCACTGTTAGCTGATGTAATGGCAGGCCAGTTAAGCCTGGATACATAAGCAGGAATGTGTTCTGTCATGACACGCAGCAATTACAGCAAACAGGATCATTTTATTATTACGTCTCATGACTCACTTGAATGTGCCTCATACAGTTCACAGTGATAAGTGACAGCTTGGATGTATAGACTAACACATTGGTTGGAAGCATGGTAACAAATTTCCAGTTATTTCCGATGCATGATGAATCTAAACCTGTAATTAATTCTGCGTGGTTTTAGTGAAATAAGTCATAAAATATTGTTGTAAAATTGTACACCATTCAACAACTCTGAAAAAGTCATCTACATGCACTAGATGCTAAAAAATTCAAAAATGTTTTTAACTTGCTTTGTCATACTGTAATCCCCATTCACAATAAGAAGAATATTAAAACAATGTTGTATAAATGCCATGAGAAAACTTAAACGATCTACCGTAACAGTATTTTAGCGTTGTATAAAAATTAATAATGTTGATGAATAAGGACGTGTTGGCCAGTGGTGGCCTATTTACACAACCAGCTCTTCTGGGTTTACTTACAATTTATGTTACAATTAACCTTATTTTTCTGAAGCCATATGTATCACTTGTTTTCTTTCATAATTAAAAGAAAGGTTTCCGTGAAAAATGTCTGATTTTCTGAGTTAAATAAGAGAAATGTTGCAGTGACAAATGTGTACACATCTAATAATTTTAAATATTGTAACATAATTTCTCTAATAAACTGCTGCTTTTTAGTTCATTTTGAAATATAATTTCTCTTATTACTAAGATTATTATGTACATATATACATATACATATATCTCCAAAGTGATAACTGAGATTAATCAGTTTGGATTTAATGAGAATCTGTTGCACAAAAAGTGCCGTAGTGACAACATGCTGTTTTTATTTCCACTCATTACATGAAAAGTATTGGATTTGCCCTCCCTCTTCTCATGTATTATTGTGTCAGTATCATAGCAATGGTGCAGTTGTGGCAGCTGAGTGACTTGAACCCTTGCTGGCCCCTCTTTAAGAGGACATGCTGATTAGGTAATCACCTGTGTACACAATGCCGGCGCACTCCTCTCCTTCCACATCCTCTTTGACAGACATGAGGGCACAACACGGTTCTGCTTTCACACCCCTTTTCATCACCGCATAACAGCTTTGCTGCAACCTGCGAGATGTTAAAATATATTTACTGTTTCAACACAGAGTCACCAGGTGAGGTCTGGCCTGGCCTATTGTATGATCAGGGTGAAAAAAAGGAAACGATGAAAAGTTAATCTTTTAATGCCAGTCAGGTAGAGGCTTATTACCGGTTTAGCTATGGATCCTGAACCTGAAGTGGCTTATGAGCTTTGCTGTTAGACAAAAAATATGTTATTACAGTTTGGAAAACAAACAGATGGGTGAGAAATTCAAGTTAAAAACTGAGTGAAAAAATACAGGCTGACTGAACATTTTGATATGAACATGTTGGATGTGAATAGTACTCTGTCTAATTTTTCTTTTCTATCAGGCATATAACACATTTATTTTCTGGTTTAGTTATGAATGAGACAAATCACTCATACAATCTTAACATGTAGTTTTTGCAATAAACTTTGCATTGTCATTCATGAAAGTCTAGCCTAATTAAGTTAACACCACTAACAGATGAGCAGCCTAGTAGTGAGGGCCATGGTGGACTGGCTGGCCTCTGAGGCCTGATGTGGCTCAAACCTGTCACTGCTGAGCAAACTGACTCAGTGGCACGCTCCACTCCAAATAAAAGAGCACTGGGTGGGGGCAGTGAGAGACTCGCAGTCCATTCATTAATCACTGGGGTAAACAGGCCATCCAGTGACACCTGGTCGGGTTAATGCCTCAGACCCCACAGTAATTACCACTCCCCTCTCCAGCCAGACCTGGCCAGCCAAATGAAAGCTTGTGATTATAAAGGAAATGGGAATTAGCAGAAACATTTCAGAGGGCGGTCTCCAGTCGACTGGTAGCAGGACGGGACCTGAAAAAGAAGAAGGAAGAAAAAAAAAGTGCATGGAGATGTGGGCTGATTGGAGTTTTCCCAACGGGGCATAGGGGGAGGAGGTGGCAGGGGGTTGGGGGGCGCGGGGGTCAGGCCCTCACCAAATTAGTAGTGTCTGTTATTTGAAACCAAAATAAAGCAGGAGCAGCAGTAAATGATTTCCCCAATGCTGGAGTGCCTTTCTGGGCTCTCTGTTGAAATTACTGAGAGGCCACTTCGCAATTAGTGGTTTGTTTCTTTTAGACTGAAATATGGCCATAATTCATAGCTTTCAACCCATTTCATTGGGAAGACATATTGGCTGGTCAAACTGAGGAGGTAATTGTAACACATGATATGGCAATTTGTTCCCCAAACAGTGAGTACACAAGGTATTTGCATGGACATACTGCTTTGGTATCCTGAAGAATAAAAGCCATTTGTTTCCAATCAGATGTAATTGAAAACTGCCTGTTGGAGTTATTACACGTCGATTCATTAGAGAGGTATGAGGCATAACACTCCAGTGTGTTGCTCAGCTTGTAATGGTTCCAGTTAGTGTCTTCAATGTCAAAATGAGCTAGGATGGAACATAGCTCTTAAGTGATGTACTCCAGAACTCTGGCACAGTCAAAGAGAAGCCCTCTGCCTTGTTGCTACATTGTTTTCTATTAAAAAACAGGTTTGAGTTACTGTATGTTTACAAAAGCAAGCATGAAACATTATTCCATAACTTTGGATGTTTTTCTGCATTCACTGTGTCCTCCAGGCCCTTTTGGTTCATGGCGATTAAAAAGCTAATCTTCCTGCAATGACTCATTCCACTCTTTATATAATAATTATTGTGAGAAGTAATGATCAAAATTCAAGTGTTTCCACTCATAATGACTCTTTAATTTTCCTGAATGTTGACCTGACTAAGCAGCACTCATGTCTTTTGCCAGGGTCGATGCAGAACATTAAAACCCTTCTTCTGCCTTTTTTTCCTCTCCACTGTGACAGCGTTCACATACTTACATACATAGATACATTCTCATGCTTGCCCGGTGATTGCAAAGAGTTCATATTTTTATCCTGTTTTAGGCAAAGATAGAAAGATAGATACTTTAATTTTGGGAAATTGAACAAGAAATAGTGAAAAATAATAAATTGCATAAATGAAAGAAATACACCACAAAAAATCTTACATATATGATAAGGTAAAAAAAATAGCACTTGTCCATTATCATGACCTCAATCCCCTCCAAACTGAGACATTGTATATTCTGATGGTAAAAGGCACAAAGGATGCCTTAGATGACAATGAGTGTGTAACTTTAAAATAGAAATATAATAAATGTAGATTAACAATAGAAGTACAGAATAGTTTGATAATTCCAGTGCAGTGCAGACTCCAGCAGCCTCCACCAGCACCACAGGGGCTATTACAAAGTCCCTTAATGACACTTAATGATTTAATTGCATAGAAATCATGGAAATAAAGTGATACATGACTTACTCATGTTGACATTTAACAGACCCCAATCCATGTGTTCGTTTACTTAAGGGAGATACAAAAGACTGTCCGTCTTCTCTATCTGTTGCCAACTCATCAAGATCAGCCCCAGACTTAACTCAAAGTCTGCCTGCAGTAGTTGCTGCCTTTGTCAAATTGGAAACTTTGATAATTTTCCTATTTTCTCTTTTATCCACATTTTATTGACAAAATTTTATGTACATTTATTATGTCACTTGTTCAGCAGGCCAACTGCACACAACCTCTAGATTTTTCAGCCAAACCATTCCAAAGCAGAATTGCTTGGAGAAACTTAGCAGATATTTTTGCAAATAATCACATTATTGCAAGTCCAAAGAATGAGCGCACTCTCCTGCTGTCACACATTAATGTTTTGGGAGAAATATGCAGGGCTGGCAGGGCATGCATCTGCCTGGCTGCTCCCAAGCCATTCATAAATGACAAACTACTCTTAACATTCTCAATAAACACACACTTTTTTCTTCTCCTTCTTTTGGAAATGGGAAGGTTCACAAGTGCTCAGCAATAAATGAGGCCTCAAGTGCACTCAAAGTGACAGCACGATTGGATTTAAAAGTCTGTGCTACTTTGAGAGGCCTGAGTAGCTGCTAAAGGACAACGCCCAGCACCCAGTATTTCACGCCCAGTATTTCATTAATTCAAATCAAATCAAATCAGATTTATTAATAAAGTGTCAAATCATAACAAAGTTACATCAAAACACTTTACAAATAGAGCAGGTCTAGACCAAACTCTTCATAAAATTATTTAAAGAGACCCAACAGATCCCCCCATGAGTGAGTACTTGGCGACAGTGGTGAGGAAAAACTTCCTTTAAGAGGCAGAAACCTTGAGCAGAACCAGACTCAGCGGGGGCGGCCATCTGCCTCGACCAGTTGGGTTGAGAGAGAGAGAGAGAGAGAGAGAGACAAGGGGGGTGGCAAGGTTGGGTAGAGTAGGAAGAGAATGAGAGCAGGAGAAGATATTCAGAACAGGTGCAGGCAGGAACATATGATGCTGCATGAAGTTCATAGAAATGTTGCTGGATGGAGTTCATGACGATTCATTCAACGTCAGTTGAGTCAGCCCTTTTTTTTTTTTTTTGCAAATAGTCCATTCTGCTTTCATGGGACACATGAATGGCTTTTGCCATGCGCATTTATGTGCAGCTTTGGCAACTTGGGGGATGAGATATAAGGAGAGACCGCCACCCAACTTTTCTGGGGATGACAGGCAAGGTAAAGCACAATGCAGTATTTGCCAGAAAAGCATCTCATTCAAGTCAACAAACAATTTACATCGCCATATGAAACCTAACACCCGGCATCGCCATCTCTGAAAGTCTCTCTACTTCCACAGATTCAACTAGTTCTACCTCCATATCAGGTAGTGTAAAACACCAGGTAACATATTATTCTATTTTCAGCACCAGCATCATCTAACGCTCTCTCAGACACCACTGGGGCCACATGATTACCTGGCCAATGAATGTGTATGTTTGAATTATTTTGATCCAAATCTTACTGTATAGCTACCCGTGAATTTCTCCTGGATAAAAATTAGTTACCCCTAGGTGACTTCTAAAAAATAAATAGATATAACAACGAGCCAGTCTTTCAACGGCTCTTTGAAAGGACCTGCACCTCAAGAGCCGGCTCAAAGAGCCATGAATCCCATCTCTAATTCATTCATCTACTACCGCTTATCTGTTCCTGGGTCGTGGGGGTTGTTGGAGACAATCCCAGCTAAAATATGAGATAGGATGGAGTACACCCTGGACAGGTTGCCCATCCATTGAAAGGCCAACACAGAGAGACAGCCAGCGACGACCAACCACCATTCACACTCATACCGTGAACCAAACTGCACAACGTGACCTTCTTGTTGTGGGGAAATGGTGCTAACCACTATGCAGCCTGCAGTAGAGTTATCATAAAGATATTGGCAAATCACCAGCATTGTTTTCCCAGGAAGTGTATAAGTCTTAGAATAAACCACTAAACATCTGCAGAAGTTGTTGGCTGTATTTGAGCCCTGCATGCTGCAGACCTCCTGTGAATGTTTTACACCATTCACTCGACTGACTGACGAAGGAAGCAAAGGTTTGGTAGTCTTGCTCGTTTATCAACTTCTACTATAAAGGAATGTAAATAACAGAAACACACAAAACACAAGTGAAAAGGTCCTATATTTCTTTGTTACCATTACAAAACTATCTATGCAAAAATGTTTGTTGTCCAAATCAGTACCTGCAGAAATATTTCCTATTTTAGCTGCTGTGTGGATGAATACATATTATTATTATTATTTTATTTTATTTATTTATGTATTTTTTTTTATTGCTATGTTAGGAACTGGAATAACATGATGTTACTATTACTAGTGCTTACAAATAAAATAAAATAAAACAATTAAATTAATTAATTCTATTCCTGACATTTGGAGCTACTTGTGACATTTTGTATGAATAAATAAAGTCATATGAAACTTTTGCAGCGCTGGTTTGCATTTGACTTGTGAGCTATGTGTTTCAAAAATCTGAACTGTACATTGTTGATTGTCATGAAAAAACACCATTTCAATCTGTTCTTATTTCACACAAACAGCATAAAACCTTCAAATAGGAATGCATTTTTACAACAGAAATTGCAATACTTGTGATCCATGTGCTCCTAGAGTTTCTCCAACAGTGCAGTTACTTTTGGCCTACTCAAACAGCAAAATAAACCTGGAGGAATTCCCCGTGGTAAACTGAGCCACTGTGAGTTCAGACACAGAGGTAGGGGGGCTGAGGCCTCGTGCTGGCGCACATGGTCAGGGCAAAAACACTCACAGTGGTCACTGAGCTGTTGTCATTTTATAAGCTTTATAGACTCAGGACTACTGTTACATTCATTCTGGAGAAAACTTAATGTTGTTTAGACATTTTGTGTCTTTTTTTTTTGAAGCTAAGATGTGAACTCATTCTTGTCACATGTTGTTAGAAGAACTGATGGTTCTGCTGTTTTAACATGCAGCCTCACTTTGGCGTCAGGAGTAAGTTGTTGATATCTATACAGAAAAAAAAGCTAGATTGACTCCCCTGTATTCCCACTGCCCTGATGTTGCTCAGCTGCATTTTGGCCAACTTCTTATTTAATTGAAGGCATCATAACATGTCAATTTTTTGAACAACATGACAGTTCTCCGTAAAGACTGAAGCATTTGAGAAAAGTTAAGTGCAAAATTTCAGTGTCCTTGCTGTGGGTCAAAGTTAGTGTTTCAAAATCATCACATTTGGTTTGTCCAGTTCTATTTGAAGCTGCATGGAATAGCTTTTAAAGATTCGGAGTGAAGAAGTGCAGATACCTTGGTGAATATGTCTTGTACATAATATTTTATTCCTTCATCGTTCAGATAAAGCCATCAGCCCAGTGCACTTATCCCCTGGGTTCCTAATGTAAATTCCTGCCCAGTGTTTATAATTTCCACAGCAGGTGATTCACTCAATCAAAGAGGGAGCTCTTGTTTCCAAGGACTCTGGTCTAAATCTGGAATTACATGCAGCACCAGAAAGACATAGGCCTAAAACTGTTTTTTTTTTTTTTTTTTTTTGACAAAAAAATCCATACCTAATAACCAAGACCATCATTTACTTCTTTTCCCTAAAATGTACTTGATTTGATAAGCCTGAGCTCACAGATGAGGTTAAAACTGTTATCCAGCCAGCTGAAGTTTTACAGAGAGCACACTAGCTGGTACACCAAATAAAAAAAGGTTTCAGCATCAATAATCATCAGTCTCTCATGTCAGCAGAGGGTCTTCTGTGCAGGTCAGAGGCCGGCACATGTAATCAGGGAAGATCAGAAACTCTCCTGGGGAACCGGAGGGACACTTACCAATTCCAGATGGGATTATACTTGCCGTCACTGTGGTCCATAGACATCAGGCATCACCTCAGCCACTTAGAGCCAACATGCAAAAACATGAAAATTAATATCAGAATTAACATTAGGTTCTAATGTTCCGCATTGCAGAAACATGGAACACAAAATATTGATGTGATTTTGTAATCAAATAAGTATTGTTCTATAAATTTTTTATATGTAATGTACAAAATATTCAGCATTTCATCATTTCATTTCATCCAATTTATGCTGTTATTATATGTGTATATTAGTTAAATTGTATATATGTCGTTATAAGGCAGGTTCAATTTACAAGTAATTCAAATTTTTTAATTAATTAATTTTTTTCTAACAGCAGTGTATTTATTTATATTTCATAAGAAATTCACAGTTTATTTAAAACGCATATTGTTTGCAGATGTCTATATTGATATTGATGCCATCTGCACAAAATATTTTCTAATTTTTCTCAAACAATCTTCATTTAGGTTTAATGTGGTTCAAAGTAGGTTTTCTACTGAAGTAGCAACATAAACACAAAATTACATGTGTAAGTCCTGCATTTAAAGTTTTAATTAAATAAATAAATAAAAACACGGGTAGCATGGTGTCAGTGGTTCGCACTGTTCCCCCATAATAAGAAGGTCACAGGTTCGATTCCCGGCCTGGGGCCTTTTTGTGTGGGTTTCCTTCGGGTACTCTGGTTTCCTCCCATCATCCGAAGACATGCATGTTTGGGTTCATTGGTGACTCTAAACTGTCCGTAGGTCTGAGTGTGAGTGTGAGTGGTTGTTGGTCTCTGTCTGTCTCTGTGTTGGCCCTGTGATGGACTGGCGACCTGTCCAGGGTATACCCCACCCTTGCCCAGTGTGAGCTGGGATTGGCTACAGAACCCCGCGACCTGGAAACTGATAAGCAGTTGAAGAGGAATGAATGAGTGAATTAAAAAAAAGAAGAAGCACAGAACAGATTTGATAATCAATTGACTGACCAGGTTATATTTTTGCAGGATGCAGGAGAATAAATCACCATTGACATTTAGAAAGGTTTTTTTATACTGCTATTAATATTTTATAGAAAAAAAACTTGATTAATCAAGAAAAATATATTTACAATGTGAATGCAAGCTATGTCGGTTAAATAAACATAAGTTAAATAAAAGAAGTAAAGCATAAAGCCAGTCCCTCTGAAACTCACTGGACTCCATCAATCACAGGGCTGACAGATAGACAAACATCCACACTTAAATTCACACCTAGAGGCAGTTTGGAGTTAACTGCTGACCCTTGTTAACCGACATCATCTTAGTGGTTGCTATTTTTAGTTTGGTTAGAGGTTTGTTTTCTCTCTTAAAATAGATAATCAGCTCTTTCTCACAAGCCTTGATTTGTCCATGTGTGACACTGACTTCTGCTTACATGCCCCTGAATGAAATCAGTTGAGGTTTGGATCAGTCTGACCCTTCGACTGAGCTCTTGCTAGTGAGAGATTGATAATGATGTCTCACATCTTGTTTCTACATTCTGTTAGCTCTTGCAGGTGATGTAATAGCCAGTCAGAGTTTGTCATTCAGCGCCCTAGCTGTCAAAGTCTATAGGATCAATTCTGTATTATTCTGGCCTCTGAGTGAGAAGTTGGTCCATTTATTGTTTTGACAGAATGAAGACATTCAGATAGTTCGAGCGATAGAGGCTTTGGAGCTGATTTTTCATCATTACTGCTCCAAAGAATGAACAGAACTCCTGATCAGATAAAGATAGAAACTTCCAGTCAGCTCTAGAAAAACCCAAACACATGAAAGGAACTTTCTGTGTTCAACTTTGGTTATTCTGCTTTACAGAGTTTTCATAAAAAAGTGGCGGGATTGAACATGTATATACTGTATACAAAGTGTATATAATATGTATATCTAATAATATATATTTAATATACAATTTGCTGAGGTTGTGCTGATTCTGAATACCTGGTAACATCTTTGTGCCAACTTCCTAAAGGAATAAAAAACACCTTAATGTGGGTCCAAAGGGGCTAACTGGAAGTTAATGTCTTTAGACTGCAGAAGGAAGTTGAAGGGAACCCATGAAGGCACAAGGAGAAATTATGCGTAGTAGAGGTGTACTTGTTACAATTTGTAATATGTTGTCAGCAATCACTGACTTATAGTTCTTTTTTTCCTGGTAACTATTTTTGCCAGATTTTCTCTTCACACTGTAACTGCTGTCATTTGCACATGCATTTGATCCAAATCAATACACAATGACCTCAGTGTCCATGGGTAGCAGATTCATGACACACTTTAATTCATTGTTTCTCAAATGGCTTCAGTGTATATCAAACACTGAGCATTTACTTATACAAATGACCTATCACTGTGCAGCCATTCATTCTCCCCCACTTGCCCTCAAAAGTGAAAACAAATGTTCTCATGCCAAAAGTGCTCTGACAGATGATGGCTCAGCACAGGACTCCTGGGATGTAGATATAAACTCACAAACCAAATCTACACTTTGTCAAAATATGAATCAACATTAAAGAGTCAGTGTCAAAATGGAGATGCACCTCCTGCTGGAACACAAAAACATATGGTGATGTTTCATTTCAGATTCAACAACAACCTGAAATGTCACTGCTCCTAACTACCTTAATTTACTACAGAGCGCACCTGAATATAAGCTAAATTTAAAGAGATTTAAATGTAGAGAAAAACAGTTTTGTACATATATATATCGCACTTGTTTATAAGCCGCAGGTGTCAGAAATATGGGAGGAAATGGCGTATTGCAGGAAATATGTTACAGAAAGATTTCGCCTTTTCACCAGATCGATCAACTTTAACTTGAAAGCTGCATCATATGCGTTTCTTCGTGTGTTTTCCATGATAAGGGTGTGTGCATGAAGCACAAAATAAATGACTGATCTGAAGAATTTAGTGTGGGTGCGTTTAATTCAATTCGAACAATTTCATTGGTCTGATGTGATGCTAAATGTATTGGCAACATGAAGCTCATTACCCGTAAAAATCCATAAATTAGCTGCATAGTTGTTTCAGCAGGGTTCAAAGTGTGTGAAAAAAGTAGCGTTTTATAATCCGGAAATTACGGTTTAACAGTTATTTTAGAAATGTTCTGTGGAGCCATTTGCCAGTTATTAATCAAATCATTTAGACATGAACAAATCAAACATTGCAAAGCAGAAAGCCTTTTAAATCAGGGATAAAAGAAGTACTCACAAAACTCAAAGCTCATATATATGCAATAATTTAATATTTGCTGATAGTTTTGCTACTGTAATAAGTTATTGTTACAAAATTGTTACAAACAAAATTCATTTATTAACACTCAAAAAATTAAAAGTAAAGTAAATCAAAAGTAAATGTGGGCTGGCCCATTTCTTCATAATACACATTGGAACATTTGCATTGTGCACTGACGTGCACATCACTCAAATTCATTAATTCATCTTTTACCGCTTTACCGTTTCCGAGTACAATGTAAGCCAAAAGAAAATAAAGAGAGTTTTGTTCTATTGTGGATACTGCATGGTTACCTTTTTTTCTCTTTTATTTTATTTATGTATTTCATTATTTTTCTCTTTCTGTTTTTCCCATACTTCCGTATTTGGGGTCACCACAGCAAGTCAGCTAAATGACTTCCTCCCCATTTATCTGAGCTTTATCTTGGGACTGGCACGAGCCTACCCCTGGTTTGCCTTGTGGATGAGGTTTGAACCCAGGTCCTCTGCATGTAAATCCAATCAAAATCACATCAAATCAGATGTATTTGCATAGCACCAAATTACAACAAAGTTACGTCAAGGCACTTTACATCTCGAGCAGGTCTAGATCAAACTCTTTATAAAATGATTTAAAGAGACCCCACAGATCCCTCAATGAGCAAGCACTTGGTGACTGCGGCAAGGAAAATCTTCCTTTAAGAGGCAGAAACCTCGAGCAGAACCAGGCTCAGGGGGGGCGGCCATCTGCCTCAACCGGTTGCGTTGAGAGAGGGAGGGAGTGCACTGAGCAACGCCCCCTTCCTGTCTTATATGTACTATGATAATATATGTATAAAAATAAATCATTTTTTTAAATTCTAAATGAATACAGCTGAATGTATCGATTTATTTTATTTTTCATTTTAAAACTGTACATTGTAAAAACATACGACCAAACAATTTTTTCAGAGATGGAGTTGAAGTGAAAAATAGCAGAGAACAGTGGAGGTATTCAGGTAAAGTACAAATACTACAAATAGTATTCGAATAACTGCATCACTCCAGCAAATAACAGAGTATCATACTGTTAAAAGTATTCAAGATGATCATGTCCAATCTTGACTTAGAAAGTTCCTCTTGCTTGAATTTTCTTGCTGTCATCTCACAGCAAATGAAAATGTGATTGACATGACTGCAGTCATAATCTCAGCATTGCTGCTCATTGAAAAGCAAGTGCAACAAGCTTGAAAATTAAGCTGAAGGCTGAAGTGGCTCATGGGGAAGGAGCCACAAGTAATGAAAATCAGTCTGAGTCAGGCAATCATTTGTCTCCAGACTCTATCAATGTATCAAGATTATTTCATTTCAAAGGGGGCAGAAGTCATCGTGCTTCTTTGTACTGTGTGTTATCTGCAGGTATTTGCAGATGTCAGTATCAACTGGTTGCATCTAGGCAGTAAATTATAATGCTTACTAAGCGATGGACAAATAGCTTTAATTTCCTTCTTAATTATGATGAAGATTTCCCTGGAGGAACCCATTAAAGCTCTGAACTGGATGTCTTGAATCAGAGTGTGGAGAGCAAACTGAAAAGGTTACACAAACTCCAGTCACACTAAATTAACTAGCCTGATAATCTATATGCTTCATGTTTGGCTTAAGACATCCCTATAATTTCCAATAGACATTAAATTATATATTCAAAAAAGCAGAAAGATTGAAAGTGATTAGCCAGCATGCCAGGTGGGAAGCAGCTTGTCTGAAATGGTACATACAGCCCTTGAAATCATTGTCTCTTTAGGGTTGAGTGAATCACACTGGGTGGAGTCCAATCCTGAACATTGTCAAGTCATGATGAGACATATGTGTAACTTGTCATACTTTTAAATCAAATCACATTGAATCAACCATATTTATATAGCGGCAAATAATAACAGAGTTACATCACGGCACTAAACAAAAGATCTCTATGTATCGACACAGTGCCCTGTGCTTAGGCATGAAATGTAGTCTGGCTGATACCAGCAGCATGTAATGAAATGACAAATCAATCAATAACACTGTGCCTACAATTAGCTCCAACAAATAGAACTGTCTGTGATCCTTTTTTGGTTTGCCACAGCCACCCAGCTGCACTTTGACCAGTCTGTCGTGACCAACGCACTCAAAGCCCCCTGCTGGGTTGTAACACATCTCATGAGGGAAATTGGCACTGATAGAGAATGACAACACGGTTTGGCTACAATAATAACAAGCATCAATGATTGTGAGCAGCTTTCCCGTTGGAGGATGTCCTCCAACGGGAAAGCTGCTCCATTTTCTACAGAATCCTGTCAAACTGTGACTTCACTCTTCATTAATAATAAAGAGCCTGTCAATGTGTGATACCTGTTCACAACTAAAACCGAATAACACAGAAACTGCCTCTGTAATCTATAAAATTATGCTTTCATAACAACAGCAGGGAAGCAGTTCTTTGGTTTAACTGATTGCATCAACTGACACAGAGTTTAACTGTTAGCATTCCCGCATTAAAAGAATTCAAGCATTCAGAGGCCTTTATCCCTGGATCACTGGGATAGCTTCTTTCCTCAGGAATAAATTAATTTGTTTTCTCATCACCGGAACAAAAGCTACACACACTTCATGGCAGCTAGTTGGACTAGTTTTATTGTTTGTGGAATGAAAGCATCAGGGCTATGAGCTTGAAGAGATTTTCGAGCAATGGCAATTT
Organism: Echeneis naucrates; assembly: GCF_900963305.1. NCBI lineage: Eukaryota > Metazoa > Chordata > Actinopteri > Carangiformes > Echeneidae > Echeneis > Echeneis naucrates. The sequence goes on from NC_042515.1 coordinate 26,579,291, forward strand.
CGTCAGCGAAGCACATTTTCACTGTCTTGGACAAGAGCGAGTGAGCAGGGCAGCAGGACTCTGGCAGATGGGAGAGTACACCAGGATCACCTGGTCAATCATCGTGCAGATTTCTGTCAAGTCCAGGCAGTCTAAAATGCCTTTCCAAGCCCAGCAAACCGCCACATCTTGGGAAAGAGCGACATGCCCTCCTGCCCACTTTGCTTTGAAAGAGGCTCATGAGAATATTGTATAATAATATCAGTGGCCAAAAGCCTCTGACAGATGGCTGCTATCAGTGGGAACATGACCAGGTGGTTGAGGCAGTTGCTGAGCATTTTTAATGTCAGCCAGTAACACCAGAAAACACCACCACACAGCAAAGAAAGCAATCACTTTCATCAAATCTGGAGAAAAACCCCAGTCTCAGGCAAAACCAACAACAGGCCTCCTCCACACAGCACATTGCGACAATTTCACTCCATCTAGACGTAATCATCACCCCAGAGGCCCAAAAACATCCGGTCATGCTGAAACTTACATTGCCATGGGAAGAGCGCATTTAGGAAGCCTATGAGAGGAACTTGTGGAGCAGTGCAGGAGCAGAGGCTGGAAAACATTCTATGAGCCCATAGAAGTTGGCTGTAGAGGATTTTCAGGACATTCATTCTGTCAGGTCCTCACTTTGTTGGGCGTCACAGAAGCAGCCAAGAAGAGAGCCATTCAATCTGCCTGTGAGGCCACAGAAATAGCCACTAGGTGGCTTTGGATAAAGAGGGCTGATCCGTGGGTAAGTCGGGGCTTGATCAACCCTGGTTGGATCACCTGGGCAAGGGTTTATGTTGTGAGACCTGACATTATGGCCCCAGGTCACAATACTGATAATGTGTCCCAGTGCATCCTGGATATGTTTCTTGAAGACAAATACAACCCACTTTTTTAAATTGGCTTTTAATGTGTAATTAAGTGTGTTAATTTTAGCTCTTCCATTATGTTTTTCATTTTTTCTCGTATTATGTTTTTAATTTGGCTTTTTGTGTGTATTTTGTTTTAAATTGGCTTTTACTTGTATTTTATCTTGAATTTTGTAGCATCTTTGAGTATCTGCAAAAGCGCATAACAAATAAAATTAATTATTATTATTATTATTATCTCCTGCTCCACCTTACCCTCAGTTAGAGGGCACCCTACCTGGGGTAGCAACTCATACCATGCCTGGAGGCAGCAGTCCATAGTTTTAAGGTATGAAAGCCATGAAACCCTGAGGTGTGAATCTCTTCCTGGCTGCAAGTAGACCACAAAGGCTTTAAATTTTTCAGAGCTCTTGATGAAGGCATGCCCTCCTGGTGCTGAAAATTTAGAATATTTGATGTTGTTGTGTGTAATATCCATGGTTCACTGATGACATTTTTCACAAACTGACCTCCTTGGCAGTTATTTTTATTGTCTTGTTAATAATAGTCTTCTTATTAAATGATTTTATCAGCATTCATCATTGACTTAGGAGGTTGAACTGAAGGGCCACACCTTCTGAAAGTGTAGATTTGATGTGCAGATAACGTGTTGTCAGCTCAGGAATGATGTTGCATATAGAAAGGAAATGGCCCTTGGCTAAGCTAAAACACTGACGTTGGAGTTAAACTATTTTGTAAATGTGTCATAAATCTCAGAGACCGCACCATTCCACATTTCACAGTTAAGAGTTCACTGCTGCTAAATAGCTGGTTACCATTCATCCTGTAAAGCCTATAACTCGTTGTTTGCTGTGTTTATACAAGCTCTAGTATGCAGGAATTCCCCTGGAAATGGTGATTACTGCGTGATCTGGAAATCATTTGACAAGAAACCAACACTTAATTTACATTCTTCATTTGTTGTCTTATGTTATTTTGCTTGCCTAATGTGCCTGTTTGTGATTGTGGCATATGGGAAAAAATATTTCATGAGTAGTTTGAGCTGAGAAGTGTCCCACATATAAAGCAGTACAGACATTGCAATCACCACTGTTGTGGTCAACATTAGAAGTAAGGGCAGACTGTATAGATCCCAACCATTTGAGCAGTGCCAGAGGTTATTATGTTCCCATGCTTAATTACCCTAATCGTTCCTGACCCAGATTTTCACAGCATTTTGTCATTGAGATTTAAACTGAGAAAGAACTTACTATGACTTTGATAAAAACATAAATTTGATTGTTATATATAGTGTGTGTGTGTGGTTTTCTTAATTACAATAACTTTTGCAGAGCTGAGTGATGTAATATAAAACAATGTAGTCCTGGCTTCTCCCTGATGGTGCTGTATGGTTACAAATAGATCTTCTTGTGCAATTCCCCTAAAACATCAAATCATATAACCGCAGGTTGGAAGCAGAAGCTTGGGGTTTAGCCTTTTAAGAGCATGTTATCATGTGTATGTGTCAATAAGAGCATAAAGTCTGTGGTAATTTTTAATGAATGTTCAGTGGTCTGTCAGAGCTGGGTGAAACAGTCATGGTGCAGGACATTCAAAACAGCACACATCATGCATACAGCATGCATCTTGCTCTGTGTTATTTTTGTGGTAGGTGGTCTCCACTCTGCTAGATGTGGAAACTGAATTAGCGCCTGGCCAATTGTGCCTGCAATCTGGAAACATTCTTTACCTTCCAGCAATGACCTTAATATAGAACTGTAACAAAACACCTTGTGCCTCTGGCATGTTGTTTTAACAAATAACATTGAACTGCCCATTACTCCCCATTAAGGTTAATGGTCACACAAATTAGGATAATTCCATAAAAAGTTCTGTATTTAGACCAAACTGTGGATTAGCATTAACTTAATGACTGGACTGACCAATCTCACTTGGTGCCACTGTTCATTTTTTAAGAACTTTTTGCAGTCTGTAGTGTTTTCTCTGTCTTTTTAACTTTTTCAGCAGTATCAGCTTTAGTTCAGCTGGTCATGTTGCACTTCCTTTGTCTTGATAATGTGTATTTCAATTAAATGATGTTTTTGTAAACAGTGGGGACAATTTATGTCATGAACGGACTGATGGTCACAATGAACAATACCTTAAAGTGCAAACACTAATACATTGTGAGGTGTGTTGCTCATCATGAAGAAAACATAGATTTAACTTACATATAACTTATAAGTAAATTAAATCTGCATGTGTTTGGAGTAAGCTGGATAACTTGTAGAGAACTGGCTGTATGTCAAAAGTATGTTTTGTTGCAATCCACAGGGAAACTCTCAAGTAGAATTAGGCAGGATCCAAATTCTACTTGTGAGTTTATTCAGGCAGGGGTCAAAGCCAGGCAGGCAGAGGTACAGCATAGAATCAATCAAGAATCAAGGTCACAAAGAATAATACGGTCAGAAACAAACAAACAAAAAAAAAAAAAAACACAAATTAAAGAAGGCTGGAAATGACACATATGGATGAGACAATCTGGCACAGAAGGGAAGGAGAATACAGCTAAGGTACACTGGAGAAAAGGGAGATGATAAGATTTAGGTGAAGTACATTAGGGTGGGGCAGGTAAGATATTATTTAGATTATCTTAGTTCTGTCAGTGGGAAATTCTCCAGCCTGGACCTTGAAACAACGTTCATACTGTGTGAGGAAGGGGTGACAGTCATCTGACTCTCCAGAGCAGAGTAAGCTTTAGGCATAGACATATAGTCGGTTTGCTTGGGCGCCACCTGTTGGAGGGGGCGCCAGTGCAAGCCCTCCAAAAGCAAAAAAAAGAAAGAAAGAAAGAAAGAAAAAGAAAAAAGAAAACAATAAATAAATCAAAAGAAATAATAGTAATAATTTGCAGCCCCGACCATCGTCCTTCCTCATGCTCTGTCTTGAAAATAAAAGATTAACAAAAAAAGAAAAAGTAGTGCTTTTATTTTAGTAATATGTAATCACAACTAGATAACAATTTATGTTAAACACATTAAGTAGTAGTTTGTCTGCTGCAGTTACATGTTTTGCTTGCACTGTGCACTAATAGGTAAATCTACTCTACATGTGTCCTGGACAAATACACCGAAAAAATATTTGCAGGGCCTCTACAAACTGCTACAAAGGGGCTTTCACCATCTTTATAACTCTCTGGAGAATGTAAGTTTAGCCAATTATTTGTGATCTCCGATATCACTGATATGTCTATGTCATTTTTATTATTATTATTACTCATTCTTCAACCGCTTTATCGGTTTCCGGGTCACGGGGCTGCTGGAGCCAATCCCAGCTCACATCGGGCGAGGGGCAGGGTACACCCTGGACAGGTTGCCAGTCTATCAAAGGGCCAACACACAAGGACAAACAGAGACAAACAATGACTCACGCTCACATTCACATTTAGAGTTACCAGTTGACCTAGACATGCATGTCTTTGAATGGTGGAAGGAAACTGGAGTACCCGGAGACCCAGGGAGAACATGCAAACTGAACACAGAAAGAACCCAAGCCGAACACATGACCTTCTTATTGTGTATAACCACTACGCCGCCATGCTGCCGCATTATTATCATTATTATTATCATATTGTTAGCATTATTATCACTGAATGTTACTGTTTAAAGTTGTTACTTATTACAGTAAATGTAGGTCATAGTCAAATAAAATTAAGTTTATTTGTACAATGCATACTTCATACTTGCTTGATCAACAATGAAAGCTGTAGCGTCTGTCATATGGGTGGTGTGTGTGTGTGTGTGTGTGTGTGTGTGCGACCCTTGGTGAAGACTTAGTAAAGACCCTTACTGGTTCATGACACATCTGTGTGATGAGCAGGTTTGGAGTGTTCTTTCCCAAAGTGGCCAAAAATGCTAAGTTTAAAAGATAATTCATGTTGATATGAAATATAGTCAATTTTTCTTGCTTTTTCATTATTTATATAGAAGGTACTGTAGGCTGAGTTGTTACCTTGGTGAAAGGTTGGGTTAGGGTTAAGGGGTTAGGTAGTTTTTTTTGTCAAATGTATATTACAGTTTGACTCGCTAACACTAACCCTAACTCGCAAAGTTATAAAACCCACCATACTACCACAATTATTACCATGTTAAATTGAGCTCACCTAACTTTGATGAAATTGTTGTTTAACAGAGCAGAAATGCTTAAATCTTTATCAATCCAGTAGTCAGCACATATCCTCCAACAACCTTACTCTTATCCACAGCATATGAGCTGAAAACATATACTTTATACATTAAGTCTATTTTCATCCTCTTACTAACAGGACTGCAGTCACTGTTTGTTGAACCAAAACATGGTTTTACCTAACTCAACACTGCGCATTAATACGCCCTGTATGGACACGAATGGAGCTCTTGAAACTGGTGTTCTGCTAACATGCTGCTCACGCTACTATTCCTGAGGGGGTGCAGTGTAAACTTACCAAATCTAAACCACAGCACTGTCATCATCAACATCATCCTCCTCCTCTTCATCATCATAATCTTCATCTTCATAAAATGTATTTGTTTTTCAACAGTGATTTCTAACAGTTCTGGGTCTTGAGACAAGAAAATGGTTCTTGTGTTCTCCAGGTTGTGGACATACAAATTTGGTTGTCACTTTCAAAAAAAAAAAAAAAGTTAACTAAGAAGAAATTTAATTCCAATTTCTGAATAATAATTATCTTATGAACTGAAAATGCACATTTGCACACACTAACCACAACTAAAAAAAGAAAGAAAGAAAAAAAGAAATAAATTGTTTCTTATTTTTAGTTTAAAAACTTTCAAAACAAACTGATAAGAGTATGTATTGAGTTAGCAGAGCAATAAGCAGTCAGACATTCTTATGGTCTAAAGTAGATATTAAATCTCCATATGATCTTAGCTAGACCTCCATGTTGTCTGATTATAAAACAAGTCTAGGTTCTATATATATAATTCAGTGAAAGTATCAAAGTACTCTGTCCACAGCCTGTATTTGAAAACGAGTGGTCAGATATTTGCAATGTCACAACAAAGCCTTCACCCGCTCAGGCTTGTCCCAAGGCCCACTAAAAGGGACCCACCCTCTAACTTTAAAGGATTTGTTTTCTCTGAGTGTTTTCTTGAAATCTGACATATTATTTTTGAATGTATCAGAAAGCAGCCAATCAGATGAGAGGATCTGATCCCCTCGTCTGATTCCTTGGCTGACCTGTTGTTCTTACAGCTCCAGAGAAGCCTGAGAGAGGAGATTTAAAAATACAGAGATGGCTCACAAATCACAAATATATTTTCTCATTGACATCAAGACTTAATATATATCTTCAAATGTGTCTGTGCATATTCTCGTTCATCCAGGTCATCGTCATATCCGGCCAACAATTGAATCGAACGCAACTGGACTTAGGACTTAGGTTTGTCCCAGGGGCTTCATCAGTTTGGAACGCATCGGTGTGACTAGTCGTCACTAGTCTGAAAAAACAGTGGCGATTGACCCAGGTTTTTAACCTTGTAACACAGAATTTTTCACAATTTTTCTCCCAATGTGTCTACATTTCTGAGTAGCAGTTAACTTATTCTTACCACTATAATACAAATTATACAAATGATCTAAAACTATTAAAACAAGTGTGAAACAAGAACTATCATTGGCTGGCAGTGTGTTCATCACAGATTGAACCTTGTGGAAGAGGAACTGAGAAAAAGCTCTTAGGGATTCTTCTGCCTGAAAACCTCCAGAGCAATGTTGGCTGACAGCGAACAAATTCCACGGGACAATGTTTTGTCTGACTGAAAAGTGTCGAAAATAATTGACGGCAGTAGAGCAAAGAATGCTTTTAAAGCTGCTTGGGGTATTTCCCCTCTTTCATCCAATTTCTATGTCAAGTCTTTGAAATCCTTTTAGCAATCAAGACATTTTTCTCTGGATCTACCACACAACCTCAACTAAATGTTTAGACCTCTTCAACGCTGTAATTTTTTGTTTTCATAAGTTAGTTGCCATTGCTGTATAGAGAGCCAGCATACCATATTAATTGTATTCTTGTGGATACTACTGATTGCCAGTCTGCATTGACACTGATTAACGCTGGCTCTGGAACGGCCGCTGTTGTCCCAGGTGCTCTGTGTTTGGAGAGAGAAAGCTTCCAACATTAAATACTTCACTGAGGAAGTCTCTCCCAGGGCCAAGGCTATGAAGCCAGACCACATTGAAACACTTTCTGTGTGCTTTTACTTCCTCTGCTTTGTGTAGTTAAATGTTAGGATTTATGTAACAGTGATCACAGCGAGCAGCAAGAGAGCTGAAGTCACAAAATGAATTTGAAGGCTTACTGAGGACTGAAATCACCATGCAAGTCTGAACAATTAGCTTTGTTTTTTGTTTAATAATAGCATTCAGGGGAAGGCAAGACTAAGCTCTCCACAGATTAACCTGGATTGTTGGTATCTGAGTGAATGGAAATTGATGGATTAGTGGTGTGGTTTTCAGACTGGAATTTCATGCACAATACACACATCTGCTGCAGAATAATAGATTTAGGATAATAATGTTGTGCCCCTCCTCTGCTACATTATCACATTTTGCTCAGTTTTATCTTTCTTCTTTTGCGCTAGAGCCAAAAATGAGCAGCTGATGTACATGAATCTTTCAAAATTGCATTAATTCCATGCTTGCATTCATTCAATATGCTGAAGATTGTTAAATGTTCCTGGGACCACTCCAGCCAAGTTAATAAAATAAGTGTTATTTCTGAATGGCTCTTGACTGGTGGTCCACAGCACCCACCCCGTATGTCCATATGTGTGTGTGTTGTTGGCAGTACGGCCCAGCCCCATCCTGGCCTGGGAGCTGCTAAATGGAGTTGATTAGTGCAATTGGAGTATTCAAGAACAGGGCAGCTGCTTTGATTCGCCCTGATTGCTGTTTGAAGGAAATGGCTGAGAGAGGCACTGGTCTGTCAGGAACTGTTTGGCAGACTCCAGATGCTCCTCCCCCTCCTCTCTTTCTCTCACACACTCGCTCTCTCTCTCTCTCACACACACACACCCTCACAAGGACACACATGTTACTAGCAGACCTCCCACTTGCATATTTTCACTTCATATTCTTTGGCCTGCTCATTTCAACTCCTGCCATCTGAATATTAACCGTGTGTCAAACTAACCATGAAATAATGAGCGTAATTCTCCTGGCATTAGCTGAGTGACTCAATCCTGCCTTCAACTTCTCAGCAACCACACACAAGCGAGGTTCTTGGAGCGGAGATGCACTGTACTGTGGACTAAACCAAATTGTTTCTGTTTCAGATGGAAAAGAGGATACAAACATTTGGATGTTTGGCTCAGGAGCCTGGCAGTGACTGCATGCCTCTAAGTGTGTTAATGACAGGCTTTGTGTTCTCATACGCTCCCCGAGAGCGATGAGACATCCATGTTGAGCTACAGCACAATCAGCCACCTGTAGTCAGAGCAGCTGGAATATATACAGCAGTGGCCCTCTCAGGGCTGCAGTTTCCACCCAGGACCTGAGCAGATCCTGTGCCATGGAGGCTGAGTGATATCAATCAGGGAATCTTAATGATAATGATCACCTTCCAGGTCTGCAGGTTCTCCACTCATTGGATGACTAGTTTTTCTGTTTTCTCACCAGTGCTACTCCGAAAGTGATGAATGCTGTATCCCTAATAATCCCTTTCCAAAGGAATGATCCAAGGAGATCAGGAGATAAAGGAGATCCTTTATTCATACTTAAGAAAAAATAAAAAGGTCAAGCACACTCAAATTTGTATCCTATGATTTTGTCACCCAAAACTCAGATGCATAGATGTTACAAATGGCCACAGGCCTCACAAGCAGCAGCATAACACTGTATGTACTTTGTTTTGGCAGTCACTGAGCTGGAACAGTTTGCAGTAATGAATGTGTATATATACTGCTGTTTTCTCCCCCTCCCCCACTGCTGCTGAAACTTGAATGACTCAAAGCAGCTCAGGATATTTTTCAAAGAGCTGTCCTCTACCCTTAGATCCACTCAGCCAAATGCCATTCACACACAGGGCAACGTATGGTTAGGTAAATGCAGTGTTACTGTGTAATTTTGCTCACTTTTATTTGTGCTTTCCCACCCTCCAATCAGGAACATGTCAGAGTAGGAAACTGGCTTTCTGTGACAGGATTGACACAAATTTTCACCTAATAACAAAATATCTACGATGGCTTTTTTGTTTTTTCAAAAGGTCAAGTAAAAAATCCTCTTTGTTCACATAAATTCTCTGTGAAAAGAAAAGAAGTTAGAGTGAAATGAATTATTAGACTACTACAGTGTTAGTAATAGGTCTCTGTACTTATTCACTGCTGCCATGACTCCTCTTGCCAATGACAGGCAGTATTGTTAGGTTAAATATGCCTTCCTATGCACTCATTACATACGTGTCAAGAGCACGCGATCTGCCTCCAATTTACATCATTGGCCTGAAATTATTGCTTCCTTCAGTCATGGCAAGAACACAATCTAGCAGCAAAAATGCAATTATCATGGCTAGAGTGATTCCTCGTGGTAGAGTGTTAAGCTGTTGATGGTATTGGGGTAGTTTTTTTTTGTTTTGTTTTGTTTTGTGCAGTGCTTATACACTTTTTTTTTTGTATATTCTAAACTTGACTTTCTTACTGTGAAGGCACACCCAACAGTTTAGTGAGCATGTCAACAGGAGTACAGAGAGACAAAGTAACGCTGTGATTGGAGGCCGATGGGTGGTTGGTTGTGGAGGAGTATCAGGATGGGGTGGGGTGGGGGTCTTTGTCTGAGAGCAATCGCTCCGTGTGACAAAATGCAGACATAACAGTCCGCTCTGACACTTGTAACCAGCACATAAACACTTGCCACAATGAGAGGGAGGGCTGCAGCAGTGGAGGGCTTGTGTCGATCTGACATTTATCAACCACTAATTAACTGTTAATTTGCAAACCTTTGGGTTCAAGCATGCAGCAAATTTATCATGGCCAACAGTGTGTCCTGTCACTCCTGAAGGGGTGGTCCCGCTGCCGGCTCACAACCTCCATCTGACACACTTTACCCTGCTCCGGCTGCATGACTCACCTGCTCCCTTTGTTCCACTGAGACCTTTTCAAAGATGGAACTAACTCCTGTAACAGTCTGTTGTAAACTTCAAATATTCACACATTTATTGACAGGGGCTTCACAACACTTTTACAGCACTGATATTCATCTTCAAAGCATTCAGCATATATCATAGTATAAAATATAAACATTGAGTTGGACTGATGTATCACATGCAGCTTAAACATTGATTGAAGTATTTTGGAATTAGAGACCAGAAAAGTAAAATTCTGTTGATTTAAGGCAGTTAAAAGAAGTGCATTAATAAAAAAAAACACAGAAAACCTTGCTATTAGCCTCAAGAACAGAGAGCAAATATGTGCTGCATGCTAAAATGCCAACTATAGATTCACTATCAGGCCGATCGTAGAATCTCTGATTGAAGAGAAACAATGTGGGTTCCGTCCTGGTTGTGGAACAATGGACCAGCTCTTCACCCTTGCGAGGATCCTGCAGGGAGCCTGGGAGTATGCCCAGCCGGTCTACATGTGCTTTGTGAACCTGGATAAGGCATATGACTGGGTCCCATGGGAGTTTTTGCAGGGGGTGCTGTGGGAGTATGGGGTGAGGAGGTCACTTTTAAGGGCCATCCAATATCTGTACACCCAAAGCAAGAGCTGTGTGCGGGTATTCGGCAGTATCATCATCATCATCATCGGTCTGTGACCATCAGCTCTCACTGGACATGTTCGCAGTGTGAGGCAGCTGCAATGAGTAGCACCACCTCCAAGGCAGAGTCATGGTTCTGAGCAGGAAAACAATGGACTGTTTACTCCGAGTTGAGTTGTTAGCCCAATTGAAGGAGTTCAAGTATCTTGGGGTCTTGTTGACAAGTGGGGGGACTTTGGTGTGTGAGATTAAAATATAACAACATAAAATATTTCTAGTCAAATTCATCCTGATTCCACTGTTGTTTGCTGTGTGTATGTGGTCAGGATATGTGATAATGGGAGCTTTGCTCTGTGAATGTTTGTGTGTTCAGCAGAGTAAAACAAAACATGGATAGGTGTGTCTGTGTGTGTGGGCGTGTCCATCCATGTGTGTGCATGTGCATTAACAGTGGTGGCTGTTGGGGACAGATGGAGGTGTCTACCACACTGAAGTGACAGCACATGTCAGAGCTGTGCAGGAAATGCCCTCATAAAGCATTACTTTTGACAGGTGAAAAAGTGAAGCTCTGCGTCTGGCCAAATCACATCTGCCAGCAAGTACACACACATAAACGGACACACACACACCTCACTGATCAAGTCACTACATTAATGTGAAAGATACTAGCCTGGGACGGCTCACTGCTGTGTGGTTGGTATTAGCGGAAGCACATACATCATCCTTGACATCAGGCCAATGGTAACATCCTCATTCTCTCCACTGACAACAAGAAGATGGAGATTACAGTCTTGCTTGTTGTGCAAATGGCAAATAATTCCAATAATGAAGCCAATTTTCCAAGTCAATCTGTTTCTGTGCATGCTCTACTTAAGCATAATTGCTCTGAAAGGGAATGCGTGGGACCATTTAAAATTAATCTCAAATTCAATGAAAAACCTGGAGCTAATGTAAACAGTGCAGCCTAGTTAGAGTTATCTGAAATCTTAACTTCTGCAGCTAATCACCTTTCAGAAAAAACACCAACAGGGTTTGATTTCACTCACACTTGTTATTAGGGAAGGTATACCCAGAGATAGCCCCCCGACTGTGCCCCAAACTCTACACCAATTGTGCTCACTGAGGCATACAAGTTGAAATCCAGCGCCAAATGGACCTGTTTTGCAGAAAATTTACTTCCCGGAGGAAATCTCTGAGGCACTTTAGAGAAAGTATTTACTAAAAGTGTATGATTGCATGTGTTGGCGAGGGCGGGGGGCAGCACACCTGTCAACCAGCTCACACATACAAAGAGAGACTGAATGACAGAATTGAAAGCAGCTTTGGAGAGTTTCCATAAGGGGCCGAAGCCCATAAAAACTGACATTTATCTGCTCAAACAGCTTCAACATCAAGGCCCTGGATCTTATTTTCATCTGCCTCATTGTTGTTTGATGATTATAAGTGTAATGCATGTTCTCGACTAATTAATCCTCGTTAAATAGAATATTTGTGAAAGAGGTAAATGAGGCCTCTCTTTCCAATTTGGCTAACATATTTATATTAGGATTTGAGCGAAAGCGTTTAGTGGCTGCTGAAATACTGCCTCAATGTCTTTCCCTGCAGCTGTGTGTGCAGTGTGTGCGAGCCGGGCCTGCTCAGTCTAATGTGCTCTGATAGTCCCACCAGAGGATTTCATTACACCAACTCCCAGCCGCTCCTCACTTGATCAGGCCCAGGCCTCAGTGCACTCATTCATCCTGTGGGCCCCTGAGCATGTGTGTGTGTGTCAGTGTGTGAGAGCTCACCTCGGCGGTAATGACAGCCCACTGAAAAGAGACCTGTGGTGAGCCTGAGCAAGCCAGATCTTTTCAAGATGCCTGCAATCAGCCGCTCAGGACCGTGTCATTGCTCTGCCTCTAGCCCTCGCACACACACACACACACACCAGTTTGAGCCAGCACATAAGCAAAGTTTCCTCAGGGTCCAACTGTAGCATGGTGAAAATATATGAGAGTGTGTGGCCTCACTGATCACGATCCATAGTGAAAATGTACTTAATCTACTCCTGGATGTGTTCTGGCCTCTCTGCAGAACTCCCACTTTGCATACTGGTCACATTCAGCTTACTCATAGCTGAGAGCTGCTGGACATTGTTCCTTTTGGGTGTTCAAAGCCTCAAATGCTAACAGTGGTAAACATCCAACCCATTAAATCAGCTTCATATAATCCAACTCAGGGCAAACAGGGTAGCACATCTCTCTGAAGTTTATTTCCTGTAGCACATCATTTAGGACCAAAGTGTTCCCAACAGGTCATTAAAATCTCTATAAAAGGATAAAACTGTAAATGCTTATGTTACAGGCTGGAAAGACAGCATTCAATCAAAGCACTTTAATTTCAATCATTCTTGTTTCCTTTGCAGTTTGGTGCCCACGCTTTGAAACCGAAGAAAAGGAAAATAAACACAGCACTCCTGTTAAAGAAAACATGCACAAATTTACCCCTTTTTTCTTTCTGTCTGGGTTTGTCCCATGTTTTCCCTCAACAGGAACATGCCACTCACCCACATACACATATTATTTGCATGTGTACAAAATTCGATATGCAAAATGTGTAAGAAAATAAAAGCACGATTCTGGAAACTCTTAATCATATATCATAAACATAAGTATTTTCTCTCTGCAGTTAGGTCGGTCATGCGAAGGCTTCTTGTAAGATTCCGGCCATGTGTGGACACTGTGCAAGCCAGTCTGCAGCCCCCCATGTATTATTACAGCTGTAACTTTGCCAGCCAGTTGAAATTTGTCTGTAATTCACCTGAATTAGAAGTGCTAACCCAGCTCTCCCGTGGCTGAGCGTAATGGTTTGTTTATTTTTGAGGTTTTGCATTTAGCAAGTCATTCCTTAACTGTCATTTGCTTATTGTCCCATTGAGTAGCTTCAAAAAGGAGCTGTGGGGAGGGGTTCAGTGCAACAAGGCACTGGAAAGTCCCACTTTTACACCCTTTCCTTAAACAGACCAGCTTGGTGCAGGTAACGCATCCATCCAAGAGCCTGCATGACGCAATAGCTGTTCCACTAACTTTGACCACTTGTTTGTCTGTCTTTTTTAAAAATTTCCAGCAAAACAGTCTTTGAATAAATGCCACAGTTATTTTAAATGATAGATGAATATTGGCTAAATATAGCCACTGATTATAAAGCATTTCTCTTAGCTCACACTGGCTGCAGCACACATTGTTTGAGCAGCTCAGCTCACTCTGTAATCAGTGAGGCAGGCTCATCAAGTCCTCCTCTGTAAGCCACATGAATGAACCCATCAAGATGTAAATTATCACATGATTGTCTATAAATCATGTCATATGTTGCCCAAATACAGTAATGTGGTGAACATCTTGAGTCATCCAAATAATGAATTTTTTTCAAACCTCCAAATAAGCATGGGCTACAGTTATGCTTATCAGTTTTCCATTACGCATTAAAATGTTTTCTTTTTTTTTGTGACCAACCTGAGGTGATGAAGACCATGATAATAAACAGACAAGCAAAGCAGTTAGATAATGTTCAACAGAAAGACCTTGATGTGCAGCTAAGCGTGTGTGATGGCCCTGTATATGTCTTTAGCATTCTTCCTCATTGAGATGTGGTCATTGCGGGATATAGAGCGGCCAGTTTTTGTTGCCTGCATTGAAGCTCTGCATCGAGCCGGGCAGCTTTACCGTTTTAAATCAGCTCATTACACACCACCGCCTCCCTGTCAGAGGCCTATCTGCTACCACTTACTCAAAGATGCAACTAATTTAGATAGAATTGTGTTGTTCTTGTAAATACTTGTGCTCTGATAGTTAATTTTTTTAGTTTGATTGCTGCTGACTATTTATAGTGGAGGACTAAAGTGCCTGTCATGATTATCAACTGGTTTCAGGGTGTTTATTTATGCATGGAGGTCAAGGGGAATGAGGCTGTAACTCAGCGGTCCCCAACCTTTTTTGTGCCATGGACCGGTTTAATGTCAGACAATATTTCCACGGACCAGCCTTTAAGGTGTGGCGTATAAATGCAACAAAATAAAATTATATGATCGGCATAAAAACTGTGCTATTTTCTAAATGTCATAATAAACGTGAATCCACTGTGCACTCGTATGCAACTTTATTAGCAGCGTCATCGTAACATCCTCTCTGCCCCCTAACCCCGAACCGAAATGCAGCTTTCTTTTTCATGGAAGTCACAGGCTCTTCTTCTGTCTCCTCACTGGGCCTTTTCCTCTTCACAAAGCAACTATCCTTTTTTAATCATTTTGCTAGCTTGTGGGTTTAATTTTAGCGGTAACGTATCACGTGACCGAGACAAGCTCAAGAGTGAGTCATAGACGGATGTAACGGAGAGAATCCGGTCATTTTTCAAAATGAAACATAGCTCAGATTCAGATAATAAATAAAACATAAATAATGTATGTTATTTATTCTTTCTGCGCGGCCCGGTTCAAAAGACCCACGGACCAGTACTGGTCCGCGGTCCGGGGGTTGGGGACCGCTGCTGTAACTAACATGCATTCAGTCTTAGGATACCATTCTTCTGGCTCTGAATGGGAGTTTCAGACAGCAGCAGAGCTTATTGTCAGGGAGACGTGTTGTGTGCAGAATTATTACTGCCCATTGTTTTTGGTTGTTGTTTATCTATTACAACATACACAGACTGTATGTCTACAAATTAAAGCTGTCCTAATGATTTATTTTAATGAAAACACTGCCTGTTCATTAGGAAACCTATATTAATGCAGGTTGGTTCCTGATTTTGTTCGGAGCCCTGGTTCCTCATGGCACCAATTTCACACAATGTTGGAAAATTCACTCTAAATGCTACATTCTGCATCTTTTAAATGCATCACATCGTTTCTCTGTTGTGTAAGTGACCTTTCAGAGATCAAATACAAAAATAAGAAGTCAGGAAAGTAAAAATGTCGAAAAAATCCTCAAGTAAAAGCATTCTTTTTGCTTGTTACGGACCTCTATGTAGGTATGCCTGTGTGGGAGTGTCTGTGTGTGAAGTGCCTCTATGAACTATCTGTGTGGGTGTGTCTCTGTGTGTGAGTGTCTGCTAATTGCAGGATCGCCCTCACCTGGACCCATAAGGATAAGAGGAGCAGAGGGAAAGTGGCTCTCTCTCCCCAACATGATAGTGAGGCAGCAGCACCAGTGAAGTGGCAAACGGCAAGCTGACTGTGTGTTAGACAGTGGGTTTTGAAGCATAGACAGCAAACTGATGTTGTGTTGTCAGAGTTTTCTGTGTTTTAGAGTTAATTAATCGTTCTTACTTAACCATCCTGTTTTTGAGAGGATAGTTTTCTGTTATTTCTTATATCATCCTTAGGTGTGTGAGGATTTATTTTTGGTGTGCCACTGAGCTACCTTATTAAAATACCTCATTTGATGCTCATACCTACCAGTCTGTTTATCCATCTCTACCCGTTCTTTGTTGTTTAAAAATACTGCCTTTGTTTGTCCTGAGATACCCCTAACCATCAGGACATAACATTGCTATAAACACTAACCCTAACCCTTCTCTTTGTCTGCCATCTGCTCTTTCTCACCAACTTGTACTCATTCTTCACACCTCTGTTCTCAGCCCATGGTGACAACACCCACAGGTTTGTAAACTGTGATATTGAAACTTTCAGTTGTAACCCATTGGCCATCTTGGTTTTTTGAAACCTGTACAAATTATATTTGGAGTAGGTGGAGCTAAGGAGAAGTGAGATTTTTATACAATCTTTTATAAGCAGTGGAGTCTCCATCCGATGGTCATTAGATAGAATGAATTTTTTTGGATCCTCAGCATTGGTTTCACTTTTAACACCCAGTTTTATACACAGTTTCTGGATGTGGACACTAAAGTACAAAAATTCTCTGCCTCATCTGAGAACTTTGGATGAATGACGTTACTGGTATTGCTGTTATTGAAAAAGATGACCTCAAAAATTCTTCAGCTGGAAAACACTTAAATGTGATTCACAATCAAAGATATTAAGATACTTCATTGTGGGTTCAAGGATGATTCAGCTGAATCATCCTTGAAACCACAATGAGCGTTCGTGCAATTTGGATCATTTGTGCTCAATGCTCACGTGGGACCAATACTTTACTGTTAAAGGAATATAGTAAAAATTTGAAGAGAAAAGAAGTCTCACGCCACTATCGAATCATTTCCAGTTTGAAATGACTGGATTCTTGCAAACTTTCTTTAAAAATTATTTGAAACTTTTTTATCACTGATGATTTGGATTAGCATCATGCAGAAATGTTATCATAAATACTTCTCTCACCAAGTCCTTTAAACTGCCCTCTGCCTCATATTAAACCTCAGTGTCTACAAGATAACTGCACAACATTCATCTTCATAATGGAGGCTGGTTGGATTTGTCCACCATAAGGAGGCCAACTTAGCTGGGTTAAAGGAAAGCATTACAGCCAGCAGGGATGTGACCGCATAATTTCAGCCAGAGAGGCCTCGGCTTCCTCTGTTAGCTGTCATTATACCCTCAGTAAGCCACATAAAGGCCCAGTCATCCTGTGCAGATCACTGCAATCCTCGCCGCTCCGCCTGATTGGCTATTATCTAAATGAACCAATGTTCTATATCAGGGCTTTTGACTACATAACTACCCTGTTAATATTTGGAGGAAATGCTGGAGGTCAGGGAGCTCTCAGCTGCTTGACCTCTCAGTCGCAGGAACCTGAGCCTCAGAGTGGCACAAGGCAATGAATGAGCCCTAATGATTTAGATGGTATCTGTTACACAGCCCAGAGAAAGCCAATCTCCCTGGGCAATGTGGCTGTGGAGAAAAAGCAGAGGTTCAAAAATAAATCCCTCTTGTTTCAGAAAGGAGTAATGCAGCTTCACCAGTTCTACAAGTCATTGGAATACCCATCGACAATAATGAGATGAATACACAGCAGCTTTGGATGCATCACTGATAAATGCATCATGATGTAGCTGTTAAGGAAACTGAGT
This sequence comes from Echeneis naucrates, assembly GCF_900963305.1. NCBI lineage: Eukaryota > Metazoa > Chordata > Actinopteri > Carangiformes > Echeneidae > Echeneis > Echeneis naucrates. The sequence goes on from NC_042515.1 coordinate 26,596,912, forward strand.
CCTGGAAATTCAGCAAATGAATTGAATTGTTTGTTTGTTTCCTCTGTGCTGCAGTGACTGCAGCACCTTGTTAAAGAGGCCTCATGCGGCCTTTGGCGGCCCGGACCATCACAGGGCCTTTTCAGAGGATTAGATGAGTGTTTCCTTTGGTGGGGCCAGAAACAGGCCCTTTGTGCAGGCATTTAAGATGTTTGTTGATGCGTGGCATGGCTCTGAGTTTCCTTGAAATACTCTGGTAAACATTGGGCTTATGCTCAGCAGCAAAACCATGACCTTAAAGAGCGCTTTCAAAAGCAATTTTCCTCCCCTCGTTCTGCATGTAAACAGAGTAATTGTGCTTGGGAGACTCCCAGTGCCAGCTGAGTGTAATTTATTTCCACGTCATCCACAATAAAATCAAAGCCACTGTGGTGAGTGTAATCAAAAAGAAATCTAGAACATTTATAAATATGAATACAATAGTATTATTACTAATGTCACTGTTAACACTAGTTTTTTTTTTCAGCCTGACTGATACTGGAAATTTGAGGCTGATAAAAATAACTGTCAGTCTTCTTGTTTTCCATTAGAAATGTAAGAGAAATAAACCTTTCATAGAAATCCTTTAAATGTGTTCATGTAGCTGTGGTCCACCTGTCATGTGGAGCCTACCTGTCACCTGTCACCCTAACTTGGAAGATATTTTTAAGTTTAAATAGAAACTTACAGCAAAATTTAACAGTAATTAATTTTGCTGGTGTTCACTCTGGAAATTTCAATGAACAAACTAAAAAACAAGAAATTCTAATTTCTCCGCAAATACAAAAAAATATATAAAAATTTTATTTGGAAAATGAAAAATCGGACCAATACAATCAATTTGTTTTTCCATACATAAAATTAGACTAATTTAGGCAATTAAACTCACTTTTTTTGTTGTTTCAGTCTATAATAAAAAAGATTTTTTAAATATATACGCAACAAAACACTTGGACATTACCTGGGTGCTGTGCCACCTCCTGCTCAATATCCATGAGCGGATATGGGGCTTACCGCCACACATAGCCTTGGCTCTAGATCCAAAATCCTGAAAAGGGGCTGGATGTTATTCTTCTCCAGAGTTGCCAAGGGCATGAGGCACCATGTGGGGATACTCCCAGCCGAGCAACACTGTGTTGGAGTTTCAACCAGTGGACCAGAGGGTTGTCTCCCTACCCTTGAACTCTTACTGTTGGCTGTGCATATGAACAACAGTTCAGATTATTCAGCTTTCTTGCAGACCCTGGCTGGAGTCCTACATAGGGTTCTGCTGGGGGACTCTGTGGTACTGCTGGGGGACTTTAACACGGCCTCCCCAATCTGAACCCGAGTGGTGTTCCATTATTAGACTTCAGTCCTAGCCAGAACCTAACTCACACCTGAAAGAGGGATGCTGACAGATGTGTCTTCATTGTTCGTTGTATTATTTTGGGGTTGTATGCACCTGGTGAATGACTCACTGGTGCATGTCTGGTCTAATACAGATGACGGTCAACTAAGGAGTTAGGAGTATTGGATAGTGCTAGTCCCACAACCATGGAGAGTTGTTGACAGACATAGTTGTTGTATTGCTCTAAAGTTGTACGCACCAGTTACCATAATTTCCAGACTATAGAGAGCACCTGAATATAAGCCGCAACCACTAAATTTAAAGAGAAAAACAGTTTCGTACATATATAGGCCGCACTTGTTTATAAGCCGCTGATATGATATGACTGATATGTGCTGCTGATTCTTTTTTGCCAATTTTTCGGGCAGATATCTAGAAGTTTTCCGCATTATCTGCATGCTCAAATGTCATACAAATAATATCAAGTGGATGCACAACATTTCTGAACTCAGCATCATCATTTATTGGAACACTGACTTGAACCATAAAGATAACCAAACAAAGCAATAAACTGACTAAGTATTAAACATATAAAACAAATGAGTTTGTTGGAACATAAGTGTAAACTTAAATATAAATTTAAATAAAGTAAATACAACATTATAAATAAAATTCAGTTAAACTGAAAATTATAAAATATAAAAAAAATAAAATAGTAGTAGTGCTGCAAACACACTAGTAACCTGAAACATTTTTGTTTAGTTTAAAGAAAATGTATATGACATTTGACACAGAACATCGAAAGTGAATTTTTTTTCTTTTTGCTAATTTCTGCATTCTGCACTTACAACACGTTCCACCACACCAGTAAAAAGGGGTTGCCCGCGAACATGCCTAACTTTAAATCGTCACTACTAAACAGGGATATTGGCTCATGTCGATATATAAAAAAGTGGCAAATATTGGCTGGCCAATAGATCTGTTAACCTCTTATTAAAACATCTAAAGGAACAATTGAGAAAAGAGTAATTGAGAAGTGTAGTGCAGCATGCAGCCCTATCTAAAAGAAAAAGAAAAAAGAAAAGAAATGTATTATTTACTTTGTATTTTACAGTATTTTACTTTGCATTATTATTTATTTACAGTATTTACAATAGACTGGGAGGCTTTCAGTATGTAGGAAAAAGAGGCAGAGAGTTGGGAAAGTCAGTGACTGAAAGCAGTTCATTCACCTGAATCTGAAGAACAAACTAAAATTACTAACGTTGAAAAATATGGTACAACTACTGATCTACAGACACTTAATCCTTGTCTTTCTGAGGTGCTGAGGAGATCAGTGGATCCCGATCTGGACTCCACCCCTCCTGTTCAGTGTCATCAACAAGGCCAGCACACATCACACCTCCGTCGCAAGAGGCCCTACCACAATCATCCACTGGCAAAGCAGAGATTGTGTTTCCCCTGTTGTGACCCTTAGCAAGGTCCTGCAGAGCCTAAAAAAAGCCCAGCGAGTGACAGACATCACCAGTTCCAGTGACAATGATGCCGAAGGTAGAGGTGGCAGGGGCACGAAGTCCGATGCTGGTGTTCAGACCCTGGTCAGATAAAGTCAATGAAGCAATGACTCATCTTTGTAATTGCAAAGATAATCCTAACAAATGGGAAACTGACTTAAGACGATTTGTCAGAAAATACTGACCAACTATGACCGAGTCACAGTTGTTTTACATCCATGACACAAGAGCCACAAGAAACATGTAGCATGTTGACATGTCTGACTTCAGTCTTTGACATTCACAGAGGTCTCGCTAGACCTAATTTGATGGGGATTCAGCCTTTACAGCCTTATTAGGTTCATCTGAAAGAACATTTCATGAGCAGAATGAGACCTGAATTGTCCCAGATGGTAAGGGGAGTGTGTGTGACCTTGAAAAACATGCTGACTCGTCGATATCCTGCAGAATGCTGAGTTGAAGACAAGAGAAGAGCAAAAGAAACAAAGTAAACAAAAGAAGTTGGAAGATGCTCAGCTGACCATGTTTGATGTTTTGGCTGACATAATGAAGACACAAACTCCAACAGACCAATTCAGAAGGGGGAGAGACAGAAGAAGCTGTCGTGGCAGAGGCAGATCAGCCTGGACTCCCAGTACATGTACAATTGCAATGTTTGTCACAACTGTAGGAAAAGTGGCTATTGGCGAGTAGAACGCCTGGAGGCTCAGCGAGGAAGATCTGCATTTCTAGTCTGACAAGTCTGACAGATGGAGTGTGGGGGGAGGGCGGGCTCCGGAGACAGACTATTCTTCCTCCTCCTTCCTCCTTCCAGAAAATGGTGACTCACCTTACAACCACTGGCACATGACAAAATGCAAAAGCTGGCACACACACCAATTCTGGAATTTACAATGTACGATTACGTTGAAGATTATAAGAAATTTCCACAGTTAACTTTGAAGATTTCTAACCATCCGGTAACACTTTTAGTCGATTCAGGAGCCACAAGCTCAGTTGTAAGAGCAGATGGTCTGCCCTATCCTCCACAGAGGAGCAGCAGAACATGTCTTACAATGTGATGTGGAGAAGTGGAGTCCCTGTCTCAGAGTTGTTCTGTTACATTAAGAACTGAATTAGATGATCAAATGACAAAACATTCTTAGTTTCACAGAACTGCCCAGTAAAATTGATGGGAAGACATTTGATGTGTCACTTTGGTATTGTGCTGCACTCAGAGCTGGATGGCATCAAAGTGCTAAGGAAAGCACAACACACAGTGTTTTACTACTCTACCCAACTTTGCTCCCCCCAGTGTCTGTGTGTGTGTGTGTGTGTGTGTGTGTGTGTGTGTGTGTGTGTCTCTGTGTCTCACTGGAAAAATGGGTGTGCACACAGGGGAATTATTACAAGGAACTATAATGCCCGATTTTAATAAGGAGTCATTGTTCTTCCTTCTCTGGCTTCTTGTTTTACTGGGTGTTGTTTAAGGAACAGCCTGTAATCAGGTTTAGGATTTAGATTAGGTTAACCCAATTATGGGTTGACCATAAAGAAGATGGCACTTGCACCAACTCAGGAATTTTATCGGCTTGTGTAATCATTGTAATGAACTAAACAAGTTAATGTTCTTTACATTTTCTTCTGTGAGCTCCTGTGTTCTGTGCAAATGTACTGTACCATTCATAGCTTCTTGGTACACCTCTCGTTCATCGCTGCGCTCAATCCTGGGATCCCCTGCAAACGGTCTGAATTCACTTAGGCTGAGACAAAGCTGCAACCATGGGCTCAGATCCTACCACTGCCAGTGCGATGATTTTGCCAGTGGAAAATGTGGGGTAAAACCAATGGAGCAACTTTTCCTAAGTGGAAGAGAGAGCTACAGGCACTGTAGTAGCGTCCTCTATCCAATACACATACTTCAGAACTAATTCTTCACTTTCCATTTGCCCATCGTACTACACTTTCTCATACTCTCGATCTGGCCCTATACTTAAATATGCTGTACAATAACAATTGGTCACGTATATATTCTGGTGCAGTAGTGCTGTGTGTGCGTGCATATGCAGTAAGATCATGATTTATGGAATCAAGATTAATTGGTGTTAACTGCCACTCATTTGCATGTAAAAGCGAGCTTATACCATGCCATGTAAATAAAATAAAATCAGATTTATTTATATAGCACCAAATCATAACAAAATTACATCAAGGCACTTTGGTCTAGACCTGCTCTATATGTAAACTCTTTATAAAATGATTTAAAGAGACTCAACAGAGGTGCAAGCAGGAACATATAATGCTGTATGGAGTTCATGAAGAAATGGGAGCAACAGGTGTTGCAGGAACATGGGTAGTGATGATTCACCACCTGCAGGATGAGGACTGGGAGAGACAGAGACTTTGGGGAAAAATGGTGAGTAGTATGCTGTTGATGCTCAATGTTTCCCCCAGCAGTCTAGGCCTATAGCAGCATAGCTAAAAAGTAAATTAAATTTACTATAACCTCTGTCATACAGAAAGGTTTTAAGCCTGGTCTTTAAAATTGCTAAGGAGTCTGCCCCCCAGATGATACTGGAAGTTGGTTCCATAGAAGAGGAGCCTGATAACTGAAAGATTTGCCTCCAGATTTACGAGTTGGAGAAATCTTCAGTTCACAGTTGAAACATTTATTATGGTCACGAATTCCCCCAGGATCTCAGCCAGTAAGAGCCCTGATATCTGCAAAAGTTTCACATTTGTCTTCTTGGGCTGGACCTGCCTGGTACTGAGGTTGGATATTTACGCAACGAATATAACTGGCCAGTTACCAGGGTCATGGACAGGCCATCCACTGCCCATGCCTTGTTAGAATGTTTTAAACAATGTGTGTGAGTGTTGTTGTGGGTGTGTATCTACTGCAACACACCTACTGTAGCTGAATAGATAGTTTCATCTTCCTCCTAGTATGCTGACCAGTTCTATAAATGTTATCTTATAATTCCAGACCTTCAAGGACATACACTGTATGCAAAATAGAAACATAGGTTCAGTGGAAGAGTACAGAGTAAGGATACATGATGTCTTGAAACAAAGCCAATCATAAGAGTAAGGAATGCATGGACCAGTTTTTCTGCATCCTCTTGAGAGAGGATGTTTCTGATTTTCCGAATGTTGCACAGGTGGAAGAAAGATGCCCTACTGACTTGTTTAATGTGAGGGACAAAGGACATGTCCTGGTTAAAGGTTACTCCAAGGTTTCTTACAGTGGAGCTGGAAGCCAAAGTAATGCCATCCAGACTGATTAGATGATCAGACAGGGTTTCTCTAAGGTGCTTAGGGCCAAGTAACCCCTAACCCCAATAACTTTAGCTTTGTCTGAATTGAGGAGTAAATAGTAACTGGTCATCCCAAATTTTATGTCTCCAAAATGTCTGCAGTCTATCTGATTAACTTAATTTGGCTTCATTGATATATACAGCTGAGTGTCATCTGCATAACAGTGAAAATTGATGCTGTGTTTCCTGATAATGTTTGCTGATCCATTGTCTGAAGCCATTAGAATGTCATTGGAGACTTTAACCAGTGCTGTTTTCCAAATCAAATCACATCAGATTTATTTGTATAGCGCCAAATCATAACAAAGTTACATCAAGGCACTTTACATATAGAGCAGGTCTAGACCAAGCTCTTTATAAAATTATTTACAGATCCCCCAATGAGCAACCACTTGGCGACAGTGGCAAGGAAAAACTTCCTTTAAGAGGCAGAAACCTCAGGCAGAACCAGGCTCAAGGGGGGCGGCCATCTGCCTCAACCTGGTTGGGTTGAGAGTGGGAAAGAGAAAGAAAGAGAGAGAGAGAGAGAGAGAGAGAGAGAGAGAGAGAGAGAGAGAGAGAGATAGGCATGGGAGGGGGTATAGGCAGGAACATGTTGCTGCATGAAGTTCATGGAGTTGAGCTGTAGTACAGAATTCATGAAATATGGGACCAGCAGGTGTTGCAGGAACATGGGATGGTGATGAGTCACCACCTGCAGGATGAGGACAGGGAGAGAGAGGAGAGGAACTGGGAGAGACAGAGACTTTGTCATAACATGGTTAGTAAATGTAGTATAAATGCTTAGAATTGGGTGAAACGGTGTTTTTTAAGGAGGATGGTTCTTATTAGCACATGCAAGGGGGGAGGAAGGGAGCGAGAGGGAGGGAGAGAGAAAGAGGGAGAGGGGGAGAGAGGGTGACAGGGAGAGACAGAGAGAGAGAGAGAGAGAGAGAGAGAAGCTCAGTCCTTCCCCCAGCAGCCTAGGCCTATAGCAGCATAGCTAAAGAGTAGAGGACTTTAACTTTTTAACTGTACGCTCTGTCATACAGGAAAGTTTTAAGCCTGGTCTTGAAAATTGCTAAAGAGTCGCCCCCCGGACCGATGCTGGAAGTTGGTTCCATAGAAGAGGAGCCTGATAACTGAAAGATCTGCCTCCAGATTTACTCTTGGAGACTCTAGGAACCACAAGTAAACCTCCATCTATAGAGCAGAGTGGCCTGCTAGGACAGTAAGGAACTATGAGCTCTCTGAGATATGATGGAGCTTGGCCATTAAGAGCTTTATATGTTAAAAGAAGGATTTTGAATTCTACTCTATATTTTACTAGCAGCCAATGAAGATCGGCTAACACATGAGAGATATGATCTCTTTTCCTAGTTCCTGTTAATATTCGTGCAGTAGCATTTTGAATTAACTGAAGGCCTTTTAGAGATTTGTTTGAACATCCAGATAGTAATGAGTTACAGTAGTCCAGCCTAGAAGTTACAAATGCATGGACTAGTTTTTCCGCATCATCCTGAGAAAGCATGTTTCTGATTTTATGTGAGGGACAAAGGACATGTCCTGGTCAAAAATTACTCCAAGGTTTCTTACAGTGGAGCTGGAAGCCAAAGTGATGCCCTCCAGGCTGATGAGATGATTAGATAGTATTTTTCTGAGGTGCTTAGGGTCGTGTACAACAACCTCTGTTTTGTCAGAGTTGAGAAGTAAAACATTTTCAGTCATTCAGACTTTTATTTCTTCAAGACATGTCTGCAGTCTGACTATCTGAGTGACTTCATTTGGCTTCATTGATAAGTCCAGCTGAGTGTTGTCTGCATAACAGTGGAAGTTGATGCTGTGTTTCCTGATAATGTTGCCTAGGGGGAACAGATAAAGCGTAAAGAGGATTGATCCAAGTACCGAACCCTGCGGGACTCCATGACTGACTACAGTACATGAGGAGGAGCTGTTGTTAACATGAACAAACTGATGTTGCTGCGCTGTTTCTGTGCTATGATGGGCTCTAAATCCTGACTGAAACTCTTCAAACAAACTGTTCCCATCCAGATGCTCGTGTAGTTGTTTTGCTACAGCTTTCTCAATGATTTTAGAAATAAATGGAAGGTTTGATATGGGTCTATAGTTTGCCAAAACATCTGGATCAAGATTAGGCTTTTTAAGCTGGGGTTTGATGACCGCGGTCTTAAGTGCCTGAGGTACATAACTCAGAAATAAAGTCAGATTAATCAAATCTAGAATGAACAGCTCAATTAAATAAAAGATCTCTTTAAAGAGGCTAGTTGGTACTGGGTCTAATAGACAGGTTGACGGTCTGGATGATGAAATTATAGAAGCTAGCTCTGAGAGATTCAGAGGTGAGAATGATTCCAGATGTAAAAGAGGCGTCGCAGCTGATTCAGGAGTTGCTGTATTCAGTAGGAGATTTTTATCTAACATAGGCAAGAGCTGATAAATTCTGTCTCTGATCGTGAGAATTTTGTCTGTAAAAAAGTTAATAAAATCATCAATGCTTAGAGCTAAGGGGATCACTGGTTCAACTGAGCTATGGCTCTCTGTCAGCCTGGCTACAGTGCTGAAGAGAAACCTGGGGTTGTTCTTGTTTTCTTCTATGAGTGCTGAGTAATATGAACTTCTATCACTGCGGAGAGCTTTTTTATATGTTTTTAGGCTATCTTTCCAGGCTCTGTGAGACTCTTCTGACTTACTGGAACACCAATTTCTTTCTAATTTCCTTGATGTCTGCTTTAAGGCACAGATTTGGTAATTATACCAGGGAGCCAGCCTCCTCTGTTTGATTACTTTCTCTTTGAGAGGGGCAGCATCGCCAAGCTTTGAACACAGTGTGGCCATAGTGCTAATCACAAGGTCATCAACCTGTGTATGAGAGAAATCCTCATTTGAATTTAGATATGGCATTGTTGGGAATGATGACCAAATGTTCTCTTTAAATTTAGCCACAGCAGCTTCAGATAAACATCTTCTATAGCTGAATTTATTCCTCAATGCTGTGGAGCCCATTAAAGTAAACTCAAATGTAATAAGGTAATGGTCAGACAGGAGAGAATTTTGGGGAAGAATTGTTAGCGTGTCAATTTCAATGCCATATGTTAGAACAAGATCAAGGATATGATTGTAGAAGCGAGTGGGTTCATTCACATGCTGGGAAAAGCCAATTGAGTCTAGTAGGGAAAGAAACCCAGAACTAAGGCTGTCGCTTTCTACATCAACATGTATATTGAAATCTCCCAGTATAATGATTTTATCTGTACTGAATACTAACTCTGATATAAACTCAGAAAACTCTGATAGGAATTCTGAGTACGGACCAGGTGGACGGTATACTGTAACTAACAGAACTGGTTTTTCACCTTTCCAGTCTGAGTGGAAAAGACTAAGAGTGAGGCTTTCAAAAGACCTGCAGCCAGCCAGATTTTGGTCTGTGGTTGATTAATAGACTTGATTTAAATATCACAGCCACCCCCCCCGACCTGTGGTACGAGGAATATGAAAATTAACATGAGTTGGGGGTGTAGCTTCATTAATACTGACATACTCATCCTGCTGCAGCCACGTTTCAGTTATACAAAATAAATCAATATGATGATCAGCTATGAGGTCATTAACTAGTAGACATTTTGATGATAATGATCGAATGTTCAACAGTCCACATTTGATCGCAGTGTTATTTGAGACTGACTTTGTGGCTGTTTTAATTTCAGTTAAGTTTTTGTTTTTAGCTCCTCTTCTGCTTAATTTGGGTTTAGTAACTTTTCTAAATTTAGGTGGTCGGGGGACAGACACAGTTTCTATAGACCTAAACATAGACAGAGACTCTATTCTATTCTCGGCAGGTGACCGCTCTGACTGAGGCGCAGAGGAGCATGTTATACTGCGGCTCTGCCTCCTGGTCTCTACTCTGGATTGTCAGGGATGATGGGTTCTAAGTTCTGACTGAAACCCTTCAAGCAAACCGTTCCCATTCAGATGGTCATGTAATTGGTTTGCTACTGCTTTCTCAATGATTTTAGAGATGAAAGGAAGGTTTAATATGGGTCTATAACTGGCCAACACATCTGGATCAAGATTCATTTTTGGGGTTTGGATTTGATAAAACTAATACATATTATCTATATGGCACCTTTCAGGTCACCCAAGGTTGCCTGACTGAGAATACAAGCATATTAAGACAGTATTAAGACAGGTAAACAGTAAACAAATAGACAATAATCAAAGAATGGGACACAATAATACAACTATATTCAAACGATAAATGATAAAATTCTCATCTCTGAATCTCTCAGAGCTAGCTTCTATAGTTTCATCATCAAAACCACCAACCTGTCTATTAGACCCAGTGCCAACTAACCTCTTTAAAGAAATGTTCTATTTAACTGACCGTTCATTTTAGATCTGATTAATTTGACGTTATCTTTGTGTTATGTACCCCAGACTCGTAGTCATCAACCTCATTGTTTTGAATATGTTTTGTTACCTGCATGAAGATGGTTCCCAACCCCACGTAAAATTTTGGGAAAATAGTCTGTTTCGTTTGTGCTGCTACGGTTTTTCAGTTAGTAAAGATTATTTTTTGGGTCATCTAGCGTTCACCCAGCACCCCCATCTACTCTAAATTGACCTGAAATGTTACAGATCGTTTGTACTTCGTTTGTGCTGGTTTGTGCCATTTCACCCCTGACCTGTTCAGATTAGATCCATTTGCCTTAAAAAGATGCCTGCACTTCCAAAAAATATTAAAATTATTAATAAAATGCACTGAGTGGTTAGTACATGGCGATAAACCCCATTTATTCAGTGCCATCAACATGCTGAATCTTTCCTCTCCTCTTCTGAAGGGTGGTACAGGTCCACTGATGAATACAGCTGCGTTCAGGGAGCTCACTGTTTAATAATTCAATAAAGTCTCACTTCAGAACCTCAGATTGTTGCTTGGACACATTGTTTGCCCCTGTATGCAGAGCAATGTTTGTCACAGTTGGATAAACTGGGTTGGATATCTGTAATTTCAAGAATTCTCTCCTTCAGATTGTTGACCATATCCCTCAGAAAGCAGAGGACTTTAGTGTTCTCACCGCACATCCTTTGTACAGAATTTATGGTAGAGTCACCCACAATCAGAGTTTCAGGCCCAGCCTTTAGCTTTCCCTGTGGCCTTTTACTTTTTAACAGGTTTTCAGTCCTTGCCTTGTGCTTTTGGGATGGATGGTCGTTCAATAGAGATCCAGAGTCCTTCGATAGTGGAGCAAGTCTGCAGTTTCACACTCGGTTGTTTTGGAGGTTTGTTGTTAACCTTCCCATTCACGGTTGTCCAGTCCTGTTTCCTCCCATGTACAGGGGTAGAAGAGCTCCTCTGTCTCGTAGGAAGTGAAGGCCAGTCGGTTTCATAGACTTCAGCTCGCTGTGCCCTGCCTGTAATACGTCCTCCCACTTTCAGGAAACATTATTTATTTTTTGGTTTTGAACTGAGAAAGTTCCAGGGGGGATTATCACTCAATGATTTATTATAATGCACACAGTATGCTTTCTTGGTTCTGTTATCTTTGCTCCTTAGCTGTGTGTTACCTTGCTCATCTTCATTGTTTTGAATAAATTGCAAGGTTGTTTAATTTCCACACAGTCCATTTACCGCCACATTTACTTCTAAGAGATTAATTTTCATCTCCAGTACCAGTGATCAACTGGTAACCCGACTGCACTGGCATCTTTCTTCCCCATTTCCTCTCCCTCAGAGCTAGGTGTATATTTTGTACTTGTATAGTCGATCTGATGTGAAACTCCTCTGGGAAAAGCTTCAGTCCGGATCCACTGGTCAGCTGAGAATCTTATGTGTAAAAGGCAGAAAAATTATTCAAAAAGTCTTGGTTTACAGAAAAAGAATGAAATCATATTCAATGCTAGACATTGCAAGCAGATCCTGTGTCCAGAGAGAGAGGAGAACAGATGCTCGTCCTAGCTAAGAAAGGCCAGTAGCTCCAAGTGGCAGCTGTGCAGAAGGCCTGTGTCAGCACCAGCAGTGGGTAATTGATCACGTCACCTAACATCTAACAACAGCTAACATCTCAGTGAGAGGGGAGGAGGAGGAGTGCGTATTGGACTCTGCCCACACTCCATGCTTTGATAATTGTCATCCATAGGTAATAGCTTGCGGTAACGTAGGAGATGAGCTGCTGTCCAGCGATGGAAGGGTCACGATTTTGGTATCCTCACAAAATGTTTGAATTGAAAATGGACAAAGGCTTATGCTTATCATCAGCACTCAGCATGCTAATGATGATACCCTTAACTAATTCTGAGCTGGATGACCAAAATCTTGCAATGACTATGATGACCTAGTTTGCTAAGCAACAAAAACATGTCAAACTGTTGGATATGTCAACACACGTCTCTTTCATCTACCTCCCCTATACTCACTCTAATCCCGTTCACAGGATCAGATTGGAGGATCATGGGGTGGCCTGGCATAGCAGACAAATATGCAAAAGATGATGTAGACTGTTATACACCTCCATCACATTTGACCGCACATATAAGGCCTACCTTTAATTATAAGGAAGCTCAAGGTGAAGTGATACCCTTTGCAGTCAAAACATTCATAGATTTAGACCTAGAGGTGTAAATTGGGTAGCATTGTTTAGACTATATGTGTCAAACTCAAGGCCCGCGGGCCAGATAAGGCCCCTCCACGTCATTTTATGTGGCCCGCGAGAGCTAAAGGTCTGATAGTCTTAATATAAATAAGTCAAAAGCATGCATTGACTATAGACTACATTTTCAACAATGCATGCTGATTATGTTACCCGTGAAGTGATGGCATCCCGCCAGTAGATTGGCATGTATCCAGATCAATGCAATTTTCAACAATTGAGTAATACAAATGATCCCAAAATGTCAAGAAAGAGAAAATTCTATGCAGATGGAAGGCTGTTTCATGAAACATGGGAAGATGAATACCTGTTTGTGCTTCCAGGAGAAAAACTGGTTTGTCTTTTGTGTTATGAGGCGGTGTTGGTTTCAGAGTATGACGTCGGCATTTTTACACCAAACACGGAAGCATGCCAAAGCTAGCCTTCCAGAAAAGCAACAAATTGTCACAATTGTTGGTTGTACCGTTATTCTGCCCCTCTCAGCCGTGACAAAAAAGTTTTGAACAAAGTTAATGTCAAAGCTGGTGTTGCATGATATTTTTCTTTATTCATCTGGATAGTTAGATTGTTGATTGATGGAGTAATGTGGGTTTCTTAACCTGACAAAAGGATTTATGTTATAATAGAGCAACTAGCTATCTATGCAAATGCATGTAATATTTGTAACTTGAATAAGTAGTGAATTCAGAATTATTTAACTTTAAGGAGTAGTTACATTTATTTTACATTACATTTGGTTACATTTAGTTACATTTACACTGTCTTACAGTTACATGTGGCCCTTTGAGGGCAACCATTATGCTGATGTGAAAATGAGTTTGACACCCCTGGTTTAGACTGTCAAATTATCAGAGTTATGTGAAACCAGGATTGAGACATCAAATGCAAATTACTCTAATAGAGACTAACTGTACAATAGAAAGTCAATGGTTAAACTGTATTTTTATGCTTAGTACAGCACCCATCAGATTTGTGGTTGGTGTGAAGAACACACCATGAATGAGGGGTTTTGAGGTTACACATTCATCTTGGAGCAGACATAATTGTACTTAACCATTGTTGAAATAGGATGGTATTATACATGATTTTGGCTTCACTAGGAGGTGTTTGTAAAGTTGTTGGTACTGAATGTTTTTCATACATTTCGGATACCTCAGCAGTAGTTAAACAAAAAAAAAGGCTGGTATTAGATGGATTAGAGGAGGAGTTAAGATGGCTGCCAAGAGCAGGGGTGGTTTGTCAGGCTCCACTCCTCTCTCCTCTTTTCGCCTACAATATGTTTTTCTTGCATCCCTTCTTGCATTTTTGGCTCTGCAAACATCTAACTCTTCAGTTCAAGATGCCGGGGTTAAAAAAAAAAACAAACAAAAAAAAACAAGTCTACAGATATACTTCAGGAATAACCAGGAACCTGCTCCAAACAACTTCTATGGAGGGTATGGCTACACATGGCTTCTTTGTTTGTGGGTACTTGCACTCTGTTCTGGATATGCACAACTGCACAATTGCCAAGTATTCCACAACAGCAACGTATAGACAAACAGACTACTTATTTTTGGCTACTGCTTTGTTCATGTATTCTCTGTGTCCCTTTTAGTCAATGTTCTTCTCCAGATGTAAAGTCACAATATAGACTGGACATTTCCAAACTTAACTTTTCTGGACATGGATATCTGATCATCTATACACTGTTTAGCCAAAAATAACATCTTTATGGAAGTAACAAGATCAAACAACACAACAAAGGAAAAAATACTTTTTATTATTCATGCTCTAAGTGGTGATATCTAGCTGAACCCTGGCCCATCAACTAACAACATTGGCCACACAGAAACAGCAAGAGCTGCCACTTTCCAAGGTGTGGACACAACTGATTGTTAGATTGCTGGAACCCTTACTGATTTCAACAGGTCTAAGTGACTGCGTCAACCTAGTTCCTCAGCTGGACTCAATGACTGAAGGAAGTCTGATTATCCCTCAACTAAACAAGCAGAGTAGGAGCTCTTCTTCACAAAAACACTCCAACTCAACCCTTTTGCTAAAGACTCAAGCACCTTTACCATCACACCTCCTTCTGCAGCAGGACAGATTCAAAGAAAAAATGGCCCACAGCAGAGCAGCTTTCCAGCAAAAAAGTATGAAATATTTTCCAACAGTGAACCATGCAAAGGTGATTTGGGACCCAAAGAAAAAACTGAATGGCATTACTGGTGGTCATCTGAACATACGGAGTATTATACAAGGAGAGATCAAATTCAGCATCTGTGAGTAGACTCCAACTTGGACTTTTTGGCTTTGACTCAAACCTGACTGTCCAGTCACACCCCAACAACCATGACTGACGTGCCTGGGTACACCTGAGTGTTAGTTTATATAAGGGACATTTTTAAATGCACTCAAATTAACTTGGATACTTATGGATTAAAATGTCTAAGTTTTTCTGTCACCTAAAATTAATTTTAACATAATCACCTTGTACAATCCACCTAAACACAATGTAACATTCTACCAAAATTTTTATGATTTGCTGAAAGCACTAAACCATAGATCTGAAAACATTGTACTTGGAGAGTTTGGGCTGTACACCACGAGGGTCCTAAGATTGTCTTACAGGTTATTTTTTGACCCATGTGCTATAAAAGCATTTACATGACAGAAAAAAGTTAACAATTCTTCCCCAAAACTCTCTCCTGTCTGACCATTACCTTATTACATTTGAGTTTACTTTAATGGGCTCCACAGCATTGAGGAATAAATTCAGCTATAGAAGATGTTTATCTGAAGATGCTGTGGCTAAATTTAAAGAGAACATTCGGTCATCATTCCCAACAATGCCATATCTAAATTCAAATGAGGATTTCTCTCATACACAGGTTGATGACCTTGTGATTAGCACTATGGCCACACTGTGTTCAAAGCTTGGCGATGCCGGCCCTCTCAAAAAGAAAGTATTTAAACTGAGGAGGCTGGCTGCCTGGTATAGTTACCAAATCCGTGCCTTAAAGCAGACATCAAGGAAATTAGAAAGAAATTGGCGTTCCAGTAAGTCAGAAGAGTCTCACAGAGCCTGGAAAGCCTAAAAACATATAAAAAAAGCTCTCCGCAGTGCTAGAAGTTCATATTACTCAGCACTCATAGAAGAAAATAAGAACAACCCCAGGTTTCTCTTCAGCACTGTAGCCAGGCTGACAGAGAGCCATAGCTCAGTTGAACCAGTGATCCCCTTAGCTCTAAGCAGTGATGATTTTATTAAGTTTTTTACAGATAAAATTCTCACGATCAGAGACAGAATTTATCAGCTCTGGCCTACGTTAGATAAAAATCCCCTACTGAATACAGCAACTCCTGAATCAGCTGCGACGCCTCTTTTACATCTGGAATCATTCTCACCTCTGAATCTCTCAGAGCTAGCTTCTATAGTTTCATCATCCAGACCGTCAACCTGTCTATTAGACCCAGTACCAACTAGCCTCTTTAAAGACATCTTTTATTTAATTGAGCCGTTCATTCTAGATTTGATTAATCTGACTTTATTTCTGGGTTATGTACCTCAGGCACTTAAGACTGCGGTCATCAAACCCCAGCCCCAAATCGAACCTTCCATTTATTAATGGAACTAAAACTAAAATCATTTAGAAAGCTGCAGCAAAACAACTACACGAGCATCTGGATGGGAACAGTTTGTTTGAAGAGTTTCAGTCAGGATTTAGAGCCCATCATAGCACAGAAACAGCGCTGGTTAAAGTCTCCAATGACATTCTAATGGCCTCAGACAATGGATCAGCCTCCATACTTCTCCTTCTAGATCTTAGTGCTGCATTCGACACCATAGATCATAATATTTTGCTACAGAGACTGGAACATGAAATTGGATTTAAAGGAACTGCACTTAGTTGGTTCAAATCCTACTTATCAGATAGACATCAGTTTGTTCATGTAAACAACAGCTCTTCCTCATGTACTGTAGTCAGTCATGGAGTCCCGCAGGGTTCGGTACTTGGACCAATCCTCTTTACGCTTTATCTGCTTCCTCTAGGCAACATTATCAGGAAACACAGCATCAACTTCCACTGCTACTCAGACGACACTCAGCTGTACCTATCAATGAAGCCAAATGAAGTCAGTCAGATAGTCAGACTGCAGGCATGTCTTGAAGACATAAAAGTCTGGATGACTGGAAATTTTTTACTTCTCAACTCTGACAAAACAGAAGTTATTGTACTCGGTCCTAAGCACCTCAGAAAAATACTATCTAATCATCTCTTCAGTCTGGACGGCATTACCAGCACCACTGTAAGAAACCTTGGAGTAATTTTTGACCAGGACATGTCCTTTGTCCCTCACATAACACAAGTTAGTCGGGCAGCTTTCTTCCACCTGAGAAACATTAGGAAAATCAGAAACATCCTTCCTCAGGATGATGCAGAAAAACTAATCCATGCATTTGTAACTTCTAGACTGGACTACTGTAACTCATTACTATCTGGATGTTCAAACAAATCTCTAAAAGGCCTTCAGTTGATTCAGAACGCTGCTGCACGAATATTAACAGGAACTAGGAAAAGGGATCATATCTCTCCTGTGTTAGCTGCTCTCCATTGGCTGCCAGTAAAATATAGAGTAGAATTCAAAATCCTTCTTTTAACATATAAAGCTCTTAATGGCCAAGCTCCATCATATCTCAGAGAGCTCATAGTTCCTTACTGTCCTAGCAGGCCACTCCGCTCTCTAGATGGAGGTTTACTTGTGGTTCCTGGAGTCTCCAAGAGTAAATCTGGAGGCAGATCGTTCAGTTATCAGGCTCCTATTCTATGGAACCAACTTCGAGCATCGGTCCGGGGGGCGGACTCTTTTTTTTTAAAAAAGACCAGGCTTAAAACTTTCCTGTATGACAGAGCTTATAGTAAAAAAATTAAAGTCCTCTACTCTTTAGCTATGCTGCTATAGGCCTAGGCTGCTGGGGGAAGGACTGAGCTTCTCTCTCTCTCTCTTGCTGTCTGTCTCTCCCTGTCACCCTCTCTCCCCCTCTCCCTCTTTCTCTTTCCTTCCCTCTCGCTCGCTCTCCTTTCCTCCCCCCTTGCATGCATTGATTAGAACCATCCTTCTTAAAAAAAAAAACACAGTTTCACCCAGTTCTAAGCATTGATACTGCATTTACTAACCATGATCTGCCAAAGTCTCTGTCTCTCCCAGTTCCTCTCCTCTTTCTCCCTGTCCTCATCCTGCAGGTGGTGACTCATCGCCATCCCATGTTCCTGCAACACCTGCTGGTCCCATATTTCATGAATTCTGTATTACAGCTCAACTCCATGAACTTCATGCAGCAACATGTTCCTGCCTACACGCCCCCCCCTTCCAATGCCTGTCTCTCTCTCTCTCCCACTCTCAACCCAACCGGTCGAGGCAGATGGCCGCCCCCCCTGAGCCTGGTTCTGCTCGAGGTTCCTGCCTCTTAAAGGAAGTTTTTCCTTGCCACTGTTGCCAAGTGCTTGCTCATCTAGACCTGCTCTATATGTAAAGTCCCTTGATGTAACTTTGTTATGATTTGGCGCTATACAAATAAATCTGATTTGATTTAACTCTCTAACACACACACACAAAACAAAGAAACTGGATTCCTATTGATGTACAAATTGAACTTGAATTTGCACCTGCACCTCTGACCTGCAGCTAACCCCTCACATCACACAAGATCCCAGACAAAATAAAAAAAGATATAAAGATACCCCTGACCAAAGAACCCCCAGTTGGGTCCTTGCTGAAGCCATGAGTGAACATTTCACTGTCCAGCAGGTCCTGGACCAGATTTTTTCAGAGATTCAGGATGAGCAAGAACACTATGATGTGGAAGAAGAAGAGGTATCTGAAGAAGAAGATGAGAAGGAATACAACACAGACCATGAAGCCTCTTCATATGAAGAAGAAATAACCCAAGCTGACAGAGAGACATTTTTATCCAAGAACAGTAAAATGACATGGGTTAGGGTATCCTCATCAAACACGGACGGCAATCCAGGGAGAGCTGCAGCACAAAACATCATTAGGATGACCCCGAGGGCCAACAAGATATTCAGCTGCCCATGACAAGGACATCTCCTCCACTTTCCTCCTGTTCATCACACCAGCCATTGAAAAGATCATCCTGGAAATGACAGATTTGGAGGGTAACCGTAAATATGGAGACAACTGGAAAAATATGGATCAGCCTGGCCTGTGTGGCTACATAGGGCTTTTGATCTTAGCAGGTTTCTATAGGTCTCGTGGTGAGGCTACATCTAGTCTCTGGGATGCATAGAGTGGAAGGGCAATATTTCATGCCACAATGCCGCTGAAAGCCTTTCACACTTTTTCAAGAATGCTAAGATTTGACAACCGTGAGTCAAGACCAGCAAGGCATGTGACGGACAAACTGGCAGCCATCAGAGATTTTTTTTTTTTTTTTTTTAAATCAGTTTGCTGTCCTTTCCGGCAGTATATGCCAAGCAAGCCAGCAAAATATGGGTGGCCTGAGATGCAAAATCCAGCTATGCATGAATATTCAAGTCTACACCGAGAAGGTGCCCAGTGGAGCACCAGAGAAGAACCAGGGAATGCATGTTGTACTTGATATGACGCTTGGACTGAGGGGGCACAACGTTACATGTGACAACTTTTTCACCTCCTATGGACTCGGCCAGCAGCTCCTGAAAATGGTCCATGGTTGGCACTGTTAGAGCCTGAACTCCCCCCTGCACTCCTCGCAACAAGAGGGAGAGTGGTCTTCTCAACAAAGTTTGCCTTCACCCCCAGCACCACTCTTGTTTCTTACCTCCCAAAAAAGAATGTGGTCCTGCTGAGTACACTGCACAAGGCAGCTGAAATCACTGATCGTGAAGACTGGAAGCCAGCCATCATCCTGGACTACAACTGCACTAAAGGGGGCATGGACAACCTTGACAATGTTATTGGAACGCTGGCCCCTGGTCATCTTCCACAACATCCTTGACGTCTCATTATTGAATGCCTTTGTGATATGGCAGATGATCCACCCAACTTGGATGGTTGAGAGGAAGAACGGGAGGAGGAGCTTTCTTGAGCAGTCGGGAAAGGCTCTTGTCACCCCATGCATCAAAAGAAGGGTGTGCCTCCCCCGCACAGAAGCCTCTGCAGCAATTGTGAGAGCTGCTCAGGAAGCTGAATCTTGTCCTGAGCCACCTGAGGCTGCAGCTGGGTCAGGCAAGAGAAAAAGATGCAATTTCCGCCCCTGGAAGAAGGACTGCAAGATGAAAGTTGTGTGTTGCACATGTGACAAATATGTCTGCAAAGCCCATGCTAATGTTTGCACATACTGTCCCACATTTGCTAACGTTCAATGTTAAGAAACCTTTTGCTGTTTTGTTATTATACAAGAGAGATGTATTTGATAGTTCACTTCCTAAAGAATAAACTGTTGGAAAAGTGCCACACTGTTGACTGTTATTTTTCCTTTAAAAAAAAAAAACAAAAAACCCAATAGTAATTTCTTCACATTGATATAATAATAAACCATGACTGTATAAAAGAAAACTATGACAGTTGGATTGTGGTAAAATAAAAAGAAAAAAGATCATATTCACTGGTGAATGTCTTTTCATTGTTAGAAAAAACATAAAAATGTAATAAAAATTTAATAAAATTGGAGTTGTTTGATAAACAGGATGTTTCATCATACAAAATAGATATTGGATTTAAAAAAAAACAAAAAACCTTTATTTTAGGGCTTTGGTGAAGGCAGGTCATTTTTGAACCATAGGACAAGGGGAGTATACAGAACGTTAAGACCACACAAGGGTTAAACAGAAAAGAATTTGAAAATGAATTAAAACATCTAAATTTGGACAATGTTTTGCAAACAAGTGACAGACAGATGCTACAATATCTGACAACTACTATGGCAGATACAATTCAAAAGTTAACTTGCCCCCTTAAGTTTAGACCAAAAAATAAATAAAAAAAATTACATACAGCTTATCCTCATCTAGAAGGGGCTACAAAACCAGTTGATAATTGAACCAAGAAAGTCAAAGAAATTTCATGCAACTAGCTCATATCTTTGGAAACATTAATACACTCTTAAACCGTAAGGCAAAGCACCATGGAGAAATAAAGGAATGAGTTCCCCTAATATCAGGGAAATAACTAAGTATATTTTATTGTATTCTAAAAGCCTGACCAGAGACAAAGACTGCAAATCAGCTGCAGCTAGACATCTTATATGCAATCACATTTTCCCCTTTTTTGTGGCAGTGTTGTATGTATGTATGTAAAAAAAAAAAAAAAAATTATATATATATATATATATGACAGGAACAGCTGGTAATGGCGTATTTTCACAGCACTTAAGAGTTTTAGCAGGTGAATTGGCTTTGCGTTCAGTTCACACTTCAGACTAGTAGCCCAAAATTAGTCTCTGGCTAGAGAACGGGAATGAGTTCAACCCGGCCGCGGGACCGAGGAGGGGGGCGTGCACCCTCGGACCCGTAAAGCTCTGTCCTCCGGCGGCCAAGAGAAACGGGAAAAGGCTTTCTTTGAATGAAGCCGTCAACACTTGGTGTCCGGAGCCAGACGGATCAGCCGAAGGTGCAGAGGAATCGACGAGCGGCGAGCCGCGGAGGAGTCGAGGCTTAACCCGTGGTCAGAGACAACAGTCAGGGTCAGCACCAGGAGGTCAGGCAAAGAAGGAACGCTGGAGAGTCTAGCATAGTAGAACAATCTGGCGAGGAGTAAGAGTACTGGACGAGTTTATATGCCAGGCTGATGAGACAAGCTGCAGCTGAGCAACCAGGTGAGTGGAGTTGAGCTGATGAGGGGGCGTGGCTGAGAGGTGGAGTGAAGCAGAGGCAGGGAGAGTGGAAGAATACAGAGGGCAGAGGGGAAGCAGGAGAACAGAGCTGTGACATCATGCATGGGTAGTAGGAACTTTTCTTTTTAATAGTCATTATCATAAAACTGCGACCATCATTAAAGTTTGTGTCAAAAAGATTGTTACCACCATGGTTATTGTTCAGGAAACAGACAAATTAAAAGACCACTCTAATCCTGAATGGGTTCCTCCTTATCTTGCTGGTTTTGATAGTGATGATGTTTAGCATGAAGAAATGTTGGAACTGTTACAAGTTTAGACTGTGTGAACCATAGAGGAGTAAACTGTTCATCTCAAGGCTACATCCGCACAGAGGAGGAGAGGAGTCAGCATAATGAGAGAAGGGAGGCCACTTTGAAGGGAAACATCCGCGCAGGTGCAGAGCTGTAAAAAAAAAAGTATCAAACTCACTCTAAATGCCAGTTACTGATAAAACGCATGCTATGACCTTGTCCTTGAGAATAGAAGCACTGAGATGAGGAAAATGCATAGCCTTTGGAATGTCTTAGATATGGGGGTTGAGACTGACAAAAGATTATAAAGCTGTGTTTGAGAAGGGTTGATCAGGTCTCACTGGTGTTGATGTAGAATTGACTCTGTATTGTGTGATCTCCAATGAGCTTTGCTTTTAAATAAAACTGGATAACAGAACTTCAATGGCTCCAACTGATCTTCTCACATCAACCAACTTGTGGAAGTCCGGTGACTTCAACAGAACTCAATGACTTTGAAAGTGATGATGAATCTGAAAGTAATTAGGGTATAGTCTCTACAATTTCAAAGGTTTATGGTGCAATGCTTTGAATCTTTGTGAATTTGTGTCACTGATGGTCTGCTCTGCTCTGAGCAGTTCTGATTTCCTTTTAGATCGATGTGTGTATGTTTGTCAAGATGACAAAAAGGGGGGAAATGTGAGGGAAATCTGAACTGTGAGACCCCAAATGCCCTGTTTCCTTAAGACATATGGCTCCAGTCTAGTCTTTGAAGGCCTCATTTGTGAAAATCCTGTAGAGATAGCTAGGAAGTGGCCCTAACCCCAGTAGTTGAACCTAACCTTAACCCATGTCTTTTTTAACATTGCCAGGAAGTTGGTGAGGGTTGCAAAGGAATGGTGGTGGTCCCTCTCCTCAAGAAGGGGGACTAGAGGGTGTGTGCGAAATACAGGGGTGTCACACTATTCTGCCTCCCAGAAAGGTCTACTCTAAGGTACTGGAAAGAATGGTCCTTCCGATTGTCAAACTCCAGATTGAAGAGGAACAATGCGGATTCCATCGTGGTTGTGGAATAATGGACCAGCTCTTTACTCTTGCAGTGATCCTTGAGGGGCCCTGGGAATACAATTTCCCAGTCCACATGTGTTTTGCAGCTGGAAAGGATGCTCTCAATGATGCCTTGGTAGAATGTGCACATGATGGGTGGTGGAGCACTTGCCCATTTGTGCAGGAGGTAGAGGTGCCACTGGGCTTTCTTTGGCAGTGATGTGGTGTTGGTTGTCCAGGAGCGGTCCTCACTGATGTGCACCCGCGGGAATTTGGTGCTGCTCACTCTCTACACAGCAGCATCATTGATGGTCAGTGGCTGGTGGTGGATATATCCTCTCTGGAAGTCGACAACAATCTCCTTGGTCTTGTTGAAATTCAGCAGAAAGTTGCTGTTTCTGCACCACATGGTCAGAAGGTTGACCTCCTTCCTTGACCCACCAGAGCTTCACTATGTGATTGGTACTGTAGGATGTTGTGCAGTCATTTGTCAGGAGGGTGAAGAGCAGGGGACTGAGCACACAGCCTTGGGTGGTCAGTGGTCAGTGGCATCATTGATGGTCAGTGGCTGGTGGTGGATATATCCTCTCTGGAAGTCGACAACAATCTCCCTGTTCTTGTTGAAATTCAGCAGAAGGTTGCTTTTTCTGCACCACATGGTCAGAAGGTTGACCTCCTTCCTGACCCACCAGAGCTTCACTATGTGATTGGTACTGTAGGATGTTATACAGTCATTTGTCAGGAGGGTGAAGAGCAGGCGACTGAGCACACAGCCTTGGGGTGCCCCTGTGCTCAGTGTGATGCTGCTCGAGGTGTTGTTGCTAGTACGTACTGCTTGTGGCCTCTGACTGAAGAAGTCCAACAGCCAGTGACAGAGGGAGGTGCTGAGCCCTAGTTTATCAAGTTTTTGGGATGAGTCGTTTTGGTATAATGGTGTTGATTGCTCAACTCAAGTCTATGAAAAGCATTCTCACATGAGTCCTTTTTGTCCAGTTGGGTGAGGGCTGGGTGGAGGATTTTATGTGTGGCATAACTAGCCGTTTGAAGCACTTTGTGATGATGGGTGTCAGTGCCACAAGTAGGTAGTCATTGAAGATAGATAGTCCTTCAGCACACGACCAGGGATATTGTGTGGACCTGTCGCTTTGCGGGTGTTAATAGCAGAGTGTGTCCTCTTCATGTTGGTGACAGACAGGCACATGGTCTGATCAAGGGCATGGGGTGGGGCCTTCCGTGGGCGTGTGTTGTTTTGTGCTTCAAAGCAGGCAAAGAAGCTATTTAGGTTGTTGAGCAGAGAGGTGTTGCTCTCGCAGCTCTGTGGCACGGGCTTGTAGTCTGTGATGGCCTGAATGCTCTGCCATAGGCTCTGTACGTCTGCTGTCTTTGAAGTGAGAGGTTATCTTGTGTGTGCAGGCCTGCTTTGCTTTCCTGATGCTGCGGGACAGGTTGGCTCTGGCTGTTCTCAGGCCAGATTCATCCCTGGCTCTGAAGGCCCTCAGCAGCCTGTGGACGTCCCCTTGGACCTTGGCGAGAACGGTCGGACTCCTCCTCCTCTCTCTACCCTCTCTATCTTGTCTGTCTCTGTCTCAATTCTGACGAGCCCTATCTCAACTGGGCTGTGAATCCTCCAAACTCCAAACTGCAACATGGCATTGATCAACTGGTCTCTCAGCGCTATTGACACCATGATTTCGACAAGAAAATCAGGATCGGGGGAGCCTGCTTACCCGGACGGAACCCACCCAGTGGGCTCTTTCCTCAGCTCCTGGGGAAGTTGGCGTGTAACGTGCTTGGCGCCACTCTCTATAGAGGATATTGAGGACCTCTACTTATTTAGATTTATGGTTAGAGGATTCCTTCTTCTCAGATTAGGAGGTGCCCTCGCATACCGCAAAATTGGCAAGATGATGGCTGCCACAAAATCTGGATCTCCACATCTGCCCTTCATGATTAATGAGGTTGGAAAAGCGGTGGAACAACAGACTACGTTAATTATGGATCTGAAACGCAAAATGGATTCCATCTGCTAAGTTGATCGCTTTGTGAAGAAGTTGATGCTGAAGACTGGAAAACATGGAATACTACATTAATTCGGAATAGACAGTAAGAGGAGACGTATTGGAATCTGTACTCCTCTGCTAAACCCAAACACGGCAATCTTTATCAGCTCTGAAGGACATCTGCCCCATTGTTTACCCTCCAGGCGCGCGTTGGAGCGCAAATTTACTCCCCCCCACATTCTGATGTTGCCTGCAAGGCCATTCGGATTCTACGCACACACAAACAAAGACTGATTCCAACCTCCCACATGCACGGAATGCACGTACCAACCATCCCACCCTCCCCGACTTCCCTTACCCTCCGTCAGAAATAATAAAATATTTAGCTGCAAGACTGTAACTGCATCAATCTCGTACAATGTTGACACCCTGTAGTGTTAAAGTATGAGGACAAATGCAGACAAAAAAAACAAAAGACATTCATGGACAGGATTTCAAGTCGCAGCCGTGCTGATGAGGGGTTGCAGGTTAGTAGCTGGAGGATCGCATCGTTGCTTTTGATGGATAATGTGGTCCTTATGCACCATCGGCCTTAGATCTACTGCACTCACTTGATCGGTTCGCAGCTGAGTGTGAGCAGGGATGAGGATCAGCGCTTTTAAATCTGAGGCAATGTTTCTCAGTACATGACTCAAGGTGGGGAATTATTCCTTTTTCAAGTCAAGGGGTTCAAATCTCTTGGGGTCTTACTCATGAGTTAGGAAATGCGTGAAATTGATCGGAGAATCGGGGCAACTGATGCGGTGGTGCATTCACTGTACTGCAGTGCTGAGTCAAAAGGCAAAGCTCTATATCTACCAGTCAATCTCCATTCCTGCCCTCACCTATGGTCATGTGCAATGGGTCATGACCATAGACCATACGAGCGAGAAAATGGGTTTTCTCCACAGGGGGGCTTGGGTCTCTTAGAGATAGGGTGAGAAGCTCAGTCATACCGGAATACAACCAGTGCTCCTTTGCGAGGAAAGAAGCCAGTTGCGGTGTTTCAGGCATCTGATAAGGATGTTAGCAGTGCGTCTACCTTGGGAGGTGCTTCTGGCACGTTCAACTCTGGGAGGAGACCTCAGGTAAGACCCAGGACCAGGTGGAGAGATTATATCTCCTTATTGGCCTGGGATCACCTTGGTATCCCCCAGTCAGAATTAGCAGAAGTTGGAAAAGAAAGTATGAGGCTCCTTGCCAAAACTTGTTACCCCCATGACCTGACTTTGGATAAGAGGTTGTAGATGGATGGATGGATGGATAGATATGGATCCTTTCTGAGGAATGTATGCTAGAGATATGACTAACTGGATTTATAAAATTTGAGTTTTCTGACGGACATAATGGTTAGTGCTGCTGCTTCACAGCAAAAAGGTTGTTGGTTCACAATGCAGCCTGGGATCTTTCTGTATGGAGTTTGCATATTTTATCCTTGCTTGTATGGGTTTCCTATGGGTACTCCAATGTCCTCCCATAATCCAAGTACATGCAAGTTGAGGTAAATAGGTGACTCTAAATTGCCCATTGGGTGGTTTTTCATTTCTGTTTGTCTCTATGCATTTGCTCTGCAATGGACCGGCGACCTGTCCAGGATGTACCTACTCGCACCAAATGTTAGCTGGAGTTGGCTCCAGCACACCCTGTGACCCAGAAATGGATAAGCAGTAGAAGATGAATGAATGAGTTCTATTCCTGCTTTTGGTTGCATGAGAGGGTGGGACTAACTAAAGACTAGAGCCACTCTGGAGCCTTTAACCTGCATTCTATATAACGATAATCAGCAGTGACTCCACTGGCTGTAAAAAGAGATCAGATTGTATTGTCCATGGGAATTTGCCCTGTCTTCTCCCTTTATTTATTAGCTCAGTAAAGTCTTCAATATAATAGGATGTTCATTTTTCAAGTGAAGCTCACATTTGAAGGGAAATAGACCAGAAAATAGAGGAAAGGTTAGGGTTGGGGCCACTGTGTGATTGACAGGCTGTACCATCCAATCAAGAAACAGTACAGCATAAGTGAGATCCAGCCATAATTCCTCCTCAGATCACCAAAATTAAAAAGTGGAGCCTTGAAAATGGCAGTTGTGCAGTGAATTGTGTAGTAGAATAGTCATTTGTGTCAGGCAAGAATGATGATGAATAAAGTCCAGGACAACGGATCAGTAAAGAAATCTTTTATTAAAAAATGTACTTATAAAATGAATAATAAATAACATAACTACTGTTGAGCCTAGCCTCCATCACAAGGTCAGACAAAGAAAGGCCTACATGAGGCCCGACCACGGGATCACCTCTGTTCCTTTTATCTCTGGGAACAAAAGAATTCATCCACAGACTACATTTCCCTTCATCCCTTGCTGGATGAGACAAGACCTGACCCGTGTTCACCTGAAAACTTCTTCCAGATCTGTGAGTCAGCTGTTTGCAATCCTCTCAGCTGTTACTGGCAGAAGGATGTCAGAGTTTCTTCACAGAGACGTGGATAACTTCTACGCCCTGTTGTCTACCGACTGAGTGAACCACCCTGTGTTTCATCGCTGCGCCGCCGAGAAACCCACACCATCATCCTAGAGGAACAAGGACGGCGCCACTAGTACTACGCACTGGAGGACCTGCTGCTGGATGACACTGATGGACTTATACACACATCGGTTCGCTCAGGAGAGTGACGCAAGTAAGAGGCTGTCTGGGAAGAGACGTTAGATTTGTGTGTTTGTCGAGCTTAGTGCTTGTTATTATTGTGTGTTTTAATGGACCACCGTCCGCTTTCTGCTGTACTCTGAGGAGTATTTTTAAGTTGCTTGCTGTTTAGTTTTGTGTTCACCATTCTAAACTGTTTGTGTTATTCCATTCGTGATTACTATTATTTTTGTGTGTTTGCACCACCGTGAGTGAAAAGTAAGTCGCTTTGCCTTCTACAACCAGACAGGCTACAGATGACCGTCCGTACGCTCACTCTCTGTTGACAAAGTAACCGCTGCTCTCCTCTCACAGTCATGGGACCAAACGTCGGTCTCCCTTCTTCTTAATTTTCTCTCTCTCCCTTACTAACACACACTACACATGCACACCTACACATCCATTCATTTGTGCACATTTTGTTCCGCACATTCGATGGTCAGATAGCACTGGTATGGTGCCGCCTTATCCTTCCGTTATCCACCATCAAATTAGTTTGTGTGCAGAAACGCCTCCGAACATGGGTTGGCGCTGTCTGCCATCGTTAACTGGAACCTTGTGGCAGCTTCTGCTGATTGTTTTCGTGTGACATGACTTCCCCCAGAGGCCACACCATCTTGGACCACATGATTTGTCACGTGATCTTTCCCAATTAGACTGGAAAGGTGAAAAACCAGTTCTGTTAGTTACAGTATACCGTCCACCTGGTCCATACTCAGAATTCCTATCAGAGTTTTCTGAGTTTATATCAGAGTTAGTACAGATAAAATCATTATACTGGGAGATTTCAATATACAGTTTGAGGTAGAAAGTGACAGCCTTAGTTCTGGGTTTCTTTCCCAACTAGACTCAATTGGCTTTTCCCAGCATGTGAATGAACCCACTCACTTCTACAATCATATCCTTGATCTTGTTCTAACATATGGCATTGAAACTAGGTAAGTTAAGTAAGGTAAGTTATAATTTTTTCCTCAAAACTCTCTTTTGACCAACCATTACCTCATTAAATTTGAGTTTACGTTAATTAGCTGCACAGCATTGAGGAATAAATTCCGCTATAGAAGATGTTTATCTGAAGATACTGTGGCTAAATTTAAAGAGAACATTCAGCCATCATCTCCAACAATGGCATATCTAAATTCAAATGTGTCATGTCCAGCCGAGACAAGAACACAAAACGACGGCGGCGGTGGCGGCGGCCCAGCCGGGACAGGAACCCAGGACGGCTGCGGCGGCCCAGCAGGAACAGGAACCCAGGACCAGGGAACACGAAGGAACCAGGACTACAAAATAAAACAGGAAGTTACGTGGACAGAACACTAAACACCAGAATTAACTCAAAACCTGACAAAATGACGATTTCTCTCATACACAGGTTGATGACCTTGTGATTAGCACTATGGCCACACTGTTCAAATCTTGATGATGCCACCCCTCTCACCCTCTCAAAAACAAAGAAGTGAATTATCAAATACATCTCTTCTCTTGTCTAATATCAAAACAGCAAAAGGTTGCTTAACATTGAACATGAGCACATGTGGGACAGTATGTGCAAACATGAGAATGGGCTTTGCAGACATATTTCTCACATGTGCAACACACAACTTTTATTTTGCAGTCCTTCTTCCAGGGGCAGAAATTGAATCTTTTTCTCTTGTCTGACCCAGCTGCAGCCTCAGGTGGCTCAGGACAAGATTCAGCTCCCTGAGCAGCTGTCACGATTGCTTCAGAGGCTTCTGTGCGGGGGAGGCGCAACCTTCTTGCGACACATGATGTGACAAGAGCCTTTCCCAACTGCTCCAGGAAGGTCCTCCTCCTGTTCTTCCTCTCAGCCATTCAGGTTGGGTGGATTGTCTGCCATTTCACAAAGGCATTCTATGATGAGACATCAAGGATGTTGTGGAAGATGACCAGGGGCCAACGTGCAGTCATCCTTCTGCAGCTGTACGTTCCAATAACATTGTCAAGGTTGTCCATGCCCCCTTTAGTGCGGTTGTAGTCCAGGATGATGGCAGGCTTCCTGTCTTCACGATCAGTGATTTCAGTTGCCTTGTGCAGTGTACTCAGCAGGACCACGTTGTTGTTCTTTTTTGGGAGGTAAGAAACAAGAGTGGTGGTGGGGGTGAAGGCAAACTTTGTCGAGAAGACCACTCTTCCTCTTGTTGCGAGGAGTGCAGGGGGGAGTTCAGGCTTGTTTTTCAGAACAGTGCCAACCATGGACCATTTTCAGGAGCTGCTGGCCGAGTCCATAGGAGGTGAAAAATTTGTCACATGTAACGTTATGCCCCCTCAGTCCAATCGTCATATCAAGTACAACACGCATTCCCTGGTTCTTCTCTGGTGCTCCACTGGGCAGCTTCTCGGTGTAGACTTGCATATTCATGCATAGCTGGATTTTGCATCACAGGCCACCCATATTTTGATGCCATATTTTGCTGGCTTGCATGGCACTGCATCTTAGCATTCTTGTAAAAGTGTGAAAGACTTTCAGCAGCATTGTGGCACGAAATATTGCCCTTCCACTCTCTGCATCCCAGAGACTAGATGTAGCTTCACCACGAGACCTATAGAAACCTGCTAAGATCAAAAGCCCTATGTAGCCACACAGGCCAGGCTGATCCATATTTTTCCAGTTGTCTACATATTTACGGGTACCCTCCAAATCTGTCATTTCCAGGATGATCTTTTCAATGGCTGGTGTGATGAACAGGAGGAAATTGGAGGAGATGTCCTTGTCATGGGCAGCTGAATATCTTGTTGGCCCTCGGGGTCATCCTAATGACGTTTTGTGCTGCAGCTCTTCTTGGGGTGCTGTCCGTGTTTGATGAGGATACCCTAACCCATGTCATTTTGCTGTTCTTGGATAAAAATGTCTCTCTGTCAGCTTGGGTTATTTCTTCTTCATTTGAAGAGGCTTCATGGTCTGTGTTGTATTCCTTCTCATCTTCTTCTTCAGATACCTCTTCTTCCACATCATAGTGTTCTTGCTCATCCTGAACCTCTGAAAAAATCTGGTCCAGGACCTGCTGGACAGTGAAATGTTCACTCATGGCTTCAGCAAGGAACCAACTGGGGGTTCTTTGGTCAGGGGTATCTTTATATCCTCTCCACTGAATTTGTTTTACATTATGTTTTTTTTGTTTTCTCTGGGATCTTGTGTGATGTGAGGGGTTAGCTGCAGGTCAGAGGTGCAGGTGCAAATTCAAGTTCAATTCGTACATCAATAGGACTCCAGTTTTTTTTTTTTGTTTATGTGTGTGTTAGAGAGAGTTTGTGTATGTGGCCTTTGAACTTTTTTCTGTCATGTAAATGCTTTTATAACACATGGGTCAAAAAATAACCTGTAAGACAATCTTGGGACCCTAGTGGTGTACAGCCCATATGGAAATGTAAATAAAACCAGAGTTTCAGTTTTTTAATGTTGGGGTCCCATAAAATTTCAAGTTGAAAAAAAAAAAGTGTTATATAGGTTTTGTTTTTTGGTGTTTTTTTGCAGCTAAACATGGTGGTGCAGGACAACAAGAGGGTTAAGTGGGCATCTTTGTATCTTTAAAATTTATAAATAGCTTTATGAGGTAGCCTTTTCACCTAGCATGTGGACTGGTGTGAGAACATTCATCAGGCACTGTATGCAGGCAAGGTTTAGCAAACCAACATCACAGGCCCAAATAAGATGCTAGATATTGACCTTTTGAGTCCCAAATCCAGATGTCCACAAAGACATGAATTCTTATTAGTAGTAATGGATTATTTTACCCACTGGGAGTTTACTCCCTTAAAAAATGCTACAGCCCAAACTGTTGCCTGTCTGTCAAATGAAATCTTTAGCAGATGGGATGTACCTCATTACATTCTGTCTGATCAAGGACGTCAGTTTGTGTATGATGTCTTCCGTGATCTCTGAACAATGGACTGTGACTCTATGATCGCATTGTACAGTATGTGAAATGCAATCATGCTAGATGCTAGTTCAGATTTGTGATTTGTGTAACAAGTGTTACACTTGCTGAACTGCAAATTGGTTGGAAGCTTAACAGTCAAATGGATAAAGTTTTGAAAGGAAATATTTATCCCCCTAATGCACTTGATTGTGATGTTGTCCATCAGCTGACTCAAATCAAAACAGATGTGGAAGAAACCCTCAGGAAATCAAAACAGAGACAACTGTGGTTATGACAAAAATTGCCTTACTCTTGCTTTCAAACCTAAACAAAGAGTGTGGAGAACTTTCCTCAATCACATGCTAAGAAAAAGTTTACCGCTCAGCTGGCAAAGAAAATTGAAAGGTCCCTACCGAGTTGTCCAACAACTGGAACCCTTTAACTTCAGTATAGTTTTGGAGGATACAGGTCAAGATGTACGAACTGTACATGTCTGTAATCTGTATCCTTTCTACTCTAGTGCAGTGGACTTGTAGCATCTGCAAAAGGAAAAAGATATTCCAGGAAAGTTCAGAGGAGGAGGACTTTTAGGGTTTCTAAAACAAAAAGGAAATCTAAGCGACCACTAGGGGTGGCCCTGCTGTGAGGAAGAGTTTAGAAGGAAACAAGAAATTGCCTCACTGGTAAGGTGATGAGGGTTAGGGTTAGAGAGAAATTATGAATGTAGCACATCTGAGAACTGAGTGGAGGAGGAAAACTCAAACAAAGGGACTCGAAAGAAAATAACATAAGAGAAGTGATAGTGTAAAGGAAAGGAGGAAAAAGGGGGGTAGGGCATAAGTGGAATTAAAGTGAACTCTAACTTGAGAATCTGAAAGGGAAGTGTGTGAAACCAAGACCACTAAAGGAAGAAATGAAACCCTAGACTTTGCCACGACTGACTTTCTTACTGAGCCCCCAAGGGGACATGAAAACATGAAAAAAGAGGCCTGTTATCTCAGGATCCCGAGATAAATTTTTGTTATCTTGGGATCCTGAGTTAACTTTTGGAGGTGAATGTACTTCCCTAACCCTTATATATGTATGCGTATAGTTAGCGCCAATCACACAGAGAGTCAGAAATTCTTTTGAGAACTGTCAGTTGGCAGACAGCAGTGATATGAAGTAACTGTAACAATGAAGTTAGTATATTTTACAAGTGGAAGTTTCAGAATGAAACAAAGCATCTCCGTAACCATAGTAACCGCTTGTCACTCCTGCACACAGTGTGAGAGGAGAGAGGCGGATGCTGCTAGAAGACCTTCTGAATTTGTTACTTTTATCAAACAATTATATTTTTGTGGCCAGCTTTACCATTAGCAGTTTGCAGCTGCAAAATAAATAAGCATGCTGTTCATTTACTATTAAACTGGAAACTGCACATCATTCAACAAACAAAACAAAATTTCTTTATAGAAATGGGTATAATAGACTTTATGAATCAAGCTAGCTTTCAATTTGACATCTATGTATACAATATCTGTAGGCTACTGTTCGCACCTCCCGTGCAATGGATGATAGCCCGCTATCGAGGGCTGCAGACTTATTATTATTATTATTAATAATATTTTTTTTGGTTCTGCCAGCAATTGATTTTTGATAAATGATGTTTGATCTGATGCTGAGTTTGGGTTTAGGTTTAATTTATAATAAGTACATGCACTTTGATAGATTTCGTTTCCTTATTTTCCTCTGGTAGGGATAGAGTGTAGTTCTCTTGTTTAAGGTTAAAAATTAACAAATCTTCAACAGGTTGAAGTGGGTTGATTTGAAACCTTGCCTGTTGTAGGTTTTTTATTCAGAAGGATACTTCTGTTCTACACATGACTACAAAGGTGGAAAAGTGAATTGATTCTAAATTGCATTCTAAATATTTATACTATCACGATAAGTTAGTCTAAGGATAATGAGTCAAATTACACATTATGAAGGCCCTGGAGAGACTCAACTCAACAGCTCCGGCTCCTGGTCAAACCACATTTGGATCCTCTACAGTTCACCTACCTGCCCCCCTAACCCTAACCCAACTCAGAGTTGAGAATGCCATCATCTTCCTGCTCAACCATGTCTACACCCACCTGGACCAGACGGCGAGCACTGTGAGAGTCATGTTTTTTGACTTCTCAAGTGCATTCAACAACCATCCGTCTGGCTCTCCTGGGTGACAAACTGACAGCCATGCAGGTAGATTCTTAAAGTTACATCAAGGCACTTTACATATAGAGCAGGTCTAGACCAAACTCTTTATAAATTTATTTAAAGAGACCCAACAGATCCCCTGATGAGCAAGCACTTGGTGACAGTGGCAAGGAAAAACTTCCTTTAAGAGGCAGAAACCTCGAGCAGAACCAGGCTCAGGGGGGGCGGTCATCTGCCTCGACTGGTTGGGTTGAGAGTGGGGGAGAGAGAGAGAGATATTGGGGGGGTGTAGGCAGGAACATGTTGCTGCATGAAGTTCATGGAGTTGAGCTGTAATACAGAATTCATGAAATATGGGACCAGCAGGTGTTGCAGGAACATGGGATGGCGATGAGTCACCACCTGCAGGATGAGGACAGGGAGAGAGAGGAGAGGAACTGGGAGAGACAGAGACTTTGGCAGAACATGGTTAGTAAATGCAGTATCAATGCTTAGAACTGGGTGAAACTGTGGTTCTAATCAATGCATGCAAGTGGGGAGGAAAGGAGAGCGAGCGAGAGGGAAGGAAAGAGAAAGAGGGAGAGGGGGAGAGAGGGTGACAGGGAGAGACAGACAGCAAGAGAGAGAGAGAGAAGCTCAGTCCTTCCCCCAGCAGCCTAGGCCTATAGCAGCATAGCTAAAGAGTAGAGGACTTTAATTTTTTTACTATAAGCTCTGTCATACAGGAAAGTTTTAAGCCTGGTCTTTTTTAAAAAAAAGAGTCCGCCCCCCCGGACCGATGCTGGAAGTTGGTTCCATAGAAGAGGAGCCTGATAACTGTACGATCTGCCTCCAGATTTACTCTTGGAAACTCCAGGAACCACAAGTAAACCTCCATCTAGAGAGCGGAGTGGCCTGCTAGGACAGTAAGGAACTATGAGCTCTCTGAGATATGATGGAGCTTGGCCATTAAGAGCTTTATATGTTAAAAGAAGGATTTTGAATTCTACTCTATATTTTACTGGCAGCCAATGATGAGCAGCTAACACAGGAAAGATATGATCCCTTTTCCTAGTTCCTGTTAATATTTGTGCAGCAGTGTTCTGAATCAACTGAAGGCCTTTTAGAGATTTGTTTGGACATCCAGATAGTAATGAGTTACAGTAGTCCAGTCTAGAAGTTATAAATGCATGGATTAGTTTTTCTGCATCATCCAAAGAAAGGATGTTTCTGATTTTCCTAATGTTTCTCAGGTGGAAGAAAGCTGCCCGACTAACTTGTGTTATGTGAGGGACAAAGGACATGTCCTGGTCAAAAATTACTCCAAGGTTTCTTACAGTGGAGCTGGTAATGCCGTCCAGACTGATGAGATGATGAAATAGTATTTTTCTGAGGTGCTTAGGACCGAGTACAATAACTTCTGTTTTGTCAGAGTTGAGAAGTAAAAAATTCCAGTCATCCAGACTTTTATGTCTTCAAGACATGCCTGCAGTCTGACTATCTGAATGACTTCATTTGGCTTCATTGATAGGTACAGCTGAGTGTCGTCTGAGTAGCAGTGGAAGTTGATGCTGTGTTTCCTGATAATGTTGCCTAGAGGAAGCAGATAAAGCGTAAAGAGGATTGGTCCAAGTACCGAACCCTGCGGGACTCCATGACTGACTACAGTACATGAGGAAGAGCTGTTGTTTACATGAACAAACTGATGTCTATCTGATAAGTAGGATTTGAACCAACTTAGTGCAGTTCCTTTAAATCCAATTTCATGTTCCAGTCTCTGTAGCAAAATATTATGATCTATGGTGTCGAATGCAGCACTAAGATCTAGAAGGAGAAGTATGGAGGCTGTTTCTGTGCTATGATGGGCTTTAAATCCTGACTGAAACTCTTCAAACAAACTGTTCCCATCCAGATGCTCGTGTAGTTGTTTTGCTGCAGCTTTCTCAATGATTTTAGAAATAAATGGAAGGTTTGATATGGGTCTATAGTTTGCTATGTTTGATGACCGCAGTCTTAAGTGTCTGAGGTACAAATCCCAGAAATAAAGTCAGATTAAGCAAATCTAGAATGAACGGCTCAATTAAATAAAAGATGTCTTTAAAGAGGCTAGTTGGTACTGGGTCTAATAGACAGGTTGACGGTCTGGATGATGAAACTATAGAAGCTAGCTCTGAGAGATTCAGAGGTGTGAAAGATTCCAGATGTAAAAGAGGCGTCGCAGCTGATTCTGGAGTTGCCGTATTCAGTAGGGGATTTTTATCTAACGTAGGCAAGAGCTGATAAATTCTGTCTCTGATCGTGAGAAATTTATCTGTAAAAAAGTTAATAAAATCATCACTGCTTAGAGCTAAGGGGATCACTGGTTCAACTGAGCTATGGCTCTCTGTCAGCCTGGCTACAGTGCTGAAGAGAAACCTGGGGTTGTTCTTATTTTCTTCTATGAGTGCTGAGTAATATGAACTTCTATCACTGCGGAGAGCTTTTTTATATGTTTTTAGGCTATCTTTCCAGGCTCTGTGAGACTCTTCTGACTTACTGGAACGCCAGTTTCTTTTTAATTTCCTTGATGTCTGCTTTAAGGCACGGATTTGGTAATTATACCAGGAGCCATCCTCCTCAGATTGAATACTTTCTTTTTGAGAGGGGCGGCATTGTCGAGAAATCCTCATTTGAATTTAGATATGGCATTGTTGGGAATGATGACCGAATGTTCTCTTTAAATTTAGCCACAGCAGCTTCAGATAAACATCTTCTATAGCTGAATTTATTCCTCAATGCTGTGGAGCCCATTAAAGTAAACTCAAATGTAATGCGGTAATGGTCAGACAGGAGAGAATTTTGGGGAAGAATTGTTAGCTTGTAAATTTCAATGCCATATGTTAGAACAAGATCAAGGATATGATTGTAGAAGTGAGTGGGTTCATTCACATGCTGGGAAAAGCCAATTGAGTCTAGAAGGGAAAGAAACCCAGAACTAAGGCTGTCGCTTTCTACATCTACATGTATATTGAAATCTCCCAGGATAATGATTTTATCTGTCCTGAGTACAAACTCTGATATAAACTCAGAAAACTCCGATAGGAATTCTGAGTACGGACCAGGTGGACGGTATACTGTAACTAACAGAGCTGGTTTTCCACCTTTCCAGTCTGAGTGGGAAAGACTAAGAGTGAGGCTTTCAAAAGACCTGCAGCCAGATTTTGGTCTGGGGTTGATTAATAGGCTTGACTGAAATATTGCAGCCACCCCCCCTCCTCGACCTGTGGTCCGAGGGATATGAAAATTAACATGAGTTGGGGGTGTAGTTTCATTAATGCTAACATACTCATCCTGCTGCAGCCACGTTTCAGTTATACAAAATAAATCAATATGATGATCAGCAATGAGATTGTTACCTAGTAGAGATTTTGATGATAATGATAGAATGTTCAACAGTCCACATTTGATCGCAGTGTTATTTGAGACTGAATTTGTGGCTGTTTTAATTACAGTTAGGCTTTTGTTTTTAGCTCCTCTTCTGCTTAATTTGGGTTTAGTAACTTTTCTAAATTTAGGTGGTTGGGGGACAGACACAGTTTCTATAGACCTAAACATAGACAGAGACTCTATTCTATTCTCGGCAGGTGACCGCTCTGACTGAGGCGCAGAGGAGCATGTTATACTGCGGCTCTGCCTCCTGGTCTCTACTCTGGATTGTCAGAGTTTTCGATTTCTAATAAAATCGGCCATATTCCTAGAAATGAGAGCGGCCCGTCCACGGTGGGATGGACACCATCTCTCCTAATTAGACCAGGTCTCCCCCAGAAAGACTTCCAGTTATCTATGTAGCCCACGTTGTTTTCGGGACACCACCTCAACAGCCAGCGGTTAAATGACGACATGCGGCTGTACATGTCATCACTGGTCTGATTGGGGAGGGGGCCGGAGAAAACTACAGTGTCCGACATCGTTTTAGCAAAAGTACACACCGATTCCACATTAATTTTTGTGACTTCCGACTGGCGAAGTCGGGTGTCGTTACTGCCGACGTGAATAACAATATTAGCATATTTACGTTTACCCTTAGCCAGCAGTTTCAGATAAGACTGGATGTCGCCTGCTCTGGCCCCCGGGATACACTTCACTATGGCCGCCGGTGTCGCTAACTTCACGTTCCTCAGAATAGAATCACCTTCACTAGAGTCGGCTTTTCAGCGGGTGTGTCGCTGAGAGGGGAGAACCTGCTGGAGGTGAACCGGGGGCTGCTGCCTACGACTATGCCTCTTGTCTCGGACAGTCACCCAGTCACCCTGACTAGATCCCGGCTGCTCGGGAGCCACTGGGGGGGAGGAAACTATCTTAGCTGCCGTATGAGCTCGTCTAGGTTGGCCCGCACCGGCTACAGGGGGAGGCTAGCTACACTAGCTAGCTAAAGTGCGGAGCCGTGATTCTAACTCATTAATTTTTGCCTCCATTTCTACCATCATCCTACATCTATGACAAGAGGTGCTATCATAAAAGGAGGCAGAAGAATAACTACACATGAGGCACAGAGAACAGGAGAGGAGAGGAGGAGGAGAAGGAGGAACAGAGAGCTAGAGGACATTGCTAATCGGGTAGTTTGATTAGCGGAGGAGCAGAACCAGTTATAACATCTTGGACAATGTGTCCCACCCACTCCATGGTGTGCTGGCCAGTTACAGGAGTTCATTCAGTACAAGACTGATTACACCAAAATGCACCACAGAGTGCCACAGGAAATCATTCCTGCCTGTGGCCATTAGACTGTACAACTCCTCACTCTGACTGTCCAACACTCTGAATCAGTTGGTTTCCTCTGGACTCTTAATAATGTGCAATAACTACATCCATGTGCAATATTCTATATTCAAATGTTGGTAAACTGTTGTTTTATTTATCACTTTTGTAGATACAGGAACAAATGTACATTTATATTTTAGTGTTTACATTTATTTTATTTAAGTGCTTATGTTTAAACTTTACTGATATATTTTATACTTGTATACTTTCCTACTTCTTTAAGACTTTTGAATAGGAGCATATGGAACTGAAGTATTTCTGATTCTGATTGTCATGCAGCTGATTTGTACCAGGAGACGGGCTACATAGTTAATCATGAAAAAAATGTCTCATTAATTCTGATACTTGATTAACGAATTCCAGACATGTTACAACACTCTTTGGCACAAGTTCCAGCTTAGTATGTACACTGGGACAGTAACAAGGTGATTCAGTCAGTTTTGTTACCTGTACATGTTCTCAGTGGTTAACACCTTCAGCTTTACAATTGTAAATGATTTCAACAATAAAATGTCTCACAACTGCTCCTGATCAAACACTGTATGAGTGTTTTAACAGTGTTGGTCTCACTGGTCCTAACACTGTCTTGATGTTTGGACTGATGCATGAAACAAAAATATTAATCATCAAACTGTTTTCCATCTGTCACCAATACTGTAACTGTCCTAAAAAGTAGTTAATAAATGAAAGAAAAAAAAAACATTTCCACCAAGCACGTGATCAATCTCACATTCATGATCCTCTCATTTGGGTGGGCTATTACATCACTTGTGACAGCTGTTTCCTTGATGGGTGTCAGAAATTAATGATGAAGTGCTGTTTTCCATTTCTAAAATTCTGAGCCTGCCAGAGGTTGAGGAAATACACCACCATAAACCAGGTAATGTTAACACTCAAACTTAATGAAAACCTAACACTTTATGTTGTTCAAGTTACAGTTTAAGCCAATTTGTTGGTTTCACACATAAAATCTGCGAGAGCAGCAGTAGTCTGGATGGTAAAGAGGTTGGATCCCAGCACGTCATCTTTATAATGTAAATGTAATGAATGGCTGAATCCAGTCCCAGCTGCCACAGGGTGAGGGTGGGATTCACCCCAATCTATCCCATATCATCTGGGATTTGAAGGGTTGATATTAATAAGAACATCTATTTGTAAGAATGTGCTGCTTTTTACATCTCAGCTTCACTCTAGATCTCTGGTTACCACTGGCCTAAGAGCTAATCAGAGAAAAGTATCTCATCTGAGGTGGGTCCAGTTGAGCGGGGTTTGACGTGTGTCATGGGGCAGAAAGTGCTTCGTTTCAGAAGTTCTGTCTGTTGGTTTTAAGACTATGACTCCGGGCTGTGAGCATTTCTCCATGCTCACAGCCTGTGGTTATTGTCACATGATTAATGTAGAAACAAGACCTGATTTAGAATCAAATAACACAAGGAGATCTACTTTTAGACCACAGTACATAATACAGACCTTTCACACTGCCTTTAGACCATTTGGACATTAAAGAATGATTACATTGATGAATTTTGAGAAGCATCCATTGTATCCATTGTCTTATGTTTCTCTATGGGGGAAGGACTTTAGCTGATCCTAGCTGACATTGTGTGAGGGCGGGGTACACTATGGTTGACATATATAGAGACAAACAACAATTCACATTCATGCTTTTGGGTAATTTAGAGTCACTATGTAACCTGAACATTGATGTCTGAATTGTGGGAGGAAGTTGGAGAACCTTTAAAGAATACATGCAGGCACTCAGAAAGACTCCAGGTCTGGAAATCGAACACAGAGGCAAGAGGCAAAAATAGACAGTGTCTCACCTTTTCATGTCAGCAGAGGCAAAATGTTTCTCTGCAAAAGAGTAGTTCCTGTCAGCTGAGAGAGCAGTTAATCCACAGTGGAGAAACAAAAGCTTCAAGTCTGCTACCTTTCATCACTGGCACAAAAACAGGCAACCTCAGAGTGTTTGTGAGCAGATGACTCCAAGCTGATGCACAGTTGCTGTTCTCTGCAGCTTTACCAATCTGTTGGCATAGAAATCACAGTGTATGGTGAATAGTGACAACCCTGAATTCTGAGAGATGGAAGCAATAAAAGACAGTAAATGTGGAGGGGAAAAAAGTCTTTCATCAAGTTGCATCATTTCACAGCCACAAAAAAGTAAAGTCTAACCTGACATTCCTGTGTAATTAAGACATCTCTCACATGGCACGTTTCTCTTGACCACTTGGGACTCCCAAACAGGACTTGAGGGTTTTCAAAGCAAGTGAGGGCAGCCCATTCACATCTGTAATCACTAAGCATGTGCAGCATGACCATGAATGCAGTTAGACTATAACACTCTGCAGGCATTGTTTTCTATACACTGACATTTAAATTGTGATCCCACTTGCCCTTTTATGGGGACCAACTGCAGCAATGAAACTGACAAAGAAACCAGATCATTTTACCAGGAAATGTTTATGTAGTGTGTTTTTCAAAAATTTCTGTTATATTTATTTTTCCTTTGAGGTATCAACACTCCAAATACATCTAAATTAATAAGTATGGATGAGTGGAAACAATACAATAATGCCAATGCCAATCTGTGCCTTTTGAAAGAAATGTTTTCTTATTTTTGACAAAATACTTTATTGACCTCTTACAAAAAATTTTATTTTCTTAAAACAAGTGAACATCATGTCCAATGTAGGAGGAATAGTTCAATTTAGTTCAAATAGAGTTTGAGATTGTTTGCTCTAAACTGACTGAGTTTACTTTTGTATGTTACACTCACATTTTCCCCAAATAATTTTAGCAACTGCTTGTATGAGGGGGAAACTATATATAGGGTTAGGGTTAGGGTTAAAAAGCAATTAAAACATTAGAAAGATTCTTATTGATTTTTTAGTTTATTTTAGTTTGTTGTTTTTGTGACTTTCCCTTAAAACAATGCCAAAGTAAATCCATTTGACAACGCTTCCTAAAATCATGCTCAATATGAACTTGCTTTCATGTCAGTGTGTGTGAAAACGATTCTGAGAGGACTATTTATGTAATTGTTTCATTCTTTTTCTTGTGTAGTTAACTTACTTTGATATTTGCTAATGTGGAAACAGGTTCACAACCTTTCACAGCCGCACACGCGCAAATAAATCTGATTGAGAAATTAACACCTTGCATATCGACACCATCTAGTGGCACATATTGGCTATTACCTCAGGTCAAGAACATTGAAATCTTTGAATGTGAGACAGGGCATAAACGTGGGGAAAGATTTTTTTTTTTTTTTTTTAACCCAGCAGGTCTTCTTTGAATTTATATGTACATTAAAATTTAGAGCTAATGCTTGGGACAATGAGAGGTCATCCTTGAACAAAAACAATCTGACTACATGAGAGCACTTGTATGTTAATACAGCTTTAATGGTGTTGACTTTGGCTGTGTTTTAATTTACATTGGCTATGACTTGGCTATGGTGGCCCCTAACATCCTGGAAGATGAGATCCCAAAGTGAGATCAAGATCAAGCTGATTTGCCAATGGCTAGAGCTGGTTCCATCTCTGATCAGTGTGGTGCTATGCATGATGAAACTTTTAGGTATGACAATGTGAAGTTGGAAGAAACTGTCACTGCAGAAGCTGTCGCATTGAAAGTGCGAGAGGAACACATTGCAAAGTAGGTTTTCCACAGTAACTGTATTGTAAAAGTAAACAAGGCGGACAATCATATCATTCAACAACAATATGTTTGCTCCTCAGAATTAGCGATTTCTCTGTGTTTTAAAAAAGTGAGCCATGATCTCAAACAGAATTGTTAAATACAGAAAAATATAGATTCAGGTCAAAAAGGATCGAAAATACTTACTAGTACTGTAAATAACAGTAAGGGAAGACAGCTACAACAGATATCATTTACTGTCCTGGCACAGTGGATGCATTTAATAAGTTGGACATACAAAAATAAACCACAACAAAGCAACACACATATTATACAAAATAAAAATCTGAAAATATGTCCCACTGGCAGAGTTTGATCGGAGCGCTTCCTATGAATGAGAAGTGGATGCCTGTTTTACTCGTGCGACTGAAACACTGCTGCTATAGAGAATAGTGTCTTAAACCATGTTCAAAATGTCCTGACCAAAACAAAACAGCATCTACTGAGAAGTATATTATTAAAAATAGCAACATGTTAGAAATTTTGACCATGACATCATGATAACATTGAAACTGAACAAGGACGGGGTGAAGAAAAAAAAAAGCTGTATAACAATATGATCTGGTGTGTAAAATGTTTGTGATGCCTCCCATACAGACACACGCACGCACACACACAAACATCCAAAAAACAAAAGAAAAAGAGGAATAATAAAAACAAACAGATTTTCTGCTATTAGAGATTTCACAAGTTGATGAAATAGTCAAACAAAAACTCTTAAGAATTGTACAAGTATAAAAAAGCTACAAACATTAATAAATTACATCACTGACACATAAACACTTCACAAGGTGCTAGTAAAATAATTCAGAAACCCTCAGGATACTAGAACTCAAACAAGAGGCTGGTCATAGAAACTTGAAGTGTGTTTTTTTCTTTTATATAATTTTTCCTCAAAGCTTCGTCTCTTGTTGAAACAGAATCACAATACAATTAGCTTTGTGTATGTAAGGCCATATGACAATAGATGTTCTATTTCTTCAGTTGTTTTCCAGGCAACACCTTTAAATCTAAGGTGGAAAGGGTTAAAACTGAATCTCTGCTATAAAAAAAACAAAAAACAAAATAAAAGTTCAAATATTAGGACTATATATATATATACATATATGTATATATATATATAATTCATAATTAGCAAAACCTGTAAAAATGTAGAATTAAGCTAAGGAGAAAAGATACAAAAAGTAGTAATTTTAAAGGCTATATACAAGCTACATTCTATATACTGTACTGTGTGAAGCCGTAATAATGCAGAGATGAGCCTAAGTGGTCGGTGATGCCTACGAAAG
Organism: Echeneis naucrates; assembly: GCF_900963305.1. Lineage (NCBI taxonomy): Eukaryota > Metazoa > Chordata > Actinopteri > Carangiformes > Echeneidae > Echeneis > Echeneis naucrates. Next base: position 26,640,406 of record NC_042515.1, read on the forward strand.
CAAAAGAAGAGAGAAAGTATCCACATGCAACTGCAGACCTGACATGGATGTGGCTTATCATTAGCTACAGGTCCAAAGTAATGTCAGAAATCCTAGTTTACATGTCCAAACACACACAAACCTGTTCAGCGGTGCCTCTACTTAGTTTTACGTTATCCTATGTTTGACTGCCAGAAACATTCAGATACTGCTGCTGTGAGAGACACAGCATTATTCATGATACACTTTGTGCTTTACAGTTGCTCATTTCCTTTCAATGAGTCCATATGAATAAATAAATATGAGCGCAGGTAGTGCTCTACAAATCTAAGTGTTAAAGTAAAGGGATAAATGCTCAATTTGACTCCAATCAAAGCAGAATATTGGCTGGGAAGGCAGGGAGGACGTGCCTTTTCATTTCAGGGCATCTGTGTTGCAATGATAAGCTGCATCCATATAGTAGGAATTAATGTGTAAAATCCCCGAACCCAGACCAAAGCACATATGCAACTGAGTACATGCAAGGGATACTTTCAAAAATCTTGGAATGACTGCAATGTACTTCTACTTCACGTTTTAGCAACCCCTGATAAACTGACAGCTGTAGTAAAATGAGACATGTTGTCTTAAAAAATATTTATAGGTAGGTTCTGTACACTTTAATATCTGAAAGTTATAAAGTATAAGTAGAGGCAAAAACCTATTTGAGCGATGTTCTTCTTAGAAATTGAAAAAAAAAAAAAAATGCATGATTTTCTTCTCCCATCTCATTTCAGTTTTTTTTCCATGGTTGGCTTTAATCACTATGAGGTTGGGATTTGACCCAGCTCATGAATTCCCAGTCCTACGGCAGTCCACTGCATACTACAGGAGGAGCTTCCCATTTCGATGAATCTTTAAAATCTTTCCAAGTCTTTGTTTGGCAGTTGCCATGCCTTTCTTTAGCCGCTTTGCTGTAAAAAGAGCAAGGAATCAGAGGAAATAAGAGAAGAGTGTTGATGCCTCTGCTGCACTGATGACATATTACACATTTTCTATACGTCCATGTTTGCTAACTGGGTGTCTTCATCTTCTTCTTCAGCTTCTTTAATGTTTTGTTTGTTAACAGTGCTGCTATGACATTGATTTATGACACCGGTCAACACTCGGCAGGACAACATATTTGATTTGATATTCTGCACTCGATCTTGATTTGATGTTTTAGTCTGTCAGTTACAGTGTAGCCCCACCACCTAACCAATCCCCTGCTTTCTCGTCTATTTTCCTCTAAATGTGAGCGTAAGTTAAGAAATTTACATCATGCTGTACAGAACACTTGAAACTAGAGACTGAGAAACTCATTAAGAAAGCATTTCATGAGCTAATAAATCAATGGAGGAGGGTGGACATTTTCCCATTGACATCAATACAATATGACTTCTTTATTCAGCCAGTGGAGTGGTCCCCTAATGGTCATTAGATATGATGAAGGTTTTAGGCTGTTCAGCATTGACTTTAGCAACCTGGACTCACAGTCCACTTTTCCTCACCTATTCCTGGTCCAATTTCAAGATGCTGGGTAAGATTTTCCCTCTGGACTAAGAGTGGGCAGTCTGAGCAGCCTGATATTGCTTTCATCCAAACTCACCTTTGGCGTCCGCTGAGCCCACACGGTCTCCCTTTGTCACGCTGCTGCTGTTGGTGGTACTTGTGGAGTTGGTGCTGTTGTTGGGAGAAGAGATAGATGGTCGCCTATGGCTGAGGAAGACACCTGGCGCCATTGGCTGTGGTCCTCCCAGTGGCTTGACCGTGTTGAATTCATGGTCTGTGATGCTGCCATCTTGGGAGTCAAGATTGTGCTCTGGTGAGCTACTGTCCTGAGAGATTTTTGGGGGCTCCTCAATTACTATTGCTTTCTTTTTGGTGTTTTTCTTCTTCTTTTTTGTTTTCTGTTGCTCCTCCTATTGACACATAATTTTCGTAAGCAACAGCAACAGAGTCTGACAGAGTCTGACTTCGTAAAAATACATCTGACTGACTTACCTGATGAGAAAGCTTTGCTGCCGCTGCAGCCAGTCCCGTCTCTATGGAAGCTACTCGGGCGCCATCTCTTGCCGGCCGCTCGTGTCGAGGTACTGAGGGTCCTACACGGGCTGATATGATATATGAGTGAGAGATATAATGTTTAGAAAAATTGTAATTGATAAAACTGGAAAGTGTACATCATTCTTCAGTATATACCTGTTGGGCTGTATGGAGTGTCATCATTGCTTTTCCGTTTCTTTGATCTAGATTTGAAAACAGGATTATCCTCTTCGGACTCCAACGAAGGGTAAACTAAAAAAAGATAACTAGCATGTAATGCCTGCATGGTTATCAAAGAGAGCATATATAAAATAAAATATTACCTTGTTGAATGTATACAATGTACTAGTCAATCTAAAATGGTGGAAGTTTCCAATGAGGCAGCTGTGAGACAACTTTTGGGTGCCCTGTTTCATCCCTCCGCTCACAGCACAACCATTACAGTCCAGACCTTGTAATATTTGGATCATTGGATGATCAAGATAAAAAATACTCTGTTTACAAAAGAAGAGCTGACTGCCAGCGTATGAGAAACTCGCTGGCCTGGCAAGTTCAGTGCAAGAACATTTGTGATATGAACAACTAATTAGATCCTAATTACAAGTTCAAAAAGGATGTAGAATGACTACTTGGAACTCGTGTTAATGGCTTAATAACAAGCTGGGAGGATCTAAACAGCTGTGTTTGGATTGAGTATCAAAAAAAGAAAAAAAAAAAACTTTCAGAGGAAAAAGATCACAAATTGGACCAGCACAAAAGAGGGCTGATTTTGAGAGAAAGCTTGAAAACAACCATAAATGCTATCATCCTCTCCTAATGAAAAGTTAAAGGCCAAATTTAGATTTACAGACCCATGTGTTATACATTGGGCTCAATCTGTTTTTAACAGCAACCGTTGGTTATTTTCTCATTCCTTTGTTCAAAAATAACGCTGTGACACTGGCCTGTTCTCAGTGAGGTCTATTCATCTGGCATGTCAAACAGATCAGGAACAGGGACAATGAGTCTACTCTTGGTCTTTACCATAGTCTGAGTCCTTGAAGCATGCATCCATGTGATCCTGGTCATCATCGTAATCCAGGCTGTCAATACTGCTGCTTTTCCTGGGTTTCTTTGGGAACCGTTTGGTGGGCCGCTTGCTGTTGTTCCCACCTCCGCCGGTGCCTCCTCCAGCCTTCTTGCTGACTTGGTTTCCGTGTGAGTTGGTCTTCAGCTGGCTATTGTTTTTGGACTGGCTGTTACTCCACGGCTGCTGCAAGCTGTCTGAAGACGACAGGTTGGCCATGGACAGCATGCCCTGAATGGCCTCCTGTGTGCTGGGAGATGCAGGTGGCTGACTGTAAGTACGTCAATAAGAAATACACAACAACACAGCCATTACACAGTGGTCATGATTTCGGCAGAGGTGAAGAGTGTCTAAGAAAATTCATAGAAAAGAAGCTTTGAAGTTGATGTGAATATCACCAGGTATGCCGTTAAGCATCGTCGTCACTAGACAGCTGTGAGTAGAACTGTTGAATTCAAACTTTCTCTTCATCTAAGGAAAATTATTTAACACACCAATTAAGGTATTAGCTATGAGCTGCAAAACTGAGAAAAGACACTAATGGACTGTAGTCACTTCATTCCCTGCTTTCACAAAGTTCCACCTTCAAAACACGGAAACAACTGGAGAAATTTAAATATTTTAGTCAGTGTTTAGCTTATTTGTAGCTTTCAGCGTGGTGGAAACAGACCATCAAGAGCAGAAAAAAAACAGCAAATAGCAAGAGGCAAAGGGAAGAGCCTGAGGCCCCACAGCACTTGATAGATTAACGCTGAGTGAAAGAAGCATTGAAGTTGCACAAGCTGCTAACAGATCAGCATAAATTGTTGCTTTGGTCACAAGTAGATTTTTCAGCTCTGAGCAAAGTTCGAAAGCTCTGCTTTTTCATCTATTCATTTGGTCACTGAATGGGCCATTAACTTTTCAGTGTATAAGCCTCATTAAAGAGGGAAAACCTGTCCAAAGGGGATTCATCCAGAGACTAATTAATGTGCACTGCAGCCTAAGTGAGTGGACATGGCCATTGCTGTTGAAAGAACTGTTAAATTGCAGAAAGGGGATTATGTCTGGGGAGGTAAGTCTACCTGTTGGTACTGTAGTCAATCCCACCAACTTGCTTGCTCGCCTGCAGCAGGTCAAGAATCCCTGCAGCACTGCCACCCTTTTTTTTGACTTTAGAGTTGCGACCTTTGACCTCAGGCTTGGCCTCTGTATCTATATGCAGGGTCTCTTCATCCGAGGAGACGACACTCTGATTCGGGAGGAAGAGGGCAGAATAGTAACAGACATCAATGATTAGGGGTGTGTGGTGTTGCTTCAGAGTGAAATGATGAATAGAGTCTGGAGGGTCTGCGTTTTTGTGTTTTGTAAAGGTTTCATATTATTGTTTCAAAGCTCATTATTACGTGAAGAAGCCCCTAGGGTGGCGGCACGGCAGCACAGTCCGGCTGCCCCACAAGAAGGCCGCAAGTTTGGTTCCCAAGCCTGGGGCCTTTCTGTGCAGAGTTTGCATCTCCCTGTGTCTGCATGGGTTTCTTCCCACATCCAAAGGCATCATGTTTGGCTTAATTGGTGACTAAATTGTCCGTAGGTCTGAGTGTGGCGATGGAGGGTGACCCTGCCCTCGCCCAATGTAAGTGGGGATTGGCTCCAGACCCCCTGCGACCCGGAAACGGTTAAGCAGTAGAAGATGAATGAATTAATCATTGAACCCCCTGGGGGCCATGAAGGAAAAGAGCTCAGTGTTCCTTCCTATTAAACAAATTTTTTCAGATATATGCAGTACGCACATTTTCGGACATGTAGACAAAATGGGTATTAACACACATTTTTTTTTTTTCAGTATCTGAGCTTTAAAGGAGCATGATGCGCTGGTCACACACAAGAGCACTTCAGCCAAAGACTCATTCCCCCAAGGTGCACCACAGAACACCACAGGAAATCATTCCTGCCTGTGGTCATCAGACTATTTAATTCCTCCTTCTGAGTCATTACACAAACTGGACTCAAAGTGCAATAATCACACCCTGCTATACAATATTTCAATTCAGTGCAATTCCTTTTTTAGTGTACACACTATATACTGCTGCTGTGTGCAATTATATTTATTATATTTAATTCCTGTTATACTGAAATATTTTCTCGACACTTAAGATATTCTATACATATTAGCTCTCTTGCATCCCTAATGTACATATTTTCCTCCTTTTTCATCTTAAATGTACATTTCACTTCTGTCTAAATGTTCTGTCAGGAGTACTTGCAACAGAAACAATTTCCCCCCTGGGATTAATAAAGTAATTTTGATTGCAACATAATTTCTATGAACTTCATGCAGCATCATATGTTCCTGCCTGCACCTGTATTGAATAGCCCCTCCTCCCATTCTCTCCCTATTCTACCCAACTTTTCTCTCTCTCTCTCTCTCTCTCCCCCTCAATGCAACTGGTCAAGGCAGATGACCGCCCCCCCTGAGCCTGGTTCTGCTCGAGGTTTCTGCCTCTTAAAGGAAGTTTTTCTTTGCCACTGTCGCCAAGTGCTTGCTCATCGGGGGATCTGTTGGGTCTCTTTAAATAAATTTATAAAGAGTTTGGTCTAGACCTGCTCTATATGTAAAGTGCCTGGATGTAACTTTGTTATGATTTGACGCTATACAAATAAATCTGATTTGATTGCAACTTGTTCTTTTTTAATTGCGTTAGACATTGTGAGAGGATGTAGCTGTCTGTGTGTGTCTCTCTGTCTGAAGCCCCTTTTCTGATGGTCAAAAACCAGCTAAGAGCCACTAAGGTCAGGCTTTAGTCCGTACTTAAGGCGGCTATAATCAGCACTCACCCGTGAATCACATTACTCTGCAGTAAACAAAGGCTTGGTATTCATCAGCTCTTACTCTGATCAGCATCGAGGGAATTCCCTGGTGATCACACAACAGCCACCTGCCCAGCAGAGGACTGTTACACAGTCTTACCATCTCACTTTTAAAAACACACAGACTGAAGTCTCTCACACCAAACCCACACACTTGGACTGGATACACCTGTTTGGTCAATTTACCAGCTCGTAGCTCACAACCTTCCTACCCCAGCAACTGTGTGTGTCTTTTGTAATTATTCTAAGGGCATGTGATGACAACGTTACTCATGGCAGTTGTGTGCATAAGACCCAAGCAGAATTTTGACAGAAAAGGGATTTCACAGTGTACAGTCTAAAACAATGAGATTAAAAAACTGGTCCTGTATTTGGTGCGTTTTTCTGAAGATGAAAACATGAGAAAATGGGTTACGTACCTTTGTTACCAGTGGCTGGAACTTTGGTTTTTTGGCTGGCTGAATGGATTCTCTGATGTCTGACAAAACTGGAGGAAATTCAATCCGTCACTATACAACAGTGCAAATATAAATTGTATCTGAAAACATTGTAATTATTGAAGATGGCCTTCGTATCAATCCCAGATCACTAAAAGATGTGCTTCGAAGGTCAGGAAATCACTACAGAACTAATTTTACTTCTTTTTTTTAACCAAGTAAAGTTGCATAATTTATCAAAACTGCTGTTATTTTGAAAAAAGTTAATTCTGTCACATTGTTGTGCAATGTTAAGGCATTGTAAAGGAATATGTTACAATGGGAAAAAAAAATCACATCATCGGATATCTTTTTCTTTTGCATATTCTGCAACCATTGTACCAAATAAAGCCAAACTGCTTCATGATTCAGAATCACAAAACAATAGAATTCAGAAAAAAAAACTGCTGTAAATCTTAATGATAGATCCTCTGGAAATATTGAGATTTGATTGTCAGCCTGGCTGAAATACACTGAAATACTAAAGCATCAGGTTTTAAAATACTCACAGGACAGATCTCTCTTCACCGTGTTCTTTTTCCGTCTGATGGGAAATTCATCAATTTTTAGCTCCCCCTCATCTGAGACATACTCATACTCGTCTCTCACTGGCTTGGTTTTGTCCTCTTTGAGATTTTGTAATGAACCAAAAACACTTGAGTTGGTATGAGGTTTCAGCGTCTTGGAACTGAGAAGGAAAACCGTAGGTCAATGAGGAAGTGATATGAAGTTCAGCCAGTCACTCACAGTAAGAAGTCCTTGGATATGGTGCTAATTGCTACATAGCTGTATAATTACCATAACACACCACACGAGAAGGTTTGCATGCTGGTCTCTCCAAAGAACCCTTCATGAAACATTCATATGGCAATCACTGATATTCCATACATACCTGAGCATTTTCTTATGAGACACTGTAAAGCTGAATTTGTCTTTATTGCTTGACAGTGGTGTTCTGTCAAACTTGCACTCTTCCTCCATTTTCAGCAAGGAATCTGGTTTACTATTCTGTGAAGACAAGTTAATGTCAAAAAAGAACATGTAAAAACAAATTGACTATGGCATTAAATAACAGGATGACCTTAAATCATTGCTATATCCATGTCTGCCATTTGTACTAAGAATGACATATTGGAAGTGGAAAAAATAATTTCACCATGACAGTAATGCATTGTCTTCAAATAAAGTAAGTATTGCAATGAAGTACAGAGAATCAGCTCTACAAAGTATGTCAGCTGCTTTAGCTCATTGTATTTTTTTGTTTGATATTTAAATATTTTGTTGAATTTGCTGTCTTAAATAGTTTTGTTTTAATGAAAATTAACTCTAGACACCGACTTAAAATGAACTCTTCTTCGCTTTGCTTTAATATGGATTGCTTTATATTTATTGTCTGTGTATTTACTTGTCAGTAAAATATCTCAGCTACATATTTGGCTATCTGGAATTTTTAAGCCCTAATATTAGTTAAGGCCTAGCTTATCTAAAATGTATGTAGAAAATACATCACCTGATGCCTTTCTATCAAAAACATTAACTTTATGTACTGATCTTATTCATATTCCCATATGTTTGAGTAAATGAATTTGAAATGAAATGAACTCAACCAACATCAAATTTTTACACATCACTGATCCCTTATACTTGGAGGATAATAAAAGCTTTAATTAGACAAGAGATTTTTAGACAAAACAAAGTGAAATCAAATACAGACTATCAAAATTCATAAGGGCGTTTGTCATGAGACTTAGAAATTACTTCTTTTTCAGAAGAACTGGATGGATTAAATTTGATGACCAGAAAAACATTACTTCTCAAAAGTTCAAAATCATCAAGTTAATCTCTGTAGATGATTTACGCTTTGGACATTTTGTGGCTCACTGTAAACTAAACTAAATCTACTGAAGCAAACAGCTGCCATGGAAGTCAGACATCAGACATTAAGTGACATCCAAGAATACAAATGTTCAAATATCCACTCTTCAACTGTCTCCAAAATTAAAGGCATGTGACAACACAGAGGGATCTGTTGGGTCTCTTTAAATAGTTTTAATCGAGAGTTTGGTCTAGACCTGCTCTATATGTAAAGTTCAATTTTTTTACTGTACATTAATGTATAGTAAAAAAAAAGTAAATATCAGATTTATTATTTTTTGGCACAGTGTGCACTGAGGGGCTGCAAACTGAGCTTTTGTGGTTTTGATGCTGAGTGAAGATGAGGTCTACAGTAACCTTGGTTAACAGCTACTCCCTCTGAAAATGTTTGGCCTTATGTGACGGAGCGCCTGGATGCAGAGACAAAGAGAGAAAAGCTTGACATTGAATTTTCCATGACACGAAAGCACTTTAATGTCTTCTGTTGACCCAAATGCTATTCATTGCCTCCCCATGCTGACTAGAAATAATGACACAAAGAATTTATTGTAGAAGACAAGGACATATGGAAATGGTGTAATTTTAAATCGGGTAAACTCTGGATGTTTCTGGAGCATCCTTGATGAACTGCAGGCCTGAAATGTGCAGCTTGGGCCGCATCAGAGCTGATTGCTTTGATGTGAAATCACTCCTGAATGAGTACCCATTTGCCTGTTGAGATTTCAGTGTCGAGACTTCTGTTAAAAGCAACTTTCATTGGTTGGAATGTTGAACACATTGTGATAGTGTTAACTTTTAGTAAAAAAAATAAAAAAAAAAAATAAAAAACTTGACCTCTGAAATGATCTTACCTTATACTTCCACTTTGCTTCAGTCTTGTTCTTATTCTGCTCTCTGATTTCAAACTTCTCCACATTGTTCTGCTTTGATATTTCCTTCTCTGCCGGACTGAGGACATTCTTCACAGCCTGACCAACAGGTACATTTAAAGAGTCACAATTCACAAAAAAAAAAAAATAATAAAAAAAAAAAACAAAAAAAAACAAAACAAACATTTGCTGAAGCTTTTCTGAATATACAGATTTTTCCCCCCCCACTTTCTGCTGTAAGGGTTAGGATGAGGATAACTAGGCACAGAGAGCCTGTTTTAGAGTGTTGGGGTGTGTGACAGTACAGTGCTGTGAAAAAGTCACTCATAGCCATTTCAGATCAAGTAAACTTAAATATATGTTTATAAAATAAGTAAACACAAAATGTAGTTTTAAGTGCCAATTTTATTTATTAAGGGGGGGGGGAGAAAAAGAAAAAGAAAAAAAAAAAAAAAAAGAAAAAAAAAAAAGCCATCTGAACCTACATGGCCCATGTGAAAGAGCAATTGCCCCCTAAACCTAATAACTGGTTGAACCACCTTTAGCAGCAGCAGCAACTGCAGTCAAGCGTTTGCGATAACTGGCAATGAGTCTTTTACATCACGATGGAGGAATTTTGGCCCACTCTTCTTTGCAGAATTGTTTTTAAATCAGCCACATTGGAGGGTTTCCGAGCATGAACCGCCTTTTTAAGGTCATGCCACAGCATCTCAGTTAGGTCCAGTTTTGGACTTTGACTAGGCCACTCCAAAAGCCTCATTTTGTTTTGTTTTTTTAAAGCCATTCAGAAGTGGACTTGCTGGTGTGCTTTGGATCATTGTCCTGCTGCAAAGTGCACTTCAGCTCGAGGTCACCAACTGATGGGCAGACATTCTCCTTCAGGATTTGTTGGTAGAGAGCAGAGTTCATGGTTTCTTCAGTCACAGCAAGACATCTAGGTCCTAAAGCAGCCCCAAACCATGACACTACCACCACCATGTTTCACTGTTGGCATGATGTTTTTTTAAATAAAATGCTGTGTTCATTTTACACCAGATGTAACGGGATGCACTCCTTCCAAGAAGTTCAACTTTTGCTTCATCAGTCCACAGAATATTTTCCCAAAAGCTTTGGGGATCATCAAGATGTTTTTTGGCAAAGTGAGACAAGCCTTTATGTTCTTCTTTGTCAGCAGTGGTCTCTTATGGTTGAGTCATGAACACTGACCTCTACTGAGGCAAGTGAAGCCTGCAGTTGTTTAGATGTTGTTGTGGGCTCCTTTGTGACCTCTTGGATCAGTCGTCACTGTGTTCTTGGGGTAATTTTATATGTCGGCCACTCCTGGGAAGGTTCACCTCTGTACCATGCTTTCTCCATTTGTGGATAACAGCTCTCACCTTGGTTCGCTGGAGTCCCAAAGATTTAGAAATGGCTTTGTAATCTTTTCCAGACGAAGACATGCCAATTGTTTTTTCTTCTTATCTGCTCCTGAAGTTCTTTGGATCACAGCATGATGTCTTGAGTTCCATATGGCCTACTTCACCTTATCAGACAGGTTCTATTTAAGTGATCTTTTGATTTGAAAGGTCTGGCAGCAATCAGGTCTGGGTGTGGCTATGAAATTGAACTCAGCTTTCCACAATAATATGATTAATCACAGTTATCTCATCATTTAACAAGGGGGGGAATTACTTTTTCACACAGGATCATGTAGGTTTGGATAGTATTTTTCTCTTAACAAATAATATCATCACAGAAAAACTGCATTTTATGTTTATTTGGTTTATCTTTGTTTAATATTTAAATTTGTTTGATGATCTGAAACAGTTGAGTGTGGCACACATGCAAAAAAGTAAGAAATCAGGAAGGTGACAAATACTTTTTCACAGAACTATACAATAAACCATTCACTCATATTCTATGCAGCACAATTTGCTCACCTTTATCTTTTTTGGCTGGTCCATTTTACTCAAGATGTCCTTTGCATGAGACTCGAGTGCAGCAAAGCTCGATGGTTTAGGAGGGGGTGATGACTCTTTTGCCTTCTTTGCTTTCTTCTTGCCTCCTTCCTTGACCTTCGGTACCTTTGGGGGCTTGGGGGCCTTAGGTATCTTCAGGGGTTTGGGAGGCCTGGGAGGTTTGGGGGCTTTCTTTCTAGCTTTCTCTCTGCTGGGCGAGGGGACTTGGGCCGGGGAAACAGGCTCCTCAGGCTCAGAGTGAGCGGATGGCGGCTCTTCCACCGGAATTTTAATGCTGGGCTCAATCCTAATGGCTTTAGTTGCATTCTAGGAATGAAGGCAGGAACATGTGAGACTGCCTTTGATGAAACATGACAATGATGAGAAAAGCTGTACTTACCATGAACTGAAAAAAATAAATAAATAAATAAATAAAATAAAAAAAAAAAACAATAGCAATTTTGCTATCAAATAACAATAATCAATATATCATGTGTTATTATTCAGAGTTTAAAGTGGTTTTATTTAAGTTTTTGTACGTTCTTAAGTTTAGATGTTCCATAAAAAACGGAAGACAGTTGAATCATTTCTTGCAGCCTATCAAACTAACCCTAACCCTAACCCTAATCAAATTTGATTTTAATGGTAACATTAAAACAAGTTGTCATTCCAAAAACCAGGGAGAGACTCAGTGTCAAGCTCATACTGCATCCAAATTAATGCATAGAATACAAATATTTTCTCATTTTGCAGCTAAAAAACATTTTAAGTCAGCAGTATTGTAACTTTGATGTAATTGTCACTTTTTGATTGCACACTTCATGGAGGTGACCTGATAAATGATGCAGATCACATTAAAGGGGTAAATTCAGGGATGTTTAACAATGACTTTCCATAATGCCGTGACATTGCACAGTTTTCCACTAATTGTTTTGTTTGAGTCCAACCCCGGACCATCTGCTGAAGGTCATTCCCATCTCTCCCTCATTCCCTCACTCTCTCACTCTAGTTATTTCACTTGTTCAATTTTTTTAAATGTCAATGTTTTACCTTGATACAAATACAAAAATAGGAGAGAAAACCTCACTCTCGTCACGTCACAACAGCGCATGGACCAAATTTGCGCTCTTTGCATACAAAGAGGCACAAAAGCGCTGAGGTGGGGTATGCTTGTAACACAAGAGGAAGAGCAATTAGAAATTAGCAACTAGCCCTAACCCTAACGTTAACCCATCTCTTCATATTCTCTATATGATTAATATTTCTTGCACATTGTCCCCTATTTATTAAAAAATAATAATCATATAAAGAAATTAAATAGATAAAGGGAGAAGAACAGAGCATTTCAAATAATCCTTTGCATTTTACACCAGGAGTCTCTAATTGTAATACAATTTGATGAAACTTTGAATTGAGTTGAGTAATCTGTTTTCTTTTCTTTTTCTTTTTACTTCAGAAACGTCACTGAAAGTAAAAATAAATCCAAAATACCTCTGACAGTCTGATCTCTTTGGCAAGATCTTTAATGAGCTGTGATGGTTTCATGTTTTCTGGAAGCTCATCTTCATGCTCCAAGAGGGCCTGGTATGAGGAAAACAAATTATCAGTAAATCTATTCTAACACCAGACAACAGCACACATATAATGTGACAATACCTGTTTTTTAGTCCAAGCTCTGAAGGCTCCATTGATGATTTTGGCACCGTGTATCAGATATGGAGCTGGCTGTTTATTTGCTTTATGTAAACCTATAGAAGAAGAAATTCAAATGTTATCATGAAATCAACTGACTTTTAAACACTGAGCAGTAAACGTGTTTATGTGAAGTGGAACTGAAATTCACAGGATGTGATGGCCTCACATGAACGCATCAGTGTTGTTCCAGTGTGTAGTTATGGTTCTCATTAGAGATCAGGAGAAGGACTGAAAAACCTCACCCTAAACCTTTAGACAAACTGTTGCATTACCTACACTTACCAGGGCTGAGCTCCAAAACAGCAAAGCAGCATTATCCTGTTCACTAACCCGGGTTTGACCCATGGTGACTAAGCTGAATCTCAAATAAAGCATATGTAAAGGGCAATACAGTACATATTATGTAGTCTAAAGCTATGTGCATATGAACAACAGAGCTGTGTAACACACCATGAGTTTTCTGCAAGTTCAGTAGGAAACAGGAGCTGACTAAAATTAAATATTTGTCCAGTGTAATGTATTATCCACCATTGATATTGGTTGTCAAATGGGAATGGTGCTGTTGGAAAGAATTTCTCTCAAGGGAAAATAAAGTCAAAGTCAAGCAAAGAATAGATAAACTTGGTCCCTACAGTTCAACGTGTTGATTTGGTCTCAGTTCTCATTGTGTGTGTCTTATGTTTAGTGGTGTATGTATAATATGTGGAAAATTTTATTGTTTTTTTTTTTTTTTTTACTTGTGCTTCCTTGCATCCTACTTTTACAGCATAGACATATGCATTGGCTTGGTAATCTCAGGAAGGGCATCCAGCATGGAACTGTAGGCAAATAAATCATGCAGGTTGCAAGAAGCTGACCCGCTGTGGTGACCCCGAACAGAGGAAAAGCCGTGAGAAAAAAGAAATATTACTCTTATTTAAAAAGAAAACAACAACAAAACACTGGAAAGATATGAAATAGGTGAACTTATATAAAATTATTTCTAACTGAAAAAATCGACAAGTCTCTTTTAGACAAATTTTGCAACAGCTCTGACAATTCAAATATCTTTTGTTGCTGAATTATTTGAGTTTGCAGGTATACTATTTGTATTGCAAACACACTCATATGGTCCTTCAATAAAATTGTTTGATTTAGTCCCAATGACATACAGTCACTAGTCAAGAGTGAATTGCTACAACTACAGAAATTGAATTTATGCAAAATAAGATTTAATGGTGACTTCCTCTTTAATTTTGAGTTTAACAGCAGAAAACCACTGTCCAAATATCTATGTAGCCCTTTCCATTGAAGTGCATTGGCAACCAAAACAGGAAGTAAGTAATAAGTTCAAGACAAAATACCAGCAGCAATGAGGTGAGTCTCTTTCCTGTTTTGAAAATGCTGACCTTAAAGTTAAAAAGAATAATGGTATATTAATGGCAAGGCCTTGCGAGTTAGAAGTAATTTGCACCACATACAATATAAACCTGGATTTAACACAGGCAAAGAGACCCACACACACACACACACACATTCATATAAAATGGTGGAAACATCAACAATGGGCAAGCCAGCTGAGGAGAGTTTAAACACTGGCTTGTAATGGAGCAAATGATTCTAGCTGGGCCAAATCTTTTGAAGCTAATCATCTGTGAACTCAGCAATTTAATGACTGAAATAATATTAGAGGGACCAGCGCCTCATCTGTGCAGCAGACACGCAGCCATACACTGGAGCTGCTTAGAAAAAAGAGATTTCTGACAATGTTTGTGCTTTTTCTGTTTTCATGCATTCTTCAGGAGAAATTATGACTTAAATGATTATGTGTGTTTACATTAAAATACCACATATAAGAACAAAAGTTAAATCTATAAATATGAGAAACTAATTTAGGTTCACCTTTGAATCGCTCAAGGAGATGTCGTCCCACATACCAGCACGCCGTCTCAAAGTTGGGGAAGGGAGTGAGAGTTTTGACCTTGAGCCGCTTCTCAATTTCATATGCTCTGAGGAGAATAAACCAGGACCTTTCAGCAACACACTGTCTATTACCAATGTAGTGTATCACAACAAAGTATACTTTTCACAAGCTACTTCCAAATGTGGAGAATTCATAAAAAGATTGTTGGAATTTGGAGCAAAAAACAAGTCTTAGATGTGGACAAATGGAAACAAATTCTCCCCCAAATTAGGACACACCTCTCAGAAGTAGGCACGAAACAAGCTAATAAACAAAAAGCTAGTAAAAAATGGCAGTGATGGCAGAGCAGCATATAGCACGGATGTGTGTGAAGTTAAAGAGTTGTCCAAACCTCATCTGCATCTCCACACTCAAATTGTGGACAAAGTGTCCAGAGAACGCCAGGCAGTCAACTGGGGTCAGTATCGCATTAATCCAACCTGATGACACATCAGATGACAGCCCAGGAAGAAAACAGTCACTATAAATTATCCCAGATTCAAGATTTACAGTTACAATGAAAGCATGAAAAAAAATATCATGATGCATCATGTTAGTATTTTGCTTGCCATTATTTTCTAGTGTCGTTTTTCATTGACATTTTCCAATATTTAAATTTAATTTAAATTCAAAATGTAGCTGTTTTTTTTTCATATGTATGCATAAGTTAGGCTATGTGTGCATTAAGCAAAATTCAGCATTTTTGTACAACTCTGCATGAATGTAATGAATCAACCAACATCCCATCTTCTGTTATTTGACTTTTGATGTATTATATTTACTCTAAATGAGGATTTTATTCAAATCAGTCACCTCAGTTGCATTAAACCAAGTTCATTTCCATTTTGATTACTATCATCAGGCAATAAATATACACTATCAAGCTACAAAAATTACAAACTGATTCCTCCCAAATGACCTTAAGTTAGAAAATAATCTTAATCTGGCATTAATTTGTTAAATTAATCCAATCAAACAATTGCGACACTTCACAAATGTAATTTTTATACCAACAAAAGAAGAATAACCAAATATGTTTCATTTACAAAACTTGCTTTACAATTCCCATAATCCTTATGCTATCTTGGCTCTATCTCTCTCTCTCACACTCACTCACACACACGCGCACACACACACACACACACACACACACACACAGTTCTGACCTGATGGGATGAACAGGGTCTGGCCTTGCTTCAGAGTGCATTTATAACACTTATCCACCTGGTCAGCGAAGAACATTTCGCTGTGATTGGATGACGACCTCCAGCGCTCGTACAGAGACAGGTTGGCAGATGTTGGCTTGATGAGGAAGAAGATCTTTTCTCCCTGTAAACACAAACCCAATCAGATTATCTGGCATCTCATCTTTATGTGAGAGATGTAATGTATTCAACATTTCATCTTGAATGCCTCCTACAAGAAAATCAGTGCAGTATAAAAATTTTTCTCCTCATATTAGCGGTAGATGACAGACTGTCTGACACGAATATTTAACACAAGGTTCAGAAACTATGGAATAACCAGGAGCATGACAGACCTTTAGGATGTGATACCAGACAGAGGCACCACCGCATTCGATGTGGAAGTCTGTGTAGCTGTCTTTGACACAAATCAGACAATATTTGGTGACTTTTGGCTTCCCGAGCAGAGCGTCATCAGGCCAGTAGTTTTCTACCCAAGACAAACGCCGCACAATCTGTGGGCTCTCCACTATACTGTTCATCCTGGCCCAGACAAATTGAAAAATAAATTAGTACCAGTGGTTGTCCAGATTGGCTTCTTTATGAGTCAGAACTCTTCACTTCTAATGAAACCATCACAAAGACATATAAAAAAATGTGCACCTCGTGTCAGAGAACTCCAGGTTGATGACATTCAACACTTTCTTCCTGTTTGTGCTATAGTAATAATCGACAAACTCTTTGAGCTTCATCTTGCTGTCAGTCTGTTTGGTGACATCAACAACATCCACGCCAACATCAGGACCTGAGACAAACACAGAGGACATCGTTAAACAACCAACCGCCCACAGGCTAAACATTTTCTTTAGATGGCAAAATGTTTAACAGAGCACGTGTGCTGCAGTACACTGTTGATGTCTAACAACATGTCATGTCAACATGTCTGATCTCATCATTGAGCAACAGGAGACGAAAGGAGTGAAGAACAAAATCGCCCCCTGTTGAAAAGCAAATCTTGCCTTCATCTTGTATTCCCTGTGAGTGTGGAAATTAAATAGTACACAATCTAAAATTAAGGTATTCAGTACTGTATTGTATGGTGTGTATGTATGTAGGTATGTATGTATGTATAAAGTAAATACAAAAACATGATGTGGAAATAAAACATGCTGTGGTTACTTTACTGTCCACAGCCACAGGCTGGTTGAAACACATCACTGTGATCCACAAACAATTATTAAATTAATTTAAAAAATCCTGCACAGTACACATGACAGTAATGTTCTATTTGGGATGAAAGACTTCCTGTGAATGTTCTGGGTTGCTCTTGTGCTGCTACAGCCTCTTCCTCGGGCAGTTTTGTGAATTCTTCAGAAAGAGCAGGAGCAGAAGCTTTCTGGTTCACCTGGAGTCGGAACATGTAGTTTGCTGCAATTATTTCTGCTCTCCCAGTCATTTCACTGACTGTGATCATGGTCAGTCTGATCCTGGCACCAGCTATCCATATCATGCTTACATGTTAAAAGCTTTTTCCATCTTGATTTATTGTTCCCTCTTGAGTACTAGTACAGTGGTGGAGGAAGAGTTTGGGTCTTTTCCCGAGTCATGAGCAGCCTCTTAGTTTTATTAGCAAATGCACTAAAGGCATTGAAAGTAAAATTGGCCTTTATAACATGTTTATAAATTGAAAGATTAGACATGAGCTGACATTAATTTGCTAAATGCACTTCAGTCGAGGCAGATGGCTGCCCCCCCTGAGTCTGGTTGTGCCCAAGGTCTCTGCCTCTTAAAGGAAGTTTTTCCTTGCCACTGTCACCAAGTGCTTGCTCATTGAGGGATCTGTTGGGTCTCTTGAAATCATTTTATAAAGAGTTTGGTCTATTTGCTCTATATGTAAAACTTTGTTATGATTTGGCGCTATATAAATAAACCTGGTTTGATTTGATGATTTGATTCTGACTATTGTTGATGCATTGTTTTGTAATTTTTATTCCAGTGTTATATAAATCTAAATACTTTGTGTACTGTGTCATATTTCCACAACTGTAAATTGCACTTCTGGCAAACAGATGTGTGGTAAAATGTACAACATTTGCATACTGTACTGTTGTCCGGTAGAGGTGAAGTATGAAGGTGCATTAAAGGAAATTTTAATAAAATATCAGACTTTTGTTCTTAAGTATTGAACTTAAAATGTACTTAGTTAGATTTCACCACTGTTGGAGTCATACTTACAGTAGCACATATTACACATATTTAGATCCACATATGTCATATAGACACAGGAATACAAGTAATAAAAGTTTTGTGGCAGCAGTAGTATTGAGGACAGTAGCACACTGTTATCAAAGTAGCAGTACTGTTAGCAGTGGTTCATAGTAATTACTTCATTGTATGTGGGTGAATTTGGCACATATTAAAAAGCGCTTTGGCTGGTCTCCAGTAAAAACACCATGATGGTGCAACAGTGATAGGTGCTTCAGCTAAGAAGCTGCAGCAGAACAACTGTGGTAGTAACAGCTGATCACTGTGAGCCCTATTGTCAGCAGCAGTGATCTTACAGTTTCTTACCAACATAGTTCTCTACATCACTGATGTAGAAGGTGGGAGCAGGCATGGACATGCCCAGGCCATCTTTCTTCTGAGCTAGGATGGGCTCATTAAAACCGTTCTCCTCCAGGTAGTCCATGGTCAGCTGACTGCCACTCAGCTTCACCACCACATCGTCAGCACTGTGGAGCACAAAGCCAGAGGAACATCAGAACTGAGAGAATGCGTCAGAAAACAGGTTTTACTGAACACAAGCTCTGGTTGTGATAGCAATATGTCTGAGAGTAGATCTTGAAAAGTTATGAGACAGTGCCCCCTATTGGGATTAGTCACAAAGTGATGGATGACATCAACTGGAGAATATTTAAAATAATGAGTGTTTTTGGAGGCCTAAAATTCCAAGGGATCATTTAAAAAACATCATCCCAATCAGACAGTGTTGATTGTGAATAATTCAATTCATTGTCAGGACATTATCTACCATTATTTCTCAGTTCAAGTTGGATAACGACATAAAATTGAAAATCTGTCTAAACTGTCTTCACCTTGGAAATGTCCGACTGCGAAGCTCCTTTATGAAAACCTGACTGCCATTCTGAACAGCTTTGATATCTGTGCTTTGTCCCGTGTCATGTTTGGTCCAGTTCTTTTTCTTTTTCACTGAAAGGAATGAAAATAAACATTTATTAACATCTGGAAAACAGTACCACTGCAAAAAATTGTTCAGTAAAATAATTTCATATAAATATGAAGTAAACTGTCCCATCTTCAACACTGTTTCCTTTTTTCTTTGCTAAGATGCTGATGATGACAGTAAAAATAATAATGATAACAATAATCAGTCAGAAACATCAATACAGCTGTCCTTACAGTCAGTACTTACATGTGGATTTTCCATGGGTCTTTTCGCAGTTTGGACAGTGATATATGTCGATATCTGGAGCATCATCTTCATCCACCCCAACACAGCTGGAACAAGGAAAACAATTTTTAATGTTGAGTTCAGGAGACTTTAAAGGACCCATTCAAAATGTGTGCCTACACATTCCATTATCTTTGGTAACAGGGCAGCAGCTAATGATTACTTGCGTTTTCAATTCATGTTCAAGTTATTTTGTGGTTAATCTATAGATTGTTTTGTCAATTTAATAATAATAAAAAAAAAATTGAATTTCTCAAGGGCCAAGACGATAACTTTAAAACATTTGCTGACATTTTTGAGTTAAGAATTATTCAAAAAGCAGGAAAATGGCAAAACTACAGTGACCCAGTGCACCAGAATATATACCCCTGCAAACACAGAAAACACAAGTAATTTGAGAAAATGTCCTGATCAATTTTACAAAACATGTGCTGCAAGTACACACAACACAAAACTGAGTGAAAATAGCACAGACAAGACATGAAGTGCTTACAGGGGACAGTGAGCAGTGACGAGCGACATTATAATTTTCCATGTGTGTGTCCAAGATAAGCTCATTACTCAACATGTGTCAGTGAAAACGCTTTGGTGGTGTTGTTGTATATTTGTGTAGTGGGTTGTATGTTGACAATTTTTGGCTCGTTGCCTTAACCTGGGCAGCATGGTGGCATAGTGGTTAATACTGTTGTCCCACAACAAGAAGGCCATGTTCTTCCCATGCTTGCATGGGTTAGGGTTAGGTTAGGAAACCCCTTTTTCCTCCCACTGTGCAAAGACAAACACGTTTGTCTTTGCAAAAACATATTTGTCTTTGCATGTTTGTAGACCCCACCATCACCCAATGTGAGCTGGGATTGGCTCCAGCACCATGTGCACCCCAGAAATAGTAAGCGGTAGGAGATGGATGAATCAGTCTGAATACTGATACTGAACGGTAAGAGAAAATGACCCAAGGGCCCTCAGAGAAGCAGGGTGAAAGAAGGGCTATCTAGGACAGAACAAGTGTTGATGTCTGAAATGGATAAGAAAGAGAAAAGTGGCATCACACAGAGGTCTACATATCCATCAGGGGAAGACAAAGTGTATAAGGCAGACAGACCAACAACCTTGCACTGTCTAAGCAGGTCAGAGGACAGAGACCCAAACCTGAGTTTGCAACCACATAGCAAAGGAGTCAGGAAGACATTGTAAGATCAAGTAGCCAAAGCCAAGTGACCGGTCAGAGTGGCAGAAACTTGACTTGGAGCTAAGTCAACTCTTTCAGCTGGCATCACGAGGAGGGGTTGAAAGCAAGCTTAAGAAGTTTGAGAAGCGCAAGGACAGGTTCAGGGAAGTCAAGAATAGGCAACTCACAGCCCCAAGGAAAGTAAAGAGGCAGAGCAACAGCAGCTAATGAGAGACAGGCAGGAGCTCCACTGGAACTGTCAGAAAGCTGTGTTACATCGAGAGCCAGTACAGACATCAGACAAACTGCACCACTCAACTCCCCAGGGCATCTCCCCACACCTCACCATCCAAGTTGCTAGAAGTAGAGCAAGTCATCATGAAGTCAATGTCAGCATCAGCCTCCAGGGCCAAATGGGTTCCTATTTAAGCTGTAGAAGAACTTCCCCCAGGAAGTGAGGATATTATAGAGACTCGTGAAAACAGCATGGAAGATTTAGCTGGTGCCAGTGGAGTGGCAGCAAGCCACTGGTGTATTCATACCAAGAGAGCAAAACTCCCGTACCATCAACAAGTTTAGAACCATTGCCTTGCTGAACATAGAGGGAAAGATATTCCCCGTCCTGGCCAGGAGATTGACCTTCATGGCAAATGAATACATCAATACAAGCCGCCAGGAGGCAGGAATCCCTGGATTCCCTGGATGCGTTGAGCACTCCTCCATGATTTGGGAACAAATCATGCAAAGAAGTGTGACCTGCATGTAGTGGGATTAGATCTCACCAACAGCACAAGATTAAAGACTTTGCCTTGGAATTCCTTCATGTCCCAGAGTTCGTTAAGAACATCATCACCAGATATTTCAGCAACTTACACTTCCTCACAACCCACACTTTGCTCTGGAAAGCTGCATGGCTGGATGGCAACAGCTGGAGCGCAGAATTGCCATTGGATGTGCCATCTCCCCAAACCTTTTCGTGACAGCCTTCAAAGTCATCCTCAGAGGGGCCAGGTAGGTTGTCGGCGGTATCAAGGAGAGGCTCCCGCCGCTGAGGAGCTAAATGGATGATGTCACAAGTATCCTTCAGCACGTAAAGCAAGGCTCCTCAAGCCTTTCGATGTACTGATCTCATGGGAAAGAATGAAAGTAAATGGAGCAAAATCAAGAAATCTCTCAATAAGGAAGGGAGTGCTCTAAGCCAAGTACATCTTTGTCACTGGAAGAGAGCAGATTCCACGGCTAGCAGAAAAACCACTAAAAAGCCTGGGGAGGCAGTATGCTGCAGACTTGTCTGACAGACATATGGGGCAGTAAGCCAAACAACAACTTGTGAAGGGTCTGGAAAAGATCAATCAAAGCCAGCCGCCAGGGAGGCAGAATGTGTGGTGCTACCAGCAAACACGACATCAACACCTGATGTGGCCACTGAAGATCTGTGAGATACCCATGTTAGAGGACAGCCTAGAAACAACCTTGGAATCCATCAGTCTCGGGCAAAAGCAGGAGGAGACACACCTTGTACTGAACACTTAATAAGAAGTCCCCAACTATACAGGCTGCAAATAGAAAGTGCCTGTTGAGGTAGAAAAGCCCATCTCCAACCTGCAACACAGAGAGGTGATATGGTCAGTCCAGACCGGTCGCACCAACATAGGCTGGGTTGCTCTGCAACAGTTAGGGTTGACAGCCACCAGGAGGCAGCCAAAGCCAATGGGGGTGGACCAGTAACCAGGGTGGAGCAGGAAGGCTTCCACATAAAGGCTATATCCCAGGGCAGTCAAGGAGCCTGGACGCAATGGGAGGCTATCGTGCAGAGGCGCACCAGCTGGGCAGACATCTGGATGATGCCACAAAGCAGACTAAGCTTCCTGATTAGGGAAGTCTACAACACGATCCCATACCCCCGGAAACTCACCCAGTGGTTTGAGAGTGAGGTTGGCTGTCCGCTGTGCGGGAATATCAAAGCTAGCCTCCAACACACTATGACAATGCAAAGTGGCACTGACCTAGGGGCATTTTAGGTGGTGTCACAACGAGCTAAGCAGAGCTCCTGGAAAGGAGGATACAGGATGGCAGCAAACTGCATCCAGGAAACAGCAAGGCTTGTGCTACCTAGCATCGCCAAGCCAGGCGAAACACACAGAACACCTGCACAGGAGATCCCTATCCCATAACTAGGCAAGACGTGGCAAATGCTTGCAGACATCAAAAGACAGATGGTGTTCCTGAAAGAGATCGTGACAACTACTGTCTGACCAGACACTGTCATGGTCTGCAGTGGAGTGTCTTCATGATTGAGTTTACTATCCCATGGGAAGAGGGCATGACAGCAGCCCATGAGAGGAAACACCTCAAGCACACAGAGCTGACAGTGGAGTTCCACGAGGCTTGCTGGAAAGTCAGGGTATACCCTGTAGAGGTTGGAGGCTGGGGCTTCATCAGCAGGGCAGTGGTCCAACTACTCTGCAGTGCTGGTATGACGGGTCAGATCTATGGAAAGATATGAAGGAGCTGGAAGAGAAAGCAAGCTACTGACTGTGGCTACGTAGGAAAGAGAACAGTATGGGGCATACACCCCTTTAAAGGGAACTGCAGGGGGTGGTATTGCCCCCCACCAGGAGATTTACTGGTGCAGGTGGCTAAACAACAGTGAAAAGATGTCTCCAGATGACAACCCCGCAGCTGTCCAAAATGGGCCCAAAAAAATGGCTGTCTAAAAATGGCTGACCACCTGTTGGAGATTATACATGATACATACTGTATATGTACCAATTTTTGTTCATGTACATCAATCCTGAGTGAGGGGTTCAATGAAAGGTGACACAATTTTTAGCCTGTACGTCATTTAATCTCCATTATCTTCCATTGTTCTTGTTCTCCTCTGGTTAAAAACAAAAATTATCACATACACTGGTCTACTGCTTCCATTCTCAGTTGGAGTAACTATTGCTACACACATTGCCTGCTCTCAGCAGTTCCTGAAAAAAGCCCCGTCACCCCAGATCCACCAGAAGAAATACACTTAAATGTTCCCAGTCAATACCATGACATACAGGACGTTTTTAGTAAAGATCGTGCTCTCTAGCTTCCTCCACATCGACCCCATGACTCTGCCATAAACTTACTTCCAGCGTTTCTCTCCCAAGAAAAAGACTGTACAATCTTTCAAAGCCAGAAAGAGAAGCCATAGAGGAAGATATAAAATACTCCGTAGCTGTAGGTCTCATCCACTCCTCTTCATCACCAGTGGGGGCTGGATTTTTCTTTGTAGAGAATAAGGACAACACCCGAAAAGGACTCCCAGTACCTCTCATCAACTCAGCCTTCGGGCCACTTCATGAGGCAACAGTCTTTTCTGAGTTAGACTTAAGAAACCACCTTCTCCAAATCTGAGGAGATGAGTGGAAGAATGCATTTAACATGCACTCGGGTCATTTTGAGTATTTAGTTATGAATTTTGACAAATGCACCACCTGTTTTCCCAGCTCTGGTAAATGATGTTCTGAGCGACTTGTTGAACAGAGTGGTTTCTTGTGTACTTAGAAGATGTTTGGATTTTTTCACTGGCATTGAAGGAGCATGTGGGCCACATCAGGTGCTCAAATAGATATTGAAGCATAAAAATTTTAATTTCATGTAGTTTCAGTGAATTATCTAGGGTATGTGATGCAGAAGGCCAGCTTGGACCAGACCCCGCAAAGGTGAAGGCTGCGGAAAAATGGCTGGTTCCTTTCACTCAGAAGCAGTTGCAGAGGCTTTGCAAACTTCTATAGCAGGTTCATTTTGAAATACAGCCACAATGCTGCCCCTCTCATATAGTTAACCTCGGTCAAAAAACTTTGTGAGTGGGCACCAGCAGCTCAGGGGGCTTTCAGAAAAATTAAAACCATATTCACTAATGCTCCTGTGTTGATCCACCCAGATCCTGGCCTGTAGTTTGTGGTGGAGTTGGATGCCTAAGATTCAGGGATGGGGGCCGTCCTCTCCCAGCACTGCCTGCAGACCAAAAGCTACATGCATGCACCTTTTTCACCCCTTGCTTCTCTCCTGCTGAGAAAAATTATGATGTGGGAAACTGAGAGTTGCTAACTGTGGTCTTGGTGTATCAACAGTGGTGGCACTGGCCAGAGGGGACAGTCTAGCCCTTCATTGTTTGGACAGACCATAAAAACCTGTCATATCTGTGTTCAGCTCGCAGGCTGAACCCCTGCCACGCTCATTTTCCTTGGGAAGTTCAACTTCACCCTCACCTAAAAGCCTGAGAGAAACCAAAAAGTCCAGGAGGCCCTCCAGGAATACCCAGCCCTGGATTGATGTCCCCCCGATCAACTATTCATCCCACCTGCTGTGAGGTCTCCTGTGCTCCAGTGGGGGCACTCATTCAAATTGGCTTGTCACCCTCGAGTTCATCGGTAGTTCTGGTGGCCATCAAGGATTGCTGATACCAGTGAATTTATTGCAGCCTGCTGTGTCTGTGCCCATAACAAACCCTCTCACCGTGCCTCTGCATGCCCTTAACAATTCTCACCAACCTCTGGTTGTACATAGCAGTCGACTTTCCCCATCTGACAGTAACAACACCATCTTAACCATTGTAAACCAAATTTCAAAAGCGGTGCATTGGGTCCCTCTACCCAAGCTCCCTTGAGCCCTCGAACCTGCAAGTTTACTCATCCAGCGTGTTTTCCGCCTACATGGCATATTTCACGATATTGTTTCAGACAGAGGGCCCCAATTCACTTACCAGGTGTGGAAGGCTTTCTGTCAGGCATAGGGGACCACCAACAGACTCACATCAGGAAACCAACCACAGTCTAATGGCCAGACAGAGCAGGCCAACCAAAATTTGGAGTGCTCGCTGCAGTGTGTAGCCTCCCATCTTCCGGCCTGCTGGTCCACCCACCTGCCCTGGGTGGAGTACGCCCACAACTCCCTGGTCAGCTCTGCTGCAGGAATGTCACCTTACATAGTCTACCACGGTTTCCAACCTAATTTATTCCCCAGTCAGGAAACCAAAGTTGCAGTACCATCTGTACAGGCCCAATTTCGCCGAGCCCGCCAAGTCTGGTGGGAAGCTAGAGCCGCCCTGAAGAGAACAGCTGCCCAGAACTGGCGATGAGCTGATGGACGCATACTCCTCCACCAGAATACCATGTGGGTCAGGTCTGGGTATTTTCTTGAAAGCATCCCCTTCAAACTGATTCACAGAAGATGGCTCCCAGGTACATTGGTCCCTACACCATAGAAAAAAGAATCCCAGTGCCTTGACAGTCTTCTGCACCTCCCTCATTGATGGCCACGCCGGCTTACACTGTAAACTGTGTTTAAATGTCCACAGATGGGGCCATAGTTATCAGTAACTTGTTGACAGGGAGGGGTATGGCACTAAGTGGCGCTCCTGTGTATCCTGGTCTTTGGTTTTAAAACCTCAGTTGCTCTCTGAATTTTATGTAAGGTTTCCTGACAAACCTGGTGGGACGCCAGGTAGTGTCCGTTAAGAAGGGGGTTATGGCCTAGGTTGGGTTTTGTGTGTGCTGGCTGTTTTTGCATTGCTCTTGCTTCTTGAGTTTACCTTCAGGGCTAGAAAGTGCTGGAGGAAGGGCTGTCCTACTTTTCTCTGAGGTGCAGCAAGCACACCTGGCTTCAATCAACTCATCACCCTCACCTCAATGGCCACTTCAGAACCTCTTGCCATTGTTTCCTGTTTTTTCGCCATGAGTAATCTCTAACATCCATTTCAGGTTTTTTTTCACCTCTTCAAGTCTTCAAGCCTCCAGTATTGTCTCCAGCCACTCTCCCCCTGGGGCTTGTATCACAAAACTGGATTAACATGTCCATTACCTGGCTTCACTTACCCAGAAATCCACAATCAAGATAATCTGTGTCACATAGCCGCTAATCAACATGCAAAATTAACCCAAATTGTTTCCACTTAGATCAGTGCGTGTTCACATAAAAGGGGTGGGGTTTGCTGCCAACCAATTGCAGCATGGAGAATACAAAAAGAGCGGTGTATTTCACAATGGAGGAGCAAAGTGTGATATACAGAAAATATCAGCAGTACAAATCCAATATTCAAGCAAAGACCAACCCAGTTGCAGTAGAAAGATGCAGCAAAGAATTTAGCCTCAGCCTCAGTAGCGCAAAAACGACTTGGGAGGCAATGAAAAACAAAATAAGGACATAATTCAAAGTGGTCAGTAAGTTTAGTTTTCAGTTTTAGGATCATCACAATGGTAATGATTACTCAAGATTACACTTACACACAGGATTATGTTTCAATGAGTCAATGTTAAAACCCTAACCCTAACCCTAACCCTTTCCATACATAATTGTCATAACATAATTTTTGCACAGTGGATAGTAAGACCCCAAAGATCCCTAACCCCAGTGAGTGTGCTACACCCACTCACAAAAAACTTTTGTCCTCCAGAAAAATAACAATAACTTCAACCTATTACGTACATTTACATACCATCAGTTGCTGCTCATTGTAAATTGAGGAGAAACAAAGAGACAGTCATAAGACGTAAATAACTTTATTTCACAGCGATAGTCAATGTGGCATTGACATTATTTTAAAGTGAGCCATACAAAAGACTAAGTACTTGTGCTGAAGCCACTGTATTATGGATTTAATTTGTTTCAGGTTGGTGCTTACACTGTGAGAGCACCTTTACAAAAAAAAAAATAGAGCTTGATATAGAATATAAAAACTTGAAGATCAAAAAGTTGAACTTGATAAATTGGTAAAATTAAAGCATAAGAAAAAGGTAATTACGTCATTAGCTTTTTCAGGCATCATAAACAATGAAGCTAGAATATGTATTTTTTACAGGAACTGGAGAAAAGAACTCAAAAGAGTGAAATAAAAAAAACAACAAAAAACTAACTCTATGAGCTTAACCAAAAAAAATGTTCAATGATGGCCTCTCTTACTGCCCTCCATGAGGAGTAATCAAGGGGTGATGGGGTCCTCTCCCTCTGGACAGTCACTATTTTGTGTAGTACAATGCATGCAGAAATTATGTTGTATGCCCGGTCTGGGGCCTCCCTCAGCCCACAGAGACAGGTGGCATTGGTTTTGGAGAGGGCCACATTGAACTGGGTTTTTGGCCCTGCATCAGGGTCAGGATAGGGGGTCATCAAATACGAGTGGCATGCAAATCCCCTGTCCCCCAGCAGCCCTCCACTGAATTGTCCTAAAGTTAAAAAGAAATAGCCTTGATGAGTATCACATAACAGTATAACAGAATATAATGAAGATAACATTCAGTGTTACGCTGGTCAAATTTTTTGCATAGTAGACAGCCCTGCTGCTTGCTGAGGTCAACAGCATACATGAATGAATGAATGAATGGATTATCTAATCAATTAATTAACAAACAAATCATTTGCATTTAATTTTCCTGTCGTTCTCGCCCTGTAAATCATTCCCTATGGGATTATAAGACATCACAAGAAGGTTACAAATAAATGAATTAAAAAACAGACTTCTGTAACTTACCTGAGGCAAAGAACTGCAGCACCACACATCCAGTCTGGACTATGTCAGCTGTCAGAGAGCTGCTGTTCTCAGCATCAGGCCACTCAAAATGTGGATCTGTATCTCTCATACCAAACCTCGTCCAGAAAATCAAACGAGTTAAGTCTGTCTCTGAACTTCCTCTCTCTTTTCAGTTTTCAGTTTTCAGTTTCAGTTTTCAATTTTCCAGAAAGCTGATTGGTCAGTGGGCAGTCTTATATACCTGCCGAGCTCGAATGCAGAACATAACCCTCGTGTTGTCTTGCGGGTCAAGAATGACCCACCACCATGTTTAGCTGCAAAAAAACGTATATAACACTTTTTCAAATTGAAATGTTTTTACTTTTCCTAAAGGGAACCCAACATTAAAAAAAAGTGAAACTCTGGTTTTCTTTACATTTCCATTTTGGGCTGTACACCACGAGGGTCCTAAGATTGTCTTATGGGTCATTTTTGACCCATGTGTTATAAAAGCATTTACATGACAGAAAAAAAGTTCAAAGGCCACATACACAAACTCTCTCTAACACACACACACACACACTATGATGTGGAAGAAGAGGTATCTGAAGAAGAAGATGAGGAGGAATACAACACAGACCATGCAGCCTCTTCAGGTGAAGAAGAAATAACCCAAGCTGACAGAAAGACATTTTTATCCAAGAACAGTAAAATAACATGGTCCTCATCAAACACGGACAGCACCCCAGGAAGAGCTGCAGCACAAAACATCATTAGGATGACCCTGAGGGCCAACGAGATATTCAGCTGCCCATGACAAGGACATCTCCTCCACTTTCCTCCTGTTCATCACACCAGCCATTGAAAAGATCATCCTGGAAATGACAAATTTGGAAGGTTCCCGTAAATATGGAGACAACTGGAAAAATATGGATCAGCCTGGCCTGTGTGGCTACATAGGGCTTTTGATCTTTTGAGCAAGTGTCTATAGGTCTCGTGGTGAGGCTACATCTAGTCTCTGGGATGCAGAGAGTGGAAGGGCAATATTTCGTGCCACAATGCCGCTGAAAATCTTCCACACTTTTTCAAGAATGCTAAGATTTGACAACCGTGAGTCAAGACCAGCAAGGCATGTCACGGACAAACTGGCAGCCATCAGAGATTTTTTTTTTTTTTTTTAAATCAGTTTGCTGTCCTTTCCGGCAGTATATGCCAAACAAGCGAGCAAAATATGGCATCAAAATATGGGTGTCCTGTGATGCAAAATCCAGCTATGCATGAATATGCAAGTCTACACCGAGAAGCTGCCCATTGGAGCACCAGAGAAGAATCAGGGAATGCGTGTTGTACTTCATATGACGATCGGACTGAGAGGGCACAACGTTACCTGTGGCAACTTTTTCACCTCCTATGGACTCGGCCAGTGGCTCCTGAAAATGGTCCATGGTTGGCTCTGTTCGGAAAAACAAGCTTGAACTCCCCCCTGCACTCCTCGCAACAAGAGGGAGAGTGGTTCTCGACAAAGTTTGCCTTCACCCCCACCACCACTCTTGTTTCTTACCTCCCAAAAAAGAACGTGGTCCTGCTGAGTACACTGCACAAGGCAGCTGAAATCACTGATCGTGAAGACAGGAAGCCAGCCATCATCCTGGACTACAACTGCACTAAAGGGGGCATGGACAACCTTGACAAAGTTATTGGAACGCTGGCCACAACATCCATGATGTCTCATTATAGAATGCCTTTGTGATATGGCAGATGATCCACCCAACTTGGATGGTTGAGAGGAAGAACGGGAGGAGGAGCTTCCTTGAGCAGTTGGGAAAGGCTCTTGTCACCCCATGCATCGAAAGAAGGGTGTGCCTCCCCCGCACAGTAGCCTCTTCAGCAATTGTGAGAGCTGCTCAGGGAGCTGAATCTTGTCCTGAGCCACCTGAGGCTGCAGCTGGGTCAGGCAAGAGAAAAAGATGCAATTTCTGCCCCTGGAAGAAGGACAGCAAAATGAAAGTTGTGTGTTGCACATGTGACAAATATGTCTGCAAAGCCCATGCTCGCGTTTGCACATACTGTCCCACATGTGCTAATGTTCAATGTTAAGAAACCTTTTGTTGTTTTGTTATTAGACAAGAGAAGAGAAGAGAGAAGAGATGTATTTGATAATTCACTTCCTAAAGAATAAACTGTTGGAAAAGTTCCAAAAAAAGTTACAACACAAAGTTACAAAAAATACTGTTATTTTTCCTTTCAATAAAATTAATTCAATAGTAATTTCTTCACATTGATATAATAGTAATAATAAACCTTGACTGTATAAAAGAAAACTATTATGACAGTTGGATTGTGGTAAAATAAAAAGAAAGAAAGAAAGAAATAAAGTAATAATCATATTCACTGGTGAACGTCTTTTTTCACTGTTAGAAACAAATATATGATATTATTGAATAAAATTGAGTTGGTTTGATAAATAACAAGCTGTTTCATCATACAAAATAGATATTGGATTTAAAATTCAATAAAAAGGCAGGTCATTTTTGACCCATGGGACAAGGGGAGTTTACAGAATGTTAAGACCGCACAAGGGTTAGGCGTTCTGCATAAATGACCATGACAACATACCCTGATAAAACGTTTACCTCTCTAAACTGAAATCCAGGTTTGTCATAGAGGCCAATGCAGAACTGAGTCAGCTCTTCTTTGTTTGTCCTGTTGTTTTTTTTTTCACCAGGCCATAATATTGGCTTGGCTACTGTAGAAAGAATGTATTTGACACATGTACATCAAACACAACAAATCTTGAAAAGTTACTTCCAAATATTAATCATAATAACAGTAATAGTTAATAATAATTTAAATGCTTATATATTAAATGTATTGTAAAAAGAAACACATTTAAAGAACTACTATATTTCAAAATGATTTGATAAAGAAATTGCTGCATTCAATATGAGCTAAAATATAGCTATTTATGTAAACAAGAAAATAAAATATAAAATTGTTGAAAAAATGTCTGAAACTATTGATGGTCTATTGGAATGCATATCAATTGAGATTAATTGTGAAAAGAAAAAAAACATAGTAGTAAGTTGCTTTATGAAATAAATGTATGTTTTGGATGGAAAAAACTATTTTCAAGCACAAATAAAATACTATTTATCTCAGGAGATTATAATGTAGATCTAACGAATCCAAATAAACATGAGATGATTGATGAATTCATCAACTGTATGTAAAGTATGAGCTTATTTCCTGCAATTACTAGGCTTATTAGAATCACATATTCCTATGTGGAATATTTTATTGACGGCAATGGTGAAAACTATAATATGCTAAATGTTGTAAACAAATTTAATGATTTCTTTGTAAATGTAGGACCTGATATAGCAGCAAGAATCCCTGCCAGTGATGAAGTCTCTGGACACTCACTTATTGAAAGAAACCCCAAAAGTATCTTTTTGTCTGGAGTGAATGAATCAGAAATTAACGAGGCAACAAGTTTGTAAAGATGGGTAAGTATGAATCTACATCCAAAACATTACATGTGGTCTGCCGCAGGGTTCCATATTGGGTCCAAAATCATTTGATTTATACATAAATTACATTTTTAAAGGTATCAACATTACTGAAACTGATTCTATTTGCAGATGATACAAACATTTTCTATGTAGATGAAAGTTACAATCAGGTTATAAACTGTGTAAATAGGGAATTATCAAAAATAAAGTCTGTGTAGTTAGTTTGTGGAATAGTTTAGGATGGAGCTTAAAACAAAGTCCAAACATTCATCAATTCAAAGCTAAATATAAAGAAATTATTTTAGCACGGTACAGTGCAGGATGAAAAGTCTTACTATGGTTATCCATAGTATAATGACAAACAGATGAAGACACGTTAACACAGCTAGTAATTGTGTAATCGGGTGTATTGACGAGTTATTGTGAGTTAATTAAAGTTGCAATTACTGTCATCAAAGCAACCAATGAACATATGCCCACTGGGGGTGGGATTTAAAAAGTAGGAGTAGGGTTTACTTCTTCCTACTCCCTTTCGCACTTTTTTTATTGTCATTATTGTGTCCAGATGTACAAAGAGTCCAGACAAGTTTTGTTTAGTTCTTGAACTTTTAATTATTTTTTGAACTGCCATGATTTCTGTGGAAATGGAATTGACAACCAAGTTCGAAATAAAAGATTGATTGAGCCTGTTTAAAGAGGAGTTTACTAGTGGTGCCAGAAACTATTAAGCACGCTATATATTGTCAGCTATGGGGCACAGCATTCACATACAAGACTCATCACAGTCTAAACATTTGATTCAGGGGAAATTACTAATCAGAGGAACACGCTCATTAGACTTATATTCAAAGAAGCAGCTCTATGACAACTGATATAACCGCTGTTCAGCGTAATTGTGACTGAGCCCAGTAAAGCCCAACATGACCAATGTGGACATGCTACATTGCCTAGGAAAAGTATTCACCCTCCTTGGATATTTCTATTAGGCCTGTTGCAATTATTTCATAATTGTCTAACTGAGCAATTTAATAATCTAAGCAATTTTGAGGGGGTGGTGGGGTTTATTTTCATGAGAAGGTTTAAAGCATCGTAACACTTTTGTTTGCAACCATTAAACGCATTTCCATGCTTCCGTGTGCATCCTGCAGCGTGACAGAACAGTAACGGCTCCATCGAAGGATGCCTCACGCGCATTGATTTACAATTGCAGTCAAATTGGCTTTCAAATGTTAACAATCCAAAGAGAATTGGATAGTTTCGTGAGAGGCAGTATTGAGAAACATTGATAAAATGATGAACATTAAGCTGGTGCATGTTTGGTTTTCACTGGAGTTTTCTTTTCGCGTTGGTAATAAAGAAAGAAAAAGTGTCACTTGACACTGTCCCGCTGGTCCTATCATAATGTAGGGAGTCTGCAAGTCCAACTGGTTTCAGCTAAATTATGATTGGATGGACTGTCATCCTGCTTTCAGCTACAGCATCATTTGACACTGAATTTAGAAAATGAGACACTCAATGGAGATCGTTTCTAAACGTAGTACAACTTCGTTGTGGGATTATTTTGGTTTCAGTTTGCACAATTAAAGGCAGGCAAGGCAAATTAATTTATAGAGCACAATTCATACCCAGGGTAATTCAATTTGCTTTACAGATACAGAAAAAAATACAGGGCAGATAGAATCATTACATAAATCATTAAAAAAAGTAATAATTGAATGAATTAAAAGTTAAATAAAGTGCACATAAAATACTTTCAGTTGTCATATGCACACCTAAACAGAACTGTTTTCAGCCTGGATTTAAATGTTGTCAGAGTTGAGACCTGTCTCATATCTTCTGAAAGACTGTTCCAGACTTTAGCAGCATAAAGCTGGAATGCAGCCTTACCATGTTTAGTCCTGACTCTGGGTACAACCAGGAGACTATTCCCTGAGGGTCTCAGAGCCCGAGATGGTTCATATGGCTCTAACATGTACGAGATGTGCTTTGGTGCTAGACCATGAAGAGACTTGTACACAAGCAGAGCTGTTTTAAAGTCTATTCTCTGAGCAACAGGAAGCCATTGCATTCTGGATGTACTGCAGCTGTCTTACAGCTCATTTAGAGCATCCAGTGAGCAGGCGTTACAGTAGTCTAACCTGCTGGAGACAAACACATGGATTAGTCTCTCCAAGTCTGGTTTAGACACTATTCCTTTGATTCTGGCAATGTTTTTTAGATGATATAAAGCTGCTAATGTTATTGATTTAATGTAGCTCTTGAAGTACAGGTCTAAAATTACCCCTAGATTTCTAGCCCAATTGTTAGGTTTTAGAGAGAGAGAGAGTGTCAAGGTGACTGATAACTCTTTCTTTGTTTCTGTGTATTATGAATATTTAAGTAATATTTGTATTATTATTAATACAGTTAGTTGTACTACTACTACTACAGTTAGTAGTTGTTGGTACTTGTCCATATACACGTTCATATCAACTAAAATGATAAGGGAGATACACTTGGGAGAAATTGCAAGTCAAGAAGCAGTGATGACTATTGGAAAAAATTGGAACGAAAGAGAGACAATTATATTGTTAGTCGCAATTACTTCTGACACAATTAATTGTGTAGCAAAATTTGGAATTGTTACATTTTATTGCTTTTATTAATAAGTTCATGGGTCAATAAAAAACAGTAGGTGGCAGCTGACATGTTTTTAAATTAAATATTTAAAAAAGTGCCGGCAAAAACTTCAATCCAAGACTAGTTTGATTCATAGACTGCACATGTATAAAACAGAGAATTTGATACATGAAGCCAATGCTGAGGGGTCTTAAACCTGCAACCACTGTTGTTAATAGACATTAGGCTGAAGTCTATGGGAAAATGTCCCTCCTTTTCCATTTATTTATTAGATCAGTAAACATTTTCTTAATGGGTTTATTGTTTCAGGCTATAGTTTCAAGTCTTCAATAGAACATTATGTTCATTTTTTAAATAATGCTCCCATTTAGAGGAAGATAGACCAGAAAGGACATGAATGATGCCATTCACTGTGTGACTGAATTGAATATTAACAGTATTAACTGTATGTGATATCTGAATCTACCAGCATATATTCACCCAGAGCTTCTGAACAATTGTGAATAAGTCACAATTTAAAGGGCAGGACAAACTGCTCTTATTTCTTCCACTTGGCCAGAGTGATCTTGTCCAACCAAGAGTAGATTGCTTCACTTAAATCAGTGGTTCCCAAACTTTTTTGGTCATTCCCCACTTTGAACAAGTGGGGATTTTCAAACCCCCCTTGACCCCGTCGCCCTAACAAAAATCTTGACAAATTACATTTCATTTTATCAACACCAAGTTCAAAAAGAAAATAAGAGTGCAGCTGTGCTATCATAACTGATATCTTGAAACAAAAACAAAAAGTACAGTAGTTAAATAATGCTTCTTCTGCAATCTGTGCAAAAAACAAAAACAAGAGAACTTTCCCTGTATTAGTGGCTGCAATGTGCCTGTTTCGCACTGCACATCCTCTCAAAACGGAGTTGCAAGCATGAAACTGCCACTCTCAAGTCATGCTCAATGTTGAGCTGAGATCTGTATTTCGTTTTCAGAGAAGCAACAGTCTGTCTTGTGTGTGTGTGTGTGTGTGTGTGTGTGTGTGTGTGTGTGTGTGTGTGTGTGTGTGTGTGTGAGAGAGAGAGATGGTGCTGGCTCTTTTGTGGTCCACATCACAAATTTATCCTTGTCTACCTGTTACCTTGTTGTCCTGCTGCAAATATTGGCCCGCTGCAATTATCATCCCAATGTCAATCATTGTTTTTGCACTTAAATCCCAGGTTATATTTTTCTCCTGGTCTCCTAATGCTCATTAATCAATTTAGCCATTAATTATTACTTTGCTTGTATGTGGGTGTTTTGTTTAGAGTGAATTATCTTTATCGTCACTAAAGAAAAGCATTTACAGTAATATAGGCATGAAATTAAAAATTTCCTCCCGTTTGTCGCGCCCCACCTGTCATGTCTCCGTTCCCCACCGGTGGGTTGCGCCCCGCACTTTGAGAAGCGCTGACTTAAATGTCTTGATGGCCACACAGCAAACTGCTCAGAGCATTTCCAAAAGAAGGGTGAGCAGTGAGGCTGTAGGCTACAGTGAACTGGGGCCCATGAAACTTAAAAATTAAGATCAAATCTGAGTGACACTGCAGAGTTTGGCAATAACAGTGACCCCTAAGACAATAAGCACTTTAATTTAATATAAGAATGCAGCAGTTATGGAAATATGACAGTGAACATTGAGCTTAGCTCACTGAAAATGAGATAAACCAGAAATATAAATTGTGTTTTTAGGAGAAGTTAGTTTGAACTATTTTTTGATCAGCAATGGCTGGGCAAAATAAATGCAGACACCATTTTTCAGAAACCATTTTCTGAGCAATGTAGTAAGTCAGACATAGAAAAAGCCAAGGTGACACTTAGATGTCACTTCTGTTATATGAATGTATAGTGCTGAAAACAGAGAAACTAGGCAACTTATCTTTTTAAGATTTTTACTTTACCTTTGTATTCACTTCTCATTGGGCACTATGATGTCCTGACCAAATGCTCTACATCATTACAACTAGTGCAGTCAGATTCCCACCTGACGATCAGCTATATTTACAGCTTGACAGTATAATTACCAGTAATTACTTCCTCTTGCCACATGAAATGTTCACTAGATCTCACATAACAGTGCACAATAAACGGCCTCCCGTTTCCACCCCCAAGGTAAATGTACTTCAGATCACAATAAACACAGTTTAAATGGCTGAGGAAAGAAGCATCTTGCAGGATCGCTCAGGGTTCACTAGTTGTTTCACAGCTTTTTTCAGCTTGTCCATCCAGCCATGGGGGTTAGGGTTAACTCCCAGGAAATTTACTGTGATGGCAGGAAAGCTACCCATCCATATCATATAATCTCACCTTTCATCTAGTCTTATCTTCTTGTTACTTTCAGTTTGATATGATTATTTTACCTTTCAAATGCCCATTTGACCCTTATTTCAGGGCTGGGTGGGGGGTTGCGGACAGATCCACTTACTGTTTGTTAAACACAGGAGGCAGCCTTCAGCATAAGACTAAGTGTGTCTCAGACTTAGTGGCCAGAGTCAGCCCGATGTGGCGACGGGTGGAGGGATGAGTGGAGTTCAAAATCAAGATTCATTCACTCCTTCACTAAGTGCTGAAACCTCGGGGAGCAGCAAGGACCAGTAAAGGGTTAACGTTCAGGCGCGTAAATACTCCAGATTTCTCCGAAAGGCTAGCTCGGCCAAAGAACAAACGATCAGTGTCCACAAGGACAACCAGGGTGCAGCCGAACGGCCCTAAACGCGCCAAGAGACTGTCGTTTGCTGGGACAGGCGTGTGGACGAAGAAGTCCCCCAACAGGAGGACATAGATCCGGATGGAGGCTGCAGGCTGGAGTCTGTTGCGGCTCATGGACGGCGGAGAAAGTGATAAACCGCTGCCGACACGTCCCCGTCTGATAAAACTGAACTAAACCAGAGAAGAGCTCTCACTGTGAGAGACAGCCGGGACCTCTGTCCCCCGGTCCCCCACTGTGTCCCGCCCCCCGGTGTCTACCCGGTAAAGCTAAACAACATCCAGCTACACAGGCGCTATTGTCAGCCATAGCTGCCGCCTGGCAAGAATAGTGAGCGGGCTGCTGCTGCGCTCAGACCCGGGTCGTGATTTTCCACCATGAACTATAAAAACACCCCGACCGAGCCAACAGCTCGACCGACTAAATGCCACGGTTCTCGCGCAGTAGGGGCGAGCTGTCGGCCCGAGAGCGGCCGGAGAGGTGGA
Source organism: Echeneis naucrates (assembly GCF_900963305.1). Lineage (NCBI taxonomy): Eukaryota > Metazoa > Chordata > Actinopteri > Carangiformes > Echeneidae > Echeneis > Echeneis naucrates. The sequence goes on from NC_042515.1 coordinate 26,677,807, forward strand.
GGGGAAATGGAAGACAAATGCACAGCGAGTCCACCGAAGCTTCCGCCGCTACCTCCGCTCCCTCACCGGCGACAGCGGTCAGTCGGCGTCCCGGCGGATTGTTACGCGGCTGTTAAATGAGACGGATACCAGAACCTGGCACCAAAATCCCAAATTAGGGTTTAGTATTTTCACGGGAGCTGTGTGTTTAGCGTTATTCGCAGAAAATTTTCACAACCCTGCTCTGCTAAATTTAACTCCGCCTTCTTCTTCTCCGAGCGGCCTCTTTTCAGATGTAGACGGGCGACCAAGAGCCACAAAGCTGTCAAACGCACCGAGACTTCGCCATTTTAGTTTGTTTCCCACTAACGCAAACCGCCAGAAAAACCCTGGTGAATAATGTGGCCTTACCTGCCGTGGAACCAGTCCTTGCAGGCATCGCACTCGATCATAAACTGGGTCACGTCGTAAGGTAATCTGCAGATGCAATATACTGGTACAGTCGCCATGTTCACTTCACAAGTACGTCGGGATAGACCAGGGGGGCTGCTGGAGGAACAACGTCCTGCAAACAATATGATCCAATATGATCTTCCCCAGAAAAAAAAGCCAGGGGCCGTCCCGCCGGACACATGAACCTACACGCACATCTCCATCACAGCTCGGCGGACTGAGCTGTGGGAGGAGGAGACGATGGAGCCCCGTCGAAGCGAGCTTTCCTCAAATGCATTATTATTATTATTACTATGTGCATGCCCCCTGGTGACTGTACTGCACCCGGACGCTCATGGACAGAAGCCCGGAGAAAATACAATCTCGACGTCCCTGCCAAATAACCAAATAAATAAATAAATAAATGTGAAAGTTACGTCAGGCAGCAGGTTAATGAGCAGAGCTCAAAACACACGAATGAGAGTCCGGATCAATTAGGATCATTTTCTCAAAGCAGCCTTCATCAACACAGACTGAAGCTTTCTGTCATCGGCCCGAACGGCTCACCCTGATTCAGTGAGCTCCATTTAACAGGGAAAACCGTGTTACCACACTTTATTAATCTGATTTAAAATTTGAATTTTCATACAGTGCCCATACAGGGAAACATCTGCACGGTCAAACATTTTAAAGGTTAATAAATAAAATATATGGACAGTAATTAAATGAATCAATGCAATATTTTCCACTTGACAAATATGTGAAATATTTTGATGGGTTAGAAAAAACACTGACAAACATTTTTTGTCCTTTAAAACGCTATCATGGATTATTATTATATATATATTTTTTTTACATTTTCAGAAAGATTTATTTCATTTTCAGACACAAGAAAACAATAACATAACTTTATCTGCATGAAACGTATATTGATTTGCATCGTTTCTTGTTATATATGCTTTGTTATTGTTATATTTTGCTAATTAAATAAATGTAGATTTGTATGAAGCATCTCAACTTCATCTCATCTTCAATAGAAATAATTTTAAAAACTTTGCATTTTACATGTGCATGTATTACGTTATACATTTTAATATAGTTGCCATGGAGGTAGAGGTTTTGAGGGTTCTCAATGGGTATAATATTTTAATCTCTGGCACATTTCTCAAAACTAAACTGGTTGAATGCTCCAGAAAACATTTAACTCATCTAAATCATAGATTGGAAATCTAATTGGAAGTCACAAATGGTGTCTTTGTTTTTTTTATATTACTTTTATTTATCTTTTTTGTCTTGGTCTATGACTTTCAGAATACGACAATGACTGCTGTTAAAGCCCAGCCCAGGCATGTAATGATGCACAGTCAGTCAGTGGGCTGGAAAAAGGTCAAACATGAACTTCTACAAACAATCACCATATGAAAAGGGATAAATAAACAGACAAACATTAGTTTGTACTAAAAGAATATAGTTTTATTAAGCATTGTAGCCAAGTTTCCTTCAAATATACTGTTCCACAATCGATCAATATACCAACCCAACAGCAGGTCATTCTTTAACAATCCATCAGTTAGGAAGAAACTCTGATCAACTTATTAAGCAGGTAACTTATGTAGTCTTGGGGGAGGGGGATACAGTACACCATTTCTCTTATCACTAATGAAAGACAAAACCCTTCAGGAGGCTTATGTGGAAATGTTAAATGGACTAATATAAGTGTGAACACAGGACTAAAGTAAATCACAAAACTAAACTGGCTGATGGAAACTTGTACTTTAAGCTGCAAAATGGGTCATTTTGATCCAAGCTTTTAATGAGATTTTGTTCCCTCAGATATTTGACTAATGCAGAGAACAGCAACAGAGAACAATATAGTTTGAATACACTTTCACTGTAACTAGATAACTTCCTTTTTTTTTTTTTATTAAATGCAACAGAGGTCAGTATCACAAAAAAATTCAAAGTCTGAACAAATTTGTTGATAACAGTTAACATCAGTCATGGCCTATCACTCATATTAGCCGTTGCCTTTATTTGCAAATGGGCACAGTACTTGTAAAGATAGAAGAAGAATGACAACATGCATAATAATTACACACCTCTTTAACTGTAAAACCATGCAAAAGGTTTTCAATGAAACAGTAAGACTATAGCTCTATATTTGAAGAAATCAAGTCGTGATCAGAATTTGAAGAGATCATTGACTTCTGATTTTAGAGTGTGAACTTATAGCCAAGTTGCTTTGATATGAACCAAACTGAAAGTGATGAGTCAAGTGTCCATTTTGTTTTTGTGTTTATACATTTGGTTTTCATCAAGCAATTACCATGACAACACACAACTAATAGCAATACAATGGCAAGTACATGGTGCCCAGTACTGGAAGAGCGTTAAGTAATGAGAACTAAAATATCCCCAAAACAAAGCTTGTTAGGAGCTTTTTTTTTTTTTTTTTTAAGAGAATGAAAAGTCTCATTCTCATAAACACATAGAAACCTTGGTGGTGAAGGAGGGCCACCAGGGGCTCCCCTAACTAGTAATGTGTCTTACATTTTGTGTTTGTTGAGAGGGATCAGAATTTCATCTTCTGGTTCTTTGAAAGGACCAATGTGTATTGATGGTAGGCTTTCCAAATTTCCAGATATTCCTAACCCTGCATCCATCCATCTTTCATCCTTCGCCCTCTCTAGAAAAATAGTTTTACACTTCTTTTTTTAAGACAGCTGCCTCCAAGTCATCATCATTTAGTGCATTTAAGTAAGGATCAGTATTGCACATCTTGAAATCACTGCTAAAGGCACTTTCAGGTTGGATGAGAACTGTGGCTTTCTCTTTATCATCATTCAACTGTTCCTGCTCTCCTTCATCCAGGCCATTCTCTGAGGTTGAGTTGTCACAACCTGCAGGGGAGGAGCTTTTCTCCTCTGGCTTGGTCTTCTTCTTCTCCTTCACTGCATCATGTCCAGGTGCATGAGCAGGCTTACTCTGAGGCAAAGGTCAGACAAACCACGACTGTTACAGATATAGGAACTGCATTAAAAAATAATTAAAGATCATTCAACTGTGGTAACATGGTCTATATGTTGACTACTTAGATACATTCAACTTTAAATCACTACTACTACTATGACTGTTCTCAACAATAGTGACTACTGCTGAGACTGCCTGGTAATTTGATTTCCCCAACACATCCTACATCTAGATTCAGTTGAAGATTGTTGTGGACTGTTTTGGAGCACATGAAGCCTTAATCTTTTGAAACTTTCCTCTTGCTCCAACAGCAGGACATATGCTCTGATGAGCCACCAAGTGTGTGAATGTGTTTTAAAGTAAAGTAATTTGAATGGCCAGTAAGATCACAGTTAATCTGTATGAATGTAGTACATGTAGCTTTCATACAAAGAGCCATGATGCTCAAGTGATATGTGGCACACGGTACACGATAAGAAGCAGTGGTGCTGCAAACAGCAATTTCAGAATAGTAGTTAAAGGAACAATACAGAAATGATAATTTAACAACAATGTCAGCCCATGCTAGTTAATCTAACAAACGACATTAACAAGTCAAGCGCATGAGCTGTTCTGATCGACCTGATTCCGGTTTCAACAGAGTCCTTAACTGAGTCAAGGTCTGACTGAGAATCAAACATGTGGCTGAGTCTCTTTGATGTCTCCTCCTCTGAACACCTTATTATTCTCTGCTCTAACTGTGAACATGGAGTTGGCAGGTAGAGAATGGGGCTTAAGGCCTGATCCAGGTTCTGAACCAGCAAGTCAGGGTAGATGAACATCAGAGAAAATTTGGCTTGGCATATTTTTTATGAGCGAGAACCCTGTAAAAATACTAACCATAAAGATTGAGACAGTTTCAAACATGTCTGAAGGATCTCTAATGGGAAGGCTGATCAGGGGGTTTCATAGGACTGGCAAAACCTGATTTAATGGAGTGAGTATGTGATGTGTAAACATCAAACAGATGGAGACAAACTAATATGGGAGTAAAGCGATTTTTACTTCACTACAGCATTTAAACAGTCACTCGGTAAGCTTTACCAAAGTTTAGGGAAATCTAAACTCTTGAGTCTTCGTGTAACTTTAAGTATTGTTAATTAGAAATGTAATGACTCATCGCTGATGTTGGGCCACATCCCGTTCAAGAAAGGGATAAGTTAAAACCTACAAAGCTCAACTTTTCTTACCTATGTGAGAAGACTGACAGAAACTGCTGCTATTGGTCACTATATGACAATTGTCCCAGGACAACACGTGCCCTTTGTTCCCCTTCTAGTTCTCTTTTCACACACCCTTCCCTTGCTCTTCTCTCTTGGTGCCTCTTCCCTCATGGCCCTTGAATTCACCTTGGCCCCAGATCCTGTCTTAGCTTGGATCCTCTGAGGCCTCTCTTGGATTTGCTCTCCTGGCTCAGAGGTAGGCCCTGACCTCTTTTGCAGATCTTCATTTCCCCATGGTAGCAACTCAAGGTCCAGCCTAAAATTTCTAAGAGTGGATAAGCTGAAAGCCAGCAGACTCAACGCAATGTCTTCATGCTGTTTCCTGCAAGCATTATGCCTCAAGGTATTCATCAACTGCTAGCTTAACAGCAACACCAGCAAACCAACCATCTCAAGGAACAAAGAAGAAATTCAGCGACCTGCATCTCTGGACTCTGGACACTGGACTAATATAAAGCAAAAAGAAATACAGTGCTTGTCCAAGAGCTGGGTAATGTTCACTGGGCCAACCTGGCATAAAACAAACACAGCGAAGAAAAGCACTGTTAACCTTTGTACATACAAATGTAGATTTCATTTGTTGGTTAGCCACACCAGGAGTTGATGCTGGTTGTTGTATGTTCGCACATGTTTTAGCACATCACTCACCCTGAAAGCAACTTCTGTAACCATCCCCAGTTTTACCTTGGCACTAACAGCCGGCCTTAACAAAGGACCACATGAGACATGTGGCTGCAGCAGCCATCCTGCTTTTAGCTTCATTGTCTGCCATTTGGTCAATGTTACACTTTACAGTTGAAGCCAAAATTATTAGCCCCCTTATGAAATTAGACAAAAGTGTTTATAATATATTTGTTTCCAAAATAACAAAGACAAAATGTCGCGTAAGTTTGATTCGGATATTTTCTTGACAAACTGAGTTGAAACAAAAAGCGCAAAAATGCGGCATCCAAAATTATTAGCCGCCTAGTCTTTAATAGTCAATAGTGTACTCCTTCTGAGCCACAACTAACAATAACCTCTTAGCATAGTTCTTTACTAGGATGGCACAGGTCTCCTGAGGGATTTTGGTCCTTTCTTCCACTGGAAATTGTTCTAGCTGGTACTAATTGTGTGGTTTCGGGGCATGGACATTGACTTTGAACACCCACCACAGATTCTCAGTAGGTCTGGGTTCTGTGTGGGCCACTCCAGGACCTTGGGTTTGGTATCCTTCAGGAACTGTTGGACCAATTTTGATGCATGCTTTGGGTCATTGTCTTGTTGGAAGACCCAGCGACGACCTAAGGCTAGACTACAAGCAGAGTTCTGCATATTATCTTTTTTCATGATGCCATGCACCTGAACAAGGCTCTCTGTGCCTGAAGCTGCAAAACAGCCACCACCACCATGTTTAACTGTGGGACCTGTGTTCTTAGGCTTGAAGGCCTCTCCCTTTCTTCGTCAAACATAAGCAACATCAATCTGCCCAAAGGTTAGGGGTTAGGGTTAGGGTTAGGGTTAGTTACTAGTTTAGTCTCATTGGGCCAAAGCACAGACTTCCAAAACTAATCTTCACCTTTCAAATGTTCACGGGCAAACCTCAGTCTGGCAATTATGTGCTGCTCTTTGAGCAAAGGGGTTCTTCTGGGACAATGGCTCTGAAGCCCACCACAATGGAGAACCCTCTCAACTGTGTTCCTTGAAACATCAACTCCAGAAAAGGCCAGGTCAGCAACAATCATCTGCTGACATCTCTGACTATTTTGCTCTCGAGATTTCTTGAAATCTTGCACTCATGATCATGACCAGGTTTGTTACAGAATTTTTCTCCTAGTACTTGGCAATGATCCAACGCACATCGGTCCTAGACACTGTGAAACGCTTGGAAATGGCAGTATAGCCTTTGACTTTATAATGAGCCTCCACTACTTTCTTCCTGAGTGCAAGACTGATTTCCTTTGTCTTTGGCATGGTGAGTAAAAGTAGTCCCTCTCAATAATGTGTTCAAGTGCCCTGTTATTTGGAGTCCTTTTATGCTGTCTGAATGCTCAGGTGTTGTTCGGAAGCTAATTGACTGCACAGGTATGGTTCGAAAGCTGATTGGTTTATTATTTATTTTTGACCACCCCATGTTCAAAAATGCCTCAAAAGCTACTACATAGCACAAGTGAATGGAAAAGGAAAGGAAAATTAGCCTGGGAGGCTCATAATTTTGGCCTCAACTGTACATACACACACACATGCACACAAACATGTATATAGCCCCTATTATAATAGTGCCTGTGTGTTTGTTACTGTTAAATAAATGTTCTTTAAAAAAAAAACAAAAAAAAAAACAACCGCTGCTCTATTGGATGTTGCACAAGAATGAATATTGCCAAACTTTTCTCTGCAGAACTCCAAATCCTTCCACTTTAAAATGGTACATTTGCTGTAGTTATTAAGTTAATTAGAGTCAGAGGTCCAAATTAATAGTATTTCATGAGACTGAATTGGTGATTTGGAATTGTTGGTGATTTTTCAAGGTAAAAATTTGATATTAAGTTAGTTAGTTAGTTATTAAGTTATCATTTAAGATTAATACTATTAGTATTAATAGTTTAGTAAATTTTGAATTGCCTTACTGTCCTAGCAGGCCACCCCGCTCTCTAGATGGAGGTTTACTTATGGTTCCTAGAGTCTCCAAGAGTAAATCTAGAGGCAGATCTTTCCGTTTTCAGCCTCTTCTATGGAACCAATTTCCAGTATCAGTTCGGGGGGGAGACTCTTTAACAATTTTCTTTAACTTTTCTGTATGACAGGGTTTATAGTTAAGAAGTTAAAGTCCATCTAGTCTTTAGCTATGCTGCTATAGGGCTAGGCTACTGGGGGAAGGACTGAGCATCTCTCTCTCTCTCTCCCCCTTGGATGCGCTGACATATCAATAACCATGTTTCTCCAAAGTCCATGCTTCTCCCAGTTCAAGCATGTGTACTGCATATACTAACCATGTTTTTTCAAAGTCTCTTGTCTTTCCCAGCTCCTCTCCTCTCTCTCCCTGTCCTCATCCTACAGGTGGTGAATCATTGCCACCCCATGTTCCTGCAATGCCTGCTACTCCCATTTCTTCACAAACTCCATACAGCATCAAATGTTCCTCCCTGCACCTGTATTGAATATCCCCTCCTCCTGCTGTCATTCTCTCCCTACTCTACTCAACTTTGGATGGCCGCCCCCCGAGTCTGGTTCTGCCCAAGGTTTCTGCCTCTTAAAGGAAGTTTTTCCTTGCCACTGTCACCAAGTGCTTGCTCATGGGGGGATCTCTTGGGTCTCTTTAAAAAATTTTATGAAGAGTTTAGTCTATACCTGATCTATATGCAAAGTGCCTTGATGTAACTTTGTTATGATTTGGCAAAAACAAATAAATCTGATTTGATTTGATTTGAATGCCAATCACCAATAAACCACCAAAGTCCAACAAAATGGTGGCCCATCTAAATTGAAACCCAACACAGACTTACCAGGAATGCTCCCTGACTCTGGAAGGCTGGAGTGTGATACCTGCCTCCACGACCAAACGTCTTTATGACAGGTGTGGAAATAACTCCTCTCACACGGCTGCAGAGGTAAAAATCCACATGGTTAATGCTCCTTAAGTTTCATACATACCAACCAGAATTAAAAAACACATCTGGACTTCTTTTTTTACCCTTACCCACTATTTGGTCCACCAACAGACACCACCTGGAGAGGGTAACCACCCCTTCCTCTTCTGCGTCGAGCTCCAGCCCACTGACCCACCACAGTACCAGCAATCTCTAGCTTCCCACCCTGTGTTGAGATTCCTTGAATTCCTCATTAGAAGGGGAAAGCAATTTGTCAATCTCTGTGCTCAATTTCAAATTCAGAACGTATTCAGACCTCTTCACTTTTTTCGGTATGTTACACTTGTAGTAGGTAGGTAGTAGGTTAATATCATTGGAAGTCACTCACTCCTCTGAATGTTGAAGGAAGAATTGAAATCAACTAATACATCAAATAACTTCAGATAAAACCAAAGAATAGCTAAAGATGAACAATTTTCAGACCAAACACAAAACTAAATATTCCATTAACTTTTGTGCTTATACCTACCAGGCATTGCTCTACCTCTCCCCTGAGGCAGCATCATTGGGGTTGGTGGGCAGAAGGAAGAGGTGGGGGCATTGAAAGGCATCCCGTGAGGGGGTGGAGGCGGCAGAAATAGAGGAGGGTGAGGAGAACGACTAAAGCCGAGACCTTCCAAGATACTCTGACGCATCTTCTCTACCTTGGTAACCAGCTCAGGCTGGAGACATAAAGCCACAGTCAAATGAACACGTTAACCATTTCTACAATGATCTTCTACATTGGCAGCAGCATCCAATCCAAAACTGAGGACAAGTGGATTCAGGCTGCAGTGTTTGATTTTAACAGAACAGATTAAAACATGTATTTTGGGCTGTCCTCAAGATAGGACTGTCACTAGTCAGACCTTGTGTGGCTGTCTTTGTTATGTTATGGTTCTATTAATTCTAGTTTTTAATTTTCAAAATTAGTCCATTTTGATAAATACTAATGATTGCTGATGCCTTTTCACAATTTAGGTTCCTACAGAGGATACAGTCCAAGTGTGGTCCTTCATTGTAGACTAATAGGGCTGAGTCATAAAGAAATAGATTGTTTTGTGGAGGATTTTTGCTTTGCATATCCAACTGGTTCACCCTTTATTGTTATGTCACAAGGCAAGGCCGTTATACCTTGACTAAATGTAACTTTTTTTTTTTTTTTTACATTAAAACTTCTGAGATTTTTTGATTCTTGGTTTTAATAGTTGTGTCTTCAGATGAAAGCCAATACTTTGATTTAAACATGTTAATCTCGGTTTTTGGCTGCCACATTACATTCATTACCTGTGCTCTACTAATCTTGGGCCATGAAGGATATTTTTTTCCCAAGAAAAGAAATATTTTTCACCTGAGGGACAGCCATACAACCTCTGGATAGGATGACACCCCTGAAGTGGGACACAGCTCTTGTCACACCTTGCTCATGTGGCGTTGGTTCAATAGCCCCATACCCACCTGCTTCATGTTTTACCAAAAAAAAAAAGTATGTTTTAAAGTCTTTGCTGGTCATCAGGGATGTGAGAGCATAAGATTTCCAACTTGTCAGAAATAAAAGATTTTTCGAGATTTTCTTACGGTAAAATAGAGGTAAAGGAGATGCTGAGTGGCACAACAGAGGACAAGGTCGGAGCTAAAACAACACTGGGCTAAAATCTCCAACATGCCCAGTGTCAGCTGGTTTCCCTTTGTTATCTGCATCTCTTTGTGCTTTTTACAGTTTTTTTTTTATCAAATGCAGCTGCATCTCTGCATTAGTTAATCACCCGAACACGTCAGTGTGAACAGAAATCATTGACAGAAGGCATTTTGGTTGGTTTGTTAGAATAAATGATGTGCATAAAATCTAAATTCCATTTCTGAGGTGTTCATCTATATCTGAACTGAGTCATTAACTTTGTCTGTGGCCGTGATCAGACCTGATAGTGTCTCCAGTCTGGCACAAGAAGAAGTGAAACACCACTACTGCTGAACACTATAAACACTTCTGAAGAAGAACAGAATGAAGGTGTATGCTTCTGAGAAAATCTACATCAATTAAAAAGGCAACAGATGCAACCTGGACCAGGCTACTTGTACTTTTAGATGTACAGTGTCCAGGCAAATCTGAGTCACACAGTGGCCTTTGGCTGGATGCATGTTTAGCAGACCTCTGAGTAGTGTGGATCAGGCTACCTGACCATCACAGAGGTCAATGAGCTGGGCTTTCTCCCTGTTGGCCCTGATGAGTTTACTCTGAAGCAGTTTGCCATCAAAGTACATCCATGGACAGCAGTGCTCCCAGGGGATCGGCTGCCCACACGCATCATTGGCAAACAGAGCCATGTCTACTCCACTCATGAACAGAGCAGCCAGCTGGACTCCTCGAGGGTCCAGGTTGTCGATCTGTGGAGGAGAAACAGCTGCACTCTTATACATGTCTGAACGAGAAGAAGCAACAGCTTAGCAGTTCACATGAGTGTCAGATTAATGAAGTGCAAAGCGAAGCACAGAAGAAGCATAAGCAACTCATTCACTCCCTGCTGCTAGAATCCAGCAGTATACAACCTAATGCAGCCAAATCAAGAAGCCAGCGGACACAATCTACATGTTATGACAGAGCTGACAGCTTCACACACACAGACCACAAGGACCAGAGAGGATGTGGATGCTTTACATTTACAAGCCAAGTGAGAACCAAGCTCTGGGATTTTTAGAGATGGCTGAGACAGTGTTGGTAAACCATCCACACTTGGAAAACAAAACAACAGAAAATCACACAGGAGCCAATTCCTCCTCAGTCTATGGCTGACAAAGCATTGGCATTTGATTGACAAGTCACTCATGATTTGTGTGTTTCTCGAACACTCCTCATACAGTAAGCACTACAAAATCACCTTCAGTTCCTGCAGCTGGTCAGGCTCATAAAGTTTAGGAGAAAGTGCTTGGGCTAGGAAAGCGTCAAGTTCGTTACGACGCAAAATTCTTACTCCTGGCCAATGTAACATAAACCTGAAGCAAAACACAGAGGGGTGAGAGGGTTACAACAACCAGGAACTGATCTGCATCCTCACACATCCTCACTCCTTTTCGGTTTACACACTGGACTCTCCTGCCATCTACACAGTGATATGTACTCCATGAATCTCTATAAACTCACAATTAGCTCTGGAGCTTAGCAGTCTACTCACCGTAGCACACAACAGAGCACCAAGAGGGGTGTGGGGATGTTAGCAGGGTTCAGCATTGCTGGAGTGTCCGAACGCAAGCAGGCCAAGAAGGCCCTCATTCTGCGGTTCTTGTCTTCCGCTGCCTTTCCCAACCACAGCTTCTTCAGGTTGGGGCAGGTCCACTCCCTGAAGGGCAGAGCCTCCACCAGCTCAGGAGTGTGGGGAGACTTGCCTTTGCAGGCCGCCCATTCTTTGACCATGACATGAATGTCTTGTGGAGAGAAACAAGAATTAAGATATCAGATCCTGCATTCATAAAGTGTCTTCGAATCATTTAAAATGTCACCAAGGACTGAAATCCTTTGTCAGGGCAGAAGAGGTGAAGGTGAGAGGAGGCCGATACACTGTATGGACCGAAGTATCAGCAGAAATCTGAATGGCACATTTCAGTTAAATGGATCAAATTGCCACCACTCTGTATTGAATAACCCAACTATAAAACTCAAAATATATTTTCAAATTTTCTCAAAAAGTATGTGTATAATTTATGAAAATGTTTAAAAAGTTTTGGCTTTTCTTCTAACTTTTCATTATCAGTTTATTTTTCATTTGTTTTTAAAGCAGCTTTGCTTGTTTATTTTTGTTTTTTGAAAATGTGTAATTTTAGTTTATTTTAAAGTATTTTCAGTGACAGATTGTTTTTTTAATGAGTATAGGATATTGTCAGAGGCAAGATTCAAAAAGGTGTGATGAAATCTGGCTTGAAAAGATGTGTGTTAATCACACAGATTATCTATTTAGGTGGACCTGGACTCTGGGTCATAACAATTAAAAACCTTAAACTTTAATTCTATCTAATGGCCATCAGGGGGCGACGCCACTGCTTGTAAAAAGAAGTCATATTGTATGGAAGTCTATGTAAAAATGGCTGTACTAGTTTCAAGTCCTGTTAAAAGTATGAAGTAAACTCTTTAAATGTCCAACATACCATAAAGCAGAGAATGGATTTAGGGACATGCCTACTGTGTGTTTGACAGACTACCACTCAATCAGTAGAGAGCACAGAGGTTAGGGTTCGGGTTAGGGTTAGAGCCAGTCCTCACTCCTACCCTGGTTTCTACAAATGTCAGGGGCGATGGAAACATGGGTATTAGTTTGTCTGCAACAGTAATCAGAAAAACTCAACGGGACACAACAGCACCAACACTACATAAAACGTGAATATGAACACAAATATGTCCATAATAGAGACAAGAATGCAGCCTAAAGTGCGAATTGTGCTGAATTGTGTGTCTGTGGTCAGATGCAGATCGAGTCAACCTTTGAGAAAACTCAAAGACAGAACAAACTGGAGAGGTTTGATTGATCTAGTTAAAATGAGCTTATCTGTATCTGCACTGTCCTGGACTAGGTCTGGTGCTGCAGCTCTGTGGAGCATCACTGCAGTTAATGAACCATAACACATATCATATGTTTTTCCTGACATCAATAACACACTGAGTGGACACTTAGAGTACACATGTGCTTGTCGTACACAAAAAGACAGAGAGAGTCAACTGTTGATGCACTCTGCTCTTGAGGAGAGATTCCTATCCTCTTAAATACACTACCAGTCAAAAGTTTGCACACACTTTCTTATTCAAATGAATAAGAAAATGGACTGGAAGACATGTTTATAGGTTCTGTGAAAACACAATAGATTTTAAGCTGGTTATTGTGTTCTATACAAAATATACTTTTGTAATTTTTTTTTTTTTTTACAGTGAATGAAAATCTGTTATCATATCTAATTTTTGTTACGTTGTGAGCTTTACTGAAGAGCGATTATCCTGATTTGGTGGCTTAAATCTGTGGAGAGCTGAATCCTGTTTGGCCTGATGATCCCTGAATATCCACCTGAGACTAAAGTCAAAGTTTCACATGCACAAACATAAGCTGATATTCCTCCTGGAGGTCCTAATGGCCAGTCCAACTTGGACAAGTAGGCTGTCAGCATGTGTGTATCTGTTGATTTTGTGGGATACCACCACAAATCAAGTAATGTGCTAATAAATGGTTATGATTGTTAACAAAAAAATTTGTCAAAAGAACTTTGTTTTATAAGTATTAGCAAAACTGTCCAAGAAATGTTTTCACTCTGTCATTATGGGTTACTGAATGGATGACGGACGTGAATGTTATTTTGCCATACAAATACTAAAGCTGGGAAAGAGGGAGAGTGGGTGAGTAGTCATTGTCAGGACTCACATTCTGGGAGGTAGTTCTTCCTTACAGCAAGTCTCTCAGCCTTCTTCCTGACCTGTGCTAGGCTGAAGAGCACTCCGTAAACATATTGACGGATGGGCCGAAACAGCTGCACTGCTGTAGGCAGGTCTTTGTTACCTTCGTCTTCAATGGTGACAGACAGTTTGATCTCTCCCTGCAAAGATACATAAAGTTACCTCAACACTACTGAATTACATTAACAACTGTGTGTGTGTGTGTGTCATTAGTATCCATTTAGAATGGACATTCAGACAGACAAACATAAGAAAGATTCAAAGTGACGCAGACCCTCTGACCTTGGTGAGAACATGGTAGATATAAGGGTACATAAGGCCGTTTTTGTGTCTGTGCTCGGCCACCCGCAACACCTCAGGGGCCACAGCAGGGAGAGGCGGGATGGTCACATCCATGTGGTTCCTGGTTGGCATGGAGAGCAGAGAAGGAATCTCAGCATGAGAAGGTCTTCCATGTTTTTCCCATCTCCCTTTACGATCACCAACATGACTGAGGGGGAGGAAAAAAAAACAAACACATGATGACCAATGTAGCAGTGGAAGAGACTGGTAGTGGCCCATTATGTTGGCCTATACATGTAGGCAGAAAATGAATGTGTCATGTATTTGTAGAAATATGCAACAGCTGTTTGACAGTATTTTCTGTTTGATTTCATTCAATATTTGCAGTCTGACTTCAGTAAGTGTATGAGCCTAACATCAACACAATTAACAGGGAAATGAAGAAAGTCTCTCATACAGAAATAACAATAGTTGGTTTTCCAGTACAGTTATAGCAGTTAAACAGTGAAAGTAATATTTCTAAAATTTCAACAAAGTAGAATTACAACTTGCAGGTGTTCTGATTGAAGGTTTTCTGAATGAACTGTACTCATCTAGTTTTGGGACATACCATTAATCTCATAAAATCTCACCCAGGGACACTCCATTTTCAGGACGATGGACAAAAGCATTGTGCGTTTCAATGGTTTTGGAAAACAAAGTTTTCAGAGTTTCCATTGCAATTTTGCGACATACTGTTTAAATAGATATATCTTGAAAAACCATTTAATGCAAGTGTAAAAACCTTTTGATATTTGTTACCATTACCAATTCCTGCGATATTTAGATTTTGCGCATTTCTAGGGGTAATGGAAACGCACCAATTGTCCAGATCCAAAGAGGTCAAAATCTAATCAGACTGAAAAATGCACCAGAAATCACACAAACCATCACAAAATTGCTTCAAAATGTCTTCACAATGACATAGGACCAAAAATCAGCCTGTGAGTTGCTGCTTTCAAGCCATTTTGATTTTTACTGGAGGAGAAGGTGGAGCTAAGGAGAAGTGAGGAATGGATCTGACCTGCTCTCTCTGTCAATCGCACAGTTGCCACACCTGCTAATCAATCCCCTGATTTATAGTCTATTTTCCTCTAAAGCATTATGTTGTAACAGCTAAAAATTACAATACTTAATTGTTTCAGGAAAAACAAAAATAAAAAGTATATTTTATAAACTGATAAACTCATGTATATTGAAGTACAGCTGTTGCAGTCTAGTGTCTTAAAATTAAAAATTTCTTTAGTTGCTGTACTTAACTGCAACATAGGCGCGCCATCTCAAATTCACATCACAGTACACACAAATGTGTCTCAACAGCACTTTGCCTGAGGTCACTAATGTATGTAATTATGGGACTACTTTAGGAGAGCGTGGCTGTTAAGAGAGGAGTCAGCCACCAACCACAGTTCTTTATTTAGCGGTCAATCTTGGCTCCAACCCTCACCTGTGGACATGACCTTTGGCCATTCAAAGAAAATCACACACAAGCAGTTGAAATGAGGTCTGGCTTATTTTTTACCAGTGAAGTTGGCCCCTGATGGTTTGGTGTCCACAGTTCATCGGCATTTCATTTCACAAATGCTTCGTTGAGAACTCTCTTTCACCATACTTTCCAAAGTCATCCTCAATTTATCACACTTATAATAAGCATAGAAGTGCTGACCTAGTCTTGTACTGAATTCCTATATACAAACACGAATGCAATCACTGTGCTACAGGCAGGGGGTCTGTCTTCCAACAAATAAAGACACTAACAAGCAGGACTCATGCAATGAACTCACTTGGCAGTTGAGTCTGAGCTTTCTTCGTTCTCTGAGGAGGAAGAGGAGGATGCATTGTAGAAAGCCGCCTCTCTGTGGTTGGGGCTAGCAGCTTGGCCCAGGTTGATATGAGAGGACCTCTCATACAGAGGTGTGTGCTTTCCTTCATGAGTAATGTTGCTGAGGCTGTTCTGCTCAGGAAGGTCCTTCTCCACTGCTTCCAGAGGGTCTAGATACAAGTGCTGGACGTGAAGACAGACAAGAAAAACATCAACAAAATTCTCATGAAGCTGAAGCATGTGCAGTACTTCATGGGGGGATTCAGTCTTACCCCTGATTTTACAGGCAACACCACCTGTGGAATGTTGATCATTTTTGGAGATGGCACTTCAGCAAGCACTCCCATGTGTTTTGGTATGACTGTGGAAGATGCACAAAAAGCCTCATTATTCAGATTGAAGAGGCAGGAGTTGCGGTCAACAGACTTCATGTCTCTACTTGTTTCTGAGGAAACAATTCACAATTAATCCAAATATAATCACAATCCCAATATGGGCACGTGCAACATCTAAACTGGAGCAGCTGCAATTTTACTTTAATAAGGTAGGATTACATACACACAGCCTAGTCACCTACAATAACTACAGTGACAATAATTTTAGTAGTTTCTCAGAAACCAAATTTTTTATAAATTTTGTTAAATGGAATTTAATCAAAATGAAAGCCTAGGCCTGCTGTAAAAATCAAAAGCATGATTATTGTGATCAATGTTGGACCTATGATGATTTAATTGGATTTAAACGTTGAAGAAAAGGCTGAACAGTGGTATAGCATTTGCCGCTGTTGCCTCACAGCAAGATCGTGGGTTAGGGTTAGGGTTAGGGCTAACTGTTCGCTGTGTTTGTTTGTTTTCTTCTTTTTTTTCAGTTAATTGCTAACTGTTAACCAGAAGAAACTAGTTATATATTGTTCCATCATCCACAGATAACTAACACTGACACACAGTCTCTCATGTAACTACCCCACATATAGTAACAATCCCATCTGTTCTACTTTGAGACTAAATAAACACTTTACCACTCCTTTGTAAAATGAAATGTAACCTGGAAGCAATTGTTGCAAAACAAAACGCAGGAATATCTTTTTTTTTTTTTTTTGATGATCTTGTTTTGATAGTCATTCAAGGTAAAAACTGAAAATAAAAATTTGATAAATCACCCAGCACGACAAAGGCCCTTAATGGATACCCTTGATATTTTATCCACTGCAGCCACAATCAATCTCAAAATTACTTTGTCCAAAAAAAAAAAAATTTATCTACTGAAATCCTGATCACCAGCTCGAAGCCCTCTCTGCTGCTCATCTCCAGCATTCCTCTGCTGAACCAGGTCTGTCGATGATAAGCGTTGACTGAAGCAACATGACACAGACTTGTCTTCAGCACAGGATGACCACACACACACACAAAGAAACCCACCTATCTGTGCAGGGAGATAGGTGGGTTTGCTGGCCAATGAGTAGTATGCCACTGCCTTCTTGAAGCGTATCACTTTGTCATCAGTGCACGACTGAAAGGTAGAACAAACGTTATTATTTACTGTACATAAGCAGGAAGCAGCCAAATTGATTGGCCTGCAGATGGAAAAGATGATATTTTTCATTTCACTCTTGAGGTGATCTAAGGTGTTTCTTCTTAAAATGCTATAAAACATTAAGCCATGTTTTCTTCGAAGTAGATACTTGGTTGTGAAACTCAAATGAGAGGAAATGGTGACTCTGATACGACATGAGATGACACTCAAACTGTGTTATGTATGCTAATTTTACCTCCATCTTATTCATGATTTATTATTCGGTCTGTCAGGGTGAGGCGAAACAGTTTCACTTTCCACCAAAACAAGTAGCAACAAACATGCAACATGTAAAAAACTGACAATGTTCAGCTGCCTCTAGTGTGAAGCTGCATTTCTATTTCACAATGAAATACAAGTGAATGCAATTTGGTCACAAGTTCTCAAGGTACGTCTGGGTGGAAATCAACACAGCATGTGATCAAAATAAGCTACATCCTATCCTAAACATCTCTGCTGCAGATAAACGGTGACTGGACAGTTCTTCACATGAGCCACTGCCTTTTGACACATAACATTTTTCTACCTGTGAATGCTTGAAGACGTCCTTGGCGATGGCCTCCAGGTCAGTGATGTCTGGGATATCTCGGACATAATTGGCTGCAGCCTTGATGACAACATCACAGGGTGGGAGCACAAGCTGGTGGGCACGCACCTGTGGAAAGAATTCACAACAGCTCAGCCGATCATATTTTGAGGAGTACTTCAGTTACAGATGAGATTGTCCATACAGAACATGCATTTCTGGGTTCAAACCCCACCTAGGGCCTTTCCATATGGAATTTGTTCGTTCTCTCTTTTTCTCTGAGGGTCTCTCCAGGTTCTGCCAGGGGGATGGTTTGGGAGGTTGGGGTTAAAACATTTTATTATTATTACGGTGTATACACCTGAACCCCATGCTTGCACTTCAGTGAGCGAGTGAGATGAGCCTTGAGAGCTGGGTCTGGCCTGCTTTGGATTACAGTCAGACATGGCACTGTGTGCCATGTTTGCAGAGCACTCACAGCTTATCACAATCATTAGCTGCCGTTAAATTCGTATGTCATCTGCATTTTAGTTCATCTTGCTGTTTATACTGCAATGAATTGGCTGAGCTCTTGCCCTCAAACGCAGATTAAAGTAAAGAAATGTCTCAGTGACAGCAGCTGCAGACCAATACTGACACTGCACAGCAGCTTTCAACACTTGAACAGAATTTCACAACAACATTTGTGTTACAATGAGCTTTAATGTAGTTTCAGTTCACAACATTTAAAAGTCACCTTTTCCTTGTCAATTTGCCAGATGAGACGATGGCGACCAAGAAACTGGGAAATGTGACATGAACATTCATTTGATTCAGTCCTTTTGTTACAGACCACCACTATGGGCCTGTATCACAAAGCCAGACTTTATTTTATGGAGGTAACTTCCTGGTTAATCCTGGCTTTTTGGTGTCACAAAGCTGGTTTACTTTTTATTGGTGTATGCTGCAATGTTAGTTTATGTGGAATGCCTAACCTGCTCTAGAGGAGGTTCTGGATTTGAGCTTGGCAGGTATATAAGACTGCCCAATTGTCTGGAAAATTACCTACCCGCTTTTTTTTTTTTTTTTAATATGAGCCCAAACCCATTACTGTGGGAACTAGAACTGGAAGAAGAGTACTGAAAAGAGAGAGGAAGTTCAGAGACAGACTTAACTCGTTTGATTTTCCGGGTTTGGTATGAGAGATACAGATCCACATTTTGAGTGGCCTGATGCTGAGAACAGCAGCTCTCTGACAGCTGACATAGTCCAGACTGGATGTGTGGTGCTGCAGTTCTTTGCCTCAGGTAAGTTACAGAAGTCTGTTTTTTAATTCATTTATTTGTAACCTTCTTGTGATGTCTTATAATCCCATAGGGAATGATTTACAGGACGAGAACAGGAAAATGAAATGCAAATTTTATTTTTGTTAATTAATTGATTAGATAATCCATTCATTTATTCATTCATGTATGCTGTTGACCTCAGCAAGCAGCAGGGCTGTCTACTATGCAAAAGATTTGAGCAGCGTAACACTGCATATTATCTTCATTATATTCTGTTATACTGTAATGTGATACTCATCAAGGCTATTTCTTTTTAACTTTAGGACAATTCAGTGGAGGGCTGCTGGGGGACAGGGGATATGCATGCCACCCGTATTTGATGACGCCCTATCCTGACCCTGATGCAGGGCCAAAAACCCAGTTCAATGTGGCCCTCTCCAAAACCAATGCCACCTGTCTCTGTGGGCTGAGGGAGGCCCCAGACCGGGCATACAACATAATTTCTGCATGCATTGTACTACACAAAATAGTGACTGTCCAGAGGGAGAGGACCCCATCACCCCTTGATTACTCCTCATGGAGGGCAGTAAGAGAGGCCATCATTGAACATTTTTTTTGGTTAAGCTCATAGAGTTAGTTTTTTGTTTTTTTTATTTCACTCTTTCGAGTTCTTTTCTCCAGTTCCTGTAAAAAAAAAAAAAAAAAAATGTATTTTAGCTTCATTGTTCATTTGTAACCCTTTAATGACCAGGACTGACCCCCTAGAAGACCACACACACACTTAGAATAATACTGTAAAAATAAATGACACTGCGCAATATTTATATAAAAGAGAAGGAAACCAGCCAGTTATAACTGCTGCTATGGGTAGTACTAGCTGCTATTGTGTGTCTCTGTGGTTTGCTTGTTTGTTTTTTCTTTTTTTGTGCTCTCTCTATCTCTTAAGTGTTTTTCTCTATCTCTTAAGTTATTTTGCTGCTTTAACACTGTGAATTTCCCAATTGTAGGACAATAACGGAAATCTAATCTAATCTAATGCCTGAAATAGTACATGACGTAATTACCTTTTTCTTATGCTTTAGATTTTCCACCTCAAGCTAAACTTTTCGATCTTCAATTTTTTATATTCTATGTTAAGCTCCAATTTTTTTTCACTGCGTCTTTCCACTGCATGCTTGAATAATGGATTTGTAGTACTGATATTTTCTGTGTATCACACTTGGCTCCTCCATCTTGAAATACGCTACTCTTTGTGTCTTGTGACTCCATGCTGCATTTGGTCAAATACAACAAACCCCACCCCTTTCATGTGAACACAAACTGATGTACATGGAAAGCATCTGGGTTCAATTAGTGAGTTTATAACCTGCTTCGTGACACTGATTATCCGGATTGCAAATGTTTGGGTAAGTGAAGCCAGGTAATGAAAAGAGATCCCAGGCATGTTAATCCATCTTCATGATACAGGTCTTATATGAGTAAGATCCTTTGTTTTCTCGGTATTCAAACCCACTAGGTACTTCAGTGAGTACTTAAAGTGTACAAACTTCACACACAGAGTGTGTGGATTTAATCAAGTTTATATTCTCTCACACACATACAATGTTATGCACGTACCACAAATGACAACACAACAGGTGATTGTCGCCTGTCTGCTGTTGTGGCCACTTGACTTCACAGTGTACCCTGTGTCATTAAGACACTGAGCTCTAAAACTGTCTGGCACTGTTGTCGTGTAAATGTTTGACTCCCCCATTAACCAATCCGATCTTGTATGCCTGTGAGCAGACCACGACATCGAACTCATCCAGCAGGGTGGCAGCACTTCGTTGACCTCACAGCCTTCTCATCTGCATCTTTGATGAATTCACTGGCGCTTAAACTCACTCTCCAACCCTAAAAAGATCCAAAAGCTTTTACAAATCAGTTTGTTACAACTAACATTTTTCAGCAGTGATGCTTTAAATAGATTGAGAATACACACACGGCATATTGACTTTCCTTTGAACCTCTGCCCTTCCTGTTCAGAAGTCAGTAAAGACTCACAAAAAACTATGAAAGTTCCATTAATGAATTATAGAAGTAGAGGTGTTTTAACAACACTTTTCCTTCCTGATATCCAAACCAGGATAACCACCATCACACTTTATTTGAACATATTTAAAATCTATGATATGATTGATATTGTTATATGGTAGAGCTAAGGTTAAGCCTGTGTAAAACGTGTGTTGTTGCCACATGCTCCTATTATTCTAAGCTGAGTCTATGAAAATATTGAACTGGGCAATTTTCTTACGGGTATTGAGATTGGATTTCTGAATAAATTTGTTGATTTTTTTGGTTCATCTCTGTGTGTCTTTGCGTGTTAGCCATGCGATGGACTGGCAGCCTGTCCAGGGTGTAACCCGCCCTCACTCCGAACATTGGCTGGGATTGGCTCCAGCAGCCCCCACGACCTGGAAACGGAAAAGCAGTAGAGGATGGATGGATCTTCAATGCAGACCTGTCCAGGGTGTACCCTGGCCTCACTCAATGCCAGCTGGGATTGGCTCCAGAACTACACGTGACCCAGAAACAGTTGAGCAGTAGGGCATAGTGGTTAGCGCTGTTTCCTCACAGCAAGAAGGTTCTGGGTTCAATCCAGAGGCCTGGGGCGTTTCTGTGTGGAGTTTGCATGTTCTCCACGTGCCTCCGGGGGTTTCCTCTGGGTACTCAGATTTCCTCCCACAGTCCAAAAACATGCATGTCTATGTCAATTGTTGATTCTAAATTGCAGTTGGTATGAGGGTGAGTGATTGTCCATCTTGCTTGTCTTGTGCATCCCTATGTGTTGGCCCTGTGATGGACTGGCAACCTGTCCAGGGTCTACCCTGCCCTCACTTGGAGGATTGGGTGGAATTTGCTCCAGCACCCCCTGCGATCCTGAAACGGGCAAGTGGAAGATGAGTGAGAGTGAGTGCTCTTTAATGATGACATTTCTTGGTCTCCATATCAACCCATCTTCATGCTGGGTGACTTAAAAACATGCGAGCTGTCCTCATCTCCCAACTGGGTGTTTTCAAAGTTGGCTGAGGTCACATCAGATTGGTGAGCTCAATCCAATGCTGAGTATGACAGGAAGGAAGCCATGCTTCTGCTCTGGGTCCAACTTGCTGCATGAAGTATTTTCTACATCGCAGTCTTTTGCAATCTGCTCATTGCAATGTCTGACATAGCAATTTCTACTGAAATTCAATGGCTCGTTCAGCCCTGCTGCTTAGAATTAAAGCCTTGTACATTACGCTCCTGGATAGGAGTGTATGTGCCTGTTCAGTATGCAGCCTAACTACTCAGGTTTCACATCAAGCCTAATTTTACAGGTGTGAAACTATCTAACATTTATTATTAAATCGGTATGCATTATTTGATCAGTGCATATACTCATACACTGACACCAGACATTATTGAAAGCATTTCCAGTACTAGTATTGCAATATTTGGATGCCAATACAAGGATTTTTAATGTGTGTGTTTTAGGACCAATCAGGTATTTGCCTGTGAAGAATCCGTTGTTCAAGCTTGTGCTAAAGTAAAGTTTCTAAACTTGTGTTTTTCCCTATGCACCTCTCCCTTCAGCAGGGCTCAGTTGGAAATGTCCATGTACATTCATGCACAGATCAGGATTAGTAATCCCTGGATCAAGGTCAGATGATGACAGGCAGTGCACCTCACAAACCCAACAATGACATGATCCCATCCCAAAGTTTTGCATCCAGAGCCTATCTGTCCTCAGTGTCACAGCATTCCATTGTTGTTCCAAAACTACACCAATGTTCTTTCCTTACCATAAGCACACACATTGATGTTTTAAGAAAATCCCACATCAGGGTGCTGCAACCAGGAAAAAAAACTCACTGAGCACCAAATGCATATTAATGAGCAGATGAAGAGTCCTGAACAAAGCAGCAGCAAACAGGCCTCGAGACATCTTTACTATCCTAATGTGCAAAACTGCCATAGTGTTCTAATAGTGTTTGCATTATATATCCCAAAAGCTAGTTAACTAACAAGGGATACATTGAAAGTACAATTACCACAATGTAACGTAATCGCAACTTGGAAATTATATTCTCAGAGTTTGCACAGTTCCTCCAGAGCCTTAAGGGATATCACATCTATTTTAACAGCTGTTTGATTTAAAGAAGAGTGTAGTGAAATTCAATTAAGTGGCATTTAATCTTATTGAAAGTGAATAAAGTGAATAAAAAGGGCAGTGTTCAGGAAAATGACTTAGAACAGGAGATTTGAGTACTCTACACTGGGATGACAGTCCAGTTATTGTAAGAAGAAAGGGGAAAAAAAAAAAAAAAAAAAAATCAAAAAACCCCCATTTACCTTCAAGGATGCTAATGGATGCTCTGGACCAAGTAAGCTCCAGTGAAAGGCAGCCAAGTCTTCATCAGGCAGTATGTGATTTCCTGTAAAATACATTAAGCCATAGTCATGTTAGTCAGCCTTATCACAACCGTGAAGTCCATTAGTGATCAGTATAGTCATGCCAACCTAAAATTGATGCGAAAATGACAAAGCGATTTGGATTGAGATCAAGCTGTCGTGCCACTTCGTGCATCAGGTATTGGCTGGTGGTGAGGCTTTTGCCATTGCGGCTAAGTTTCAGGGCATGGGCACTGAAGTAGCATGGGACGTTGCACAGAGCGTAGTCAGAGTCATAGGCTACCAGGCCATGGAAGCCATTCTCCCTGCATAAGGCTATCACTTCCAGGTGGTGGTCCTCAATGCTCTGGACAACCTGAGGAGTGGTCAAGACAAGAATTAGGCTTAAGATGGGAAAGCTTCAAAACAGACTTCCAACACAGACATGGAGTCAGACACTTGAGTAAGGTCTGCAGAAACAGCATCAACGAGCAGATGCAGATTTGAAGGAGGCGCCAAATGCTTACTCCAAACAACAGGCAGAAATACTCGTGTTTTCAAACATGTTTGAAATGTGATCAGTAACATAACATTACAAGACTATAATAACATAACACTGACAGCCTGAAGCAGAATATACCATATTACACAGATCACTGCATTGCCATGAGATCTTGGCATCCAGCAGTTCCACTTTACTGCCTGATGCCTAAAATCTGAATCTGATCGACAACCTTAACCTCCTAAGACCCTGCATCCTTATCTGAGGACATTACTTTTGGGTTTTCTATGCCATTATGCATACTTATTTTCACTCAACTCCAAACCTCATTTGTGGATTTGTTTTAATCAACTTGTTGTTGCTAAAGCACATTGCAATGATCACTGTACAATCACAATGGCCAAGGATTTCCACATGCATGCATACTAAAAGAAAGCTTGGGACTCAGGATGTTAAGGGTTTAAATGACAGTAGACACAGAACATGTAAATGGAATGGACATATCAGTGTCAGTTCACGCTGGCTAAGATTCATGTCATATCTGACTGAAAGCATTCATTTATTTCAGAGACACTATCTGGTTCATGGGTGTTGAGCAGCAGCTTAATAAATAATCAAATAATGAATTCTCCTGTCCATGTGACTGACTGGCTTCAGTGTCCAGCCCCTCTGCATCCTGAGACCAAGGCCCTCTGGGACCCTGGCCTCTGTCCATCACTGCCAGCACAATCCAGACACAGCCCAGCACAGACCTGATGCCACACAGCCCCTGCTAACCCAGAGGCCCCCAGCTTTGTTAGGGCTGGAGTCAGTAGTGGTAACAAGAGGGCCGACTAGCACGCTAGCCACGGAGTTGCTAATGTCTGCAACCCCGGATCTGCTCAACAGGCAATGCCAGGTCGAGTTTCACTCACTTCGACGCGGAACCTGAGCAGTGCCAGGCGGATGCAGTGGGCCATGCACACAGGGGGAAGGAACCAAACTTTGGGCGGAGGGGTGCCCTTGTTCTGGACGTGGCTGATGATCTGCTGGGCGGTCTGTCTCTCATTCACCTGCCGTTTGACCCACTCGTGAAGACGGCCTTTCTCCAGGGCGCCATTGAAGCACACCAGGAGCTCGATGTTGCCACTGAAGCAGGCCTTGGACAGGGCAGCCAGGTATCCCAGCATGTGGTTCCACTGGCCCCCGCTCACCCAGTCGGTGTAGAAACCTCCGTATAGCCGGTGAAGGCAGTTCTCGGCGTCCACCAGCAGCCTCAACGGACCCCGAGGGGGTCTCTGCCGGTCGCCTCCAACCAGACTTCCCCGAGCCAGCTTCTGGAGTTCTACCGGTACAACAGCGCTGGGACATTGCTTCTCGATGTACTCCTGGAAACCCTGGACACCCATGCTGAACTTCTGCTTAACACACGGAAACTTAGAAAGGCGAAATATCGGTGGAAATGAAGCAAATATGTAGCAGAACCGGGATTGCTGATAGTGACTCGAAGCCAGGGATGGAGCCAGAGTTATTTGGACAGAACCTAAGTCAAGCTGTTACTGAAGCACCGTCAGTAGACGCTGAATTTGTTTTTCGTTCATGGCTGTTAGTTGCCATGTGTCCTTTCATGGAGCCATGTCTGAGCCGGAGTCTTACCGGAGCCACGGGGGGCACGTGACCCACTGACGCACGCCTTCGCTAAGACCCGCGAAAGGAGCAAGATAGTACCCTGCAGGAGCCGTACTCGTCGGGTTTTGGTAACCGCTCCCGGTTAAATATCCACTTTTGAGTATGAGACATAAAAAACTCCAATAATCTCCTTCCCTGACCGCTTTAGCTAGCCCTCTGCAGATAGGCGTGATGTCAAGGAGAGGTCACAGAAACCGAGAAGCCACAAGGAAGTCGACTCTGTTGTCACTGGAATTTTGAAACCAACTTTATTTATAACTTATGGGCAAAATACACTCCTTGACCACCCAAACCAACAGGAGTGAAATGTTAAAATCAAAAAACATGAAAGGAAATGACAAGCAGAGGAAAACCCAATTACAACAATAATTTGATCAAAAACCTTGACTCGATTAATATTAATAATAATGTGACTAAGCTGCCACATTTTCTCCAGTCCGAAAAGGCAGCAAAATGTGAATTGAAGTCATGTCTGTTTGGCACCCCAAGAGGGCAGCATACCATCAGGAAGTGTGTGAGTGCGGCAGTCATTCGTAAGTTCTCCTGTAATCTTGCAGAACTTTGTTTTCATTCACTGTTCAGAAAGTAGGATCATTGGGGCCCTAAACAAGGATATCAGTCTTAAACAACAAAAACAAATGTCCAAACATCTAGTGTGTAATGTAGATGTGTTATCAAGGACTGAAAACATCTATGACTTCCAGATTTGTAACAAGATGTTTTCCAAAATGCACTGTCATGGCTGTATTACTAAGAGGGCCAAATGAGTCCTTTAAATGTTGTAACTTGTTTGCATTTCGGATGAGCCCTCCATTATCACCCTGTTGGAATTTACTTAGCTACATACACAGATAAGCCGATCCCAGCTGGCATTAAGTGAGGGCAGGGTGCACCCTGGGCAGGTCCGCATTGAAGAAATATGTCATCATTTCTGCAATTTGCTTACTATCCAGCCCTGAAAGGTAGACAAGTATTATGGCTATTTGTTCAAAACAGTTTAGATATCAACAGCAGCTCATAGTTTCTTCTGCACACTTTTCTCCTGCACGGGGAGAGAACATACAAACTCCGCACAGAAAGGCTCCATGCCTGGGAACCCAGCCCACACCTTCTTGTATGGCAACAGCGCTAACCACTATGTGACTGTGCTGCCCCAGGTCAATCACTCTTAACTCTTAAATCAGAGAACCCATTTGATCCAGAAAACAAATAGCATGAAATTTGAGAAACCACTTTAAATCCTCTTTTTGATTCCATTAAGCATGATATCAGCAGATGGGCTGCCTCAGCAGTGTAAGTATAAGTGTAAGTAGGGTACAAATGCTGGATATAAATGTGGTATCAAGATTCATTCATATTACAGCATCTATTCCTCTCAAAACTAAACCAACAACATCAAAAATTTAATTTATTTGATTATTTGATATGTAATTACAAAAAGCCAAGACATACTTAGAACACCCCCACCCCTCCCCCCAAAATCCAGCAGTGGTCTCCTGACTGCATTGCTAAACTGGCGGCATGCTGACCTGGATTTCCTGCAGGCTGACAGACTGACTGTGTGTTACTACTGTCCAAAATTCATTTAGATCATCACTGTCACTTTGAGGCTGCTGTGATAGACTCTTGTTTGCCTCCATAATAACAAGCTTTCCTGCTCAGTGACAGAAGCCTCCCTCACGATCCTCCCTCCACTTAACTTCACTATCTTTTATATCAATATCTTTTCCATTTACTTTGGTGGAGCAGCTGCTTATCAGCAAAACCAGGGATTTTTTTTTTTTTTTTGGACATAAAAAAGCAAACTACGATGTCATAGACTCCACTCGATCATGTGCCATGATTTTCTTCAGATAGATTGCTAAACAGTCAAATTAAGCTGCTACTGGGTTCACCAGGAAAACAGAAAAACCATAATTAACCCTAACCCTAACCCTTAGTCTTCTGATATGGTTAATATACACAGCTCCTTAGACCTTGGTTCACTGACGGAACTCTTGGTCTAAAATACAAAAATACAAATTGAGGTGATAAATGTGTATTTATACTTTTCTTAATAACGGTTTAAATATGTATGTGGGTTTGGACCCTGGTCTTCCTGTGCCAGTTCAAAGTCTTAAATATTAGGTTTGCTGGCCACTATTAAGTACCCATAGGACTGAATGTGTGAAAGGTTGTTGTATCTATATGTCGGCCCTGTGATATACCGGTGACCTGTCCAGGATGGACCCCATGTGGTCTAGAGAATGGATGGCTGATTAATAGATCCTCTCTACATATTATCTTTCATTTATAGAATACAGCGTGTGGGGATTTCACTTTTTTAATAATTTAACACATTTTTTATCTTAATATCAATAAAAGTTGTTTAGGTGTTGCTCAGTTATTTGTTCAGAAAAGTTTGGGAATGTATTTTTAGATTTACACTGATATGCATAGAAAGCAGAATGTACAAACTACTGCTCTGGAGTCGATGAAGTCATAAAATACATTAAACATCCACATCAGAAACAATATCCAAAATATAATATTGGTGGAAATTATATACAACAAATGAATTCATACATATTATTTAATTGTAATTTAAAATATGTTTGTGTACAGTATCCTAAATGTGCAATTCATTTTGAAACTCCACTCTGTAGAAGTCTTTCATTCTCGTATAAATTGTGCTTCTTGAATACTGTAATCTGCACCTGTATTAATTAACACAGATGACCTTCATGGCAACAAAGCTTAAGTTGAATATGACAGTGACAGAAATAGATATCTAAATGACATACAATTACACAAATGTTTTTTGCTCAGCAGCTAAATCAAGATGCTTGATACATGCCCTCTCAGAAGTCAAGCGATAGTCTAAAGTTCTGCGCTCGTTGGGCCAGTTCCTTTGCAAACTCCTGAGCTTCACGCAGAGCCTGCTTATCTGGGAATTCCAACGCCGCCTTTTTGGTGGCTATAGCCAGCTGCTTCAGGAGAGCACAAAGGTGGTTGCTCTTTAAAAGGAGGCTCTGGCTGGAGTCTCCATGCTGCGCCTCCCTGCACAGGGTGTCCACCAGTCTCTGGCCCACCATGATCACCAGCTTACTTTGGGAGATAAATTTCTCTGGTGGGTGACCATCATTAAGACTGTACACAAATCCCCCAATAGCCTTCTGGAGAGCACCAAAGTACAGTCGACAGTGTTCTGACAGGGAGGGGGACTGTTGTTCTTCTGTGCCACTGCTGGACTCAGAGGAATGATGCTTTTTATCAGCCTGAACAGTACAGAGATGGAGCAGAGAATGAGTAAATGGACATACATAGCATGGCTATACAGTGTAATAAGCACAAGATCTCTTGAAGGAGGTTTGCTGGTTCCCCCAAGGTGTTGGGACTAAGGTACTAAGGTAAAGGTACCTTCCTCAAAGCATTATTTCTTCCTTTTAGCCTTTGCTCATTTTTGATATGTATTTTAATTCTTTTGTTTTATCCTTACCCTATCCCTATTTCCTGGAAGATGTATTTCATCATTTCATCATTTAACCCTAACCCTGTTTTTGCATAATGATTATATCATGATCATAATTCATTCATTAATTCCTCTCCAACCGCTTATCCATTTCCAGGTTGTGGGGGTTGTTGGAGCTAATCCAAGCTGACATTGGCCGAGGGTAAGGGACAGGTCACCAGTCCATCACAGGGCCAACACACAGAGAGAGACATACACAAACAACCACTCACACTTACACTCAGACTTACAGACAATTTAGAGTCAACAATTAACCCAAATATGCATGTCTTTGGATGGTGGGAGGAAACCCACGCAGGCATGGGGAGAATATGCAAACTCCGCACAGAAAGGCCCCAGGCCGGGAACCGAACCCATGACCTTCTTATTGTGGAGCCACAGCGCTAACCACGATGTCACCACACTGCCTTGATCATGTTTCATGTGGTTTTATTATTAAAATTCTGAGAGGATAAATTATACATCTGAGATTACCACAGATGAAAACATAAAAATGTTTTTTGTATGCTTTTATCATGTTTGTGGGAGATACCCACCAATATCTTGTTTGAGACTGGTGTTACATTTTCTTGTGGTTCTCTTTGAATTTTCTTTTGTTGCTCTTCAAAGTCAGTCTTGGTCTGAGGAAAAGTCAAAATCAGCTGTGTCAACATAAATGTCCTGGAAGGGGATTAATAAAAGGTACATTTTAAAACATTCCTAGGTATGCTTTGGTTTTTTGAAAAAAATCTTCCACTAAGCATGGTTACCTATTATATGGTATCTGTTAATGAAAAGGATCAAAAATGTTTACCTGTAGCTCTACATAGTCGTTTTCTTCCTCCAATGCATCCACTCCTTTTTTGCCTCCATCAGCACTTTTCAGGGTCTCTGGCTGACTTGTGATGTTGAAAGGTTGTGGATCTTTCTGAGATGCTCTGAATAGAAGCTTGCTGTTGGCAATAATGATGGACACCAGGCGTTTGACATCCTCTGGAATGGTTCGTGCCACCATAACAAAGCGCTCCAGCTGGTCAGGCGTCTGGACCTGACCCGGGTTCTGGCACAGTATGTTTAGTGGCCAGCCAGCCATGTTCAGAGCACTCACTGTCTGTTGAAGGATTAGACCTGAGTCTTCAATGATGGACAGCTGTTTGTAGAGCCTCGTCTGAAGATTGGCATCTGTCAAACGGCGGGCATTGCCTTTAACATCCAGGGAAAAGTTCAGGAAGCACATAACAGAACACAAAATCCCTTCAGCTGCTTCTTTGATCTCCTTTAGGTGTTTCTCCAGATGTTCTTTGCTCCTCCAGTGACTACTGACAAACTCCATGAGGAGTGGTACCGCTCTGCAAATAGACTCCTGCAGCTCCAAAAGTCTGTGACAGGCCTTGTCCTGGCTAAGCATGACCTCCCTTAGAGGCTCTGGAGAGGAAGAGCTCAGAGCCAGAGAGTCACAGGAGCTGGTGGATGAGCTGGAAGCCCTGCTGATTCTTTGATTGTCTGCTTGAGTGTGATGTAGGATTCTACCTCTCTCGCTGTTCTCATGCACGAATGACTCTCCACTTCCTGGAAGGTTGTGGAAAGCCGTACAGGCCAGAAAGTTCCTCATCTTCTGGAGGCAAACCCTATTGAGTTCAAGAACATTGCCTGAGTCACCTCTGTACTCTAGAGGTATATGATCACTCTGGGCACTGATGGGATGGGGTTCTCCCTGGGGTGACTCCTCTTCAGGTATCTGAGTTGGGAGCTTGTCATAAATTGGGACCACTTTGGGTGGACTCTGCAGATCAAAGGAAATAGATTTTGGTATATCATAGACTGAGGGAGTTGGGCTGGCTCTTTCTGTGGGTGGAGCACGTGCTGGAAGAGTGTCATAGAGCTGCCTACAAGCTTTGTGGGGCATGGTGTCACAGACGCCTTCGGGAGAACTTGATCTCTCAGGACCCATTGGCACATCATAGATCCACTCTGGTCTGCGGGGGTTAGGAAGGGTGTTGCATCCACTAATTATTTTTTGTTGGGTTTCTGAGCCTGAGGGAAGAGGGATGTCATAGTTCGGGTCCTGAGGCAAAGGTGGTGGAACAGCATACACCTGTGCCCAAAAACATGAAAACATCAGAAATCTAAGGCCTACAGGAATTATGCATTCGTAGAAAGTTAGTGCCTCAATATGCTTTGCACCAAGTGTGCCACCCCTGTGTATTGTTTTTGTTACATTGACAATTATTTAGTGAAATCCCATTTTGAAGGCTTGTAATTTTGGAATTTGTCCAACAGCCATCTTGGTTTTCGGACACAAAAATATTGAATTGAGCCATTACATAAAAAATAGGGCCATCGAAAAAACTATATTCTGTGGGGGAAAAAAAGAGTTTGAAATTTTGTGTGAAAACAGTGATATCTCAAAATCTTCATTATGAAACAGGTTGAATTTTACATATATGGTTCACACACTCCCTGTCCACACGTGTACCAAATCTTAGGTTGATAGGTAAAACTACTGAGGAACTATAGAGTTTTTACCAAACAGTGTCCCTTGGCGATCTCCAGTGTGTGAAACCTATCCAAAACGGTCCAATTTGGCTAAAATTCACACTGCAAGATTTCAGTGATACATGCATTTTTAACAGATAACCTTTTGGGGCCAATCACAGACTTTTAGGAACATTATATAAGTAAAATTCCATTTGAAAATTGCATTTATAGGAATGAATATATGGTGTCTAAAACCTATCCAAACACAAATTTGACATATTTTTGCCTGTTTTATGTTGTTATTTTGAAGCTTTAGCTTTAGCCTCCTTTTCGTCCTTACTGTACAACATCTGCAGCACTTCCGTCGGTGTAAACACCATATTCTCCATGTTAGTGTAAAAAAAGTGTCAAACTTCCCCACGACAGTAACAGAAACGACGGTAAAAACTGATTAAACATCAAGTTAAAGGGACATTTGGGCCGTCTGGGTGTGTCACTGTGTGCATCACTGCGTGTATGTCCCATGCGGCTCTGGTCCCGTTACGCAGCCCTTATTTGGGGTGAAAAAACGGCCCATTCAGGGATTGTTATACGTCAGAGGAAACCTCAGGGCCTCTGGTATTGGATGGAAATTTTGTTTTCATCAAGACTTTGATTGACAGGAGACGCTGCCTGCGTGTAGTCGATGTGCAGTCTGACGGACCTTTAAATTAGCATTAGCACAGAGGGGAAAGAAGACAAAATGTCCGATTAGCTGGACATGATGGATAAAATTGAACCAAGGATTATTGTTGGGCACATCTTCAGCTTTAAAATGAGGCCAAGCATGTGATTTTATTCAATGTTTTAGTCGGGGTTTGATCGAAGAACGTTCGTATTTCACAGAGACAGAAAACGACATCCGATTTTTTTGGTTTTTGGTGAGCAGGCTTGTTGAACCTAACCTTTATCAGGAAATAAACTAAATTTTTGTACTTTGGTGTTGTTTCTATGACAGTCGGCGTCCCAACCACTAGGGGGACTGAGCGAACAGGTTAAAGATGTCATTAAAATTGAATGAGGCCAACGCTTACGGGTAGCGGGTCCTCTCCAGTCTGCCTACTGACTTGCCTGATAAAATGAAAACAAAGAAATAAAAACAAGAATTTGATCACGCCATTAAATGTTTTTTAAATGTTGTTTTACTAACCATGTTCTGCCAAAGTCTCTGTCTCTCCCAGTTCCTCTCCTCTCTCTCCCTGTCCTCATCCTGCAGGTGGTGACTCATCGCCATCCCATGTTCTAACCCTAACCCTAACCCTAACCCAACACCTTCTGGTCCCATATTTCATGAATTCTGTACTACAGCTCAACTCCATGAACTTCATGCAGCAACATGTTCCTGCCTATGCCCCCCTCCCTCCAATGCCTATCTCACTCTCTCTCTCTCTCTCCCACTCTCAACCCAACCGGTCGAGGCAGATGGGTTAACCCTAACCCTAACCTATACCCCCTGAGCCTGGTTCTGCTCGAGGTTTCTGCCTCTTAAAGGAAGTTTTTCCTTGCCACTGTTGCCAAGTGCTTGCTCATCAGGGGATCTGTTGGGTCTCTTTAAATAATTTAAGAGTTTGGTCTAGATCTGCTCTATATGTAAAGTGCCTTGATGTAATTTTGTTATGATTTGGCGCTATACAAATAAATCTGATTTGATTTGATTTGAAATGTTGAGTGATGTAGCGGTTATAATTAAAAATGATTAAGAAATGCAGAAAGCGGGAGTAGTTGATTGTGGATGCTGCTTACAGTATGTTTATTTTTGCTTGGGGGGGCTAAGACTTTTTGAGGATGGGGCTTAAGCCCCCCTCTTGCCGTCAGTGGACGGACGTGTGACGATATCGAATAGCTTATGTCACGGCTTCAGCAGGCGTCTTCACAATGGCAATGGTCGCTGAGGATCATGAGTACTGTAGGCTAACGTAACCTTCTGCTAACACCCAAAACCACCATTGATTTCTTAGAATCGGAGAAGAAATCATTAAAACTCATGGCCATAACGATCATATTGTTGAGCTATCCAGGACGCTGTGCTTTCGTACAGCGTGCGTGCCCCCTCCAATATTGGAGACCGCAGAGGAGAAAAACATTTGATTTTGAAATTCTTAACTGAAGTTCTTTTATTTTGAAAGCGCAACACAGCGTCATGTAGGGGGCGGGGGCCAACACTGGTTGGAGACAGCAACACTCAGCAGCAGGCTGTCTAATGATACAAACTCTTTAGAACGAGATTGAAACGGTCTTTTGGGAAAATTTCCATGAATATGGCTTGTTAAAATGCAATTTTGTTAGTTTTCATTCATATGTGTATATCAATGTGCCCCCTCCCCCAATGTTAACTCATTCCTACGCTCTTGTGTCATTAAAAAGGAGACTAAGCCCCGCCCTCACCAGCACTAATTACTGCTGCTGCTGTTCAGTGGACAGGTGCAGCTAATCAAGGCAATCACTGGAGGGAGGGGGGAGGAAGAGACCCACAAAGCCCATACACACATAGACTCTGTGACACTTCTAAAGTCTGAGAAGGGCTGTCTGTATATTTGTCTGTGTGACTATATATTTGTGTGTGTGTTCTGGAGTTTAACAGAAATGTCAGTAGTAACAGTTGATCAGATGCTCTCTTATCAGAGGAGTCTGATGATATCATTGCTTTGATTGCATCATCTCAACCCCTCTGAAACAATTGAATAGGGATTAGGTTTTTGGCTTGGCAAGCCTCTCACTCTGGCGCTTTTTATGGTGCCAAAATATCATATTCTACCAAGAAAAACAATAGCACACTGATCCCAAACAGGCCTCACATGCTGTTGTTTGGACTATATGGGTTTATTCAAGGCCCTACGACGAGTTTGCACTTTAAATTTTTATGGAAGAGGAATAGTAATAAAAACTAAAATAAGAATAAGAAACACGAACAATAACAAGAGTGACTCGGCGCAGGCCCCGAGGTACTAAATATATTTGGAGGAGAAGGTGGAGCTGAGGAGGAGTGGGGGTGGATCTGACCTATTCTGGATTAAATCTTGATTGGGTGGTATAGTCTGTCAATTACACAGTAGAACCCCCACAATCCATCTCTGCTTTCTGGTTTGTTTCCCTCTAAACGGGAGCATAATTCAAAAAATTAACATTGAGTTGAATTGAAGACTTGAAACTAGAGACAGGGACCAACTTGTTGGGAAAATATTAACTGATCTAATAAATCAAGGGAGAGTTTAATACAATCACTTGTTTATACAACCAGTGGAGTTGCCCACTGATGGTCATTACATAGAATACAGGTTTAAGGCTCTTGAGCATTGGCTTCACTGTTCAGACTGAGAGTCTAGGGCCCCTTTTATCATCACACATCTTGACTGTACTCAACATTCCTGTACTGACATGTTACACAGTTCCTTTGATGTTTACATGATAGAATACAAAATAATATGGTAAATGATACATGGCATATGTTAAAAGTGTGCATGGTTATTTGTACAATTCAAGACTACTACGCAGTATTTGGGGGGAGGGTAGGAGGAAACATTTAAATTGGGAAGATCAATACATGATTTACCCACTCCATATTTTCATAAATGCAAATTGAAGAATATGTCTATGACACAACAGTGTTTGCGACTTTGCCTGCCAAAGTATGGGTGACCTATAATGGGTCCTGAATGCACCCTGTGAAGACAAAGGACTAAAGCTGCTTCTGATATGTTTATTTGTTTGTTTGAAGCAGGAACTTTCTACAAAATGAAATAAAATTTTGAAAGAAAGCATATCACAGGTTTTCATGCTTCTGACTGACAGAAACTTACATAAGTGTCCCCAGGAATTGTGTACTTCACACTGTCAAACCTCTGCTCCAGCTCATTGAGAGGAATCAGTGAGTGTTTTTTAGACATGTGTCTAGTTGTTGTTGATGCCTGAAAATAGAAGAGTACAATAACAGTGATCATTCCAAAGAAATATTAATTCAGGTAACAATATATCTAACAAATGATCCCTGCTTTGCATCCTTTTCATGTGTGTATATTTTAAGGAGCTCACATTGAAAAGAGAAGCTCGTCTTGCTCTGACCGGGACATCATAAACTTCCCCTTGTTGACTGGACACAGTGTTGCAGAATCTAGGCTGGAGACAAAATAGACAGACAGTCATATAAGGGCTGACTGGAAACAACTGATCAAAGCAGCACTTTCCTCAATGACCTCTGTATCAGTGCATTTATGGGGACAGTACTTGCTCTGACGCCTGTTGAGAGTGCCATAATGAATGCACTATACCAATTAGTGGAGCTCCATGATAGAGCTCATGCTGTTCATTAGATATTAGGTGGCAAATGCAGAGGGGAACAGGACTCCCCTGAAGCAGGAAAGGAAATGGTAAACATCTGGGTGCATTTCTCCCTGCTTTCTGCTGCATAGGCACCCATTCAGACACTTCTGTATTTCTGGGGTGTCTGGTGGCATTGGCTGCTGTTTGCAGTTAAAATTGTCTGAAGTCTGTGTCTGTTTGTCTTTTACAGGCCTATAAAGACATCAGTTCTGCATGTCTGTCCCCATGGAGAGGCCCCTGGTCCCTATCTGGAAACTCTTTTAGCAGCAGGGGGTTCATAGCATTGCATTTCTGCATTAGTCTACCTCTCTAATCAAGATAGTTGACACTTCCAGAAAAGAGAGCTACGTTTGACCTTGGAGCAATAGACTGGTTGACATTGAGAAACTTTTTTCTTATTTAAAAAAATCATTATTGACTACCTTTTCCTCGGGTCCTTCTGTGCTGTGTTTAGTGGATGGGAATTTGTGCATCTTGTCCATGCATTCATAAGCTAGATTGCTGGATGGTCGAGGTATACTTGGAATCTGGTAGATATTTTGCATTCTGTCATCAGGTTTGGCATCAGCTAATATGGGCGTTTCTAGGACATTGTGTAAGAATCCTGAAGCGGGTCCAGTTTGTGGCAGGAGCTGCAGTCTGTTTGCAGGAGCCAGGCCATGCCGTCCGTACAGGGAACACATCCACCAGCCACTGGTGCCGGCCACATGTTGATTCACCACCACCACGATGTCTCCTTTTCTGAAAGCCAGTTCATCTGCACACTCTGCAGTGTTGTCATACAGAGCCTTGGCAAGTGTGCTCTAAAATAAAGAGCAGAGCAATGGAAATCAATTATTAGGTAAAATAAAAAATATTGGTATCATCCAAAATTGGTTTATCCAACTATTATATTACCTTATAATCTGCACAGCTAATGGCTCAATTCTTACTTGAAAATTCTTATATGTTAGACAATCTATTTAATAGACAGCATAGAATCCTAGAAAATAGTTTGTTTTTTTGCCTGCAGACGTTTCCTTTTCGAAAAAGTTCCCTCAAATTCAGTGTCATCATCCAAGTCAGCAGGTAAAATTCCAAGTCATTTCATAAATTGTGATTAGAACAACTAGACATCTAAATTTGCTGCTTCCCCCATTGTTACACTGGTGGTCAAACAAACAAGAAGTAGAACTCTCCTTTATTTTGAGTGACATTTTTCTTTGCTCATTTTCACTTCCTATTTGTGCCTTCTGTTGGGAGATACATGAAAAAAAAAAAAACAAGTTCCCTTGAAACTTCCTCTCGCAAGGTTGTGAGAATTTGGTTTCATCACTCCAAATATTCACTGTGCAATTTAAAAACCTCATGCCATGACAAATTCTGAACACCATTTGTATTCAGAAGTACAACACTTATACTGTAATATTGATAAAAAAGCTCTGTCCTGTTGACAAATTAACATCAGTCCACCAAAGAAAACACAAGAAATGCTTTCAAAACTAGGAGCTAGAAATAAGAAACTTGGAGGTTTGAAAATGTAAAAATAATAATCAAAAGATCCATTCCCATTTGACTTTTCAGATTGTGATTATTCTCCTTGTATAGGATGAAAAAGTGGTCTCAGATCCTTGGACTTCTGCTTGACTATTTATACATAGACAATACATTTTACTTTGAACATTGATTATGAACTGACGATTATTTTCTCAGTCAATTGATTATTTAAGTCCAAAAAACTCCTCACAAAAACAACAAATTCACTGCCATCACAACCTAATTCCAACATCTTCAGTTTAATTTACTTTACTTTTGACTAATGTTCAAATACCCTTTGAGACAGCATGCATATTTGAGAAGTGGGAACTACCTATAATTTTGTGAATTTTCTTAAAATAAGTGTAGTCAAGCATCTGCTGGCCATGCTGACCACATGGGGAAATCATAGATGATGCAAAATGTTAAGAGTAATGGAATAATGGACAGGCCCAGATATTACTGTTCTACAGTAATGTCAAACTAAAGTTAAAGCCAAATTATTTTTGCCAAATATTATTTTATTTCAGATTTAACAGCTGAATGTGACTTATCAATGCTCAAAGCATTTGTTTTGTTTGTTTTTTTACTTCTGAACACCATTTGTATTCAGAAGTACAACACTTATACTGTAATATTGATAAAAAAGCCTCTGCCTTGTCTTGAGATGGTCTGTGAGGTAGCCTGACTAGAGTGGCTAAGTAACAAAAAAACAAAAAACACTAATAGTTAACTGATCAAAACTCAACTTAAATTAGCTTTCATCATGTGCACACAGCTACACACTGATGTCCTAACCCCCCTAACAGCTAAAAAGCAACTGATCAAATAACCCTTCCACCAGCAGTCCAACAGAGGCAACTGGACTGTACCATTGCCGCAGGGATATAACATGTCTCTCCTAAACACAGGTAAGAGATTAAGTTAAAACAATCCCACCAAGTTCCAAGGTGAACTCTTTTGCATTATTTACCGCACAACTCACTCACAACCATACATAAACAAATCAACATCACAGTAAATAATTTACTCCACATAATCTACTACCACCCCCCAACATGGTCCAACCTAGTGACATCACCAATGATCTCACCAGTGTATGAATTTAGGACATGATTGGGTGCCTCCTCCTTTTGTCTGTGGAGCACATGGTTGGTATGGTAAGTAGCAGAGAAAGAATGACTGAATTATGAAACCAAATGAAGCCAATAAATAATAACTAAACAAATTTTTCAGTGTTAATTTAATCATAGATGTTACTGAAATGTGAACTTTAACCAAATATAATGCAAACTACAAACCAACCCAGGATAGTAAGTGTTTGCAAAATAATGATTAATGCTGAACAAACAATTAACAAAGATGGTTAAATCGGTAAACTATGTGGCATTGATAGTAAAAGTAGGGATAAATAGTTTATGCTTACCCACTTTGTCACATGGTATACACCGTAAAGGAGCAGGACTCATGAAATGACCTACTCTTTTCTGCTCTTTCAAAGCATCGAAAAGAAATTAGGTGACAGCCATTATGGGATGGCTGTCACCTAATTTTGGGAAACAAGCTATGACTAATGAATCATTCCCACCAATGCCACCACACACAGCTGAAATGAGTGAGAGCAACTTATGTTCGACTAGCTTTGTAGCCACACACAGAAATAAAATTCTGTTTCCTATGACCTCATTAGTCCTCAGTCAGAAAACATTTATTGTGCTGTTGCGTGATATTATATTACCAGAAGTATATGGCCTGCCAAGTGCAGTGTGACCTGCAGTCCGACCTTATTGCCCTAACTGATGCTCTTGTAGTAATAAATAAATGTTGTTGCTATTATCACATGTAGGTTCAAAGTTCATCATACGTTCATGGGAGAACTGCAGTGATTAAAGCTAATATGGAAGAAGTTGCACTACAGTCAGGCAGATCCTCAACGAAACAAACATACCACACACTCCCTCACACACCCACGCACACGTTGAACCCACAGCTGATGAGCCTGCAGGATAGCACTTTGCTGAACCCCACCTCTCTCCGAAATCGACTGCTCCCTAACAAAGACTCTATTCACCATCATGCTCAGCACCTGTTCGGATGCAGGCCTGTGCACTCCCACTCAGTGTACACACCAACACACACACACACACACACACCGAGCCTCTGCAAACTCCCTGCCTAATCCTTTAGGCCATGCTACAGATGTCCAAGCAAAATATGTTGGGTCAAATCACACCAGATTTACGTTGTTGTGCTTTTTGCTGGGAATCATCACTGCACACTGCCCTAACATAACATTAGGAATTGATCATTAGGACAAAATCTGCTTGTGTTAAAACACTTAATCTTCTCATTCATTTTCTACCACTTATCCGTTACCAGGTTGCAGGGCGTACTGGAGCAAATCCCAGCCAATGCTCCAAACAAGGGGCGGGGTATACCCTGGATAGTTCGCCAGTTTATTGCAGGGCCAACACACAGACATATAACCACAATGCCTAAATTGTCCATAGGCCTCAGTGTGAATGCCTACAGGCAGTTTAGAGTCACTTATCAACCTAGACATGCATATCTTTGGACTGTGGGAGGAAACCTGAACACATGGAGTAAACCTACGTAGGCACAGGGAAAACATGCAAACGTCTTGCCTTCTTGGTGTGAGGCAACAGTGCAAACCACTATGCTGCCATGCTGCCCTTGTGTTAAAGACTTGGAACAAATTTGTTAATCCGGGTCACATTAATATCTCCATGTAAAGAGCCCGTAAGTGTTTGTATGCTTGTAATTTGCACAAAGCCATTTAAACCACAGCCTGTGGCCATCCAGTTATCTGTGGTACTTAAATTTGTAGACATTAATATTATTCATGCTGTTTAAAGGACAGCTGAACCCGTGGATTCAGGCTGCCTGTCCTTACAGGAGGTCTCTGCTTTGTCTCGCGCTGTATTTACTTGTGGCCTGTGTTGTTCACTAAGTAAGGTAACAAAGTCAGATTCAGCTGTGACTCTTTAGGATTCCTGCACACGCCTGCTTGTGCTGATCACCTACTTTGACAGCTGCTCTTCAGCACTAAAACTGCACAGCTGTCTCTGCTTTCCCCGGTCTCCTCCATCTCTCTGCTCTGTCCTGTTCACAAATTAACATCCTGACTAGGGCTAGCTTGTTAGCATGCTAACTTCAGTAGAAGTAAATATTAGAAATATTAACCATTAAAGTGCAGTCATCAGGTATATTAATCATTGTATAACGAAATTTCTTAAAATTAGTTGCAGTCTTTTTCCAATGCAATTAAAGGGCTGCAGAGGCACATCAGGATTTCCAGAGGTACTGGGGAAGGAACCAGTCACCAACTGTATGTGAGTTACACTCTGTTGGTTCACTTGGACCTTCTGGTCCTTGGCAGCCAGAGAACACCACTGGGGTCAGGTCGGCACCTCAGACAGAGTGGCAGGAGCATTATACATAAAGAGCACAACTTTATCCTCTTAAATAAACCTCAAATGTGCTCCAAGAAAATTCACCTTTTTTGGCTATCTCTCCTACTGAAATAAAATTAAGAAGAGATTGGCTCTGTGGCAGCGACACTGACTCTTCACAGCTGTCATGTAATTTGCTGTATTGGAAATGGTGAGAATTATGTTAAATTCTCAGTCACAAACATTCACAATTCATGTAAAACTTCCAAAGTAACATAAGGGACAGGGACAGCCAATCTTAGACCAAGATAAGAACAAAAGAAATCAGTGAGTCAACGCATTCAATATATTGAAAAAACAAACAAACAAATAAATTCGATGAAGTAAATAATTCCTCCGAAGTAAATTATTCTCATCTCATTTGGATGCAAACCGGAAGATCAACTTTGGTCTGGTGTTGAAATAAGAACAGTATTTGAGTCAGGGCAGAGGAGAGGAGGAGGCAGGGGACTTTATGCCAAGGAAAGGAGGAGTTTTGAGACCAAACTGGTAAGTACACAAAATCTCTTTGGTATGTTGGGATTTGAATCAAATGCCATGGAATATTTTCTTTTCAAAAATGCACTCTTCTTGTGATATTGTTATTATGAATTTTCATCAGTGCTGCAGATTCATTTACAGAATTCAATAAATATCTGATCCCTCCATCACCGAACTGCAATTATCCTAAACAGAAGCAGCAAAAATGCTTTCACCTTGGTGAGGAATGTCAGTTATCCACAGGACTGTTTGTTGTTCCCATCAGACAGTAAAGTGGATGATAGACAATGTGAGGAACAGGAGATAAGAGACACACTGCAGCCTTACTGCGATGTGGCAGGAACTGATCTCACTGCTCAGTTTTATTTATACTTCACTTCCTCAGTCTCATCTTCTGACTTTTGTCATTTGTGCAAGCACCATGTGGGTAGTTACTTATTGCTTTACTGTTTTTCTTTGCAAGATTAAAGATGGTGGTGAGGATTGTGTTTTAAGTGATTTAGATGCATGATGTGGTGTTTTTCTGTACAAACACAAAAAGCATCTTTACTCACCAGAGCCTTTTAAGATACAAATGCATTCAACATGTTTGTTTTCCCTCAAGCTCAGAATCTGGTTAGAAATAATGAAGGCAGGTATAACCTTTAAAAGAAAAAGAAGTGTTTAATGCTGTTTATATCGGAATTAATAGGATTACACAATGGCAGCAAAACACCCTAACCCTAACCCTAACCACAAATTTAAATGTTATTAACCTAAAACACTTCCTTAAAACATGTATGCTCACCAACTATCTGCCACCTTCAGTCTGCCTGCCGTTTGCTGGGCAGGCCCAGTGGAGCTTTATTCACTGGAAGCAGCCGCCTGCTGCTGAAATAATGCTGACAGTGGTAAGAGTGAACAGCAATTACATTTAAGTTACAGCTTGTAAAACACAAATGAGAAAAACATTAGACATTAAATGCTGCTCTGTGCTTGGGAGGCTGCTGTTGGATCATAATTCACTCTGGCTTTTAACTATGATGAACACTAAGGAACAATATGCTAAAGCATGACATCATTGTATCCCATAACAGTTTTAGTCATATTTGATATTAGGAAACATTTGCCACGGATGGTCCTTAAAAGTCTTACAAAATCAAACAAACCTGTTTTTGATTTTCTAATGTGTTTGTCTGTAACTACCAAATGAAATCAGATTGTGAAGACCTCTTCACCTGTTTACATATAAGATCTATATAAGGCCTGTGGGAACGATGAAAGAGGAAAACTACTTTTGTCTCATAACTTTACCTTAAGTTTACCTTATAATCTAAATTAGCCTTATCTGTTGGCTTTCAAATTGGCTACAGCATTCTACAATTAGAGCCAATCCAACAAAGTTGCCAAACAAGAGCACGTCAGATGTCAGCCAATCTTAAATGGACTGACATGAAGCTATGACTGTTTCCACAGTGTTGTGCTAGTTACTGAAAAATAGTAACTAGTTTCTTCATTCAAAATGTAACTCAATTACTGATTGAGTACTTACACCAAAAAGTTAATGATAAAAGAAACTTTTTAGATAATTTTTAAAAAGAACATGGTCCCATTAATGGCCTTATAGCTTAATTTCAGTGTTGCATGGAAAATAATACACTGTTGATCAACTTAACAGTTTTTATTCAGTGAAAACATCACAAGGATTTCTGAAATAAATAACACAAAACAATCTGAATAATATATTATTTATAATGATTTAAAAAAAACACTAATGGCTTCAAAAATGTGGCTATAGTGGCTTCAGCGTCATTAAAGGTGGAGGGGCCGCTGCTTGACTGTCTGTGCCCGGTTAGCCTCAAGCTTTGTCGAGGGTTAGAGTTAGGTTATTAGCTTATTGTTTTTGCAGTAAATAGGACCTTAAGACATAGATTGCATTTAACTAAAACATTTTTATCTTTTTTTTTTTTTTTTTTTTTTTTTTTTTACTAAAGAGAAATAATGAGCGTATCCATTTTGAGAAGCTAGTCTTCATGAGGGTCACACACATATTTACAGCTTGAATAAACGTAAGCATGCCCACAATGCTTCGACTCCC
The DNA here is from genome assembly GCF_900963305.1 of Echeneis naucrates. Classification (NCBI taxonomy): domain Eukaryota; kingdom Metazoa; phylum Chordata; class Actinopteri; order Carangiformes; family Echeneidae; genus Echeneis; species Echeneis naucrates. The sequence continues at coordinate 26,721,441 of NC_042515.1, forward strand.
TAGTCGTCATAGTCAGCGGTCCCCAACTCCCAGGCCGTGGACTGGTAATGGTCCATGGGCCATTTGAACCGGAATAAATAACTTACATTATTTCTGTTTTAAGATAAATTTTAAATTAATTGTTTCTCATTGCAATAATTTAAATAATTTCTTAAATACATTTAAAATTAAACCTACAGAGCTAGCAAAATTAGTAAAAAACAAATGTCTTCGGAAAGTTTTTTTGTGAAGAATGAGGAGACAGAAGAAGAGCCTGCGACTTCCATGAAAAAGAAAGCTGCATTTACGTTCGGGCTTAGGGGGCAGAGAGGATGTTACTCATGTTATGTTGTTGGCGCGATGTTATGAGTACATGGCTAATAAAGTTGCATACAAGTGACAGTGGATTCACCTTTATTAGTATATTTCGAAAATAGCGTATCATTTTATTTTGTTTTATTTATCTGCCACACCTTAAAGGCTGGTCTGTGGAAATTATGTCTGACATTAAACTGATCCCAACCGCAAAAAAGGTTGGGGCCCTCATTTACCAAGTGACAGACAAACGCACCTTATTGTAACACAACAGAGTTATTTTATTTAAAACGGAAAGCGTTAAGTATCAGTTTCTGCCCAACTGGTTTCCAATCATGGCTATGACATTGGGTTTCTATGGCAACTCCTCCTTGGCCAGATCGCTGCTTGCCATTGCATTTACTGTTGGAATAATAATAAGGAAAGATCGTCATTGATCTTGATGAGCTTCAAAAGTCTTGTTACCCTTGTTCCCCTACCTCAGCTTTTCTCAAACTATGGGGAACGGAAGTGGGTCGCAACGAACGGTTACACCTGGTTAGTTTCTGCATTAGAATGGTGGAGGTGAGATGCGACCTGGAACGATAATGAGAAAAGTATGATTGACGTTGGCATTTTAATTGGGCGGAACAATAAAAAAACTTCCTCAGAGAAAAGGCAATGTGGGACAATGGGCATTGATTTGACGTTTAGAATGGATGGGTAAATAAATAGTCATGGACAGATTTGTAACAAGAGCAACAAAGGGTGGTGATCCAGCCCCACACTATATAGCAGATCAACCAAAAACAAAGTATGACAATTCATATCTTGCTCTTGGGTTCACATGGCAACAGTTGGAGGGGAGGAGAGAACCCTGTGTGTTATGTGCCTTAAACTGATTGCAGCAGATAGCATGAAACTCAACAAATTGAGGAGACACCTAGAAACCACATACCTGGGTCACGCCGACCACTTGACTTCTTCCAGTGAAAACATGCAGAATACGTTCAGCAGGAAAGTCGTATAGTAAAAGCTGCCTCCGTGACCAGTACAGCACAAATGGCTTAATTCAAAGTTTCCCAGTGCAAAAAACCTCACACACTAGCCGAGCAGCTTATTGTCCCCTGCAGCAATTGACATGGTCTCGATTATGCTCGATGAAGCAAGTTCAGCAAAGTTGAAGGCTGTGCCTCTTTGGGATGCTACACGAGTACCTCTCTCAACACGGTCTAAAATGGGAAAACTGTGTGGGCTTTTGCTTGGATGGCGCACAGACCACAACAGGGAAAAAAAGGGGCCTTCAGTCATTAGTTAAGCAAGTCACTCCAGAGGCGCAGTGGATGCACTGTATAATTCACAGTGAAGCACTCGTGCCAAGACAGTCCAATTTAAATTAAGTTTTGACATTGACATAGTGGTTGTTAATGTTGTAAACTTGTAAACACCAAAATCTGACCTTTGAATGCCCTCCCCTTTTCTGCGCTTTGCCAAGAGATGGGCGGTGATCATACAGCAGTGCTTTTCCAAAGCGAGGCACGTTGGCTCTCACGCCACAAGTGTTGACGTGTGTGTTTGAGCTCCGGGAAGATATCCGAGCGTTCTTGGGGGTGGGTTGGAGGAGGAAGGCATTAAAGACACAGCGGCCAAGTTCACCATTGACGACTTTCTGACTTAAATCTACAGTTCCAAGGGAAAGAAAAATATATACCCCACCTGGCTGACAGAATTACAGCATTCACCAGAAAGCTTAAGGTGTGGGGCAGTACCCTTGATGGAGGAAGTGTTGAGTCATTTGAGAATGTAAGTCAAATGGCTGAGGAGACTGATAGGATCACTCATGTTATCCCCCTCACACAACAGCACTGCTTAAAATGTTTGGAAAATACTTTCCATCTAGCAGTGCTCAGTATGACTGGATCATGGACCTTTTCAATACAGCAGATTGGTTTTATGATATATCTTTATAAATTATGTCTGAAAATATCCTTGTTTAATGCTATTTACTGTGCTCTCTTTTCCTTTCTGTTCAATAAGATGAGCATGCTGTATTCTGTCTGCAGTGCCTGGTGACTTAAGTTCTGTCGAAGAGGACCAATTAATTGAGATCACCTCTGACACCACTTTGAGGCAGAGGTTTACAACTCAATCACTGGATTAATTCTGGCTTGGAGCAGTTGGCATACTTCTCCTATTTGCTACATCTTATCTCTGTGAAATTGGCTTTTCAGCTGTCACAGCACTGAAAACAAACCTGCAACCCTGCTTTGAGGGCTGCCATGCAAGACAGGCCCACTGCAGCCACTAATGCAGGGACATGTGAATTCTTATCATGTTCACTTGAACCTTTATGTTCCCATTCAATGAATTCTTATGTTCCATTGCAACTGTGATGACACAACTGGCATTTTGATTGCCATGCACCTTTATTTTCTCTGGTGCTATTACTGGTGTTACTTTACGTTTATCATTGAAAGAAATTTTGAGTAAAAAAAAAAGGCCTAGTGCACCATTCTGTTGGGGCGATAAAGGACGGTGGGTCTTGACAGTGCCTTGTTTTTGTTTTTTTTGTTGTTGGTTTTTTTTTTTTTGTGGAATGACAAAAAAAGTTTTACAATCCCTGCCCTACCTTGTTATGCTCTAGAATTTTACTATCTGAGGTTAGGATGGTAGTAAAGACCTTGTCACTTTTAGCCCCTCACTTCTGAAGTAGGTTAATTATCTGTAACACTGAAATGTTAATGACTGAAACAGAATGGATGGATAGTGAAAAAAAAAACTAAAAAAATTCAGCTTTGTTGAGTGGAATTCAATGAAGATGCTGTCACTTCTCTGTGCCAGCATCCCACTGTGTGAGAGCTCAGAACTCTAAACTGACTCCTGTTCCCAGATGATGAAAACTGACACAGCAGTACAGAAGGTCTGTCAGAATAGCTCATGATAAACCCTCCAACAAATAAATTAATATACAAAAATATCCCTTTAAAATCATTAACTGAGTAGTTGCAAGAGTAACTGTTAGTTAACACAGTCTAATTTTCATTCTTAAAGAGGCAAAGATGAGCTCAGTGTCATGATTGCTGTGCATGAAAAAATGTCAGGATAATGCATATCCTTTCCCTTCACACACTGATCCCGGAAACATCATGTCTTGCTTTCCTCTGGCCTGGTGTGTCCCAGTCTGGGAGACAGCCGCACATAAGTAAAAAACACACAAAGTATAACATGTATGGAAATTTAAGCGCAACATTTTCAAGCTGCAGACAAGAGAACCAGCAAAAAATTTGATGCATTTTGCAATTTTCTGACAAAAATCGCAACATACAGTCCAGAGAAACAAGGTGAGGTTTAACAGCTGGACCCATCCGCAAATTTCCTTCACAATACCTTAATGCTTTAATTAAAAACTCTAAAACATGTCCAAATTTTGTGTTTCTGAGAAGAGAGAGTTGAGTCTCATCTCTAAAGGCTTGTGGAGTGGGTTAGGGTTAGGTGGAGGAGGCCAGAGAGGCTAAGTGTAGAAATAGGTGGTAGCGGACACTGCAAGTTAAAGTGAGGACATTCCTCTGGATGAGCAAAGCTAGGCAAGACCACAAAAAAATGACTATTTGCTATAACTATACATGACCTCAAACAGATCAACTTCGATGGAAAGAATAATTTAATTCTTGAAATTTTGACTTCTGGAGCAGCTACAGCACTTACCATGTTTGTTAGAAGGTTGAGTCTCCACACAGAGAAATTGGTCTCAGTCCTCACTGACTCATCTGCACTGCAACTGTCTTGGGGATTTACTCTTTGTGTGTTTTCACAGTATATTGTCTGAGCCGTCAATGAGAGGCCAGCTGTTTTACCCCTTGGGCGGGGAGACCCAGCTACATATCATTGACAGAGCTGCTTTCCCGCAACCTCATTGGCCAGAGACCCCCCCGCAGCTGCCCCCACCTAACTGTTAACTCCTTTTTTTCCCTTCTCAAGTGTTGTGTCTCTCATCTCTTTCCTTCCCCTCCACCATTCTAGTAAAAGAGAAGTGCCCTCACAAGTGCATCACTACTTACTTCAACTGAGGGATTTTTTTCACCAAGTCTAACGTTGCTTCCTTTTTCTTCTGCCGTTGGCATGTTCCTCCTTATGACTGACATAAGTATAAAATAAGTTCGAGACAGCAAAACACAAAGAACAAAATTCTTATGCGTTTTCTTGTTGCAACATAGACTGCAGTGCCTGGAGGAGTCAGGTTGGGGGGTTGGGACATGTGCATGCAGAGGGGGTGATGGGGCAGGGTGAATTTCCAGTCAGAAGATGCAGGGCAAAGCTGAGCAGGAAAATTGAGAGCTTTGATGTTATGTTCTTCTTTATTTGAGGTCATCATTAAATAAAAAAATAAAAAAAAAAGGTCAGGTTTGAGGTTTTTGGTTTTAAGTAGAACTGGTTTATGATTTAATGCATATAGACACCAGCAGTAAATGCATACAGCACCTGTAGCAGTGTGCATGCATTGTGGCATTTGTGCTCTCTTGAGGTTGTTCATGCTTGACAGCAGCAACTGTGATCTCAAAATATCTACAGGATGTTACTAGTGCTGTGGTTAGCTCTGTCATTTCTGAGAATTCACATTATCAAATTCATACAACAGGCTTCTTTCTTTTATTTGTTGAATAAAAATCTGAATAACAACAAAGGACACCGACAAAGTTATAAAAGTGGAAAAGACAACAGTCTGACTGCCGTAAATGATGACAACACAAATCTGAGCTCTGAATGTTCATGTGAAGTTTCCAAACAGTGAAATGACTTTCAAAGATCAGACTCTGCTTTTAGTCAGACCAAAGTGTATCATTCACAAAGCAACATTCACCCATTTTCCTGAGTCTGCCTTCAAAACTAGTACAATACAGACACTACGGCAGCTTTTGCTTGCTCTCTTGCATCCTGTTTCCACTGGTTTTTAAAATGTTATTTTTGTTATTTTATGGAGTCAAAAGCCTTCATATTTATCTGAAGCTAATGTGAGAAATCAGAAGTGTCTTACTGTAGAATACACTGAAGTCAAACCTCTGTATGTACTCTACAGGCAACTGACTTGTTTTAAGAAACAATTGCGAGGCTGCTGTCACCATGCTGTCAACATGGAGCCATGATTTCTCAACGACTGTCACAGATCAACTGAACGGCTTCAAAGAATTTAAACTGAAGAAGCCATGGATCATGAGAAGGAGTTCACATCATCGATGTTGTGGGATCTTATAGACAGTTCAGTGTCCAAACAGGGGACCAGGTGGTGTCTTAGTCTGTGGTGGTGCGGCGGTACCAGAAGCGGGCCCTGAAGTCATCGCTACAGGTCATGAAGCCGGGATTGGTGGGTGAGTGGACGATGCAGCGGACAATGTTGTTGTGTCCCAGTGACAGTAGATTTTTCCTCTCAGCTGTTCTAGAGTCCCAGCAACACAGGCTGATGGTGCGCTCATCCGGGAGCAGCACATAGTCCTCTGTGTGGTTGAACACGCCCTGTGTGCGATGCATCTGGCGACCGCTCAAACCTGCGCCTATAACAAAGCAAGAACATGTCGGCAACATGGCTCACCTTTATGTGGACAAAAATCCATCCCTTTCTAGGTATCATTGCTATTGCTATGCTTATTAAATTTCCTCTCATGCATCACCAAGTTTTGTGCCATAATCTTTTGAAATAATTTCAGACATTAACCCTTTTCCAACTTAAGTAGGTAGAGCTAGGCTTTAAATGGAGTAAATCTGTTAATAAAAATAATGCATGCGTGCATGCACGCACACATATACCAGACTCACTCAGGTGTTGTGTTAATATCAATGCTAGATGGAGGTGAAGCCAATAAATATCTGAATCCACTGCAGAATCCTGTGACCCAGTGCTAAATGTATATTGCAGCCTCGGACAGAGTCAACCAAAACTTCTCAATTATCAGTAGAGTATCAATCGCAAAGAATTCATTTAATATATCAGTTATTGTCATTACCCATATATAGTGAGGAGTATCTTTTAACAAAAGGGGGGAAACATTGCAAATCGGTCCGAGGGAGCACACTTCTTCTGTGCTTATGTCAAATATGAACACAACCACCAACACCTAATAACCAGAGAACATCAAGTACCATTGACAACAATGAACTCACTGTTTTTTTTGTTTATCATAGGAAGGCAGAGAGAGAGATAAAGAGAGCGTGAGAGAAAGAGAGAGTGTGTGTGTGTGTGTGTGTGTGTGTGTGTGTAAAATACTGTATCATGCAACAAAAGATGCGTCAAATACAAGGTGGAAGTTTCACAATCTTGATTGTGATAGAGGACACATTACCTGAACTCCCCTTCTGAAATAACTGGTGTGGAAATATGTTGTCCCCTCCAAGTTATGTCATCTATGTTTGCATTGTCGACAAGAAAACTATAGTTTGTAAGCTTTGTGTAGAGTGTGCAGGAAACTCCTAAGGCAACATAACAAATGTGGCAGGACATCTCCACGCGCATCTTAAAGAAGTAGCTCTTGCCACAAAGGTGTGGTTTGGTAAGTTTCCGGTGAGTTTCCAGTTTACTGGAGAAACAGGTTACTTGTTACATTATTATTGTTAGTAAATTTTTCAATTTGACAATAAAGCCTTTGTGTGGTAAATTTTAAACAAGTGATGGACATTGCATCACTCTTGACATCATGCAGACTATCTTAATAAATGGATTAAAAAAATTAGTTATCAGACATAAAACTGGTGATTCTAGAGTAGATTATGCCAGACTACTCTAAAAGTGGCATAACCATCTGTGCCAGAAGGACCCCCCCCCCAACAGAAAAAAAAAGAGACTGAAAATCAATCTGGGACCTTAAAATCAAAAATGTGATCAAATTGAGGATTTTGAAAATTTTGGCAGCCTCAATGACAATGACCAAAACGCAACTCGCAATTTTCAATGAAATACCTCAAAAGGCAGATCTGCCCTGAAGGTTTGGCATAGTCCCCACAGCCCAAGGGTTAGGGTTACCAAAACATCACTGAAAATCCATGGATCTCAAAAAGAACAGCACATGTCAAATGACCAAACTTCTTGCAGAAGTAGAAGAAAGAAGTAAAAGACTCAGAGCTGGCTATAAAAAACTTTTACAAACTGAAAGTTGCCGAAGGGAGTAGTGACCATTGCCCAAACTTTTGCTGCTGGTCTTTTCAATGTAATACTAACATAAGCCCCAACTTAATTTCTGCATTAGTTAGAAAACAAGTCAAACATCATCTGAATATTAGCAGAGTTAGATGCTATGTGCACTGAGTGTCTAGCCTGAACAACCTGCTGCTCAGATCTGAACACACTGAAGTGACTGAGATGGTCCCTGACTCACCCTGAAACACGCATCCAGCCTATCATCTATAGGGGAAGCACCTGGACCAGCTGGTGGTTCTCCTTGTGATAGTTCCTCTCTCAGGAGTCTCATGTACCCTCACTAATCCACATTTCCATGTCCAGTGTGTTATTTTCATACAACCTCTCACCTTATATCAGTGTATACCCCACCAATAATCTCCATATGAATTGTAAAGACAGGTGCCTCTGTGGTTACCTAGTTTTTAAACCGCAGAGGCGGAGCAGTACATGGCTCTGATTATGACAGTTCTCCTCCTAAATTTCCAGCCCTGTACAAATGTACCATTGCAGAGGAAAGTGATGCATCAAACTTCAAAGAACAGCAGCCAGGGAATGTTGAAATTTCCTCATGCTACACAAAGATCAAATGTTTTCATGTTTTTTCTGAACTTCCCAGCAGAGTGGAACTTCACTGGAAGTCTATGGACCCAAACACAAATACCTGGTTCTTTTGCTACTTTAAAGCTTCTCTTTATCACAATATCTTGACTTCAGTTCCAATCTGAGCCTTTTGGTGCATCTCTCTGTATTATTTCTCTCTGAAAGAATAATTAACAGTGATCAAAAAGTAATGGCGAGCCTACATTGTGCTTTATGAAAGGGTCCTTCATCATTTGGATGCTATTCATTAACTTGAGCAGTAGATGTCACTAGTGATAGCTGGTGAAAGGCTTCCAGAAATTAAGCTTTTAGTTCAAGGCCAGCAGCATTTTCTCAGCCACTACTCACCCCAGTTGGCAAATGTAGAATCATTTGCCAACTAGGCAAATAATATCAGCCTTAATTATCCACACAGAAGTTCTACATAAGAATAATCCTGTGTAAATCCCACAACATAAATCTGGCCAAGTGCCTCAATTTGGTTCAGGTAAAAAGTGCTTCGCTAAGAATCTAGAAGGCACTACTATTCCAAAGAGTCAGCTAATCAACATCAGCTTGGTGCAGACAGGTTACTGCAATGTAAACAAATTTGGAAAAAAATTAAAATAAAAATCCAAAGTCAAAATGTCAATGTTTGCTCTGGATTATAGAGTCTCGTATAATAAATAGAATTTTTATCTTATCAACCATTCAATTTTGCTCATCGGCTATTAAGGCAGATAAATTTGGTTTTGTATCTTTAATTCACTATTGAACAGTTCATATTGTTTCCTTCTTTTTACAGATGCATCACTCAGAAATAGATTTCAGGAGGAAGAGAATAACACCCCACCTACCCCTTCACATACAGCAGAATGGAGTAGTTGAGTGTGAAAAGACGAGTCTTGGAATCACTGTCAAATCATATAACATGGACTTTCAACACCTCAAGCCTGGTCAAAAAGCTCAAAGACTGTTTTTCTTGAGGAAATTGAAATAGGCATAGCTCTGCCAAGAACTGCGGCTGAACAACTCCAGGACCATGACTGGAAGCATCCTGACAAAATGCATAGCTGCTGAGTGAAAAGACCTACAGCATGTGGTGAAGACAGCTCAACGCATCACAGAGAGAGCGGTAGCCCTCAGCTTGATGGCATCGACACCAACCATATGAGAAAAAAGGCCAGCAGTATCTTCTCAGACACTACTCACCCCAGGCACCCACTGTGAACCAGTGCCATCAAACAAACAATTCAAGGCAATAAATGCCCACACAAATAGACTGAGGAACTGCTTCCTCTCTGGAGATGAGGCATCCATCATCACTGCACAGCCCTCTATCTCACCCACTTGCTGCAATAATTCACACTGATAGCACAGCATCATTCAGGAATTACTGCAGTCCGTCTTCCCAGTGATTACATTAATGAGCCTTATATGGTAGCCTTTAATTGTGTGTGTGTGCATGCTATTGTGTAAATATGTATGTGTTTGCATATATGGGAACACTGCGCACACACAACACTGCTGCTATTCTAATGATCTGAGAATATCATTTTCATTTATTGCTTGTTTTAAAGATATTTCATCTTTTCAGAGATGCCAGTCTAAATTCTGTTGTACATGTGTAACAACAATAAAGATTAGTCTGATTCTAGTGGAAAGCAGTGGTTAGCACTGTGGCTTCCCAGCAAGACAGTGCTAGGTTTACTTTAAACATTGAGTTTGCATGTTCTTCCTGTGTATGTTCCCTCCCAACTCTCCAGTTTGCTACAGCAGTCCAAAGACATGGATATTAGGTCACTTGATAAGTCTAAGTTGAATGTAGGTGTAAATGAGCATGAATGGTTGTTTGTCTCAATGTGTCAACCTTTTGATAAACTGGCTAAATGTTCAGGGTGAACTCCGCCCTTGCCAATTGCATTTATGAGTGGCACTATATTGCTGGAGATACAGTGAGTAACACACACACACACACACACACACACACACACACACACACACACACACACACACACACACACACACACACACACACACACACACACACACACACACACACACACACACACACACACACACACAGAGTTCTTTAACTGCATTAGAGGAAAAATATCTTGATATATACATTTAAGAAATGCTTTTTCCTTGATTTTCTAATTTCTGGGTGGGCTAGTTAACTAACTCAAGACTAAGTCTTGACCAGAAATTGTGAGATTATTTGAGCGGAATCGATTTTCTCTTTCCCTAGTGACAAAGCAGAGGCACTAATTGTGTGTATGTATGTATGTATGTGTATATATATATAATATTTTTATATTTAATAATTTATTATTATTATTATTATAATTTATTAAATATTGCATATATTTTATTCCCTATATGTAATGCTGCTGTTACATTGCAATTTCCCAGTCTGGGATAAATAAAGTATCTATCTATCTATCTAATAAATGGAGCTTAGTGAATCCAATGATATTGCACTTTAAACCATGGGGCCTGTTTAATTACTGTACCCATCTTTAGTTTTTAGAAAACAGGGCATTTTTACCTGTGTACTTGACCAGTGTCCGGCCTGTGGAGATCTCCCACAGTTTGACTACAGAGTCCTTTCCACTGGACAGGATGTATTTGGAGTTCTTGGAGAAGACGGCGGAGCAGACCTCTGCACCATCATGGGCCTTCTCGAAGGTGGTCACACAGCGGTTGGACACACCATCCCAAAGCTTGATGTTTCCATCTTTGCTGCAGGTGACGTAGCTGTTGGCAGTGGGATTGTAGCTTACACCACTGATGGTGTCTGTGTGCTGGTCCAGTGGGTTGCAAGAAACAAAGCACTGGAAGGTGTTGACATCATAGAGACGGAGGGTGGGGTGCTGCGTTCCCACCAGGAGAAAGTCACCCGATGGGTGGAAAGAGATTGAGCGCAACATTTCTGCTTCCTAAAGAGAAACAAACAAAACAAACAAAAAAACCAACCAAACAAACAAACAAAACAACCAGATTGATTGACATTATTACACAAAAAGAAAAAATGTTAGAAGCTGTGAGCTAAATTTAATTTTGGAATGTTCTTATTTTCAACATCGCTTTTACCGAATTTTAAAATTTCTTTACTGAGCTGCAGACTGTGCGTGCAACACACAGTAAACTTTATTTACAGTCAACAATGGGTATTGTTTGGAATCTGGTCATAATGGTTCTGAAGACTAAAGTGGGCCATAAGCTTGCTATGCTTTAACCACTGAAAATAATTTGTAAGTGGATAATGGCCTCCAACATCAGTGCAGCTACACATATTAGAACATTTTTTATTTCATGTTTGACAAATGATTAAATTGAATGATTCTAACCTGTATATATTTAAATGCTCTTTTTGCAGAGGGCTTTGAGTAGTCAAACAGTTTAAGGGTGTAATCTCTTGAGCCAGAAGCTAATATCTGTTCGGTGGGATGGAAGGCAAGACATGTTACTTCATCGACATGGTCATACAAAGTCCGAATCACCGGGTGATTCTCCATGTTCTGCTGAGCTGTTTCATTCATCATGACCTGGATATAGAGAAGCATAAAAAGAAACAGATGAGCCTGCTGACTCCAAAGTCTGCATTACTACCATATTCTGAGATCCGCCTCACCTCAATGGGCATGGCGCTCTTGGCCAGCATGCGCTCAGTATCTAGGATCTTGATGGAGGCATCAGCAGAGCCCGTGGCAATCAGCTGGCCATCACGACTGTATGTTGCAACACGGCATGGCCCTTTATGAGACGTAACATAGCAAGTTTCATACTCTGACGCTTCTGGGGACATCGTTTGGACATCAGCATCAAATTCCAGATCAATCCCCACTCCAGGTGCCACCGTATCGGATCGCCCGATGGCATACTGGACTGCACTGTCATCGTTCTCCATCCCTAGACGAGTATGGAAATAAATGCAGTACATTCGGTCACACAAACACAAATGAACAAAGGATACTAATACATACCTATCTTAGCCAGCTGCATGAGCTGCTCGGATGGAGACACCACGCTCTGAGGCTTGACCTCACTGATCAGGCTATTGGCCACGTTGGTGTATCCATCGTAGAGAAGCTGGCTTATGATGAGTTTGTACAGGTGCTGTCGGTCCTTCAGTGTCGGTTTCGGACGAAACATATTGGGTTTGCGTGACCGGAACCGGACGGTCAATGCTGACAATTCAACTGCAGAAGCAAAACAGTGTGGTCAACAACAATTTAAACAAGTCCAAGTGCGTTCTGTCCTGTCAAGTTGCGACATTAATCGAGACGCCACCATAGGGAGCTAGAAAGCTTTGTCTACCGTAACGTGCTCCAACACCTATACAAGCGGGGCCTCTCAGCCAAATGAATGGGACCGGAGTTAGCAATGCTGCTAATAGCTCGGGCGCTACATTAAGACAGAGATAAAACATGGCGGAGTTCGCACAGAGCGAACAAAACTTCGTCTCCGTGGGAAAGGGGACTCTGCAAACACGACATGTGTTCCCGAACGGATATAAATAAAATATCACCCTCAGTCCGCCAAGTCATCACATAATAACATTTACCTCTGCCAAACTTCCAATGGCGCTCCCGGACTAAACGTGCATTACGCAGTACGAATTGACGTCACGCCACGGAAGACGCACAAGGAATATAGGCTTTTGTCTTATCACCATATTAAAGCACGTGTCTTTGACTCTCATGACCACGAGTTTTTTTTTTAAACCCTTTTTTAGAAAATGCTACGGCACGCCCTGAAGAGCGCAAGATAATTAAACAAAAACAATGATTGCATCGCATATTGTCAAAACGCGTACGAGTAAAAAAGTGCAAAATCAAATCTGATTGAGTGATTGATTTTTCAAGTAGTCATTATTTGCTAATGAATGTTTTAATTATTTTTAGGATCAGCGATAAAACGAACTACAAATATTTTTACAAGTGGTCGTGAGTAGTTGATGATTGCATTTCTTAATGCGCAGCATGGCCTCCACTTGAGTACAAGCAGATTAATCCTGTGTATGACGAATAATAGTGCTCTGTGAATGTACCCTGCTGAGCCAGCAGAGAGTGCACAAACATGGCATCTCAAAGACATGAGGTGAAAGAAAATGCTTTCAGCTTCTCAGGTTTTCATCTCAGCTCAGCACCAAAAATGGAGCACATCATTGCCATTCTTTAAACACTGAAAAAGAAATAGGTGCACATTCAAGTCAATATAGGCCTCCACCAATTCAGCACTCACACACATATTTTCTCAACTGTCATTTCTGTGGAAAAAAAGGACAGAAATGTTGTCTAATACATGCAGATGGGCAGCCCCATAGAGAGATAAACCTATTAAAATGATACAATCTTTTTCATTTCATGCTCAAGAATGCAGCAAGAGACACACCCAGAGTGAAATAAGATATTGCCCAAGTGCAACTTCAATCTACATACGTAAATTAAGAGAGATTCTTAATTGCATAGGGAAGACGCACATGGTTTCATGTCAGTGTAGTGGTAACTGGTAAGTAATAGTCTGTAGCATTATGAAGAGATGTTTGTGACTGTTGATGTCATGTTAATATTTGTGATGGTGCTCAACATGTGATTGACTATCCACAGGCTAAGGACATGTGCAGTTCCCTCTGCATGGATACATGTCTAAACAACATCTACACAACAACTATGCTACTTAAATAATAGAGCTTAATTAAATGGGTGAGCAGGAACCTCGTTGTCAGTGCTGATCATCAACTGTAAAACTGGACCCAACATTGTGTAGTAACATGCCAAAAATATTGTCTATCAACAATATAAAACCTCAAGGTCTTTTTATCAAAAATACAAATGGAAAGCACACACAATGCAAATTAAAAACATCTAATCTGACTTTGGTCTTTGAAAAACATATGAATGTGCCTGAAACTGCTTCCATCCTGCAGGACTGTGAGCTATGTAAAGACAGTACAAAACATGCGTGGTCGGAGGTGTATTTGTTACCATGTCAACACAAACCATGCACTCAGTGGACCAGCCTGCAGTTGCCTAGGAGACGAGTGAGAGTCTGTAGCAGTGAAATTATATATATATATATACTAAAACAAAACACAACAGCAACAAAAAACCCAACACAATTTTCTTGTCTTGTTATTTGCAAGGCTAATCCCACACAATAACATATTGTTCACAAAATTTTTTATTATTGAAAATGTAACTTACATCACACTTACACAATGGTACTGAGATTAGACATACATTTATTTTTAAGTTGTTCCTTTATTTATATGGAAAGATAAAAGCAGAGTAAGCCTGAAGTTCCCATTATCATTTTATTGACTCGGGAAAAATGATCCAGTGTCATTTTAAAATGTCGATTTGTAATGAAAATTATTATCTGCCTCTGCAGTTTAATTTCTCTCTATAGTGCAATTTCAGTTCTTTCAGCTGACTATTCGGGGTTTGGAAGCAGCAGAATGATTCCTGCTTTCAGTTTCACCATTGCAATTCATTCATTCATTCATTCATCTTCTACCACTGCAGCCAATCCCAGCTCACATTGGGCAAAGGCAGGGTACACCTTGGTCACCAGGTCCCCAGTCCATCGCAGGACCAATACAGAGGCACAGACAAAAATGAACATCCACTCACACTCACACTCAGACCTACGGACAATTTAGAGTCACCAATGAACCCAAACATGCATGTCTTTGGAGGGTGGGAGGAAACCAGAGAACCTAGAGGACATCCCACGCAGGCACAAGGAGGCCTGGAAACCAAACCCACACCATTTTTACTGTGGGGCAACAGCGCTAACCACTATGCACCATTGCAATTCAGAGAAAAAAAAAAGAAAGGCATATTCTTCTGTGTGGAGACAAAAGGGGAGCTAAAAGAAAAGTGGACCTATTAATGATGCATTCACTTGACAATCATCAGATACATTTTCAAATTAATGCTGATTGCAAATGAATGCAAAATTGTTTGCTACAACCAAAATCTCAGGCTTATCATCTTCATATGGTACAAAAATGCATTCATTGCAGTTATGGTGTACCATAACTTTGTCAGGGTTTATCATTTTTAACAGGCTATTTGAGGCCTTCATACGAATGAAAGGTACCAATGAGATATTTGCCCAGGCTATTGCGAATTTGCATATGTTCCAGATGTGTAACATGCATCTCTATCACGGCATAGACATGAGAACAAATATTTGAACGGAAAAAGATGTGTGATGCTTTTTATATTTGTATGCTGCCATTGAAGGATTAGATTAGACATAATCTCAATCTAACAAAGACATTAAATGGACCAAATATTGCCTGCAAGGTCAGGTTTTACCTTACAGATAATTTGTATCAAGAGAAAATCAAATTTTTATGATATTATATCTTTCAAGTGTCATATGGTTTTCCTCTGTCAAACATGACACTAAATACCCATTTTTAGATTTTTGTGTCTCAAACAGATCAGTACACAACATATTCTATTTCCTGAATCAAGGATTTTGTTCATCAAACCTAGCAAGAATAAAGTAGCAACAGTAAAGTGTGAGTACAAAGGAAACTTTAAGATAAAAAAAGGCAGCTGTAATATTCTAACAGTGTAAATTGGTGAATCCCTGCAAAATGGTATACAATGTAATGGGAGTTGTGGTTGGGAATGGGAAATTCATGCCAGCCACTCACAACACATCCATTTGTTCTCTGCCTGAGGGAGTGCGAGCAGTATGCTTGAAGCCCATCCACCACATCCACATTTGCTGTGCCACGATGTATGTAGGTGTAGGAAATGCAGTGTGTGGGAGGAAATAGGTGAGTGAGGGTGCAATTATTCAAGTGAGCCAGAAGTCAGGTACTGCCTCAAACAGTTGGTAAAGTCAGTAATTCAGCCAGCGTGACTGTTGAAGGTAAGCTTGCCTCTGTCACTGCATTTCCTCAGCAGAGCAGCCTGCATGATGCTGTTTATCAGCCACCTTAAATCTTTCCATCTGTGGCTAGGGCCTATGTGTTCCTCCAGTGCTGCTGATCACTGAAATCTACGTTTTCAACTTGTCCTCCGGAAGTCTTTGTTTGACAGCCACACCTCCCCTCGAGCCACCAGCCAGCCCTTCTTTTTCCCTCACTCTCTTACTCTCTGCCTCGACACTTTCATAGTGCATCTTCTCTCTTATTTGCATTTGTTCTGCTTCCTTGTGACGAGAAACAGTTCATGTCAAAGAGCTGTGAGAGGAAACCAGATTGGAGAGGACCACACAGCCTGGATGACAACAGACTGGACAGAGCATGTAGCGATAGAATGGAGTTGTTCAGGGAGAGGACTCTCTGAGCTGGATAATCCTTATTGATGCAAGTATGAAGCAAGACAGTGAGTAACTTGATTGTTTCTGTTTTTTAACCGTTCAGCTTGACTGTTAGCCTACTCATGTCATGTAACACAGCATAATGTCAGTGATTTCCTCTTTGCAGCCTTTATAAAGTCAGTATAACTGCTGATGAGTTTGTGAAATGAGATAAGTAGATTAAAAATATATATATATTTCTCATTGTGTGAGAAGAAATATGAGCATTGACTTTCTTTACATTTTGACACAAGTCATATTTAATAGTTGTTCTTACTTCAATCAAAAGCTGTTTGTCAGGAAAGTTTGACCTTTTTAATCCTGCTCCACCAAGGACACCCTTGAGAACAATTTCTAAATGGAAACAACTATTGTAGAAGAAAATATCTTACATTAGAAAGATATTTCATTCGAGATAAAGGGTAGATCCAAGTTCCTAATGTTTGAAAAAAAAAAAAAAAATAAAAATACACTCTAGCAGTGAGTTTTCATTAAGTACTCACTACAATATGAATTGAAACAAACTTTTGTGGTTACCAAAGACTTACAAAAAGTATCAAACGAGGGCGTGCGCTTACAGCACAACTAACAAAGAGTGTGCTTCATGCCAGCTGTAGTTCTGGCGGTGCCTTATGCAAAATCACCATACCAGTAGAAGCAGCGTCATAGCCTCAGGAAGTGAGAGTTGCCTTGCCCTAGTACAGTATGAGGCTTTTGTCATGTAGGTGGCTTCATGATTTGATTGGATGATGGCAGAAATGTTACCCATAAGACATAGCTGTCTCATTCGACTTTTGAACTGGTGCACACACAGGCACCAGCTAATCCCAGCAGATACATTTCATTCAAGGAGATAGAAGCCTCTGAATTACTGTATTAGTAGCTGATCTCACTCTTTCACCCCTCTGCAGATGTGGGTCACACTCGTATATCTTCCTCTGCTAATCTGTATAAGGGCACTTCTCTCCATGTTTTTCTCACATATTTCAACTCCCTCAGTGCAAAACACATCTGAAGAGTTTCCTGCACATGTTCCTGACACTGAATAGTTGAGATTCAAATGTATCTACTTGTCCCTGCACACTAGATTTTGTTATTCATTTTAACAATATCACACAAATCTATGTGTATTTTGTTTTGAAGATGTTTTATTGAGGACATATTTGAAAGACACCGACCTAGGGTTTTGTCACAAAGCAAAATCCAGACTGGATTACTTGCTTCAATGGCCATCTGCCCTGAAGGGTATTACAAACCTATCATCATTAACTACTTTAAGCACATTTATAAATTGCTGTGCTCTATTTCTGTGCTGTTGCTGCTTTTTCCAGGAATAAACTTTCATGTTCTTTGTTCAAAGCAAGGCCCAGAAACATGCTTGCTCAAACACACAGATCTCTCCCAGAAGCAGAGGTCTAATGCAAACTGTTCTTATTTTACAGGTAATTAGAGACCTGGCACTAGTACATCACGACAGCAGCAGTGTTACCATGGAGACTGGCAAGCCGGGATTGGGGAGTGCTCGAGCAAACATCAGCTCTGTTACTGCACAGACAGAGAAAAGAATGGACATGCAGTCCCCACTGATGGCTGTTTACGTCCATGCAGTACCTGCTCTCCCAGCTCAGCCTTACCCGCAGCTTCCTGCAGCTATCCAAGAACCGGCCAGACTCCAACTGACCACACCACTCTTCTCCAGGGAGACACTTTCGTTTGTCACAGTCCATATTGCTGGTGGGCTGCAGTCTTCACCAGGACAGGCAGCTGCTGCTCCTACAGCCAGATCCAAATCAATGGGAAAGCACGTTTGTCCTCACTGTGGAAGGGACTGTATGAAGCCCAGTGTGCTGGAGAAGCATCTTCGCTGCCATACAGGGGAGCGGCCTTACCCCTGCACCACTTGTGGAGTTTCTTTCAAGACTCAGAGCAACCTCTACAAACACAAACGTACTCAGGCTCATGCACGCCTCTCATCCGAGTCAGAGCAGAGCAGTCTAGGCAGCTTGGACAGTGTGTCCAGCTCCAGAGACACTCATGTCTTAAGTCTTTCTCTGGATGAATGCAGCGAAGGTACCAGCAGCATGGAGAAGGATACTACCCCAACTGCCACCAAGATCACCTGCCCATCCAATAGTGCAAAAGTCTACTCTGTGAAGACACAAGGTTTGGCCAGTGAACAAAAAAACCTGAGTACAACAGAACCAAATGAAGCTGCAAAGGTAACAGAAACAGAGCAAAAATTGAGGGAGGGAAAAGAAAAACCTCCTTTAAATGCTCGCCATCTTCCCCTTCAGAGGCAAGAGGCCACTCTATTCTCTAAGCAGTGGAAGAGCTCTTTATCCAAATCAAAGTTACAGAGTCATGAGAGCACAGACTCTGGCTTCAGTGAGAGCAGTGACCACTACCTGAGTCCTGGCAGCATTTTACCTGATCACAGCATGGATTCCCTCACTGAATCTAATAAAGAGCATCTTGAAGAAGCCTTCAGCACATATACACCTGCAGAAACTGGCCAAAGCTTACAGGAGCCCAAAGGGGCGATGGAGATTGAGCAAAGGACCCTGGAGGAGCGCATATCCAAGCTAATTTCTGACAATACAGCTGTTGTAGAGGACAAAAGGCTTGAGAATGTAAGGCCACGGAAGACAATTCTGTCAAAGCAGGGGAGCCTTGACCTCCCCATGCCATACACATATAAGGACTCCTTTCACTTTGACATGAGGATCAGCAAGACTCCGAATTTAGGGTTGCAAAGACACAGGAAACCTGGATTATACAGCTCTGTGCCCACACAGAGCTCCACAGCCATTGATCATGCCCCCTTAACCCGCAGCAACTCCTTCCCATTCAGCGTTGCCTT
This sequence comes from Echeneis naucrates, assembly GCF_900963305.1. Lineage (NCBI taxonomy): Eukaryota > Metazoa > Chordata > Actinopteri > Carangiformes > Echeneidae > Echeneis > Echeneis naucrates. The sequence goes on from NC_042515.1 coordinate 26,740,652, forward strand.
TCTGCAGCCTGACAGTTGCAGCCCAGCCTCCTCTCTCCAGCACGATTATGCAATCATTCGCAGGGGAAGTTCCGGCCAGATTAATCCAACAGATTATGTCATCAAGCCTGTGAAGCAGCAGTCATCCACCCACAGGCCACTAGTCCGGCAGACAGCTGTAGACTGCAACCACGCAACAGACACCCTTTTCATGAATTTGCCTGTGGAGGAGGGTTGCATTGGCAGTCTCAGTTCTGATGGGGATGGTGGTGACAATTGTGAAGAGCCAAGCAACAGAAAATTCCAGAGGAAGAAAGCACAAAAGTTTGCTTACAACAAGTGGTATATGTACGGGGGTGGAACATTTAAAAAGCTCTACAAACCTGAGAAAGTTGTGGATAACAGTATTATCAAAGGCAAGAAATCTATGAACCCCCGGAATGAGGTTGTTCATGCTCCACCAAAGATGTCAGAATCTTTGGTGGAGACAGTAACAACAACAGCCTCAACAATAAACATCTCAATCGACAGTGCAACAGCGTGCCATCAGGGCTGCCATCCTGCCAAGATGCCTATGGTCTCCAATGTGGATATGAATCCAGGAATTGGCCTGCTTCAGTCATCATACACCTCTCTCTTGTCATCAATGCTGCCAATAACTTCAGCTGCATTGGTTAGCCTCACAACAGATGGCATGGGCAGTTCAGAGGCAAGGAGATTGAGTAATGAAGAAAAACACACTGACAACACCTTGCAGTTTTGTGGAGTTCATGTTCCCTCTGACAGGAAAAAGCAAAGGACTGATGAGAAAATAATTTGCTCTTTGGAGGTGGAGTCCAACCCAAACACAATGACTCACCCCCCTCCCTTGGTCACTTGCAGCACACCACAGCAAGATGCAAATTTTACCTATATCAACATTCAACAAAATGGAACACACAAGAATTTTAAAGGAGCGCCATTCTTTCCATGCATAATCAATACAAATCCACCATCTGTTAGAGCCTTGACGGCCACTTCCATCCCCTCTCCTGCCAAAACCAGTTTTCTGCCCAAATACCAGCTCAAGATACCTAATGCTGCTGAAACTGATTCAGATGTTTCACTTGATGCTGTGGATAAACCAACTGGAAATGATAGCTGTACTTTCACCACTGTTTTGTCATCATCTCAAATGGAACAAATGTCAAAGAACCATTTCACAAATTTTGAAAAGAAATGTAGTGATTCTGTCACTTTACTTCCTTGTGATACCAAAAAGACAAGTGATTACAGTTCCTCCCAAAACCAGTCTTGTTCAGACACAAGTTTTCAACTATCGAGATCAGGAGAAAATTTGAAATTTGCAGCAACCAATCTGACCACAACCTGTCAACATGATTATCAAGCAGTATTATGCAGCAATACAATACAGTCCTTGAAATCTACAGCAGGCTCAGCATCGATGCAGTTACCCAAACCTGTTGCAACTGCGGTGGTGAACTTAACTGCTATACCAACCATAAGCACAGCAAGAAATCAGACATCTGCTTCTGCCATTACAGCTTTCTCTCAAGAGCAGCTTAGCCCTAACCCACCTCTGTCACACCTGCAACTCCTCCCCACAAACCCTGTAAATAGAAATTATACCGATCCAAACACCCGAAATGTACCTTGTGACATTGTGACCCTCAATCAGGTGCAGCCAGCTGCTGAGAACGTGTTTCATGTTCAGACACCAGCCCTCAAGATTCGCCTTCAGATTATATCTGATGAGCAGCTGGCACTGATTGCACCACAGATTGAGTGGCAGGCACGTAGTGCTGTCTCACGGAGAAATGACATGGAAGCACCAACCCCTGACATGGAAGAGATAGAGAATAGAGCTCAAAGCTGTGTCAGCATGGAAAGTATCAATGAGGGAAGGGGCCATCAGAAAGAGTTGGACCGTAATGGCACTTTACCCACACTTCACATGGAGACCATAAATCTTCCACTCTCTGTCCGTGTTGGGAAGGAACAGCCAAATGTCAAGCTGGCTGAACACAGTGACTCCAGTCAGGCTACAGTATCAGCTGAATTTAAGCCTTTGAAAGCTCAAGGCTTGATGTTACACCCACACGAATGCAGTCCTGTAAACACTACCACAAAGACTCTGAGCACTATTATGTCAACTGCTACTTCAATCGAAGGTGTACAGTTAGAAAACGCCCCGCCTTCAGAGGAGGAACGTGCCCACTCTCTGAATCAATGTGCTGAAGAGCAACTTTTGTCTCAGGGGAGTGTCAGTCAAGGTGCAATGGTCTCTGGTCAGCACAAACTCACTGTGACATGCCTTTCTACCAACACAGTACATCAAAATAGCATAAGGAGTGAATTACAGAGCAAAGAAAACCAACCAAAACTTCTAAATCAAGAATCTTCAGGTAATACCGCTATATTTAAAGCCAGGGACAAGGCCTCTGCACACAAAAATAGCAGGTTAGAAAGTGGGGGTATCCACTCCTACTGCAACAGGGCGGGGCCTTTAGACAATCCTTTACATAAAATGGCTCTCAGTGAATTACAGGATGTAATCAGCTTAGCCCACTCAGAAAAACAGCTGGAACAGTTTGCATCAGCGTCTCCTAACATCCAGGAGGAAAGAGCCAAAGATGTGCCAAGTGTGCTTACAAATACTCAGAGATTGACAGCAGGTAAACTGAATATTAATATCTTAAATCACTCATTCATATAGCACGAGACTTGAAGTCACTCATTCATTCATCCAATTGTTCATCTTCTGCTGCTTATCCGTTTCCAGGTTAAGGGGGGGCTGCAGCCAATCCCAGCTCACACTGGGCAAGGGTTGGGTACACCCTGGACAGGTTGCCAGCCCATTACATGGCCAATACAGAGACAGACAGAGACCAACAACCACTCAAGCTTACATTTATACCTACAGGCAATTCAGTCACAAATCAATTTCAACGTGCATGTCTTTGGACTGTGGGAGGAAACTGGAGTACCCAGAGGAAAAATACGCAAGCACAGCAAGAACATGCAAACCCCACACAAAAAAGCCCCAGGCCCAGGAATCGAACCCACAACCTTATTGCAGTGAGGCAACAGCTAACCACTATAATGCCATGCTGTCCAGAGTTGAAGTCATGTATTGAATTGACTCTCTAGCAACAGTTGCTTACTAACAGTGAGAGCGAGTTTTGGTGTTTGATCACAATATACATGTTGGTGCCTATTGTGGTTTCCTACGGTCAGTTAATTTTAGGGCAGTGCAGCAGTGAGCTCAGGAACAGGGCACAGATGGCAATCTGTGCCTTTAGGCCTTTAGGATAGATGGTGATTGACTGATGATTTTCTTTAACTGATCAGGTATCTCACTGGTGAGAGACCAGTGAGACTGAAAGCAATAGCCCATACAGCACAAATTTTAATTTAATAGGTAAGAGAACCCCATTGACTCTTGAAGCCACAAACTTCAGGGAATGGCAAATCCAACCTTGGAAGGTCTATAAGCTCATTGCCATTATTTAGTTTCTGGCCCAGTTTCATGGCGATTCCGATTACACAACAAAATGTGTGTCTGTCATGCAATGCCTAGGTGCAGTTTTTGCTTTTACTGACGAGCTGCCATCAAAGCACATTTAAAGACAGTAACCCATTCCACCACAAGATGGCAGTAAAGGCTCACAGGTTGGCAGAACAAATGTGGATTTGAAAACTAACCAAAAGTTTTGATTAATGCTGAGTTCTTTGTAAATCAATTTAGCCCACTACTGGAAAGTTAAAAAACCATTATATTATAAGTTCAATAAAAATGTCACAGTCCATGTGGCTTTCATTTTTCATGACATGAGAGCTGCCACCTCCACACCCCAACCCAAACCTTCACACAATGTCCTGCAAAATTGAAAAGTATCATTTGATTCTTATAATAGCACAAAATACAACTCAACCACTGTTTCGATTAAAGGAGCAAGGGGAGTGAATGGAAGAGATGGGTCGCACTGGCTCATATGAGTTTTATTTAAATGCTCAACATTGAAGAATTTTCTAGACCAGAGAAATGAAAATTTTACACGCTTGCAACATTTGCATTTGCATAATTTTTCATTTTGCTTTTTCTTCTGGGGTTAACCTTGTTGCCTAACAGCAAAAAGGGTTTCCTCCCACAGTCCAAAGACATGCATGTCTAGGTTAATTTGTTACTCTAAATTGCTTGTAGATCTGAGTGTGATTGTAAATATTGTCTCTGTATGTCTCAGTGTGTTTGCCTTGCAATAGACTGGCAACCTGTCCACCCTGCATCCAATCCCCAGCCCCTGTCCCTTGGCATTTTTGCATTAGCGGTTTTTCTTCCTCCAGGGCCTATGGAGGGAAGTTCCCTGGCAGGATGTCCAACCCACAAAGAGCTACAGATATGGGGACATGGTGGTGGGCAGTCAGACAGCATAGAGTGTCTACCAAGGCAGAGCGAAGAGACTGGAATGACAACCCACAACAGAATGGAGGGTGAAGTGACAATAAAGGACAATAGTGCTGGACTCGAAGGAGACCAGGTACCAGGACAGTGGGGCAACACTGAGTCTGACTCCAGATACACAGTCTTGCCAGACATTACAAAGCCAGAGGTGAGATTTTTTATTAACAATTGCTAATTTCTTGTTGTTCACTAAGAAGGTGTTGTGGCTAAGTAGAGTGTGACCTGGGGGTGGGAAGGTGTGGGAGAGTCAGGGATCACAAGGGAGACAAACCCACCACCTCAGCCTCATATGACATAGTCAGAGCCAGCCGTGACAAGTTCATGTCAGAGCTTGGCTTTCCTTTTATCACAGGTTTATGCAGGGCATGAGGATCCTAAGAGCTGCGGACAGAAACAAGGGTCATTGGAAAGGTGCATGTATTGACATCATATAGAAACCAAGTGTCAACCCTCTATGACTTCATCCATTGGTTTGTGAGCTGCCATTTTTGAAGCCTCCAGTTTGTAAATCAACCAGTCAGGCAGGTCACAGTGTGTGTTCTAGTCTGTCAATCACACAGTAGCCACGCCTCCTAATCCATCCCCTGCTTCCTGGTCTGTTTCCCTTTAAATGGAGCATCATTTAAAAAAAAGAACATCATGTTGTATTGTACACTTGAAACTAAAGACAGACCATAAACTGATTAGGGAAAAGCTTACTGTGGTAATAAAAAAATGTACAAAAAATATACAAATCATGACAAAATCATATATAATGTAGAGAAAGAGTTTGCAGAAAGTGTGCAAGTGGTGAGATAAGCTTCTATTGCAGTGAAAGATAAACACCACATACCTGTGCAGCACATGGATGGTAACTGTTTCCAAATTCACTTACTCATCAGAACAACAGGTTTTTTGGTTGGTTAGTTACGGCATACCCAAACCTTTACACCTTTACACAGTCCTATCCAGGAGAATAGTGCTGTGAACTTTGCAGGTATTGTGCTTGTGCACTGCATAAGATTACATATTCATGAAAGGTTATGTTTTGAGCCAAGATTTTGTTGCACAAGAACTTAGGGAAGAAATGAGATGGCAATTTCAATTGCAGTGAATGACAGTTAAATGGTACTGGCTTGTTAAGGTTGAAAACTACAAAGGATGATGGTTTGTATTTAGAAAAGTAGGGGGCTTGTGGCTACATTTATGGTATTAAATACATGCTTGTAAAGTGACAGTTGTGACTCTGAGGGTTATTATGAAATCTTTTATCATTTTCATCACAGATAAAGTCACATCAGGCTGTAACAGCAGTAATTTGGGGTTTACAGTTGCTCCACACTCAGATACTTATCACAACACTAAGTACAACAATGAAAACTTGAAGGTTTCATGAGCATCTTTAGGTTTAATCCATTAAGTAGCATATGTAGCATCCATACATGCTAGCACAGAAGGCTTTGACAGCTAAATTTGAAATAATCTGAATCGTTCCTTTTGTGTGTGATTATTAAATGACAGCAGGACAATGTTTAAATAATAAGGCAAGAAAAACATAAGATACCTGAAGAAACTCTAGTTAAAAGGGGGACATTTATTTGTTTTTTGGTTTTAAGAAACTGAAACCATTATGCAGTTTTACATCTCCTCTCTCAGGCCTCCCTCTGAAGATGAGTAAAAACATGTTGGTCAAACAGAAGAAATGATTGATTGTGTGTATTTCTCTATGGACTGAGATCTTTGATACCTGGACTGTATTGATATAAAACCTAGACCTGGTTAAGAATCAGAAATAATATGGATATCTGCAGTTATATAAAATTCCCTGTAAATAGAGGTAGTTTGAATCAGGAAACTGTCTAGTCAAATGTTTTTCTAGCAACACCCGGAGCCTCTTTGCTGATTGGTTCACCAAACTCGAGACATGAGGCTGTGATAGTTTCTGTTGCCTAAAACCATAAACATATCTTGAAGTGTAAAATATGAGACTTTTAAAAGATCGCATATCCATATTTAAAAAAAAGCATTGAGGTTACACTAATTTGTTGTTTCTTGTAATGGTTGTACCTCAGTGAAAACATGAAACCTTGTGGTATTTCTGCAATAGGTAAAGCTAATCAAAATTACTTGTGTCAATGCTAGGTGCTAATATTATTGTTTTGTTGACAGAGAGAAGAGAGAGAGGTCAAGGCAGATTTCCGTGAAAAGGAAATGTCATGGACATCTGAACAGGATTTTCAGCATTTCTCTCAGATGCCCACAGGAATGTCTGAAGACCCTCCACAGAGCCCTCAGCAGGCTCCAAGCATGTCAGTTAATCTTTTATCAGCCAGCAGCAGTCAGGTGAACCTTTTCCATTCTACAAAACTGCCACTGGAAATGAACAACTTTTATTTCTCACACATGGAGAGCAGCATTATCCCTAACCAACAAAATCTGTTTTTATCTGAATTGATTCCAAGTCAGCTTGTGAAAAAACGAGCCCAGTTAACAGGAATACAAAATGCTTCTTCAAACACTGAGTCTGCTGCTCAGCAGGTTACATTTTCGCACCAGGAACAAAAGCAAGATCAAAAGCAAACTGTCTGCAATCAGGATGGAAATATAACTGCAGGTAACAGCAACACAGATGTCATCTGTTGTGCTAAGTTAGCATCAGGAAGTTACGAAAGCCCCAGTCACTCACCTGATGTCCAAACATCCCCCAACACACACCACTGTCAGGTTTTGCATTCTACTGCAGTCAGTAGACCCAGTGGGATGACCCAAGCATTGAACAAAAACATTTTGGTTAATAATAACACAAAGTTGTCTTCAAAGTCCTTCACATACCCAGAACCTGAGCAGGACCCCTCACATCAGGCACCAGATGATTACAGCATGCAAAGCTGCAACTCTGGGAAAGTGGACGAGTACCAGTCTTTTTACTTGACTAATCAGCTGCATGGCCTCCAGCCAGCTGAGTGTCTGACTGGTGAAGTAAAGCCTGTGCAAAGCTGCCAGGACTACTTGGAAGACACCAGCAGTAGTGACGATGAAGGAAAACTTATCATTGAGCTTTAGGTTTTTTGTGAACATATGCGTGTCATTTTCATTTGAACTTTTATTTTCTGAATATTTTTCAGAGGCAGAATTGTTTTTGAGGATTTTGGATTGGATTGGACTTTGAGCCAAGGGACCACTTGTGTATACTGAAAATAAATTCAAAAGTGAAATGATTCTTTATATCATCCTTCACAATGATTATTTTGTAATAATACTAGTCAATTACTCTGACCCCGAAAAAATGTTGTGTGACTTCTGTTCTGCTCACACACATTTACACATGATTCGCCATACTTTGTCTGCCTTCCCACACTTGCACTCTAAGAAATTGTAGCCTCTAAAACTATCCATTAGACACCTGTGTGTGACTCATGTACACATGTTGGAGTCTTGTAATCATTCAGCTGCTATGATAAAGCAACAGAACTCACAGAAACAGGAAGTAAGTGGATGAGCATTTCTGTACACAATTCCACAACTGTGGCTCACATTAACATTCTTGTCAAACCTCAGCGCATTAATGGTCAATAAAGGTTTAAGTCCTGACAGGTGTATGTGCTTAGTAGTACTGAATGGGCAGTATTTGCAAGAAATCATTTTTGTTTTCAGTATTGTGTGATTTGACAAAGAAGGAAACCAAGGACACAAAAATATACCATTGTTTTATACTTCAAACAAACCATGGCCTTCTTGTTGTGGGGAAACAGCAGTAACCACTATGTTGTAACCTGCCTGGATGTTTGTTATTCTTTTTTATTTTTTCACTGTATGTGAAAGCATAATTGATTAAGTCCATGTAAACAGTCATATGGAGTGTAAAACCAGCCAAGTGGACATCTGAGACTTTGTGATGTCAAAACAAGGCAGTCACTGCCTAAGCCCTACCCACTTGGACCCACCATCCAACCTTAGAAGATTTATTTTCTTTTTTTTTTTATTGATTTGAACTCAGCCATAATTAATGGACCAGATAATCATATTGGACTGAGATAATTTTTCGGTACATAAAACAAAAAACACATTTTGTCGTTATTAAATCATCAAATAAAACAGGAAATGTGTAAAATATGGGACCTTTAAGAAAAGAGGACACAAATGAAACACAATTTTACTGGTCCGATTGTGTGGGTGTGTTCTTCAGTGTAACTTCTATTTTACTCGAAGATCATATGTACATGTTTAACTTTTTCAAAATTAAATTTAAGAGCCCATGAGTTTTGGCTGTTGTTTCTTTGGAAACTGTTGCAACCGTACACTTGCTACGCTCCTCTCATGGTTGCTGTTCCAAAGTCCGAATTAATGCAAAGACAGGTAAACCGGGTGAGGATAAACACTTCTTTATTCAACAATCGTGTCAGGCCAGGACTCAGATAGGACTCAGATGCAGAGGCTTTGTAAGACACAGACTTTATTCTTGGCAGCAATGATCTCAGACCCAAGTGAAAAAAGGAAACAGGGCTATGAAACATTAACTTAAAGGGATGTCACGGTGAAAGTCAGTGATTAGGTTTTGATCTATAATAAACTGTGAAGGGACCCATTGTCTCTCCTCAGGGCCATACCCCTGCCAGTCCATTAGATACTGTCTGCCCCGGCCCCTCTTGCGGACGGCCAACAGCCGCTTGACCTTGTAGACCGGGCCCCCATCAATCACCTCAGGAGGAGGAGGGGGTGGGAGGGGCGGGACCAGGGAACTCTCCTTGGCAGGTTTGACCTGGCTGACATGGAATGTGGGGTGGATCCGGAGGGAGCGAGGTAAGCGCAAACGGACTGCAGCAGGACTGATGACCTTGGTGATGGGGAAGGGGCCCACAAAACGTGGAGCCAATTTTTTGGAGGGGACCCGAAGGTGCAGCGAGCCGCTGCCCAGATGTGTCGGCAGCGGCGGATCAGGGCGTGGGTGCAGGGGACCATTACTTCAGGTTCCTGGGCAGAAAAAACAGGTGGATCATACCCATAAACACACTTTAAGGAGGAGAATCCTGTGGCAGAGGTGGGTAGGGAGTTGTGGGCGTACTCGACCCAGACCAGGTGGTTGCTCCATGTCGAGGGGTTCTGGGACACTAGGCAACGGAGGCCGGTTTCCAGCTGCTGGTTGAGGCGTTTGTTGTGGCCATTGGCCTCCGGATGATAGCCTGAGGTCAGGCTGGCTTTGGCTCCAATGAGTCGGCAGAATTCCTTCCAGAACCGTGACACAAACTGGGGCCTCCGGTCTGAAACAATGTCCTTGGGAAAACCATGAATCTTGAACACTTGGTTAATCATTATTTCAGCCATCTCCTTGGCTGAAGGCAGCTTCGGCAAAGCAATGAATCTGGTCATTTTGGAAAATCTATCCACCACCGTGAGGACAGTGGTGTTACCTCGTGAGACCGGGAACCCTGTGACGAAGTCCATAGAGATATCCGACCAAGGTCTGGAAGGGATGGGCAAGGGTTGCAGTAGTCCCATTTGTGACCTGGAAGACACCTTATTCCTGGCACAGACCGGGCACGCCTCGATGTACTCCCGAACCTCCGATTCCATGGCTGGCCACCAGAACCTCTGGGAGATGGCGAATATCGTCCGCCGGACTCCTGGATGACAGGAAAGCAGCGAGGAGTGGGCCCAATGAATCACCTGTGGGCGTAGGTTGACCGGGACAAACAATCGATTCTCGGGGCACCCACTAGGTGACAGAGCCTCACCATTAGCTTGCTTAACCTCATTTTCCAACCACACAGGTCAGTGGCAGGATAGGCTTGGGTTCCTTGGCAACCGACTCAGGGTCGTAGGGGCGTGACAAGGCGTCAGGTTTAATTTTCCGGGACCCTGGCCTGTAAGAGATGGAGAAGGAGAAGCGGTTAAAGAAGAGCGCCCACCTGGCCTGACAGGAATTCAGTCTCTTGGCCTTGCGTATATATTCCAGGTTTTTGTGATCCGTCCAGACAATGAATGGCTGTTCGGCTCCCGCCAACCAGTGTCTCCACTCCTCCAGGGCCACCTTGACCGCTAGCAGCTCCCAGTTGCCGACATCATAGTTGTGCTCTGCTTTAGACAACCTTCGAGATAGGAAGGCGCATGGGTGCATCTTCCCATCCTGCTCGGACCGTTGTGAGAGAACGGCCCCGATTCCTTCATTGGAGGCATCCACCTCTACTGTGAACTGTCGTCTGGGGTCCGGCATCGTGAGAATGGGAGCTGTCGTTAAGCGGGACTTCAGGGTCTGGAAGGCCGTCTCTGCCTCTGGAGACCAGGAGAACCGTACTTTTGACGAGGTTAGTGCATGCAGAGGGGCTGCTATGGCGCTGAAGCCTCTGATGAACCGCCTGTAAAAGTTAGCAAACCCGAGGAACTGCTGAACTTTCTTGCAGCTATCAGGTATGGGCCAGTTGGTCACAGCGCTAACTTTAGCCGGATCCATCTGTACTCTCCCAGGGGCTACGATGAAGCCCAGGAAGGAGATGGTGTCGGCATGGAACTCGCTTTTTTCAGCCTTAACATATAACTTGTGAGTTAATAGTCGCTGAAGGACTGCGGTTACATACTTTCTGTGGGAGTCTATATCTGGAGAGTAGATAAGAATATCATCTAAATAGACGTACACAAATTGGTCGAGGAAGTCCCTGAGCACATCATTGATCATGGCCTGAAATACTGCCGGTGCATTCGTGAGTCCAAAGGGCATGACCAGGTATTCATAGTGGCCGCTCGGAGTGTTGAACCCAGTCTTCCATTTGTCCCCCTCCCTGATTCTTACAAGGTGATAGGCGTTTCGGAGGTCTAATTTGGTGAATATTTTGGCCTGTTGGAGTTGGTCGAAAACGGAGGACATGAGAGGTAACGGGTAACGGTTCTTTATTGTGATGTCATTGAGGGGGCTGTAATCAATGCATGGCCTTAGGGAACCATCCTTTTTTGCCACAAAGAAGAATCCAGCTCCAGCGGCTGACGAAGAGGGGCGGATCAGCCCCGCCTTCAGTGAGGTCTCAATGTATTCTTTCATGGCTGCTTTCTCTGGCCTGAAGACCGAGTAAAGGCGGCCCTTGGGGATGCTGGAACCCGGGGATCAGGTCGATGGTGCAGTCATAGGGTCTATGGGGAGGCAGCGACAAGGCCTTGGCTTTGCTGAACACCTCCCGCAGGTGGTGATAACAGGGCGGGACGGATGTAAGGTTTATTTCTGAGTCTGTGGTGACATGGAGAGAAACATGGTTAATATTTGACAAGACAGCTTCAGGTTTCTGGATACCCTTAGTGTGCGCCACACATTCCTCCCCCCACCCTATGACCTTTCCGGTCTTCCAGTTAATGTGGGGGTTATGGGTGCACAACCAGGGGTGGCCCAGGATTAGTTTCTGTGATGGGGAGTGGCAGAGAAAAAACTGCATGTGCTCTTGATGTCCGTGAATGTGTAGTTTAAGGGTTTCAGTGACATGGATTATCGTGAACAGTTCCTTGCCGTTAAGGGCACGAGCTCTAATGGGGTTGGCCAACACCTTGGAATTGAGCCCCAATTTGGCCGCCAGCCCCCAGTCCATCAGGCTCTCATCAGCCCCTGAATCTATGAGTACTTTAAGATTTGTGTTAATGTCATGGTGCAAAACCCTCGCTGCTGTGAGGACGCGTGAGACGCGGCCCTGAAATGCGGGCAAACTCACCCATTTCATCCCTTTGGTGGGACACGCAGCAATGAGGTGGCTGGACAGTAGAAGCATCTGCCCTCCTGCTGTCGTTGCTGCCATTCCTCGGGTGTCAGACGTGCCCTGCCAAGTTGCATGGGTTCGGACTCCTCTGCCGGTCTTTCCGAGGTTGAACCCTGGGCTGCTGGGATATCCTGTCCCTGAAAACATCGGTACCTCCCCGACGACGGTCGCTGTTCTCGATGTTGGCGGAGCTCTTTCATCCGGTTGTCCGTCCGGATGGCTAGGGCGATGAGTGAGTCCAGGTCCCTGGGTAGGTCCACTGGAGCCAGCCGTTCCCGTATGGGTGTGGACAGTCCCTTGAGGATTACGTCGTATAGTGCCGCGGAATTCCATCCACTCTCTGCCGCTAGGGTGCGAAAGCGGATGGCGTAGTCACAGACCGACCCATTGGCCTGTGTCAGCCCGACTAGTTCTCTGGCCTTTTCTCGGTCTGTGGTTACCGGGTCGAACGTTCTCTGGAGAGCCGCTTCAAAATCTCGGAGTGAGTGACAAAGTGGCTAATCACGACCCCATTCAGCCGTGGCCCATGCCCTTGCTCTCCCGGTCAGATGGGACACCATAAATGAAATCTTTGCTCGGTCAGTGGAAAAAGCGTGGGGGGAATGCTCGAAGTGAATGGAGCAGTATATCAAAAACACCTTGCAAAGTCTGGGCTCCCTGGAAAATTGCTCTGGGGGCGCCAGTCTGATGCCGAACCCAGCGACGGGCTCAGCCTGAACGGCAACCGCGGTCGGAGCCGATGGTTCTGGTTTGATGGGTGGTTTGGCTGTTTGCTGCAGGTGTCCGGCCAGGGCCTACATTTGGGTTGACAGTTGGTCCAGCCGCGCAACCATCTCCCCCTGGAACGCCTCCTGGTGGGTAAGCCGCGCTTCCTGGGAACGTAGTACTGCCGTCAGCTGGGCCGCCTCTGCTGAGTCCATACTGGCCAGTGTGTGCTGTCAGGCCAGGACTCAGATAGGACTCAGATGCAGAGGCTTTGTAAGACACAGACTTTATTCTTGGCAGCAATGATCTCAGACCCAAGTGAAAAACGCCAACGACGACGACACACTGGCACAAGACAAGGGGAAGACAGACTATTTGAACTGTGGGGTTAGGGTTAGGGTTAGGGTTAGGGGTTAGGTTTTGGGAAAAGAGAAGGGCGCCATCCCCTGGGGGATGGTCCCTTAGTGCACGCGCACTTCCCAGGGACCCCCTGGTCCCCCTTACTGAGTCGTGTTTTTGTTTTTGTTTTTTTATTATTTTATTTAAACTTAAATTAAATTATAATAAAAAACGAATAAAATAATTAAAAGAAATAAATCCCATAAAAAAGGCCATTCCCAACACACACCGCCGCGACGTTTCGACCTGATTTAGGTCTTCTTCAGGCTAAGGTGTGTGCTCCCCCCGAAAACAAAAAAGAAATGAAGGAGCTGGAGCCGCTTCTCCTTATATACGCTCCTGACTCCTCCCACTTTGGCTGTTTCTTAAGTTTTGTTTTTACCGAATGTGTTTTTTAGTTTCCAATTTGCGGTTTTAGTTTTTTTCTTTTTTCTTTTGTATTCCAATGGTTTTAATAGATTTTTTTATAGAATTTTAATGTAAATCAATTGTGGATGATACTATTTATAGTTTTAATTATTTTTAGGCCTTATTTTAATATCAATTTTCATATTTATATCAATAATTTTTTATACATAGTTTTTTAACCCAATTTTTAGTCCTTTTTATATTTTTACTTAGTTTTACTTGTATTTTTATTCCAATTATAACTGTTTTTAACTTGTTTTTTCTTCTTTTTCAGGTAAATTTTAAGGTAAGTATCCAGGTAATTAATTCAGGTGAGTATAATTTTTTCTATTTTAATTTTTCTTTCACAGGTTTCCAGGTAAGTATATTTGTATTAATTTTCTGTTTTTTCTGTTTTTCTTTTAGGTGAGTCCCCGGGTGAGTATAGATCACCAAGTTACTGTTTTTAATATATATCCAATTTTTAATTAATTTTTAATCATATTTATTATTCATCTTATAATCATATTTCCCCTCTTTTTTCTCCTTCCTGCTTCTTCCTTTCCATCCCACTACATTTTCTTTTCTTTCTTCCTTTCCTTGTTCTTCTCTTCCTCGTCCCCCCTCGCTTTTCGCTTCACTATCCTGCCATCTCCTCTTTCCTTAGCCTCGGCACTACCATAGTCCGACTTGGCCTCATTCGGGGTATGCTTCTTCCCGTGGGCAATTTTTACTTTCTCTATTTGGGCTTCACTGGGGCAGTCCTCATCCCAGGAGCAATGAATGACTAGGTAGCGGGCATCCAAATTGGGTTGATAGGTCAGGTTCGCGTGCTATTAGGTTTAGGGTTAGTGTCAGGTCCAAATTTAGTTAGGCTTCGAGTCCGGAATCTGGGTGGAGCTAGACAGGTCAATTAGGGTTAGTTCAAATTTGGGGATTTATCATTATAATTAATTATTTATTTTTAGAAGTCCAATTAGGGTTAAGGTTAGGGTTAGCATCCAATTAGGGTTAGGGTTATATAAACCTAGGGTTAGGGTTAGGGTTAGAGTCCAAATTAGGGTTAGGGTTAGATAACACCTAGGGTTAGGGTTAGGGTTAGAGTCCAAATTAGGGTTAGATAACCTAGGGTTAGGGTTAGGGTTAGAGTCCAATTAGGGTTAGGGTTAGGGTTAGATACCACCTAGGGTTAGGGTTAGGGTTAGAGTCCAATTACTGTTAGGTTTTTATTTTAAGTCAAATTAGGGTTAGGGTTAGGGCCACATTAAATATATCTTTAGAGTCAAATTGTTATTAATTTAGGGTTAGCTTTAGTTAGGGTTTCCAATTGTTAGGGTCAAAGGTCAAATTGTTTTAGTTCATCCATGAATTAGGGTTAGGGTCCAATTAGGTTTTAAGTCCAATTATATTTAGGTTTAGTTTTTATTAATTTTTAATATTTGTCCAATTTGAGTTATGAAATATTTTGGGGACCAGGGGGCCCACTGGCAGGCTCTGGCGGGTTAGGTTTTGGGAAAAGAGAAGGGCGCCATCCCCTGGGGGATGGTCCCTTAGTGCACGCGCACTTCCCAGGGACCCCCTGGTCCCCCTTACTGAGTCGTGTTTTTGTTTTTGTTTTTTTATTATTTTATTTAAACTTAAATTAAATTATAATAAAAAACGAATAAAATAATTAAAAGAAATAAATCCCATAAAAAAGGCCATTCCCAACACACACCGCCGCGACGTTTCGACCTGATTTAGGTCTTCTTCAGGCTAAGGTGTGTGCTCCCCCCGAAAACAAAAAAGAAATGAAGGAGCTGGAGCCGCTTCTCCTTATATACGCTCCTGACTCCTCCCACTTTGGCTGTTTCTTAAGTTTTGTTTTTACCGAATGTGTTTTTTAGTTTCCAGTTTGCGGTTTTAGTTTTTTTCTTTTTTCTTTTGTATTCCAATGGTTTTAATAGATTTTTTTATAGAATTTTAATGTAAATCAATTGTGGATGATACTATTTATAGTTTTAATTATTTTTAGGCCTTATTTTAATATCAATTTTCATATTTATATCAATAATTTTTTATACATAGTTTTTTAACCCAATTTTTAGTCCTTTTTATATTTTTACTTAGTTTTACTTGTATTTTTATTCCAATTATAACTGTTTTTAACTTGTTTTTTCTTCTTTTTCAGGTAAATTTTAAGGTAAGTATCCAGGTAATTAATTCAGGTGAGTATAATTTTTTCTATTTTAATTTTTCTTTCACAGGTTTCCAGGTAAGTATATTTGTATTAATTTTCTGTTTTTTCTGTTTTTCTTTTAGGTGAGTCCCCGGGTGAGTATAGATCACCAAGTTACTGTTTTTAATATATATCCAATTTTTAATTAATTTTTAATCATATTTATTATTCATCTTATAATCATATTTCCCCTCTTTTTTCTCCTTCCTGCTTCTTCCTTTCCATCCCACTACATTTTCTTTTCTTTCTTCCTTTCCTTATTCTTCTCTTCCTCGTCCCCCCTCGCTTTTCGCTTCACTATCCTGCCATCTCCTCTTTCCTTAGCCTCGGCACTACCATAGTCCGACTTGGCCTCATTCGGGGTATGCTTCTTCCCGTGGGCAATTTTTACTTTCTCTATTTGGGCTTCACTGGGGCAGTCCTCATCCCAGGAGCAATGAATGACTAGGCAGCGGGCATCCAAATTGGGTTGATAGGTCAGGTTCGCGTGCTATTAGGTTTAGGGTTAGTGTCAGGTCCAAATTTAGTTAGGCTTCGAGTCCGGAATCTGGGTGGAGCTAGACAGGTCAATTAGGGTTAGTTCAAATTTGGGGATTTATCATTATAATTAATTATTTATTTTTAGAAGTCCAATTAGGGTTAAGGTTAGGGTTAGCATCCAATTAGGGTTAGGGTTATATAAACCTAGGGTTAGGGTTAGGGTTAGAGTCCAAATTAGGGTTAGGGTTAGATAACACCTAGGGTTAGGGTTAGGGTTAGAGTCCAAATTAGGGTTAGATAACCTAGGGTTAGGGTTAGGGTTAGAGTCCAATTAGGGTTAGGGTTAGGGTTAGATACCACCTAGGGTTAGGGTTAGGGTTAGAGTCAAATTACTGTTAGGTTTTAATTTTAAATCCAATTAGGGTTAGGGTTAGGGCCACATTAAATATATCTTTAGAATCAAATTGTTATTAATTTAGGGTTAGCTTTAGTTAGGGTTTCCAATTGTTAGGGTTAAAGGTCAAATTGTTTTAGTTCATCCATGAATTAGGGTTAGGGTCCAATTAGGTTTAGAGTCCAATTATATTTAGGTTTAGTTTTTATGAATTTTTAATATTTGTCCAATTTGTGTTATGAAATATTTTGGGGACCAGGGGGCCCACTGGCAGGCTCTGGCGGGTTAGGTTTTGGGAAAAGAGAAGGGCGCCATCCCCTGGGGGATGGTCCCTTAGTGCACGCGCACTTCCCAGGGACCCCCTGGTCCCCCTTACTGAGTCGTGTTTTTGTTTTTGTTTTTTTATTATTTTATTTAAACTTAAATTAAATTATAATAAAAAACGAATAAAATAATTAAAAGAAATAAATCCCATAAAAAAGGCCATTCCCAACACACACCGCCGCGACGTTTCGACCTGATTTAGGTCTTCTTCAGGCTAAGGTGTGTGCTCCCCCCGAAAACAAAAAAGAAATGAAGGAGCTGGAGCCGCTTCTCCTTATATACGCTCCTGACTCCTCCCACTTTGGCTGTTTCTTAAGTTTTGTTTTTACCGAATGTGTTTTTTAGTTTCCAGTTTGCGGTTTTAGTTTTTTTCTTTTTTCTTTTGTATTCCAATGGTTTTAATAGATTTTTTTATAGAATTTTAATGTAAATCAATTGTGGATGATACTATTTATAGTTTTAATTATTTTTAGGCCTTATTTTAATATCAATTTTCATATTTATATCAATAATTTTTTATACATAGTTTTTTAACCCAATTTTTAGTCCTTTTTATATTTTTACTTAGTTTTACTTGTATTTTTATTCCAATTATAACTGTTTTTAACTTGTTTTTTCTTCTTTTTCAGGTAAATTTTAAGGTAAGTATCCAGGTAATTAATTCAGGTGAGTATAATTTTTTCTATTTTAATTTTTCTTTCACAGGTTTCCAGGTAAGTATATTTGTATTAATTTTCTGTTTTTTCTGTTTTTCTTTTAGGTGAGTCCCCGGGTGAGTATAGATCACCAAGTTACTGTTTTTAATATATATCCAATTTTTAATTAATTTTTAATCATATTTATTATTCATCTTATAATCATATTTCCCCTCTTTTTTCTCCTTCCTGCTTCTTCCTTTCCATCCCACTACATTTTCTTTTCTTTCTTCCTTTCCTTATTCTTCTCTTCCTCGTCCCCCCTCGCTTTTCGCTTCACTATCCTGCCATCTCCTCTTTCCTTAGCCTCGGCACTACCATAGTCCGACTTGGCCTCATTCGGGGTATGCTTCTTCCCGTGGGCAATTTTTACTTTCTCTATTTGGGCTTCACTGGGGCAGTCCTCATCCCAGGAGCAATGAATGACTAGGCAGCGGGCATCCAAATTGGGTTGATAGGTCAGGTTCGCGTGCTATTAGGGTTAGGGTTAGTGTCAGGTCCAAATTTAGTTAGGCTTCGAGTCCGGAATCTGGGTGGAGCTAGACAGGTCAATTAGGGTTAGTTCAAATTTGGGGATTTATCATTATAATTAATTATTTATTTTTAGAAGTCCAATTAGGGTTAAGGTTAGGGTTAGCATCCAATTAGGGTTAGGGTTATATAAACCTAGGGTTAGGGTTAGGGTTAGAGTCCAAATTAGGGTTAGGGTTAGATAACACCTAGGGTTAGGGTTAGGGTTAGAGTCCAAATTAGGGTTAGATAACCTAGGGTTAGGGTTAGGGTTAGAGTCCAATTAGGGTTAGGGTTAGGGTTAGATACCACCTAGGGTTAGGGTTAGGGTTAGGGTTAGGGTTAGGATGAAGGGTCTGATACCCCCTCCCGAAGGAGGAGGCGAATGCTCGCTCCATTCCCCCGAATCCCCGATACCCGCCCCAAGTAGGTGTTAGGGTGCGCTTCCCGTGCCTCCCATACTGCACGGTCCGCCACCCGTCCTCTTGCATGTTGTGTCTTTTTTTTAATTTTTTATGTGTTTGTGTATGTATGTGTATTTGTTTTATCTATTATTTATTTATTTATAAAAGAACAAAAAACGCTTTCTAAATTAGAAAGGATACTTTTTTTATAATAAACAACTAAGGAAGGTGTGCCTAAAAAAATAAAAAAATAAAAAATAATTAGCAACGTTTCGACCTTATACGGTCTTCATCAGGCTAAAAAAGAAAATAATAATTGGCACACAAAAAATTTTTTATTAGGCTGCAAGGTAGGAGTCAATTTTGGTGGTGTTCTCCCTTCCAGAGCTCAAGAAAGAATGAGCTCTTTCAATTGTGTTTGTCCTTTTTATAAGCTTGGTTTGGCTTTTTATTTTTTGGTTCGTCTTTTCGTCTTTTTTAATTCTTGTTCGTCTTTTCGTCTTTTTTGTTTTTTGTTCGTCTTTTTAACTTTACTCCTGTTTTTGATCAATTTTAACCCTTTTTAACCCATAAATGTTATTTAATTTAATAAAATTATATATTTATTCATTTATTTATTAGTTTTAGTCTATTTATTGTCTTTTTAATTTCTATTTATCAAATTTTTAGTATTATTTGCTGTCTAATTATCTATTATAAATTTTACTACACATTTTTAATTATATTTATATTTTTAATATTTTTAATAAGTCAGAGGGATGGGGTTTAGTGTTAGGTTAGGGTTAGGTTAAGGTTAGGGTTAGGGTTCAGATAGAAGTTAGGGTTAGGGTTAGGTTAAGGTTAGGGTTAGGGTTAAGATAAAGGTTAGGGTTAGGGTTAGAATAGAGTTAAGATTAGGGTTAGGGTTAAGATTAGGTTTAGGGGTTAGGGTTAGGTTAGGGTTAGGGTTCAAATAGAAGTTAGGGTTAGGGTTAGGGTTAGGGTTTAGGGTTAGGGTTAGGGTTAGGGTTAGGGCGGAAGGGCTGAGCCTGTCCTCGATTGAGGACAGGAGGGGCACGGTCCTTCCCCCACATTCTTCCGCCACCCTGGTCCCGGAATGGTTAGGGTTAGGGTTAGGGTTAGGGTTAGGTTTTGGGAAAAGAGAAGGGCGCCATCCCCTGGGGGATGGTCCCTTAGTGCACGCGCACTTCCCAGGGACCCCCTGGTCCCCCTTACTGAGTCGTGTTTTGTTTTTTTTGTTTTTTTATTATTTTATTTAAACTTAAATTAAATCATAATAAAAAACGAATAAAATAATTAAAAGAAATAAATCCCATAAAAAAAGGCCATTCCCAACACACACCGCCGCGACGTTTCGACCTGATTAGGTCTTCTTCAGGCTTCTGGTGTGTGCTCCCCCCGAAAACAAAAAAGAAATGAAGGAGCTGGAGCCGCTTCTCCTTATATACGCTCCTGACTCCTCCCACTTTGGCTGTTTCTTAAGTTTTGTTTTTACCGAATGTGTTTTTTAGTTTCCAATTTGCGGTTTTAGTTTTTTCTTTTTTTCTTTAGTTTTCCAATGGTTTTAATAGATTTTTTTATAGAATTTTAATATAAATCAATTGAGGATGATACTCTTTATAGTTTTAATTATTTTTAGGCCTTATTTTAATATCAATTTTCATATTTATATTAATAATTTTTTATACATAGTTTTTTAACCCAATTTTTAGTCCTTTTTATATTTATACTTAGTTTTACTTGTAATTTTATTCCAATTATAACTGTTTTTAATTAGTTTTTTCTTCTTTTTCAGGTAAATTTTAAGGTAAGTATCCAGGTAATTAATTCAGGTGAGTATAATTTTTTCTTTTTTAATTTTTCTTTCACAGGTTTCCAGGTAAGTATATTTGTATTAATTTTCTGTTTTTTTCTGTTTTTCTTTTAGGTGAGTCCCCGGGTGAGTATAGATCACCAAGTTACTGTTTTTAATATATATCCAATTTTTAATTAATTTTTAATCATATTTATTATTCATCTTATAATCATATTTCCCCTCTTTTTTCTCCTTCCTGCTTCTTCCTTTCCATCCCACTACATTTTCTTTTCTTTCTTCCTTTCCTTATTCTTCTCTTCCTCGTCCCCCCTCGCTTTTCGCTTCACTATCCTGCCATCTCCTCTTTCCTTAGCCTCGGCACTACCATAGTCCGACTTGGCCTCATTCGGGGTATGCTTCTTCCCGTGGGCAATTTTTACTTTCTCTATTTGGGCTTCACTGGGGCAGTCCTCATCCCAGGAGCAATGAATGACTAGGCAGCGGGCATCCAAATTGGGTTGATAGGTCAGGTTCGCGTGCTATTAGGGTTAGGGTTAGTGTCAGGTCCAAATTTAGTTAGGCTTCGAGTCCGGAATCTGGGTGGAGCTAGACAGGTCAATTAGGGTTAGTTCAAATTTGGGGATTTATCATTATAATTAATTATTTATTTTTAGAAGTCCAATTAGGGTTAAGGTTAGGGTTAGCATCCAATTAGGGTTAGGGTTATATAAACCTAGGGTTAGGGTTAGGGTTAGAGTCCAAATTAGGGTTAGGGTTAGATAACACCTAGGGTTAGGGTTAGGGTTAGAGTCCAAATTAGGGTTAGATAACCTAGGGTTAGGGTTAGGGTTAGAGTCCAATTAGGGTTAGGGTTAGGGTTAGATACCACCTAGGGTTAGGGTTAGGGTTAGAGTCCAATTACTGTTAGGTTTTTATTTTAAGTCAAATTAGGGTTAGGGTTAGGGCCACATTAAATATATCTTTAGAGTCAAATTGTTATTAATTTAGGGTTAGCTTTAGTTAGGGTTTCCAATTGTTAGGGTCAAAGGTCAAATTGTTTTAGTTCATCCATGAATTAGGGTTAGGGTCCAATTAGGTTTCAAGTCCAATTATATTTAGGTTTAGTTTTTATTAATTTTTAATATTTATCCAATTTGAGTTATGAAATATTTTGGGGACCAGGGGGCCCACTGGCAGGCTCTGGCGGGTTAGGTTTTGGGAAAAGAGAAGGGCGCCATCCCCTGGGGGATGGTCCCTTAGTGCACGCGCACTTCCCAGGGACCCCCTGGTCCCCCTTACTGAGTCGTGTTTTGTTTTTTTTGTTTTTTTATTATTTTATTTAAACTTAAATTAAATCATAATAAAAACGAATAAAATAATTAAAAGAAATAAATCCCATAAAAAAAGGCCATTCCCAACACACACCGCCGCGACGTTTCGACCTGATTAGGTCTTCTTCAGGCTTCTGGTGTGTGCTCCCCCCGAAAACAAAAAAGAAATGAAGGAGCTGGAGCCGCTTCTCCTTATATACGCTCCTGACTCCTCCCACTTTGGCTGTTTCTTAAGTTTTGTTTTTACCGAATGTGTTTTTTAGTTTCCAATTTGCGGTTTTAGTTTTTTCTTTTTTTCTTTAGTTTTCCAATGGTTTTAATAGATTTTTTTATAGAATTTTAATATAAATCAATTGAGGATGATACTCTTTATAGTTTTAATTATTTTTAGGCCTTATTTTAATATCAATTTTCATATTTATATTAATAATTTTTTATACATAGTTTTTTAACCCAATTTTTAGTCCTTTTTATATTTATACTTAGTTTTACTTGTAATTTTATTCCAATTATAACTGTTTTTAATTAGTTTTTTCTTCTTTTTCAGGTAAATTTTAAGGTAAGTATCCAGGTAATTAATTCAGGTGAGTATAATTTTTTCTTTTTAATTTTTCTTTCACAGGTTTCCAGGTAAGTATATTTGTATTAATTTTCTGTTTTTTTCTGTTTTTCTTTTAGGTGAGTCCCCGGGTGAGTATAGATCACCAAGTTACTGTTTTTAATATATATCCAATTTTTAATTAATTTTTAATCATATTTATTATTCATCTTATAATCATATTTCCCCTCTTTTTTCTCCTTCCTGCTTCTTCCTTTCCATCCCACTACATTTTCTTTTCTTTCTTCCTTTCCTTATTCTTCTCTTCCTCGTCCCCCCTCGCTTTTCGCTTCACTATCCTGCCATCTCCTCTTTCCTTAGCCTCGGCACTACCATAGTCCGACTTGGCCTCATTCGGGGTATGCTTCTTCCCGTGGGCAATTTTTACTTTCTCTATTTGGGCTTCACTGGGGCAGTCCTCATCCCAGGAGCAATGAATGACTAGGCAGCGGGCATCCAAATTGGG
Source organism: Echeneis naucrates (assembly GCF_900963305.1). Classification (NCBI taxonomy): domain Eukaryota; kingdom Metazoa; phylum Chordata; class Actinopteri; order Carangiformes; family Echeneidae; genus Echeneis; species Echeneis naucrates. Next base: position 26,763,508 of record NC_042515.1, read on the forward strand.
TTGATAGGTCAGGTTCGCGTGCTATTAGGGTTAGGGTTAGTGTCAGGTCCAAATTTAGTTAGGCTTCGAGTCCGGAATCTGGGTGGAGCTAGACAGGTCAATTAGGGTTAGTTCAAATTTGGGGATTTATCATTATAATTAATTATTTATTTTTAGAAGTCCAATTAGGGTTAAGGTTAGGGTTAGCATCCAATTAGGGTTAGGGTTATATAAACCTAGGGTTAGGGTTAGGGTTAGAGTCCAAATTAGGGTTAGGGTTAGATAACACCTAGGGTTAGGGTTAGGGTTAGAGTCCAAATTAGGGTTAGATAACCTAGGGTTAGGGTTAGGGTTAGAGTCCAATTAGGGTTAGGGTTAGGGTTAGATACCACCTAGGGTTAGGGTTAGGGTTAGAGTCCAATTAGGGTTAGGTTTTTATTTTAAATCCAATTAGGGTTAGGGTTAGGGCCACATTAAATATATCTTTAGAGTCAAATTGTTATTAATTTAGGGTTAGCTTTAGTTAGGGTTTCCAATTGTTAGGGTCAAAGGTCAAATTGTTTTAGTTCATCCATGAATTAGGGTTAGGGTCCAATTAGGTTTTAAGTCCAATTATATTTAGGTTTAGTTTTTATTAATTTTTAATATTTGTCCAATTTGAGTTATGAAATATTTTGGGGACCAGGGGGCCCACTGGCAGGCTCTGGCGGGTTAGGTTTTGGGAAAAGAGAAGGGCGCCATCCCCTGGGGGATGGTCCCTTAGTGCACGCGCACTTCCCAGGGACCCCCTGGTCCCCCTTACTGAGTCGTGTTTTGTTTTTTTTGTTTTTTTATTATTTTATTTAAACTTAAATTAAATCATAATAAAAAACGAATAAAATAATTAAAAGAAATAAATCCCATAAAAAAAGGCCATTCCCAACACACACCGCCGCGACGTTTCGACCTGATTAGGTCTTCTTCAGGCTTCTGGTGTGTGCTCCCCCCGAAAACAAAAAAGAAATGAAGGAGCTGGAGCCGCTTCTCCTTATATACGCTCCTGACTCCTCCCACTTTGGCTGTTTCTTAAGTTTTGTTTTTACCGAATGTGTTTTTTAGTTTCCAATTTGCGGTTTTAGTTTTTTCTTTTTTTCTTTAGTTTTCCAATGGTTTTAATAGATTTTTTTATAGAATTTTAATATAAATCAATTGAGGATGATACTCTTTATAGTTTTAATTATTTTTAGGCCTTATTTTAATATCAATTTTCATATTTATATTAATAATTTTTTATACATAGTTTTTTAACCCAATTTTTAGTCCTTTTTATATTTATACTTAGTTTTACTTGTAATTTTATTCCAATTATAACTGTTTTTAATTAGTTTTTTCTTCTTTTTCAGGTAAATTTTAAGGTAAGTATCCAGGTAATTAATTCAGGTGAGTATAATTTTTTCTTTTTTAATTTTTCTTTCACAGGTTTCCAGGTAAGTATATTTGTATTAATTTTCTGTTTTTTTCTGTTTTTCTTTTAGGTGAGTCCCCGGGTGAGTATAGATCACCAAGTTACTGTTTTTAATATATATCCAATTTTTAATTAATTTTTAATCATATTTATTATTCATCTTATAATCATATTTCCCCTCTTTTTTCTCCTTCCTGCTTCTTCCTTTCCATCCCACTACATTTTCTTTTCTTTCTTCCTTTCCTTATTCTTCTCTTCCTCGTCCCCCCTCGCTTTTCGCTTCACTATCCTGCCATCTCCTCTTTCCTTAGCCTCGGCACTACCATAGTCCGACTTGGCCTCATTCGGGGTATGCTTCTTCCCGTGGGCAATTTTTACTTTCTCTATTTGGGCTTCACTGGGGCAGTCCTCATCCCAGGAGCAATGAATGACTAGGCAGCGGGCATCCAAATTGGGTTGATAGGTCAGGTTCGCGTGCTATTAGGGTTAGGGTTAGTGTCAGGTCCAAATTTAGTTAGGCTTCGAGTCCGGAATCTGGGTGGAGCTAGACAGGTCAATTAGGGTTAGTTCAAATTTGGGGATTTATCATTATAATTAATTATTTATTTTTAGAAGTCCAATTAGGGTTAAGGTTAGGGTTAGCATCCAATTAGGGTTAGGGTTATATAAACCTAGGGTTAGGGTTAGGGTTAGAGTCCAAATTAGGGTTAGGGTTAGATAACACCTAGGGTTAGGGTTAGGGTTAGAGTCCAAATTAGGGTTAGATAACCTAGGGTTAGGGTTAGGGTTAGAGTCCAATTAGGGTTAGGGTTAGGGTTAGATACCACCTAGGGTTAGGGTTAGGGTTAGAGTCCAATTACTGTTAGGTTTTTATTTTAAGTCAAATTAGGGTTAGGGTTAGGGCCACATTAAATATATCTTTAGAGTCAAATTGTTATTAATTTAGGGTTAGCTTTAGTTAGGGTTTCCAATTGTTAGGGTCAAAGGTCAAATTGTTTTAGTTCATCCATGAATTAGGGTTAGGGTCCAATTAGGTTTTAAGTCCAATTATATTTAGGTTTAGTTTTTATTAATTTTTAATATTTGTCCAATTTGAGTTATGAAATATTTTGGGGACCAGGGGGCCCACTGGCAGGCTCTGGCGGGTTAGGTTTTGGGAAAAGAGAAGGGCGCCATCCCCTGGGGGATGGTCCCTTAGTGCACGCGCACTTCCCAGGGACCCCCTGGTCCCCCTTACTGAGTCGTGTTTTGTTTTTTTTGTTTTTTTATTATTTTATTTAAACTTAAATTAAATCATAATAAAAAACGAATAAAATAATTAAAAGAAATAAATCCCATAAAAAAAGGCCATTCCCAACACACACCGCCGCGACGTTTCGACCTGATTAGGTCTTCTTCAGGCTTCTGGTGTGTGCTCCCCCCGAAAACAAAAAAGAAATGAAGGAGCTGGAGCCGCTTCTCCTTATATACGCTCCTGACTCCTCCCACTTTGGCTGTTTCTTAAGTTTTGTTTTTACCGAATGTGTTTTTTAGTTTCCAATTTGCGGTTTTAGTTTTTTTCTTTTTTTCTTTAGTTTTCCAATGGTTTTAATAGATTTTTTTATAGAATTTTAATATAAATCAATTGAGGATGATACTCTTTATAGTTTTAATTATTTTTAGGCCTTATTTTAATATCAATTTTCATATTTATATTAATAATTTTTTATACATAGTTTTTTAACCCAATTTTTAGTCCTTTTTATATTTATACTTAGTTTTACTTGTAATTTTATTCCAATTATAACTGTTTTTAATTAGTTTTTTCTTCTTTTTCAGGTAAATTTTAAGGTAAGTATCCAGGTAATTAATTCAGGTGAGTATAATTTTTTCTTTTTTAATTTTTCTTTCACAGGTTTCCAGGTAAGTATATTTGTATTAATTTTCTGTTTTTTTCTGTTTTTCTTTTAGGTGAGTCCCCGGGTTAGGGTTAGGGTTAGGGTTAGGGTTAGGGTTAGGGGTTAGGGGTTAGGGGTTAGGGTTAGGGTTAGGGTTAGGGGGTTAGGGTTAGGGTTAGGGTTAGGGTTAGGGTTTAGGGTTAGGGTTAGGGTTAGGGTTAGGGTTAGGGTTAGGGTTAGGGTTTAGAGTTAGGGTTGGGTTGGGGTAGGGAAAAAGGAAATGGGAAAGGGGAAGGGGAAGGTTGTGTGCACACTCCATACAGTCCCGCGAAGCATCCCTCCTATCCCCCATAAGGCCTTGTGGATATAAATGTCCAAATCTACAAATTAGGGTCCCCGTTGTTCTCTGTCTTGGGGTCTGATTAAGGCCGAATTGTGTTTTAAGGCAGAGATAATTACAGACAACTAATGGTGTTCTGTATTCCTGAAAAGGTATCAATTTGGGGCCAAATAGTAGAAAAATTTGGGTTATCACAAGGTCATCACAAAGTAGCACTTAAAACACAGAATACAAGGAATTATGTACAATAGGTCACAAGAGACATTTATTTTAGGTCCAAGTGCTCCACCCAGTGGTGAAGCATGGCCTCTGCCGTTTCTTTGGACCAGTGCACTTTGTCCTTTTCAGTGCTGAACCTGGAGGTTGGGAGCTGAGGAATGAAATCACAATATTGTGCAATATATTTATTCACACGTTCCAGGTTCTTCCTCTGTGTTTGTGGGAGCTCTTGGGAAAAGTTAATCAGAGGCACCTTGATCCGGGTCTGAGGAAAGTGCCTCTTCGTAGTTCTCAGGGCCCTTTGGAGCTGTTTGGTGGCAAAGGATGAGGTTTTTTGGGCCCTGTGATTCAGGCCAAAGGCCAAAACGATTGTGTGTGGGGCCTGGGAGCAGGTAGCTTTAGAGATGATGGCCCCTGCGTGTCTGAAGTTGGCCCCCGGATAACTGTCAATCTGCAAATCGCGGTGTTTGAATGAGGGACAACGGGCCAGGTTGTAATCCCCCATGATCAGGACGGGCTGTCTGATTGTGAGGCCCCAGTCCCTCATTTTTTTAGTGGTGTGAATGTGCCTGGTGGGTCGGTGTTTGGAAACCTGAACAGGTGAGTTGGAAGAAAGGAGCCGTGAAGGAGCCAGAGGAGGACGTGGAGATGGACCAGGTGGAGCAGCAGCCGTTGGAGCAGCAGCCGTTGAAGCAGCAGGACGGGTTCCAGGTAAGAGGGGGGGGCATGAGGGAGGGGGGTGGTTGTTTCCCTTGGGACGAGGTGCTGATGCTGGTGGGGGAGGTCTCGGAGGAGGAGTGGAGGTGCCAACAGAATTCCTGTTGGAGGATGCAGGTGCTGGAGGCGCTGGGGCTTTTGGAGGTCTGGGAGGTCTAGAAGGTCTATGAGGTGGAGTGGAAGCTGGAGCAGGTGGGTTGTTATTGGTTGTGGGGGGAGAGACTTTATTGTTGTGTGTTGTGGTTATGGATTGTGTTGGTGGGACTTGGTCTGAGAGCTGGGCCAGGATGATGGCCTCAGCCTGTGGGATGGTGTCAGCCCTTAGGCGGCGGCCCAGCCTCCTTTTGGCCCAAATGGAGGCGATCTGGAAGGGGCCATGCCAGTCAAGATTTTTGAAGAACATCAGGTTATTAATTTCTTTTTCAATGATTGAGTTATAATGTTCTTTCAGGATCAGGAGTGCCGTGTGTTCCCAGTTCATGGCGTTGCCCTGGATGAGGAGGTTCGCAGACTCCGTGGGGAACGCCGGCCTGATGAATGCGGCCAAGGTCTGTGTCATACGGCTGATGGTGGGTGGAGCCTGATCCGTTGAAATATTAACCAGATGATGTGTTGCAATGATGACTTTATGAAGAATACGGACCTTAGTTGTGAAGTCCGGGTCATCTGATTGGATCCTGTGTGCGGGCCGAACCGCTTCCCGTGTGTGTTGTTGTGTCCCAGGAATCCGGTGTCGGCTCTCGGTCCGGTGTGCGGAGACTTGAATGAAGCGGCGGTCCGGATGGAGTTGGCCGTTGGAGATCCGCTGTTGGCCGGAGCCGGAGCGTTGAGCGGCCGCGGCGCTCTGCGGCAGTCGTTTGCGGCGACCGTAACGGACTACGGTCCAGAGATCGTCCCTCTCGTGTTGTAACATTCCGTACGTGTCTTAATGAGTGTGAAAAGTCTTCCCGAATAGCGGGGGAGAATGTACAACACTCTAAAAAAGGTAAGTAAATACCGGCGAGGACAAGGTTTCTCCTCGGAAAAGTATTTATTCAAAAATAAAACAAAAAACAAATAGGATAGGGTTAGGGTTAGGGTTAGGGTTAGGGTTAGGGGGTTAGGGTTAGGGTTAGGGTTAGGGTTAGGGTTGGGTTAGGGTTAGGGTTAGGGGGTTAGGGTTAGGGTTAGGGTTAGGGTTAGGGTTAGGGGTTAGGGTTAGGGTTAGGGGTTAGGGTTAGGGGTTAGGGGTTAGGGTTAGGGTTAGGGTTAGGGTTAGGGTAGGGTTAGGGTTAGGGTTAGGGTTAGGGTTAGGGGTTAGGTTTGGGATTCTGAAACGGTCGCCCCCGTGAGGAGGCGGCCAAGGGTGCACTCGCCATTACCGGGGGGCCCCCTGGTCACCTCACCAAGCATGAAGTTATTTTTTAGTTTTACTATTTATTTATTTGTTTTTAAATTAAATAAAATAGAAACTTAAATAAAATAATATAAAATAAACTTATTCCCCATAATAATAATTAGGCCTTTAATCATGCACCTGCCGCGACGTTTCGATCGGATTGGATCTTCTTCAGGCTCTAGGTGCATGTGTACCCCCCAAGAAACAGAAATCAAATGAGGGAGAGACTGCTCCTCTCTTGTATTTATACTTTTTCTTTTAGGACCGCCTACTTGGCTTTTACCGAGAAGTTTTAGTTTTCGTCAATTTCTGTTCTTTAGTTTTTAGTTAGTTCTTTTTGTTTTTTCTTTATCGTCATTGTTTTTCATGTATTTTTAATGTATTTCAATTGTATTAAATTATTTTTAAACCCCTTTTATGACTCTTGTGTTTATTTATATTTTAAGGTAATTTTTTCAGGTAAGTATTTATGTTTTTTATCCCCACAGGTATTTTTCAGGTAAGTATTTGTTTTTTCAGGTAAGTATTTGTTTTTTAAGGTAAGTATATAGTTTTTTATCCACAGGTAAGTATTTATTTATTTGTTTTTTGTTTGTTTGTTTTTTTAGGTAAGTCCCCGGATGAGTACATGTTCATCAAGTTACTTCCTTTTGTCCTTCTCCTATCCTTCCTTCCCTCCAATTCCTCTTGGCTACTTCCATCCTCCTTTTCCTTTTCCTTCTCTAACCTCCTTGCCTTTTGCTTTTAACTCCTATCCTTCCTTCTTCTTAGCCTCGGCACTAGTTAGTTCTCGTTTCTTACTTTTTCTTACTATTTGTCTTTATCTTTGTTTCGGCTTCGACGGGGTATTTCCTCTTCCCGGAGCATAATTATCATTTTGAGTTTACTAACTAGCGGGTCTCCAAATTAGGGTTAGGGTTAGGGTTGCAAACTCTAGGGTTAGGGTTAGGGTTAGGGTTAGGGTTAGGCTTCAGGTAGGGGTTAGGGTTAGGGTTAGGGTTAGGGTTAGGGGTTAGGGTTAGGGTTAGGGTTAGGGTTAGGGTTAGGTGTGAGGGTGTTTTGGCCATCCCCGTGAGGGGATGGCCTATGCACTGGCCATCAACAGGTCGCCTCCCAGTTCCCATCCGAAATTTGTTTTTTAATTATTTGTTTTTTTAAATTAAAATAAATCAAATAATAAAACATAATAAAACCCCAAATAAACAAAAATAGGCCTGTGTGCACTGTCGCGACGTTTCGACACCTTTTGGTCTTCTTCAGGCTAAGTGCACATGATGTTCCCCAAAAGAAAAGAAAAGAAATGAGAGTATGAGCCGGGCTTGGCCTTATATACTCTCTTGAGTTCCGCCCACTCTGTTTTAACTGTTTTTAAAGTTTTTAGTTTGTTTTAGATTTTGTTTTTAGATTAACCTCAATCATGAACAGATTTTTTAAGTAAGACCCATTTTTTTCCAATTGTAATTGTTTTAATCATGTTTTTAATGTTGTTTTTTAGTAAAGATTTTAATCCATATTTATTTAAGGTAAGTATTTGTTATTTTGTTTTTTCAGGTAAGTTCCAGGTAAGTAATTCAGGTAAGTATATTTTTTCCTCCACAGGTATCCAGGTAAGTATTGTTTTATTAATTTTTTGTTTTAACTTTTTTTCAGGTGAGTCCCCAGGTGAGTATTTATTCACCAAGTTACTGTTTTTTTAATAAAGATATTTTTTGATCCAATGTGTTTGTCCAATTATTAATTTAGTTAGTCATAATTCCCCTCTTTCATTCCTTCCTGCTCTTTCCTTTCCATCCCACTGTTCTTCCTTAATATCCTTCCTTCCTTTTCATTTCTTTCTCTCCCCCCTCTCCTTTCCCCATACTTCCTATCCTTCCTCTAGTCTGTCTCGGCACTGAATGGTATGTATATGTAGTCCAAATTGGCCTCACGGGGTCCACAACCTCCCGGGGCACGACAAGAAACTTAGCTTCACGGGATAACCCACAAACCCGGAGCAAATAATTTAGACCAGACAGGGATACCAGGGTCAAGGTAAGGTCTAGGGTTAGGGTTAGGGTTAGGGTTAGATTTGGTTAGGGTTAGGATAGAATATAGAAATTAGAGTAGATTAGGCAGGTCAAATTAGGTTAGATTAATTGGGGTAATTATACCATAATTTAGGGTTGGTTAAGTTTAGGGTCAAAGGTCAAATTAGGTTTGTCAATTTAGTTTTTAATTATTTCATGATTGGATTTATATCAATTAAATTGGGGGGGTAAATTTAGGTTGGTCCAAATTAGGGTTAGAATTTAGGGTTAGGGAAGGGTCCCGGGAGACAGTTAGGAGGCGCGGGCTAGTTAGGTGTGAGGGTGTTTTGGCCATCCCCGTGAGGGGATGGCCTATGCACTGGCCATCAACAGGTCGCCTCCCAGTTCCCATCCGAAATTTGTTTTTAAATTATTTGTTTTTTTAAATTAAAATAAATCAAATAATAAAACATAATAAACCCCAAAATAAACAAAATAGGCCTGTGTGCACTGTCGCGACGTTTCGACACCTCTTGGTCTTCCTCAGGCTAAGTGCACATGATGTTCCCCAAAAGAAAAGAAAAGAAATGAGAGTATGAGCCAGGCTTGGCCTTATATACTCTCTTGAGTTCCGCCCACTCTGTTTTAACTGTTTTTAAAGTTTTTAGTTTGTTTTAGATTTTGTTTTAGATTAACCTCAATCATGAACAGATTTTTAAGTAAGACCCATTTTTTTCCAATTGTAATTGTTTTAATCATGTTTTTAATGTTGTTTTTTAGTAAAGATTTTAATCCATATTTATTTAAGGTAAGTATTTGTTATTTTTGTTTTTTCAGGTAAGTTCCAGGTAAGTAATTCAGGTAAGTATATTTTTTCTCCACAGGTATCCAGGTAAGTATAGTTTTATTAATTTTTTGTTTTAGCTTTTTTTCAGGTGAGTCCCCAGGTGGGTATTTAGCCACCAAGTTACTGTTTTTAATAAAGATATTTTTTGATCCATTGTGTTTGTCCAATTATTAATTTAGTTAGTCATAATTCCCCTCTTTCATTCCTTCCTGCTCTTTCCTTTCCATCCCACTGTTCTTCCTTAATATCCTTCCTTCCTTTTCATTTCTTTCTCTCCCCCCTCTCCTTTCCCCATACTTCCTATCCTTCCTCTAGTCTGTCTCGGCACTGAATGGTATGTATATGTAGTCCGAATTGGCCTCACGGGGTCCACAACCTCCCGGGGCACGACAAAAAAACTTAGCTTCACGGGATAACCCACAAACCCGGAGCAAATAATTTAGACCAGACAGGGATACCAGGGTCAAGGTAAGGTCTAGGGTTAGGGTTAGGGTTAGGGTTAGGGTTAGATTTGGTTAGGGTTAGGATAGAATATAGAAATTAGAGTAGATTAGGCAGGTCAAATTAGGTTAGATTAATTGGGGTAATTATACCATAATTTAGGGTTGGTTAAGTTTAGGGTCAAAGGTCAAATTAGGTTTGTCAATTTAGTTTTTAATTATTTCATGATTGGATTTATGTCAATTAAATTGGGGGGGTAAATTTAGGTTGGTCCAAATTAGGGTTAGAATTTAGGGTTAGGGAAGGGTCCCGGGAGACAGTTAGGAGGCGCGGGCTAGTTAGGTGTGAAGGTGTTTAGGCCATCCCCGTGAGGGGATGGCCTATGCACTGGCCATCAACAGGTCGCCTCCCAGTTCCCATCTAGAATTTGTTTTTAATTATTTGTTTTTTTAAATTAAAATAAATCAAATAATAAAACATAATAAACCCCAAATAAACAAAATAGGCCTGTGTGCACTGTCGCGACGTTTCGACACCTTTTGGTCTTCCTCAGGCTAAGTGCACATGATGTTCCCCAAAAGAAAAGAAAAGAAATGAGAGTATGAGCCGGGCTTGGCCTTATATACTCTCTTGAGTTCCGCCCACTCTGTTTTAACTGTTTTTAAAGTTTTTAGTTTGTTTTAGATTTTGTTTTTAAATTAACCTCAATCATGAACAGATTTTTTAAGTAAGACCCATTTTTTTCCAATTGTAATTGTTTTAATCATGTTTTTAATGTTGTTTTTTAGTAAAGATTTTAATCCATATTTATTTAAGGTAAGTATTTGTTATTTTTGTTTTTTCAGGTAAGTTCCAGGTAAGTAATTCAGGTAAGTATATTTTTTCTCCACAGGTATCCAGGTAAGTATAGTTTTATTAATTTTTTGTTTTAGCTTTTTTTCAGGTGAGTCCCCAGGTGGGTATTTATTCACCAAGTTACTGTTTTTTTAATAAAGATATTTTTTGATCCAATGTGTTTGTCCAATTATTAATTTAGTTAGTCATAATTCCCCTCTTTCATTCCTTCCTGCTCTTTCCTTTCCATCCCACTGTTCTTCCTTAATATCCTTCCTTCCTTTTCATTTCTTTCTCTCCCCCCTCTCCTTTCCCCATACTTCCTATCCTTCCTCTAGTCTGTCTCGGCACTGAATGGTATGTGTATGTAGTCCGAATTGGCCTCACGGGGTCCACAACCTCCCGGGGCACGACAAAGAAACTTAGCTTCACGGGATAACCCACAAACCCGGAGCAAATAATTTAGACCAGACAGGGATACCAGGGTCAAGGTAAGGTCTAGGGTTAGGGTTAGGGTTAGGGTTAGATTTGGTTAGGGTTAGGATAGAATATAGAAATTGGAGTAGATTAGGCAGGTCAAATTAGGTTAGATTAATTGGGGTAATTATACCATAATTTAGGGTTGGTTAAGTTTAGGGTCATAGGTCAAATTAGGTTTGTCAATTTAGTTTTTAATTATTTCATGATTGGATTTATGTCAATTAAATTGGGGGGGTAAATTTAGGTTGGTCCAAATTAGGGTTAGAATTTAGGGTTAGGGAAGGGTCCCGGGAGACAGTTAGGAGGCGCGGGCTAGTTAGGTGTGAGGGTGTTTTGGCCATCCCCGTGAGGGGATGGCCTATGCACTGGCCATCAACAGGTCGCCTCCCAGTTCCCATCCGAAATTTGTTTTTAAATTATTTGTTTTTTTTAAATTAAAATAAATCAAATAATAAAACATAATAAACCCCAAAATAAACAAAATTAGGCCTGTGTGCACTGTCGCGACGTTTCGACACCTCTTTGGTCTTCCTCAGGCTAAGTGCACATGATGTTCCCCAAAAGAAAAGAAAAGAAATGAGAGTATGAGCCAGGCTTGGCCTTATATACTCTCTTGAGTTCCGCCCACTCTGTTTTAACTGTTTTTAAAGTTTTTAGTTTGTTTTAGAGTTTGCTTTCAATTAACCTCAATCATGAATAGATTTTTAAAGTAAGACCCATTTTTTTCCAATTGTAATTGTTTTAATCATGTTTTTAATGTTGTTTTTTAATAAAGATTTTAATCCATATTTATTTAAGGTAAGTATTTGTTATTTTGTTTTTTCAGGTAAGTTCCAGGTAAGTAATTCAGGTAAGTATATTTTTTCTCCACAGGTATCCAGGTAAGTATAGTTTTATTAATTTTTTGTTTTAGCTTTTTTTCAGGTGAGTCCCCAGGTGGGTATTTATTCACCAAGTTACTGTTTTTAATAAAGATATTTTTTGATCCAATGTGTTTGTCCAATTATTAATTTAGTTAGTCATAATTCCCCTCTTTCATTCCTTCCTGCTCTTTCCTTTCCATCCCACTGTTCTTCCTTAATATCCTTCCTTCCTTTTCATTTCTTTCTCTCCCCCCTCTCCTTTCCCCATACTTCCTATCCTTCCTCTAGTCTGTCTCGGCACTGAATGGTATATTGTATGTCCAAATTGGCCTCACGGGGTCCACAACCTCCCGGGGCACGACAAGAAACTTAGCTTCACGGGATAACCCACAAACCCGGAGCAAATAATTTAGACCAGACAGGGATACCAGGGTCAAGGTAAGGTCTAGGGTTAGGGTTAGGGTTAGGGTTAGGGTTAGATTTGGTTAGGGTTAGGATAGAATATAGAAATTAGAGTAGATTAGGCAGGTCAAATTAGGTTAGATTAATTGGGGTAATTATACCATAATTTAGGGTTGGTTAAGTTTAGGGTCAAAGGTCAAATTAGGTTTGTCAATTTAGTTTTTAATTATTTCATGATTGGATTTATGTCAATTAAATTGGGGGGGTAAATTTAGGTTGGTCCAAATTAGGGTTAGAATTTAGGGTTAGGGAAGGGTCCCGGGAGACAGTTAGGAGGCGCGGGCTAGTTAGGTGTGAGGGTGTTTTGGCCATCCCCGTGAGGGGATGGCCTATGCACTGGCCATCAACAGGTCGCCTCCCAGTTCCCATCCGAAATTTGTTTTTTAATTATTTGTTTTTTTAAATTAAAATAAATCAAATAATAAAACATAATAAAACCCCAAATAAACAAAAATAGGCCTGTGTGCACTGTCGCGACGTTTCGACACCTTTTGGTCTTCTTCAGGCTAAGTGCACATGATGTTCCCCAAAAGAAAAGAAAAGAAATGAGAGTATGAGCCGGGCTTGGCCTTATATACTCTCTTGAGTTCCGCCCACTCTGTTTTAACTGTTTTTAAAGTTTTTAGTTTGTTTTAGATTTTGTTTTTAGATTAACCTCAATCATGAACAGATTTTTTAAGTAAGACCCATTTTTTTCCAATTGTAATTGTTTTAATCATGTTTTTAATGTTGTTTTTTAGTAAAGATTTTAATCCATATTTATTTAAGGTAAGTATTTGTTATTTTTGTTTTTTCAGGTAAGTTCCAGGTAAGTAATTCAGGTAAGTATATTTTTTCCTCCACAGGTATCCAGGTAAGTATAGTTTTATTAATTTTTTGTTTTAGCTTTTTTTCAGGTAAGTCCCCAGGTGAGTATTTATTCACCAAGTTACTGTTTTTTTTAATAAAGATATTTTTTGATCCAATGTGTTTGTCCAATTATTAATTTAGTTAGTCATAATTCCCCTCTTTCATTCCTTCCTGCTCTTTCCTTTCCATCCCACTGTTCTTCCTTAATATCCTTCCTTCCTTTTCATTTCTTTCTCTCCCCCCTCTCCTTTCCCCATACTTCCTATCCTTCCTCTAGTCTGTCTCGGCACTGAATGGTATGTGTATGTAGTCCGAATTGGCCTCACGGGGTCCACAACCTCCCGGGGCACGACAAGAAACTTAGCTTCACGGGATAACCCACAAACCCGGAGCAAATAATTTAGACCAGACAGGGATACCAGGGTCAAGGTAAGGTCTAGGGTTAGGGTTAGGGTTAGGGTTAGGGTTAGATTTGGTTAGGGTTAGGATAGAATATAGAAATTAGAGTAGATTAGGCAGGTCAAATTAGGTTAGATTAATTGGGGTAATTATACCATAATTTAGGGTTGGTTAAGTTTAGGGTCAAAGGTCAAATTAGGTTTGTCAATTTAGTTTTTAATTATTTCATGATTGGATTTATGTCAATTAAATTGGGGGGGTAAATTTAGGTTGGTCCAAATTAGGGTTAGAATTTAGGGTTAGGGAAGGGTCCCGGGAGACAGTTAGGAGGCGCGGGCTAGTTAGGTGTGAGGGTGTTTTGGCCATCCCCGTGAGGGGATGGCCTATGCACTGGCCATCAGCAGGTCGCCTCCCAGTTCCCATCCGAAATTTGTTTTTAAATTATTTGTTTTTAAAATTAAAATAAATCAAATAATAAAACATAATAAACCCCAAAATAAACAAAAATAGGCCTGTGTGCACTGTCGCGACGTTTCGACACCTTTTGGTCTTCCTCAGGCTAAGTGCACATGATGTTCCCCAAAAGAAAAGAAAAGAAATGAGAGTATGAGCCGGGCTTGGCCTTATATACTCTCTTGAGTTCCGCCCACTCTGTTTTAACTGTTTTTAAAGTTTTTAGTTTGTTTTAGATTTTGTTTTTAAATTAACCTCAATCATGAACAGATTTTTTAAGTAAGACCCATTTTTTTCCAATTGTAATTGTTTTAATCATGTTTTTAATGTTGTTTTTTAGTAAAGATTTTAATCCATATTTATTTAAGGTAAGTATTTGTTATTTTTGTTTTTTCAGGTAAGTTCCAGGTAAGTAATTCAGGTAAGTATATTTTTTCCTCCACAGGTATCCAGGTAAGTATAGTTTTATTAATTTTTTGTTTTAGCTTTTTTTCAGGTAAGTCCCCAGGTGAGTATTTATTCACCAAGTTACTGTTTTTTTTAATAAAGATATTTTTTGATCCAATGTGTTTGTCCAATTATTAATTTAGTTAGTCATAATTCCCCTCTTTCATTCCTTCCTGCTCTTTCCTTTCCATCCCACTGTTCTTCCTTAATATCCTTCCTTCCTTTTCATTTCTTTCTCTCCCCCCTCTCCTTTCCCCATACTTCCTATCCTTCCTCTAGTCTGTCTCGGCACTGAATGGTATGTGTATGTAGTCCGAATTGGCCTCACGGGGTCCACAACCTCCCGGGGCACGACAAAGAAACTTAGCTTCACGGGATAACCCACAAACCCGGAGCAATTAATTTAGACCAGACAGGGATACCAGGGTCAAGGTAAGGTCTAGGGTTAGGGTTAGGGTTAGGGTTAGGGTTAGATTTGGTTAGGGTTAGGATAGAATATAGAAATTGGAGTAGATTAGGCAGGTCAAATTAGGTTAGATTAATTGGGGTAATTATACCATAATTTAGGGTTGGTTAAGTTTAGGGTCATAGGTCAAATTAGGTTTGTCAATTTAGTTTTTAATTATTTCATGATTGGATTTATGTCAATTAAATTGGGGGAATAAATTTAGGTTGGTCCAAATTAGGGTTAGAATTTAGGGTTAGGGAAGGGTCCCGGGAGACAGTTAGGAGGCGCGGGCTAGTTAGGTGTGAGGGTGTTTTGGCCATCCCCGTGAGGGGATGGCCTATGCACTGGCCATCAGCAGGTCGCCTCCCAGTTCCCATCCGAAATTTGTTTTTTAATTATTTGTTTTTTAAATTAAAATAAATCAAATAATAAAACATAATAAACCCCAAATAAACAAAAATAGGCCTGTGTGCACTGTCGCGACGTTTCGACACCTTTTGGTCTTCCTTCAGGCTAAGTGCACATGATGTTCCCCAAAAGAAAAGAAAAGAAATGAGAGTATGAGCCGGGCTTGGCCTTATATACTCTCTTGAGTTCCGCCCACTCTGTTTTAACTGTTTTTAAAGTTTTTAGTTTGTTTTAGATTTTGTTTTTAGATTAACCTCAATCATGAACAGATTTTTAAGTAAGACCCATTTTTTTCCAATTGTAATTGTTTTAATCATGTTTTTAATGTTGTTTTTTAGTAAAGATTTTAATCCATATTTATTTAAGGTAAGTATTTGTTATTTTTGTTTTTTCAGGTAAGTTCCAGGTAAGTAATTCAGGTAAGTATATTTTTTCCTCCACAGGTATCCAGGTAAGTATAGTTTTATTAATTTTTTGTTTTAGCTTTTTTTCAGGTAAGTCCCCAGGTGAGTATTTATTCACCAAGTTACTGTTTTTTTTTAATAAAGATATTTTTTGATCCAATGTGTTTGTCCAATTATTAATTTAGTTAGTCATAATTCCCCTCTTTCATTCCTTCCTGCTCTTTCCTTTCCATCCCACTGTTCTTCCTTAATATCCTTCCTTCCTTTTCATTTCTTTCTCTCCCCCCTCTCCTTTCCCCATACTTCCTATCCTTCCTCTAGTCTGTCTCGGCACTGAATGGTATGTATATGTAGTCCGAATTGGCCTCACGGGGTCCACAACCTCCCGGGGCACGACAAGAAACTTAGCTTCACGGGATAACCCACAAACCCGGAGCAAATAATTTAGACCAGACAGGGATACCAGGGTCAAGGTAAGGTCTAGGGTTAGGGTTAGGGTTAGGGTTAGGGTTAGATTTGGTTAGGGTTAGGATAGAATATAGAAATTAGAGTAGATTAGGCAGGTCAAATTAGGTTAGATTAATTGGGGTAATTATACCATAATTTAGGGTTGGTTAAGTTTAGGGTCAAAGGTCAAATTAGGTTTGTCAATTTAGTTTTTAATTATTTCATGATTGGATTTATGTCAATTAAATTGGGGGGGTAAATTTAGGTTGGTCCAAATTAGGGTTAGAATTTAGGGTTAGGGAAGGGTCCCGGGAGACAGTTAGGAGGCGCGGGCTAGTTAGGTGTGAGGGTGTTTTGGCCATCCCCGTGAGGGGATGGCCTATGCACTGGCCATCAGCAGGTCGCCTCCCAGTTCCCATCCGAAATTTGTTTTTTAATTATTTGTTTTTTTTAAATTAAAATAAATCAAATAATAAAACATAATAAACCCCAAAATAAACAAAATTAGGCCTGTGTGCACTGTCGCGACGTTTCGACACCTCTTGGTCTTCCTCAGGCTAAGTGCACATGATGTTCCCCAAAAGAAAAGAAAAGAAATGAGAGTATGAGCCAGGCTTGGCCTTATATACTCTCTTGAGTTCCGCCCACTCTGTTTTAACTGTTTTTAAAGTTTTTAGTTTGTTTTAGATTTTGTTTTAGATTAACCTCAATCATGAACAGATTTTTTAAGTAAGACCCATTTTTTTCCAATTGTAATTGTTTTAATCATGTTTTTAATGTTGTTTTTTAGTAAAGATTTTAATCCATATTTATTTAAGGTAAGTATTTGTTATTTTGTTTTTTCAGGTAAGTTCCAGGTAAGTAATTCAGGTAAGTATATTTTTTCCTCCACAGGTATCCAGGTAAGTATAGTTTTATTAATTTTTTGTTTTAGCTTTTTTTCAGGTGAGTCCCCAGGTGAGTATTTATTCACCAAGTTACTGTTTTTTTAATAAAGATATTTTTTGATCCAATGTGTTTGTCCAATTATTAATTTAGTTAGTCATAATTCCCCTCTTTCATTCCTTCCTGCTCTTTCCTTTCCATCCCACTGTTCTTCCTTAATATCCTTCCTTCCTTTTCATTTCTTTCTCTCCCCCCTCTCCTTTCCCCATACTTCCTATCCTTCCTCTAGTCTGTCTCGGCACTGAATGGTATGTGTATGTAGTCCGAATTGGCCTCACGGGGTCCACAACCTCCCGGGGCACGACAAGAAACTTAGCTTCACGGGATAACCCACAAACCCGGAGCAAATAATTTAGACCAGACAGGGATACCAGGGTCAAGGTAAGGTCTAGGGTTAGGGTTAGGGTTAGGGTTAGGGTTAGATTTGGTTAGGGTTAGGATAGAATATAGAAATTAGAGTAGATTAGACAGGTCAAATTAGGTTAGATTAATTGGGGTAATTATACCATAATTTAGGGTTGGTTAAGTTTAGGGTCAAAGGTCAAATTAGGTTTGTCAATTTAGTTTTTAATTATTTCATGATTGGATTTATGTCAATTAAATTGGGGGGGTAATTTTAGATTGGTCCAAATTAGGGTTAATTTAGGGGTTTGGGGTGGGTCCCAGGAGGCAGTTAGGAGGCGCGGGCTAGTTAGGTGTGAAGGTGTTTTGGCCATCCCCGTGAGGGGATGGCCTATGCACTGGCCATCAACAGGTCGCCTCCCAGTTCCCATCTAGAATTTGTTTTTAATTATTTGTTTTTTTAGAAATTAAATTAAATCAAATAATAAAACATAATAAACCCCAAATAAACAAAATAGGCCTGTGTGCACTGTCGCGACGTTTCGACACCTTTTGGTCTTCTTCAGGCTAAGTGCACATGATGTTCCCCAAAAGAAAAGAAAAGAAATGAGAGTATGAGCCGGGCTTGGCCTTATATACTCTCTTGAGTTCCGCCCACTCTGTTTTAACTGTTTTTAAAGTTTTTAGTTTGTTTTAGATTTTGTTTTAGATTAACCTCAATCATGAACAGATTTTTTAAGTAAGACCCATTTTTTTCCAATTGTAATTGTTTTAATCATGTTTTTAATGTTGTTTTTTAGTAAAGATTTTAATCCATATTTATTTAAGGTAAGTATTTGTTATTTTGTTTTTTCAGGTAAGTTCCAGGTAAGTAATTCAGGTAAGTATATTTTTTCCTCCACAGGTATCCAGGTAAGTATAGTTTTATTAATTTTTTGTTTTAGCTTTTTTTCAGGTGAGTCCCCAGGTGAGTATTTATTCACCAAGTTACTGTTTTTTTAATAAAGATATTTTTTGATCCAATGTGTTTGTCCAATTATTAATTTAGTTAGTCATAATTCCCCTCTTTCATTCCTTCCTGCTCTTTCCTTTCCATCCCACTGTTCTTCCTTAATATCCTTCCTTCCTTTTCATTTCTTTCTCTCCCCCCTCTCCTTTCCCCATACTTCCTATCCTTCCTCTAGTCTGTCTCGGCACTGAATGGTATGTGTATGTAGTCCGAATTGGCCTCACGGGGTCCACAACCTCCCGGGGCACGACAAGAAACTTAGCTTCACGGGATAACCCACAAACCCGGAGCAAATAATTTAGACCAGACAGGGATACCAGGGTCAAGGTAAGGTCTAGGGTTAGGGTTAGGGTTAGGGTTAGGGTTAGATTTGGTTAGGGTTAGGATAGAATATAGAAATTAGAGTAGATTAGGCAGGTCAAATTAGGTTAGATTAATTGGGGTAATTATACCATAATTTAGGGTTGGTTAAGTTTAGGGTCAAAGGTCAAATTAGGTTTGTCAATTTAGTTTTTAATTATTTCATGATTGGATTTATGTCAATTAAATTGGGGGGGTAAATTTAGGTTGGTCCAAATTAGGGTTAGAATTTAGGGTTAGGGAAGGGTCCCGGGAGACAGTTAGGAGGCGCGGGCTAGTTAGGTGTGAGGGTGTTTTGGCCATCCCCGTGAGGGGATGGCCTATGCACTGGCCATCAACAGGTCGCCTCCCAGTTCCCATCCGAAATTTGTTTTTTAATTATTTGTTTTTTTAAATTAAAATAAATCAAATAATAAAACATAATAAAACCCCAAATAAACAAAATAGGCCTGTGTGCACTGTCGCGACGTTTCGACACCTTTTGGTCTTCTTCAGGCTAAGTGCACATGATGTTCCCCAAAAGAAAAGAAAAGAAATGAGAGTATGAGCCGGGCTTGGCCTTATATACTCTCTTGAGTTCCGCCCACTCTGTTTTAACTGTTTTTAAAGTTTTTAGTTTGTTTTAGATTTTGTTTTTTAGATTAACCTCAATCATGAACAGATTTTTTAAGTAAGACCCATTTTTTTCCAATTGTAATTGTTTTAATCATGTTTTTAATGTTGTTTTTTAGTAAAGATTTTAATCCATATTTATTTAAGGTAAGTATTTGTTATTTTTGTTTTTTCAGGTAAGTTCCAGGTAAGTAATTCAGGTAAGTATATTTTTTCCTCCACAGGTATCCAGGTAAGTATAGTTTTATTAATTTTTTGTTTTAGCTTTTTTTCAGGTAAGTCCCCAGGTGAGTATTTATTCACCAAGTTACTGTTTTTTTAATAAAGATATTTTTTGATCCAATGTGTTTGTCCAATTATTAATTTAGTTAGTCATAATTCCCCTCTTTCATTCCTTCCTGCTCTTTCCTTTCCATCCCACTGTTCTTCCTTAATATCCTTCCTTCCTTTTCATTTCTTTCTCTCCCCCCTCTCCTTTCCCCATACTTCCTATCCTTCCTCTAGTCTGTCTCGGCACTGAATGGTATGTATATGTAGTCCGAATTGGCCTCACGGGGTCCACAACCTCCCGGGGCACGACAAAGAAACTTAGCTTCACGGGATAACCCACAAACCCGGAGCAAATAATTTAGACCAGACAGGGATACCAGGGTCAAGGTAAGGTCTAGGGTTAGGGTTAGGGTTAGGGTTAGGGTTAGATTTGGTTAGGGTTAGGATAGAATATAGAAATTAGAGTAGATTAGGCAGGTCAAATTAGGTTAGATTAATTGGGGTAATTATACCATAATTTAGGGTTGGTTAAGTTTAGGGTCAAAGGTCAAATTAGGTTTGTCAATTTAGTTTTTAATTATTTCATGATTGGATTTATGTCAATTAAATTGGGGGGGTAAATTTAGGTTGGTCCAAATTAGGGTTAGAATTTAGGGTTAGGGAAGGGTCCCGGGAGACAGTTAGGAGGCGCGGGCTAGTTAGGTGTGAGGGTGTTTTGGCCATCCCCGTGAGGGGATGGCCTATGCACTGGCCATCAACAGGTCGCCTCCCAGTTCCCATCCGAAATTTGTTTTTTAATTATTTGTTTTTTTAAATTAAAATAAATCAAATAATAAAACATAATAAAACCCCAAATAAACAAAATAGGCCTGTGTGCACTGTCGCGACGTTTCGACACCTTTTGGTCTTCTTCAGGCTAAGTGCACATGATGTTCCCCAAAAGAAAAGAAAAGAAATGAGAGTATGAGCCGGGCTTGGCCTTATATACTCTCTTGAGTTCCGCCCACTCTGTTTTAACTGTTTTTAAAGTTTTTAGTTTGTTTTAGATTTTGTTTTTAGATTAACCTCAATCATGAACAGATTTTTTAAGTAAGACCCATTTTTTTTCCAATTGTAATTGTTTTAATCATGTTTTTAATGTTGTTTTTTAGTAAAGATTTTAATCCATATTTATTTAAGGTAAGTATTTGTTATTTTGTTTTTTCAGGTAAGTTCCAGGTAAGTAATTCAGGTAAGTATATTTTTTCCTCCACAGGTATCCAGGTAAGTATAGTTTTATTAATTTTTTGTTTTAGCTTTTTTTCAGGTGAGTCCCCAGGTGAGTATTTATTCACCAAGTTACTGTTTTTTTAATAAAGATATTTTTTGATCCAATGTGTTTGTCCAATTATTAATTTAGTTAGTCATAATTCCCCTCTTTCATTCCTTCCTGCTCTTTCCTTTCCATCCCACTGTTCTTCCTTAATATCCTTCCTTCCTTTTCATTTCTTTCTCTCCCCCCTCTCCTTTCCCCATACTTCCTATCCTTCCTCTAGTCTGTCTCGGCACTGAATGGTATGTAATATGTAGTCCGAATTGGCCTCACGGGGTCCACAACCTCCCGGGGCACGACAAAGAAACTTAGCTTCACGGGATAACCCACAAACCCGGAGCAATTAATTTAGACCAGACAGGGATACCAGGGTCAAGGTAAGGTCTAGGGTTAGGGTTAGGGTTAGGGTTAGGGTTAGATTTGGTTAGGGTTAGGATAGAATATAGAAATTGGAGTAGATTAGGCAGGTCAAATTAGGTTAGATTAATTGGGGTAATTATACCATAATTTAGGGTTGGTTAAGTTTAGGGTCATAGGTCAAATTAGGTTTGTCAATTTAGTTTTTAATTATTTCATGATTGGATTTATGTCAATTAAATTGGGGGGGTAAATTTAGGTTGGTCCAAATTAGGGTTAGAATTTAGGGTTAGGGAAGGGTCCCGGGAGACAGTTAGGAGGCGCGGGCTAGTTAGGTGTGAGGGTGTTTTGGCCATCCCCGTGAGGGGATGGCCTATGCACTGGCCATCAGCAGGTCGCCTCCCAGTTCCCATCCGAAATTTGTTTTTTAATTATTTGTTTTTTAAATTAAAATAAATCAAATAATAAAACATAATAAAACCCCAAATAAACAAAAATAGGCCTGTGTGCACTGTCGCGACGTTTCGACACCTTTTGGTCTTCTTCAGGCTAAGTGCACATGATGTTCCCCAAAAGAAAAGAAAAGAAATGAGAGTATGAGCCGGGCTTGGCCTTATATACTCTCTTGAGTTCCGCCCACTCTGTTTTAACTGTTTTTAAAGTTTTTAGTTTGTTTTAGATTTTGTTTTTAGATTAACCTCAATCATGAACAGATTTTTTAAGTAAGACCCATTTTTTTCCAATTGTAATTGTTTTAATCATGTTTTTAATGTTGTTTTTTAGTAAAGATTTTAATCCATATTTATTTAAGGTAAGTATTTGTTATTTTGTTTTTTCAGGTAAGTTCCAGGTAAGTAATTCAGGTAAGTATATTTTTTCTTCCACAGGTATCCAGGTAAGTATTGTTTTATTAATTTTTTGTTTTAACTTTTTTTCAGGTGAGTCCCCAGGTGAGTATTTATTCACCAAGTTACTGTTTTTTTTAATAAAGATATTTTTTGATCCAATGTGTTTGTCCAATTATTAATTTAGTTAGTCATAATTCCCCTCTTTCATTCCTTCCTGCTCTTTCCTTTCCATCCCACTGTTCTTCCTTAATATCCTTCCTTCCTTTTCATTTCTTTCTCTCCCCCCTCTCCTTTCCCCATACTTCCTATCCTTCCTCTAGTCTGTCTCGGCACTGAATGGTATATATGTAGTCCTAATTGGCCTCACGGGGTCCACAACCTCCCGGGGCACGACAAAAAAACTTAGCTTCACGGGATAACCCACAAACCCGGAGCAAATAATTTAGACCAGACAGGGATACCAGGGTCAAGGTAAGGTCTAGGGTTAGGGTTAGGGTTAGGGTTAGATTTGGTTAGGGTTAGGATAGAATATAGAAATTAGAGTAGATTAGGCAGGTCAAATTAGGTTAGATTAATTGGGGTAATTATACCATAATTTAGGGTTGGTTAAGTTTAGGGTCAAGGGTTAGGGTTAGGGTTAGGGTTAGGGTTAGGGTTAGGGTTAGGTTTTGGGAAAAGAGAAGGGCGCCATCCCCTGGGGGATGGTCCCTTAGTGCACGCGCACTTCCCAGGGACCCCCTGGTCCCCCTTACTGAGTCGTGTTTTTGTTTTTGTTTTTTTATTATTTTATTTAAACTTAAATTAAATTATAATAAAAAACGAATAAAATAATTAAAAGAAATAAATCCCATAAAAAAGGCCATTCCCAACACACACCGCCGCGACGTTTCGACCTGATTTAGGTCTTCTTCAGGCTACTGGTGTGTGCTCCCCCCGAAAACAAAAAAGAAATGAAGGAGCTGGAGCCGCTTCTCCTTATATATGCTCCCTGACTCCTCCCACTTTGGCTGTTCTTAAGTTTTGTTTTTACCGAATGTTAGGTTTCAAATTTGCGGTTTTTTAGTTTTTTTCTTTTTTTCTTAGTTTTCCAATGGTTTTACTAGATTTTTTTATAGAATTTTAATGTAAATCAATTGTGGATGATACTATTTGTAGTTTTAATTATTTTTAGGCCTTATTTTAATATCAAATTTCATATTTATATCAATAATTTTTTATACATAGTTTTTTAACCCAATTTTTAGTCCATTTTATATTTATACTTAGTTTTACTTGTATTTTTATTCCAATTATTACTGTTTTTAACTTGTTTTTATTCTTTTGCAGGTAAATTTTCAGGTAAGTATCCAGGTAATTAATTAAGGTGAGTATAATTTTTTCTTTTTTAATTTTTCTTTCACAGGTTTCCAGGTAAGTATATTTATATTAATTTTCTGTTTTTTCTTTCTTCTTTTAGGTTAGTCCCCGGGTGAGTATTTATCACCAAGTTACTATTTAATTTTTTATATATATCCAATTTTTAATCATATTTTTTATTATTCATCTTATAATCATATTTCCCCTCTTTTCTCTCCTTCCTGCTTTTTCCTTTCCATCCCACTGCATCTTCTTTTCTTTCTTCCTTTCCTTATTCTTCTCTTCTTCCTCCCCCCTCGCTTTTCACTTCACTATCCTGCAATCTCCTCTTTCCTTAGCCTCGGCACTACCATAGTCCGATTCTTGGCCTCATGCGGGGTATGCTTCTTCCCGTGGGCAATACAATTTGGGCTTCACTGGGGCAGTCCTCTTCCCAGGAGCAATATGACTAGGCAGCGGGCATCCAAATTGGGTTGATATGACAGGTTTGCGAGCTATTAGGGTTAGGGTTTAGTGTCCGATTCAAATTTAGTTAGGTTTCGAGTCTGGAATCTGGGTGGAGCTAGGCAGGTCAATTAGGGTTGGTTCAAAATTTAGAGATTTATTATTATAATTTGAATTATTTCTTTTATTTTTAGAAGTCCAATTAGGGTTAAGGTTAGGGTTAGCATCCAATTAGGGTTAGGGTTAGATAACACCTAGGGTTAGGGTTAGGGTTAGAGTCCAATTAGGGTTAGGGTTAGATAACACCTAGGGTTAGGGTTAGGGTTAGAGTCCAAATTAGGGTTAGGGTTAGATAACCTAGGGTTAGGGTTAGGGTTAAAGTCCAATTAGGGTTAGGGTTAGGGTTAGGGTTAGGGTTAGGGTTAGGGTTAGGGTTTAGGGTTAGGGTTAGGGTTAGGGTTAGGGTTAGGGTTAGGGTTTGGTTAGGGTTAGGGTTAGGGTTAGGGTTAGGGTTAGGGGTTAGGGTTAGGGTTAGGGTTGGGTTAGGGTTAGGGTTAGGGTTAGGGTTAGGGGTTAGGGTTAGGGTTAGGGTTAGGGTTAGGGGTTAGGGTTAGGGTTAGGGTTAGGGTTAGGGTTAGGGTTAGGGTTAGGGTTAGGGTTAGGGTTAGGGTTAGGGTTAGGGTTAGGGTTAGGAATAGGGATGATTACCACGATTAGACATTTGAGGATTAGACATTCTTGAATAACTTTTGATAGGAAGGTGATAGAGACACGAAACCAAGCTCTATCCCCACTAATTCGGGTACGCCCTTTCCAACGGTACCACCCCCGAGTCGGGTTAGGGTTAGGGTTAGGGTTAGGGTTAGGGGTTAGGGTTAGGGTTAGGGGTTAGGGTTAGGGTTAGGGTTAGGGTTAGGGTTAGGAATAGGGATGATTACCACGATTAGACATTTGAGGATTAGACATTCTTGAATAACTTTTGATAGGAAGGTGATAGAGACACGAAACCAAGCTCTATCCCCACTAATTCGGGTACGCCCTTTCCAACGGTACCACCCCCGAGTCGGGTTAGGGTTAGGGTTAGGGTTAGGGTTAGGGGTTAGGGTTAGGGTTAGGTTTGAGGTAGAGAGGGGCCATCCCCGTGAAGGGATGGCCCCGAAGGCACTCGCACTCCCCAGGGGCCCCCGGACTCCCTCCCCAGATAGATTGAGTTTTTAAATTGTTTGTTTTTTTAGTTTTTTATTTAAATTAAATTAAATTAAATTAAATAATAATAATCAAAATAAATCCCCTTAAACAGGCCTTTGGATCATGTGCCGCGCAACGTTTCGAGCCGATTAGCTCTTCTTCAGGCTCTGGCACATGTCCTTCCCCCCAGAAAACTAAAACAAAAATGAGAGCTGCTGGAGTTTCAGCCTTATATACTCTCAGGCTCCGCCCACTTTTGGCTTGGTAAGTTTTGTTTTTGCGTTCGTCTTTTTTAGTTTCGAATTGTTCTTGTGTTTTTTTAGTGTTTTTTACTTCCAATTGATTTTAATGAATTCCAATGGTTTTAAATTGTATTTTAATGAATTTTTAAGTATATTTAATATAATTTATAGGTTTTTAATTTAGATTTTGCCCTTTATTTAATCCAATTGTATTTTTTAATCTTCCAAATTGATTTTGATGATAATTTTTATTTTATATTTTTCAGGTAAGTGTAGGTAAGTAAATTTAGGTTCAGGTAAGTATTTTAATTAATCTTTTCTTAATTTAGGTTCCGGTAAGTATATTTAATTGTTTTTCTTTTTAGGTTTTTTGCTGAATTTGATCCCCAGGTTCAGGTAAGCATTTATTTTATTTTTAGGTTCAGGTAAGTATTTAATCTCTAGGTCCAGGTAAGTATATTTAATTGTTTTTAATTTTGTTTTTTATAAATTTGATCCCCATGTGACTTGATGTATTGTGTTTAAATTAATTTTAATGTATTTTTTAATTAATCCAATTGTGTTTTTAGCTCCATTATTGTGTTTTCTTTGTTCCAAATTGGTTTTTTAATAAAGATTTTAATCCTCCCCCTGTGTCCATGTGTTTTTAATCATAATTTATATTAACAATCTCCCATATTTCTCTTTCCTTTATTTTCTGTTCTTTTCCCTCTTTGTTTTTCTTTCCTTCTTCCTTTCCTAACTCTCCTTCCTTAACTTCCCCCCTCGCCATCAGCTTCACTCCATCATCCATAGTCTTAGGGTTAGGGTTAGGGTTAGGGTTAGGGGTTAGGGTTAGGGTTAGGGTTAGGGTTAGGGTTAGGAATAGGGATGATTACCATGATTAGACATTTGAGGATTAGACATTCTTGAATAACTTTTGATAGGAAGGTGATAGAGACACGAAACCAAGCTCTATCCCCACTAATTCGGGTACGCCCTTTCCAACGGTACCACCCCCGAGTCCGTAGGAGCTTCCGTTCGGGAGATACGTCACTTCCCGTTACGACAAGGTCATATCTCGGGAAGGGTTAGGGTTAGGGTTAGGGTTAGGGTTAGGGAGGGTTAGGGTTAGGGTTAGGGTTAGGGAGGGTTAGGGTTAGGGTTAGGGTTAGGGTTAGGGTTAGGAATAGGGATGATTACCACGATTAGACATTTGAGGATTAGACATTCTTGAATAACTTTTGATAGGAAGGTGATAGAGACACGAAACCAAGCTCTATCCCCACTAATTCGGGTACGCCCTTTCCAACGGTACCACCCCCGAGTCGGGTTAGGGTTAGGGTTAGGGTTAGGGTTAGGGGTTAGGGTTAGGGTTAGGGTTAGGGTTAGGGGTTAGGGTTAGGGTTAGGGGTTAGGGGTTAGGGTTAGGGTTAGGGTTAGGGTTAGGAATAGGGATGATTACCACGATTAGACATTTGAGGATTAGACATTCTTGAATAACTTTTGATAGGAAGGTGATAGAGACACGAAACCAAGCTCTATCCCCACTAATTCGGGTACGCCCTTTCCAACGGTACCACCCCCGAGTCGGGTTAGGGTTAGGGTTAGGGTTAGGGTTAGGGGTTAGGGTTAGGGTTAGGTTTGAGGTAGAGAGGGGCCATCCCCGTGAAGGGATGGCCCCGAAGGCACTCGCACTCCCCAGGGGCCCCCGGACTCCCTCCCCAGATAGATTGAGTTTTTAAATTGTTTGTTTTTTTAGTTTTTTATTTAAATTAAATTAAATTAAATTAAATAATAATAATCAAAATAAATCCCCTTAAACAGGCCTTTGGATCATGTGCCGCGCAACGTTTCGAGCCTATTAGCTCTTCTTCAGGCTCTGGCACATGTCCTTCCCCCCAAAAAACTAAAACAGAAATGAGAGCTGCTGGAGTTTCAGCCTTATATACTCTCAGGCTCCGCCCACTTTTGGCTTGGTAAGTTTTGTTTTTGCGTTCGTCTTTTTTAGTTTCGAATTGTTCTTGTGTTTTTTTAGTGTTTTTTACTTCCAATTGATTTTAATGGTTTCCAATGGTTTTAAATTGTATTTTAATGAATTTTTAAGTATATTTAATATAATTTATAGGTTTTTAATTTAGATTTTGCCCTTTATTTAATCCAATTGTATTTTTTAATCTTCCAAATTGATTTTGATGATAATTTTTATTTTATATTTTTCAGGTAAGTGCAGGTAAGTAAATTTAGGTTCAGGTAAGTATTTTAATTAATCTTTTCTTAATTTAGGTTCCGGTAAGTATATTTAATTGTTTTTCTTTTTAGGTTTTTTACTGAATTTGATCCCCAGGTTCAGGTAAGTATTTATTTTATTTTTAGGTTCAGGTAAGTATTTAATCTCTAGGTCCAGGTAAGTATATTTAATTGTTTTTAATTTTGTTTTTTATAAATTTGATCCCCATGTGACTTGATGTATTGTGTTTAAATTAATTTTAATGTATTTTTTAATTAATCCAATTGTGTTTTTAGCTCCATTATTGTGTTTTCTTTGTTCCAAATTGGTTTTTTAATAAAGATTTTAACCCTCCCCCTGTGTCCATGTGTTTTTAATCATAATTTATATTAACAATCTCCCATATTTCTCTTTCCTTTATTTTCTGTTCTTTTCCCTCTTTGTTTTTCTTTCCTTCTTCCTTTCCTAACTCTCCTTCCTTAACTTCCCCCCTCGCCATCAGCTTCACTCCATCATCCATAGTCTTAGGGTTAGGG
Source organism: Echeneis naucrates (assembly GCF_900963305.1). Lineage (NCBI taxonomy): Eukaryota > Metazoa > Chordata > Actinopteri > Carangiformes > Echeneidae > Echeneis > Echeneis naucrates. The sequence continues at coordinate 26,791,280 of NC_042515.1, forward strand.
TTAGGGTTAGGGTTAGGGGTTAGGGTTAGGGTTAGGGTTAGGGTTAGGAATAGGGATGATTACCATGATTAGACATTTGAGGATTAGACATTCTTGAATAACTTTTGATAGGAAGGTGATAGAGACACGAAACCAAGCTCTATCCCCACTAATTCGGGTACGCCCTTTCCAACGGTACCACCCCCGAGTCCGTAGGAGCTTCCGTTCGGGAGATACGTCACTTCCCGTTACGACAAGGTCATATCTCGGGAAGGGTTAGGGTTAGGGTTAGGGTTAGGGTTAGGGAGGGTTAGGGTTAGGGTTAGGGTTAGGGAGGGTTAGGGTTAGGGTTAGGGTTAGGGTTAGGGTTAGGAATAGGGATGATTACCACGATTAGACATTTGAGGATTAGACATTCTTGAATAACTTTTGATAGGAAGGTGATAGAGACACGAAACCAAGCTCTATCCCCACTAATTCGGGTACGCCCTTTCCAACGGTACCACCCCCGAGTCGGGTTAGGGTTAGGGTTAGGGTTAGGGTTAGGGGTTAGGGTTAGGGTTAGGGTTAGGGTTAGGGGTTAGGGTTAGGGTTAGGGGTTAGGGGTTAGGGTTAGGGTTAGGGTTAGGAATAGGGATGATTACCACGATTAGACATTTGAGGATTAGACATTCTTGAATAACTTTTGATAGGAAGGTGATAGAGACACGAAACCAAGCTCTATCCCCACTAATTCGGGTACGCCCTTTCCAACGGTACCACCCCCGAGTCGGGTTAGGGTTAGGGTTAGGGTTAGGGTTAGGGGTTAGGGTTAGGGTTAGGTTTGAGGTAGAGAGGGGCCATCCCCGTGAAGGGATGGCCCCGAAGGCACTCGCACTCCCCAGGGGCCCCCGGACTCCCTCCCCAGATAGATTGAGTTTTTAAATTGTTTGTTTTTTTAGTTTTTTATTTAAATTAAATTAAATTAAATTAAATAATAATAATCAAAATAAATCCCCTTAAACAGGCCTTTGGATCATGTGCCGCGCAACGTTTCGAGCCTATTAGCTCTTCTTCAGGCTCTGGCACATGTCCTTCCCCCCAAAAAACTAAAACAGAAATGAGAGCTGCTGGAGTTTCAGCCTTATATACTCTCAGGCTCCGCCCACTTTTGGCTTGGTAAGTTTTGTTTTTGCGTTCGTCTTTTTTAGTTTCGAATTGTTCTTGTGTTTTTTTAGTGTTTTTTACTTCCAATTGATTTTAATGGTTTCCAATGGTTTTAAATTGTATTTTAATGAATTTTTAAGTATATTTAATATAATTTATAGGTTTTTAATTTAGATTTTGCCCTTTATTTAATCCAATTGTATTTTTTAATCTTCCAAATTGATTTTGATGATAATTTTTATTTTATATTTTTCAGGTAAGTGCAGGTAAGTAAATTTAGGTTCAGGTAAGTATTTTAATTAATCTTTTCTTAATTTAGGTTCCGGTAAGTATACTTAAGGGTTAGGGGTTAGGGTTAGGGTTAGGGTTAGGGTTAGGGTTAGGGTTAGGGGTTAGGGTTAGGGTTAGGGTTAGGGTTAGGGTTAGGGTTAGGAATAGGGATGATTACCACGATTAGACATTTGAGGATTAGACATTCTTGAATAACTTTTGATAGGAAGGTGATAGAGACACGAAACCAAGCTCTATCCCCACTAATTCGGGTACGCCCTTTCCAACGGTACCACCCCCGAGTCGGGTTAGGGTTAGGGTTAGGGTTAGGGTTAGGGGTTAGGGTTAGGGGTTAGGGTTAGGGTTAGGGGTTAGGGGTTAGGGTTAGGGTTAGGGTTAGGGTTAGGAATAGGGATGATTACCACGATTAGACATTTGAGGATTAGACATTCTTGAATAACTTTTGATAGGAAGGTGATAGAGACACGAAACCAAGCTCTATCCCCACTAATTCGGGTACGCCCTTTCCAACGGTACCACCCCCGAGTCGGGTTAGGGTTAGGGTTAGGGTTAGGGTTAGGGGTTAGGGTTAGGGTTAGGTTTGAGGTAGAGAGGGGCCATCCCCGTGAAGGGATGGCCCCGAAGGCACTCGCACTCCCCAGGGGCCCCCGGACTCCCTCCCCAGATAGATTGAGTTTTTAAATTGTTTGTTTTTTTAGTTTTTTATTTAAATTAAATTAAATTAAATTAAATAATAATAATCAAAATAAATCCCCTTAAACAGGCCTTTGGATCATGTGCCGCGCAACGTTTCGAGCCTATTAGCTCTTCTTCAGGCTCTGGCACATGTCCTTCCCCCCAAAAAACTAAAACAGAAATGAGAGCTGCTGGAGTTTCAGCCTTATATACTCTCAGGCTCCGCCCACTTTTGGCTTGGTAAGTTTTGTTTTTGCGTTCGTCTTTTTTAGTTTCGAATTGTTCTTGTGTTTTTTTAGTGTTTTTTACTTCCAATTGATTTTAATGGTTTCCAATGGTTTTAAATTGTATTTTAATGAATTTTTAAGTATATTTAATATAATTTATAGGTTTTTAATTTAGATTTTGCCCTTTATTTAATCCAATTGTATTTTTTAATCTTCCAAATTAATTTTGATGATAATTTTTATTTTATATTTTTCAGGTAAGTGCAGGTAAGTAAATTTAGGTTCAGGTAAGTATTTTAATTAATCTTTTCTTAATTTAGGTTCCGGTAAGTATATTTAATTGTTTTTCTTTTTAGGTTTTTTACTGAATTTGATCCCCAGGTTCAGGTAAGTATTTATTTTATTTTTAGGTTCAGGTAAGTATTTAATCTCTAGGTCCAGGTAAGTATATTTAATTGTTTTTAATTTTGTTTTTTATAAATTTGATCCCCATGTGACTTGATGTATTGTGTTTAAATTAATTTTAATGTATTTTTTAATTAATCCAATTGTGTTTTTAGCTCCATTATTGTGTTTTCTTTGTTCCAAATTGGTTTTTTAATAAAGATTTTAACCCTCCCCCTGTGTCCATGTGTTTTTAATCATAATTTATATTAACAATCTCCCATATTTCTCTTTCCTTTATTTTCTGTTCTTTTCCCTCTTTGTTTTTCTTTCCTTCTTCCTTTCCTAACTCTCCTTCCTTAACTTCCCCCCTCGCCATCAGCTTCACTCCATCATCCATAGTCTTAGGGTTAGGGTTAGGGTTAGGGTTAGGGGTTAGGGTTAGGGTTAGGGTTAGGGTTAGGGTTAGGGTTAGGAATAGGGATGATTACCATGATTAGACATTTGAGGATTAGACATTCTTGAATAACTTTTGATAGGAAGGTGATAGAGACACGAAACCAAGCTCTATCCCCACTAATTCGGGTACGCCCTTTCCAACGGTACCACCCCCGAGTCCGTAGGAGCTTCCGTTCGGGAGATACGTCACTTCCCGTTACGACAAGGTCATATCTCGGGAAGGGTTAGGGTTAGGGTTAGGGTTAGGGTTAGGGAGGGTTAGGGTTAGGGTTAGGGTTAGGGAGGGTTAGGGTTAGGGTTAGGGTTAGGGTTAGGGTTAGGAATAGGGATGATTACCACGATTAGACATTTGAGGATTAGACATTCTTGAATAACTTTTGATAGGAAGGTGATAGAGACACGAAACCAAGCTCTATCCCCACTAATTCGGGTACGCCCTTTCCAACGGTACCACCCCCGAGTCGGGTTAGGGTTAGGGTTAGGGTTAGGGTTAGGGGTTAGGGTTAGGGTTAGGGTTAGGGTTAGGGGTTAGGGTTAGGGTTAGGGGTTAGGGGTTAGGGTTAGGGTTAGGGTTAGGAATAGGGATGATTACCACGATTAGACATTTGAGGATTAGACATTCTTGAATAACTTTTGATAGGAAGGTGATAGAGACACGAAACCAAGCTCTATCCCCACTAATTCGGGTACGCCCTTTCCAACGGTACCACCCCCGAGTCGGGTTAGGGTTAGGGTTAGGGTTAGGGGTTAGGGTTAGGGTTAGGTTTGAGGTAGAGAGGGGCCATCCCCGTGAAGGGATGGCCCCGAAGGCACTCGCACTCCCCAGGGGCCCCCGGACTCCCTCCCCAGATAGATTGAGTTTTTAAATTGTTTGTTTTTTTAGTTTTTTATTTAAATTAAATTAAATTAAATTAAATAATAATAATCAAAATAAATCCCCTTAAACAGGCCTTTGGATCATGTGCCGCGCAACGTTTCGAGCCTATTAGCTCTTCTTCAGGCTCTGGCACATGTCCTTCCCCCCAAAAAACTAAAACAGAAATGAGAGCTGCTGGAGTTTCAGCCTTATATACTCTCAGGCTCCGCCCACTTTTGGCTTGGTAAGTTTTGTTTTTGCGTTCGTCTTTTTTAGTTTCGAATTGTTCTTGTGTTTTTTTAGTGTTTTTTACTTCCAATTGATTTTAATGGTTTCCAATGGTTTTAAATTGTATTTTAATGAATTTTTAAGTATATTTAATATAATTTATAGGTTTTTAATTTAGATTTTGCCCTTTATTTAATCCAATTGTATTTTTTAATCTTCCAAATTGATTTTGATGATAATTTTTATTTTATATTTTTCAGGTAAGTGCAGGTAAGTAAATTTAGGTTCAGGTAAGTATTTTAATTAATCTTTTCTTAATTTAGGTTCCGGTAAGTATATTTAATTGTTTTTCTTTTTAGGTTTTTTACTGAATTTGATCCCCAGGTTCAGGTAAGTATTTATTTTATTTTTAGGTTCAGGTAAGTATTTAATCTCTAGGTCCAGGTAAGTATATTTAATTGTTTTTAATTTTGTTTTTTATAAATTTGATCCCCATGTGACTTGATGTATTGTGTTTAAATTAATTTTAATGTATTTTTTAATTAATCCAATTGTGTTTTTAGCTCCATTATTGTGTTTTCTTTGTTCCAAATTGGTTTTTTAATAAAGATTTTAACCCTCCCCCTGTGTCCATGTGTTTTTAATCATAATTTATATTAACAATCTCCCATATTTCTCTTTCCTTTATTTTCTGTTCTTTTCCCTCTTTGTTTTTCTTTCCTTCTTCCTTTCCTAACTCTCCTTCCTTAACTTCCCCCCTCGCCATCAGCTTCACTCCATCATCCATAGTCTTAGGGTTAGGGTTAGGGTTAGGGTTAGGGGTTAGGGTTAGGGTTAGGGTTAGGGTTAGGGTTAGGAATAGGGATGATTACCATGATTAGACATTTGAGGATTAGACATTCTTGAATAACTTTTGATAGGAAGGTGATAGAGACACGAAACCAAGCTCTATCCCCACTAATTCGGGTACGCCCTTTCCAACGGTACCACCCCCGAGTCCGTAGGAGCTTCCGTTCGGGAGATACGTCACTTCCCGTTACGACAAGGTCATATCTCGGGAAGGGTTAGGGTTAGGGTTAGGGTTAGGGTTAGGGAGGGTTAGGGTTAGGGTTAGGGTTAGGGAGGGTTAGGGTTAGGGTTAGGGTTAGGGTTAGGGTTAGGAATAGGGATGATTACCACGATTAGACATTTGAGGATTAGACATTCTTGAATAACTTTTGATAGGAAGGTGATAGAGACACGAAACCAAGCTCTATCCCCACTAATTCGGGTACGCCCTTTCCAACGGTACCACCCCCGAGTCGGGTTAGGGTTAGGGTTAGGGTTAGGGTTAGGGTTAGGGTTAGGGTTAGGGTTAGGGTTAGGGGTTAGGGTTAGGGTTAGGGGTTAGGGGTTAGGGTTAGGGTTAGGGTTAGGGTTAGGAATAGGGATGATTACCACGATTAGACATTTGAGGATTAGACATTCTTGAATAACTTTTGATAGGAAGGTGATAGAGACACGAAACCAAGCTCTATCCCCACTAATTCGGGTACGCCCTTTCCAACGGTACCACCCCCGAGTCGGGTTAGGGTTAGGGTTAGGGTTAGGGTTAGGGGTTAGGGTTAGGGTTAGGTTTGAGGTAGAGAGGGGCCATCCCCGTGAAGGGATGGCCCCGAAGGCACTCGCACTCCCCAGGGGCCCCCGGACTCCCTCCCCAGATAGATTGAGTTTTTAAATTGTTTGTTTTTTTAGTTTTTTATTTAAATTAAATTAAATTAAATTAAATAATAATAATCAAAATAAATCCCCTTAAACAGGCCTTTGGATCATGTGCCGCGCAACGTTTCGAGCCTATTAGCTCTTCTTCAGGCTCTGGCACATGTCCTTCCCCCCAAAAAACTAAAACAGAAATGAGAGCTGCTGGAGTTTCAGCCTTATATACTCTCAGGCTCCGCCCACTTTTGGCTTGGTAAGTTTTGTTTTTGCGTTCGTCTTTTTTAGTTTCGAATTGTTCTTGTGTTTTTTTAGTGTTTTTTACTTCCAATTGATTTTAATGGTTTCCAATGGTTTTAAATTGTATTTTAATGAATTTTTAAGTATATTTAATATAATTTATAGGTTTTTAATTTAGATTTTGCCCTTTATTTAATCCAATTGTATTTTTTAATCTTCCAAATTGATTTTGATGATAATTTTTATTTTATATTTTTCAGGTAAGTGCAGGTAAGTAAATTTAGGTTCAGGTAAGTATTTTAATTAATCTTTTCTTAATTTAGGTTCCGGTAAGTATACTTAAGGGTTAGGGGTTAGGGTTAGGGTTAGGGTTAGGGTTAGGGTTAGGGTTAGGGGTTAGGGTTAGGGTTAGGGTTAGGGTTAGGGTTAGGGTTAGGAATAGGGATGATTACCACGATTAGACATTTGAGGATTAGACATTCTTGAATAACTTTTGATAGGAAGGTGATAGAGACACGAAACCAAGCTCTATCCCCACTAATTCGGGTACGCCCTTTCCAACGGTACCACCCCCGAGTCGGGTTAGGGTTAGGGTTAGGGTTAGGGTTAGGGGTTAGGGTTAGGGTTAGGGTTAGGGGTTAGGGTTAGGGTTAGGGGTTAGGGGTTAGGGTTAGGGTTAGGGTTAGGGTTAGGAATAGGGATGATTACCACGATTAGACATTTGAGGATTAGACATTCTTGAATAACTTTTGATAGGAAGGTGATAGAGACACGAAACCAAGCTCTATCCCCACTAATTCGGGTACGCCCTTTCCAACGGTACCACCCCCGAGTCGGGTTAGGGTTAGGGTTAGGGTTAGGGTTAGGGGTTAGGGTTAGGGTTAGGTTTGAGGTAGAGAGGGGCCATCCCCGTGAAGGGATGGCCCCGAAGGCACTCGCACTCCCCAGGGGCCCCCGGACTCCCTCCCCAGATAGATTGAGTTTTTAAATTGTTTGTTTTTTTAGTTTTTTATTTAAATTAAATTAAATTAAATTAAATAATAATAATCAAAATAAATCCCCTTAAACAGGCCTTTGGATCATGTGCCGCGCAACGTTTCGAGCCTATTAGCTCTTCTTCAGGCTCTGGCACATGTCCTTCCCCCCAAAAAACTAAAACAGAAATGAGAGCTGCTGGAGTTTCAGCCTTATATACTCTCAGGCTCCGCCCACTTTTGGCTTGGTAAGTTTTGTTTTTGCGTTCGTCTTTTTTAGTTTCGAATTGTTCTTGTGTTTTTTTAGTGTTTTTTACTTCCAATTGATTTTAATGGTTTCCAATGGTTTTAAATTGTATTTTAATGAATTTTTAAGTATATTTAATATAATTTATAGGTTTTTAATTTAGATTTTGCCCTTTATTTAATCCAATTGTATTTTTTAATCTTCCAAATTGATTTTGATGATAATTTTTATTTTATATTTTTCAGGTAAGTGCAGGTAAGTAAATTTAGGTTCAGGTAAGTATTTTAATTAATCTTTTCTTAATTTAGGTTCCGGTAAGTATACTTAAGGGTTAGGGGTTAGGGTTAGGGTTAGGGTTAGGGTTAGGGTTAGGGGTTAGGGTTAGGGTTAGGGTTAGGGTTAGGGTTAGGAATAGGGATGATTACCACGATTAGACATTTGAGGATTAGACATTCTTGAATAACTTTTGATAGGAAGGTGATAGAGACACGAAACCAAGCTCTATCCCCACTAATTCGGGTACGCCCTTTCCAACGGTACCACCCCCGAGTCGGGTTAGGGTTAGGGTTAGGGTTAGGGTTAGGGGTTAGGGTTAGGGTTAGGGTTAGGGTTAGGGGTTAGGGTTAGGGTTAGGGGTTAGGGGTTAGGGTTAGGGTTAGGGTTAGGGTTAGGAATAGGGATGATTACCACGATTAGACATTTGAGGATTAGACATTCTTGAATAACTTTTGATAGGAAGGTGATAGAGACACGAAACCAAGCTCTATCCCCACTAATTCGGGTACGCCCTTTCCAACGGTACCACCCCCGAGTCGGGTTAGGGTTAGGGTTAGGGTTAGGGTTAGGGGTTAGGGTTAGGGTTAGGTTTGAGGTAGAGAGGGGCCATCCCCGTGAAGGGATGGCCCCGAAGGCACTCGCACTCCCCAGGGGCCCCCGGACTCCCTCCCCAGATAGATTGAGTTTTTAAATTGTTTGTTTTTTTAGTTTTTTATTTAAATTAAATTAAATTAAATTAAATAATAATAATCAAAATAAATCCCCTTAAACAGGCCTTTGGATCATGTGCCGCGCAACGTTTCGAGCCTATTAGCTCTTCTTCAGGCTCTGGCACATGTCCTTCCCCCCAAAAAACTAAAACAGAAATGAGAGCTGCTGGAGTTTCAGCCTTATATACTCTCAGGCTCCGCCCACTTTTGGCTTGGTAAGTTTTGTTTTTGCGTTCGTCTTTTTTAGTTTCGAATTGTTCTTGTGTTTTTTTAGTGTTTTTTACTTCCAATTGATTTTAATGGTTTCCAATGGTTTTAAATTGTATTTTAATGAATTTTTAAGTATATTTAATATAATTTATAGGTTTTTAATTTAGATTTTGCCCTTTATTTAATCCAATTGTATTTTTTAATCTTCCAAATTGATTTTGATGATAATTTTTATTTTATATTTTTCAGGTAAGTGCAGGTAAGTAAATTTAGGTTCAGGTAAGTATTTTAATTAATCTTTTCTTAATTTAGGTTCCGGTAAGTATACTTAAGGGTTAGGGGTTAGGGTTAGGGTTAGGGTTAGGGTTAGGGTTAGGGTTAGGGTTGGGTTAGGGTTAGGGTTAGGGTTAGGGTTAGGGTTAGGGTTAGGGGTTAGGGGTTAGGGTTAGGGTTAGGGTTAGGGTTAGGGTTAGGGTTAGGAATAGGGATGATTACCATGATTAGACATTTGAGGATTAGACATTCTTGAATAACTTTTGATAGGAAGGTGATAGAGACACGAAACCAAGCTCTATCCCCACTAATTCGGGTACGCCCTTTCCAACGGTACCACCCCCGAGTCCGTAGGAGCTTCCGTTCGGGAGATACGTCACTTCCCGTTACGACAAGGTCATATCTCGGGAAGGGTTAGGGTTAGGGTTAGGGTTAGGGTTAGGGAGGGTTAGGGTTAGGGTTAGGGTTAGGGAGGGTTAGGGTTAGGGTTAGGGTTAGGGTTAGGGTTAGGAATAGGGATGATTACCACGATTAGACATTTGAGGATTAGACATTCTTGAATAACTTTTGATAGGAAGGTGATAGAGACACGAAACCAAGCTCTATCCCCACTAATTCGGGTACGCCCTTTCCAACGGTACCACCCCCGAGTCGGGTTAGGGTTAGGGTTAGGGTTAGGGTTTGGGGTTAGGGTTAGGGTTAGGGTTAGGGTTAGGGGTTAGGGTTAGGGTTAGGGGTTAGGGGTTAGGGTTAGGGTTAGGGTTAGGGTTAGGAATAGGGATGATTACCACGATTAGACATTTGAGGATTAGACATTCTTGAATAACTTTTGATAGGAAGGTGATAGAGACACGAAACCAAGCTCTATCCCCACTAATTCGGGTACGCCCTTTCCAACGGTACCACCCCCGAGTCGGGTTAGGGTTAGGGTTAGGGTTAGGGTTAGGGGGTTAGGGTTAGGGTTAGGTTTGAGGTAGAGAAGGGCCATCCCCGTGAAGGGATGGCCCCTAAGGCACTCGCACTTCCCAGGGGCCCCCGGACTCCCTCCCCAGATAGATTGAGTTTTTAAATTGTTTGTTTTTTTAGTTTTTTATTTAAATTAAATTAAATTAAATTAAATAATAATAATCAAAATAAATCCCCTTAAACAGGCCTTTGGATCATGTGCCGCGCAACGTTTCGAGCCTATTAGCTCTTCTTCAGGCTCTGGCACATGTCCTTCCCCCCAAAAAACTAAAACAGAAATGAGAGCTGCTGGAGTTTCAGCCTTATATACTCTCAGGCTCCGCCCACTTTTGGCTTTTTGGTAAGTTTTGTTTTTAGGTTCGTCTTTTTTAGTTTCGAATTTGTTCTTGTTTTTTTGGGTTGTTTTTTTGGTTTCCAATTGATTTTAATGGTGTCTAATGGTTTTTAATAGTATTTTGATGAATTTCAAGATGTATTTAATATTATTTATAGATTTTTAAATTTGATTTTGCCCTTTATTTAATCCAATTATTTTTTAATCTTTCAATTTTGATTTTTTTCAGGTAAGTGCAGGTAAGTAAATTTAGGTTCAGGTAAGTATTTTAATTAATCTTTTCTTAATTTAGGTTCAGGTAAGTATATTTAATTGTTTTTCTTTTTAGGTTTTTTACTGAATTTGATCCCCAGGTTCAGGTAAGTATTTATTTTATTTTTAGGTTCAGGTAAGTATTTAATCTCTAGGTCCAGGTAAGTATATTTAATTGTTTTTAATTTTGTTTTTAATAAATTTGATCCCCATGTGACTTAATATATTGTGTTTAAATTAATTGTAATGTATATTTTAATTAATCCAATTGTGTTTTTAGCTCCATTATTGTGTTTTCTTTGTTCCAAATTGGTTTTTTAATAAAGATTTTAACCCTCCCCCTGTGTCCATGTGTTTTTAATCATAATTTATATTAACAATCTCCCATATTTCTCTTTCCTTTATTTTCTGTTCTTTTCCCTCTTTGTTTTTCTTTCCTTCTTCCTTTCCTAACTCTCCTTCCTTAACTTCCCCCCTCGCCATCAGCTTCACTCCATCATCCATAGTCTTAGGGTTAGGGTTAGGGTTAGGGTTAGGGGTTAGGGTTAGGGTTAGGGTTAGGGTTAGGAATAGGGATGATTACCATGATTAGACATTTGAGGATTAGACATTCTTGAATAACTTTTGATAGGAAGGTGATAGAGACACGAAACCAAGCTCTATCCCCACTAATTCGGGTACGCCCTTTCCAACGGTACCACCCCCGAGTCCGTAGGAGCTTCCGTTCGGGAGATACGTCACTTCCCGTTACGACAAGGTCATATCTCGGGAAGGGTTAGGGTTAGGGTTAGGGTTAGGGTTAGGGAGGGTTAGGGTTAGGGTTAGGGTTAGGGAGGGTTAGGGTTAGGGTTAGGGTTAGGGTTAGGGTTAGGAATAGGGATGATTACCACGATTAGACATTTGAGGATTAGACATTCTTGAATAACTTTTGATAGGAAGGTGATAGAGACACGAAACCAAGCTCTATCCCCACTAATTCGGGTACGCCCTTTCCAACGGTACCACCCCCGAGTCGGGTTAGGGTTAGGGTTAGGGTTAGGGTTAGGGGTTAGGGTTAGGGTTAGGGTTAGGGGTAGGGGTTAGGGTTAGGGTTAGGGGTTAGGGGTTAGGGTTAGGGTTAGGGTTAGGAATAGGGATGATTACCACGATTAGACATTTGAGGATTAGACATTCTTGAATAACTTTTGATAGGAAGGTGATAGAGACACGAAACCAAGCTCTATCCCCACTAATTCGGGTACGCCCTTTCCAACGGTACCACCCCCGAGTCGGGTTAGGGTTAGGGTTAGGGTTAGGGTTAGGGGTTAGGGTTAGGGTTAGGTTTGAGGTAGAGAGGGGCCATCCCCGTGAAGGGATGGCCCCGAAGGCACTCGCACTCCCCAGGGGCCCCCGGACTCCCTCCCCAGATAGATTGAGTTTTTAAATTGTTTGTTTTTTTAGTTTTTTATTTAAATTAAATTAAATTAAATTAAATAATAATAATCAAAATAAATCCCCTTAAACAGGCCTTTGGATCATGTGCCGCGCAACGTTTCGAGCCTATTAGCTCTTCTTCAGGCTCTGGCACATGTCCTTCCCCCCAAAAAACTAAAACAGAAATGAGAGCTGCTGGAGTTTCAGCCTTATATACTCTCAGGCTCCGCCCACTTTTGGCTTGGTAAGTTTTGTTTTTGCGTTCGTCTTTTTTAGTTTCGAATTGTTCTTGTGTTTTTTTAGTGTTTTTTACTTCCAATTGATTTTAATGGTTTCCAATGGTTTTAAATTGTATTTTAATGAATTTTTAAGTATATTTAATATAATTTATAGGTTTTTAATTTAGATTTTGCCCTTTATTTAATCCAATTGTATTTTTTAATCTTCCAAATTGATTTTGATGATAATTTTTATTTTATATTTTTCAGGTAAGTGCAGGTAAGTAAATTTAGGTTCAGGTAAGTATTTTAATTAATCTTTTCTTAATTTAGGTTCCGGTAAGTATACTTAAGGGTTAGGGGTTAGGGTTAGGGTTAGGGTTAGGGTTAGGGTTAGGGTTAGGGTTAGGGGTTAGGGTTAGGGTTAGGGTTAGGGTTAGGGTTAGGGTTAGGAATAGGGATGATTACCACGATTAGACATTTGAGGATTAGACATTCTTGAATAACTTTTGATAGGAAGGTGATAGAGACACGAAACCAAGCTCTATCCCCACTAATTCGGGTACGCCCTTTCCAACGGTACCACCCCCGAGTCGGGTTAGGGTTAGGGTTAGGGTTAGGGTTAGGGGTTAGGGTTAGGGGTTAGGGTTAGGGTTAGGGGTTAGGGGTTAGGGTTAGGGTTAGGGTTAGGGTTAGGAATAGGGATGATTACCACGATTAGACATTTGAGGATTAGACATTCTTGAATAACTTTTGATAGGAAGGTGATAGAGACACGAAACCAAGCTCTATCCCCACTAATTCGGGTACGCCCTTTCCAACGGTACCGCCCCCGAGTCGGGTTAGGGTTAGGGTTAGGGTTAGGGTTAGGGGTTAGGGTTAGGGTTAGGTTTGAGGTAGAGAGGGGCCATCCCCGTGAAGGGATGGCCCCGAAGGCACTCGCACTCCCCAGGGGCCCCCGGACTCCCTCCCCAGATAGATTGAGTTTTTAAATTGTTTGTTTTTTTAGTTTTTTATTTAAATTAAATTAAATTAAATTAAATAATAATAATCAAAATAAATCCCCTTAAACAGGCCTTTGGATCATGTGCCGCGCAACGTTTCGAGCCTATTAGCTCTTCTTCAGGCTCTGGCACATGTCCTTCCCCCCAAAAAACTAAAACAGAAATGAGAGCTGCTGGAGTTTCAGCCTTATATACTCTCAGGCTCCGCCCACTTTTGGCTTGGTAAGTTTTGTTTTTGCGTTCGTCTTTTTTAGTTTCGAATTGTTCTTGTGTTTTTTTAGTGTTTTTTACTTCCAATTGATTTTAATGGTTTCCAATGGTTTTAAATTGTATTTTAATGAATTTTTAAGTATATTTAATATAATTTATAGGTTTTTAATTTAGATTTTGCCCTTTATTTAATCCAATTGTATTTTTTAATCTTCCAAATTGATTTTGATGATAATTTTTATTTTATATTTTTCAGGTAAGTGCAGGTAAGTAAATTTAGGTTCAGGTAAGTATTTTAATTAATCTTTTCTTAATTTAGGTTCCGGTAAGTATACTTAATTGTTTTTCTTTTTAGGTTTTTTACTGAATTTGATCCCCAGGTTCAGGTAAGTATTTATTTTATTTTTAGGTTCAGGTAAGTATTTAATCTCTAGGTCCAGGTAAGTATATTTAATTGTTTTTAATTTTGTTTTTTATAAATTTGATCCCCATGTGACTTGATGTATTGTGTTTAAATTAATTTTAATGTATTTTTTAATTAATCCAATTGTGTTTTTAGCTCCATTATTGTGTTTTCTTTGTTCCAAATTGGTTTTTTAATAAAGATTTTAACCCTCCCCCTGTGTCCATGTGTTTTTAATCATAATTTATATTAACAATCTCCCATATTTCTCTTTCCTTTATTTTCTGTTCTTTTCCCTCTTTGTTTTTCTTTCCTTCTTCCTTTCCTAACTCTCCTTCCTTAACTTCCCCCCTCGCCATCAGCTTCACTCCATCATCCATAGTCTTAGGGTTAGGGTTAGGGTTAGGGTTAGGGGTTAGGGTTAGGGTTAGGGTTAGGGTTAGGGTTAGGGTTAGGAATAGGGATGATTACCATGATTAGACATTTGAGGATTAGACATTCTTGAATAACTTTTGATAGGAAGGTGATAGAGACACGAAACCAAGCTCTATCCCCACTAATTCGGGTACGCCCTTTCCAACGGTACCACCCCCGAGTCCGTAGGAGCTTCCGTTCGGGAGATACGTCACTTCCCGTTACGACAAGGTCATATCTCGGGAAGGGTTAGGGTTAGGGTTAGGGTTAGGGTTAGGGAGGGTTAGGGTTAGGGTTAGGGTTAGGGAGGGTTAGGGTTAGGGTTAGGGTTAGGGTTAGGGTTAGGAATAGGGATGATTACCACGATTAGACATTTGAGGATTAGACATTCTTGAATAACTTTTGATAGGAAGGTGATAGAGACACGAAACCAAGCTCTATCCCCACTAATTCGGGTACGCCCTTTCCAACGGTACCACCCCCGAGTCGGGTTAGGGTTAGGGTTAGGGTTAGGGTTAGGGGTTAGGGTTAGGGTTAGGGTTAGGGTTAGGGGTTAGGGTTAGGGGTAGGGGTTAGGGGTTAGGGTTAGGGTTAGGGTTAGGAATAGGGATGATTACCACGATTAGACATTTGAGGATTAGACATTCTTGAATAACTTTTGATAGGAAGGTGATAGAGACACGAAACCAAGCTCTATCCCCACTAATTCGGGTACGCCCTTTCCAACGGTACCACCCCCGAGTCGGGTTAGGGTTAGGGTTAGGGTTAGGGTTAGGGGTTAGGGTTAGGGTTAGGTTTGAGGTAGAGAGGGGCCATCCCCGTGAAGGGATGGCCCCGAAGGCACTCGCACTCCCCAGGGGCCCCCGGACTCCCTCCCCAGATAGATTGAGTTTTTAAATTGTTTGTTTTTTTAGTTTTTTATTTAAATTAAATTAAATTAAATTAAATAATAATAATCAAAATAAATCCCCTTAAACAGGCCTTTGGATCATGTGCCGCGCAACGTTTCGAGCCTATTAGCTCTTCTTCAGGCTCTGGCACATGTCCTTCCCCCCAAAAAACTAAAACAGAAATGAGAGCTGCTGGAGTTTCAGCCTTATATACTCTCAGGCTCCGCCCACTTTTGGCTTGGTAAGTTTTGTTTTTGCGTTCGTCTTTTTTAGTTTCGAATTGTTCTTGTGTTTTTTTAGTGTTTTTTACTTCCAATTGATTTTAATGGTTTCCAATGGTTTTAAATTGTATTTTAATGAATTTTTAAGTATATTTAATATAATTTATAGGTTTTTAATTTAGATTTTGCCCTTTATTTAATCCAATTGTATTTTTTAATCTTCCAAATTGATTTTGATGATAATTTTTATTTTATATTTTTCAGGTAAGTGCAGGTAAGTAAATTTAGGTTCAGGTAAGTATTTTAATTAATCTTTTCTTAATTTAGGTTCCGGTAAGTATATTTAATTGTTTTTCTTTTTAGGTTTTTTACTGAATTTGATCCCCAGGTTCAGGTAAGTATTTATTTTATTTTTAGGTTCAGGTAAGTATTTAATCTCTAGGTCCAGGTAAGTATATTTAATTGTTTTTAATTTTGTTTTTTATAAATTTGATCCCCATGTGACTTGATGTATTGTGTTTAAATTAATTTTAATGTATTTTTTAATTAATCCAATTGTGTTTTTAGCTCCATTATTGTGTTTTCTTTGTTCCAAATTGGTTTTTTAATAAAGATTTTAACCCTCCCCCTGTGTCCATGTGTTTTTAATCATAATTTATATTAACAATCTCCCATATTTCTCTTTCCTTTATTTTCTGTTCTTTTCCCTCTTTGTTTTTCTTTCCTTCTTCCTTTCCTAACTCTCCTTCCTTAACTTCCCCCCTCGCCATCAGCTTCACTCCATCATCCATAGTCTTAGGGTTAGGGTTAGGGTTAGGGTTAGGGGTTAGGGTTAGGGTTAGGGTTAGGGTTAGGGTTAGGAATAGGGATGATTACCATGATTAGACATTTGAGGATTAGACATTCTTGAATAACTTTTGATAGGAAGGTGATAGAGACACGAAACCAAGCTCTATCCCCACTAATTCGGGTACGCCCTTTCCAACGGTACCACCCCCGAGTCCGTAGGAGCTTCCGTTCGGGAGATACGTCACTTCCCGTTACGACAAGGTCATATCTCGGGAAGGGTTAGGGTTAGGGTTAGGGTTAGGGTTAGGGAGGGTTAGGGTTAGGGTTAGGGTGAGGGAGGGTTAGGGTTAGGGTTAGGGTTAGGGTTAGGGTTAGGAATAGGGATGATTACCACGATTAGACATTTGAGGATTAGACATTCTTGAATAACTTTTGATAGGAAGGTGATAGAGACACGAAACCAAGCTCTATCCCCACTAATTCGGGTACGCCCTTTCCAACGGTACCACCCCCGAGTCGGGTTAGGGTTAGGGTTAGGGTTAGGGTTAGGGGTTAGGGTTAGGGTTAGGGTTAGGGTTAGGGGTTAGGGTTAGGGTTAGGGGTTAGGGGTTAGGGTTAGGGTTAGGGTTAGGAATAGGGATGATTACCACGATTAGACATTTGAGGATTAGACATTCTTGAATAACTTTTGATAGGAAGGTGATAGAGACACGAAACCAAGCTCTATCCCCACTAATTCGGGTACGCCCTTTCCAACGGTACCACCCCCGAGTCGGGTTAGGGTTAGGGTTAGGGTTAGGGTTAGGGGTTAGGGTTAGGGTTAGGTTTGAGGTAGAGAGGGGCCATCCCCGTGAAGGGATGGCCCCGAAGGCACTCGCACTCCCCAGGGGCCCCCGGACTCCCTCCCCAGATAGATTGAGTTTTTAAATTGTTTGTTTTTTTAGTTTTTTATTTAAATTAAATTAAATTAAATTAAATAATAATAATCAAAATAAATCCCCTTAAACAGGCCTTTGGATCATGTGCCGCGCAACGTTTCGAGCCTATTAGCTCTTCTTCAGGCTCTGGCACATGTCCTTCCCCCCAAAAAACTAAAACAGAAATGAGAGCTGCTGGAGTTTCAGCCTTATATACTCTCAGGCTCCGCCCACTTTTGGCTTGGTAAGTTTTGTTTTTGCGTTCGTCTTTTTTAGTTTCGAATTGTTCTTGTGTTTTTTTAGTGTTTTTTACTTCCAATTGATTTTAATGGTTTCCAATGGTTTTAAATTGTATTTTAATGAATTTTTAAGTATATTTAATATAATTTATAGGTTTTTAATTTAGATTTTGCCCTTTATTTAATCCAATTGTATTTTTTAATCTTCCAAATTGATTTTGATGATAATTTTTATTTTATATTTTTCAGGTAAGTGCAGGTAAGTAAATTTAGGTTCAGGTAAGTATTTTAATTAATCTTTTCTTAATTTAGGTTCCGGTAAGTATACTTAAGGGTTAGGGGTTAGGGTTAGGGTTAGGGTTAGGGTTAGGGTTAGGGGTTAGGGTTAGGGTTAGGGTTAGGGTTAGGGTTAGGAATAGGGATGATTACCACGATTAGACATTTGAGGATTAGACATTCTTGAATAACT